>NC_056054.1:238226898-239441273 GCF_016772045.2 Ovis aries
GTAAAAATTTAAACTCTGCCTTGAGAAAATCTGGCAATTCAAATGCATTATTTTATACTCAAAGATTTAACATTTACTTTTAAAATACCCATCCCCAAAAGTCTTAATATATTAACCCAAAGGATAACAAATACATTGTATTGATAAAACAGATTAACTGGGACAATTAAACCCTCAATTTATTTTCTTTAAAACAATCTCACCTCATTCCGTTTCCTCTTTGAGGTTCTCATTTTACTGTCTTGTTCTTAGTAAGTCATTCTACAAATGTGAAGTGAATGTGCAAAATCTTCTTCTGTTCCACAAGTTACATTTGTCCTGAGCTCTTTGCACTCTGACCTCTGGTACCTCTGGTACTGTGCTCTGCGGTGTGGACCTCAAACTGACAGCATCAGCATTATCTGGAAGCTGGGCTAAAGTACAAATTACTGGAACCCCTCTCAGACCAAATGAATAAGAATCTCTAGGGACAGGATCCAGGAATTTGCCTTAATTATTCTCTCAAGTTGTAAAACCACTGCTATTACTCCTTTGCCTAGATATCATGTTGTTTCCTTTTATTTGCTCATGCTTAACAAAGGCAACAAGACATTCTACAAGCCTCGACAGAATGGGTGATTTAACACTCTTCCCACTGTTCCTGAGACCAATTTCTATTTTTCTTCAGTTCAGATCTGTGTCTGCTTCTATTTGTTTTTAAGCCTAGAGGAAAGGAGCCAGGGACTTTGAAGGAAAAGGCTCAGCTGGATTTAAGGAAAAACAACTTTGCTTTCTCTTCTGAGATTATTAAATGGTCTGTATCAGTCAAGACAGAAACCCTCATTTTATTTCTCTCCAGATTTGGGGATGTTAGCATGACTTTCACAGGGATTCTGGAAGTTAGGGGTGAAGGACAATAATCTAAACTGCTCCTCTTTGCTCCACCTCAGCATAGAACATACCACAGAGCTGTTGAAAAGTAACACAGAAGTACACACAACTGGACCATAAGGTTCAGGAAGCAGGTTAAGGTCCAAGAGTAGTTAAGACTGGAGTGCCAAACTGGGGCTGGGGGTTGGGTGGGGAACGGGGCGTGTTAGCACTGGTTGGGTTAGGAAGCCATTAGAAAACACTACTTGGTAACAACTTATACAATGTAAAATTTCCTAAATACAGTTATCAAGTGTTCTAGCACAGATTCAGCTTCAGAAAGGAGGGATTCCTTTCACGTCAGCTTAACAAGTTTATTTTCACAATGCTGTAGAGGTAAGCCCCTGAACTTTACAATTCCTCATGTTTCTCTCAAAAAAGATTTAAGTCTTAGTATTAAATATCAAATCATGCTTTAAGGTTCTGTAGGCTATTTTTAAAAATCAAAATTAATTAAAATTGTGACAATGATAAAATGCCAACCAATCAAAGTCCCAAACTAATAAAATTCAAAATAAGAATCATCATTAGGATCCTGTTAAATTTTGATAGTCATGTTTGATCAACTGCTATCATTAATCTCAGTGCCATGAGTTAATAATGCACATATATTCTGAAAGCCTATGTTTTTTGTACATTTTGTTGCTGAGGTATAAAGCCAGGTTTTACCAACTTTTTTTTTATTAATCTAATATATAACCTCTTCCACAACAGCAACTACGTAAACACCCCAATAACATTAACCAAACTGGTGTCACGTTCTATGGTCTTCTAATTAACACAGTACATAAACATTTATAAACTATACAGCCACAGCAATTTATAAGCAACTATGTAATAAATTTTGAAATGTTAGGAATATAATAAAGCCACATTTTAAATAGCTCTTTTTTGTATTTTTTTATATTCACACATTCCACTAATTTCTTCACTGGACTCTATTAAATCTTAAATTTAAATATGACCAAACATAAAATAATATTAAAGGGTGTCAACAAAATAGTTGAGTTTTATCAGTGACCATGTCACTTAAAGCTACTCTTCAAAGGACGAGTCATTCACCCAAGGCAAACATGGAAAAAGTTAGACTCAAATCTTAAATTCTTCAGACACATGGGACTATCTAAGACTCAAGTTTGGAAGTTCTAAATGTCAAAAGGCTAACCATCATAGTGGAATGTCTGATGCTGAAGAGAGTTCCTAAACAAACTCAACAGTGTTTTCAACTTGTAAGAGGGAAAAAGTCTGGGCTGGTACAAATCAAGTTAACAGGGCTTTAAACCCTAGTCAAAGACAGCGAAATGTTATTACACCTGAGTAATAACCTCCTAGTAACCTCTAGCTTAAATTATAATGACTCTTGCCACAGTGTGATCTTAGGTTAACAGTTCTGCAGCCTTAATTAGAAGGATAAGGCATTTAATCAATTTTCTGTCATGAATTGTTAGGCTAACTTCTGTTCAGCTAGGGACTACAGTGTGTTCTACCTTCAGGCTGTCACAATCATGATAATAACCAGACATGCATTTTAACAAATATTCACTGACAAATGAAGTATAACATTGTGCAAAGTGTTTGGTGGACTCAATATTGAAACATCTTATAACTTTTCCATAATCCCTTTTCTTACACTAACAAAACTGGACCTACCACTTCTGTTCCTACATGGAAGCTGAAGTATGTTACGACTGTTGCTATATGACTATTTTTCTACTTTATGGCCCTATTTCAGCTAAATTATAGTCTTTATCAATTTAAATTTAAAAAAAACCTACCTTTTTAGAACTCTGGAAAGACATTAAATTCACCAAATAAAAAACTTCAATTTTGTTCCTCAGATATAGTAAAATTCTGATATATGATGTCAAGTTTAATTATTAGACAAGTGATCTCCATGTACCTAACATTAATGTTGTAAAGAGGTTTAACTAAACTTAACTAAACTTTCTTTAGTGAAGCAAGTTTCAATTATCCTAAAAATGGTGATTGACCTATTACTTATGTGTGAATCTAAAGTGTGTCGCCTAGGAAATTATTAGTGAGTCAAAGAACAAAAATTTAGGTAGACAACTGTTAAATATAATGTTAACAGGTACGCTGGGCAATAAACTTGAACTTTTTATTTAACTTATGTCTGTTTAGTTTTTTATTGAGTTAAGTATAAAGGCCCAGTTAATCAACTCATTAAATTGGTCAAGGCAGAACACTTGAACTACATAACAGGATTTAAAAAGCGGTTGGTCTTTTAGTAGTTCTCTGGTAATCAAACACGCGCACACACACACATACACAACTGGTAGAGTACTCTGGATATAGGATTTCCCCCCCATAATCTTATATAATATGCTGTTCACAATCTGCAGTATTTTGAAAACTATATAAATTGGACATGACCAAATTAGAGATGTCTGATAAACTCTTATAAAGTATTTGGGAACTTTAGCTCTAGTCCCCAAAAGATCAATTTTAAACTATAAAAAAGGAAAATTCATATAAAATCACAACAGATTTAACAGAAATCTTTGAAAAAAAAAAATTGTAACGCAATTTTCTACTTTTGACCAAGAAAAAAAAAGTATAAGGAGTATGTCTGCATTTTTTAAAACTATTAACTGAGTGGATCTGGGGAAGAAAAAAAGCTATACAGTATTATTGCACTCCACGAATGTGCAGAATTCCAAAATGTGCCAGCACTGAAAAACTGCCTTGCATTGAGGTTTTCCAAGAGGTACAACGAGCCTGCCAAGAAAGCATCTGGTCTGTACTAACAGCTTGCTGTCTTCAGTACAGGCCTTCATAATGTCAGTCACGCTGCTCTTGCAAAAATCCCTTAATGTCTGAAAGATACAGAGAAAAAAAAAGAGCATTTTATTTTAAAAATTCACTCATAAAATTAACTTGCTGATCAGAAAAGAACCGAGAACATCTCTGCTAAACAAAATTAACTTTCACCCCTCCATGTTCATGCACATTTGCTTATAAATTTTCTATCGTGAGCATGTGAAAAGAAATTGCATAGTCTTAAGAACTAGCTATTTGAAGGTAAAGGGAGGGTTTATATGTACAATACAGATATAGTACATGAATCCTAGTTATTAGGAGTTCGTAGTCAAAAAAATGCTATTACAGGCCCAATTATTAAGCCTTAAACATAAAACTAATAGCACAATCTTACTTTATGGTCCAAACTCTCTTGGACACTTATAAATTTTAATAAAAAAGACATTCATTTGTTAAATCTTAAATTGGAAATTCAATTGACAATAAATGTAATATCTATTATTATATATGTATATCTAGTATACTAATATAATATATATGTAATATCTTACTGATTCGTGCGAATTAACTGATACCTATAGTTACTGCATTTTTAAACTACTTACAAAAGAGTTTTCAGTGCTGATAGTTGGGGCTATGATCGATGATGTGGGATTGAATCCATATGCACGTTGAGCTTCATTTCATTGTCAAGAATTTGAACAAGCTGTTGCATGGATGGAAGGTGACCAGATTCCAACTTAGACCACACAGGTACATCTACAAAAATAAATGGTACCGCCCTCTCCAAATTAAAGATGATTCTATAAAAGACATTCATTCTACAAATATGTACTGTACTCTATGCACACAGCTGGAGACAGAATTAAGCTTTTTGCTTTTATGAAGTTTACATTCTAGTAGAGGAAATATAAAAAGAACTATACAAATAGCTACAAAATTACCCTTGTACACTAAAAATTAAAACGAGAAGATGCTACAAGAGGGATATATGAGGCTGGGAAGGAGCCTTTGTACTTAATATTATTAAAACAGAGATACTATTAAAGTTGAGAGATATTATTATTAAACATAAAAGCTAAAATATAGAAGAATGGTACAAACGAGGCTGGAGAGGTAAACAGGGATTAGATCAGGGATCAAAAAACTATAAAGGGTCAGAGAGTAAGCATGTTTAGTTCAAGAAGATATATAGTCTGTCTCAGCTACTTAATATCCATTATAGCCCCAAAGCAGTAACAGGCAACAGATAAATGAATGGGCATGGCTGTGTTACAATAAAACTTCATTTACAAAGCAGGAAGCAGAAGATATGTTACACAGGGCCATGGTTTTTCCGTGCCTACGCTATGTCATGCATGGCCTTTTGTCCATATTAAATGTTCTGGTCTTTATCTTGAGAACAAAATAAAGCCATTTAATAAATTTGAGGCAGTGAAGCAACAAGATAAAAGGTGCATTTAAAAAAAATCTTCTTTTAAATAACTCAACTGTTTGGAGCAGGTATCAGCAAATTTTTCTGTATAAAGCCAGAGAGTAAATATTTTAGACTTTACAAACCAAGAGGCAAAATCAAGGATATTATATAGGTACTTATATTAATTTTTCACTGATGAAACACAAGACTCTAGGTATGAGTACTGAAATTTGAATTTCATATAATTTCTATGTCACAAAATATTCTTTTGATTGTTTATCCATTAAAAAATGTAAAAAGGAATTCTCTAGTGGTACAGTGGCTAGGACTTAGCATTTTCACTGCAAGGGCCTGGATTCAATCCCTGGTCGGGGAACTAAGACCCTGCAAACCACACAGCGCAGCCAAAAAAACCCAACAAAACGTTAAGCACCACCTAGCAACAATGGATAGACCTAGAGATTATCAAACTAAGTGAAACAAGCCAAATATCATATGATATCACTTATATGTGGAATCTTAAAAAAAAAGACACAAATGAGCTTATTCACAAAACAGAAAGACTCACAGACACAGAAAACAAACTTATGGCTACCAAAGAGGATAAGGATTAGGGAGAAGGATAACTTAAGAGGCTGGGATTAACATATATATATATATGTTCCCATAAAATAAATAAATAAGGACCTACTGTATAGCACAGGAAAATGTACTCAACATTAATAACCCAGAAGGGAAAAGAATCCGAAAAAGAATATATATATATATATACATATATATATATATATATAGGAATCACTGTGCTATATATTTGAAAACTACAAGCCATTGTAAATCAACTATACTTCAATTAAAAAAAAAACTTTTAATAAAAATAAATAAGTAAAATTTAAAACTATAAAAGCCATTGTTAGCTCATAGGCCATACTATACTTGCCACCATACTATACTTGCCACCTACTTGCCATAGGCCATACTATACATGCCACAATATGATAATTGTGGCTTGGATTAGAGTGGTTAGCAATGAAGATAAACAGAAGCTGACCTTTGAGAATTGTAAAACGTAGAATTGAGAAAAACTGGTAATACATTAGATATGGAGAGCAAGTGATGTTATCCTAGGCTTCTGACATGAGCAACTGGGTAGAATGGTAACGATGCCATTAAATAAGTGAAAGATGCCAGGAAAGGAGCAAATGGAACATAAAAGAACTGCAGGAAGCTGAGGTAATCAACCATTTGGGAGTAGGCAATGCTTAGGATTCCTGGCTACATACAGAACACAGAAGAGAGGTCTAGAACTCTCCAGACTATACATTCAAGGGTCATCACACAGATGTTACTCTAAAGCCATGGAGTAGCTGAGGACCATACAAGGATATAATTTGGCATATTATGAAAAATAGAAAAGCCTGATGCTTAATATAAATCATTTAAAATTTATTACAAAATGCAAACTACTCAGAACCTACCATTCAAAGTTATCTCAAATGCACCTGTTGACATACACTGGTTTTCAATCATGTTGCTCAAGAAGAATACCATCATACATGCATAGACCTAAGAGAAAATACAACCAAATACAACAGGTTAAGTCAGTCTCAAATCAAAACAACATGACAAGTAAATACAGTCTCATTTTTATTTGGTAACTGTTCTTTTTATATCTACCTGAAGATTATATACAATTACTCCCTTTCCATATATTCAGATAATGTACACAGAAAACTGCAACACTAATTCGCAGCTCTATATACTCTGAAGAATTTACACGTTATTCCTAATGTACAGATAAAATTTCTGGGGACTTCCCTGGTGGTCCAGTGGTTAAGACTCCACACTCCCACTTCAGGGGGCATGGGTTTGATCCCTAGTTGGGGAACTAAGATTCCACACGTGGCCAAAAAATTGAAAAAAAAAAAAAAAAGATAAAAAATTTTAAAATCTCATAATAGCCTTAATAAGTTAAACAAAAGAATACCAGCTTAAGATGGATTCATTTTAGCATTTTTATGATCTAATGTATGAATTCCCAGGAGACTAGTGATGCAATCATCAGCAATTCCATGTATTCAATACAACCTGTCCATGCTCCAAACAAGTCACGTGAAGTCAAACTGGAAAAAAGTAGGTTAGAAAGCACTAGCATATTAAGTTATATTCATTCACTTCCTGAAGGCAAATCCATACTCTCCCAAGAAATTAAAAGCTCCTGCTAGACAGAAAGGTTTTAATTTAACAAAATCACCCAATCAAAAGTAGGATGTAGTCAGGATGTCAATTCACAGCAAGCTGCTTCAGAAAAACAAATTAAAATGCCTACAGCAGGTAAGAAGGAGCTTTCCCCTAGTCACACTTGAGCTAGGTGGGCTCTGATTTCATAGAAGTTATCCCGGTATTTAGGGACAAAGTTTGCTTTCTTGAGAACAATACACAAGGAAGTGTCATGAAAGCTATAGCTTTCAGGTATCCTCTTCCACAGTAGATCAACAATGTTTTAAGTCTATACAAGTAAACTGCACTAAAGATAATGTGGAATCAACAGAATTAACAAATATGGCATAAAACATTGTCGTAAGTACTCTTAATCCTATGTAAATCAACATTTTGTTAATAAGAGTAGATACATATCTCAATTAGAAGTAGCACCTGAGGATGTTTATTTTAAGAAGTCTTGGCCTGCTACTGGAAATTAAGTGATTCTGTAAGAAAAAGAACAGCTTTGTTATGAGCTGGCTAAAGGTTGTCTCAGCACAGAACTAATGGATAAGACAGAGAACTCCAAAAGACAGTAATTCTTAGAAGGAAATCTAAGCAATATCATTCAAGAGAGAAACAAAAATTAGTCCTATTTCTCAGAGAAGAAAGGTAGACCCTGCAGAAAAAATGATTTTAAGTAAAACAGATGAGAGCTCTAGAAAACAGTCCGCTGCAACAAAGAAGAAAATGGCACAAGACCCTTACGTCTATTTATACTGATTTTTTCCAGTTAATTTGCTTTAGATTCCTCATGGACAGAAATGTCAAAGAACAAAGAATAAAAACAGAGAGCTGGATAAGAGTAAATTGGTGGAAATCTCATTTTTAATGTGAATAAACCTATTAATACTCATTAGTTTGTATAAAAGGCCTACATTGTGTATACATTGTTTTGCTGTATGACTTGGCCCAAGTTATACAATCAAAATCAGGTATGAAATTATTTTGTGCCCAGGTTCTACTAAAGTAACACTTCTTTAGCTTTCAAACAATAAAACATAAGACCTAATCATTCTTAATATACAAATATGGAGACTATGGCCAAAGGAAGTTAAGTGCTTTGCCAAGAGGAAAAAAAAAACTGATTTAAGTTGATATAGCACATGTAAATGGCAAAAAGTACTTAAAAAAAGAAAAACCCACTAGACTATTTCATTGACAACCTAAAAACCTGTAGGTATCAAACCTATTATATTACATACCTTATTTTCTTGGCCCCACTGCCAGATGCTAGGAGCTTGCATGCCAAAGAAAGCAAAAGGATCCTTGCCAACAATTATTAAGCCTATTAATACTAGCTTGAAGACTGACAGGAAAGATGCTATGTGTCTATCAAAAGAAAAGAAATTAATTAATCAGAAGCTGCAATTTCTATTTCAAAATTTCATAACTCAAGTCTATGTGTATAGACATTTTTTAAACACTAAATCTAAAAATTGCTAAATATACCAGGAAAAAGCTAGTAATTAATTTTTTTCTCTTCAGTAAGTCCTTGTTGTTTATCCATTTTAAATACAGTAGTGTGTACCTGTCCATCCCAAACTCCCGTAACTAAATTTTATTGTGCAGCATAAAACAAAAATGTTTAAGATCTTGGAATCAACCAAAAACTAATTTATAAAATTATATATAGCACGGATCTCTAAAGATACTATTATTTTAACAGTACACAACTTTGTACCATTGACTTGATTTACTGCCACAATAAAAATTAAGAAAACACATCTTTAGAAGGGTTGCCATCTCTGAAATGTCTTCCTGTTTCCCTTCTTACAGAAAAATTCTTTGGTATTTACAAAACTGTTCTCTGTAAAGTATAACCAACTAAGAAATTATAATAACCAAGGATAGTTAATTCAACCAATTCATAAAAGTTTATTGACAAATGAGAAAAAAATTCATTTAAAAACTCCTTAATAAGCCAACATTTACTTACCTATATATTGGTTGAGGGAGGTAATTCTCTCCTTCTATGCGGATGTCAGGGTACCGCTGGCTAATAACCCGCATGTACTCCTCAAACACCCGCCTGTAACCTCAGGAAACACTGCAGAAAAACAGAAGTGTTTTCATTAAGTGGTTTAGAATGTGACTAGATTTATTTTGTAGTTATGGGACTTCCTTGATGACTTAGTGGTAAAAAAAAAAATCTGCCTGCCAATGCAGGAGACACAGATTCGATCCCTGGGTCAGGAAGATCCCCTGGAGAAGCAAACGCAATCCACTCCAGTATTCTTGCCTAGAAAATCCCATGGACAGAGGCGCCTGGCAGCCTACAGTCCAAGGGATTGCAAGAGTCAGATATGACTTACTGACTAAACAACATTTTGTAGTTAAACAACAACATTTTGTAGTTATACAAAACCTAAAAATTATTACCAAGATTAAAAATCTTTCTCAAAACAGTTATATATTAGTAATGACTGATGGTGTATAAGTGGACTTTTCTCACAGATGAGTTATCTTACCTTCAAGTAAATTCTTCTATTAGAACATTAAACTTTATAGATGTGGGTTATAGAAGCAAATGCCTATTTACAGAAGTCACCATATTCTCAACTTCCAAATACTGTTTTTCTGTTTGTTTGTTTTTTTTTTTTATCAACAACTGTATAAACAATGAAATGAAAACAGCTCATTTATATCTGAATTAGAGACATTCAAAATCTGGACATAGGGGACTCTCCTGGTGGTCCAGTGGTTAAGAATCCACCTGCCAACACAGGGGACATGGGTCTGATCCTTAGTCCAGGAAGATTCCACACACCCCAGAGCAAGTAAGTCCATGCACCGCAACTATGGAGCCCTCGCTCTAAGCCCATCCCCTGCAACAAGAGAAGCTACCACGAGAGGCCCATGAACAGCAATGAAAAGTAGTCCTCCCCTGCCATAACTAGAGAACGCATGTGCACAGAAATGAAGACCCAGTGAAGCCAATAATAAATAAATATAATTTTTTAAAAAGTCTGGGCACAGGAATCTTAAAAAAATGCTAAGGCGTTAGACACGACATATTGTTTCTTATTCCAACTCTACCCTTAACTGCCTGCTCAATCACAATAAAAGAAACTTTACAATTTCTTAGATCCTTTCTGACTCTCTACTTTACAAATAAAAACAGACTGAGAAGACACTTTTCAGCAATGACAGTAATCCATGTCATTACTCCAGAAATTAAGTCAACAGCATCCAATCATCTCCATTAAAATCTCTGAATAACTAAACTGTGGATCTATATGTTGCTCTAGGAGGAAAAGGAAGATATGCCACCAGAATGCATATACAGGGGAAAAAAGTACATTGAAAACTTACTAGTAAGACACTGATTAAAGAAACTGAAGACACAAATAAATGAAAACATTTCGTGTCTATGGATCAGAAAAATTTATATTGTTAAAATGTCCACATTTTCCAAAGCAATTTATAGATTTTATGCAATGCCTAACAAACTGCAATGACATTTTTCACAGAAATAGAACAAATAATTCTAGTATTTGTATAAAACCAGAAAAGACCCCAAGTAGCCAAAGAAATCTTTAGAAAGAAGAATAAAGCTGGAGGCAACATGCTTCCTTACTTCAAACTATGTTACAAAGCTACAGTATGTATGGCAGGTGTATAAAGGCACATAGCGCAATGAGACAGAATCCAGAAATAAACCCACACATATATGCTCAAGTAATTTATAACACAGGAGCCAAGAATATACAATGGGAAAAGGACAGTCTCTTTAATAAATGGTGTTGGGAAAAGTGGACATGTAAAGAATGGTGGTCTTACATCATACACAAAAATCAACTCAAAATGGAAGTTGAACAGAAGATCTGAAACCATTAAACTCCTAGAAGAAAACACAGGGCTAAGCTCCTTGACATTGATCCTCACAATGAATTTTTTAAAAGCTTCTGCACAGCAAAGAAAACCATCAACAAACAAAATGAAAGGGCAATCTATAGAATGGGACAAAATACTTGCATATATAACTTCCAATAAGGGGTTAATATCCAAAATATATAAGAAGTTCACATAATTCAATAGCCAAAAAAATCAAAACTCTACTTCAAAAACGGGCAACAGGGGAATTCTCTAGTGGTCCAGTGGTTAGAACTCAGTAATTTCACTGTGGGAGACTGGGTTCAAGCCCTGTTCCAGGAACTAAGATCCTGCAAGCTGCAGTGTGGCCAAAAAGAGAAGAAAATATGGGAAAGGAACCTGAAAAGACATTTTTCCAAAAAAGACATAAATATGGCCCACAACACTTGAAAAAATGCACAACATCATTAATCAACAGGGAAATGCAAATCAAAACCACAATGAGTTATCACCTCATACCTGTTAGAATGTCTATCATCAAAAACACATTATAAAGCAATGAAGGTACCACTTGGTAGGAGGAAACAGGGTCAGTAATTGATAGCAGGACGAAACCTGAGGTGCCAGCTTTGTCAATCATACAATCATCCAGGAAAAAAAATATCAACCACCACCATCACCAGCCCAAACTAACAGCATCAAATTTACATCTGACAGGGAGAACAAGTCCAAATGTTAGTAGATCTCAATGTAAGAAAACTCACAAAAAAAAAAAGGGAGAGAAATTCACCACTCTTTCTTTACAAATAATACTTCTACACTGAGAATGAAGATCTCACAAAAGATAAGTACGAAATTTTTGCAAAAGGAGACAAGTCTCTATTAACTAAACAAAAGAACTTAAGAATCTCCAGACACTTTATCTTTACTAATAAACATTTACTTTATCCAACATTTTATTATGACTACTGTTAGATTCATCAAGTATGTCTTTTTGCCACAACAGCTTTCTATATAAGATAATTTTAATGTTGCTTTTGTTTTGTTTTGCTTTACATTACAAAAATAACATAAAGCACTTATGTACCTTTTTATACTGTGCATGAGGTTCAAACCAGTCAATGTGGGAATCAAAGCAGACAATCCTAAAGAAAATCAACCCTGAGTATTCACTGGAAGGACTGATGCAAAAGCTGAAGCTCCAATACTTTGGCCACCTGATGCGAAGAGCCAAATCATTGGAAAAGACCATGATGCCGGCAAAGATTGAAGGCAAAAGGCAAAGAGGGCAGCAGATGAGATGGTTTGATAGCATCACCAACTCAACAAACATGAATTCAAGCAAACTCCAGGAGATTAGTGAAGGACAGAGAAACCTGACCACAAAGAATCAGACATGACCAAGCGACTGAACAGTAACAACTTACACACCTAACTACCTTGAAGCCAAGAAATGACACATAATTTCAATGCCTAAGTTTGCATCAGTATTTACAATGGAGTTGATGATCCAAAATGATAATATATAACTTTTAATGCAGTATTTGAGAGCTGGAGACTTGAGTTGAAATTTCCTTTTTTATAGACAAAGAGGAAAAACTAAATCCCAGAGAGATCAAATGACTTCAGATATGGTCCCCCTTAGTCAGGGCTGAAACTGGAACACAGACTTTGTGATTTCAGATCCTAGGCCCTTTCCATTAAACCTCACCAAGGCAGTTACTGATGCCTGTGTCCACAAATCTCTGTGTCCACAAATCTCTGCTACTTTAAGGCTACAATCAAATACCCATAAAGTAGCAGAGATCTCTTGAGGTTCTTCTGATGAAGATACAGATTCTCCCGCCAGGCGAACTAAGCCTGTGGGCCCCAACAATCCTTTTGTTTGCTCTAGGAGTTCCAACCCTTCTTCAAGGGAAGCCCCAAGAGGCCCAGCTAGAGAGGAATGTCTAAGTACAGGCAACACACAGGTTAGATTCCTCCCAGTCACCCAGTTTTCTGGCTACTGTGCTCAAAAACCTAAGTTTATCCTTGGTTTTCCTGGTCCCAACTCCTCAGTTCAGTCTCAGATCTTTGTATCAAACTCCACACCATAATCTTGAATCAACCCATAATCTTGACATCTAAAAAGGACTTTAAATATGTAACTTCCTTCAAATTTCCAGTTATAAAATGAATAAGTCATGGGGATGTATAATGCACAACATGGTGACTATAAACTAATAATACTGTATTTCATATATGAATGTAGCTGGGAGAGCAGCTCTTGAAATCAAGTTTTCATCATGGAAAAAAAACCAACAATGTAACTACGGCGTATAATGGCAGATGTTAACTGGACTTACTGTGTGATTATTTTGTAATATATACAAATATCAAGTCACTACACTGTACACTTGAAACTGTTATATCTCGAAACAACAACTGTATATTTATTTCTGAAAAATGAAGCAATTTACAAGACTGACAACATATTCTTAGACAAGTTTACTCATACGTAAGTAAACATTCCTCCCTATATTTGCCTTCAGATGTGTGAAGAAAAAAACAAGCAACTTTTTTCCTATATAATGATTTCCCCAAAATGTTAAAATTGTTTTGAAATTGCAATCATTACTGCTGACAGATGTTTTCCAAAATAAAACATATCTAGTGTTTACTGAGGTATGAAAGATGTTAAATTAAAGGCACACATGGTAAGGAATCAGTAATCATTTCACATCTACCACTACACCCAGCTCTTTCCACTTTTCCACTCTTTCTGGGTCAGTGAGTAAAACTACATAACTCATAGAATACCTTCAACAAAATAAGTAGGTGAACATACTAAACTGTAGCTGCCCCTGAACCAAAGTCCTTAAGAAGTAAATTAATCCACCTGCAGTGCAGGAAGGGAATATTAATCCACCTGCAGTGCAGGAAGCACAGGGGACGTGGGTTTGATTTCTGGATTGGGAAGATCCCCTGGAGAAGGAAATGACAACCCACTCCAGTATTCTTGCCTGGGAAATCCCATGGACAGAGGAGCCTGGCCGCCTACAATCCATGCGGTGGCAAAAGAGTCGGACACAACTTAGCAACTAAACACATAACCACTTTGCAAATCTCTTCCTTGTAATACAAAAATACCTTACAATAAGAAGTAACTTTTGCAACTGCTAAATGTAAAATATTTCACATAATACTTCTCAAAGATTAATTTTCTAAAAGAAAGAACCTGCATACAAACTGGATGATCCTTCTGTAATGAACAGAAAGGAAATTTAGGAATGACTGTGTTGTTTCAAATACATCCTGTGCTTTTTTCAGTCCTTCGTGTTTCAGCCTAATTCATGGTACCAACCATCCCACTTTTCCTTTTCTATACCACATCTGCCCGTAACTGTAGTCAAATGCCTGCTTACATGAAACCCTATCCCTCCTATTTCCTTACTAAAGGAAAACAGGGCAAAATCTCACCTATTTGTTGTTATGAAATAAAACCTTGTGAGTTCTTTCTATTTCTTGCATCTCTTGAACTTACCGCCCTCTCCCCTTTTATTCAGAATAATCTCCCCTCCAATCATCCAACTACCCACACATAGGACTGGCTCCTGTTTATACAATAAAACTCAACTTCCTGCAGTATCTGATGTTGCATTTGCAGAAATGCAAACCTGTCACAGGAAGACTTGAGTGCCCTCTCTAAAAATGAAGAACCAGGATTTTAAAAAGTAACTATCAGGACTTCCCTAGGGATTCAGTGGCTGAGAATCTGTGCTCTCAACGCAGGGGGGCCCAGGTTTGACCCCTGCTCAGGGAACTAAATGCCAGTAACTAAGAGTTCACATGCAGCAATGAAGACTGAAGACCCAGCACAGCCAAATAAATAAAAAATATTTTTTTAAAAGGTAACTCTCCAGACAGGTGAACATTTAATCAGAGCTGTTGTGGGTAGAGAGGGGTAATCTTTTAAAAGGCCTAGGGAGAGGAAGTAAATCAATCTTCACAGAGAAAAAAATAAAATTTTTTACTGAGAAAAGTACAAGTGTGAGCCAGGGGAAGAGTGAGCAAAGTCCTCTCAGATGCTTCAGTCCTATATTTAGGCCCATCCTGAGCCACAGTTTGCATTCCTGCCTTTGGATTCTGTACTATTCTTTTAGTAATTTTAAATGGATTTCCAAATATGTTTTTTAAACCAGTTTAGATTGGGTTTCTCTTCTTGCATTCTAAGAATTCCAACTAATATTTCCCCTGTGCTGAACCCAGAAAATCAGGAAGATATTTGGTAAATACCACGTCTTATAAATATCAACAGCACTGACCAGTCCAACAGTTCACTGATCATCGAAAACTGCATTTTTAGATGTAATCTTTATTTCCCCTTGTTCTGTTTAGTAGACAAACTAGTAATAGACATTTGTCTAGGGCATCCCCTGCTATGCTCTAAGTGCTTTAAGCAATGAAATCTGAACAAAGGGTTCTATAAACCATATAAGAAACAAGATATTTGGGGTGAATAGACAAACCTGATAAATGCTTTTTAAGAAAAACTACAAACAAGAATGCTTACACAGTGTTCATAGCAGCACTATTTATAATAGCGAAGACATGAAAGCAATCTACATGTCCACTGACAGATGAATGGATAAAGAAAATGTAGTACCTATATACGATGGACTATTACTCAACCAGGAAAAAGAATAAAACAATGCCATTTGCAGCAACATGAATGTACCCAGTAATTATCATACTAAGTGAAGTTAACTCAGACAAATACATGATATCACTTACAGGTGGAATCTAAAAAAAGATGCAAATTAATTTATGCAAAAAACAAAAGTGAGACTCACAGACATAGAAAATAAACCTATGATTACCAAAGGCAAAAGGTAGGAGACAAATAAATTAGGAATTTGAGATTAACCGATAAACACTACTATGTATACAACAGATAAAACAACAAGGACTTACTGTATAGTACAGGGAATTATATTCATTATCTTGTAATACCTCTAATAAACAAAAATTGAACCACTATGCTGTACACCCAAAATACTGTAAATCAACTACACTGTATTTCAATTTTAAAAAAAGAGTGCATACACACTCTGCCTGAAGATCAAAATGGAGACCAGAATTTGCTCAGCATTTTTAAAAGTTGCAAAACTTTTAAACAGGTATGAGCTTACCAGGTTTAAGAACGGTATTCAGTTCAGTTGAGTCACTCAGTCGTCTCCGACTCTTTGCGAACCCACGAACTGCAGCTCACCAAGCCTCCCTGTCCATCACCAACTCCTGGAGTTCACTCAGACTCACGTCCATCAAGTCGGTGATGCCATCCAGACATCTCATTCTCTCTTGTCCCCTTCTCCTCCTGCCCCCAATCCCTCCCAGCATCAGAGTCTTTTCCATTGAGTCAAATCTTTGCATGAGGTGGCCATAGTACTGGAGTTTCAGCTTCAGCATCATTCCTTCCAAAGAACACCCAGGACTGATCTCCTTTAGAATGGACTGGTTGGATCTCCTTGCAGTCCAAGGGACTCTCAAGAGTCTTCTCCAACATCACAGTTCAAAAGCATCAATTCTTCGGTGCTCAGCTTTCTTCACAGTCCAACTCTCACATCCATACATGACCACTGGAAAAACCACAGCCTTGACTAGATGGACCTTTGTTGGCAAAGTAATGTCTCTGCTTTTGAATATGCTATCTAGGTTGGTCATAACTTTCCTTCCAAGGAATAAGCGTCTTTTAATTTCATGGCTACAATCACCATCTGCAGTGATTTTGGAGCCCAGAAAAAGAATGATATTATATGAAATCAAAAAATATCCCTTCCACTTGCCTAACTCTCCGAACACTGCAGTGGCCACCATAGTAAAAACACTTAGGATTACAAAATACACCTAACAAAGCTTCTAAGATTCCAGATTTCTTGAGTTTACTACAAAGATTTGACAAACTTAAAATTCAATAAATGATCTGTTTTTATTCTCTTTATTCTTTGTGTATTATTCGTGAGGTCACTAGTTTCTAGTTTCCCTATACCTTTGGCATAACATTTCAGGAAATCTGCTGCTGCAGACTATTCCATAAAGAACTAATAAATTGTGTAAATTCCTCAGCTCTTTGTGGGGAAGGGATTTTATCTCTTTAATCTGGAAAGCATTTCTCATCAACAGATTTATAAGGTATGTAGCCATTCAGTAAAAGTGATTTGATGAAAGCATTCAATAAATGGCAATTCACCTGCATTTTGCAAGAATTTTTGTCTCAACTTAAAATATTTCACATAATTTCATGCTTTTATTCTTTTCAATACATTGTTTTAAATTGAGGTATAATTCACATGCCATAAAGTTCATCCTCACTGCATTTTTATAAGTTGTCAGAATGATTAGGAAAAAAACAACAACACTGTGTTCTATGCTAATTCATTGGCCAAACTAGAGATGTCTCCAAGCTGCTTTACAGCTTTGCTGTTTCTCTTACGCTTTTACCAGCATGTTGTAGACTGATTTCAGATATTAGAATAAACTCAACAAAAAGGCCAGGAACCTTAGAAAGAAAACCACCAACAGGATAAGTAGTAGGGGTATCTCAGAAATGAGAGCAGCAGGAAGATGACAGACAATAACACAAGGAATCTTGGAAGGTTAGCCCCACCAGTAAAGGCGGCAGCCAGGTAAAAAAGGTCCCTGAGTATGGAGTACATTCAAAACCGATGTTTTACATGTGTCACATTCTACGCCTAAAAGCTACCAAACTGAAGTAGAGGTCAACCAGGTAAAAATCCACCTGAAAGGAGCAATATTAGAAAGCACTGTTCGACACTCCAGTTAGAAATGTTTAAATGGGGGTGCGGGGGAGAAGACAGATTATGTCACGACCAGAGTGGACTGCCATGGGATTGTATTCATTTTATCGATAAATACTGCCTGATGGCAGGTACTGTTTTAGGTTCTAGATATTCAGCAGCAAGCAAAATAGACAAAGATCTATGCTGCTGTGATTCTAATGAAGAAAAGAGAGTTAGCCGGTAACACTCTAATGGAGAGGATACAATTCATCAACTGATAGTATCTGAAGCTGTTTTCCTTGTCTTGCTTGAGAAACAGGAATGAAAAAAATGAAACACCTGAGGGACTATGCAACAACTGTCACAAATTCAAAGAGTAGAAACAGCGGGGGGCGGGGGGGGGGATTCAACTAAAAGCCTACATCCAAAAATATTCTGCAAGAAGAAAAAAAGAATGATAAAAGAGATAAGGGAGGACTGTAAGAAACTGTGAAGCCAAAAAGCAGAATAAAATATATATTTTTTGAGGCCCTTAAAGAAGAAAATTGATGGGTGAAAAACCGAATCAGGTGAATAATACACAAAAATTACAGATCTGAGTAGTATCATCAGTAGAGGGAGTTTGGTGATAAACCAGCGTTTTTTTCCTGTAGAAAACACCCTGAGAGACCACGGAATATTTACAACAGTTGGTCACAATTGGTCACAAAGAAAGCCCATAAGTATGTGGATGAAGAATGTCGTCAGCTATCTCAGTGAGCAAAGGATGCTGCAACCGTGAAGCCATCAGCCACTGCAGACACCCCCAGCTGCGCACCCTGAGGGGATTTGGGAGGGAGAAAAATAGGATACTGGACCTAGACAGTTAAAATACGTATCAAAGAAATGTCAGTTCTTGCAACTTCCCATATATGGAAAAGCACTAAATTCATTGACTTGAGAGGTTTTTCTTTCATTCATTCTTTCAGTAATCTGACACTCTGATAACCATTTTTTTTTTCCCCTGCAAAAACTCCTGGCTCCTCCCCTACCTCTTTGTAATAGTCCCTTGTTGATGAGAGGCTGTCTCCGAGGGCTAAGTCCTCAGTATGTCCATGGAATAAAATATAACAGCAATCACATTCTCTAATTACAGAGCAATAAACTAGAGAATTCTAAAAAATCCAACCTACTTTAAGATCTCCTAGTGAGAGTATTACCTAGTTTAACTATGTCAAAATTTTAAATGTGATACCCATTAATGTAATCATAATATTTTACTTCTATGGGTTTAGTTTATGGAAATAATTGGACAAGTACACTAGATAACTGACAGTCACCTTAACAAAGTAATTTTATGAAAAATTAGGATTAACATAGGACTTCTCTGGTGGACCGGTGGTTAAGAATCCACTTGCCAATGCAGAGGACACAGGTTCGATTCCTGGTCTAAGAAGATTCCATAAGCTCAGGCACCACAACTGCTGAAGCCCATGGGCTCTAGAGCCCATGCTCCGCAACAAGAGAAGCCACTGCAACCAGCAGCCTGTGCACCGAAACTAGAGAAAGCCTGCGGGAGCACTGAAGACCCAGGACAGCCAAAAATAAATGCATTCTAAAAAAAAAACACTTAGGTCAAACATAAATGTTAAACAAAAGATTGAGTAGCTTAAATAAATTAAAGAACACCTGTGGACTTCCCTATAGCTCAGATGGTAAAGAATCTGGTGCAATGCAGGAGATCCAGGTTTCATCCCTGGGCCAGGAAGATCCCCTGGAGAAGGAAATGGCAACCCATCCAGTATTCTTGCCAGGAGAATCCCATGGACAGAGGGGCCTGGCCGGCTACAGTCCATAGGGTCACAAAGGGTCGGACACGACTAAGTGAGTAACACAAAAAGAATACCTATCTTATGGAACACTATGCCTGTTGATATAGAAAGTGTTTACTGATATGAACAGATAAGTGGTGACGGGGAAGGCAAATTTCATAAAACCATACAACTATGAACTATGAACTCATTAATATAAAATATAGCATGTGTCTGTGAAGAGTCAGCTTGAAGGAAGATTCTTCAAAATGTTATCAAAGAGCTACAAACATTTTTCATTTTCTTCTATATACTTTCTTTTTTAATTATTTTTACAACAAACAAGTTATTTTCATAGTGAAACCAAGAAGGAACCTGTGGGGCTCCTTGGTACAGAAGCCTTTTTGTCCCTTGTTTCTTGTAGCTAAGACTCTAACCTCCAGGACACTCCCTGAGTTCCAAAGGGCAGACGAAACAATTGCTTATAAGGAAAGGAGTAGTCAAGAAACCACCAGAGGTGAGATTTAAGAGACTACAGAAGCTCAACAAGACCACCTGGGGCCCTGCACATACCCTAATCCAGTCAGCAACCCCATCCTGAACTACTGTAAAAACTCATCAAATCCCCCTGGGTTGGGACACAAAGCAGGAGTCTGCTCTGTCTTCCTTTGCCTGGCAAACCAATGAAAGTGAAGTGAAAGTGAAGTCACTCAGTTGTGTCCAACTCTTTGCGACCCCATGGACTGTAGCCTATCAGGCTCCTCCATCCATGGGATTTTCCAGGCAAGAGTGCTGGGGTGGATTGCCATTTCCTTCTCCAGGGGATCTTCCCGACCCAGGAATCGAACCCAGGTCTCCCGCACTGTAGGCGGACGCTTTACCGTCTGAGCCACCAGAGAAGCCCAATAAAACTATTCTTTTCTGCTGCTGATGTGTTCAGTTGCTAAGCTGTGTCTGACTCCTTTTCGACCCCATGGACTCTAGCCCATCAGGCTCCTCTTCCGTGGGATTTCCCAGGCAAGAAAACTGGAGAGGGTTGCCATTTTCTTCTCCAGGGGGTCTTCCTGACCCAGGGATCAAACCCACATCTCCTATTTGGTAGGCAGATCCTTTTCTACTTCACCCAAAACTCTGTCTTTGAGATTCAATTCCGCACCAGTGTACAGAGAAGCTAAGCTTTCAGCATCAACAGTCAGTGATCTATCTGAATTTTTTTAAGGTGAAAGCCAGTAAGTAAAGCTTTCAAAGGTTTATTTACTGAAGTTACCATTATAACATTACGAGAATACAAACAATAAGTTACATAACAAGCAGCTGATAAATGGCAGTAGCAGTATACTGTGCTGGGTGTTTTTAACAGATTATCTGACTCCAGCTCTACTTATTTCCTGTCTGCTCTGCCTCTGTGCTGAGTCAGGCTTCATTTGCATGTGTTCTTCCTTTAGCTAGTAAAGCTCATCCTCTGTATCTCCTGATAGAGTTCCCCATACCCTTCAAGATTTCATTTCCTTCTCTGCAAAGCCTTCCAACCTCCTGAATAGGTAATCTTTCTTCCCTCTGGGTTTTTAAGACTTCTTTTAGAACACTCAGAACAGAATGTTTTACTGTAATATTGTTTATATGTCTGTCTCTCCTACCAGACAACTGGTTTTTAAATGTTACAGTTAAAAAAAAAAAAATCATGTCTTCCTAAAATTTGAACAGAAAGGGAAAACAAGTGGTATGAAAAAGGGGGCATTAAAAACCAAGGGCTTTGTTGAGGTTTGACAGAAAACAACAATTGTCCTTCAATCAAGAAACAAAAAAAAAAAAAAAAAAAAACTAAGGGCTTGATTATCAGTTCTTGCTAACATCTACGTGGCCACAATTTCTGATCAATTTCAGGCTGCATCTCAATCAAGATAAAGTATTTGAAAACATGATTTTCCTTTTTGGAAAGCAGGGAACATCAATCAGATGAACTAGAGGACTCCAACTACACTCTTAAGTGACAAAGATGTAAATGAGACATACATACATGCTTTCACTTTTTTCCTTTAAGTTTCTTAATGGTACTTAATAGAATATTAGAAGTAACAGTGTGGAGATTCCTTAAAAAACTGGAAATAGAACTGCCATACGACCCAGCAATCCCACTGCTGGGCATACACACCGAGGAAACCAGAATTGAAAGAGACACGTGTACCCCAATGTTCACTGCAGCACTGCTTACAATAGCCAAGACATAGAAGCAACCTAGATGCCCACTAGCAGACGAATGGATAAGGAAGTTGTGGTACATATACACAATGGAATACTACACAGTTATTAAAAAGAATGCATTTGAATCAGTTCTAATGAGGTGGATGAAACTGGAGCCTATTATACAAAGTGAAGTAAGTCAGAAAGAAAAGCACCAATACAGTATGTTAATGCAAATACGGGGAATTTAGAAAGATGGTAACGATGACCCTATATTCGAGACAGCAAAACAGGCACAAATTAAAGAACAGACTTTGGGACTCTGTGGGAGAAGGCGAGGGTGGGATGATTTGAGAGAATAGCATTGAAACATGTATATTATCACATGTGAAATAGATCCCCAGTCCAGGTTCAATACATGAGACAGGGTGCTCAGGGCTGGTGCACTGGGATGACCTTGAGGGATGGGATGGGGGAAGGGGGTTCAGGATGGGGGACACATGTACACCCATGGCTGATTCATGTCAATGTATGGCAAAAACCACTACAGTATTGTAAAGTAATTAGCCTCCAATTAAAATAAATTAATTTTTTTAAATAAAAATAACTAAATAAATAAGTAACTGGAATACAACCAATATCCTTATTGTACAGAAGAAAAAGTGGAAAGCTAAAGAGATATATAATTTCTCCTAAGTCATTCAGAAGATAAAAAGGCAGACCGTTTTAGACCTCTAAACTGCTGGTCCAGTAAATGCTCAGCTTCCCAGTAACTACACCATTCAAAATTTATGAGGTTTCTAAATGATATATTAAATTTGATTTTGGCTACCACTTACCTTAATGGCAAACTATAAGGAAACAATATTCTAATTTTCTGTAAGAGGAGATAAAATCTTAAAACCATTCATATTTTACTTACATCTAAATGCTTTGAACTAAAGTACTTCATTCATTATTAAGAAGAAACAACTATTATACGCACAGCACTCAGTTAGCTCCTGCTATTTATCTTCAAAATGGTCAAAACAAAATGATGACTAAATTCTATACAACTTTAAACATATACCATAGTGGCAGGTGCAACAGCTACCATTTTATTTATCTCTATAGCACTCTACCACTACTCTACTATCTGGATCAACTTCCTATTACTCCTTTATTTCACTGTTTCCAAGTAGTACATTCTTCCCTTTTAGCATCTTCCTAAAAACCAAAATTTATCTCATAATCATTAGGGTGTCACAGTTTAAATGGCCATATTTTTTCCCTTCTGAGTGCTACATAAAATAGTGGTGTATCGTACAATCTATCATATCTTAGGTTTGGAGAAATATAATCCCTGCTATTTAAGTTTTTAGGTTCAGTTACTGTGACTATTTGGGAGAGATGAAACTTTCTTTGTAGGATTTTGCCCTGGCTACTCTGTTTTTAGTTTTAAAACTGAACAAACAAAACAAACTTGTGGTTACCAAAGGGGATGGGGAGGTGGTAAATTAAGAGTTTAGGATTATCAATATGTACTGCTAGATATAAAACAGGTAAACAGGGACCTACTGTACAGCACAAGAAACTACACTCAATATCTTATGACAACCTACAATGGGGAAGAATCTGAAAAAGAAAATATATATAATATATATAGCACTTTACTGTAGATGTCAAACACAACATTATAACCTACACTTCGGTTAAAAAGAAAAATTCAGGATTCTTCCCCTTTCATTCCCCCACTACACACACACAAATCTGCAAAAAACTATTCTCTCTTTTAACCATTTATCATTAGACATCGCTCCAGAACTGAGAAGCCACCTTTGACACGTCTCATTCCATGCCACCTCTCCAGCCCCTCAAATATGTAATCACTAGGAACTAACTTAATCTCAGAAAGATCTCTTAGACCTGTCCCTTTACTTCTACCACTATCTTTCTATTCCAAGCTCCACTGTCTCTTGCCTGAGCAATTCCAAGAGTCCGCCTAAATGGTCTCCCCGTATCTATTTTTTGTCCCCTGTAAGGGGCTTCCCTAGTAGCTCAGATGGTAAAGCGTCCGCCTGCAATGCAGGAGACCCAGGTTCGATTCCTGGGTCAGGAAGATCCCCTGGAGAAGGAAATGGCAACCCACTCCAGTATTCTTGCCTGGAGAATCCCTGGACAGAGTAGCCTGGTGGGCTACAGTTCATGGGGTCGCAAAGAGTCAGATACGACTGAGTGACTAACACACACAATGTCTTTCCCACAGTGATACCTACTGATTTTTCCTTAACGTGGCCCTCCAGACCTTCCAGGGTCTGTGCCACCTTCTATCTGGTCTTTGAGGTCAGAAGCCTTGGCCTCAAGAAATTATGTTCTCTCCTACTATAAGGCCACCAAACGTGTTATTTCCGTTGCTCAAAAGTGCTCTCTAAATATATTTTAACCTTCAAATCTCTGTTCAAAGTTCATTTTCTCATGGAAACCTTCCCTGATCCTGTGACTAGGTCTCTCTCATACTATATTACTTTCCTATTGCAATTAACACAACAGTAATTTTATGTGTTGTCATGGATTAATGACTGCCTTCTATTCTTGCCTTTAACATCTATGAGAGCACTGAACTGAACTCCCAGCACCAAACAAAGCAGCTGCATAGACTTGGGGTGCAAAAATTTGTTAAACATACAAATATTTGTCTAAAAAACTATAACTCAAGATTTCTCAGATTTCTTCCATTCAGCATTTTACTAATCTTGATCAATATTAACATCCAAATCAGTCTTTGGTCTTTATTTTCTTGCCTCCATACTATGAAAGCAAAGGCTAAAAATTGGCATAAATTTAAATTAAAATGTCTTCTAGTAATTGTTCCATTTACTTCTTAAAACTCCATTTAGAAACTGGTTGTCCTAAAATTATAGCAATGGGTTCTTTAACAAAAATTGGAAAATTCTGATGCATTCCGCTTATGTTTTGAAATCTTAACTTTAATCTACTATTCTTAGAAAATCAATTGTCAAATGTTGACTAAGTATTAACCATGAAGAGCTGCAGATAGTAATCTCTTTAAACTGTAACAACTGATACTATGCTGTAAGTATGATTACATGTTAATTCACATATATGGGAGGAAAAAGGCATGCATACAAACATGCCAAACAGCACCTGTCAGAATACATTTACGCAAAAATCACAGGGAAAAAAAATGTGATAAGGGAATTTTAAGTTTTGATCAGAAAACTTCCTTTTTTATGCTTAATGCTTAAATGTCCAAGTAAACAGTATAAATTTTCCTCCAAATATGCAACATCCTTACATGCATCTTCTTCAACTGCTTGATCAGCTGATGTAATAAACCAAACATTCAGTTATATTGTGCTTCTCAGTAGGCTTTGAGAGGAGCCACATCTGCCCTGCTCACCAAGTTATCTTTAGCCTTTGGCACAAGCGGGTCTTAAATGAGGATTTACTGAAAAAATACATGAAAACAGAATAGGAAGTTTGTTCAAGCTACTCAGCATGCTTGATCTCTCTCTCTTCAATTCCATTATGCATTATTTTGTTCTATTAGCAATTACAAAAATGCCACAATTAACAGATGGTATATTGAGTTACAGAAAGAGTACTCATAATGAATATAAAATAATAAAAGGCAAAAGAAATGGAAAGGAAGGGAAAAATAGCTCATGTACACACTGCTACATTTAAAATGGATAACCAACAAGGACCTATTGTATAGCCATGGAACTCTGCTCAATGTTATGCGCCAGCCTGGGGGGTTTGGGGGAGAATGGATACAGGTATATGCATGACTAAGTCCCTTTGCTGTTCCCCTGAAACTACCACAACATTATTAATTGGCTACACATCAATACAAAATAAAAGTTTGAAAAAACAAAAGTTTAAAGTTTGGGAAAAATGAGTTCTCTGTTAACGCTGGTAATTAATGAAAAGCTGCACTTTACAGCACTTTGATTTTAAATGGAATTAAAATAATTTTCACAGATTTATCCTCGTCTTAACTTCCTTCTTTTCCCAAACTTGCAAATAAATGCCCAAGAGATTCTATCAAAATCAGAAACCAAATATTCACTTTACTATATACAGATTAGTCTCAGGGGGAAAAAGTAACAAACAAGCTAAATTTACCTGTATTTGGTAGGGCATAGGGCATATTTTTTTAATTAATTTAATTGGAGAATAATTACTTTACAATATCGTCATGGTTTTTGCCATACATTGCCATGAATCAGCCACAGCTGCATGTGTCCCCCCATCCTGCACCGCCCCCTCCCCCTCTCTCCCCACCCCATCCCTCTGGGTTGTCCCAGTACACTGGCTTGAGTGTGCCCTGCCTGTTTCATGCATTGAACTGGCACTGGTCCTCTATTTTACATATGGTAATATACATGTTTCAATGCTATTCTCTCAAATCATCCCACCCTCACCTTCTCCCGCATAGTCCAAAAGTCTGCTCTTTACATCTGTGTGTCTTTTGCTGTCCTGCATATAGGATCGTCATTACTGTCTTTCTAAATTCCATGTATATGCATTAATATACTATTGGTGCTTCTCTTTCTGACTTACTTCACTCTGTATAATAGGCTCCAGTTTCATCCACCTCATTAGAACTGACTCAAATGTGTTCTTTTTTTTTCTATAGCTGAGTAATTCCATTGCGTATATGTACCACAACTTCCTTATTCATTTGTCTGCCGATGGACATCTAGGTTGCTTCCACGTCTTTAGCTATTGTAAACAGTGCTGAAATGAACATTGAGGTATATATGTCTCTTTCAATTCTGGTTTCCTCAGTGTATATGCCCAGCAGTGGGATTGCTGGGTCACAAAAGGGCACAGGGCATATTAACAGGTTTTTTTGCCATATACAGATATATTTTTTTAAGAGTGAAGCATTTTTGTATGTAACATGCTTAGGATGACTGCAAAAGAATTTAGGACAAGTCTGTACTTTTCTACTTAAAGAATAAAAGGAAACAAAAACTAAGTAACAAAAGTTCAACTGAGGGCTTTCCTGGTGGCTTAGTGGTAAAGAAGCTGCTTCCCAATTCAGGAGACACTGGTTCCATCCCTGATCCAGGAAGATCCCACAAGCCAAGGAGCAACGAAGCCTGCCACAACTACCGAGCCTGCGGTCTAGAGCCTGGGAGCTTCAACTACTGAGCCCACACACTGCAACGACTGAAGCCCCGGCGATCTTCTCTTGTGCTCTGCAACAGGAAAAGCCACCGCAATGAGACACCCCTATGCTGCAACTAGACAGTGGCCACTACTCATCACAACTAAAGGAAAGCCCGTGCAGCAATTAAGAACCAGCACAGCCAAATATAATTAAATAAATAATCTTTAAAAAAGAAGTTCAACTGAAGTACTTATGACGTTTTTGAAGCTTAATTTTAAGAACTGAATGCCTTTCCCTACATTTATTTATACATTTTCAAAACTTTGCTGTGTACCTAAGAGGAAGGTACATTTGTTAAATTACTGTGACAAGTAAACTGATATAACCAACTGTAAAAGAATATTTTTGAAAAGCACAAATGAAACCCAGAGATAAGAAACAGAAAAATTACTTAACTTGGAAAATGCAGTCTTTTTTTAACTACTTAAATCCAAAAGTATCACACTTAATTCTTAATAATATTTATAAGTAGTAAGAAGACTGCCACTTTCAACAACAACAACAAAAAAGGACAGGGAGGGGGGAGTCAAGCCAAAATTCTCATTTACAGTATCACAAATGAAAGATGATATACAATGATATATGCCAGGCACACAGTAAACACTACAGGAAGCTTTTTTCAATCAGAAAGAAGCAAGGTTTTAGTTTTCACTTCAAAAATCTTATTTTCTGACTTTCTTTAAATGTCACTTAAACTGATTTAATTTTAAAGATTTGCTTAGTCTTTAAGATTGAGCAAAAAGCTAATTGGATAAGCAGAAAATCTAAATTTTAGTACACATATTAATACATGAAGCTTGAAAAAACTGACTTTAAATGTATTAAAGCCAACACCAGTATTCAAAAATAACAGGATTCTCCAGATTTACTAACCTGACCACCGTCTTCTGAGGAAAGAAAACAAAAAAACAAACCATCTTTTGAGATACAGGATTCTAATTTCTACAATTTTACAATTTTGTTTTTTGTTTTTCATCGGAGCCTTTCAAACGTTCCCCAATACCACTTACCTTATCGCATGCCTTGCTATTCTGCTTCTAGTACTTATCTAGGTAACAACAAACTTACAGAAAATTGTCAAAAACTGCCGGGTTTGGGGGGATGAGGGATTGTTTTTGCTATTTCTAAGGCCCAAGAGATCTGAAAGGTGGAGAGAGATGCCAGGGCAAGGAACTCCCGGGAGTAAGGGGATTGGAGAAGAAGATGCAGTTGTCTGGGAGTGAACGCTTGTCAGAAGGGCAACGTGCTCCTTTTCAAAAACACTTTGGAAATTGCAAACGGAGAATCAGCTTCCCCATCCAAGCCCATCAGCTATCAGAATCCCGTCTCCCTCATCCAACAGTCACTTTGGCGGATCCTGGAGAAAAAGACGTCTGTCCCTCGCGGGATCCCTCCAATGGCCCAAGTTAACCTTCGTCTAGCAGGGCAGCGAGGCCGCCAGGCGTTACCCGAGAAAGGCGAGGGGAAAAGTGAAGCCAGTGACAAACGCTGGAGCTCCCGCGCTGACACTGCGCCGACTCATACATAACCCACCTCCGCAAGGCAGCCGGATGGCCGTGGCGTGACGCCGCCGACCGGTTCTCCGTACTGACAAGTGTCCCCAAGCCTTCGCCTTTCAGTATTTGCCATTCCCCTTCCCTCCGTTCCCATTCCATTCATTCGAGAAACCAAAGAAATAAAAATAAAAACAAAGTGAGCGGCTGTGCTTGGAGGCAAGGAGGGCGGCCAGGCCATCCCCGGGAAGAGACCGGAGGAGGCAGGCGGCGGAAGGCTGCTGGCGCCGTTCTTCCGGGCCGGGGAAGGTTCAGCCCTCTAGGCCGCGGATCCGGGGCCTCGCGTAGTCAGAGGGGCCGAGCAGAGGCGCGGCCGGGAACCGGCGTACCTACTTACCAAATCTGGAACTTGAGCAGAGGCCCCGTGGCGTACTGCATCTTTAATCTCTTGCCAGGCACGCCGCCGCCCAAGTTGGCTGAGGCATCGCTCCGGACCACCGCCGACGCCGCCACCAGCAGAAGTAGCAGAAGCCTCATCTTAAACGAGCCAGCCACTTCGGCCGCCCTCACACTGAGACCGCAGCCAGCCCAAAGCCGAGCGGGTGCTGAGAACTGATCCCCACCGCGCAAACGCGATCCGCCAAGGTCGACGAGAGAAGCAGGAATGCGCATGCGCATCCCGGCGCCGGCGCAGGCTGTGAGAGGGAGCGCTGACCCATTTTACTGTCCTGACCCACCATGTTGGGTGTGCGCCGGAGGCTGTGGGGTGGAATGACAGGAGGAGCCAGTTGATGAAAGCTCGCGACACAACTGGATTCTGTATACAGTTTAATTCAGACATTTATATCCCCGAGACGTTTAAGAACACGTGTTTAACAGTCTTGATTCAGGTGTGGGAGCTAAAAGAGAAAGCCCCTGCCTTCCGAACGGAGAAGGAAATGGCAACCCTCTCCAGTATTCTTGCCTGGAGAATCCTGTGGACGGAGCCTGGTGGGCTGCCATCTATGGGGTCGCACAGAGTCGGACAGGACTGAAGCAACTTAGCAGCAGCAGCTGCCTTCCGAACAGGAATGCTTCAGTCTTTCTGGCCGCGTGCTATGGCCTTTTGTTTGAATTTCCTTGCAATATTGCTCTTTCCTAAAGGAATCTTAAAAAAAAAAAAAAAAGACCTTTGGAAAACTTAATTATATAGTGGTTTTAGTCGCTAAGTCGTGTCCCACTCTTGTGATCCCATGGACTGTAGCCCGACAGGCTTCTTTGTCCATGGAATTTCCTAGGCAAGAATACTGGAGTGGGTTGCTATTTCCTTCTCCAGGGGATCTTCCAAATTCAGGGACTGAAGCCTGGTCTCCTGCAGTACAGGCAGGTTCTTTACCGAGTGAGCTACCAGGGAATTCCCAAAATCATATAAAAGAACAGAATAATTACCTTACTCACCGTTAACATTACTGGCATTTTGACAATCTTAATTGTCTGTAGTATAGCTCTAACTGCTTTTCCCAAAGGGAAGATAGTAGGAGACAAATAACTTCATCTATAGATTTTTAAGGGTGTATATCTAAAAAATAACCATCTGGGGGGGAGGGGAGCGGGAACTGATCACAATACCATTCAGTTCAGTTCAGTCGCTCAGTCGTGTCAGACTCTTTGCGAACCCATGAATTGCAGCACCAGGCCTCCCTGTCCATCACCATCTCCCGGAGTTCACTCAAACTCACCTCCATCGAGTTGGGGTGATGCCATCCAGCCATCTCATCCTCTGTCGTCCCCTTCTCCTCCAGCCCCCAATCTCTCCCAGCATCAGAGTCTTTTCCAATGAGTCAACTCTTCACATGAGGTGGCCAAAGCACTGGAGTTTCAGCTTTAGCATCATTCCTTCCAAAGAACACCCAGGGCTGATCTCCTTTAGAATGGACTGGTTGGATTTCCTTGCAGCCAAGGGACTCTGAAGAGTCTTCTCCAACACCACAGTTCAAAAGCATAAATTCTTTGGCGCTCAGCTTTCTTCACAGTCCAACTCTCACATCCATACATGACCACAGGAAAAACCATAGCCTTGACTAAACGGACCTTTGTTGGCAAAGTAATGTCTCTGCTTTTCAATATGCTGTCTAGGTTGGTCATAACTTTCCTTCCAAGGAGTGTCTTTTAATTTCATGGCTGCAATCACCATCTGCAGTGATTTTGGAGCCCAAAAAGATAAAGTCTGACACTGTTTCCACTGTTCCCCCATTTCCCATGAATGGGACCAGATGGGATGATCTTCATTTTTTAAATGTTGAGCTTTAAGCCAACTTTTTCACTCTTCTCTTTCACTTTCATTAAGAGACTTTTTAGTTCCACTTCACTTTCTGCCATAAGGGTGGTGTTATCTGCATATCTGAGATTATTGATACTTTTCCTGGCAATCTTGATTCCAGCTTGTGCTTCTTCCAGCCCAGCATTTCTCATGATGTATTCTGCATAGAAGTTAAATAAGCAGGGTGACAATATACAGCCTTGACGTACTCCTTTTCCTATTTGGAACCAGTCTGTTGTTCCATTTCCAGTTCTAACTGTTGCTTCCTGACCTGCATATAGGTTTCTGAAGAGGCAGGTTAGGTGGTCTGGTGTTCCCATCTCTTTCAGAATTTTCCACAGTTTATTGTGATCCACACAGTCAAAGGCTTTGACAATGCCATTATTCCACTGTAAAAAATGAATTATTGCTTCATACCAAAATATCCACTGTTCAAATTTCTCCTTAGTATTTATTTTTATTGTTAATTTTTCAAATTGTTACTGAACCAAATGGGTCTGCTCACTACGAGCTACTGACATTGGACTGTAGTGAAGGAAAACGCAGCATTTACTATAAATGCGCCAATACAAAGGGGATGAGTGCTTTGTGCCTAAAATCCTGAAATCTTCGATGGTTGGGGGGGATAGTTTTATAAGCAAAATTTGGGGTGAGGCCTCAGTGTGGGTGGCTTTCTTTTGATAGGTTGGTGGTGAAGTAATGGTGGTGTACCGGGAATCTTGGGCTCAGCCTTAAATTACCATCCTCCACCTGAGTAGGGGCCTTGTAGTCTCTGCCTATTTCCCAAGACCACACTGTTGTGGCTGCACAAATTCTCTTTTTTTTTCTTGGCTTCATCCCGTCTTAGTGTTGGCACTTGGGATCTTCACTGCGTCGTGAAGGACCTTCAATGCAGCTCAAGGACTCTCCAGTTGTCACACAGCAGCTCAGCAGTTGTGGCATTCTAGTATAGCTGGCCTAAGGCATGTGGGATCATAGTTCTCTGCATTGCCAGGTGGATTCTTAACCACTGGACCACCACCCTGCCCCCTTTCTTGACTGCACTTCTCTGGTTTCTGCATTCTCTAACTTCCCTGACAGCAACCTTTTGAATCTGCTCTTTGGAACTCAGGGAATGTCAAAGAGGCTAAATGAAGCCTACTTTCTGCAACCAAGAAATTGGGAACACAAAAAGGACTAAAATCAAAAGCAAAGTAAAAAGTAATCCATTGCCATTGGTTGATATCTGTTTTAGGTCCCATCAGAGAAAACCTTAAGGTCAAGATTACACCAGGAATTTGTAACGTTTCGTTTATTATTCAATGCAGCATACACCACAGGAATCAAGGAGAGTCTCAGTAAGAGGGTTTTAGGAAAATTATTATAGTATATGGGCTTCAGATGATTTGGAGAAGAGTATTGGGAATGCCAATAGAAAATTTGGCCATATTTTTGAAAAATAAAGCCTCAGAATTAGTAAATTTTAGTCATTTTGAATCATTTAGCCCAGATACCATAATTAATGAAATGCATCAGGTATGAGTTCTAGTTCTCAATAAATGTGTATGCCCATGAGTCAGATGTCCAAGCTAGATTTAGAAAACGCAGAGGAATCAAGTTGGCAACATCTGTTGGATTGTAGAAAAAGCAAGGGAATTCCAAAAAAATCTGCTTCATTACCTATGCTAAAGCCTTTGACTGTGTGGATCACAATAGACTACAAAAAATTCTTAAAGAGATGGGAATACCAGACCACCTTACCTGTCTCCTGAGAAGCCAGTATGCAGGAAAAGAAGCAACAGTTGGAACCAGACATGGAACAATGGACCAATTCAAAATCAAAAGGAGTATGTCAAGGCTACATTGTCACCCTGCTTACAGAGTGCATAATGCAAAATGCCAGGCTGGATGACTCACAAGCTGGAATCAAGATTCCCAATCAACAATCTCAGGTATGCAAATTATACCACTTGAATGGCAGAAAGCAAAGAGGAACCTAAAGAACCTCTTGATAAGGGTGAGAGTGAAAAAGCTGGCTTAAAACTCAACATTCAGAAAACTAAGATCAAGGCATCCGGTTCCATCACTTTATGGCAAATAGATGGGGAAAAAGTAGAAACAATGATTTTCTTTTCTTGGGCTCCAAAATCACCATGGGTGACTGCAGTCATGAAATTAAAAGACTCCTCTCCTTGGAAGAAAAGCTATGACAAACCTAGATGACATATTAAAAAACAGAGACATTACTTTGCCTAAAAAAGGTCCATATAGTCCATGCAGTGGTTTTTCCCAGTAGTCATGTATGGATGTTTCTGGGCTCCAAAATCACTGCAGATGGTGATTGCAGCCATGAAATTAAAAGATGCTTACTCCTTGGCAGGAAAGTTATAACCAACCTAGACAGCATATTAAAAAGCAGAGACATTATTTTGCCAACAAAGATCCGTTTAGTCAAGGCTATGGTTTGTCCAGTAGTCGTGAATGGATGTGAGAGTTGCCCTATAAAGAAAGCTGAGCGCCGAAGGACTGATGCTTTTGAGCTGTGGTGTTGGAGAAGACTCTTGAGAGTCCCTTGGCTGCAAGGAGATTCAACCAGTCCATCCTAAAGGAGATCAGTCCTGCATGTTTATTGGAGGGACTGATGCTGAAGCTGAAACTCCAATACTTTGGCCACCCGATGCAAAGAGCTGACTCATTTAAAAAGACCCTGATGCTGGGAAAGATTGAGGGCAGGAGGAGAAGGGGATAACAGAGGATGAGATGGTTGGATGGCATCACCGACTCAATGGACATGGGTTTGGGTGGACCCCGGGAGTTGGTGATGGACAGGGAGGCCTGGTGTGCTGTGGTTCATGGGATCGCAAAAAGTCGGACACGACTGAGCGACTGAACTGAACTAAACTGAACATGTATGGATGTGAGAGCTGGACCATGAAAGAGGCTGAGTGCCGAAAAATTGAAGCTTTTGAACTGTGGTGTTGGAAAAGACTCTTGAGAGTCTCTTGGACTGCAAGGAGATCAAACCAGTCAACCCTAAAGGAAATCTGTCCTGAATATTCATTGGAAAGACTGATGCTGAAGTTGAAGCTTCAATACTTTGGCCACCTGATGCAAAGAGCCATCTCATAGGAAAAGACCCTGATGCTGGGAAAGATTGAGGGCAAGAGGAGAAGGAGATGACAGAGGATGACATGGTTGGATGGCATCACTGACTCAATGGACATGAGTTTGAACAAACTCTGGGAGGTAGTGAAGGACATGGAAGCCTGGTGTGCCGCAGTTTAGGGGTTGCAAACAGTCAGACACGACCTAGTGACTGAACAACAGCAACAGTTTCTCATATCCAACAGTTTAAATGAAACACATGATCAAAATTGTTTTCTAATTTAAGAATGTAGTGAAAGTCTGAAGACGTTTCTGAATAGTTATTTCAGTTCACTCTGACTAAAGCAAGTCATATATCTTAGTGAGACAGGAAGAGGGCAGGGCACAATCTTTCATCGACAATTTTAAAATGTAATAAAAAAAAAAATTCCCTGGTGGCTCAGTGGTAAGGCTCCACCAGCCAATGCAGGAGATGTGAGTTCAACCCTGGGTCAAGAACACCTGGTGGAGAAGGAAAGAGCAACACATTCCAGTACTCTTCCCTGGAAAATCACATAGACAGGGAATACTGGTGGGCTACAGTCCATGGGGTCACAAAAGGGTCACAACTTGGAGACTAAACAGAAACAAAAATTACTCCCCAGAATAAAGCTAAAATGAAATGTGCAAAACTTTTACAAAGAAAAGTAAAAAACTTTCTATTTACTCTTCCAGGCCAATTCACTGTTCAATGACGTTTACCCTTAACCCTTCCTGCACTATACCCTTAAGGCACTCAGCTCTGACCGCCTACCTAGTCATTATGCATCATTGTAATCAGTTATTACTATGTCAGACTCTTCTGCTTTTAGCCGAGACTGGCAAGGGCAAGAACTGTCATTAGTCCTTGTAGTCCAGGTAACTATGGACTTCTTGAAATAACAACAGTGAGAATAAAATGAGAACAAATAATATCAACTACTATCTATTGAGTGCCTGGGGCTTTACCTTTATTATTTTTTATTTATTAATTCATTCTGACACAGCAAATAATGTTTGAATGTGTGTATGTCCTGGATGGTAAAAATTTTAAATAGTGAAGAAGAAAAGAGAATATAAATAAAAGCCAGGAGCGGGGTGGTTGCATGACTACCGTGCTGGAGAGGGCTCCATTAGGGGATGAATGGGAAACCAGAATGGAAATGTAGGTGGGGCAAATTGCGGAAGTTCTTGAATGCCAGGCTAAGCAGTTTAAATTTTTTTCCTATAAAAAAAAGGGAGCTATTGAAGATTGGCAGCATTATCAAAGCACTAAAGAAGACTGATGTAGTAACCGTGTGCATCCCTGAAGAAAGAAGTGTCTAAAGGTAGGAAGTCACATACAACATGAAGATGCAGACAATCATTATAAACCACTTTGACATAGCACAGAAACAGGGCACAAGGGGACTTCCCTGGTGGTTCAATGGTTGAGAATCCCCCTTGCAATGTTGTTGTTCAGTTGTTAAGTCATGTCCAACTCTTTGTGACCCCATGGACCGCAGCATGCCAGGCCTTCCTGTCCCTCACTATCTCCCAGAGTTTGCCCAAGTTCATGTCCATTGAATCGTTGATGCTATCCAACCATCTCATCTTCATCCTTGCAATGTAGGGGACACAAACTCGATTCCTGGTCAGAGAACTAAGATCCCACATGCCACAAGGCAACTTAGTCCAAGTGCTGCAACGAAAGATCTCACATGCAGTAACTAAGACCCAGTGCAGCCAAATACCTAAAATAAATATTTTTAAAAAGAACAGGGCACAAGGAATAACTAGACTTGTGGGTTCTTGAGGAAAGACTTCTTAAAAGAGGGTCGCTATAGGATAAGAAAATATTTCAGGTGGAAACAGTAAGATGTGCAAAAGTAGGCTAATGGAAAAATCTCATTTTTCACTGCTGGGGCTCGGACATGTGGGGTGTGGTTGGCAAGTAAACACATGTGGATTGTAGGTGGAGGTGGGGGGGACGTGCAGTGAATCCTGGGAAATAAAGCATTTCAAGAAAATGAACTAGGGCTTCCCTGGTGGCTCAGTGGAAGAATCTGCCTGCCAGTGCAGAAGACACAGGTCTGATCCAGAAAGATCCCACATGCTGTGCAGCAACTAAGCCCATGTGCCACAATCATGGAGCCTGTGCTCTAGAGCCCGTGCTCCACAGCAAGAGACGGTACTGCAATGAGAAGCCTAGCACCACAACTAGAGAGTAGCTCCCGCTCTCTGCAACTAGAGAAAAACTAGTGCAGGAAGGAAGACCCAGCACAGCCAAAAATAAATTAATTAAAAAAAAAAAAGAGAGAGAGAGAGAGAACAAGCCAAACAACATAGAGCCCAGGCAGCAACAGAGCACAGGTCTCTGGAAGAAAGATGGTTCCAACTCCAGCATAAGAATACTGTCATTCAGATTGCTTCCCCAAGCCAGCCTAACTTGATTCAAAAATTAGCCTAAAAGTCTAAGAATGAAGCATGACATTGGAACCCCAGAAGCACTGGTGGCTCAGACAGTTTTTAACAACTCTCTCCCAAAAGAATACAATGCAAAAAGGAGAGAGATTCTCCATCTCACCCAGGGTTACTACATATGGTATGATGAAGCTCTAGCGTCTCAGGATTGTGATATGCTAAATATGCACAAATGTTGAAAGCAACCTCAGGGCCGGGTGGAGCAGCAACAGGTGCCAGCAGGGGTTGGGGTCTTCAGCAAAGGTAGCACTCATCAGAAGACTTATGGGGCAAGTGGAGGCAGTGGCAACACTTGGTAAGAGTGAATTCATTTGCTGACCATACATCAGACATCCCCTGAAGCCTCCTAGACATACCTGGAAGTGGGGCGGGGATGGCAGGCATAAGGAAAAGGAGAAACCTTAAATACATTATTACTAAGTGCAAGAAACCAACCTGAAAAGGCGGCATACAGTATGATTCCAACTATATGACATTCTGGAGAGGGCAAAACTATGGAGACAGTAAGATCAGTGGCTGCCAGGGAGAGAGTGGGATGAATAGGTGGAGAACAGAGGATTTTCCAATCAGAGAAACTGTTCTGTATGATTCTATAATGGTGGATACATGTTATTGCACCTGTGACCAAACCCATAGAATGTTCAACACTAAGAGTGAAACTTAATGTAAATTATGGACTTTGAGTGATTATATGTCAAGGCATTCACCAATTGTAATAAATGTACTACTGTGGTGGGGGATCACCTCAATTTTGCTGTGAACCCAAAACTCATCTAAAAAAAAAAAATCTTCCCTTCCTCTGCAGCAGTCTTGTTAGAGTCAGCCACCACCTCTTTCTCCTCCAGGTAACAGGGGGATGTCCAGAAACCTTTGGGTCACTTCTTTTACGTCAGAGGGAATTTGGTTCCTTACAGCTTCTATGCAGGGTTGGCATCATGGCTGCACAACCTGTGCAGGTGTACAGGGTCCAGCATGTAAAGACCCCGCGCACTTGGTTTAATGCTTTGCTATCACCGCTTCGAAATTCTTATTTTTTGAACAAGAACTCCCTATTTTCATTTTGCACTCCCCACTCCCCCCACACACACCCACTTCTATGTCTAAGGCTAATCACTTCTCTGCTCCAGTCAATATTATCAAACACGAAATTCTCAAGTCTTTCATTGCCAATGTTTAAATGCAAATGCATGCTTGAGTTTTGTTGTCCAAAGGTATTTTTTCAACCAATAAGTATGCCTGAATTGTCTCCATTATATGACTGTGGGCTTGGAAGAGGAAGGACAAGCCCGGGATTCTAAACTCCGTAGCAGGGTACCATTCACCCCTGCTGGGAAGAAGAGGGGAAGGGACACAAGAGCAAAGAAGACAGGGCACAATGAAAGTGTCTCTCTGGTGACATCACAATTTTAGGATTTGACCTGTTTAGTTTCAACTGAACATAAACAAATAAACAAAACTGTCCAGAAGTAATTTTGCCTGAGAATGTGAATGCAAACAGCTCTGCTTTGCCAGGTCTTTCAAGACTTCAAAAATGTAGCTGAATTTTCTTCTAAAGGGAACTTAATTCCTAGGAGAATTGTGGAGGCATTCCCAAGTCACATAGTGCCTCATTTGCAACTATTTCTGGATTACACACTGATTTCCTTTTTCAAGGGTGCCATCCTTCCCCAGCTCAAAAAAAAAAAAACCCAACAACCCTAGATGGCACCCTGACTGTGATGGCTCCGATCCAATTACTTCCAGGGTCTCTTTGCTTCACTTCCCCTTTTCGCTCTTTCTCTGTCCATCTCATATATATCCTTTTCTCTGAAATGGTCTTTTTCTCGTTCCCTCCTGCATCCAGTTTTTGCTTAGTGATCTTAGGAAAAATCTTTCTTTCCTTCTCTTTGTTTCACTGATAAACACTCAGTGACCTTAACTGTGGTAGAATTTGAGAATAGTGATAATTTAATTGAGGAAGGGAAGATAAGTTTATGCGTATGGAACACAGAACCAGTATCTAAAGTGCAGAAAAATTATCAAAAGTATTTAGGAATCCCCTTAAAATTATTTTCTTCTTTTTCCATCATTTAAGTCTTTTTTTTTTTTTTTAAGTTAGCATTCAAATTTTCAAACAGAATTCTCATTCGGTTTTCTTCTATTGGCATTAATTTTTAAAAATGAACTTATAAATGGCATTTTTGTTTTAATTAATATATACCCAGTTCTTCCATGTAAGGTTTTCGTGGGATAATCTCAGCACCAATAACCACTTATTATCTCTGTGAGAAAACATGCAAAATTTCATTTGTAAACATTTGACCTACAAACAAGCTCTTGAGACATGATTTATTTGCAACCAATAGTTCCTGACAGAACTCAGGGGTAAGGTAGGAATAAGTCTGATGGCAAGGAGCTAACAAGGGTTAATTCAAGGAGTTTGGAGAAATAAAAGCAAAGAGCAGCAATACAGGCGATTATATTTGCAACTAGTTGCAGGGTGTAGGCTTATTTTACCTGTGGCATGTGGTATCTCAGTCCCATGACAAGGAATCAAACCCGTGTTCCCTGCATTGGAAGGCGGATTCTTAACCATTGGACCACCAGGGAAGTCCCTACATTTGCAACTTTAAGTGAGTGAACATATTTTCCAGGTATGTTCTACAATTTCTAATCCCTTGCTGCTGCTGCTAAGTCACTTCAGTCGTGTCTGACTCTGTGCGACCCCATAGACGGTAGCCTACCAGGCTCCCCCGTCCCTGGGATTCTCCAGGCAAGAATACTGGAGTGGGTTGCCATTTCCTTCTCCAATGCATGAAAGTGAAAAGTGAAAGTGAAGTCGCTCAGTCCTATCCGGCTGTTAGAGACTCCAGGCCTTAATTTCCCAATATTCTGATCTTTGAAACCCTCTAGTGGCCATAACAGGAATTGCGTTTTTGGGGGAACCTGCATCAACATATGTTCCTTGTTTTATGACTTTTTTTCCGTATGTGCTAAAGTGAGAAATAGATTCAAGGGATTAGATCTGACAGACAGAATGCCTGAAGAACTGTGGACGAAGGTTTGTGACATTGTATAGGAGGCGGAGGTCAAGATCATCCCCAAGAAAAAGATATGCAAAAAAGCAAAATGGTTGTCTGAGGAGGCCTTACAAATAGCTGTGAAAAGAAGAGAAATGAAAAGCAAAGGAAATAAAGGAAAGAAATACCCATTTGAGTGCAGAGTTCCAAAGAATAGCAAGGAGCGATAAGAAAGCCTTCCTCAGTGATCAGTGCAAAGAAATAGAGGAAAACAACAGAATGGGAAAGACTAGAGATCTCTTCAAGAAAATTAGAGACACCAAGGGAACATTCATGCAAAGATGGGCTCGATAAAGAACAGAAACAGTGTGGACCTAACAGAAGCAGAAGATATTAAGAAGAGGTGGCAAGAGTACACAGGAGAACTGTACAAAGAAGATCTTCACTACCCAGATAATCACGATGGTGTGATCACTCATCTAGAGCCAGATATCCTGGTATGTGAAGTCAAGTGGGCCTTAGGAAGCATCAGTATGAACAAAACTACTGGAGGTAATGAAATGCCAATTGAGCTATTTCAAATCCAAAAGATGATGCTGTGAAAGTGCTGCACTCAATAGGCCAGCAAATTTGGAAAGCTCAGCAGTGGCCACAGGACCACTGCTGAAAAGGTGTTTTCATTCCAATCTCAAAGAAAGGCAATGCCAAAGAATGTTCAAACTACTGCACAATTGAATTCATCTCACATGGTAGTAAAGTAATGCTCAAAATTCTCCAAGCCAAATTTCAGCAGTACGTGAACCATGAAATTCCAGATGTTCAGGCTGGATTTAGAAAAGGCAGAGGAACCAGAGATCAAATTGCCAATATCTGCCGGATTATCAAAAAAGCAAGTGAGTTCCAGAAAAATATCTATTTCTGCTTTATTGACTATGCCAAAGCCTTTGACTGTGTGGATCACAATAAACTGTGGAAAATTCTGAAAGAGATGGGGATACCAGACCATCTGATCTGCCTCTTGAGAAATCTGTATGCAGGTCAAGAAGCAACAGTTAGGACGGGACATGGAACAACAGACTGGTTCCAAATAGGAAAAGGAGTACATCAAGGCTGTAATTTGTTACCCTGCTTATTTAACTTATATGAAGAATCCATCATGAGAAACGCTGGGCTGGAAGAGGCACAAGCTGGAATCAAGATTGCCAGGAGAAATATCAATAACCTCGGATATGTAGATGGCACCACCCTTATGGCAGAAAGTGAAGAACTAAAGAGCCTCTTGATGAAAGTGAAAGTGGAGAGTGAAAAAGTTGGCTTAAAGCTCAACATTCAGAAAATGAAGATCATGGCAACTGGTCGCATCACTTCATGGGAAATAGATGGGGAAACAGAGGATACAGTGGCTAACTTTATTTTTGGGGGCTCCAAAATAACTGCAGATGGTGACTGCAGCCATGAAATTAAAAGACGCTTACTCCTTGGCAGGGAAGTTATGACCAAACTAGACAGCATATTAAAAAGCAGAGACATTACTTTACCAATAAAGGTCCGTCTCATCAACGTTATGGTTTTTCCCGAGTCGTCTATGGATGTTAGTGTTGGAGTATAAAGAAAGCTGAGCACCAAAGGATTGATGCTTTTGAACTGTGGTGTTGGAGAAGACCCTTGAGAGTCCCTTGGCTTCAAGGAGATCCAAACAGTCCATCCTAAAGGAGATCAGTCCTGGGTGTTCATTGGAAGGACTGATGGTGAAGGTGAAACTCCAATACTTTGGCCACCTGATGCGAAGAGCTGACTCATTGGAAAACACCCTGATCCTGGGAAAGATTGAGGGCAGGAGGAGAAGGGGACGACAAGAGGATGAGATGGTTGGATGGCATCACCAACTCAATGGGGATGAGTATGAGTAGACTCCAGGAGTTAGTGATGGACAGGGAGGCCTGGAGTGCTGTAGTCCATGGGGTTGCAAAGAATCAGACATGACTGAGCGACTGAACTGAACTGAGAGATCTCTTCAAGAAAATTAGAGATACCAAGGAAACATTTCATGCAAAGATGGGCACAATAAAGGATAGAAATGATATGGACCTAAAAGCAGAAGACATTAAGAAGAGGTGGCAAGAATACACAGAACTATATTAAAAAGATCTTCATGACCCAGATAATCATGATGCTGTGATCACTCACCTAAAGCCAGACATTCTGGAATGCGAAGTCAAGTGGGCCTTAGGAAGCATCACTATGAACAGAGCTTGTGGAGGTGACGGAATTCCAGTTGAGCTATTTCAAATCCAAAAAGATGATGCTGTGAACGTACTACACTTGATATGCCAGCAAATTTGGAAAACTCAGCAGTGGCCACAGGACTGGAAAAGGTCCAATCCCAAAGAAAGGCAATACCAAAGAATGCTCAAACTACCGCACAATTGCATTCATCTCACACGCTAGTAATGTTCAAAATTCTCCAAGTCAGGCTTCAAATACACGAACTGTGAACTTCCAGATGTTCAGGCTGGATTTAGGAAAGGCAGAGGAACCAGAAATCAAATTGTCAACATCCATTGGATATCAAAAAAGCTAGTGAGTTCCGGAAAAACATCTACATCTGCTTTATTGACTATGTCACATCCTTTCACTGTATGGATTACAGTAAACTGTGGAAAATTCTTCAAAGGATGGGAATACCAGATCACCTTACCCACCTCATGAGAAATCTGTATGCAGGTCAGGAAGCAACAGTTAGAAGTGGACATGGAACAATAGACTGGTTCCAAATAGGGAAAGGAGTACATCAAGGCTGTATATTGTCACCCTGCTTATTTAACTAATATGCACAATACATCGTGAAAAACAGTAGGCTGGATGAAGCACAAGGTGGAATCAAGATTGCCAGGAGAAATATCAATAACCTCAGATACACAGATGATACTGCCCTTATGGCAGAAAGCGAAGAACTAAAAACCCTCTTAATGAACATGAAGGAGAGTGAAAAACTTGACTTAAAACTCAATATTCAAAAAACGAAGACCATGGCATCCGCTCCCATCAGTTCAGTTCAGTTCGCTCAGTCGTGTCCGACTCTTTGCAACCCCATGAATTGCAACACACCAGACCTCCCTGTCCATCACCAACTCCTGGAGTTCACTCAAACTCACGTCCATCGAGTTGGGGTGATGCCATCCAGCCATCTCATCCTCTGTCATCCCCTTCTCCTCCTGTCCCCAATCCCTCCCAGCATCAGAGTCTTTTCCAGTGAGTCAACTCTTCGCATGAGGTGGCCAAAGTACTGGAGTTTCAGCTTCAGCATCACTCCTTCCAAAGAATACCCAGGACTGATCTCCTTTAGAATGGACTGGTTGGATCTCCTGCAGTCCAAGGGACTCTGAAGAGTCTTCTCCAACACCACAGTTCAAAAGTATCAATTCTTCGGCACTCAGCTTTCTTCACAGTCTAACTCTTACATCCATACATGACTACTGAAAAAACCATAGCCTTGACTAGACGGACCTTTGTTGGCAAAGTAATGTCTCTGCTTTTTAATATGCTATCCAAGTTGGTCATAACTTTCCTTCCAAGGAGTAAGCATCTTTTAACTTAATGGCTACAATCACCATCTGCAGTGATTTTGGAGCCCCAAAAGATAAAGTCTGACACTGTTTGCACTGTTTCCCATCTATTTCCCATGAAGTGATGGGACCAGATGCCATGATCTTCGTTTTCTGAACGTTGAGCTTTAAGCCAACTTTTTCACTCTCCTCTTTCACCTTCATCAAGAGGCTTTTAGTTCCTCTTCACTTTCTGCCATAAGGGTGGTGTCATCTGCATATCTGAGGTTATTAATATTTCTCCCAGCAATCTTGATTCCAGCTTGCGCTTCTTCCAGCCCAGCATTTCTCATGATGAACTCTGCATAGAAGTTAAATAAGCAGGGTGACAATATACAGCCTTGACGTACTCCTTTTCCTATTTGGAACCAGTCTGTTGTTCCATGTCCAGTTCTAACTGTTGCTTCCTGACCTGCATATAGGTTTCTCAAGACGCAGGTCAGGTGGTCTGTATTCCCATCTCTTTCAGAATTTTCCAGTTTCTTGTGATCCACACAGTCAAAAGCTTTGGCATAGTCAATAAAGCACAAATAAATATTTTTCTGGAACTCTCTTGCTTTTCCATGATCCAGCAGATGTTGGCAATTTGACCTCTGGTTCCTCTGCCTTTTCTAAAACCAGCTTGAACATCTGGAAGTTCACGGTTCATGTATTGCTGAAGCCTGGCTTGGAGAATTTTGAGCATTACTTTACTAGCATGTGAGATGAGTGCAATTGTGCAGTAGTTTGAGCATTTTTTGGCATTGCCTTTCTTTGGGATTGGAATGAAAACTGACCTTTTCCAGTCCTGTGGCCACTGCTGAGTTTTCCAAATTTGCTGGCATATTGAGTGCAGCACTTTCACAGCATCATCTTTCAGGATTTGAAATAGCTCAACTGGAATTCCATCACCTCCACTAGCTTTGTTTGTAGTGATGCTTTATAAGGCCCATTTGATCTCACATTCCAGGATGTCTGGCTCTAGGTGAGTGATCACACCATTGTGACTATCTTGGCCGTGAAGATCATTTTTGTACTGTGTATTCTTGCCACCTCTTCTTAATATCTTCTGCTTCTGTTAGGTCCATACCATTTCTGTCCTTTATTGAGCCCATCTTTGCATGAAATGTTTCCTTGGTATCTCTAATTTTCTTGAAGAGATCTCTAGTCTTTCCCATTCTGTTGTTTTCCTCTATGTCTTTGCACTGATCACTGAGGAAGGCTTTCTTATCTCTCCTTGCTATTCTGGAGAATAGCATTCAAACTCTGCATTCAAATGGGTATATATCTTTCCTTTTCTCCTTTGCTGTTTGCTTCTCTTCTTTTCACAGCTATTTGTAAGGGCCTCCTCAGACAGCCATTTTGCTTTTTTGCATTTCTTTTTCTAGGGGATGGTCTTGATCCCTGCCTGCTGTACATAGTCATGACCCTCTGTCCATAGTTCACCAGGCACTCTATCAGATCTAGTCCCTTAAATGTATTTGTCACTTCCACTGTATAATCATAAGGGATTTGATTTAGGTCATACCTGAATGGTCTAGTGGTTTTCCCTACTTTCTTCAATTTATGGCTGAATTTGGCAATAAGGAGTTCATGATCTGAGCCACAGTCAGCTCCTGGTCTTGTTTTGCTGACTGTATAGAGCTTCTCCCTCTTTGGCTGCAAAGAATAGAATCAATCTGATTTCGGTGTTGACCATCTGGTGATGTCCATGTGTAGAGTCTTCTCTTGTGTTGTTGGAAGACAGTGTTTGCTATGACCAGTGTGTTCTCTTGGCAAAACTCTATTAGCCTTTCCCCTGCTTCATTCCGTATTCCAAGGCCAAAGTTGCCTGTTACTCCAGGTGTTTCTTGACTTCCTACTTTTGCATTCCAGTCCCCCATGATGAAAAGGACATCTTTTTTGGGTGTTAGTTCTAAAACGTCTTGTAGGTCTTCATAGAGCCATTCAACTTCAGCTTCTTCAGCATTACTGATTGGGGCATAGACTTGGATTACTGTGATATTGAATGGTTTGCCTTGGAAATGAATAGAGATCATTCTTTCGTTTTTGAGATTGCATCCAAGTATTGCATTTCGGACTCTTTTGTTAACCATGATGGCTACTCCATTTCTTCTAAGGGATTCCTGCCCACAGTAGTAGATATAATGGTCATTGGAGTTAAATTCACCCATTCCAGTCCATTTTAGTTCACTGATTCCTAGAATGTTCATATTCATTCTTGCCATCTCCTGTTTGACCACTTCCAATTTGCCTTGGTTCATGGACCTGACATTCCAGGTTCCTATGCAATACTGCTCTTTACAGCATCAGACCTTGCTTCTATCACCAGTCACATTCACAACTAGGTATTGTTTTTGCTTGGGCTCCATCCCTTCATTCTTTCTGGGGTTATTTCTTCACTGATCTCCAGTAGCATATTGGGCACCTACTGACCTGGGTAGTTCCTCTTTCAGTATCCTATCATTTTGCCTTTTTATACTGTTCATGGGGTTCTCAAGGCAAGAATACTGAAGTGGTTTGCCATTCCCTTCTGCAGTGGACCACATTCTGTCAGACCTCTCCACCATGACCCACCCATCTTGGGTGGCCCCACAGGGCATGGCTTAGTTTCACTGAGTTAGGGCTGTGGTCCGTGTGATTAGATTGACTAGTTTTCTGTAATTATGGTTTCAGTGTGTCTGCCCTCTGATGCCCTCTTGCAACACCTACCATCTTAGTTGGGTTTCTCTTACCTTGGACGTGGGGTATCTCTTTACGGCTGCTCCAGCCAAGCGCAGCTGCTGCTCCTTACCTTGGATGAGTGGTATCTCCTCACCGCCGCCCCTCCTGACCTTGAACATGGAGTAGCTCCTCTCAGCTCTCCTGCGCCAGCGCAGCCATCACTCCTTGGACATGGGTCCCATCACACTGGAAACAGTGAGAGCCTAATTTTGGGGGCTCCAAAATCACTGCAGATGGTGACGGCAGCCATGAAATTAATAGATGCTTGCTCCTGGAAGAAAAGTTATGACCAACCTAGACAGCATATTAAAAAGCAGAGACATTGCCGACAAACGCCCATCTAGTCAAAGCTATGGTTTTTCCAGTAGTCACGTATGGATGTGAGAGTTGGACTATAAAGAAAGCTGAGCGCAGAATTGATGCTTTCGAACTGTGGTGTTGGAGATTGAGAGTCCCTTGGACAGCAAGGAGATCCAACCAGTCCATCCTAAAAGAAATCAGTCCTGAATACTCATTGGAAGGACTAATGCTGAAGCTGAAAACTTCAATACTTTGGTCACTTGATGTGAAAAATTGACTCATTTGAAAAGACCCTGATGCTGGGAAAGATTGAAGGCGGGAGAAGCAGATGACAGAGGATGAGATGGTTGGATGGCATCACCGACTCAGTGGACATGAGTTGCAGTAAACTCTGGGAGTTGGTGATGAACAGGGAAGCCTGGCATGCTGCAGTCCTTGGGGTAGCAAAGAGTCAGACACAACTGAGCAACTGAACTGAACTGAACTGAACTGATAGAGACTGAATGTTTGTGTCCCTTCAAAATTCATACATTGAACCTAGTTCCCAGCACCATGGTGTTTGGAAGTGAGGGCTCAGCAGAGCCCTCATAAAGGGGTCTAGCACCTTATAAAAGTAGCCCCTAGAGCTCCCTCCCACCTGCCACCGTGTGAGGACACAGTAAGAAGACAGAACGAGGAAGCAGCCTCTCACCCACTTCCAGATCTGTCAGAAAGGAATTTTTGTTATTGATAAGCAACCCAGCCTATGATATTTTGTTACAGTAGCCCTGATGGATTAAGACACCTGGCCACATCTTTTGGCAGGAATCTTCAAGTATCTTTTACTTCAATTCAATGAACTTCTAAATACACTATATTTCCTTTGTAACCTGCACTTTACACTATAAACAACTGATCTATGTAGCTTAAAAAAAAAAAAAAGCATGAAAGTTATTCCTTCAAAATCTGATTTGATTCTATTACCTTTGGAGCCAAAGATGACCCAGAGAGTTAGGCACTTAGTGTTTGCTTATTCTTCCTCCTGCCTTTTAGAAATTTAAAACAAAAAAACACTTAACTTTGGCAAAATTGGAACAGCAAGGTAGTCACAGTAGTTTGTCATTTTACTACTTATAAATTCATACTTTTCCCCTGCTCTGGACAGTAATGTATTAATATTTTCAGAAGTGGATGAACCCAAGAACTGCTTTGAAACCTCACTTCAATAAAAAAAATTTCAATATTCCTAGTTATCTTTTCTTGTATTTCACTAACTCAAAGAAATATACTGCAAAACTGATCACAGTTAAACTGAGTATCCAAAGACCTAATTTAGTTTTTTGACACTCAACTTGGGGTTTCCCTGGTGGTCCAGTGGTTAAGAACTTGCCTTGCAATGAAGGGTACGCTGTCTTGATTTCTGGTCTGGGAAGATCCCACATGCCAAAGGGCAACCAAGCCCATGTGCCAGCAGAAAGTGAAGTGGAACTAAAAAGCCTCTTGATGAAAGTGAAAGTGGAGAGCGAAAAAGTTGGCTTAAAGCTCAACATTCAGAAAACAAAGATCATGGCATCTGGTCCCATCATTTCATGGGAAATAGATGGGGAAACAGTGGAAACAGTGTCAGACTTTGTTTTTGGGGGCTCCAAAATCACTGCAGATGGTGACTGCAGCCATGAAATTAAAAGATGCTTACTCCTTGGAAGAAAAGTTATGACCAACCTAGATAGCATATTCAAAAGCAGAGACATTACTTTGCCAACAAAGGTCCGTCTAGTCAAGGCTATGGTTTTTCCTGTGGTCACGATGGATGTGAGGGTTGGACTGCGAAGAAAGCTGAGTGCCGAAGAATTGATGCTTTTGAACTGTGGTGTTGGAGAAGACTCTTGAGAGTCCCTAGGACTGCAAGGAGATCCAACCAGTCCATTCTAAAGGAGATCAACCCTGGGATTTCTTTGGAAGGAATGATGCTAAAGCTGAGGCTCCAGTACTTTGGCCACCTCATGCAAAGAGCTGACTCATTGGAAAAGACTCTGATGCTGGGAGGAATTGGGGGCAAGAGGAAAAGGAGACAACAAAGGATGAGATGGCTGGATGGCATCACTGACTCAATCGATGTGAGTCTGAATGAACTCCGGGAGTTGGTGATGGACAGGGGAAGCCTGGCATGCTGCGATTCATGGGGTCCCAAAGAGTTGGACACGACTGAGTGACTGAACTGAACTGAATGTGTTACTATATAGGACATGCTTATAAATCAGTAAGATGAAAGCTAAATACTCAAATAGGGAAATGGGCCAATGAAAAGGAAAAGCAATTCACTAAAAAAATATAAACCACCCTCAAATGTGGAAAAATACATAACCCATTACTAATAAAAAGAAGTAACAAAACCAAAAAGTATCATTTCCCCTCTCTTGATTTAGTAAAAATTCAAAAGCCTCATAGATTGGATAAGAATATGGGAAACTTTCACTGGTAGAAGTTAAACTTTTACAGAAGGCAATTTGGCAGTATCCATGAATACTGAAATGTGCACAGTCTAGCAGTCATGCTTATACAATCTACAACTACACTAGATCAAGTGCATAAGGATATATTACCTCAGGATACAGAAGCAATATTATCATAGTGACCTAGAGCACAAGGACTGTCAGACTGCCTGGGTTTAAATCCCACATCCTAGCTTGGTGATACTGGCAAATTTCTTAATTCTACAGCCTTAGGGTCATATACATTACAGAAAGATCATGTAGGTACTCATTAATAATAAAAACAATTATACGTGAATCAGTATGTGAAGTAGGAGTCAAACTTATTTTTTAAATAATAGATAACAGACCAGGATAAAGATGGATCCCAACTTAATAGGCATTTATAAGAGAATACAGTAGATTTTCCATATTTACTTGCTAAAATTTGCTAGGGGAAAAAAAATGAGAAGCATTTTTGCAAACATTTACCTTACTCTCATGCTGCCTCAGTTATTAGGTGACATATTCCAAAGAGCAAATGAATTGTATGTTAATACCTATAACATTGAGTCCTTACCTTAGATATTACTGGTGTATAGAAGGCATAAAATTGAACTGGAAGAGAATTTCCTAGTTTGAAGCCTAGTCTCAGTTGGTTATGATTTTAAAATTGTACAAAATTATATTTTCCTTTATGTATAAAAAATTACACATTTCAGATAAAGCTAAAGTTCCTTTTCACCACCCTCCACTCTAGTAGTCAATGTCATCAATTTAGTGCATACCCGAAGCAAACCTTTTTCTCTAAGTTTACATACTTAAAAATGTAACCATCAAAAAATGCAGTTTTGAAACATTGTTATTATTTGGCAACATACATGTCTTGACATTGTAGCTCTATTTCTTTTCTAAGAGAATTCTTTTTTTTGGCTATGAAAGTTGAGTTTTTGCTTTTTCTCCTCCCTCTCTGGGAAACTTGTGTAACTAATCAGAGCCTTTGTGCTACTGAAGGACCTCCCCTCAAGCTTATAATGTTCTTCACAGATGCTTATGGCAAATGCCATATACGTTTTGTGTTTTTTTTTTCCCAGCCATGCTGTGCAGCATGTGGGATGTTAGTTACCCTACAAGGGAATGAACCCACGTTCCCTGCATTGGAAGTGCAGTTTTAACTACTGGATTGCCAGGAAAGTCCTCCAAATGTATTTCTGAGAGGATTAATGAAAAGAGAGTTATGAGAATCCAGGAATTACATTTTTTCCTTTATAATGAATACACAACATATTTAAATTTTCAAGCATACTTTCATCACTTTATACACTTTTCTATAACCTTACTCATACTGCCAGAAGATAACTTCTAAAGCAGCCATAAGGTAACTGTAAAAAATACTAACTCATTTCTTTTGAGAGAGTAGATTCATTCATTGTTTTATAAAATATAATGTAATATGCTTTGTCCTAATTCCCATATTTTCAACAATTTAAAAGCTGGAAAATTTTAGATCATTTCATTAACTGGATAGTTATTTTTTCTGCTCAGATGGAGATTGGCACATGAGCATGGAATAGGCCACCAGTATGAATATGAGAAAATCTTTTGTCATCAGTGACTACAAGAGTAATATGTAGTTACACATTTTTAGTTGTATGTGTCTGAACTCATTTGCTTTCTGCATGTCCATGTATAATGAACAAGGGTCAAATGCAAGTATTTGTTGTTCAGTCGCTCAGTCATGTCTGACTCTGCAACTCCATGAATGCAAGTATTATCATTACTAAAGATAGTTAGAAGTTTTGCATAATAATGAATATCAATAAACCTACTAGTCACATTTTTTGTGCCCTAAAGAAATATATATATATATTTAAAATAAAAATAAAATATGTAGTCCAAGAACATCTCAGTGATTTTTACATTGATATGTGTTCAGAAATAAACATGATGCTAGACTGTGCAACGTCACTTTCACTTTCATGCCTTGGAGAAGGAAATGGCAACCCACTCCAATGTTCTTGCCTGGGGAATCCCTGGGACGGGGGAGCCTGGTGGGCTGCTGTCTATGGGGTCACACAGTCGGACACGACTGAAGCGACTTAGCAGCAGCGGCAGCAGTGGTAAAAGAACCTGCCTGCCAATGCAGGAGACACGGGTTTGATCCCTGGGTTGGGAAGATTCCCTGGAAGAGGGCAAGGCAACTACTCCAATATACTGCCTGGAGAATCGCATGGATAGAGGAGCTTAACAAGCTACTGTCCATAGGGTCGCAAAGAGTCGGTCACGACTGAAGCAACTTAGCACACAGAAATAAAACATTTCTTTGGAAAAAATTAAATAGATTGATTACAGAAATAAAGACAATTTAAAAACTGAGTCCATGCAATCTAATTTTAATAGGAACAGTCACCTTGGAGCAATTAAAAAGCATCTGACTAAAACAAAAGGTTCAATGATAATACTTCTAAGATAAACATTTCATTAAAAAAATTTTGGGGGGTGCCACATGGCATGCAGGATCGAATGCGTGCCCCTTACAGTTGAAGTACAGAGTCCTAACCACTGAATCACCAGGAAATTCCCATACACTGATTGATAAGATTTATTGATTACTGATTTACTCACTGTCATGGCACACAGTGTGTGGGATCTTAGTCCTCCAACTAGGGATTGAACTCAGGCCCTGGGCAGTGAGAACACCGAGTCCTAATCACTGAATGCCAGGGAATTCCCTTAAGAAGAACATTTCAAAAATGATTAATATATTTGCTGTAAACTGGTAATTAAAAACTCCTAAATTAAGAAAGCTTAGGCTGCTTGGTCAAAAAACATTATACTGGCTTAAGGTGAATTACTTAACATTTTATTAGAAAAATACATTGTTTTTACAATATATTACTTTTAAAAAGTTTATATTTCTATTATCAAAAATGAATTAATGTTGAAAGAAATTATATGTACACGAGTGTGTATGTGTCCACATTCACTCGGCACACAAAACATTTAAAATACCACTCAAGGGACTTTGACAGCGGTCCAGTGGTTAAGACTCTGTGCTTCCACTGAAGGGAAAAAATAAAAACAAAACACTCCAACTTTAATTCATTAGATCTGTACCAAATCTTATTTGTAGCTTTGGGACATCAGGAAGCTCAGTTACCTGTGTATCTCTCTCAAAGTATTCCTAAATTCTTTTCTTTTACTTAGCTTAAATATTAGCTCTGGATAATTAAAATCTGTATCAATGTAAATGTAATAACTTCAAATGTAAATCAGATTTTAAAAAAGTAGCTGTAACAGACTCCAAAACCAAATATAAATCAGTTTTGATAGCTGAATGTCTTGGGTTACCAGTCCATCTTTTATTCATCATATAAGTGAACAACCACAACAATCAAGACAACTACAGCAAAATAATCATAGTTCACATTTAGAAACTATTACCTTGTCATTAAATGGCCAGGTTTATTATCTGAAATATCAAAATGTCTTATTATTTTCTTTTTTTAAAGTTTATACTTTAAAACCAGTCAGAAAAACTTTACTTCAAATACTACCAATAACATAAACAATTTAATATATTTAGTACAACCTGATTTTAAGGCTTTTCTTTAATGTTCAACCATATAATCTTTTAGGATCAAGATAGTTATGTTATATATTCAAAGGAAAAATTTCCCAAACTTGTCTTTGTAAATTAATAAAGAACTTGTTAACTGAAGAACTTAAAACAGAGTCGACAATGATTAAAATTAAAATCTTTTTATTCATTGATATGGTAAATACTGTCTCCTACTAAAAAACAATGACATTAGTCTTTCAATCTGTCAAGCTTAGCTAAACAGAAAATCATATGTCTTCTTTCTGTATCGTATGTTGACATGATACAGGATGCAGGATGTAAAAATTAATTTAACAGACATATTAAGTAATTGTATAGATATGTAGAATCTTAGATAAATGGTCAAAATTATAAGTGAACGTTAAATGTGGGCACATTTCTATGTACACTGATGGGTTTAACAGAAAATACGTTTGCAGTGATTTCTGGTAACCAGCTTGCTTTCTGTGAATCTTTAAATTCCCAGTTCCAAATCTTCCAGCTCTTGAAGAAGGGCTTTCTCTTTCTGAATTTTCTCCAACTAGAAAAGTTTAAAACAATAGTTAATAACAGGAAATGAAATAATTATTAGATCAACAGCCACATAGCAAAAGAGAAAAAATTTAGAGAAAGAATATACCTGAGACTTTACCAGATTTTTTGGTAACCACAGATTTAAAAAACACAGATTAGAAACAAGGTCTAATTTGTTGTCTGATATGAATCAAGTACTTGGGGGCAATCTCAAAAATGACAGAATGATCTCTGTTCATTTCCAAGGCAAACCATTCAGTATTACAGTAACGCAAGTCTATGCTCCAACCATTAATGCCAAAGAAGCTGGAACGGTTTCTATGATGACCTATAAGACGTTCTAGAACTAACACCAAAAAATACATCGCTTTCATCATGGGGGACTGGAATGCAAAAGTAGGAAGTCAAGAAACACCTGGAGTAACAGGCAACTTTGGCGTTGGAGTACAAAATGAAGCAGGGCAAAGGCTAATAGAGTTTTGCCAAGAGAATGCTCTGGTCATAGCAAACACCCTCTTCCAACAACACAAGAGAAGACTCTACACATGGATATCACCAGATGGTCAATACCGAAATCAGACTGACTCTGTTCTTTGCAGCTGAAGATGGAAAAGCTATCTACAGTCAGCAAAAAGAAGAGTGGGAGCTGACAGCAGCTCAGATCATGAACTCCTTATTACCAAATTCAGACTTAAACTGAAGAAAAGTAGGGAAAACCACTAGACCATTTGGATATGACCTAAATCAAATCCTTTACGATTATACAGTGGAAGTGACAGATTCAAGGGATTAGATCTGATAGAGTGCCTGAAGAACTATGGACAGAGATTTGTGACATTGTATAGGAGGTGGTGATCAAGGCCATCCCCAAGGAAAAGAAATGTAAACAGGCAAAATGGTTGTCTAAGGAGGCCTTGTTTACAAATAGCTGAAAAAGAAGAGAAGCTAAAGGCAAAGGAGAAAAGGAAAGATACATCCATCTTAATGCAGAATTCCAAAGAATAGCAAGGAGACATAAGAAAGTTCTCCTCAGTGCTCAATGAAAAGAAATAGAGGAAAACAACAGAATGGGAAAGACTAGAGATCTCTTCAAGAAAATTAGAGATACCAAGGAAACTTTTCATGCAAAGATGGGCACAATAAAGGACAGAAACGGTATGGACCTAAAAGCAGAAGATATTAAGAAGAGGTGGCAAGAATACACAGCAGAACTATACAAAAAAGATCTTCATGACCCAGATAATCATGATGGTGTGATCACTCACCTAGAGGCAGACATCCTAGAATGTGAAGTCAAGTGGGCCTTAGGAGGCATCACATGAAAAAAGCTTGTGGAGGTGACGGAATTCCAGCTGAGCTATTTCAAATCCAAAAAGATGATGCTGTGAACATACTACACTTAATATGCCAGCAAATTTGGAAAACTCAGCAGTGGCCACAGGACTGGAAAAGGTCAGTTTTCACTCCAATCACAAAGAAGGGCAACACCAAAGAATGCTCAAACTACCACACAACTGCACTCATCTCACATGCTAGTAAATTAATGCTCAAAATTCTCCAAGCCAGGCTTCAACAGTACGTGAACCGTGAACTTCCAGATGTTCAGGCTGGATTTAGAAAAGGCCAAGGAACCAGAGATCAAACTTCCAGCATCCACTGGATCATAGAAAAAGCAGGAGAATTCCAGAAATAAATCTACTGCTGCTTCATTGACTATGCTAAAGCTTTTGACTGTATGGATCACAACAAACTGTGGAAAATTCTGAAAGAGATGGGAATACCAGACCACCTGACCTGCCTCCTGAGAAAGCTGTATGTAGGTCAAGAAGCAACAGTTAGAACCCAACATGGAACAACAGACTGGTTCCAAATTTGGAAAGGAATACATTAAGGCTGTATATTGTAACCCTGCTTATTTAACTTCTATGCAGAGTACATCATGCAAAATGCCAGACTGGATGAAGCACAAGCTGGAATCAGGAGTGCCAGGAGAAATATCAGCAACCTCAGATATGCAGATGACACCACCCTTATGGCAGAAAGTGAAGAGAAGCTAAAGAGCCTCTTGATGAAAGTGAAAGAAGAGCGTGAAAAAGCTGGCTTAAAACTCAACATTCAAAAGACAAAGATCATGGCATCCAGTCCCATCACTTCATGGCAAATAGAGAGGGAAATAATGGAAACAGTGAGAGACTTTATTTTTGGGGGCTCTAAAATCACTGCAGATGGTAAGTGCAGCCATGAAATTAAAAGATGCTTGCTCCATGGAAGAAAAGCTATGACCAACTTAGCATATTAAAAAGCAGAGACATTGCCAACAAAGGTCCTTGTCAAAGCTATGGTTTTTCCAGTAGTCATGTATGGATGTGAGAGTTGAACTGTCAAGAAAGCTGAGTGCCACAGAATTGATGCTTTCTAACTGTGGTGTTGAAGAAGACTCTTGAGAGTCCCTTGGACTGCAAGGAGATCAAACCAGCCAATCCTAAATGAAATCAGTCCTGAATACTGACTGGAAGGACATGCTGAACTTGAAGCTCCAATACTTTGGCCATCTGATGTGAAGAACTGACTCATTTGAAAGACCCTGATGCTGGGAAAGACTGAAGGCAGGAGAAGAGGACAAGAGAAGATGAGATGGTTGGATAGCATCAGTGACTCAATGGACATGAGTTTGAGCAAGCTCTAGGAGTTGGTGATGGACAGGGAAGCCTGGTGTGCTGCAGTCCATGGGGTCATAAAGAGTTGGACACGACTGAGCGACCGAATTGATGAATCAAGGAGACAAAAAACAGAGCTGTCTTACTGCATTCTCTAAGTCTAATAAATCTTCCATTCTACATTTGTGCTTCGAAGTGTGGAGGACAGGAGGAAGGAAAAGGGGAAACAGGACAGTGCGACCTGAGATACAGAAAAGAAGAGAATCTTCTATTTGTCTAACATAAGAAGCCAGCAGCTACAGCATCAGTATGTGTCACAGGAAACAGGGAATCCCTCATTCACCATGATCCACATTTTCCCCATCCTTGTGTATTTCCAAATAAGTTTTAAAATCTATATACTCTTTAATTGGATTAAATAGTTGCTTGTAATAAAAAGGGGAAGGGTGGTAGTAACTATGAGCCCGAATGAAAAATGCAGAAAAGACCTGATTTTTCTCTAGCTGTTTTCCAGCTGCTGCTTGTTCTTTCAGCTGTTCAATTGCTTTCAGTTTCTGTAAACACCAAACAGGAGGCAAAAGGAAGAAAGAAAAAGCAATTTCAGAATGCGCAATCTACTTTCAAAATTAAACATAAAATTGTATACATTAAGAACATGAAATTTGGTATTTTTCAAAATTTTAATATTACTATACATGTACATCTATATATATATATATACATTATGTAAATATATGTCTAATTTCACCATTTATTTCAGTACCTCATGATACCTGGACCATGTCTTTAGCTTTAAGAGAAACTTCGTAACGTAGCCTGGGAAGTGCTCTAGAAACCTGATTTTACCTCCTAGGCCACCATCACACAATGATTGCATTTGACAAGTCAATAAACTTCCTTTTGTTCCTCTTTCTTCATCTTTAAAAATGAGATGAATATCTGTCCTACCTGTCTCACAAGGGTATAATGATGTAGTGAGTATAAACATGTTCAAATGTACATTATTTCTTATTACTCTAAAAATCAACAATAAAGGACTAATATCCCTTAGACATCTGTGAATAAAACTAAAATCAGTGCCATTCCTAAGTTACGGTATTTCATGGTGAGAAAGCAACAACAAGGATTGCTACAAACCTCTCAGATGCCTGTCTTTAGGCATCTAAACACTATTTCCTTTATATAATTCTCATGTGTTCTTTCAATAAACACATGCGCTTTTCACTGAAGCCTCCCACCTTCTTTAGGTTCTTGATTTTTTTGTCTGTCTCAGGGTCCCCAGAAGTTGACTGAGAAATAGTATTTCGTGGTGTGCTTTGTGGGGTAGGAACAGGTGCCATATCTGGACTCTTGTCAATTCTTGCTTCCTGCAGGAAATATTTTCAAGAATTAAGTTTTCAAAAATGAAATCATTGAAGTATTTCAACAAACATAGCCTTTCATAAAACAAAATATGATTTTATCTTTTATGCACTCTATATAAAGAAAGCAAATGAATTGCTGGCCTCAAGTATGTTATACCATCCCATAATAGTTATAATGAAGCTTAAAAAAATATTTCAGTACAATGAGATATCCAAAAGGCAAGATCTGTAATTTAAAGTAACATAATAATAAAATAAAAAACAATAGCATATTGGGGAATTCCCTGGTGGCCTAGTGGTTTTAGGACCCTGTGCTTCTACTGCAGAGCACACAGGTTCAACCCCTGGTCCAGTAACTCAAGACACGTGATGCAGCGAAAAAAAAAAACAAGGATTTTAGTAATATTAGCAAAATGTAATAAAAATATTGTTAGTAATGTAAAATATAATTAGTAATATAATAACAAAGGGAAAGAGATGAAATGACCTAGAAATGAAATAAACAAGGAGATTATTGTTTCAGCCAATAAACATTCTAGATTTTTGGTTATTTTGGGATGTGCCATTATATGGATGATTTGGAAATGCGAGAGGGCTTATCTAACTAAGGTGTGTGAAGTTTCACTCTTGGGATATCCTCCAAAACTATGAGTATGTAAACTCAAGTACATATAACAGATGATGCTATAGGGTAAGTCCCATAGAGATTTATTTACAATCAGATCAATTCAGCTCGGCAACACTGTGCCATGGAAAACTTTTTAAGTAGGGCTTCTACTTCTTCCTTACAGAGTTCCCAATTGAATACACAGACTCTGCAAGACTCTAGAACCTCTTAGAGTTCTGGGTAGAATACTCCAAACTCCCAAAGCATCCCAGGGGAACATGGGACAGGGTATCACTTCTAGATCTCCAAACCTAAAAACGTCTGCCGGAGAATTTTTAGACACTGCAGAATTGGAGCATTTTTTTTTTCTTTTTTAGAGTCATGTTGGTTCTAATTCGTACACTACAATCCACAAATGTTAATTCCTAACCTTTTATATGAAAACATTACTGAGCATTTAAGAGTATTCAGAAAGAAATTATTTAGTTTTGACTCTTAAGGAGCTTGTAAATTCTAATAATATGGTGTAGTTTGGTATTTTTCATAATAAAAAATTAAAGGAGAAGAGTAGATAAAAGGAAAACAGACATACTTTGCCTACCAAAATTCACTTTTGAAATCTGATTTAAAAAAAAAGGAGACTTAAAAAAATTATTTATTTTTATTTATTTTTGGGCCATACTGGGTCAAATAGTACTGAGTCAAATCATACTGGGTCTGATCTTCACTGCAGCACGCAGAATCCTTTAGCTGTGGCATGTGGGATCTAGTCCCCTGACCAGCAATTGAACTCGGGTCCTTTGCACTGGAAATGCAGAGTCTTAGCCACTGGATCACCAGGGAAGTCCCCCACTTTTTTCAATTTAGTTGTTTGTGGGAATATCCTGGCAGTCCACTTTCACAGCTGAGGGCCTGGGTTCCATCTCTGGTGGGAGACCTAAGAGCCTGTAAGCTGGGTGGCATGTCCAAAAAAATAAAATGTAGTTGTTTGTAATCAGCTGAGAATACTAATTTTCTAGGAAGATTAATATCATATAAAAAACTATTAAAGTTAAGTGAAATATGACACAATTTCTCCATATTTTAAAAAACAAAGAGTAAGTCAAGGTGTCTATGTTACTCTATTTAAATTCTGGTCATTCTCTGGAAAGGCTATGCATATGATAAAATTAAACTCTTTGTTTCAATTATTTTTGATAAAGATGATAAGTTCATAGAATCACCATAAATTTATAAAAGTACTTGGTTAGATTATATACATCTGACTCCTTCTCTTTGGTTCCTTAATTCAGTCAGGCATACAAAAGAAGGTCTGGTTAAGGTGAGGTCCTATCATAGACTGTTTACCTTCATTCTACCGCACAATCATAACTTTTACTAACTTCAACCAGTTGTCTCAAAAAAAAAAATAATTCTTTGCATACTGATAGAATTATCTTGAAAGTAGAAAACATTTTGCTCTGACGGAGAAAACATGCAAAGAGCAACTCCATAATGATGGGTTAGTAGTATCATCTTTAGTAAATAACATGTGTCGGTGATTATATGGCTGTATGAAGTGGGTGTGGGAGAGTGTTTCTGTAATTATTACGTTTTATAGTAAAAGCACTCATTGTTTTTTCAAAAGAGCCACAGGGATATCATTAAGAAAGTCACTATTTTAATACTAGTTTTTCTAAATTAGAAAACTGAGTCTACAACCCTCTTCCCAAACTTTTATGTATTCAAGTATCAGAAAAACACACAAAATAAACAACTAATATTTTATTACAAAGGGAATTTACTTAGCTCAGTACCAGCAATGGTCATATTAAAAATATCTTTTGATAAAGAGGAAGAAATATCACTTATAAGAATAGGATTCTGTGTTGAAAAGATTTCTGAAGACCCTTAAATCTCAATTAGAAGGAATCTTATACAGTCATTGTAAAAAACAGGATGGCAGTTCCTCAAGAAATCAAACAGAGCTACCATATGATCCAGCAATCTCTCTTCTGGGTATACATCCAAAGGAAACAAAATCATTATCCCAAAGAGGTATCTGTACTCCCAGGTTTGTCACAATATTATTTATAATAGCCAGGGTATGGAAACAAGCTAAGTGTCTGTCAACAAAAGAATGAATATAGAAAATGTAATAATTAAACATATATAGAGTAGAATAGTATCCAGCCATAAAAAAATAAATAAATAAAAAGGAAATCCTACCATTTGTAACAACATCTATGAACCTGTAGGTCATTATGCTAAGTGCAAAAAGCCAGAAAGAGAAAGACAAACAGATAAATACTGCATGACGTCACTTATAAGTGGAATCTAAAAAGAGAGAAGTCAAAATCACATAAATGGAGAGTAGAAATGGTGGCTGTCAGAAGCTAGAGGGGATGGGGGATGGGAGAAATGGGAAGGGGCTGGTAAAAGGGTACAAACTTTCAGTTATAGGATGAATAAGGTTTGAAGATATCATGTATAATATGGTGACTGTAGTTGATAATATTGTATTATACTGAACACAGTGATTGAAATTAGGTAAGAAAGCAGAATTTAAATGTTCCATCCCACAGAAGTAAATACGTAAGGTGATATATGTGTTAATTAACTTGATTGCAGGAATCCTATTACAATGCATACCTATATCATATCATCATGTTGGACATTTTAAGATTTTTATTTGTCAATTACACCTATAATCATTAGCTGGAAAACCAACAACAACAAAAAAGGAATCTTAGCTACTAGTCTGTAACATTCGGGACCAGCAGAGGTCCCTACCCACTCAGATGAGAGGCTAAGTCCTGCTTTCACACAAGTCTAATACGTGGACTAGATTATTTTACTTGGAATCACCAAAGCCTGGGTTATTTACATGTATTTCTGGAGATAAAACTATATCAACTACAAAAGAACACACCAATATTTTAAGCCCAGATTTTAGCAGAATATGGTTACACAATGAAATTCTACTGGAGAAGGAAATGACAACCACTCCAGTATTTTTGCCTGGAGAATCCCAAGGACAGAAGAGCCTAGGAGGATACAGTCCCTGAGGTCACAAAGAGTTGGACACGACTGAGTGACTGAAGATGAAAGAAATTCTGTACCTTAAAATAGTAACTGCCTACCAAAACGCCCAAATAACCTAGAACTGTCAAAATCTAAGCATTAATAGGCAAGACCAAACTGTCTGAACCTCAAAAATGTGATTACCACAACTTTACTAACCACATATTTCTAGCCCAGCTGGTCTCACTACTAACATAAGCCACAAGCCATCACTATTTACTTGTCAATTGTTGTTTTTCAACTACGAAGTATATAAAAAAATTATTTTAGAACAATTCTGTTTGGATACTTCTGGTATTTAGATTTCTAGTTGAACAATTTCCTGTAGCAATCTACTGAGTGACAAAATGGCTTCATAATCATGTAATTTCTGGTGTGTCCTAAATACATGGTTTAAGAAAGCAAACTATACCACTTCACCCAGGCTCCTCCAAACAGTCTGTTGAAAGTAACACACTACATAATCCCACTAGGGTTTCAGGTCTTAAGGTCAGTCCCAGTTCCCTCAGTCCCACGTTACACATACAGGACTACTGAGAAATTCATAGGTAAACACAAAAGAGACATTTTGGCTACTTATGTCTAACTCCAATTACATTTTATAATCTACCAATCAAGTTTTTAGGACTACAATTCTTTAAACTTTAAGGCATAGAGCTAATTTAACTGGTTTGGTCTGTTTGGGTTTGAAAAGATAAGTGTCCCAAGTACCTGCTTTGCAGCTTTCTTAGCCTCATGCTTCCTTTGATTTTTAAGGGCTGTTTTTGATAATGGCTTATCATTTCCTGGTTGTGGTTTCATATTCTGAGGTGGTTCTTCTTCATGCTATGGAAAATACAAATAAATGATTTTGAAATGGAGTCCATGTTTTTAAAAACATATATAACAAATTATACAATTTTGCTAGTACACGACAAATTTATTTTATCAAATTTATCTTAAGTTCGCTGACAAAGAATATTTCAAAACTCTTGTGGCAGGTTTACTTCGATGGTCAGGATGGATTTAATAAGGATCTTCCTATTAGTTTATATACGATATCTTTCTATTATATAAGAGCCAGCAAAATTCACTTTATTTTTGTTTAAACAATGGCATTTTTCTTAGTACTATCACTGACACATGATTTTTATAAAATTAGATACTAACAACCGCTTCTTCTGTGGTCCTTTTGGATCTGACTACTGACAAAAGAAATCCAGTTGCCTCAATTATTTTCTTTGCACAAATAGTCAATTCATAGATCTTTACTTGCAAAATCAGAGATTAGAAGATAAATGGAAAAAAAACTGACAGTAAGAAAACAAATCGAATAGGAAGGGGTAAATAAATTACATAATTATAAATCCAGCTAACATAATGAAGAAGTCTTTAAAAAACTAAGCAACTTGTCAGACTATACAATGAAAACAAGCAATCATTTTCATCATCAGGTATTTCTATAATTATTAACTACATTCAATAAGAGGGTGAATTACACGTAGGATCAAGAAGGATTTAATGTAAAACATGATGACTATACTTGATAACACTGTATTGCATAACTGTACAGCTCAAATCCCTTGCGAGCAGAATTCAAATGTTCTCAAAAATAAATAAATAAGGTGATGGATGTGTTAATCCCCAGGTGAGAGGAAACCTTTTCAATGTATACCAAATCACCATGATGTACCCTCTAAATATCTTACAATTTTATAGGTAAATTATGTTCCAATGAAGCTGGGAAACAGTAACACCAGAGTAATTTCAGGCAACATGTAGTATAAATAATAGTACTCAACTTCTTATCAGATTCATCTACTTATTGATTTCTCTCAACTTTGCTATAATCTGAATGTTAACTGTCTCTTAAACTATCCATATTCAGCACATCAAAAGGACCAGATCTCCATGAAGTGTTTTGAGTACTAGGTCTCAGAGCTGTATTGTACTTCAGTCCAGTTCAGTCGCTCAGTTGCGTCCGACTCTTTGTGACCCCATGAATCGCACCACACCAGGTCTCCCTGTCCATCACCATCTCCTAGAGTTCACTCAAACTCATGTCCATCAAGTCAGTGATGCCATCCAGCCATCTCATCCTCGGTCATCCCCTTCGTCTCCTGCCCTCAATCCTTCCCAGCATCAGTCTTTTCCAATGAATCAACTCTTCGCATCAGGTGGCCAAAGTACTGGAGTTTCAGCTTTAGCATCAGTCCTTCCAAAGAACACCCAGGGCTGATCTTCAGAATGGACTGGTTGGATCTCCTTGCAGTCCAAGGGACTCTCAAGAGTCTTCTCCAACACCACAGTTCAAAAGCATCAATTCTTTGGTGCTCAGCTTTCTTCACAGTCCAACTCTCACATCCATACATGACCACAGGAAAATCCGCAGCCTTGACTAAACGTACCTTTGTTGGCAAAGTAATGTCTCTGCTTTTGAATATGCTACCTAGGTTGGTCATAACTTTCCTTCCAAGGAGTAAGCGTCTTTTAATTTCATGGCTGCAGTCACCATCTGCAGTGATTTTGGAGCCCCCCCCAAATAAAGTCTGACACTGTTTCCACTGTTTCCCCATCTATTTGCCATGAAGTGATGGGACCAGATGCCATGATCTTTGTTTTCTGAATGTTGAGCTTTAAGCCAGCTTTTTCACTCTCCTCTTTCACTTTCATCAAGAGGCTTTCTAGTTCCTCTTCACTTTCTGCCATAAGGGTGGTGTCATCTGCGTTGTACTTAACAAGTGCCATAATCAAATGGGCAGGGATCAAACATTTAAGATACAGAGTAACAGCAAAAAATCATAAGGTGCACTAACCTTAGCAGCTGCACTAACTATAGAAAGCATCAAGGTTCTATGTGTGAACATACCCTACTTGAAGCAACTGAATATATGAGAATCCATATTTGTACAAGAAACAAATTTGCACAGCAAGCCTTTTACTTTTTTTATATCCACTGCTCATAATGATAGTTAAAAATATACTAATATTTACTGAACATTTGTGTTATACATCAAAATTACTGAACATTTGTGTTATACATCAAAATTTTTTCAATTGTGAGCTCTTCTATATAGTATTTTGCTTTAGTTGAAAAGTTTCCACTCATGAGAACTTCAAAAACAGACAAAGCAATTAAGAAAGATGCAATAAGAAAGGATGCAGTCTCTTCCACTCTATAAGCATCATGTAGCCATTGACAGACTTTCATTTTAGATGAAAAAAATCCACACAGTTATTACGGATCACAAGCTTTTCTGGCTTTAGTATGTGTCTACTCAACTTTGCTATAATCTGAATGCTGCCTTTAAACTATCCATACTCAGCAATTTCATTCTTACTAATAAAACTTGTTTCTTCAGTAACATTAACTCTAACATCGTTTTGATGAACACATTGTATAAAATTGAAACTTTAGATGAATGGATAAGAAAGCTGTGGTACATATACACAATGGAGTATTACTCAGCCATTAAAAAGAATACATTTGAATCAGTTCTAATGAGGTGGATGAAACTGGAGCCTATTATAGAGAGTGAAGTAAGCCAGAAAGAAAAACACCAATACAGTATACTAACACATATATATGGAATTTAGAAAGATGGTAATGATAACCCTCTATGCAAGACAGCAAGAGACACAGATGTATAGAACGGACTTTTAGACTCTGTGGGAGAGGGAGAGGGTGAAATGATTTGGGAGAAAGGCATTGAAACATGCATACTATCAGGTAAGAAACGAATTGCCAGTCTATGTTCGATACAGGATACAGGATGCTTGGGGCTGGTGTACAGGGATGATCCAGATATGATATGGGGTGGGAGGTGGGAGGGGGGGTTCAGGATTGGGAACTCATGTACACCCATGGCTGATTCATGCCAATGTATGGCAAAACCAATACAGTATTGTAAAGCAAAATAAAGTAAAAATAAAAATTTTAAAAAAGTGAAGCTTTTCTGAAAGCCAAGAAATACTTCTTTAATTAATATATAAACTTTTTACTTATTAAAAAAAGTAACCTTTTTTCTTCAGGGGGAAGAATCCAAACACATTCTTTCCTCCTTCTTCTATGTAACCCTCTTTCTTTGTGAAATTATCAACCAGGCTATCTTTGTTTCTAGTAATTTCTTGATAGTATTTAATTTGCCATTTAGCTCTTTTCTGGAATTAATACATACAAAAATTTCTCATTCATAGGCATGTAGCTCCTTCAACTAAAATGATGTGACAGGGTCACATAATCCCCAGGTTATATACAAAAGCAAAAATTTAGTGGAAATCTTAACTGTCAAAAAAGTTTGGTTTTAAGAAGCTCTTACAGTTTTTTTCCCACTATTTTCAAAGTATATTCTTTCTATTTTAATTTTTCTCCCTCCACTGACCAAAACAAATTAATTTTATGAGTCAGAGAACAAAAATATATACTATTAATAATTCAGAATTTCTTTCTCTTGTGCTAACTTGCACAGATTCAGAAAGCAGGATGGGTTGAGGTCACTTCTTTTTTTCAATCTTGTGTAAGAAAAATTTCAATTGAGAGAGAACAAATTTTAAGACTAATATATCCTTTTTAAAAAATCTAAAGACAAAAATAGTAAATAGGGCTCAATTTGTTATATATTTTTACTAAATAACAATGCAACAAAAATGTTTAAATATTAAGCACAGCACAGCACATAAGTGGCATAAGGGAAGCACAGAAATATTTATCCTTTGAAAAAGTATCTACTTCCCTGAGTGCCTAATCATTTCGTGACTATATAGTTGGACAGACTTAGCGACTGAGAACAAGCCCATACATTAGGTGTATATTAGGACAGTACACCTAATGTATAGTCTTGGGTTTGTGGTCAGTCACTAAGTCATGTCCAACTCTTTTTGACCCTATAGACTGCAACCTGCCAGGCTCCTCTGTCCATGGGATTTCCCAGGCAAGAATACTGCTGCAGGTTGCCGTTTCTTCCTCCAAGGGATCTTCCTGACTCCAAGATCAAACCTGTGTCTCCTGCATTGGCAGGCAGATTCTCTACCACTGAGCCACCTGTAAAGTACCTTTCTATTAATATCAGTAATTTTGTTGTTCATTCTTAGAGTAACTTGATTCCTCAACATCATCACAGAAACTCATGTCATTAATAAATGCTCTCTCCTGAGCTCTGAAACACTTTATAGTAGATTAGAATCTGACCAATACTCGAACCACAATTTTGCATCAGAGGTAAGAATCTAATGGTCCAAGGACAAGTGTGTTTTGTTTGATCAGTGGTGTCTTAAAAAAATTGAGGCATTTCATACAAGCATCCAGACTTGTTCTGTCTTGAAAAATCAAACATTTTGGCAAACTGGGCCTAAAAATCTCCTGTGGAAACAAAATGCTACTGTTGTGCAGTTGCTATGGCCTTTAAAGAGGGAATGTTCTCTCTCTTTCACCCCTCCCTACCACTCACCACTGTCTCACACTACCAGCCTAGCTTGAAAGGCATTTGAATTTGAGCCCACACTCTACAGCCAGTTAAGTCACACCCACTCATCTTTCCCAAGATTTTACATTAATTACTTTGCCAAGTTAACAACCTTTCACCATCTTCAGCAGCAGGTCCTCCACAATTTCTACCCTAGAGTTTATATCTTCTAATCAGACACCAAGTAACACAAAAACATGCATGAGAAAAAGATCTAGGGCATAAAGAAAGGATATATGGATACCAGGGGGGGAAGAAGGGGAGGGATGAATTGGGAGATTGGGTTTGACATATACACTACTGACACTATGTATTAAATAGATAACAAATGAGAACCTACTGTATGGCACAGGGAACTCTACTCAGTGCTCTGTGGTGACCTAAATGGGAAGGAAGCTTTTAAAAAAGAGGGAATATATATATATATACACATATAGCTGATTCACTTTACTGAACAGCAAAAACACACACAACATTGTAAAGCAATTATACTTCAATAAAAATTAACAAGTAAATTTAAAAAAAGAAAAGATCTAGGGAACTCTGCATTGAAAAATCTTTTCCTACCAAAGTAGTAAAACTCTACTTACCAGTTTGGAATTGGTGACTGGTTTATTTCTTAAAGCTGGGGGTCTATAAGCTGTTGCAACTTTAGGTTCTTCACTAGGCACATCACTTGGAACTACTTGGTAAGTTATTGCCTTTTCTGGAAATATTCCATCTAAGAATGGCTGCCAAGAAACCTGCCATAATTCTGCATTTGATGGTACATCATACTTGTGCAAGACAGAGCCCGTATAATGCCAAATCTTGTACCCATTATTAACACGTAACCGTGGAGCACACGTGGCTGTTAAAATATGCTCACCATCTGGGCACCAAGCAAAATATGTAGAATCAGAGGCCACTGGTTTAGAGATAAGTTTGTACTTTTTAACATCCCACACTTCCATTTGTCCCCTCAGATTCCCAAAACCAGCTAGTACTAATATATGTCCATGAGGGCTGTAGTAAGCCGCATTACGAGGGCCAGTTCCAAAGTCAAACACAGGATCGCACTTCAGGTTGAAAACTGTCGCTTTGGCAGGCATGAAACCATACACGGCACAAAACTCAGTAGAACTAGAATTCCAAACCACATCATAGATGGGGCCGTTTTTTGCTGGAAAAAGAAGATAAAATCTGTTAGTGATAAAGAATTATAAACAGGAATATAATATTTAGTAGCACAAGTTATAATCATACAATACTCATAAACAAGTCAAATAAGAAAAATCCAAAACTTTCACAGTGTGATAAAATTAAGATTTTTTACATGACATTCTGTGGAAATTGATGTAGAACTATAAATTTATTTAAGAACCCCTAATAAATCTCAATTTCTTTTAAACATTTTGGCAATTTGGACTCATAGAAGCATCAGCTATTATTATTATTAAACTATTGATAGTTTTCCTTGAGAGAGGAAATACATGTATATAGCAATAAAAACACAAACTATATAAAAAGACATGCCTCAAAAATAAGCCTCTCTGGTGGTTCAGTGGTAAAGAACTCGCCTGCCAATTCAGGAGATGTGGGTTCCATCCCTGGGTCAGAAAGAGCCCCTGGAGAAGGAAATGGCAACCCACTCCAGTACACTTGCCTAGAAAATCCCATTGACACAGGAGCCTAGCATGCTACAGCCCGTGGGGTCGCAAAAGAGTCAGACACAACTTAGAGACTGAACAATGACACAGACAACCAATCCTCTATCATATTTCCTGCATATTATTTCGGAATATTTTTGTTGAAATTAAGCATCTCTCCCTTAAATACATAAATGCACACACACAAAAAAAAGTTTTAAACCTTTCTTGTTTCATTTAATACTCCTATATTGGAAATTTTTCCATAAAAGCACATTGAGCTTTGCCTCATTCAGTTGCACTGTGTTCCATTACAAACCCTGTATTTACTTTCCATTTGTGTAAATGTACACAAATAACACCTGTAAGAGAGAAACTGCCTGGTCAAAGGACATATAAATTTACTTGATAATGTACACTGAAATGCCCTTTAAAGAAGTTGCACCAATTTATACTACCAATAATTTTTGATAGCAAAGACTTTTCTCTCACTCTCACTCACTGTTTCATATTTTTATCTTTGCCAACCTACTAAGTGGAAAACTGTGTCTTGTTTTCCTTTATTATAAGCTAAGCACCTTTTAATACACTTACACATAATCTTATTTCTTTTTTTAGTGTCCTGTAATAGTCCTGTGGACTATTTTTTACTGTCCTATATCTATTTTTCTTTCCTATTATTGGTCTTTGTTATACTTAATATACTATCAAAATTCATCTTTTCTCATACTCATCCCTTTTCTAAAAATATTTTTCCCTAATTTATTGTTTGTTTTGCTTAATTTATGGACTCGTTTCTTCCCCTAATGTAGAAATCTAAAATTTCATATACTCAGACTTATCACTTTCCCCATATGACTTCTGTCGTGTTTAGAAAGTCTTATTCTACTTTAAGATTAGCAGAAAATTCTCCCGCATTTTCTTCTAGTTCTGTAGTTTTAGACATACTTTTTTGGCCCAGACAGAACTCATTTTGGTAAACAAGTAGTAGCAAAACCTTTTTGTTACAAATAGCCAACTGTCCCCAAACCATGTATTAAAAGAGCAGTATTTTTACCCATGATTCAAATGCTGACTTAAGTCAATGGCTACAGAAGTATGGATCTATTTCTGAATCCTGTTGTTTTCCACTGATTTATCTGCCTATCCATAACACGAACCAAACTGTCTTCATCACAATTGTTTTACATCTTGATAGTATCAAAATCCCTCTTTCCTTATTCTTTTTTTACAAAGTTTTCAAACCCTTGTTGCATGTTTACATTTTGATACCAACTTTGGAACGAGCCTATCTAGTTGTAAAAAAAGAAAATCCACTGGCATTCCAATTTAATTTTTAGATCAGTTTGGAGAGAAATGACATCTTTGTAAAATTCTTACAAAAGGTTAGTTTGCCCTTCATTAGTTTTAGTTTTCTTCCCATCAGCCCTATATATTTCTTGTTTTTTTTATTGCCATATATGGAATCTTTCCTTCCATTATGTTTTATAAGAGGATGCTGTTTATACTGTGACAATTGTATGAGCTGAAGTGATTTGCTTTTCACCTTTCAAAACTGTATACTTATTCTTTTGATCAGGAACACTGACTAGGTCTTTCAGAATGTTCAATAATAGTAGAAAGTGCATGGGTGGGAGTCATCCTTGTTTGGTTCCTGCCTTCAATGGGAATACATACGTTTTTAAAAGAAAGTTTACCTTACCCTTACATGTTTAATTCAAAATAAAAAAGATTACTGAGTTGTAGGAATTTTAAAACTATTAAGTTACTTTAACTCCTTGAAACAAAGTATGAAGTGGTTAACACTCTTCAGTTCTGAAGACAATGCTAAACCCACTAGATCAACTTGCTGTCATAGTGAGTTAAATAAGCTCCCAAAGAGCTAATACAGTAGAATTACCTCACTCAGCCAGTTCCCTACTCAACTTACAGCAAAACTAAATTAACTAATTGGATTCTGTCAAAATAGAGTATGTTTGGGGATGAGTTAAATTCCTTAATGAAGATAAATTTTATCTTAAAGGTTGTTAAAATATGTGAGTTCTATCACTTGATCAACAACTTAGATGTGGACTTCCCTGCTGGTCTGGTGGTTAAGAATTTGCCTTGCAATGCAGGGAAAGTGGGTTCAATCCCTGGTCAAGGAACTAAGATCACACATGCTGTGGAGCTACTAAGCCCATGTGCCCAACTACTGAGCCTGCAAGCCACAATTAGAGAGTCTGTGTGCTGCAGCTAAGACCTGACACAACTAAAAAAAAAAACCAAAAAACTTAGATGATAACATTTTTATGGCACAGTATTTTTGACTATCATCGATTCTACCAAAGGAAGACTACTGGAACACTCACGTAATTGCACCACAGCACTTTCTCCATTTGTTGCAATGTAGTGCAGCGTCTGTTCCCCATAGTAGGAAGCTCCTGTCTTGTCAACATCTGTACTAGCTATTACCAACACAGCAGTAGCTAAAAGGATAAAAACTGTAATTAGGTTTGAAACATAAATTAACCTAATGTTGATAAGAAAAGCATTAAAAAGTATAATAGACCATATGTAAATTTTCAATAAATAAGCACTGGTAACTTTTCCTTTTTCTATACACACAGGAATATAAGTCTAAATTAATGCTTAACAAACAAAATGGGAGATAAAAAGATATTTATCATACCTTTTTTATTCCATAGCATTGTGACCTTATCAGCCTTAAAGAAACTTTTATTGGCTAAAGCTGCATGAGGTTCATCAAAGTTGGGGTACTGATATAATCTAACAAATGAAGGTGCACCCTTACTTCCTGGAACATAGACAGCCACCTAAGATACACAGACATAAATAAATACTTAATATATAAACTAAGATGGACATGTCTTTAAAGTCACTAAAAACTAGGAAAAGGCTTAATCTCATACCATTTCACATGAACAAACAAAAACATTAGCAATTACCTTGTACGGTTGGGGTCCAGGTGATAACACAAAATCATTAATTTTTTTCAAATGCAATTTATTTGCAATTGTGTCTAAAAAAAAAGTAAATGGTGTTAGGTTAATGAGCAAAAGCTAATAGATATCTGTCAAATTCTGAATACATCATAAAAGGTTAATGTAACTATACACAAAATGTAGTCTCATGTAGGCAAGGCAGAGCTACACAGTAGAAAAAAGCATGGGGTTAGAGCGAGATAGACCTATGCTTGAATTCCTACTCAGTCACTACTAACTGTGTGACCTTCGCCAAGTAAGAGAATCACATACTTAATTCCTAGCACACAGTGCCAGGCACAAAGTAGGTATTAAATAGGTATCAGTTCTCTTCCCTTGAACCTCTCAACTAATGTTGTCTTAGAGCCCATCTGATGGGAAAGATGACTTTAGCTTGCTACTGTAGAATGCAGATATGAAAATTTCGTAACTAACACGAATCACAGATCCATAACAATGATAATCACAACAACAATGACAATGGCTGGATATTTGCTGAATGATTGCTCTGTGCCAGGCAGTAAGAAACCATGTTATCGACACTACTGCTCTCATGGTCAGTGGGATCAAGAGCTATTTCTCTTCCTTTGTTCAAATACAGAGACCAACAGCTGTCCAAAAGTAGCCTATCCAGCTGTTAAACTGGCAGCCCCCTCCCTGCAGCATGCTCATTAAGTGGCAAGTAAGATAAAAAAGCAAACTAACCCCAAATCAGTGGGAGCAGATTAAGTCTCAAAAGCAGGAAATTTAGTCAAAAGCTAAATGACTGTGTGGATGTTATCAAAATCAGCCTGCACACCATCTCTGGTACATGTGAACAGTTTCTTATTCCCATTTTACTTTCTCAACTTACAACACGGTTATGTCCTGATAAACCCATTTTAAGTTGAAAATATCTGGTTCTATGGATGTACTATTCTCTTTTTTTTTTTTTAGTTCTCTAGAAGTTACCTTTATTGAACTTTTATCAATCTCCATTATTATATGCATTTAACTAGTATGTGAATGTGAGTCTAGAGAATAGTAACATATATACACAATGCTTTCATAACATTTTCGTTTGACTCCCCCAGACTACATTCCTAAAGTAGCATTTGTACAGATGCCTGAATGCCATTCTCAAGGGGTCTCAAGAAATATAGATGTCATGACTCCCATCATGATGATACAGTCACCAAGCCCAGGAGAAGTTAAATGAATTTGCCAAATATGCAGGGCTAAAAAGCAACCAAGTCCAGACTAAATTATGGACAATATGAGTTGAGAATCTGTTCTTTTCACTCTAGGATATTGTGCCCTTTTGAACCGAATTCTTCTAAGAGAGCAAAATAAGACACTTTGGAAAACTTCATCAACTTTCTTAGGCCTCAAAGATATTGCTGAATGTTGAAGAGCAATTGTTTACTAAATAATGCCTAGTGCTCAGCTGCTCAGCCAGGCTCCTATGTCCATGGGCTTTTCCAGGCAAGAATACTGGAGTGGATTATCACTTCCTACTCCAGAGGAGCTTCCCCACCTTGGGATTGAATCCACATCTCTTGCATCTCCTCCATTGGCAGCTGGATTCTTTACCACTAGAGCCACCTGGAAAGCTCAAATAATACCTAGATGGGTTGTTAAAAAAAAAACTCATGGTTTTCCCCCTTAGGTGCTAACTATGTATATAAATGCATTTAGTTGAAGCTTGAAAGTGAAAGTGAAGTCGCTCAGTCATGTCCTACTCTTTGCGACAATCCCATGGACTGTAGCCTACAGGGCTCTTCTGTCCATGGGATTTTCCAGGCAAGAATACTGGAGTGGGTTGCCATTTCCTTCTCCAGGTGGATGTACTATTCTCAAACTATCACCCCTGGTAGCCCAGGGAACCAGATTCTCAGTGTTAATAAAAAACAATACAGATGAAAGAAAAGAAAGAAGAAAAACAGGAGTAGAAACAATGATCAATCAACACAGTAGCAAAGAGAATCCTCTACACCCAGACTGTAGTCTCTAAATACCATTTTCCACTAAAAGAGAACAGAGTGTACTAGAGAATTGGCTGATTATAGGTATATAGCAAGAAATAAACAAGATAATCCTAGAATGACTTGTCCCACCATACAGCAAAGAAGTCATTAAAGACCAATGACAGGACAATTTAAGCATTAATAGGAATAATTTTTAAAATGGATTAATCGTATATGTTTATTAGGTTGGGGGGAGGCTAACTTGCCTAAGGGATCTAGTTGCTAGTGAAAGAATTCATTTGTTAAAAGTGATAAAGGAAAAGAATATTTATCTTGCCTTTCCGATATAAAAAGTAACACTAGATAACCAAATAGTAGAAAGGGGAATTCTCTTTACAGTGGTAGTATAAACTAACAAATGAAATGAGAAGGAGGGAAACTTTAATATCAGCAATTTCTAACCACTCATGAAATAATCGATCAAGGCACTGAATATTAGTGCCAATTAACTATACAAAATTAAAGACAATGAGACATTAGGTGCTTCTTGATAAAAAAAATACTGCCTTATGATGATGTAGTCTTATCCTCATATCTCCCAAAAAGAACTTGAAACTGACCAACTCTAGATTCAAATAGTTATTTATAGGAAATAGATGAATACGGTAAATTACAGAATAGGATACAAGAGCAAAACTTAAGTTATGGGAAGATATATAATACAAGTAACCTTGTTTCTAAAATAATAAACTGCAAGCGGAAAAAAAGAATAGAGAGGAAATCTGTATTTAAAGAAACATATATATATATCAACTGTAATATGAAAGACATTATCTAGATCTTGAGTTTTAAAAAACTTATATTTGCAATTATTAGAAATGTGAAACTGACCAGATTATTTTATAATCTGTGATAATAGTATTATGACTACCTTACTGAAATATTTACAGGTAAAATTATATGATGTTTACGATTTGCTTAAGCAGAGTAAAAGCGATGGTAGGTGAATAGATGCCTGGATGAAGAATGACTGGCAACAGGCTAATGATTACTGGGACTAGGTGTCTACTTTTGTGTTTGAGATTCTACACAACAGTTTAAAAATTCGTATCACAGAATTTCAACAGCAACTAAATTCAGTAAGAGCTATTCAAATATATTAATTTAGTAGTAATTAGATGGTAAAAATTTATTATAAAATAGTATCTTTGTGTTATAACATTTTACTAGCATTTAGACTTCAGTTACTCAAATGAATTCCTGTAACAGCAACTGTTAATATAAAAACAGTATTTAGGAGAACCATATGATGCCATATAAGGCAATAAAAACTGTACATATTTATAGTAAATAATAAAATTATTTCATAAATCTTTCCATACTAAAGTTGTTGTTTTCAAAAAAGTGAACTTCATTGTTAACATTTCGGGCACAAAGCGTTTCATCTTCTGACCAGGAAGGACACCTACAATGAAGAACAAAAATATAACTATAGCATGTTAAAGTTTATGATATTATTTACCATTTAAGGAAGAATACTTATAAACAAAGAAAGATCAAGATCTTACTCTATTACATTTCCACGTACAAAATCCTTAAAGATCTAGATTTTGATCTGACAAGTTATATTCTATATTATACCAGAAAAACAAACAATATACAAAAAAGATATTTAAAATATTTAAAAATAACTTATATCTTAAAGCACTTATTTACCAATTTTGCATTTTTTTCTGAATGAAGGACTTCAAACATGTTCCAGTTTTCACATCATAAAGTTGCAGATTGGGTATCCCAGCTGTATCATCTTTAGAAGCTGCCATAAAAACAAATTTTTTTGCAGTAACTGTGTCCTAACACCAGTAAAAAGATTTCATTCTTAGAAAAAATTTCAAAAAGATTATAAAGATCAGGTAAGAGATGCTTTAAATCAACTTTCCCCTCTAACGTAAATTACAGATTTAATCACCCATTCCTAAAGCCATGACGATATGACAGCTGTTTGAGAAGTTCAGTATTTCTGAAATGAGTCAATTACTACAGTTTTCAAAAATACTTAGGAGATTTCTTGTTTGTTAAGTCTGATGTGGTTTGCTGCTAAACAGATTAAACTGTCTTATCATGAAAGCTGTGTCTATAAGTCACACTCATGAAAAAAAGTTACATAAAACCACTCATAGTTCTCAACTGATTCTCCAATTCTCTTTTACTTACTTGGAAAACTAAGATTCATTACAGTCCATGCCTCTTGGAAGAACAAACTCAGAAGGTTTATAACCAAATAATCAACTAATTGATGCTGGGAGGGATTGGGGGCAGGAGAAGTGGACGACAGAGGATGAGATGGCTGGATGGCATCACCGACTCGATGGACGTGAGTTTGAGTGAACTCCGGGAGTTGGTGATGGACAGGGAGGCCTGGAGTGCTGTGGTTCATGGAGTCGCAAAGAGTCGGACACGACTGAGCAACTGAACTGAACTGAACATGTATTTATTCAACAATATCCACATTATTACAAAATGCTTTTTAAAGTAAGCTCTATACCAGTGCCCAATATTTTATTACTCACCTACAAAGCAGTTACATGAAACGCTCATATAAAGTATATTAGATCTTTAATTGTGCCAGAAAATGGCACACCATTTCCTGCTCTGTCATACCAGCCACATTTCTTAGATGATGTGTCTACTGTACTTCCTCTTTCATTTATGCTTATATAAAACATTTTATTTTAAAGTTCATTATTATTCTTAATTTTGAGATCTTCTTTATCCAGTGATTATTTACTTTATAAATTTTCCCTTGAGCTTTTTCTTTTCCTCTATCTCATGACAAATCTAATTTGAAATCATTTAAAGTATACTATATTTGGGGAATGCAAGATTCATTGTTTATTAAAAACATTCTTAAACACTGCTTAGTATCATAAAGATTAATTACTTTCCTATAAGGTTATAACCTCCTCTTTTTTCCCCTACTGAATTGCATTGGTCCTATCAGAATATTTTTACAATTGGAATATACTTACTAGTGTAAGGCTGCCACGTTGCCAGGACAGTGTTTTTTGGCGAGAACTCAAGGCAAACTGCCTTTGGAAGGTCAAAGGAGTGCAGCAGTCCCTTGTTAGTGACACTGATAACATTTATTCTGGTTTCAAAAGAAATACTTCAGCAATGAAATACTGTTTCACAATAGTCAGCACTATCCAAAACATTCATACTTCTTTTTAAATACAAATCACTCTAAAGTGCTCATTTTTCATAAAGATCAATTTTCAGTTAGTTCTAGAAAATATCCAATAAATAACATTAAAAAGTGTATGTTTTACTAAAAGGCCCCTATATAAGGCTGGTGCTGGGAATTAAAATAGAATTTTCAGGAAGACACAATAGATGATATCACCTTTAGCCAAAAAGGAAATAACAGGCCTTTGAGTGAACACAGTGCAAACCCAGACAAGCAAAGGAATATCAAATTCAAGAGAAAACAAAAGGTATATGTTTTAATTTGAGTAAATGGAAACTGCAGCAGCTGGGGAAATAATCAAGGAGAGTTTTGATGTCTATTAAAATCTCAGAAGCATTCTCCAAGAATTCTATAAGAATTATCATGATATGATAAAGACAAAAATGATAATAACTGTATATTAAAAAAGAAGTTTCCACTTTTGGGGAATATTTTTTACGTACTATGTTCTGTTTTAACCACTTTATGCACCTTTTAGCATTTAATCCTCACAACAATCTCATAAAAATAGATATTATCATCTCCATTTTACAAATGGTAAAACTGAAGGTTAGGAAAAAAAAAAGTGATATGATTTGATAATTTGCCCAAGATCATACTACTAAGGCTTTGAAACCCGTTTGGCCTGACTTGCTCTTGTGTAGTCCTTAGGATTAAAAAAAAAAAAAAAAGATAGTCATTCTCACTGCAGAAATTCCTTAAAGTTATTTTGTTCAACTCAAGTTTGAGAATACTGGGTTAGGATAAGCAAAAACTGCTTAAACACACTGACACACACACTTACAACTGTAGATTCTTTACAATTTACTGTAAATTACATATTTTAGAATTACATGAAGTTTTTTGTTGTTGTTGTTGTTAATAAACTTTGAAGTTATTCTTAGTTTAATGAAAGGTGTATATTTTATACACATATATTTAAGGAAAACTCAGCTACAGCTTCTGACTTAACTAACCATGGACTCAGCAAAGACTACAATCAATACACTACATCTGTTTCTCTTGCCCCAGGAACAATATGTACTGTTGTGGCTGCAGCACCTTAAGGAAATAAATACTAGAGCAAGGTATGAAAAAATATATTAAAAACATGAATGGACACAACATGTGGGGACATAGTAAAAGGATTGAGTTGAATTCAACAGAAAGCAAAGCAGAGATATGACATATAAAATAATTAATGATAATTGCCAAAGTGAAAATAAACTTAATAAACTCTAAGTTATCGGAATAAAGGATACATCAAAAAGATAATAGGCAATGAAAAGATATATAGTATATCCTATCAGATAGTAAATTTCTATCAACTTATTACCCAAATAGTACAAACTAAAATATGGATTTAAAAACAATACAACCCAACAGGTTACACCTAAAGAAATAAGTTGAAAGCGCATCCTTTCTTTTGAGACTAAGACGTTAACATTGTGAATAAGACCCGATATAATCACATTCTTAATAATTTGATAGTAGTTTGTTGATTGTATTTAGTAACTTACAAAAAAATACTAATGAACATTTTTAATTATGAAAGTGAATCCTGCCAGCTACTTATAGTTGTAAAAGGGAATCAACTAACTCAACACAATCTTTGTAGCACTTTTAAAAATCATGTGTTTAATCCAACTTGACCTGATAGTCGAAAGACCCGAGAATCTATTACTATGGTATAAGAAATATTTAAAATGCACTTTTCAAACTCATGTAATCGTTTTTTTCCCCTTTAAAAATCTAAGCTATTGTATCTGGCTAAACACAACAACACTAAAATAACTTTAAATCAAGCAACAAATATTTGGGCATTTTTCCTGGTTCTGTTAATTAAAATACAGTGACTATGAAAAATGGAAAAGGATTCATTTTCTGAATGAAATTATGACACTGAAGTCTAAATACTTATTTTGCCGTAAGACCAATTTTATAATCAGATTATTTTATGTAATATAGACTATACCAAACATACTTCTGAATAACTTATACTTAATGACATGCTGTTATCTACAACAAAATTAAGAGCAATAAATACAGCTGTTAAGTAATTTAACAGCAAAAATATAAAGTATCTAAGATAAAGGAGCAAAGAGAACTACCCTCTAAGTATTAATGCAGAACTCAAAAAACCCTAACCAGTAACTTAGAGCACCACTTAAAACAAACTGTTGGCATTAAATTAATAGCCCCTTTTCATATGTTCCTTTTTAATTCTAAGAAACTAGAGAACTCAAACAAGTTTGACACATAAATAGAAACTAACAACTTTGGAGATGTTCTGTGGATGTTATACTGGAGATAATACCTAACTGTACCAAGATTATAAAGATGGAGTTTATAAATGACATCCAAATACATGTTACTCAAATAAAACAATTATGTTTTATATTCATGACATATACAAAAAAAAGTTATATAAATAAACACTAACTTTTCTCCATTGCCCCAGGCAAACAAGGTCCCATCCTTACTAAAGGTATAGGCTTTGCAATTTTTCCCAGATTCTCTGAAAAATGACAAAAAAAAAGCTTACATTAATAAACATTAATACTTTTAAAGAATCTAATCACAAGTCCACAATCTTACTAATTTAGTGACTAAGAACTTATATAAATTTTAGAAAATAATTCTACCATGCTTTAGTTTGTCCAAAATACTTTCTCTCTTAAAATGTAGCATTGACTACCAGTGTAAAGTAAGCTGGAAATCGATTTTTATACCAACAGATCAATCTTAAGTAAAAAATAGAGCCCTTTGGGGTGAATAACTAGTTTGTCTGAAAACCCAAAAAAGTAAGTGTATGTGGAAACTAGGAGTTCCCAGGTGGTTCAGTGGTAAAGAATCCGTCTGCAATGCAGGAGACCTGGGTCTGACCCCTGGGTCAGGAAGATCCCCTGGAGAAGGAAATGGCAACCCACTCCAGGATCCTTGCCTGGGAAATCCCATGGACAGAGGAGCCTGGTGGGGCTATTCCATGGAGTCACAAAAGAGTCGGTCAGGATTTAGCAACTAAAAACAAACCACAATGTGGAAGTTACCAGCTGTCAGTCCTTATCCTGAGACAGCTTGAAGGATTTCAACACAGCTTTGTAAAGAATTTCCCAAACTACCAGCGTAACAAAACAATGGTGGATACAATATCCTCAAGTAGCCAACAAGTGCCCCTGGATTTGAAAGACAAAGATCTTCTATCAATTTCTCCTGTGCAGAGACAGAAAGTATTAACAACCAGAAGAGGATATTCACATTAAATAAATATGGATGCAGGATTCTGTACAAAACTAACCTGTGGAACTTGGGCTTGTTGGCAATCTTCTATCAAATGATCAAAACTTTAAGCACTGTATCTCTCAAATGGAGATGGCCACTGTGAGCACATCTCCCAGAGAAAGTGAAGACCCATAAAGAAATGTGTGTGTGTGTTCAGTAATGTCCATACATGTAGTCACAACACCAGATCAGAATTTTGTAGCTAATAAATATGTAAAAGCCTGACTAGAAGCAGGTTTTAAAAAATCTTCATAGAAGGTAAATACTACACTGTTCCTATTGCAACTCACCAAGAGACATGCAATGTCTCCTTGTTCTACTCTTAGTGATGCTGAGATTGTATTGGACTCATTATGCGCCTCCTCAGATCCAGCGAATCCTTCCTGCTCCCAGGTGCCAGCCATTCAAGAAAGAGATGTGGCCACCTCATCTCCTTGACACCACTGGTGGTCTCAGACTCTTCAGGAATGAGGGCCACATTTCAGCATGGCTTCCATCACACCTACTGCAGTAGCAGGAAGAGGAGCACTGGCACTCAGATTCAGCCCAAAGAGATCAAAAGAGACTCTGGCTGCAATCAATTCTGTACCCATCCTCTTAACAATAGGTTGCTCTAAGGCACAGTGGGTTTTTACAACCTCACTGGAGAGATTTGCATGACCAAGCAACCCGGCTGGATTTTGTGAACTGGTGGTCAGCTCAGTGTATCCTATTCTATGTTTCCTTTCACTTCCTTTTCTCATTTCCCTTTCTCCCTCAATCCTGCTGCCTTGGGATTGCACACCCCAATGAAGCGCAGCACAAAAGCTTTAATACAGACTCATTTTCTAAAGTGGTACTTCTCAAACATTAATGTGCATACAAATCACTGAGGACCTGGTTAAACTACAGATTTTGATTCAGTAAACTGAGTAGGGCCTGAGATGTTATATTTCTGCACTGACTCAAGGTGTTGCTAATACCGTTGACCTTGGGCCCATATTTTCTGTAACAAAGTTCTAGAGAACTGGATCTCATAAAAAAAATCATCAAAAGAGTCAGACGATGGCAGTCTGATTATAAAGTTCCCTATCAACAGTTCATCTAACAGTTTCAGCATCTTTTGATGATAATTTGCCTAGATCAGCTGTTCGCAAAGTGTGGTCTCTAGACTTGAAGCATCAGCATTAACTGGGAACTAAAAAATTCTTATTCATGGGGTCCTGCCCCAGATCTACTGAATCAGAAAACCTAAGAGACAACAGTATCCTGTGTGTGTGTGTGGTTTTTTAAACAAGCTCTTCAGATGATTCTGAGGCATGCAAAAGCTTGAGAACCACTGATACATGACTTCTTTAGGATAAAGAAATGGTAATTATCTAAGCCCAACTTTCCTTCTGGGTTTATTACTGCTCTATAGAGTTTTCTTCATCAACAGTTTGGTTTCTCTGAAAAAATGTGTACAGGAAAGGTAACATAAATGCTTGATTTTTTTTTCTTTATCAGTTTTCAAAGTAATGAACAGGATCCCATTAATGTCTAACACTGACCAATAATATTTGGAAGGAGAAAGATTTCGGAGGGAATATTTATATACTTGACATGCCTTAACTTTTGGTCATTATTCTCCTTAATCCTCAAATTGTTTTCTTTAAGGTTGGCATGAACTCTTTCAGGTTGACTCCTATCACAGTTTAGCAAAACCCCCTTAGGCTGTAATTTAATGGAGATGATAGGCAGTGGTCTGGCTATCACAGTCACAAGTTTTTCCTCATTCCTCTAAGCCTCAAGCATGAACTAAATTACACTGTTGTCTAGACCTTTTAAAAGTACTCAAGCTATTGTTTTCAAATCTAAAGGTTATTTTTTTTGTTATACAGAATATGCATTCTTCCCATCTTCTGTTAACATTATATGGTATGTCCCAAGAAACTAGCTTATCTGTTCTTTCTTTTTTTGTTCTCTGTAAATTACTCAACAAAATAAAACCATACCTTGGGAACACTGTGCTTTCTGTAAAATGTGGTGGTCCATTTACCATGTACAGCCCTTCTGATCCTCGGACTAAAGGGAAAAAAAGGGAAAGAATCACCATTACATCGTTAATGAATACTCAGTCATCACAAATGTTTAAAAAAGTGAAAAGTTTCCAATCAAAATACTAATAAAATCACTAAATATTTCATAGAACTATTGAACATCAGCATTAAATGGGTACATTTTTCTTGCTCTTCTGCATAAGATCATGTAACTGCTGGGAAATAAATAGGTAATGCAATGAGTTGAATGTGTCTCCACAAAAGGCTCATGTTGAAACCCTAACTCCAATGTGATGGTACTTGATGGTGGAGCCTTTCAGAGGGTTACTAGATCACAAAAGTGGATTTCTCATGAACAGGATTAGTACCCTTATAAGAAAAACACAGAGGATGTATGAGGCTACAATACACTGGCAGACAGCAAACAAGAAGAGGGTTCTTACCAGCACCTGACCATGCTGGCACCCTGGTCTCAGACTTCCAGCCTCTAGAACGCTATTTTCTGTTGTTTACAAGTTACCTAGTATGCGGCACTTTGTTACAACAGCCTAAACTGACGAAGGGGCTTCCCAGTTAGCGCTAGTGGTAAAGAACCTGCCTGACAATGCAGGAGACATAAGACATGCAGGTTCGATCTCTGGATCAGAAAGATCCCCTGGAGGAGGGCATGGTAACCCATTCTAGTATTCTTGCCTGGAGAATCCCATGGACAGAGGAGTCAGGCAGGCTGCAGTCCATAGTGTTGCACAGAGTTGGACACGAATGAATCAATTTAGTGGGCACACATGCAAACTGACTAAGACAGTCAACACTCTTTTTTTTTTTTCCTGCAGAGCATACTCATTTAGTCTCTAAGGAGATTACTTCAATAAACCCACTTTTATCTATCTTACAAGAAATCTATGCATGTGCCTTGAAATATAACATTCATACTTATATCCTTTCATTCAAATGGGAAAAAAGTGATCTTAGTATTATGTTTTCACATTATTGTGTAATCTCATTTTCAAAATGTATGGCTGTTGGAAACAGAATTAGAAGCTCAGTCTAAGTTAAATCTTTGTATCAGCTTACTGTTTCAAGTAAGTTTTATAAATAAAAGCTCAAAATTGTAACTGTCACCAGTGAAAGGTAGTTGTATTGTAACAGAGAGGACATGAACTCAAAGGCAGACCTCAGTTCCTACCTGGCTGTGGAACCTTAGCTACATTACTACCTCAAAGTCTGTGCCCTAATCAACAAAATGAAAACTTTAGAACACTGTGTGCTTTATGTAAAATAATAACATGAAAATATAGTATAAATTCATGGAAAGTTCTTTAAAAAACAACAACAACAACAAGGCACTGTTGTCACAATTTCTTGAACTAAGAGAATAAGTAGGATGAGACACCGACACCCCCAATGATACTAATGTCCTAAAAAAATTAGGTGGGAACAAAGTTCAAGATTAAATAAGCAAAAACATCTACAGGACTAGATTCTACTTTGTTTTAAATGGCTGAATTAGAAGCTTATAAAGCTGAACCAAACAAAATGATCCATTCATTCAACAAATGTTTACAGGGGGAAAAAAAAAAACTACCTCTCATGTTGAGTACTACAGATACAATAGGGAGGAAAATCACTCTTGTCCCTGACCTCGCTGATCAAATAATTAGTCAAATAGATGGAAATCTATAACTGCATTTGGTGCTACAAAGGAAAGACAGAAGAGGCTACTGGAGTGAATAATTCAGAGTTTCAATCTAAAAACCGAAGGATGGGAAAAGCATCCTTGACTAGTAATTTGTGTGCTGATATGAAAGATAAAATAGCAGTTAACAAGCAAGGTGTAACAGTAACAAATACAGAAGCTCCATGGCAGGAGAGATGACAGCATCGCAGGAATGCAAAGAAGGCCTGTGTTGCTGGAAGGAGATGGATCTAGAGAAGAAAACAGGGCTCAGACCAAACAAGATCCCGGGGCCTGAGTTAGGCAGCACTGGACTGGAGCCAAAGAACCACGGGAAAATTCAAAGTTTTAGGCAGATTTTAAAACCAGATTTGCAGTTTGAAAAGGCCAACCTGACAGAGTGTAGAGAGAGACCCAGAAGGCAGTGAGAGGGTGTGAAAAGACTGCTCAAGATGGTCTGCAGGAGCCCCACAGGAGAGATACAGAAACCGCGGCAATTCCCTGGTGGTCCAGTAGCTATGGACTCTTGTGTTTCTACTGCTAGGGGTCCGGGTTTGATCCTTGGTCAGGGAACTATGATCCTGCAAGCTGTGCAGCATGGCAAAAACAAGACAAAAACCTTGGACTAGGGACAGGCAGTGGAAATGCAAAGTGGAGAATGAGCATTCAATATTCAAGAGAGAAAACTGACAGAACTGGTGATGAGTCACTATTTTACCAGCTGGAATTCCTGCTAGCAGCAACAGTACAGACCCGAAGAAAAGGTTTCACTGAAGTGCACCTGCTTCCTTTTCTACCAGCTATTTCCAAATCTCCCGCTCTTCAGCAGCAAAGCTGGTACCCAAGGGCCACTCGAGGCTCCAACTCTGATCCCTGTTTCCTCTCCCTTCCCAAGGGACAGTTCTCACAACATTGATTTTCTGCCTATAGATTATTAACTAGCTCAATTTTCAGATATTGAAAATTGCTATTTACTTTTCAAAGTAAATGCTTTAAAGTTAGAATGAAAGTAAAAGAACTAGTGACAAACAAGATAAAAATCTGTGTACTCAACGGAGCTTTCATTCTAGTGGAAAGATGAGAAGTAAGTTGAGTAAACACATAACTGAATAAGTTTCTTGTCTACATTCACAAGTATAAAACTGGATACCATGCTTCCTCATATACTAAACTGAATTGCCAAACTGTTGTGGGTAATTTGCCCTTGAACAGAATGGAGTCTAGCAAAGTGTTCTACATATCGGTTCAGTTCAGTCGCTCAGTCATGTCCGACTCTTTGTGATCCCATCAACTGCAGCACACCAGGCCTCCCTGTCCATCGCCAACTCCCAGAGTTCACCCAAACCCATGTCCATTGAGTTGGTGATGCCATCCAACTATCTCACCCTCTGTCGTCCCCTTCTCCTGCCCTCAATCCTTCCCAGCATCAGGGTCTTTTCAAAGGAGTCAGCTCTTTGCATCAGGTAGCCAAAATATTGGAGCTTCAGCTTCCACATCAGTCCTTCCAATGAACACCCAGGACTGATCTCCTTTAGGATGGACTGGCTGGATCTCCTTGCAGTCCAAGGGACTCTCAAGAGTCTTCTCCAACACAATTCAAAAGTATCAATTCTTCTGCCCTCAGCTCTCTTTATACTCCAACTCTCACATCCATACATGACCACTGGAAAAACCATAGCCTTGACTAAGTGGACCTTTGTTGGCAAAGTAATGTCTCTGCTTTTTAATATGCTGTCTAGGTTGGTCATAACTTTCCTTCCAAGGAGTAAGCGTCTTTTAATTTCATGGCTGTAATCACCATCTGCATTTCTACATATATCAAAACCTAAACTCTAAAAAAAAAAAAAGAAAAACCTAAACTCTTCATAGGACTGCCTACAAGTCTCTCTATCTGGCCCCTGCACAGCTTCATGTGCTATGCATCAGGGTTTTTTTTTTTTTCCCACTGTGCAACCCACTTCAGTGCCTGCAGCCTACGGGCAGAGGCTGGGCAATGGTTCAGGGCCAATTTTTTCTGGCATGGGACACTATGAGAGGCCCAGGGGGACGGGCCTGCCATAAATCCAAACCCATGCATTGCACTAAGGATCTTAAAAAATGAGTCCATCACCACACTCAAGATAATGGTTTCAAATGAGCTCAGTCCATTGCTACACCTTGAATGAAACACTGATGAATACCTATTCTAAAAATCTCTAATATTTAGTAAACATTTTCTGCCAAAAAATGTTATTTTAGATGACTTGAAAACTATGAAGTTTAATTCTTAACGTCAGAAATTCTCAACTGTTTCTTGTTTTTTTCCTAAGATTTTTGGACGTGAACCATTTTAAAAATCTTTATTGAACTTGTTACAATATTGCTTCTGTTTTATGTCTTGGTTTTTTGGCCATGAGGCATGTGGGATCTTAGCTCCCCGAAAAAGGATGGATAAAATCTGCACCCTGTTGTACTGGAAGGTGAAGTCTTAACCCCTGGACAGTCAGAGAAGTCCCATTCTTGGCCTTTGACTAAAATCAAGGCTTCCATCAAAATTCTCTTACTACACAGGCAAAGCTGTGCTCTCTCCTGTCACGAAGTCAATCACCTGCTGCAATACAATGTATGATACACTGATTTAGAAGAAAAGACACCATTCTCAACACTACAATTACAGTTTTAATAAATACTTGAAGGATTGATAAAAAATGAATTTCCCAAACTAGGGCATATACAGTTATCAGATTACATGTTACAGCTAGGTTACATAATATTCCATTAGCCTAACGAAGTCCCTCTCACAAACTGCAGTGACAGTTTAACTCACTAAGCATTCTCTTCCAGAATTCTCACACTCATCTAGGAAAACAAAATGGTACATTGTCAGCACAGACCCAATGAAGCCTCAAATACTTTTTAAGATGTGCCATATGCTGAATGCAATCAAACCATGTTCTACCCAAAATAACTGGCAAAAAAGAAAAAAGCCATCCCCAGCTTGTCTCAACTTCTTATGCTCTCATGGTATTTGTACCTAGTGACCTCAGTCCTCTGTATCTGTTGATTCTGTTGTCATTACCAACCCAATGTTGACCTGATGAAAATTCAAAGGTTTTGTATGTTATACTAAAGTGGCAGCTGTACCTCAGAACCCAAGAAGGTGGCCTTCTGCTACAGCAGTGGTAACTTTCAGGGTATTCAGGGCAATCAGTACAGGTACAAGATTTTCCTCTTACAAAATTCCTATGTCATGCTTATACTCCAAACTAAGATAAGTAGAAGATCCCAAAAGAGTTGCTATAGACTGGATGTCTGTGTACCCCAACCCCAAATTCATACACTGAAACAATCCTTAATGGTATTTGGAGTGGCTTTGGGGACTCCTTTTCAACATGCATATGTTCTCATTCTAAATAAAGAACACTTTAAAAACAAAAATCCAAAGTGGTCTATGATCCCGTTTATACAACACTCTTGAAATGACAAAGTATCATGATAGAGGACAGATCAGTGGTTGCCAGGGGTTACAGGTGGATGGAGGCTGCAACTAGAAAAGGGTGACAAAGTAGTCCTTTGTGGTGATGGCGCAGTTCTATATTCTGATAGTGGTGGTGACATGAATCTGCAAGTGTGGTAAAACACATGCACACACAAACGAGTAAAATCCAAATAGGACAGCAGTTTAGTAAATACTACCGTACCAGTGTCAATTTCCTGGTTCTGACAATACACTATAGTTATACAAGATATTATCATTGAGGAAAGTTAGGTGAGGGATACACGGGAACTCTCTTTTGACTCTTTTTGCAACTTCCTGTGAGTCTTAATTTACTTCAAAATAAAAAGGCTTTTTAAAAGCCCATCATTTTTTGGTAATACTTTGTTTACAATATTCCAAGAAATGAAACCAATCAAAAGTCTGCCAACATTCTGCAAGAATGGATTTGCTTGGGAATACTGAACAAAAGTGTTATATTAAAAATTGCACTGACCAAGAATTTCTGTACTAATATAAAAACATATTCTGCAAGATGAAAGTACGTACTAAAATCACCGCAGATGGTGATTGCAGCCATGAAATTAAAAGACGCTTACTCCTTGGAAGGAAAGTTATGACCAACCTAGATAGCATATTCAAAAGCAGAGACATTACTTTGCCAACAAAGGTCCACTTAGTCAAGGCTATGGTTTTTCCAGTGATCATGTATGGATGTGAGAGTTGGACTGTGAAGAAAGCTGAGCGCCGAAGAATTGATGCTTTTGAACTGTGGTGTTGGAGAAGACTCTTGAGAGTCCCTTGGACTGCAAGGAGATCCAACCAGTCCATCCTAAAGGAGAGCAGTCTTGGGTGTTCATTGGAAGGACTGATGCTAAAGCTGAAACTCCAATACTTTGGCCACCTCATGCGAGGAGTTGACTCATTGGAAAAGACCCTGATGCTGGGAGGGATTGGGGGCAGGAGGAGAAGGAGACGACAGAGGATGAGATGGCTGGATGGCATCACCGACTCGATGCACATGAGTTTGGGTGAACTCCGGGGGCTGGTGATGGACAGGGAGGCCTGGCGTGCTGCGACTCATGGTGTCGCAAAGAGTCAGACATGACTGAGTGACTGAACTGAACTGAAAGCTACTTTATGCACTAATGAGACAGTTGGTTCCCATTAAATTAGACAACTTCTTTATACATGATGCTTTACAGTAGATATGTCTATTATAGGGGAACTAAATATAAATTATATTCATCATAAAAATCATAATGTGTCATTACAGCTTTGCTCATACATGTAAACCACTATTTAAAACAAGTATTTTATTTTATAGTTCCCTACACAGAAATACAACTATAAGAAAGTGCTGTAAGAAATTTTGGAACCACTAAGATATGCTACTGATAATATACTGTATTATCAATGTGAGCAACTTCTTCCACAAATTTGAATACACAGATATACAAAGTTTATCAGATGAAATGCAAAATCAGGTTCATAACAGAACATAAACTTCATTATAAATTAATAAAAGCAAAAATAAACATGGACTCAAAACAAACTCTTTTCAATAACCGAAACAATCTTTTTCTACATGACTTTCTACTGAGGCATTCATTTTAATTGGAAGTGACTAAATGTAAAACAATGAGTAAAGTGTGGGGATAGCTTAATGCAGTGTATTGACATGACATGATTCCTTATTTTTGATGATTTTCCCCTTTAATCAAAAAAGGATCAACATGTTCTATAGAAAAAGAAAAAAAAGAATACAAATGGTTCCTTTCATTAAAGCAACAAATAAACGACAAAGTTCCACAAGGAATTACTGTTTAAAAACAGTAATTACGTTAAATACTGTGCCTATATAGTATATTTTTAAAACTTCCTAGCCTTTCTAGATACATACCATTCATTGCTCTAGGCCTGAGTTAATATGAGAAAACTATGAGGCTTCAATGAAAATTGGCCCTAGGTCTGGGATACAGTGATTATATCTTACTATTTCCAATCCTTGTACCCACTGAAGTATATATCAATTTAGGAAAATGACTCAATCTTGATTATCTCAATGGCATCAAGTAGGCAAGCTGATTGAACAACATGAGCTTCATGTAAGGGTTACTGTTCTTTTATGGCCAAGCATCCTGGACCCCCTTTACAGGAGACCTTAGTTTTCCTTTGAGAAATATCCAGGGGTGAGAATAATTTGGTTCTGGTGATCCAATTAAAAACTGACTAATTTAGGACTTCCCTGGTGGCACAGCGAATAAGAATCCACCTGCCAGCAGCAATGGAAACAGAGAAGAGATGTGTGGTCAAGGGTGCAGGGAGGGTGGGACCAATGGCGAGAGCAGCACGGAAATATAGACGCCACCATCTGTAAAACAGACAGCCAGTGGGGCTGTGCCATATGACTCGGGGAACTCAAACCAGGGCTCTATGACAAACTAGAGGGGTGGGATGGGGTGGGAAGTGGGAGGGAGATTCAGGAGGGAGAGGACATATGTATACCTATGGCTGATTCATGCTGATGTATGGCAGAAACCAACACAACATTATAAAGCAGTCATCCTTCAATTAAAAATTAATTAATTAAAAAACCTAATAGAAAAAAAAAAAGTAAATCCTGAGAGTTCTCATTACAAGAAAAAAAATTTTTCATTTCCTTAAATTGCATATGAGAAACTTACTGTGATAATCATTTTGTGATATAAGTCAAATCATTATGCTATATACCGTAACCTTATCCAGTGCTGTATGTAAATTATATTTCAATAAAACTGGGAGAACAACAAAAAGACTCCACCTACCAATGCATGGGACATGGGTTCGACCCCTGGTTCAGGAAGATTCCACATGTCCTGGAGCAACTAAGCCTATGTGCCACAACTACTGAAGCCCGGGCACCTAGAGCCTGTGCCCTGCAACAAGAGAAGCCACCGCAACCAGAGAAAGCCTGTGAAAAGCCACAACGCAGCGCATCCAAAAATAAATACATACATGGGGGAAAAAAAGACTCTTAAAAAATAAATAAATAAACCTGACTAATTAAATGGCAAACAAGAGCCAAGCCAACGCAAAGACAGCCAACCTTAACACTGGCACAGATGTGCACTTTCCTTAGGGGCTGCTAAGCTGGCTGAATGTAAACCTGGAGACCCCAGTTAAAACATTAACCTGAGAATAAATTTAACCTGAAAGAAAGTAAGAGCTCAGGGATGAAGAAAAACAGATTTTTGGAATCATGAGAATACCTGAATGTAACAGTGAAAGCTTTAAGGTACATGAGATTTTTTTTTTTAAATCCTTTCACTTGTTTTAGCTTTCTGTCATTTCCAGTGAAAAATAATAACTAATATAATTTACTAGGTAATCTTAAAATCATTAACAACTCCAAAATCCCTTAAATGTAAAAAAGATTTTGGAAGTAAAAGGATCCATTGTTGACTGAAACACCTATACTCAGAATGTTTCAAAGATTAATCAGTATGTTCCAATGAAAGAGTGCCAGTGAAAGAAAAATGAAACATGGGGTTGAATGATTGAATATAATTCTGACTTTGCCAATTTGTGATGTGAATCTCACCACTTAATTTCTCTGAGCTGCTATAAATGTGAGAATATAATGAGAAGACTGACTGGATAACTCTTAAGCTCTTAAGTCCTTGATTTTAAGCATTGTAAGAAAACTGTCACTCTTGGTTAGTCTGACTACAAATAAAGGGGTTATCTTTCATTAATTTACTCTTCCATTAAATATTTAGTGTCTCTTGTATACCAGGCATTGTACCTGGTATTGAGAAGACAGGGATGAATAAGACTCTGTCCCTGCAATTAAGGAGTTCACAGTCTACCAGGGGAGAAAAGCATCTAAACAAGTAGATAATTATCTTATGTGATGAATGAGAAGGGAAAAAAAAAGTATATATGAGGTACAAAAACAGCCTGAGGAAAGACTGACTATCTGGGAAGATTAAGGAAAGCCTTCATAAAGCAATGACGTCTAAAATAAAATTAAAAAGATAAAAAGAAGTCAGCCAAATCAACAGAAAGAGGATAGTGTTAGACTAAGGAAATACGTGGCTCAAGGGTTTTAAAGTTCAATATTGATGAAGAACAAAATAGGATGAGGTTGCAAGAAGTAAAATGAATGACAAGAGCTATTCAAAAGATTATAAAGGGTTCCACATGCTGTGCTAAACAGCAAAGAATTTACCCTGTAAGCAGTTACTATAAGGATTTTAAAAGGCAAAAGATAAAATGATTACATTAAAAAATGTATTAATTTTTAAAGTTCAAAAAAGCATTCAGTATTCCTAAATTGTAAGTAACATACAAGCTACCTTTGTGAAATTAGAGAAATAAATTCATTTAATTAGGTAATTATGCTTTTAGGCAGTACCTGCCTGGCAAGGTATCTAACAAATCAGTCAGTATTTGACAAACGTTTGATGAAAGAACTGTGGTAGCCACACTGAATACGAATGAGCCTGGTGCTTAACACTGACACTAAAGATCTCCAAATGCAGAATGGCAAAAGGTGCAACAGTTTTTTAAGGTTCAAGTCTCAGGGGGAAGTAACCCCTTTCCTCAATGGCTTCTTTTTCCTTCTACATGTTATTAAGTTATTGGTAACTTAATTTAAGCCTCTTTTCTCTCCCAACTCCCTTCTCCTTACTTGAAGCTCATATATGAGACTCCAGCCACTACTCTAATCCAGAGTCATCGCCGATATTACCTAAGAATAAGTTTTTTGTCTTCTGTAACATTACAAACTATGCCTCGGCTTCAAAACCTCAGGAATCACATAATGTTCTAACGTTGCTACTTTATAATGCTCATTGCTACTCCTCTAGACCACACTCTCCTCTACTTAAAACTTAACTAGCACAGCTCCATTCAGTCCCACAAACTGCATTAAAACAAAGAGAATAGGATTTGTCATTAGTTAAATTTCGGTGTATTTAACGTGCATGGTTACTCTAGTATTAATAAGACTTTCCTTTTACAGAACTAAATGACTTCACACTGTCAACAGGGCCTGTGACCTGGCAAGCGTTAGAGTACTACCGGTATTGCAGACCCAGGTTAACAAATTCCACTGGCACTCTGTTCTTACGCCCCTTTCGCTATTCCCGTAGAACTTGAAGTGTTAGGAAAGAATGATGGATGGGCAAAAGCGGGGGGCGGGATGCTGGAGCCCCGATGCTAGGGCCTAACTTCCTATTGCCACGCTACATCAAGAAATCCAAAAGGCGCTCCGGCTCTACTTCAATCCACAAAAAAAGGCAGATCTGACTCCAAGGCTTCTCGCGTAGTGCCCAAGGTCAAAGACAGAAAAAACTCTGCTCTAAAGAAATAGTCCCTTGCACGTTCAGAACTCACCTGTCAGGAGCGGCGTGGACGGCGCCATCTTGTCCCGGAAAGAGAAACGCAAATACTTGGGTCAGAGTTCACGAGGGCCGAACCCGGCCCCAACACGTCTCCTCCGGCGTGGAGACGGCGAACTTGTGTTTCCTGGGTCATGAGCCTCGGGGCCAATTCACTTCCGGTCGGAGCAAGACGCTGAAAAGACCTCGAACGCGCGCACGCGCAGCTTTGGGGCCGCGCTTTACGAAGCGTGGGGGGGCGGGGCTAGGGTCGGTGCGCCGGACTTCACCCTCCCTCTCCGTCTGCCTCAGCAGGCGGAGCCTGCACTTCCGCGGGGCGGGGCCAGTCCAGTGCTGACGTTGGCAGCGGATCCCGAAGCAGTTTGAGGCGGCGGGTTGCTGCACTGTCTCGTTGTTGCGTTGTGTTCGTTTCCTTCCTCTTACACTCCACGCTCCCAGCGGCGGCCAGAGCGGCAGCGCGAGACTATCCTGGCGGCCCGCTCTCCACCTCCCGCGCGCCCGCCTCGCTCGGCCGGACAGTCCGGCGTCGTCAGTCGGCCCGCGCCCCGCTAGGGTTCAGACCCGGAGCCCGCCTCGCCCAGGCCCAGCGGTCGGAGCTAGCGCCCCGCCTGAGAGCCTCCTCGCTCTGGCGGCGCGGCCACCGGGAGCGGAGCGTCGGTCGCAGCGGCCCGAGAAGAAGCGAGCGAGCGAGACCGAGGGGTGGCCGGGGCAGGCGGTGGCGCCGCGAAGATGGTCGCCAAGCAGCGGATCCGTATGGCCAACGAGAAGCACAGCAAGAATATCACCCAGCGCGGCAACGTCGCCAAGACCTCGGTAAGGGAAGAGCGGGCGCCTCTCTCCGTTCCGCAGCTGGTTCTGAGGCCCGGGATCCAGGGCCGCGTCGAGCTCTCTTCCCCAGACTCCGGCCCGAGGTCGCGAGCTGGATCTAAGTTGGGAGCTTAAAAGACGGGTGCGGGATCTGGTCGACTCGGGAACGCGGGAGAGACCTGTGATGTGCGGGGACCCGGCCACCTGGCCCGGGGTGCGGGCGGTGAGAGCCCGGGCTCAGGGCGGGTTTTTTACATTGCAAACCGCGGATTTTCCATTTTGCAGAGAAATGCTCCTGAAGAGAAGGCATCTGTAGGACCCTGGTTATTGGCTCTCTTCATTTTTGTTGTTTGTGGTTCTGGTAAGTGTTTTGGGGCCGACCGTCGGGTTGGGTGTTGGATGACGGGTTTGGGGATGACGTGGTGACCCATGAGTGGTGAGTCCTACCCGCGTAGTTCTCAACCCACCTGCCGGGAGATCCGTATAATTTTCTTTCGTCCGAACCAAATTACTTGTCCCACATATGTACAGAGGGTGGTGCTCTAGAAACGTCTCCCCGTTTGATTTGCGCTCACAGAACAGAAAAGGAGGTCAGGTTCTCAGTAATTACCGAGTTGAAAAACATTAGATCAAAACAAAAAAACACCTTCCAGAATGAGAATTTAGAATGTTTAGCAACCTTTGAGAAAGAGAAGCTTGTGAATTTCACGTTCATGGAATTATTCGAACTTTAATCTAACGTGTTCCAAAATCTAATGTCTTTAAGTCAAAATTGGTTATGTTTTATAAAGTAAAGCTAGTACAAGGAATTAATCCACTGTAGAGGAATTTGTACCTGATTAACAATTTAATGTGTGAGACAGATGTTTTTAGTTTAATGAAAGAAATGTTTGGCATATGGTAGGAAGAATTAGTTGTCAGGGCAGACTGCTGTTCTGTGGCAGACAAGAGTGGTAGACTCTTGTCTCTGCGAATGGATTACAGAATGTCTTTCCTCTCTTCATTTATTATCTTAATATGCAGGCTCTTAATATGGAAATAACATGTTTCTGCTTTCCTTGTCTTGACATTTTAAAGTCACTGGAGGTTTCTCTCAACCATTTCCCTTTGTCTGTCTCCTGAACGTTGGAGAAGCTTTCCAGATAAATGGCCAAGAGCCAAGCAGTTTATGTAACCTAAAGATAATTGAATTTCAGCTTCCTAAGAATGAGGAAATATGCATATATTACAGGCCAGGTACACCTGATATTTAGGGTTAAACCAAAATACTTATATGCTAGAAAAAGCTGTTCACTTCGGTACTTTAATTTCTTTCTTAAAAATCACTCCTTATTTGATAACGCTTAAACATTTAGACATAAAATTCAGGAAAGCTAAGGCATAGAAAAGTAATTGTATTATCACAGTAGGCCTGTTTTCATATTACTTGAAGTTACATAGTATTTGCAAGTAATTGTCAGGGTGTTCTTGGATTCTTGAACTACTTTAATATTTGTCGGTTGCCAGGGCTGTTTCATTCAAAGCATGTTTTAATTTTTGCTCTTTCTTTTTACAGCAATTTTCCAGATTATTCAAAGTATCAGGATGGGCATGTGAAGTGACTGACCTTAAGATGTTTCCATTCTCCTGTGAATTTTAACTTGAACTCATTCCTGATGTTTGGTATCCTGGTTAAAAACAATTCAGTAAAGCATCCTGCCTCAGAATGACTGTTCATATCATCCTTCATGTGTCATTCCAAGGTTTCTTCACAAGTCATTCCAAGTTTTCTAGTCCATACCACAGTGCCTTGCAAAAGCACCACATGAATAAAGCAATAAAATTTGATTGTTAAGCTACAGTAGTGGACCCTACTTATTCAGTCAGTAAAGAGTAAGTTTTTGGTTTTTTTTTAAATGTGGTTATTAGAACAAGATTTAGAATAGAAAATTAGATTAAATCTATGTAGACAGGGTCTAGATTTTGTTAGCCCAAATGTGTAAATGCAGTTAGCTTAATTTAAAATTTGGAATCGTACAGTTTTTATATAGCTAGGCACTTTATTACTATTTCTTGAATTGAAAGCACACTCCCACAGAGGGTCGTGTAACTGTCCTGTAATAAGGTACTTATAAATGGAACAACTACACGGCTAGCCTAGTTTACCCACAGTCTTTTAGCATCTAAAATTTTTTTTAAAAGCTTCTAAATGCCGGATATAAAGGGAGATGCTTACATCCACAATGTCTATTTTAACATTATTGTTTCTATTACACTACCTTGGATTGTGCATGAGTGAATATACTAACCAAGGATGCCATAGAAAACAACTTGGTTGAGCATTTTACAACTTAGTCACTTCAGTTTCACTAACAGTAGCCATGGTGGAATAAAGTCAGGGAAGGTTTTTTAATATCACCATTGATTTCACCAGAATTACTGTACTATATCAAAGGGGTCTATTATGGTGAACAACATTTTAGGGGAAAATACTACTAAAAATGGATGCCTCACCAGGACATAATATTCAGTCCAGTGTGCCATAAGACATCTTAGCATGTTGATAGCACTTTTAATACCCAAAAGGCACATCAACTGAAAAGTTACACTTAGTTTGGAAATGCTTTTCTTGATTTATGGTTAAAATTCTGTTAGGATACTAGATATATCAGACTAAAGTGTCATTGGGAATTAAATGGATTTACTGATAAGAATCAGTCCTTAGTCTTCCCTTTGTTGTAGGATTTTACAGGTTATGATTGATCAGACTTTGTTTTTACTAATGGTAAGGGTGAGTGATAAGGCAGGTTTGAGGTTTACTGGTACTATTGAAAATTTCAAGTATTGGCTATTTAAATACTTAGCCGTAAGATTGATGAAAAAAGCCTGAGAGGTGTCTGTGTGTTAATGAATTGGAGAGAAAGCTGCTTGTTTGCTTTGTTGATTGCCTCAGGATATCTCTTTAAAATAAGCTGTTTTAAGAGGAGCAGAAGGGAAATCTACTACCTAGTCTATACAATATGAACCTCAAAGCTTCTGATAGCCCTAAGTATGGGGGAGAGTGATCGAGAGAAGTGGTTGGGATGGTCCTTGACTGCTCTGGAATAGGAAAGGAATCCGCTGACCTTGGTCCAGCACGTTTTTACCTGCATTGTTAACCTGCCTTTCTCACCCAGGAAATCAACCCCTGTGTTTGTTTCCCTCTTGGTTAACTAATTCTATTGTACCTTTAAAAATGAAATTTATTGTTCTAAATTCATAGCAGGTGCCTTAGTCTTTGCTTTTGAGTCAAACTATTCCATATCTCCATATCAGAATTTCCCTTTGGTTTACTATAGATAGTTGGCTTTAAAACATTGAGTTTTTTTTCTTTTTTTTTTAACAATGTCTGTTAATTTGATTGTTAAATTGCCATAGTGAGCAATCATTTTACATAAGTAAAGTTGCATTCCTTTTGTATTTCATATGTAATTACCAATTGGGTACATTTTATATTAAGGATGGATTATGCATGTTTGGGTCAATGAAAGCTATGTCTTATTTGATTTACCCTTTAAAAATAAAGATCCCTGAATAGTTGATGTTTTCTAAAAGAAAATGATTTTGTAGAGCTCTTAATCTGAGTATACTTTTTATAATTAATAGAAGATGATTTTAAGGAATGCCTGGTGTTATACTTGAGTTAGAAGAAATAGTACACAGAGGCACAAATTTTAAGGTTTATAACTGGGAATAGGTACTAAAACATATATATAAAAGCACAATGGGTTAAATACTTTCCCACGTGGAATTTACCCTCATCTCATTATTTGAGTCTGATACAAGGAAAAAGCACAGTTTTTTTGATCTCCCTTTCCCAGTTGAATTTTATATGTCACCTAATGTTGAGTACAATGTAGAGAATAAATAGTTATTGGGGTGGTCTACATTATCCAATTACTCTTTTGTAATTTAGCTATAACATTTCAAGGAGTTGTCAGTGACTTCATTTTATCTGTTGGGTTGTATATAATGTTGCTCAACGTAATTAAGTGGGTTTCCAAAATAAGTGAAGATTTTCATTGTAACAGGATGCATTGTAATAGACTTTTATTTACATTAAAGAAGTGTATATATTCAACTGCAAGGCCATGGCTCTTCTCACTGAGGTTCCTGGAGTTTTGGCACATGGGAGATTCCACAACAAAATTTTATTATGCTTTAACATCTCTAGGACATCATCAAATTTTCCACTTAGAAATTGTCTTGAAGTTTGATTTAACTTTACCTACCTTTTTAGTTTCTTGTCATTTTAGATGCAAACCACAACTTTAAGAGGTAGGAGTTCAGTTCAGTAGCAAATATTACGACACTCCCTCAGAGAATCCTTTCCTGTCTGAACAGTCCCACTGTGCTTATATTACTGTATCTTCAGATTGAGTTAGAACAAAAATGTCTGAATTTGGAAAAAGTTCTAATGAGCAATAAAAGGGTAGAAATTAACTTGAAGGGAAAAATTCAACTGTCTAAACAAATAATTCAAAGTAAATTCATATATATGACAGAATCTCAAAGATAGAAATGACATAGGAAATTTAGCACAACTGCCTCAATTTACAGATAAGAAAATTCGTTTATTCAAAGGTAACTTAGGTGCCAGCTCTGGAAATTGAGCTGTGAATATAGAGTCCCAGCACTCAGATGTCTTCCAGTCAAGTGTTAGTCACTCAGTCATGTCCGACTCCTTGTGACCCCATAAACTGTAGCTGTCCATGGGATTCTCCAGGCAAGAATACTGGAGTGGATTGCCATTTCTTTCTCCAGGGGATCTTGACTCAGGGATTGAACCTGGGTTGCTCACTTTGCAGGTAGATTATTTACTATCTCAGCCACCAGGGAAGCCAGTAGTAAGGAAAAAAAAACAATGCAATGAAAACAACTGTAATTGTGATAGGTATTTCAAAAGAAAAGTAAAACCAGATAAATGGAGTCTTTGCCCTCTTGGGGCCTGTTGAGGTAGAAAAGAAACTAGGGCCACGGTTTTCTGGCTCACTAAACCATCTAGAAACTGTAGGACTGATTGCAATATATCCACACAGGACACTTCTGTTTTCATGAACTTTTGCTTCTGCTTTTAGAAAAGCTCAAATTTTTTTTCTTCTGGCTGTGCTGAGTTGTCATCGCTATGCATGCTTTTTTCTAGTTGTGGGAAGCAGGGGTACTCTCCAGTTGCTGTGCTTGGGCTTGTTGCCATGGCTTCTCCTGTGGAGCACAGGCTATAGGGTGCCCAGACTTCATTAGTTGCAGCTCCTGGCTTCAGAGCACAGGCTCAGTAGTTGTGGTACATGGGCTTAGTTGCTCCATGGCATGTAGGATCTTCGGGATTGAACCTGTGTCTCTTGCACTGGGCAGGCAGATTCTTTACCACTGAGTCATCTGGGAAGCCCCTAAAATTTTTTTTCCTCTTGCCAATTGAAAGAAAAAGAGAATTTGTCCTTTTATGGATGCAACTTCTTTTGAAAATGAATTTGTGACAAATTTACTATTGTTTCCTGTACAGCATGAAATTAACAAAGATTAAATCAGTAATGTTATTCACTATAACTTATTTAAGGGTACATTTTTTTAAAGTTGTTTTGCTAACACTTCGTTTAAATTTGTTAATCTGTGATGTTGAAAAATATTTTTGTTAGCCCAGTAGTCAAAAAAGATACATGCTCTCCACAGATACAAGGTTCAGTGAATAATGCGTGTGTGGCTTACTTTCCTGTGTACAAATTTCCACTTTGGGATGAAGATAAAACTTAATCTGTACATTTTAATAATTAAAGCTAAGATTTCAGTATGCTCAAATGGGTTAGTAACCAGTTTTTCTTTTTTTTCTTACTTAGGGAGAAAGTCAAACAGGAGAATGAGAATAAATTATTTTGGAGCTAAAAGGAACTCTTCAAATGATCTTTATTATCCCCCTTTATTTACACTTGAGGAAATTATGGCCTAGAGAAGTTATCTTTCTCATCATCAACAAACCAGTAGCAGAGCAAGGATTAGAAAACTGGACTTGGGGCGCCCAAACTGGCTCTTTATTATGCTGAATTATAATCCTTTAGAAATCTCTCCTTTTACCTTAGAAGATTATATATTAATTTCATGAGCCCCCTTGAGTGAGTGATAAAGGTAAGATCTGAGGATTAACTAAACTTCAGTGGCTTCCTACTGCCATTGGAATGAACTAACTCTCTTAACTATGATTTTTAGGCCAGTTCATAACATAGCCCAACCTTCCTTTTCAGCCTTGTGATGCATATCTTCCTTTCAGAGACCTGTTCTTGCCCCATGAGTACTTTCATTTTTCAGATACCTTGTGCTATCTTTTTTTAATGCTTCCTTCCTTTATTTGTATAATTCATTAAGATTCTTGTACCACAATTTTTCAGATTCAGCATTCCAGACATGGCAATGAATTATTTTCCTTTATGTGGAGAAAGAACAAATAGAATTGAACTTAAATACAGATATAAAGTGGCCATTTGCCTACACACTTTGACCTGAGGGAGGTTACAAAAGCAAAAACAAAAAGTATAACTCCTGGGTTTTGGCTCAAAATTTTTATCATTTTGAGTACTGTCTTCTCCCTGGAGTCCTATTAAGATTGTATGTACATGTAAGGCTCATTATATTATCCAGGTTCAATGTACATGAGTTCTATTGTATGACTTTTATTTTGACTGGGGGAATTGGATTTAAATCATTTTTTTCTTCCAGAAAGAAGGATGAACTCTGAGAGAAAACTAATCCCTATATACAGGCATACCTCAGAGATACTGTGGTACACTTACTGACCACCACAATAAAGTGAATATCGCAATAAAGCAAGTCACAGGAACTTTTTGATTTCCCAGTACATACAAAAGTTATGTTTATACTACACTATAGTCTATTGTGTAAAGTAGTAGTATGTCTGAAAAACAATGAATATACCTTAATTTAAAAAATATTGCTGAAAAATGCTATCATCTGACAGTGCAGGGTTGTCACAAACCCTCAGTTAGTTTTAAAAGCACTATCTGCCTAGACATTTTTTATGCTCTATTGCCCTTCCTCCAGATACTGCATTTTTATTTTTGTTTTATTTATTTTTTTTTTTTTGCATTTTTAAATAAAGGTTGAAGCAACCCATGTTGACTTTAAGCACCATTTTCCAACAGCATTTGCTCACTTTACTAAATAATTTTTCTTCAGTCATATTAAAATAAATTGACATAAAGCATTGTGTAAGTTTGATTTAAGATCCCCTTCATGGATCACAGCCTTGTTATGGTGAAGAGGCTTGCGTAAACAATGGAATGATCTTGATTCATTTCCAAGACAAACTATTCAACATCACAGTAATCCAAGTCTATGCCTCAACCACTAATGCTGAAGAAGCTGAAGATGACTGGTTCTATGACCTTATAAGACATTCTAGAACTGACACCAAATATGTCCTTTTCATCATAGGGGATTGGAATGTAAAGGTAGGAAGTCAAGAGATACCTGAAGTAATAGGCAATTTTGGCTTTGAAGTACAAAATGAAGCAGGGGAAAGGCTAACAATTTTGTCAAGGGAACACACTGGTCATAGCAAACACCCTTTTGCAACAACACAAACTCCAACTATATATGGACATCACCAGATAGATGGTCAATACAGAAATCGAATTGATTTTATTCTTTGCAGCCGAAATGGAGAAGCTCTATACTGTCAGCAAAAACAAAAACGAGAGCTCACTATGGTTCAGGTCTTGAGCTGCTTATTGCAAAATATAGGCTTAAATTGAAATTTTAATTTCCTAGTGGGAAAACCACTAGACCATTTAGGTATGACCTAAATAAAATCTCTTATGATTATACAGTGGAGGTAATGAATAGATCTGAGGGATTAGATCTGGTAGACAGAGTGCCTGAAGAACTATGGATGGAGGTTTGGAACTTTGTACAGAAGGGAGTAACCAAAACTATCCCCCAAAAAAGAAGTGCAAGAAAGCAGTGGTTGTGTGAGGATGCTTTACAATTTGCTGAGAAGAGAAGAAAAAGCAAGGGAGAAAGGGAAATATACCCAACTGAATGCAGAGTTCCAGAGAATAGCAAGGAGAGATAAGAAAGCCTTCTTAAATGAACAATACAAAAAAGTAGAGGAAAACAATAGAATGGGAAATAGAGCTATCAAGGAAATTGGGGATATCGAGAACATTTCATGCAAGGATGGGCACAATAAAGGACAGCAATTATAAGGACCTAACAGAAACAGAAAAGATTAAAAAGAGGTGGCAAGAATACATGTAATAACTACACACAAAAAAGCTCTTAATGACCCAGATAACCATGATGGTGTGATCACTTACCTAGAGCCAGACCTTGGAGTGTGATGTCAAGTGGGCCTTTAGGAAGCCTTACTACAAACAAAGTGGAGGTAATGGGATTCCAGGTGAGCTATTTAAAATCCTAAAGATGATGCTATTAAAGTGCTGCATTCAGTATGTCAGCAAATTTGGAAAACTCAGCAGTGACCACAGGACTAGAAAAGATCAGTTTTCATTCCAGTCCCTAAGAAAGGCAATACCAAAGAATGGTCAAACTACCATAAAATTGCACTCATTTCACATGCTAGCAAGGTAATGCTCAAAATTCTTCAGGCTAGGCTTCAGCAGTACATGAACCCAGAACTTCCAGAAGTACAAGCTGGATTTAGAAAAGGCAGAGGAACCAGAGATCAAATGGCCAACATTCATTGGATCATAGAGAAACCAAGAGAATTCCAGCAAAACATCTATTTCTGCTTCATTGACTATGCTAAATCTTTAGACTCTGTATCACAGAAACCTTGGAAAATTCTTAAAGAGATGGGAATACCAGACCACCTTACCTGTATCCTGAGATACCTGTATGCAGGTCAAGAAGCAACAGTTAGAACCGGACATGGAACAACGAACTGGTTCCAAATTGGGAAAGGAGTATGTCAAGGCTGTATATTGTCACCTTGCTTATTTAACGTATGCAGAGTATGTCATGTGAAATGCTGGGCTGAATGAATCATAAGATAGAATCTAGACTGCTAGGAAAAATATCAACAACCTTAGGTATGCAAATGATACCACTGTAATGGCAGAAAGGGAAGAGGAACTAAAGAGCTTTCTTGATGAGGGTGAAAGAGGAAAGAGAAAAGGCTAACTTAAAACTCAACATTCAAAAAAGTAAGAACATGGTGTCTAGTCCCATCACTTCATGGCAAATAGAAGCGAAGTGGAAACAGTGACAGATTTTATTTTGGGGGGCTCCAAAATCACTGCTGATGGTGATTGCAGCCATGAAATTGAAAGATGCTTGCTCCTTGGAAGGAAAGGTATGACAAACCTAGATAGTGTATTAAAAAGCAGAGACATTACTTTGCAAGCAAAGGTCCATATAGTCAAAGCTATGGTTTTTCAGTAGTCAATATGGATGTGAGAATTGGACCATAAAGAAGGCTGAGCACCAAAGAATCGATGCATTTGAACTTTGGTGCTTGAAGAAGACTCTCGAACAGGAAGGAGATCAAACCAGCCAATCCTTAAGGAAATCAATCCTGAATATTCATTGGAAGGGAGGATGCTGAAGCTCCAATACTTCCACCAACTCATGCAAAGAGCTGACTCATTGGAAAAGACCCTGATGCTGGGAGAGATTGAGGACAAAGGAGAAGGGGCGACAGAGGATGAGATGGTTGGATAGCATCACAGACTCAATGGAAATGGGTTTGAGCAAGCTCTGTAAGACAGCGAAGGACAGAGAAGTCCAGTGGGCTGCAGTCCATGAGATTTCAAAGAGGCAGACACGACTGAGAACTGAACGAGTTTCAGATCTAGAGCCTAGGTAGTTCCCTGGCAGTCCAGTGACTGGGCTCTGTGCTTTCCCTGCTGAGGGCCCAGATTCGATCCTTGGCTGGAGAACTAAGATCCTATAAGCTGCATAGCAAGGCCAAAAGAGATGTAGAGCATAATGATTTGACCTACATCAAATCATCATCATGTAGGTCATTTCATCTACATCATGAAATGATTACCTACATCATGGAATGATTACCACAATAAGTTTACTGAACATCATCTCATACAGTACAAAATTAAAATTTTTTTCCTTGGGATGGGGACTCAGGATTTACTCTTAACAACTTTCATATATAATATGCAGCAGTGTTGATTATATTTATCATGTTGCACATGGCATCCCTTGTATTTATCTTAGAATTGGAAGTTGTACCTTTTGATTGCCTTCATCCAGTTCCCCCTTCCCCTAACCCTACCACTGCCTCAAATCTGATCTCTTTTTTCCTATGAGTTAATTGATTTGTTTTTGAAACATGTTTGACCTCCATCAGTGTGTTAGTTCCTGGTACCCAAAATGGTGATTCAATATGTCTCTGCATTTCAAAATGATCATCCTGGTAAGTCTAGTTGTGATCTGTCACCATACAAAGACATTACCTAACTACAGACTGTATTCCTTACTGTACATCTTGTCTCTGTGACTCATTTATTTTGCAACTGAAATTTTGTACCTCCTAATTTCCCTCACCTATTTCTCTCCTCTCCCCCTGCCACTCCTCCCCTCTGGCAACCACCTGTTTGTTCTCTAGATAACCTGTACTATTTTTCTTCATTTTCTTATATTATCATACTACATAGCCTTCAAAATCTAGCTTAAATTTCACCTCCTCTGAGAAGTTTCCCCTTCCTATTGGAATCAGAAATACTCTCTTTGAAACTGATGACCCTGGACCAGTCAGCATTTATTATGTTACCTTGATTCATAGTTTTGTTTCTTAATTTCTCAGCTAGTGTATGAAAATATTTAAGAACAAATGCCATATCTTTCTTTTTTATCATTTATTTCTCATGTCTTTCGTTTTCAATCTTTTCATTTACTCTCACCACCACAAAGGCTGGTGTGAAACTTTGCAGTCACAGGGGGAGCTTGACATTTCAGTTGCATGGTAAAGTGAAAGAGCAATGAGAGCTCTATTGTATCAGAATCACGTTTAAAGTAAGACTATGTCTTGTACGATCATCTACCCCCGGAATAACATGTCCCAACTACTTCCAGTCCTGGCCACCTCTGTTTAATGGCTGGACTCAGCAGTAGAATTCAGACTACCTTAGTTAGACATAGCTTCTCCCAAGATAGGCTTGATATTTGAAAATATATCAACAGCTGTATTTGCCCTTCGGTCACATTTGAGAACTGTTCATAATAATTGTAATTGAGAAGACCAAAACCTGCTTCACAAAGAAAGCTGACACCTTACTATACCAGTCTGTCCAGTTATAAGGGAAGAGTCAAACCAGCACACTTGCTGTTTAGAACAGGTGCCTATGGGCTGTCCTCTCAGCCCTCTCAGCCCCAACCTAGGGCACAGCTGCCCTCTCAGCCCCAACCTAGGGCACAGGAAGGGGCAAGGATGCCACACTGGGGTGTTCTGCACCCCAGACTGGGAACCCAGAATGGCTCTGTTTCTGCCCACCCCCACCCCCCAAACCAGGTCCAGTCCCTGGGAGAATAGCTGCTTCTCCTCACAGAGGAATTCCCTACAGCAAGGCCACACCACATTGTTTAGCATTTATTAATAGGATGTGGTGTGGTTACCAAACCAGATCTCATACCTGAGGCAGAGGAGGCTGCCAGAACCCCTCTGCGTAAATGCCAGTTGTGCTGCAGGGCTCCTGGAGAGCATCTAGCTCCTGTCACCCAGGGGTGCTGGGGAGCCAGGTGAACCACAAAGGCGCTGTAAGTTTGTTTTATTTGATGCACTGCTGATAAACAACTGTAGAATGTAAGGTGCAAATGCAACCAGGATTGCTACAGACTCTAATTTTTGACAAAGCCCAAATCATAAACACTGGAAGTACCCAAGCATATTTCCTCCCGACTCCAGTCTTTGTTATCCATGCATGACCCATCTGTTAATTACATATACAAAGAAGGAAGGTGGCCACAGAGTATGAAAACACAAAATCATGTCAGCTTGCTTAAGTCATATCTGCTTGCTTAACAACAACGTCAGGATTTTCTGAAGGTGATAGCCCTTTCTTCCCCTGTTATCATTTGCACCACCAAGTACACACAGGGAAAGCAGACCAGTGCAGTTTAATACCTAGCCTGAGTCAAAGGCTTAACCTCCCACTACCCAAGAGTGTGGCCTGGGGATCAACAGTAACCGGGAAACCTGTTGGCAATGCAGCATCTCAGGCCTTACCCAAGGCCCACTGAATCACAATTTGCATTCTCACTGGATCCCCAGGTGATTTGTACGCAAATTAAATTTTGAGACTTTCTGAAGGGGCCTCTTGAGTTTTAGCAGTAGATGTTCTAAAGGAAAGCAGTTCTGAATATTCATTGGAAGCAGTGATTCTGAAGCTGAAACTCCAATACTTTGGCTACCTGATACAAAGAACTGACTCACTGGAGAAGACCCTGATGCTGGGAAAGATTGAGGGCAGGAGGAGAAGGGGATGACAGGGTGAGATGGTTGGATGGTATCACCAACTCAATGGACATGGGTTTGAGCAAGCTCCGTGAGTTGGTGATGGGCAGAGAAGCCTGGTGTGCTGCAGTCCATGGGGTCGCAAAGAGTAGGACACGACTGAGCAACAGAACTGAACGGAATTCTAGATCTTTGACCTTAAATCCCTTAAGCTTCTTAGCCTAAGGAAAAGGAAACTCTCCTGTTACAGGCAACTGTTATGAAACCTAACGATGGTAAAAGCACTTCAAAAAGTTAAAAATACTCTATGCAAATAACATTCCCCTACTTCATGAACCACAAAAACGAAAAGATCTCTGATAGGGTGAGGGGCCTTCCTCATTGAAAACAAAAAAGGAAAGCAGGCTCCATATTTAACTTGGCAGCAAGTCACCAGCTTTCTTTTTCTCAAAGCTTGTGAGGCTGTAAAAAAAAAATGTAGATATTTATACATTGCTTTCTTGTACAGATAAAATATTGTAGAATTTCCCTAGTCTAGAAGTGGAATTTCTGACTGTGAGGTATGTGCCTCTTCAAATGTATTAAAAGTGGTGAAATCATTATCCAAAAAAGGCTCTAAAAATTAAACAATGTGTAAGAGTTCTTATATCCTCAAGTGCTCACTAAAATGTCATTTTATTCAACGTTAACTTTTGCAGTTCTAATAAGAAAGCATCTCAATGTTATTTTATCAATAATATGCATTTCTCTGAATCTTAACAAGGTTGACCAAGTTTTCAGATGCTGGCCTGAAGCCTGGGTTTGTATCTTTTTTTGGTCACTTTGTTTCTGTGTAACCTTGGGCAGTCTATTTAAGTCTCAGTTTTGTCAATTATAAAATTAAATGAACTGATGCATGTCCTACATTCCGGCTGTCTCTTGCCCGCTCTACATCCCCTGTCCAACTAGTGCCTGCTTCATGTATACCCTGCTCACCCCAGCTAGCAATAGCTTATCAGAGTTTTAACCGCTGAACCACCAGGGAATCTTGAGTGATAGCTTATCAAGGATGTGATAAGTGATAGCTTATCAAAGAGAGGCATGTCCCTCTACTGGTTTTCCTGGTAAGCCCACCTGAGGTCAGTTCCCCTATAACTGTTATTGCCCCACTGCTCCCCCCCAGGAGGGGAGACTGCCATCACCTCCTGCCCGCAGACCTGCCCACTGCACATGGTGGGGTGTCACTCCAGTACCTTGTTTCAGACGCATTAGCTCCCCCCCATCCATTAAACCAGTGATGTCTCTGTTGCTGACTGTGGACTTCTTTTTCAGTCTTGAAGCTGGGCAAGCACAGGACTTGTGTTGGGTGCAGCCCAACACATGTAAAGCACACAGAAAAGAGACTGGCATAACAGGTTACCCCAGAGTCACCTGAGATATTTGCTGCCCAAATATGGATTCAGCAATTTTCTCAAAAAGCCCCTGGTTCTTTGTATGAATATATGGTATTTAGAAATCACAACCTGAAGTCTATGGGTGTTCATTACCCACTATGTTCTTGTTGCTACTAAGACTTTTGGTGAACAAAGATAGAAAATATGTACTTTGAAGATAAATGCATTTACATGATTTTATATTGATCGCCGAAGAATTGATGCTTTTGAACTGTGGTGTTGGAGAAGACTCTTGAGAGTCCCTTGAACTGCAAGGAGATCCAACCAGTCCATTCTAGAGGAGATCAGCCCTGGAATTTCTTTGGAAGAAATAATGCTAAAGCTGAAACTCCAGTACTTTGGCCACGTCATTTGAAGAGTTGACTCATTGGAGAAGACTCTGATGCTGGGAGGGATTGGAAGCAGGAGGAGAAGGGGACGACCAAGGATGAGATGGCTGGATGGCATCACGGACTCGATGGACATGAGTCTGAGTGAACTCTAGGAGTTGGTGATAGACAGGGAGGCCTGGCATGCTGCGATTCATGGTGTCGCAGAGTCGGACATGACTGAGCGACTGAACTGAACTGAACTGATATTGATAATTCCAGTTCAGATGTAAGATTATAGGCTTTCACATATTTCTTGAATTCTGTGTTTAAATCCTTTTTTCTTAAATTGAAAACCTTGGCTCCCAAGAACGTTAATGTAATTATATAGTTACTTTATCCTACTAAATATACAGTAGCTTCAAAATACAGTAACAATTTTATTAACATTTATGACTACTGAAAACAGTATTTTAAAATTGCTCTTTGCAAAAAAAAATTAAGAAAAAAAAAACGTTTAAAAGAAAAATTGCTTTGCTGTTCTTTTTGTCCTTGGCAATATTTCATGAGGGAGACAGAGTCAATATGTTTTATATACTTATATATTTAGTCAGTGGAGTTTTCAACAAGGATGCCAAGACAATTCAGTAGGAAAACAAGAGTCTTTTCAACAAATGATGCTGGGACAACAATAGCCACAAAGGAATGGAACTGGACCCTTGCTTTATATCATATACAAAAATAAACTCAAAATTGGTGAAGACCTAAATGTAAGAGCCGAAGAAAAGTCAAGAAGAAAACATGAGCATAAATCTTTACTACCTTGGATTTGACAATAAATTCTTAGTGTGACACTAAAAGCACAAACAACAAAAAGAGTAAATTAATTGGACTTCCATCAAAATTTAAAACTTTTGTGCTTCAAAAGACACTTTTAAGAAAGTTGAAAAGACAACCCAAAACTGGAAGGAAAAATCTTGTAAATCATATATCCAATAAAGAACTTCTGTTTAGAATTATATCAAGATCTCTTGCTGCTGCTGCTGCTGCTGCTGCTGCTAAGTTGTTTCAGTCGTGTCCGACTCTGTGTGACCCCATGGACGGCAGCCCACTGGGCTCCCCCGTCCCTGGGATTCTCCAGGCAAGAACACTGGAGTGGGTTGCCATTTCCTTCTCCAATGCATGAAAGTGAAAAGTGAAAGTGAAGTCGCTCAGTTGTGACCGACTCTTCGTGACCCCCATGGACTGCAGCCTACCAGGCACTTCCTCCCTCCATGGGATTTTCCAGGCAAGAGTACTGGAGTGGGTCGCCATTGCCTTCTCCAATCAAGATCTCTTACAAATCAATAAGAAGAAATAAATAACTTTTTTATTGGGCAAAAGAGATCTCATAAAATCATTCTTTCCTTGACTGACAGTTACCAGAGTCAGGGGGTGGAGGTGGGTAAGTGAAAAGGAGTCAAAAGGTATATACTTCCACTTATAAAATAAATTAGTCATGGTATGTAATGCACAGCATGATGACTATAGTTAATAATACTGTACTGAGTATTTGAAAGTTGATAAGAGTACATCGTTTTGCTTTTTTTTTTTAATGATTTTTTTGATGTGGACCAGTTTTGAAGTCTTTATTGAGTTTGTTACAATATTGCTTCTGTTTCATGTTTTGGTTTTTTGGCCACAATTGTCCATGTCAAAATGTGGGATCTTAACTCCCAGAGCAGGGATCAAACCTGCACCCCCCTACATTAGAAGGTGAAGTCTTAACCACTGGGACAGTTAGGGAAGTCTCAATTATTGTGGTCATCTTGCAACATATTGATGTATACAAATATTGAATCATTATGTTGCACACCTGAAACTAATATAATGTTTTATGTCAATTATACCTCAATTTTAAAATGTTCTTACTAAAATCAAATATAAATAAGCACAGGGTCTGCATAAGTATCTCAACAAAGAAGATACACACCCAGGCAATAAGCACATGAAAATCATTTGCCATCAGGGAAGTGCAAATTAAAACCACAATGAGATACCACTTCACTCCCACTAGGATGGCCGGAATCAAAAAGACAATAATAAACATTGACAAAAATGTAGAGAAACAGGAACCCTCATATACTGGTGTGGATGTGAAGTGGTGCAGCCGCTTCAAAGAACAATCTGGCACTCCTCAAAAAAGTTAAGGACTTAAGCAGTTCTACTGCTAGAGAAATGGAAACTTATGTTCACACAAAAACTTGTACACAAATGTTTATAGCTGCATCATTCACAATAGTCAAAGGTAAAAAACCCAAATCTCCATCAGTTCATGAGTGGATTCACAAAATATGGTGTATCTATCCTATATGCTGGTCAGGAAGAAACAGGTAGAACTGGACATGGAACAACAGACTGGTTCCAAATAGGAAAAGGAGTACATCAAGGCTGTATATTGTCACCCTGCTTATTTAAACTTATATGCAGAGTACATCATGAGAAACGCTGGGCTGAAAGAAGCACAAGCTGGAATCAAGATTGCTGGGAGAAATATCAATAACCTCAGATATGCAGATAACACCACCCTTATGGCAGAAAGTGAAGAGGAACTAAAAGCCTCTTGATGAAAGTGAAAGAGGAGAGTGAAAAAGTTGGCTTAAAGCTCAACATTCAGAAAACGAAGATCATGGCATCTGGTCCCATCACTTCATGGGAAATGGATGAGGAAACAGTAGAAACAGTGTCAGACTTTATTTTCTTGGACTCCAAAATCACTGCAGATGGTAACTGCAGCCATGAAATTAAAAGACGCTTACTCCTTGGAAGAAAAGGTATGACCAACCTAGATAGCATATTCAAAAGCAGAGACATTACTTTGCCAACAAAGGTCGGTCTAGTCAAGGCTATGGTTTTTCCTGTGGTCACGTATGGATGTGAGGGTTAGACTGTGAAGAAAGCTGAGCACCGAAGAATTGATGCTTTTGAACTGTGGTGTTGGAGAAGACTCTTGAGAGTCCCTTGGACTGCAAGGAGATCCAACCAGTCCATTCTGAAGGAGATCAGCCCTGGGATTTCTTTGGAAGGAATGATGCTAAAGCTGAAGCTCCAGTACTTTGGCCACCTCATGGGAAGTGTTGACTCATTGGAAAAGACTCTGATGCTGGGAGGGATTGGGGGCAGGAGGAGAAGGGGACGACAGAGGATGAGATGGCTGGATGGCATCACGGACTCGATGGACGTGAGTCTGAGTGAACTCTAGGAGTTGGTGATGGACAGGGAGGCCTGGTGTGCTGCGATTCATGGGGTCGCAAAGAGTTGGACACGACTGAGCAACTGAACTGAACTGATTTAATAAAATGTTATTCAGCCATAAAAAGGAATAAAGTGTTTGTACAGGTTACAGCATGGATGCAGCCAGTCACAAAATACCACATATCAAATGATTCCATTTATATGAAATGTCCATAATAGGCAAATATATAGAAAGAGAAACTAAATTAGTGATTGTTTTAGGCTATGAAGTGAATAATTGAGTGGTAATTGCTAAAAGGTACTAGGTTTCTTTTTGAGGTGCTAGAAATGTGACTGTGATGATGGTTGTAGGACTCTGAATATCCTAAAATCCACTTAATTTTTCACTTTAATAAAATTGGTGATTTGTATGGTATGTGAATTATATATTAGGAAAGCTGTTAGGAAAAAAGAAAGAAAAGTCTGAAAATAAAAATCAAATGGAACAAATGAATCTAACAGTGTAACAAATTAAAGGCATAATCACAGAGAGGAATTTCAGGAATTTATTTATTTATTTGGCTGTACCACAGGCTTGTGTGGTCTTGGTTCCCTGACCAGGGATAGAAACTGCGCCCCCTGCATTGGAAGGTGGAGTCTTAGCCACTGGACTGGGAAGTCCTGCTTTTCAGTTTGATTTTATTTATACGTGGCTTATTTACATGTTTCTAAAGTCAAAACTCCAGTACTTTGGCCACCTCATGCAAAGAGTTGACTCTTTGGAAAAGACTCTGATGCTGGGAGGGATTGGGGGCAGGAGGAAAAGCAGACAACAGAGGATGAGATGGCTGGATGGCATCGCTGACTTGATGGACGTGAGTCTAAGTGAACTCTGAGAGTTGGTGACGGACAGGGAAGCCTGGCGTGCTGCGATTCATGGTATCGCAAAGAGTCGGACATGTCTGAGCGACTGAACTGAACTGAACTGAAAATCAAATCTATCAAAAAATGTAAATATATTCAGAGAAATCCAGTTTCTTTTCCTATCTTTTCTATCCTGTTTCTTCTTCCTATTGATACAGTTAAAGCATTTAAAATATTTAGATATAATTAATATACCATAACACTCACCCTTTAAAATGTATAATTCATCGTTTTTGGTATATTTACAAAGTTGACAACTATCATCACTATCTAATTTTGAGAAGAATATTTTATCTTCGCAAAAAAAAAAGTCACTCCCTATTCCCCATTCACCTTCCCCCTAACCCTGGCAAATACTAACTTACTTTCTTTCTCTCTGGCTTTGCCTACTCGGGACTGTTGTTATTGATGGCATAATTTAATCTATGGCCTTTTGTGACAGTCTTCTTTCACTTAGCACAATGTAGTCAAGATTCATTTATTTTGTTATATGAATCAATATGTTATTCTTTTTTATGACTGAATAATATTCTGTTGTTTGGATATAACAATTTGCTTACTCATTCATCAGTTGATGGACCTCGGGGTTGTTTCCATTTTTTGACTGTTATGAACAGTGCTGCTGTGAATATTCATGTTGAAGTTTCTGTATGAACATATGCGTTTCCTTTTCTTTGGGATATTTCTAAGAGGAATTGCTGGGTTACGTAATGGATAACCTTTTTAAAAAAGTTTTTGTTCTTCCAAGACAGAGTAGAGATATGAATATTAATATTATGCAGATATCATCATTTTCTTAGCCAAATGGTAACACTGCACATATATTTTTTTCCTTCTCTTTGCTTTTTTCCCTTAAAATGTACCCTCCAAAACAAAATAAAAATTGTGTATGCTGGGCATCAGTCCATCTCAGTATGCAGATATTCCTCACTTCTTTTTATAGTTGCATAATCAGGATGTGCCACGTTTATTCAGTTCAGTTCAGTTACTCAGTTGTATTAGACTCTTTGCAACCCCACGGACTGCTGCATGCCAGGCTATCCTGTCCATCACCAACTCCCAGAGCTTTCTCAAGCTCATGTCCATCCAATTTGTGATGCCATCCAACCATCCCGTCCTCTTTTGTCCCTTTCTCCTCCTGCCTTCAATCTTTCCCAGCATCAGGGTCTTTTCCAATGAGTCAGTTCTTCGCATCAGGTGGGCAAAGTAATGGAGCTTCAACTTTATCATCAGCCCTTCCAGTGAATATTCAGGAGCGAATTCCTTTAGGATTGACTGGTTGGATCTCCTTGCAGACCAAGGGACTCTTAAGAGTCTTCTCCAACACCACAGTTCAAAAGCATCAATTCTTCTGTGCTCAGTTTTCTTTATATTCCAACTCTCACATCCACACATGACCACTGGAAAAACCATAGCTTTGACTAGACAGACTTTGGTCAGCAAAATAATGTCTCTGCTTTTTAATAGGCTGACTAGGATGGTCATAGTTTTTCTTCCAAGGAGCAAGCGTCTTTTAATTTCATGGGTGCAGTCACCATCTGCACTGATTTTGGAGCCCAAGAAAATAAAGACTGTCATGGTTTCCATTGTTTCCCCATCTATTTGCCATAAAGTCATGGGACCAGATGCCATGATCTTCATTTTTTGAATGTTGAGTTTTAAGCTAGCTTTTTCACGCTCTTCTTTCACTTTCATCAAGAGGCTCTTAAGTTCCTCTTCACTTTCTGTCATAAGGGTGGTGTCATCTGCACATCTGAAGTTATTAATATTTCTCCTGGAAATCTTGATTCCAGCTTGTACTTCATCCAGTCTGGCATTTTGCATGATGTACTCTGCATAGAAATTAAATAAGCACGGTTACAACAGCCTTGATGTACTCCTTTACAAATTTGGAACCAGTCCATTGTTCCATGTTGGGCTCTAACCATTCCTTCTTGAGCTGCATACACATTTCTCAGGAGGGAGGTAAGGTAGTCTGGTATTCCCTTCTCCTGAAGAATTTTCCACAGTTTGTTGTGATCCACATAGTCAAAAGCTTTAGCGAAGTCAATGAAGCAGAAGTAGATGTTTTTCTGGAATTCTCTTGCTTCTTCTATGATCCAGTGGATGCTGGCAGTTTGATCTCTGGTTCCTCTGCCTTTTCTAAATCCAGCTTGAACAACTGGAAGTTCTCAGTTCCTGTACTGTTGAAGTCTGGCTTGGAGAATTTTGAGCATTACTTTGCTAGTGTGTGAGATAAGTGCAATTGTGCAGTAGTTTGAGCATTCTTTGCCATTGCCTTTCTTTGGGATTGGAATGAAAACTGACCATTTGCAGTCCTGTGGCCACTGCTAAGTTTTCCAAATTTGCTAGCATGTTGAGTGCAGCACTTTCATAGCATCACTTTTTAGGATTTGAAATAACTCAACTGGAATTCCATCACCTCCACTAGCTTTATTTGTTGTGATGCTTCCTAAGACCCCCTTGACTTCGCACTCCAAAATGTCTGGCTCTAGGTGAGTGATCACACCATCATGGTTATCTGGGTTAGGAAGATCTTTTTTCTATAGTTATTCTGTGTATCCTTGCCACCTCTTCTTAATATGTTCTGCTTCTGTTAGGTCCATACAGTTTCTGTTCTTAATTGTGCCCATCTTTGCATGAAATTTTCCCTTGGTATCTCTAATTTTCTTGAAGAGATCTCTAGTCTTTCCCATTCTATTGTTTTCCTCTATTTCTTTACAGTGATCACTGAGGAAGGCCTTCTTATCTTTCCATGCTGCTCTTTGGAACTCTGCATTCAGATGGATATATCTTTCCTTTTTTTTGCCTTTAGCTTCTCTTCTTTTCTTCTACTTGTAAGGCCTCCTCAGAAAACCACTTTTCCTTTTTGCATTTCTTCTTGGGGATGGTTTTGATCACTGCCTTCTGTGCAAAAGTTCCAAATCTCTGACCATACTTCTTCAGGCACTCTGTCTATCAGATCTAATCCCTTGATTTGTCACTTCCACTGTATGATCATAAAGTGAAGTGAGTGAAGTCGCTCAGTCGTGTCCGACTGTTTGCGACTCCATGGACTGTAGCCTACCAGGCTCCTCCCTCCATGGGATTCTCCAGGCAAGAGTACTGGAGTGGGTTGCCATTTCCTTCTCCAGGGGATCTTCCCGAGCCAGGGATCGAACCCTGGTCTCCTGCATTCCAGGCAGACACTGTAAGCTCTGAGCTACCCCTGGGTCAAGGGATTTGATTTATATCATACCTGAGTTGTCTAGTGGTTTTCCCTACTTTCTTCAATTTAAGTCTGAATTTTGCAATAAGGAGTTCATGATCTGAGTCACATGTTTATTCTACCAGTAACCTATTCATAGGTGTGTGGGTTGTTTTTCAGTCTCTCACTGTTACAAATTGAACTGGAATAAATTGCCTTGTGTATGTATCTTTTCACATTTAGAAAAACTTTTTTCACTGCACCATGGGGCTTGCAGGATCTTACTTCCCCCTGCCAGGGAATTCCTTATCTTTTCATACTTTCACACATGTACTTTTGAGATTAAACTCCAAGAACTGAGATTTCTGTGTCAGAGGATAAAGGCAGTCTTCTCAAATTCCTTTCCCTTAAGGTTTCTCTACTTTATATTCCCAGCCAGTATCCCTATGTGGTTATTTTTACATAATGTGTATTGTCTAGTTTGTGGTGCCAGTTCGCATTTGTAACCTTGACCAAATTGTTAATTATGTTGTTTAAATCTAGATTCTTATTAATTTGTAAACTTCTTGATAGGAATTTATAGGTTGGTAAGTTTCTTCTAATATTGCTCCATGTTTTTGCTTTAAATATTTTGAGACTATTTTCAGTTCAGTTCAGTCGCTCAGTCGTGTCCACCTCTTTGCGACCCCATGAATCGTAGCACGTGAGACTATGTTAAGTGTATTCAAATTATACTTTAAAAAAAACAAAAACGTTTTGGCCACACTGTGTGGCACGTAGGATCTTACTTCCCCAACCAGGGATCAAACCCGCTGCTCCTGCTGTGGAGACCCAGTCTTAACAGCTGGACCAGGAGAGATGTGCCCAAATTACACCTTTTTGATAACAATTTTTTCACTATGTAATATCTTTTCTAATCTCTAATCATAGTTGCTGACTTAATTTACTATACTTCATGTGGAATATATAGATATGTATATATTTATATATAGGCATATCTCACACACTAGTAAAGTAATGCTCAAAATTCTCCAAGCCAGGCTTCAGCAATACGTGAACCGTGAACTTCCAGATGTTCAAGCTGGTTTTAGAAAAGGCAGAGAAACCAGAGATCAAATTGCCAACATCTGCTGGATCAGGGAAAAAGCAAGAGAGTTCCAGAAAAACATCTATTTCTGCTTTATTGACTATGCCAAAGCCTTTGATTGTGTGGATCACAATAAACTCTGGAAAATTCTGAAAGAGATGGGAATACCAGACCACTTGACCTGCCTCTTGAGAAACCTGTATGCAGGTCAGGAAGCAACAGTTAGAACTGGACATGGAACAACAGACTGGTTCCAAATAGGAAAAGGAGTACGTCGAGGCTGTATATTGTCACCCTGCTTATTTAACTTTTATGCGAAGTACATCATGAGAAACACTGGGCTGGAAGAGGCACAAGCTGGAATCAAGATTGCCAGGAAAAATATCAATAACCTCAGATATGCAGATGATACCACCCTTATGGCAGAAAGTGAAGAGGAACTAAAGAGCCTCTTGATGAAAGTGAAAGAGGAGAGTGAAAAAGTTGGCTTAAAGCTCAACTTTCAGATAACTGAGATCATGGCATCTGGTTCCATCACTTCATGGGAAATAGATGGGGAAACAGTGGAAACAGTGTCAGACTTTATTTTTTTGGGCTCCAAAATCACTGAAGATGGTGATTGCATGAGATTAAAAGATGCTTACTCCTTGGAAGGAAAGTTATGACCAACCTAGACAGCATATTCAAAAGCAGAGACATTACTTTGCCAACAAAGGTCCATTTAGTCAAGGCTATGGTTTTTCCTGTGGTCATGTATGGATGGACTGTGAAGAAAGCTGAGCGCCGAAGAAGTGATGCTTTTGAACTGAGGTGTTGGAGAAGACTCTTGCAGGTCCCTTGGTCTGCAAGGAGATCCAACCAGTCCATTCTAAAGGAGATCAGTCCTGGGTGTTCATTGGAAGGACTGATGCTAAAGCTGAAACTCCAATACTTTGGCCACCTCATGCGAAGAATTGACTCATTGGAAAAGACTCTGATGCTGGGAGGGATTGGGGGCAGGAGGAGAAGGGGATGACAGAGGATGAGATGGCTAGATGGCATCACCAACTCGATGGACATGAGTTCGGGTAAACTCCGGGAGTTGGTGATGGACAGGGAGGCCTGGCATGCTGTGATTCATGGTGTCGCAAAGAGTCGGACACGACTGAGTGACTGAACTGAACATATATATATGGATTTAATGGTACTTCCTAGGTGGCACTCATGCTAAAGAACACATCTGCTAATCCAGGTAGGCTCTGGATTGGATTGGTGGGTGGGGAAGATGCCCTGAAGGAATGGCACAGCAACCCACTCCAGTATTCTTGCCTGGGGAGTCCCATCAACAGAGGAGCCTGGCAGGCTGCAGCCCAAAGTGTCGCACAGAGTCAGACATGAGTGTAGTGACTTGGTATGCATGTACACACATATATATTTAATACATATATTGATATATATATTCACTTTCCTTTTGGGTGCTGTTTATGTGTTGTCTATTTCTCTTTTTCAATCTTTTTATGTTATTCTGTTCAAAGTATCTATTTTAAATAGCATATACCTGAAATTTGAATATGTTTTTATGCAGTTCTTTAAAAGACCTGTTTTATTTACACTTATTATTATTAGTGACATTTTAAGATTTATTTCTACTGTCATATTTATTGTTTTCTCTTTACCATGTATTTTAACTTTAATCACTTAAAGATCACTCTATTTTGCTTATCTTTAACTTCTATTCCTGCCTTCTAATGGGTTGTTTAGATTTGGAATTTCTGGGCTTTTTAATGAATAAAATTAATCTCAGCAGCACGACATTTTCTTTGCTAAAATTTCTACCTATATCATTTTTTTCTTCAGGAATTGGAGACCATTTTCCCATTGAGTTTAGTTTCTTCGTTTCCTCCCAGCTTAGGGATATACTTGAGAAGGGCTTTTTGTAGAAGTTAGTATAAATTTTTTTAAATTTCTAAACCGTAATTTAAGTACACATAAAGCACACAAAACCTACAATGTGTGAAGCTTTGGGGAAGATTTTTTATCTTAATCTTTTGTACTATAAAATTTTTTCTAAATACCATCAAAAGAGAGACTCTTTTGAATATCCCTATTATCAGGAAATACACACTAAAATATTCAAGGGTAAAGACTCCTATGTATGTAACTTTTCTGCAAATAGTTTAGGAATATAATTATAGTTAGGTAGAAAAAATTATTAGGGCTTCACAGGAGGCTTAGTGGTAAAGAATCCTCCTGCAATGCACATACATGGGTTCGATCCCTGGGTTGGGAAGATCCCCTGGAGAAGGAAATGACAACTCACTCCAGTATTCGTGGCTGGAGAATTCCATGGACAGAGGAGCCTGGTGGGCTACAGCCATGGTATCACAAGACTTAGTGACTAAACAATAGGAACAACAACAAGAAAAAATTATTAGAACGAGAGAGAATGATACAAGTGAATGATGTAAAATGTTCACACTAGGGAAATCAGTGTAAAGACTATATGACTGTTTTCGTACTATTTTTATATTTGCAAAATTTTTTAACTTTGAAATTATTTCCAAAGGAAAAAATGATGAAACTTTATGTTCAGCAAAATATTGAACAGAAAATTTCTTTGTGTGTGAAAATTTCCACACATTAAAAAAAAGTGGCTATAGTTATATTTTTGATGATGATTGGGTGCCATCCAGTGTTCAATTTCTGCAACTGCTAATCTTACAAATTTAAACCCAACTGTTCATAACTGTATTTGGAAATGGCTTTTTGTTGATTTCTTTATGCTGGTGCCATAAGACTATAAAAATAATGTACCTGATCAAAATTAGTAAAACAAATCTATTAAATATGAAAAAAATTGCCATGTTTTGTGAGATAAAATGCAGGTTTCTGCCTCTCTGGAATTTTATCAAAATCTTGAGAGGGAATCAAAGTAGCTGGTGCGTACAAAAAGCTAGTGATCAGTGTCCAGACTAGTCAAAACTAGAGATTTACATATAATCTGTGATAATCACAGGCACTAAAATTTATTTAAAAATAATTGTATTTTTAAATGTTTATTTATTTATTTACGGCTGTGCTGGGTCTTTGTTGCTGTGCGTGGGCTTTCTCTAGTTGCAGTGTGAGGGCTTCTCCTTGCAGCGGCTTCTCTTGTTGGGGGCACAGGGCTCTTGGGTGCGAGGGCTGCTTCGGTAGTGGCAGCTCGAAGGCTCAGTAGTTTCAGACTTTCAGACAGGCTTAGTCATTGTGGCGCACAGGCTCAGTTGCCCCGCAGCCTGTGGGATCTTAGTTCCCTGACTAGGGATCAGATCCATGTCCCCTGCATTAGAAGACAGATTCTTAACCACTGGACCACCAGGGAAGTCCCTAGGTTATCTTTTTAATTACAGCCAGTTCTGGTACTTGTATTCACGGACTCACTTATGCTGGAATATTTCCTTATGCTTTAACAAAGTTTTTAGATTAGTCTTTAGTGGGGGCTTCCCTGATAGCTTGAAAGGGAAAGTCACTCAGTCGTGTCTGACTCTTTGACTGCATGGACTCCATAGAGTTCTCTAGGCCAGAATACTGGAGTGGGTAACTATTTCCTTCTCCAGGGGATCTTCCCAATCCAGGGATCGAACCCAGGTCTCCTAAATTGCAGGCGGATTCTTTACCAACTGAGTCAGATAGCTTAGCTGGTGAAGAATCTACCTGCAATGCAGGAGACTCCAGTTCAATTCCTGGGTCAGGAAGATCCCCTGGAGAATTGATAGGCTATAGGCGACCCACTGCAGTATTCTTGGGCTTCCCTTGTGGCTCAGCTGGTAAAGAATCTGCCTGCAATTTGGGAGACCTAGGTTTGATCCCGGTTTGGGAAGATCCCCTGGAGAAGGAAACAGCTACCCACTCCAGTGTTCTGGCCTAGAGAATTCCATGGAGTCCAAGGGGTCACAAAGAGTCAGATATGACTGAGTGATTTTCACTTTCACATCTTTGGTGGGGGTTGTGTTTTCTGTGAAAATAGTGGCCTGTGGTATAAAAACATTATTCCAGAGAAGAGCATTGGATGTTTTACAGAGCTGGGAGATATCATTAATTTCACAGTATTTTATATTAATTTTTCAGCTGCGGTAGCAATAGGCACTGAGTTCTTGAATCATGAAATTCTTACATCAAAACTGAATGAGGTATTAAGCCCAGGGCTTTACAATTCTATACAAACAAACAAACAAAAATAAGTAAAAATCCAAACTTAAAAAAAAATCTTTTCTCTTTTTATGATTGTGCTGCATAGTATGCAGGATCTTATTTCCATGAAAGTGAAAGTGAAAGTGAAGTCGCTCAGTCGTGTCCGACTCTTTGCGACCCTGTGGACTGGAGTCCACCAGACTCCTCAGTCCATGGGATTCTCCAGGCAAGAATACTGGAGTGGGTTGCCATTTCCTTCTCCAGGGGATCTTCCCAACCCAGGGATCGAACCCAGGTCTTCCGCATATGCAGGCAGATGCTTTAACCTATCAAACCCACGCCCCTTGCAGTGGAAGCTCTGAGTCTTAACCACTGGACCACCAGGGAATTTCCCACATGTGATTTTAACCAGTCTAGAGTAGGGACAGACAAGCCTCCTTGACATCTTGCTGACTTGGTGGACACATTTCATTCTGATCCACTCTGTCACTGAGGGCATAGACCTTAAAAAGGCTCCATTTATATACTGCATTCCTCCCTCAATCCTTGAGAAACAAAGGTTTGTCTCTAGTCCCTTTGTCACTTCTAGAATAGCCACAGAATTATCTCCTGTGTTTACTACCTTGGTTTTCCATTCCTTCTTTATATTGGCACTTAGGAATTCTCCATTATAATCTGCGAGTTTAGCCACTTGCTTAGGGAGAGTATTGTTATATTTTATTTAGCAGGTCTTTGATGGCAGGCTAGATTTTTCTACTACTCTTATTGGAATTGGGAAGTTTGACATTGTTAAAGTACGATTTTCAAAAAAGCCCAAAATCATAACTCTTATTTAGATAGAATGTAAATATGTGTTTAAGATTTATTTAATCTGTTATTAATGAAGAGGCAGGTAAGATGCTAACCATTTCAAATAGGAAGTCAAGAAACACAAACTTAGATGGAATAAAGGAATGTTGAAATGAATTTACAAATGAATAGGGCAACTGACTTTTTCCATGGGGAGGAGAAAAGTCAGTTAAACATCCATCAGACATAATATATTTATGTCTCTAGACATGACTTTCCTTGCATTTCTATCATTTACCCATAATTTTCAGACTTGTAAAATAGGTAAAAAAGCAATGAATGGCTAGAATCAGGTAACCTGAAAAGGTAGGCTCTAAATATGCCAGTTTTTCATTGGAGACTCCTAGTAATCGTCTTCATTTTATTTTTGGCTGCACTGGGTCTTTATTGGTGTACACAGGCTTTCTCTAGTTGCAGCAAGTGGGGGCTACTCTCAAGCTGTGGTGTGCCAGCTTTTCACTGCAGGAGCTTCTCTTGCAGGCTCTAGGGAGCGTGGGCTCATTAGCTGCAGTGAGTTTAGCTGCCCTATAGCACGTAGAATCTTCAAGACCACAGACTGAACTCATGTCCTCTGCACTGGCAGGTGGATTCTTAACCACTGGACCATAATGGAACTCCTCCAATAATCTTTCTTGCTATTTCCAAATATACTTCAATTGACTAAGAGTCTCTCTTTAACCAAACTTTAATGAGGCATCTCTGAACTCTTTTGTGGACTAGATGCTTGTGTCTCCTCCAATTCCTGTGTTGAGATTCTTATCCCCAACATGACGGTATTAGGAGGTGTGGGTCTTTGGAAGGTCATTAGGACATGAGAGTGGAACTCTTGGAAATGGGATTAGTGCCTGTTAAAAGAGGCCCCAGAGAGCTCCCTCACCTTTTACCACCGTGAGGACAGTGAGAAGATAGTCTTCTATGAATGAAGAAGAGGGCCCTCAGTTTGGTTCAGTTCAGTTGCTCAGTCATGTCTGATGCTTTGCAAGCCCATAGACTGCAGCATGCCAGCCTTCCCTGTCCGTCACCAATTCTCAGAGTTTACTCAAACTCATGGCCATCAAGTCGGTGATGCCATCCACCATCTCATCCTCTGTCTTCCCCTTCTCCCTCCATCTTCAATCTTTCCCAGCATCAGGGTCTTTTCCAGTGAGTCAGCTCTTCGAGTCAGGTGGCCAAAGTACTGGAGCTTCAGCTTCAGCATCAGTCCTTCCAATGAATATTCAGGACTGATCTCCTTTAGGATGATCTTTTTCTTTTCCTTTAGGTTGGATCTCCTTGCAGTCCAAGGGACTCTCAAGAGTCTTCTCCAACACCACAGTTCAAAAGCATCAATTCTTCAGTGCTTAGCTTTCTTTATAGTCCAATTCTCACATCCATACATGACTACTGGAAAAACCATAGCTTTGACTAGATGGACTTTTGTTGGCAAAGTAATGTCTCTGCTTTTTAATATGCTATATAGGTTGGTCATAACTTTTCTTCCAAGGAGCAAGTGTCTTTTAATTTCATGGTTGCAGTCACCATTTGCAGTGATTTTGGAGTGCTAAAAAATAAAGTCTATCACTGTTTCCATTGTTTCCCCATCTATTTGCCATGAAGTGATGCGACCATGCCATGATCTTCATTTTCTGAATGTTGACTTTTAAGCCAAATTTTTCACTCTCCTCATGCACTTTCATCAAGAGGCTCTTTAGCTCTTCTTTGCTTTCAGCCTTAAGTGTGGTGTTATATGCATATCTGAGGTTATTGATATTTCTCCTGGCAATCTTGATTCCAGCTTGTTCTTCAACCAGTCCAGTGTGTCTCATGATGTATTTTACATATAAGTTAAATAAGCAGGGTGACAATATACATTCTTGACGTACTCCTTTTCCAATTTGGAGCCAGCTTGTTGTTCCATGTCCACTTCTAACTGTTGCTTCTTGACCTGCATATAGACTTCTCAGGAGGCAGGTAAGGTGGTCTGGTCTTCCCATATCTTGAAGAATTTCTGCAGTTTGTTGTGATCCACACAGTCAAAAGCTTTGGCATAGTCAATAAAGCAGAAGTAGATGTTTTCCTGGAACTCACTCGCTTTTTTGATGATCCAGCAGATGTTGATCTCTGGTTCCTCTGCCTTTTCTAAATCCAGCTTAAACATCTGGAAGTTCACGGTTTGTGTACAATTGAAGCCTGGCTTGGAGAATTTTGAGCATTACTTTGTTAGTGTGTGAGATGAGTGCAACTGTGTGGTAGTTTGAGCATTTTTTGGCATTGCCTTTCTTTGGGATTGGAGTGAAAACTGACCTTTTGCAGTCCTGTAACCACTGCTGAGTTTTCCAAATTTGCTGGCATATTGAGTGTAGCACTTTCACAGCATCATCTTTTAGGATTTGAAATAGCTCAACTGGAATTTCATCACCTCCACTAGCTTTGTTTATAGTGATGCTTCCTAAGGCCCGTTTGACTTCACATTCCAGGATGTCCTGCTTTAGGTGACCAATAACACCATCGTGGTTATCTGGGCCATGAAGATCTTTTTTGTATAGTTCTGTGTATCCTTGCCACCTCTTTTTAATATCTTCTGCTTCTGTTAGGTCCACATTATTTCTTTCCTTTATTGTGCCCATCTTTGTATGAAATGTTCCCTTGGTATCTCTAATTTTCTTGAAGAGATCTCTAGTCTTTTCCTTTCTATTGTTTTCCTCTATTTCTTTGCACTGATTACTGAGAAAAGCTTTCTTATATCTCCTTGCTGTTCTTTGGAACTCTGCATTCAAGTGGATATGTCTTTCCTTTTCTCCTTTACCTTTCACTTCTCTTCTTTTCACAGCTATTTGTAACTCCTCCTCAGACAACCATTTTGCCTTTTTGCATTTCATTTTCTTGGGGATGGTCTTGATCACTGCCTCCTGTACAATGTCACAAACCTCTGTCCATAGTTCTTCAGGCACTCTGTCTATCAGATCTAATCCCTTGAATCTATTTGTCACTTCCACTGTATAATCGTAAGGGATTTGATTTAGGTCATAGCTAAATGGCCTAGTGGTTTTCCCTACTTTCTTTAAGTCAGAATTTGGCAATAAGGAGTTCATGATCTGAGCCACAGTCAGCTCCCAGTATTGTTTTTGCTGACTGTACAGAACTTTTCCAAATCTGGCTGCAAAGAATATAATCAATCTGATTTTGGTATTGACCATCTGGTGATGTCCATGTATAGGGTCTTCTCTTGTGTTATTAGAAAAGGATGTTTGCTATGACCAGTGCATTCTCTTGGCAAAACTCTATTAGCCTTTGCCCTGATTCATTCTATACTCCAAGGCCAAATTTGCCTGTTACTCCAGGTGTTTCTTGACTTCCTACTTTTGCATTCCAGTCCCCTAAAATGAAAAAGACTTCTTCTTTGGGTGTTAGTTCTAGAAGGTCTTGTAGGTCTTCGTAGAACTGTTCAACTTCAGCTTCTTCAGCATTACTGGTTGGGGCATAGACTTGGATTACCATGATACTGAATGGTTTGCCTTGAAAACAAACAGATCATTCTGTCATTTTTGAGACTGCATCCAAGTACTGCATTTCGGACTCTTTTGTTGACTATGATGTCTACTCCATTTCTTCTAAGGGATTCCTACCCGCAGTAGTAGATAAAATGGTCATCTGAGTTAAATTCACCCATTCCAGTCCATTTTAGTTCACTGATTTCTAAAATGTCGATGTTCACTCTTGCCATCTCCTGTTTGACCACTTCCAATTTGCCTTGATTCATGGACCTAACATTCCAGGTTCCTATGCACTATTGCTCTTTAAAGCATCAAATCACCAGTCACATCCACAACTGGGTGTTGTTTTTGCTTTGGCTCTGTGTCTTCATTCTTTCTGGAGTTATTTCTCCACTGATCTCCAATAGCATATTGGGCACCTAGAGACCTAGGGAGTTCATCTTTCAGTGTCCTATCTTTTTGCCTTTTCATACTATTCATGGGGTTCTCAAGGCAAGAATACTGAAGTGGTTTGCCATTCCTTTTTCCAGTGGACCACATTTTGTCATAACTCTCCACCATGACCCGTCTGTCTTGGGTGGCCCTACACGGCATGGCTCATAGTTTCATTGAGTTTGACAAGGCTGTGGTCCATGTGATCAGATTGGTTAGTTTTCTGTGATTGTGGTTTTCAATCTGTCTGCCCTCTGATGGAGAAGGATAAGAGGCTTATGGAAACTTCCTGGTGGGAGAGACTGCCTGAGGGGGAAACTGGGTCTTGTTCTGCTTGCTGGGGCTATGCTCAGTAAATCTTTAATCCAATTTTCTGTTAATGGGTGAGACTGTGTTCCTTCCCAGTTATTTGACCTGAGGCCAAACTATGGTGAAGGCAATGAAGATAATGGCGACCTCCTTCAAAAGGTCCCATGCATGCACTCTGCACTCTGCCCCCCACCCTGCAGCAGGCTACTGCCAACCCATGCCTCTGCTGGACATTCACGGGTGAATCACGGTCAGTCTTTTGTGGGGTCACTGCTCCTTTCTCCTGGGTCCTGGTGCACACATGGTTTTGTTCGTGCCTTCCAAAAGTCTGTTTCCCCAGTCTTGTGTAAGTTCTGGTAGCTCTATGGTGAGGTTAATGGTGACCTCCTGCAAGAGGACTTATGCCACAACCAGGTCTACTGCACCCAGAGCCCCTGTCCCTGAAGCAGTCCCTTGCTGACCTGTGCCTCCACAGGAGACACTCGAGCGCAGTTCTGTCTCAGTCTCTGTGGGGTCTCTGTATCCTCGTGCACACAAGGTTTGTTTGAGCCCTCTGAACATCTCTGGCAGCTATGGGGTTTGATTCTAAATGTGATTTCACCCCTCCTACCATCTTGCTGGGGCTTCTTCTTTGCCCCTGGACATGGGTATCTTCTCAAAGTCACTCCATCGCCACACAGCCGCCGCTCCAGCACCTACCATCTTGCTGGAGCTTCTCACAAGTGGCCCTCACCAGATGTCAAATCTGTCAGCACCTTGATCTTAGATTTGTTAGGTTTTAGAACCTTGGGAAACAAAGGTCTTGTTTAAGTACCTAGTCTATATTGTTGTAGCAGCTCAAACTTATCAACTACCCTGACTTTTGGCCTTCTGTGTTTGCCTTTTCATTGTTGGATTTCAGCAGGAATCCTGCCAAGTTGCTTTAGCCATACTCCTTCATCCTCAATAGCTGATCAGGTTCCTTTTCCTCCACCATCCAGATGATACCTGATCACCTTGACTTGCCTTCCGCAAGAATCCTGCCAGTGCAGTTTAGCTAGAGTCCCCCTTACTGCTGATGTTCCCTCTTAGTTATTTTCTATTCACTGATCCCCACCCTGTTCCTTGGCTTCAAATTCCCACTTTTCCTTATTGCATTTGAAGTTGAACCCTCTCTCTCTCCTGCTGCAAAACCCCATTGCAGAGTTCCGTACACATGTAGACATAGCTTTGAAGTCTGCCTTACCATTCTTTCACTAGCGTCATGAACAAAATTTTTTTAAAATACAACCTTGGATTTCTTGGTATTTTTTCAGAGAAGACTACTCTCATCAGTCAGTTCGGTTCAGTCGCTCAGTCATGTCCGACGCTTTGCGACCCCATGGACTGCAGCGTGCCAGCCTTTCCTGTGTATCACCAACTCCTGGAGCTTACTCAAACTCATGGCCATCAAGTCAGTGATGCCATCCACCATCTATCTCATCCTCTGTCCTCCCCTTCTCCTTCCACCTTCAATCTTTCCCAGCATCAGGGTCTTATCCAATGAGTCAGCTCTTTGCGTCAGGTGGCCAAAGTACTGGAGTTTCAGCTTCAGCATCAGTCCTTCCAATGAACACCCAAGACTGATCTCCTTTAGGATGGACTGGTTGGATCTCCTTGTAGTCCAAGGGACTCTCAAGAGTCTTCTCCAACACCACAGTTCAAAAGCATCAATTCTTCAGTGCTTAGCTTTCTTTATAGTCCAACTCTCACATCCATACATGACTACTGGAAAAATTGTAGCTTTGACAAGATGGACCTTTGTTGGCAAAGTAATGTCTCTTCTTTTAAATATGCTGTCTAGGTTTGGTCATAACTTTTCTTCCAAGAAGCAAGCGTCTTTTAATTTCATGGTTGCAGTCACCATCTGCAGTGACTTTGGAGCCCAAAAAATAAAGTCTGTCACTGTTTCCATCGTTTCCCCATCTACTTGCCATAGAGTGATGGGACTGGATGCCATGATCTTAGTTCTCTGAATGTTGAGTTTTAAGCCAACTTTTTCACTCTCCTCTTTCATTTTCATTAAGAGGCTCTTTAGTTCTTCACTTTCTGCCATAAGGGTGGTGTCATCTGCATATCTGAGGTTATTGATGTTTCTCCTGGCAATATTGATTTCAGCTTGTGCTTCATCCAGCCTGGCATTTCACATGATGTATTCTGCATATAAGTTAAATAAGCAGGGTGACAATATACAGCCTTGATGTACTCCTTGATGTACTCCTTCCCTGATTTGGAGCCAGTCTGTTTTTCCATGTCCAGTTTTAACTGTTGCTTCTTGACCTGCATAGAGATTTCTCAAGAAGCAGGTCAGGTGGTCTGGTATTCCCTTCTCTTGAAGAATTTTCCACAGTTTGTTGTGATACACACAGTCAAAGGCTTTGGCATAGTCCATAAAGCAGAAGTAAATGTTTTTCTGTAACTCTCTTGCTTTTTTGATGATCCAATGGATGTTGGCAATTTGACCTACTAATTTCTTTATCTTCATAATGGAAAAAACCTATCATTTTCTCTATCTTTTGTTCAGTTGATGAAGCCTAATTTGAGGGTGTGAGCAGGGGATAAAGAAAGAAAAGGAATCTTTAGTATCATTTCTCCCATTTCCTCCTTAAATTTTGAGAAAATATAAGGGACCATAAATGCATATTTGGTCCAAGTCCTACACAAGATCTTTGTCTATCAGATTCTTTGTTTGATCTGATGGAAGAGTAGGTGATTGGTTAGTGGGGGAGAGGGCATTGATTTCTGAAAGATGCACAGGGCATAAATGCTTTCAATTCCTGGGACAGAAAATCCATTCTCCATCCATCTACCACTCCAAACCACTTCTTTTGAAGCATAATTTTAAAACCACTACAGGAGTTTGAAAGGTGAAGATCATTCAAGATTTTCCTTTACATTTCAAGGTTGTACCTTATTACTTTTTTTGGGGGGAAGGAAGATTAGCAGATTTTTCCCAGGTATTATCAGAGGACTGAAGGCACTTTGGGGACAGCCCTGCATGCCCATCCCTGGGAACCCTAAGGGAGTTATAGAGACAAAAGCCTGCTTATGTTGGGGTAAATGCAGGTAAGGTAATCTCTTCCTCCAGCAATGGGGGAACAGCTGGCTCTGTTGTCACTGATTTAATGTCTTTGTGAGGCAACAACAGTGTCCTTCAGGCACTTGACTGAGCCAGTTGCTGTTTCATGTAGGAGAGATTAAAGGGATGGAGTAAAATGTGTAAGCATTCTATGGTTTTAAATGTGGTGAGGAATGAAAAAAACTGACAAGGAAAATACCTGTCATAGGTTTGCTCTGGTCATTTGTGTTAAGTAAAATTTTGAGGAGTGGAATTATTAGGCTGAAGAATTTAGGCATATTTTAATCAGCTTTATGTGGTTCCTAAATATTAATTTAATAACGCTTGTGTAGTAACATGGAAATCCTTAATAATAAGCAAGAAGTGCACTCAGTTGCTTGGTTGTGTCCAACTCTTTGCATCCCCATGGACCATAGTCCACCAGGCTCTTCTGTCCATGGAATTTTTCAGGTAAGAACAGGTTGCCACGCCAAGGGATCTTCCCAGTGATCAAAATTCTTGTCTCTTGTGTCTCCTGCACTGGCAGGCAGATTTTTTTTTTTTTTAATTTTAACACTAGTAACACCTGGGAAGCCCTGAGCAAGAAGTGCAGCATATAAAATAACAAGTGTACTGATATAATGATGCTAAAATGGGAAAGGAATATGGGTAATATTAAGTTGGTGGATTTTTTATTTTAAACATTAAAGGGTCATGTGTGTTTTTTAAAAAATTTTATTTTTGTCATTGTGTCCCTATTGGGCAATTTTAAAAAGCACAGTAATGCAAGAGAAGGAATAAGCATTTGCTTATTGTCATTCCCACTTAATTGCAAACGTTTCATTTTACCTTCATACATAACCTTGAGTGAGGGAGTGAAGTCGCTCAGTCGTGTCCGACTCTTTGCGACCCTGTGGACTATAGCCCACCAGGCTCCTCTGTCCATGGGATTCTCCAGGCAAGAATACTGGAGTGGGTTGCCATTTCCATCTCCAGGAGATCTGCTCAACCCAGGGATCGAACCCAGGTCTCCCGCATTGCGGGCAGATGCTTTAACCTCTGAGCCACCATAACCTTAAAGAGGAACAAATAATACACATCAGAGTACTAAGGTGATACTGGAAAATACCAATGGCAAGATAACTTATGGAATTTAAAATGTGTGTTTGCTCTCCCTGTATTTTAGGTCCTTAGGCCTTTGAGCCTTCAGGGATTCTTGTAGGATTAAACACAGAGGCAACCATAAGTCAAACATTCTCCACCTTTTGTAAAAGCCCAGAGAAGTGATAAAGCTGGGGTCATGGAGGGTGAGAAAGGAGAGAAGCACAGTGGGTCCCTTGGGGCTGGAAGTGACTCCCGTGGGCACTGGAGGAGAACTTTGGAGGAGATTGCCTAATCCCTCGTAGGGTGTGGAGGCTGGAAGCCCACCAGGCTCACTGCCAGTGAGGACTCCAAGGGAGTCAATGGGGTCTTGGGGGACTGGAAGTGAGACCCATTTTCCTGATCTATACCTACTTCTAATTCCTGACTTATACCTACTTCTAAGGCTGCATCTGGAGAAGGAAATGGCAACCCACTTCAGTGTTCTTGCCTGGATAATCCCAGGGACGGGGGAGCCTGATGGGCTGCCGTCTATGGGGTTGCACAGAGTTGGACACGACTGAAGTGACTTAGCAGCAGCAGCAAGTCTGCATAGCTTATGAGGGGAAAAGAGCCCATCAGGATGGAGATGAGTCTCCTTCCACTACTTGAGGATGGGGTGTTCAAATTAAGGTGATAGAAAATAATATAAGCCCCAGTCTGTGGCTTGAGATTCATACTGCAAAGCAGATAACCCCAGCAAAGAATGAGAAAGGAGAGTTAAGAACCGGAGCCTGCTGCCCAGTGCTTGAGAGCTAAAGCCAGGTGTTTGAAATGCTAATCACCTATGAATACTCAGATATCACAGAAAACTAGCCAATCTGATCACACGGACCACAGCCATGTCAAACTCAATGAAACTAAGACATGCCATGTAGGGTCACCCAATACAGGCAGGTCATGGTGGAGAGTTATGACAAAATGTGGTTCACTGGACAAGGGAATGGCAAACCACTTCAAATTCGTACCTTGAGAACCCCATGAACAGTATGAAAAGGCAAAATGATAGGACACTGAAAGATGAACTCCCTAGGTCTACAGGTGCCCAATATGCTATTGGAGATCAGTGGAGAAATAACTCCAGAAAGAATGAAGAGACGGAGCCAAAGCGAAAACAGTACCCAGTTGTGGATGTGATGACTGATGATAGAAGCAAGGTCCGATGCTGTAAAGAGCAGTGTTGCATAGGAACCTGGAATGTTAGGTCCACGAATCAAGGCAAATTGGAAGTGGTCAAACAGGAGATGGCAAGAGTGAACGTCGACAGTTTAGGAATCAGTGAACTAAAATGGACTGGAATGGGTGAATTTAACTCAGATGACCATTTTATCTACTACTGTGGGCAGGAATCCCTTAGAAGAATTGGAATAGCCATCATAGTCAACAAAAGAGTCCGAAATGCAGTACTTGGATGCAGTCTCAAAAACGACAGAATGATCTCTGTTCATTTCCAAGACAAACCATTCAATATCATGGTAATCCAAGTCTACGCCCCGACCAGTAACACTGAAGAAGCTGAAGTTGAATGGTTCTATGAAGACCTACAAGGCCTTTTAGAACTAGCACCCAAAGATGTCCATTTCATTTTAGGGGACTGGAATGCAAAAGTAGGAAGTCAAGAAACACCTGGAGTAACAGGCAAACTTGGCCTAGGAGTACAGATTGAATCAGGGCAAAGGCTAATAGAGTTTTGCCAAGAGAATGCACTGGTCATAGCAAACACCATCTTCAAACAACACAAGAGAAGACTTGACACATGGACATCACCAGACGGCCAACACTGAAATCAGACTGATAATATTTTTTTGCAGCCAAAGATGGAGAAGCTCTATACAGTCAGCAAAACAAGGCCAGGAGCTGACTGTGGCTCAGATCATGAACTCCTTATTGCCAAATTCAGACTTAAATTGAAGAAAATGGGGAAACCACTAAGCCATTCAGGTATGACCTAAAATCAAATCCCTTATGATTATACAGTGGAAGTGACAAATACATTTAAGGGACTAGATCTGATAGAGTGCCTGGTGAACTATGGACAGAGGGTCATGACTATGTACAGCAGGCAGGGATCAAGACCATCCCCAAGAAAAAGAAATGCTAAAAAGCAAAATGGCTATCTGAGGAGGCCCTTACAAATAGCTGTGAAAAGAAGAGAAGCAAAAAGCAAAGGAGAAAAGGAAAGGTATACCCATTTGAATGCAGAGTTTGAATGCTATTCTCCAGAATAACAAGGAGAGATAAGAAAGTCTTCCTCAGTGATCAGTGCAAAGACATAGAGGAGAACAACAGAATGGGAAAGACAAGATTGCTTCAAGAAAATTAGAGATACCAAGGAAAGATTCATGCAAAGATGGGCTCAATAAAGGACAGAAATGGTATGGACCTAACAGAAGCAGAACATATTAAGAAGAGGTAGCAAGAATACACAGAAGAACTGTACAAAAAACATCTTCATGACCCAGATAATTACGATGGTGTGATCACTCACCTAGAGTCAGACATCTGGACTTCTAGAATGTGAAGTCAAGTGGACCTTAGGAAGCATTACTATGAACAAAGCTAGTGGAGGTGATGAAATTCCAATTGAGCTATTTTAAATCCTAAAAGGTGATGCTGTGAAAGTGCTGCACTCAATATGCCAGGAAATTTGGAAAACTCAGCAGTGGCCACAGGTCTACAAAAGGTCAATTTTCATTCCAATCCAAAATAAAGACTATGCCAATGAATGTTCACACTACTGCACAATTGCACTCATCTCATACGCTAGCAAAGTAATTCTCAAAATTCTCTAAGCCAAGCTTCAACAGTACATGAACTGTAACTTCTGGATGTTCAAGCTGGATTTAAAAAAGGCAGAGAAACCAGAGATCAAATTGCCGACATCCGCTAGCTCATCGAAAAAGCAAGAGTTCCAGAAAAACATCTATTTCTGCTTTACTGACTACGCCAAAGCCTTTGACAGTGTGTGTCACAATAAACTGGAAAATTCTGAAAGAGATGGGAATACCAGACCACCTGACCTGCCTCTTGAGAAATCTGTATGCAGGTCAGGAAGCAACAGTTAGAAGTGGACATGGGACAACAGACTGGTTCCAAATCGGGAAATGAGTACGTCAAGGCTGCATATTGTCACCCTGCTTATTTAACTTATATGCAGAGTAAATCAAGGGACTGGGCTGGATGAAGCACAAGCTGAAATCAAGATTGCTGGGAGAAATATCAATAACCTCAGATATACAGATGACACCACCCTTATGGCAGAAAGTGAAGAAGAACTAAAAAGCCTCTTGATGAAAGTGAAAGAGGAGAGTGAAAAAGTTGGCTTAAAGCTCAACATTCAGAAAACAAAGATCATGGCATCCGGTCCCATCACTTCATGGGAAATAGATGGAGAAACAGTAGAAACAGTGTCAGACTTTATTTTGGGGGGCTCCAAAATCACTGTAGATGGTGACTGCAGCCATGAAATTAAAAGATGCTTACTCCTTGGAAGAAAAGTTACGACCAACCTAGATGGTATATTCAAAAGCAGAGACATTACTTTTCCGACTAAGGTCCGTCTAGTCAAGGCTATGGTTTTTCCTGTGGTCATGTATGGATGTGAGAGTTGGACTGTAAAGAAGGCTGAGCACTGAAGAATTGATGCTTTTGAACTGTGGTGTTGGAGAAGACTCTTGAGAGTCCCTTGGGCTGCAAGGAGATCCAACCAGTCCATTCTGAAGGAGATCAGCCCTGGGATTTCATTTGAAGGAATGATGCTAAAGCTGAAGCTCCAGTACTCTGGCCACCTCATGCAAAGAGCTGACGCATTGGAAAAGACTCTGATGCTGGGAGGGATTGGGGGCAGGAGGAGAAGGGGACGACAGAGGATGAGATGGCTGGATGGCATCACAGACTCGATGGATGTGAGTCTGAGTGAATTCCGGGAATTGGTGATGGACAGGGAGGCCTGGAGTGCAGCGATTCATGGGGTGGCAAAGAGTCGGACACGACTGAGCGACTGAACTGATACCCAATAAGACACTATTCTCAGCGCTTTACGTATTTTGTGTTTAAAGCAACTTTTGTTTTTCTTGTTTTCAAATGAAGAGTCACTGAGAAATTAACTGCTTTTCCCGAAGTCACACTGTGAGTGCTGGTGCTGGGCTATGAACCTTGATAGTTCCAGAGCCCAAGGGTTTAAATTAACCTCTATGATATCAAGTAACATATTTAACAGTTTGCGATGAGTATATTGGCATACATTTTGCATTTACTTATGGGTGAACCTCTAAAAACTCAGAGATGCTTAAGAAAAACAATTGGTGGCGTTAATATTGAGCCAGTTGTTGCATTTCTCCCCAGTTCTATTCATTTTTACCTACTGTCCCCACTGTGGACCAGAATGATGAAGAATGAGGGATATAAAAAATGTTTAACTGAAAAAATGTAAAAAAGATTTACCTCTCAAAATGAAGAGTTCTCTTACATATTATTTCTCTTTTAGCTCGCCTCCTTTTGAACCAATTTTCAGCCATTGTAGTATTTTTTTTCATGCACTTCAATCACCTGTGGAGACATGGGTTATTACTTTTCTTCTTTCCAGAGAAGGGCACTTTGTCTCTGCTCCACTGATGCTTTAATCTGGGCTTTCCCAAGAGCTGAAACTGAAAAACATTATTGATTTGAGAGCTTACTGCTTGAATGACTGTAAATTGTGACTAATTCACTCCTCTTGGGTCTCCACATCCATGACCATAGTAATTTAGAGCAAAAGAAAGGTCTTGAACCAATATGACTGTTATTTCAAGTCCTGCTATGCTGCTATGTCACTTCAGTTGTGTCCAACTCTGTGCGACCCCATAGATGGCAGCCCACCAGGCTCCCCCATCCCTGGGATTCTCCAGGCAAGAACACTGGAGTGGGTTGCCATTTCCTTCTCCAATGCATGAAAGTGAAAAGTGAAAGTGAAGTCGCTCAGTCGTGTCCAACTCTTTGCAACACCATGGACTGTAGCCCACCAGGCTCCTTCGTCCATGGGATTTTCCAGGCAAGAGTGCTGGAGTGGGGTGCCATCACCTTCTCTGAATTCAAGTCCAACTGCACGTAATTGTGGAAAGAACTTTATGTATCATTAAGAACAAAAAAGAATTCTGCCAGTTGAACTATGACACAGTATCTCAGCTGAAGTTCTTAGGCGATAGTTCTTAATCTCTCATGTCTTTCATCTCTTCTGAAGGATTCCACGAGGGCTCCAGATTAATTCAGGTGCATTTCTTGGCTTTAGATATATCAGGCTGCTGCCGCTGCTAACTAAGTCGCTTCAGTCATATCTGACTCTGTGCGACCCCATAGATGGCAGCCCACCAGGCTCCCCCGTCCCTGGGATTCTCCAGGCAAGAACACTGGAGTGGGTTGCCATTTCCTTCTCCAATGCATGAAAGTGAAAAGTGAAAGTGAAGTCGCTCAGTCGTGTCCGACTCTTGGTGACCCCATGGACTGCAGCCTACCAGGTCCCTCCATCCATGGGATTTACCAGACAAGAGTACTGGAGTGGGGTGCCATTGCCTTCTCCGGATATATCAGGCAGAGCTTTTCAAACTTGACCTGTCATATGAATCACCTGGGAGTCTTGTTAAAATGTAGATTCTGATTCAGTGGGTCTGGGATGGGCTAACAGTCTGCATTTCTTTCTTTTTAAAACAGTATATATATCCAACTTATTTTTAATTGGAGGATTAATTGTTTAAAATGTTATGATGGTTTCTGCCATACAAGAAAGTGAATCAGCCATAAGTATACATATAGCCCCTCCCTTTTGAACCTTCCTCCTACTCCCCACCCCTTCTCGCCCCTCTATGTTGTCGCAGAGCACCAGGCTGGGCTTCCTGTGTTATATGGCAACTTTGTGATCTGTTTTACATATGGTAATACATATTTTTTTAATGCTATTCTCTCAATTCCTCCTACCCTCTCTTTCCCCAACTGTGTCCACAAGTCTGTTCTCTGTGGTAACGGTCTACATTTCTAATAAAATTCTAGATACTGCTGACGCTACTGGTTGCACACCACTTCTTGAGTAGCAACGTGGTAGGCAATCTTTTACATATATCTCCTTAACAAAACGTAATTCCTCCTCATCTACTCTTGGCTATCTTGCTTCTTAGGTCTGATAAAGCACTTGTTTGCTGCTTTGCAGAAAGAAACAAAAACCCATAGAGTTCCTTCAACAACATATATTTACTTTACAAATATCAAACCTAAGTACCACACCTGTGCTCTGAGGGCTTTCTTCGTGTGCAATGACTTTCTGTTTCAATACTGAATCACAGAGTAAACATTTTGAAGACATTGTAAAGGGCAATAAAGCTGAACATATCCGATAGGACACTGCACACAACTCGACAGAGGAGAGGATCACATGCATAGCCATGACCAAGTACACGAATGCACAGGGGATGACAGCCACGCCACAGCTGCCTCCTGGGTGACAGTGAACAAGGGACACCATTAGGGTGCATGACTTATTTGGATTTCTCTGCAATATCAAAATATGAAGAAAGAATATATGGAAAGTATAATTATGGTATATTAAAAACAAACAAAAGAGGGCTTCCTTGGTGGCTCAATGCTAAAGAATCTGCCTTCCAATGCAGCAGATGTGGGTTCAATCCCTGGGTCAGGAAGATCCCCTGGAGGAAGAAATGGCCACCCACTCAAGTATTCTTGCCTGGAAAATCCCATGGACAGAGAAGCCTGGTGGGCTACAGTCCAAGAGAGTCAGACATGACTGAGTGACTGAAAAACGATAGAAAACCAAGAGCCACAGGTAGGCAAGTAAAGACACTGGAAATTAAACTGTATGAAGCGCTTTTCACTTATTGGGTTGGTCCTGATCTATTCTTTTATTTTCTATACCTGCAGGACTGTACCCGGAGGAAACAGCAGTGAACAAGCAGAGCCACAGTTTCTGCCTTCATGAAGCTTAGAATTCAGCAGGGAGGCTGACACTAAAGAAACACAGGCAGAGGCCATTATTTGTGGATTCTGTGTTTGCAGGGAGGAGTTAAAAGGAGTCCTTTTTTTTTCTTTCAGTTCTATGAAGGGCTTGTGTTCTACTTTCCAACCACCAGGTGGAGACCACACAAAACTAATTAAGGCAATCCCTAAGTCTCCTCGGAGAAGGCAATGGCACCCCACTCCAGTACTCTTGCCTGGAAAATCCCATGGACAGAGGAGCCTGGTAGGCTGCAGTCCATGGGGTTGCGAAGAGTCGGACACGACTGAGCGACTTCACTTTCACTTTTCACTTTCATGCATTGGAGAAGGAAATGGCAACCCACTCCAGTGTTCTTGCCTGGAGAATCCCAGGGATGGCGGAGCCTAGTGGGCTGCCATTTATGGAGTCGCACAGAGTCAGACACAACTGAAGCGAGAGCAGCAGCAGCAGCTAAGTCTGCTTTATACTGAATTTGCTCAATTTCTTAACCTCAATCAAGGGCACAGAGAATTGTTTCATCTTGAGAGTGACCACTGACCTCCTAGAGAATAAAACTATAAACCAAATAATGCAAATTCAAAACAAACACGATTTTTTCCAAGAGAACCTACTGGATTCAAATCAATGATTTTTATGTGTTTATTTTTGGTTGCACTGGGTCTTTGTTGCTGCATGAGGGCTTTCTCTCGTTGTGGCAGTCTTGGGCTGCTTTTCGGCATGGTGCACAGGCTTCTCACTGCAGCGGCTTCTCCCGTTGCAGAGCACGGCTTGAGGCTCGCAGGCTTCGGTAGTTTCAGCACGTGGGCTCAGCAGCTGCAGCTCTTGGGCTCTGAAGCTGTGGTGTGCAGGCTTAGTTACTCCCTGGCATGTGCAATCTTCCTGGACCAGGGATCGAGCCTGTGTCCCCTGCATTGACGGGAGAATTCCCATCAACTGCACCACTAGAGAAGTCCATCAAACCAATGATTTTTAAAATAAAAATTGGGAAACCTGTATATTTTATTTTTGGCCACGCTGTGGGGCATGAGAGATCTTAGAGCCCTGACCAGAGATCAAAACTGCTCCTCCTGCAATGCAAGCTTGGAGTCCTAACTGCTGGACCACCAGGGAAGTCCTGAAACCTATATATTTTAAATAAGTTTAACAAAAGTAAATGTATTTTCATGTTACCTTATGTCCAGTTAGAGGGTGAGTGAGATGAACTAGAGAAAAATAGCAGCCCCTCACTCACCAAAAAAGAGGAAGAAAGAAAAAGCAGGCCCAGACAGGCCTACACAGAGTGAAACACCAGTGATTGAAAGTTGGGCTAGAGGGTGAGCAAGAACAGGGAGCCAAGCCTGGTTGTCTTGGGGCCAGCATTGTTTTGATCCTCCTTCTTGTCCCTGTGTACCACGGCCATCTGGGCCAGCAATCTCTTTCCTGATTAACCTCCAAGTATCCCCCTTTCTGAACAAGTGATTCTCTGTTTTTCTTTGCAAACTTCCAAGCTGAATGTTAAAATGAAGATTTCTGGGCTTCCCTGGTGGCTCAGTGGTAAGGCATTCACCTCCCAATGCAGGGGATGTGGGCTTGATCCCTGATCTGGGTAGATCCTGCATGCAGTGGAGTAGCTGAGCCTATACACCGCAGCTACTGAGCCTGTGCTCTAGAGCCTGGGAGCTGCAACTTCTGAAGCCAGGACACTCTAGAGCCCACACTTGGCCACAAGAGAAGCCGCCACAATGAAAAGCCTGTGCACTGCAGCTAGGGAGGAGCCTCCTCCCGCCCCCTGGCCCCTGCTCGCTGCCACTAGAGAAAAGGGCACGCAGCAACGAAGACCCAGCCCAGCCCAAAATAAGTAATTACCTAACTAAATACACAAAAATTATAAAACATATGCGCCGTTCATGGGGTTGCAAAGAGTTGGACACGACTGAGTGGCTGAACTGAACCGATAAAAAGTATGGGTCATTAAAAAGAAATGAAGATTTCTTTTTCTATCCAACTTGACAAAATTTCCCCACCCCATGTGAAGCTATCACTTGTGTTTTTAAAGTTCCCTCTTTGTAATTTTATAAGTGCTGTCTTTGAGGGTGAGATATTTACTATTCAGAAGCAGTCAAGTAGCCTTATGTCTGGCTTTCCTTCCTCATTTTTTAGGTTGGGGCTTCTCATGCCATAATATTTGGAAGTTTTAAGCATTCTAGTGGCCATATCACTGTTCTGAAGCTTGTTGCCAGTCCAACCTCTTGTGCATGTGTGTGTGAGAGCCATAGCGAGTCACAGGCACACTGCCTGATTATGCCTGGAGAGGATGTTCTGTGGTAGGAACAGAGACAAAATTGCCCTCTGGGGACCAACAGACCCTGTTTCCTGCCTCTTCAGGGATCCAACCATTTCAGTCACTACAGCTTACCACAAAGAGGGGGAAATAGCCCTGTGTCTGCAGCTCACTTCTCCTTATTTACCAGGAACTAGACGCAGTGGAATTAGCAGCAGAACTTCTCCCTGAGGGTCCTGTTTGTGCAGATGGTCTGGCAGAGTTGTCACCGCGACTAGAAAGTCGTGCGGGTATTGAAACCAGTTGCATTGTTCCAAAAAAGCCCATCTCATAGATACTGAAAATGACCACATTTTGAGGCTTCTGTAACATTACATCATAGGAAAGTTGGCAGCCTTTTGATGAAAATGTGACAGTGCTCATATTTCTTCCTGTACCGCTTGGGGATTTAAAATGTGGGGCAGGGGATTTCTCTGGCAGCCCAACATTTTATAATATTTAGTAGACATGGATATAGAATCTCCCATGAAATAGTGGTAAAGGGAATCCTCTGGCAGTCCAGTGGTTAGGACTCTGTTCACTGACAAGGGTCCAGGTTCAACTCCTGCTCTGGTAAGTAACAGCGTGTAAGCTGTGCGGTATGGCAAAAAAAAAAAAGTTGGGCAAAAAGAAAGCTAATGCTGTCCTGTTATTTAATGAGTATCTACCTACTTTTTAAGAACTTTAAAACAAACTCCCCAAAATTGCCTTACTGGAAGCCAGCTGTGTGACCTTGGGCTCCTCATTGAATCTCTCTGGGCGTCTGAGTCTTGAAGGTGGAGCATGCCCTCCTGGAGCCTGGGTGAAGATGATCCACTAGGGATCTGGAAGAAATGTTACAAGTTTTATTTACATTTTTTTCTATCTTAAATGTAAGAAAAAATATGAAGATTTACTAATAAGTGATACATGGACCAAGAGAGTATAAGTATATAATTTATAAATATACGAAATTGGGACTGTATGCTCAAAAGTGTTTCTGTGAATGGAATATGATCAAAAAAAGTGTGGAGATGACTGATCTACACATTTTCAAGATTAGGCTACATTCAGGGTTTTTTCAAATTGCTGGTTGTGACCTGTTGTTGGATTGTGCGGGCCATTTAGGGAACTTTTAAAGAAAAGGGCTTCCCAGGTGGTGCTAGTGGTAAAAGAACCTGCCTGCCACTGTAGGAGATGTAAGAGACGTGGATTCGATCCTTAGGTTGGAAAGATCCCCTGGAGGAGAGCATGGCAACCCACTCCCATTTTCTTGCCTGGAGAATCCCATGGATTCCTCCTGCCAGAGTAGCCTGGCAGGCTTCGGTCCATAGTTGCAGAGAGTCAGACATGCCTGAAGCAACTTAGCACACACACAAAGAAGTAAAATTAAGTATGAAATGTCAGAGTGCATTGCTTGTAGTAAGAATTAAGTATTGTTTTGTGGAACTCCTCAGATGAACACATATATGAATGCTAGGTTCTGGTGTAAAATGTGTCTCCTACTGTGTGGCTTGTACTTAAAGAAAATTGAAAGCAACTAGACTACAGCGCTAATGTCACCCTTGAACCAGCAGCTGCATCATAGGAGAACGTGTTAGAAAGGCAGATTCTTCAATCTCACTCCAGACATACTGTATCAGAAAGTGGGGGTGGAGCCAGGCAATCTTGTGTTCTAGGTGATTCTGCAGAATGCTAGAGTTTAGAGCCACTGGCTTAGACCATTTCTAGGCCTCATCTGGTTAGAAAACCTTAAATCTCTGTTAGATATTCATCTAAGGCAGCGCTTTTTGAACTTCCCGGTCATAAGATTCACCTGGTAATTTTAAAGTATCTCAGAGAAACTCAGGAAGCAGCTCTGGGTTGGAGCCTTGGAATCTGATCTTTAGCAAACATCTCTGGTGATTCTTGTGATCAGACAAGTTTCCGAGCGACTTTACCAAGAGATAGGGAGATTAGAAAGAGTCTGGAGAATGTAACACTTCAGTGAACAGAAACGTGTTCTAGAGAAACAAAGTCCAAGGTGGGAAAATAAACCATTCAAACCAAAACCAAAAAGCTAAAATTATTTCAACATTCCTAAACTGAATGAAATGACCCACCTTTCATTTTGAGTCAGCTGAGACCGTGATTCTCCTCTGAAAAGCTTGCTCTGGAGTTCTGCACAGCATTTCAACTCTAGCACACACTAGCTGTTCAGGAAGAGCTAACTGAGGAACTTGCCTCATGGTCCAGTGGCTAAGACTCTGAGCTCCCAATGCAGAGTGCCCAGGTTCGAGCCCTGATCAGGGAACTAGATCCCACATGCTGTAACTAAAGATTGTGCATGCTGCAACTAACTCCCAGCACAGCCCCCCGCCTCAAAAAAAAAACCCCACCCATAAACATTTTAAAAAGAGGTGCTAATTGTATAAACCTTTCAGGCCTATTACATTCAGTCCTGGGATGGGGGAGGAGGGCAGCTCTGGATTCAGGGAGTTTGGGGCAAATGTTGTGGCAGGGGTATCCTCAAATTCCTTTGTGATTGAACCAGACAAGTTTCAAGTGCCTTGATGTGATAGGTACCCCACTTTCAAAAAGTAACTATCAAATTTGACTTAGTTTTGTTACTGCTAAAACTCAATTCCCAGTTGATTGTAATTAAAAATAATATCTTTATAGGGTAGAAACATAATGTCTGCATATTATAAATATATTCAATAAAAATGTGTATTAAAACGTAAAAATCCTCTGACATCCCCCTCCTATTGTCAGCACCAAACCCCCAGATCATCATTGCTAACAATTTGGAGGATATTTTCTGACTTGTTGATAAACATGAATGTTTTTTGACATACATACACATAACCATTAAACATCAAAAGTATTATTAATGTAATTTTTTAGCAGACAATAGACCATGGATATTTTTCTGTGTCATTCTATATCTAGCCCAATTCTTTTGAACACCAGCAGATTTTAAATGTCTAATTTGTTTTCTCAAGACTTAACCTTTTTATTTTGTATTGGGGTATAGCTGATTAACAATGCTGTGACAGTTTCAGGTGAACAGTGAAGGGACTCAGCCACACACACACGTGTATCCATTCTCCTCCAAAGTCCCCTCCTATCCAGGCTGGCATATGACTTAAATGTTTAATTTTGGGGAAACTTATTTGATCTCAGAATACTTAAAATTAGAATGCATTTTGATCGAATATCCCCAAGTGCTCAAGGCAGACAATATATGCTTGGATGAAAGGGGATAGCAAAACAATGTCTCCTAAACAGTGTATACTGCAAGAAATGATATAAATTTAATTTATCACATTTTAAAATCTTTACGACAGGAAGAATAATGAGTGAAAAATTAAATTACCATATTTTACAAAGAACAGATTATGCTGAGATTAAGTAAAATGTTTTTCTTTTGTTATAAAATGTGACATAAAAACAAACTAAAAGTAAAGACAGCATTTTGGGGTTATTTCATCCCAAATTAGTAGCTGCAACACTGTTATGGGGGTAAAATTCGTATATGTGGTAAGATATCAGATCAGTTGCTATATATTATTTTATAGCACGATGTTAAAGAAATCTCATTATTAATATGAGAACACTGTAACAAAAGAAAGTACACAAGTCATACAAACATTTTATGGTCTCCAAGTATTCTTGATTTAAATCTTCTAAAAGCGTTTAATTATGTCCTGTTGAATAGCTCTCTGCTGACTTTTCTAGAAATGACTTTACTAGAATGATGAGTACGATTGTTCATTTTCATGTTGACTTGCTCTACAATTCTGTTCTTTTAATCTGCACAAAGCTTTTGAACTACAAGGTTGTGTTTCGTTGGAACTCTTTTTTCTTTCAGCCTTTAGTCTGTGAGGAGAAAGTTTGTGTATTATGTGATAATAATACCATAAGCATCAAACAATAATTTCAAATGTGTGTATCAGTATGAGATAAGACACGTAGCATGGAGCAGAGCCATTATCATCCAAAGAGGATGTGCGATGAGGCATCCGGAGACTTAGATACTGGGCATCTTTCTCCTGCAACTTCCTACCATTCTGGGGTAGGAAGCAACTTTAGTGTTTGATGAAAGTTTATGGTTTAGTATTTGATGAAAGTTTATGGAAAGTTTATAGTAAGGGAGTAAATAAATGCTAGTAAGATGCTATAGATTTAATTTGGGGTCAGTTTTTCTAATATCAGAATAAAACTCTTGAATCTGGATTCTTCAGCCCAGGACTCAGGCCTATGGGAGGATATTCCTTTACAGAATTTATTATTTATTTAATTTATTATTAATTTATTAATTCAATTATAGCAGGTGAGGAGGAAAGGAAACATCCTTCCATCATTTTCATCAAGGCTTTATAACTTTATTTTATAGTCTACAGAAGTATTGTCTATAGACTATTTCATTTAGCCCTTAGAAACACACTGTGGAGCAGGTATTATTGCCACTTTACAGATGAAGAAACTGAGGCTCAGAGTGGTAAAGTGACTTGTTCACAAGGCCATTCTCCACATCTGTGTCTCTATTCCTGCCCTACAAATAGGTTCACTGGTACCATTTTTCTAGATTCCAAATGTGTGCATTAATATACAGTATTTGTTTTTCTCTTTCTGACTTACTTCACTCTGTATGACAGACTCTAGGTTCATCCACATCATTACAAATGACCCAATTTTCTTTCTTTTTATGGATGAGTAATATCCTGGCTATTGTAAATAGCTTGTGTTCTTAATAATTAGCAGCATTCCTGGCTTCTGCCAACTAGATACCAGTAGCACACTCCCCTGCTTTGCCCCACTTGGCCCCTGGCAAGTTATGATAACCAAAAATGATCTAGATATTTCCAAAAGTCCCATGTAAGGAAAAATCACCTGAAGTTGAGAACCACTGTATTAGGCTATAATTTGTGTGAGGAGTTAAAAAGAAAATGGAAATTCAAGGAGAAAAGGAATCATGCAATTTCTGCTTATTACAGAAGAGCCTGTTCATTCTTAGTTGATAACATGTGATTTCAATTCTACTACTCTGTATCACCATATGAAGGGAAAGCCAGTTTTCTTTAATATTCTGGGTTGAATTGCACCCTTCCCCCCCCCCAAATATATTGAGATTCTAGTTCCCATGACACCCAAATATGACATTATTTGGAAATGGAGTCATTACAGAGATAATAAAGGTAAAGCGAGGTTATAGGGTGGGTCCTAACCCAGTCTGACTGGCATCCCTATAAAAAGGGGAATTTAGACTGAAACAGAGAGGGGCACAAAAGGGAGACAATGTGGAGATGGCCACGTGATGCTGAGGGCAGAGATTGGATTGATGCAGCTACAAATCAGGGATTGTTAAGGGCTGCTAGTCAGCACAGGAAGCTAGGAAGAGGCGAGGAAGGATTCCATCCTGAGTCCTAGAGGGGGCATGGCTTTCCCAGCACCTTGGCTTTGGACTTCAAGCCTCTAAAACTAGACGGTAATTTTTTTTTTTTAAGTTATCCAACTTGTGGCCCTCTGTTATGGTAGCCCTTGTAAACTAGTATATTTGTCATAAAAGTAAAACTATTAAAAACAAATACAATAAAACAAGACATGCTCTTAAATATTATTAAATTTCAGCTAGATGCTTAGTAATCCACTAAAAATAGGCTTGAGCCGCAGTTCAGTTCAGTTCAGTCACTCAGTCATGTCCGACTCTTTGCAACCCCATGGATAGCAGCACGCCAGGCTTCCCTGTCCATCACCAACTCCTGGAGCTGACTCAAACTCATGGCCATTGATTCGGTGATGCCATCCAACCATCTCATCCTCTGTCATCCCCTTTGCCTCCCACCTTCAATCTTTCCCAGCATCAGGGTCTTTTCCAATGAGTCAGTTCTTCGCATCAGGTGGCCAAACTATTGGAGTTTCAGCTTCAGCATCAGTCCTTCCAATGAATATTCAGAACTGATTTGTTTTAGGATTGACTGGTTGGCTCTCCTTGAAGGCCAAGGGACTCTCAAGAGTCTTCTCCAACACCACAGTTCCAAAGCATCAGTTCTTCGGTGCTCAGCCTTCTTTATGGTCCAACTCTCACATCCATACATGACTATTGGAAAAATCATAGCTTTAACTAGACGAACCTTTGTTGGCAAAACAATGTCTCCCTTTTAATGTTGAGTTGGTCATAGCTTTTCTTCCAAAGAGCAAGTGTCTTTTCATTTCATGGCTTCAGTCACCATCTGCAGTGACTTTGGAAGCCTAAAAAATAAAGTCTGTCACTGTTTCTCTGGTTTCCTCATCTGTCTGCCATAAAGTGATGGGACCAGATGCCATGATCTTACTTTTCTGAATGTTGAGTTTTAAGCCAACTTTTTCACTCTCCTCTTTCACTTTCATCAAGAGATTCCTTAGTTCCTCTTTGCTTTTTGCCATAAGGTTGGTATCATCTGCATTTCTGGAATGCAAAAGTAGGACCTAAGTCAAGAGACACCTGGAGTAACAAGCATATTTGGCCTTGGAGTACAAAATGAAGCAGGGCGAAGGCTAACACAGTTTTGCCAAGAGAACATGCTGGTCATACAAACACCCTCTTCCAACAACACAAGAGAAGACTCTACACATGGACATCACCAGATGGTCAATACTGAAATCAGATTGATTATATTCTTTGCAGCCAAAGATGGAGAAGCTCTATACGGTCAGCTTAAACAAGACTGGGAGCTGACTATGGCTCAGGTCATGAACCCCTTATTGCCAAATTCAGACTTAAATTGAAGAAAGTAGGGAAACCGACTAGACAACTTAGGTATGATCTAAATCAAATCCCTTATGAATATACAGTGGAAGAGATAAATCAAGGGATTAGATCTGATAAACATAGTGCCTGAAGAACTATGGATGGAGGTTCATGACATTGTAAAGGAGGGAGTGATCGAGACCATCCCCAAGAAAAAGAAATGCCAAAAGGCAAAATGGTTGTCTGAGGACGGCTTGCAAATAGCTAAGAAAAGAAGAGAAGCAAAAGGCAAAGGAGAAAAGGAAAGATATATCCATTTGAATGCAGAGTTCCAAAGAATAGCAAAGAGAGATAAGAAAGCCTTCCTCAGTAATCAATGCAAAGAAATAGAGGAAAACAAGAGAATGGGAAAGACTAGAGAACTCTTCAAGAAAATTAGAGGTACCAAGGGAGCATTTCATGCAAAGATGGGCACAATAAAGGACAGAAACAGTATGGATCTAAAAGCAGAAGATATTAAGAAGAGGTAGCAAGAATACAGAGAAGAACTGTATAAAAAAGATCTTCAGGACCCAGATAATCACGATGGTGTGATCACTCACCTAGAGCCAGATATCCTGGAATGTGAAGTCAAGTGGGCCTTAGGAGGCATCAGTATGAACAAAGCTAGTGGAGGTGATAAAATTCCAGTTGAGTTATTTCAAATCCTAAAAGGTGATGCTGTGAAAGTGCTGCACTCAATATGCCAGCAAATTTGAAAAACTCAGTAGTGGCCACAGGACTGCAAAGGTCAGTTTTCATTCCAATCCCAAAGAAAGGCAATGCCAAAGAATGCTCAAACTACCACACAATTGCACTCGTCTCACACACTAGCAAAGTAATGCTCAAAATTCTGCAAGCCAGGCTTCAGTGGTGTGTGAACCATGTTCAAGCTGGATTTAGAAAAGGCAGAGGAATCGGATCATTGAAAAAACAAGAGAGTTCCAGAAAAACATCTACTTCTGCTTTATTGACTGTGTGGATCACAAAAAACTGTGGAAAATTCTTCAAGAGATGGGAATACCAGACCACCTGACCTGCCTCTTGAGAAACCTATATGCAGGTCAGGAGGCAACAGTTAGAACTGGACATGGAACAACAGTTCAGTTCAGTTCAATTCAGGTCAGTTGCTCAGTCATGTCCAACTCTTTGCGAACCCATGAATCGCAGCACGCTAGGCCTCCCTGTCTATCACCATCTCCCAGAGTTCACTCAGACTCAAGTCCATTGAGTCAGTGATGCCATCCAGCCATCTCATCCTCAGTCGTCCCCTTCTCCTCCTGCCCCCAATCCCTCCCAGCATCAGAGTCTTTTCCAATGAGTCAACTCTTTGCATGAGGTTGCCAAAGTACTGGAGCCTCTGCTTTAGCATCATTCCTTCCAAAGAAATCCCAGGGCTGATCTCCTTCAGAATGGACTGGTTGGATCTCCTTGCAGTCCAAGGGACTCTCAAGGGTCTTCTCCAACACCATAGTTCAAAAGCATCAATTCTTCAGTGCTCAGCCTTCTTCACAGTCCAACTCTCACATCCATACATGACCACAGGAAAAACCATAGCCTTGACTAGACGGACCTTAGTCGGAAAAGTAATGTCTCTGCTTTTGAATATGCTATCTAGGTTGGTCATAACTTTTCTTCCAAGGAGTAAGCGTCTTTTAATTTCATGGCTGCAGTCACCATCTGCAGTGATTTCGGAGCCCCAAAAGATAAAGTCTGACACTGTTTCTACTGTTTCCCATCTATTTCCCATGAAGTGATGGGACCAGATGCCATGATCTTCGTTTTCTGAATGTTGAGCTTTAAGCCAACTTTTTCACCCTCCTCTTTCACTTTCATCAAGAGGCTTTTTAGCTCCTCTTCACTTTCTGCCATAAGGGTGGTGTTATCTGCATATCTGAGGTTATTGATATTTCTCCTGGCAGTCTTGATTCCAGCTTGTGCTTCTTCCAGTCCAGCATTTCTCATGATGTACTCTGCATATAAGTTAAATAAACAGGGTGACAATATACAGCCTTGACGTACTCCTTTTCCTATTTGGAACCAGTCTGTTGTTCCATGTCCAGTTCTAACTGTTGCTTCCTGACTTGCATACAGATTTCTCAAGAGGCAGGTTAGGTGGTCTGGTATTCCCATCTCTCTCAGAATTTTCCACAGTTTATTGTGATCCACACAGTCAAAGGATTTGGCATAGTCAATAAAGCAGAAATAGATGTTTTTCTGGAACTCTCTTGCTTTTTCCACGATCCAGGCATGGGTCATCTCTTCACGGCTGCTCCAGCAAAGCACAGCCGCTGCTCCTTACCTTGGAAGAGGGGTATCTCCTTACCGCCACCGTTCCTGACATTCAACATGGGATAGCTCCTCTAGGCCCTCCTGTGCCTGTCTTTCCCATCAAGAAGCTTCTATAAGCCTCTTTTCCTTATCCATCAGAGGGCAGACAGAATGAAAACCACAATCACAGAAAACTAATCAAACTGATCACACGGACCAAGCCTTGTCTAACTCAATGACGCTATGAGCCATGCTGTGTGGGGCCACCCAAGGTGGACGGGTCGTGGTGGGGAGCACTGACAGAACATGGTCCTCTGGAGAAGGCAATGGCAGACCACGTCAGTATTCTCGCCTTGAGAACCCCATGAACAGTATGAAAAGGCAAAAAGATAGGACACTGGAAAATGAACTCCCCAGGTCAGTAGGTGCCCAATATGCCACTGGAAACTTTACATTCTCTCTGACCCCCAGCCCCATATAACTCCAGAAAAAATGAAGAGACGGAGCCAAAGCAAAAACAACACCCAGTTGTGGATGTTGACTGGCGATGGAAGTAAAGTCCGAAGCTGTAAAGAATGATATTGCATAGGAACCTACCTCCATGAATCAAGGTAAGTTGGAAGTGGTCAAACAGGAGATGGCAAGAGTGAATATGGACATTTTAGAAATCAGAGAACTAAAATGGATCGGAATGGATGAATTTAACTCAGATGACCATTATATCTACTACCGCGGGCAAGAATCCCTTAGAAAAAAATGGAGTAGCCATCATAGTCAACAAAAGAGTCTGAAATGCAGTACTTGGATGCAATCTCAAAAACGAAAGAATGATCTCTGTTCGTTTCCAAGGCAAACCATTCAATATCACAGTACAAGTCCATGCCCCAACCAGTAATACTGAAGAAGCTGAAGTTGAACGATTCTATAAAGACCTATAAGACCTTCTAGAACTACCCCTCCACATGCAAGAAAAAAGATGCTTGAGCCTCACCATTTCTTTATGAAAAGGAAGAATAGGCAATGTGATACCCATGTTCATAGCAGTGGTTTTGGCAATAGACAAAAGGGAGAAACCCGAGTGTTCCTCAATGAATGAGTGAAAAAACAGAATGTGGTGTCTAAACACAATGGAATATTATTCATACTTTAAACTATAACACTGGTGAATCTTGAGGATATTATGCTAAGTGAAGCAAGCCAGAAAGACAAATACTGTGAATGATTTCAATTATATGAGGTACTTAGAGTAGTCAAATTCATAGAGACAGACAGTAGAATAGTGGTTGCCAGAGGGGTCTGGGGTCAGGGAGAATGTGAAGTTTCAGTTTTTCAATATGAAAATCCTTCTGTGGATGAATGGTGGTGATAGTTGCACAACAGTGGGAATGAGCTTAATGCCACTGAACCGTACATTTCAACAGTTAAGGGTCTTCCCTGGTGGCCCAGTGGTTGAGAGTCTGCCTTGCAATGCAGGGGATGTGGGTTCCTTCTCTGGTCTGGGAACTGAGATCCCACGTGCCACGGGGCAACTAAGCCTTTGCACAAAGTGCCACAACTAAGACCCAATGCAGTTAAATAGATATATAAGTAGATAAATATTTAAAAAACAAAATGGAAAACTATATAATGCGTATTTTACTACAATTAGAAGGAAAAAAATGAATAGCCAATGTTAAAGAGAGATGTTAAAGGCACAATAGAGGTGATTAGGTCACACAAAATAGAGGTGACCTAATCACACAAACCACCAGTCCATTCTAAAGGAGGTCAGTCCTGGGTGTTCTTTGGAAGGAATGATGCTAAAGCTGAAAGTCCAGTACTTTGGCCACCTCGTGTGAAGAGCTGACTCACTGGAAAAGACTCTGATGCTGGGAGGGATTGGGGGCAGGAAGAGAAGGGGACGACAGAGGATGAGATGGCTGGATGGCATCACCGGCTTGATGGACGTGAGTCTGAGTGAACTCCAGGAGTTGGTGATGGACAGGGAGGCCTGGTGTGCTGCAATTCATGGGGTCACAAAGAGTCGGACATGACTGAGTGACTGAACTGAACTGAGCTTGAATCACACAAACTGGACATTAGTTTGCATAACTTTCTATGCGAGTGAATATAATTTTTTGCTGGATAAGTATCTCAGTTCAGTTCAGTTGCTCAGTCCTGTCCAACTCTTTACCACCCCATGGACTGTAGCACACCAGGCCTCCCTGTCCATCATCAACTCCTGGAGCTTTCTCAAACTCATGTTTATTAAGTCGGTAATGCCATCCAACCATCTAATCCTCTGTCGTCCCCTTCTCCTGCCTTCAATCTTTCCTAGTATCAGGGTCTTTTCCAATGAGTCAGTTCTTCACATCAGGTGGCCAAAATATTGGAGCTTCAGCTTCAGCATCAGTCCTTCCAGTGAATATTCAGGAATGTCTTCCTTTAGGATGGACTGGTTTGATCCCCTTGCCAAGTGTCGACACAGGGTCATCTCACAGGGTGGAAAACTCAACCCTACATCATGTGAACTTCCCTAAAAAAGATTTAAGGCATACAGAACCAGAGCCAGAACTTGAACTCTGTCCTTTGACTCAGTCCAGCACACTTCCCTTGTAACCCAAAGGATGTTTATTTTGATAATAACACCTGGTTCTTAGTTACTGGACCAGGGGATAAACTTTGAACCTGGTGCCATCTGTTAGATAGGTGGTTTTGGTAGGGAAGTTTTCTAGGGTGAAGGACAGAGAAAGAAGAAACTCTTGGATGATTGAGTTTCCAGGGAGAAACTTCCAGAGACAGAGAGCGGCTGGAGAGAGAGAGACAGGGACCAGGAAAAATAAATACATTCTCAGAGCAACTGAGGAGAAAAAGTGAAGATCCCTATTGGAAAACTGCATATTGTATGCCCCTTGGAAAACTACAGTTATTTGACCGTTGTCTATTTTCTTCCTGTTTTGTTTGATCATTCAGGGGAACTGCAGCATGGGTGATTCAGTGCTAGCTGGAGACAGAAGCTTAGCAGCAGTTAGTCTAGAATTAGAAGCCAGAAAGTTGGGGATGATTTTATTAAGGGTGAGTGGGAATAGTGAAATATTTTCAGATCAAATATTATTTGAAACACTGTTTTTATTCCTGGCTTGGAAGACGCATTTTAAATGTAGGTTTAAAATTAGTTTGGAAATTGTCTTTAAGAGGGGATTGCATAAGTTATTTTAGATTCGGGGCCTCATTACAAATGCATTAAGGAACAATCAGATACTGTGTCTGCCAGTGGGAAGCAGTTTGAGGCACAGAGCACCAGGTAGGAAGCTTCTAGCCAATAATGTGCACTTGAATCTAAGGAGGCCCCTAGAGGTGCACTCCTGTTTATAGGAGATGGGGAGGTGGGGGAGAAAGAAGAAAAGGTTAAATGATACCATTTGAGCTGAGATTTGCTATAAAAATGGGCTTCCCTGGTGGCTTAGATTGTAAAGACTCTGCCTGCAATGCAGGAGACCTGGGTTCCATCCCTGGGTCAGGAAGATCCACTGGAGAAACACATGGCAACCCACTCCAGTATTCTTGGCTGGAGAATCCCATGGACAGTGGAATCTGGAGGGCTACTGTCTGTAGGGTTGCAAAGAGTCAGACAGGACTAAGCGACTAACACTTGCTGTAAAATACTTCAGTAAGGAGGAGAAAAAAGTGAAAGAACTGTGCGTTAGTTTCCTGTGGCTGCCATACAAATTGCCTCAAACTTGGTGGCTTACAATAACAGAGATGGATGTTATTGTAAGCCAGTAACAAAGATGTAATATCATCTTACATGGAGAAAGAGGTGATCAAGCTAAGGTGGGCTTCCCTGGTGGCTCAGTGGTAAACAGGACACGGGTCTGACCCCTGGTCCGGGAAAATTCCACATGCCATGGGGCAACTACGCCCATGTGCCAAAACTGCTGAGCTAGTGCTCTAGGGGCCACGAGCTGCAACTACTGAGCCTGTGTCTGTGTTCCACAACTACAGAAGCTGGGGCACCTAGAGCACGTGGTCTGGAACACATGGTCTGAAACATAGAAACCACCCTAATGAGAAGCCTGCATACTGCAATGAAGAGTAGCCCCTGCTCGCCACAACTAGAAAAAGCCCACATGCAGCAAGGAAGACCTACTGCAGCTAAAAATCAATCAAAAAATAAATGGGTCTAATGGCAATTTTACTTAAAAAAAAAAAGAACTATACACTGAGAATTACAAAATATTGGTAAGATAAAGACTTAAAGAAATGGAGAGGAATTCTATGTTCATGGATTAGAAGACTCAATATTGAGATGGTATTTCTCCCCAAATTGATCTACAGTTTCAATAAATCCCTATCAAAATATCATCAGCCTTTTTTGGGGGGTAGATATTGATGAACTGATCCTGAATTTTAAACGGAAATGTAGAGAACTTAAACTTACCAAAACAGTCTACATCCATATGACCCTTAACGCACCTTGTCTCATCTGATCTTGGAAGCTAAGTAGCGTCTAGCTTGGTTAGTACTTGGATGGGAGAATAGCCAAAACAATTTAAAAAAAAAAAGAAGAAATTTGAAGACTTAAACTATCCTATTTTAAAACTTGCGAACAACAAGGTCCTATTGAATAGCACAGAGAACTATATTCATATCCTATGATAAGCCATAATGGAAAAGGGTTTATATACATATATATTTAAATATATATATGCATAACTGAATTACTTTGCTGTATAGCAATAATTACAACATTGTAAATCAACTATACTTCAATAAAAAAACCAAGCAAGACCTTTCAAAAAAATAATAAAATGTGCTATAAAGCTACAGAAATTGAGCATATAGTATTTACACAAAGATACACATGTAGATCAATGGAACAGAATTGACAACATTAGGGGTTATATTTACATTGTGTGGGTTTTACATTTATAATCAACCATTTTTTTTTACTAAGATTCTAAGATTCAATAGGGAAAGGGTAATATTTTCAATTGGAATCAATATGCAAAAGGGTAAATTTAAGCTCTTATCTCGTTTGCACGCTAACTTGCTTCAGTTGTGTCCGACTTTTTGGGACCCAGTGGACTATAGCCCTCCAGGCTCCTCAGTCCATGGAATTCTCCAGGCAAGAATACTGGAGTAGGCTGCCATCCCTTCCTCTAGGGGATCTTCCCAACCCAGGGATCAAACCCAGGGATTGGACCTATGTCTCTTACATCTCCCGCATTGCAGGCGGATCCTTGACGACTAGCGCCACCTGGGGAGCCCTCTTATTCCATACTACATACACAAATGAAGTCGCTCAGTCATGTCCGACTCTTTGCGACCCCATGGACTGTAGACTACCAGGCTTCTCCGTCCATGGGATTCTCCAGGCAAGAATACTGGAGTGGGTTGCCATTAAGTTAACTCAAAATGGATCACAGACTTAAATATAAAAGCTAACTACATAAAAACTCTGGGAGAGAACAAAGGAGAAAATCATCTTGACTTTGGAGTAGGCAAAGATTTCTTAGATTAGACTGAAAGAACATAAACTATAAAAGAAAATTTTGATAAACTATATTTCATCAAATTAAAATGTTCTACTTAGAATGAAAACAGGCTGAGAGAAAATATTTGCAATACCTATCTCTAATGAAAGATTGTATACAGAATACATAAAGATATCTTACAACTTAAATAATAAGAAACCAAATAAACTAATAAAAATGGATAAAAGAGTTGCAGACACTTCACAAAAGAAGATATCGTCATGGCCAATAAGCACATGAAAAGATGCTCAGCATCATCAGTTACAAGGGAAATGCAAATTAAAAAAATCACAGTGAGGGACATCCCTGGTGGTTCAGTGGTCAGGACTTCGTGCTTCCACTGCAGGGGACATGGGTTTGATACCTGGTTAGGGAACTAAGATCACACATGCCGCCAAGTGGCCAAAAAAAAGAAGAAGAAAAAAAGTCACAATGAAATACCACTACATACTTCTTTGAAGTCTTAAATTAAAGAGTGACAATACCAAGTCTTGGCAAGAATGTGGAGCAACTGGAACTCTCAGTGAGAAAGTAAGACATGTAAACACTTTGGAAAACATTTTGGCCATTTAAAAAATCAACTGAACTATATATTTACCGTATGAATCATTCCTCGGTATTTATCCAAGAGAAAAGAGAACAATGTATCCATACAAAGATCTGTACACAAATGTTCCTACAGCTTTATTCATAACAGTTCTAAACAGGAAGCAGCCCAGTTATTCACTGACACTGAATGGATGCACTGTGGTGCAACTCTATGATGCTAATCAGGGATACAAAGAAATGAATTACTGATAGAGCAACAAATATGAATTTCCAAAAATACTTCAACGAGCAAAAGAAGCCAGGTTCAAAAGATTAATTCTGCATGATTTCATTTATATGAAGTTTAAGATAAAGGAAATCTAAAATTTCAAACAAAAAGACCGAAAAAAAAAATCCTCCTGCAAACCCGAACAACAACAGAAAAAACAGCCTAGGGCAGGAGATGGGTAGGACTCAACTTCAAAAGGGCAGGAGGGAATTTTTTTTTAAGGTGATAGAGTTACTCTTCGTTTTGACTGTGGTTGTGGTTATATGACTATGTACACTTGTCAAAACTCATCAAATTATTTATTTAAAAAAGTTTATGTTGCATTTTATTGTCTAGATTATACTGTTATGGAAGGATGTCCATGATTACTGTAGATCTGTAGAAAGCAAGGTGAAGAAGAGTATGTTTAGTATGATCCCATTTATGTTAAAAAAAAAACCCACAAAATGTGTATATGCATGTATTTCTTAATTATATGCAGAAAAAACTGTTAGCAGAGATTAACTCTGCAGACTAGGGTTGAGGATGAGTCAGATTTAGATTTTATATTCGAGTATAGCCAGTTAACAATGTTGCGATAGTTCCAGCCATACATTTACATGTATCCATTCTCCCTTAAACTCCCCTTCCATTCAGGCTGCCACATGGCCATCTTTTGAATCATAGCCCTGCCTCGATGAAATCAAATAGCTGAATCAATGAATAGGAATAATTTGTGTATAGCTTCAATGTAATTTGTTCTAGAAAAAGGAGCTTTTTCTTCCTCTGGTGTCTAACTCACTTAAGTACAATGGGAACAAAAACATGGGATGTGGTTTTTTCCCATAGCCTGGAATCTAGTTCTACCGCTAACCAGATCTGAGCTCTTACGCAGATTACAAGATCTCTCTCTGGATTCTCTACACTTGTTTCCCTATCTGTCAAATGAGCAAAATATTTGCTTTCCCAAGACTTACTAGGATAGTTGTGAGGATTTAATGAGATAAAGGGGGGAAAAGACTTTTAGAAGGTGGTTTAACTTATCTAGGTGACCTCTATTATCATGGGTGCTATTCTCAGATCCTAAAAATCACCCAATCTTTTCCTAGGGCTTTTGGTTGAGAAGTGCTCACTATGGGCCGGGTCCCAGTTAAGCAATGCATGTATTTCACCTTGTTTCATCCTCACAACAAGCCTAGGACTTGTTATCTCAGGCTATGTTTACAGATCAGAACACTCAAAATAAAGAAATGTGTAACCTACGTGCAAGCCCTTGTTCATTTATCCATTTAGTAACAATATTAGGTACCAAACGTACAACTAAGGTGAAGTCCCTGCACGCACAGATCTTACCTTTGAGGGCAATCTGGCTTGAAGGTCCTCGGCTGTGAATGGCAAAGGAGGGATTCTCTTTTTTTTTTTTTTTTTAAGTATTTATTTATTACTATTTTTATTTTTGGTTGCACTGGATCTTCTTTGCTGTGTGCGGAACTCTGGTTGCGGCGAGCGGGCCCTGTTACCTAGCTGTGTGGGCTTCTCATTGTGGTGTCTTCTCTTGTTACTGAGCACGGGCTCTAAGCACACGGGCTTCAGTAGTTGCAGCACGTGGGCTCAGCAGCTGAAGCTGGAAGGCTCTGCAGCATGGACTCAGTAGTTGCCCATCTAGCAGGTGAAAACTTCCTGGCCCAGGGGCTGAACCTGTGTCCTCTGCGTTGGCAGGTGGCCTGTCATCCACTGTACCAGCAATGGAAGTCCTCTCCTTCAGTGCCATACCACTCAGCTTCTGGCTTGAAGTATTGTAACCTTCCTGCCCCATGGTTTCTGGATTCTTCACCTTATGTCCAGGGCTTCCCAGGTGACTCTGCCTGCCAATGTAGAAGACTCTGGTTCCATCCCTGGGTTGGGAGTATCCCCTGGAGAAGGAAATGACAACCCAATCCAGGATTCTCGCTGGGCAGAGGAGCCTGGCGGGCTGTACAGTCCATGGGGTTGCAAAAGAATTGGACATGACTTATCGACTAAATAACAACTTTATATCCCACACGTTGGTTCCAGAACACGGATGTCTTTTCTCTTTCTCCCCCTGAGATTCCCCACCCTGTGCCAGCAACATTCTTGAATATCCAGGGGTAGAAGCCTCTGTTAACCAGTTTTTGTTGTTCCCCTCCCCCCAAGGTGTGATTATCTGAGCAAAGCAAACCTCCAGGAAAACTGCATCCCCAGATGAGTCAGCCATCATCACAGAGATTACCTAATGCTGAGCTGGACGGGTTCAGAAAGCTGAAGGCAGGGAAAAAGCCAAAACTCACAGGTTTGGAACTCAAGGTCACTGGAAGCCAGGGGTTGGCCGTGTTTCTGCAGCTGGTGCCATTTTTATTTGCTCATTCTCTCTGGAGAGCAGGATGGGGTAGACTTCAAGAGTCCCCTTAAAAAAGATGCTGGTATTTCTGGGAAGAGGTTCCTTCTCAATCTTTCCCAAAGAACATTTGTTTACCGAGGACAGTGGGGTGGGGAGAGGGGAGAGGAAAGGGCCAGAGGATGGCGAAAGACAGGAGGATGAGAGGAGTGATTACTAGGAGGTACTTAAGCTCATGTCTCAATACTGAAGTCTCTTCTTGTGTCCAGGGGAAGACCACAGAATAATAAATTGATCCTTGTAAAGAGTCAAGACATGGTTAACAAAGGCAATAAACAGAACACATGGGCACCAGTGTTGTTGATTTTATTGCCTTGCTAGAAGAAAATGCGGCATAAGCTAAATGTTACCCATCCCATGCTGTGTTTCTTAGGAAACTTCCTGGCTTGTCGTCAGCTTGTAAGGAGAGCATTTCCAGTCTCCATTTGGCATAGACTAAGCACACAATAATCCAGGACTCCGTTTGTGTAACTCTTCTTCACTCCCTGGGTCCTCAGGGCACCCTGACCTGCTTTTTCTGGTGGTGTATGCTGCTCTGACCCAGCCCCCAAGCTGCCCAGATAGGGGCTTCCTGTCTCTATTCCCTCAAGGTACTCTTGACTCACAAGTTACTCCCAGACTCAGCAGTAAAGACAAGTTTTCAGGTTGCCATTTCCCAACCTCAGCTTTTTGGGAGTAGTTATTTCCTGGTGTCTCCCTACCAGCCTCTGAAATAGACCATCCCAGATCAACTCCCTTTATTCTCTCTTCTTCTCAGAATAAAATATTAAGGAAGTCTTCCTCAATCACTCATTTACTTTTTATTCCTTTCTAGATACTCAACTTATTATTTTGAAAACTGAGAAGTTAAAGGAAAGAATTAAGTCCCTGACCTCTTTATATGAACTGTGCCTCAAAGTCACTGTGACTTCCCCGGTGGCTCAGACGGTAAAGCGTCTGCCTACAATGCGGGAGACACGGGTTCAATCCCTGGGTCGGGAAAATCTCCTAGAGAAGGAAATGGCAAACCACTCCAGTATTCTTGCTTGGAAAATCCCATGGATGGAGGAACCTGGTAGGCTACAGTCCATGGGGTTGCAAATAATCGGATACGACTGAGTGACTTCACTTTCACTTTTTCAAGGTCATTGAATAATTAAAAAGGGTCATTTTCTCTCTAGAGAAACTGTTTTGCTAATGAGTGAGAAGGAACGAGAGAGTTAATAGGTTAATGGGTCTAGGTAATGCTTATCAGTGCTGCCATAATCACAAAATAGGGATAGCCAGACCTTATGTGATGGAAGTATACACCACTACTTATGAATTAATCTTGATAAGATATGAACCCAAATCTGATTAAGCCTCTAGATCTAACTAATTTACAGGAAATGCAGGGATCAGTGACTCTACAAGAATGTAATCAGGAAAACTTGGGAAAGTTGTTGGACAAACAACTCTGATTTTTAATTTCAGGAGGAAAAGAGGGGAGTGAAGAATCTGTAGATTAAAAGAGACTTAACAAGCATGCCAACCAATTGCAAAGTATGGACATTATTTTGATTCAAATTCAAACAAATGAATGCACTATGAAAAAAATTTAAGATAAGCAGAGGAACATAGACATTGACTATTTTTAATGATATTAAAGAATTATTGTTACTTTTGTAGTGGAATAATAATACAGTTATTTTTTAAAAGAAACCTTATATTTTAAAGATGTTTTATTTTAAAAATATATTAAGTGTTATGGTATCTTGAATTTCTTTTGGTATAATCCAGAGGTCCATGGGGGAAATGGGGCACAAGTGTAAATAACAGAAGATTAGGTAATGGTTTAAGCTGAATGATAGGTACATAGAAATTCATTATGCTGTTTACTTTTGTACATAATTGAAAATTTCCACAACAAAATGATAAAACCTGTAAGATAAACCCCTGGAAGAATGGACATGGAATGTATAACTTCCCAACCCTTAGAAGAGATAAAAATGAATAAGAAAACAAAAGGCAAGAAAAGGGGAAAAGAAGGGGAGGGGCGGGAATCTAAAAAACATTTCAAGGAGAAAACACAAAACAAGATGGCAGAAACATATCTAAAAGTGCCAGTGATGATAATAGATGGAAACAGCTAATTAATCTATTAAAATATAGATTGGGGAATTCCCTGGGGGTTCAGTGGTTAGGACTCCTCATTTCCACTGCAGAGAGCCTGGATTCAATCCCTGGTTGGGAACTAAGATCCTGTAAGCTAAGCGGGCTGCCTTTCCCCACACCCAAAAGACAGATTGGGTTAAAAAAATTCAACTTTGTATATATATACACATATATATGTATACACACACACACACACACACACATATATTACAAGAGAAACCCTTAAAAAATGAAAAGGAGGAAAATGAAGAGATAGAAAACTATCTACTAGGCTAAACAAATGATAAGAAGCTGAAATTAGGTAAAACAGTTCAATAAGGTAAGAATGAAATGCATTGAAAGGAATTAGTAGCAAAGTGACCATTGGTGATCGTGACAAAAATGGTTTGGGGTCACAGTGGGGACTCAGTCAGGTTGTGTGTGACATGCAGTGAATGGCAAAGAAGTAGGAAGGCAGAAGGAACAGTGAGGGCAAGCAGAGGAGGCACAGTCCTAGTTGGGGAAGAGGGGTTACTTGTCATTTGTTTACCTGTTCGAGCCTGTGTAAATATTGATGCCATGAAGCCAGAGGAGAGAGCCAAGGAAAAGAAATGGGAGAGAACTGAGGGGAAAGCAATTGTGGGGAGCCAGGCTGAGATCCAAAGCACCAGGAGAGACTTTAGCAACAGACAAGAAGAAAACATCTATTTTATTTTATTTCTAATTTATTAATTGGTCCATTACACAAACAATACATGAATGCATACTCAAAAACATCAAACATTACAGGTAAAGCTAATGCACTCCACCAAACTACTGTGAACAGTTTGGTTAGTACCCTTCCAGACCTTCTCTATACATTTTTATAATACACAATTAGGTACTTAAGATGTACACTATACAGTATTTGTGTGAATGGGTGTGGTATGTGTTTTAACATCAGTGGTACCATGTGTATTTCATGTATTATCCTTCTATTTTCCCCTAAACTTTTAAAAAACTTAACATTGTATCTTAAGAGATCTTTCCATGTCAGTGCATGTAGGACTCTCAATTCTTTTTCACTGATGCCTATCTATAACATGTACCATGTATAACACGTACCATGCTCCATTCCTTAGATGCATATTTTGGTTTTTCCAGTTTTATAGTTACAACCAAAGGAACAACAGACATCACCGTAGAAGCTACATTATGAATAAAAGTGTGTAAAGTGTGTTTCATTAAAAATGGAAAAATATTGGGTCATAGGGCATGTGAATTTAAAATTGTAATGGATACCATTTGGTTGTCTTTAGAAGTGGCTGTGCTAATTTATATGCTCCCTGGTAAGGTAGGAATCCTGTTTCCTCACACTCTTGATTTATATTTTAAATATTTTGCCAATTGGATCTGAGATATCTCTTGTGTTTTAATGTGCATTCCCCTTATTTGTTTAAAGTTGGGCATCTCTTCACAATCTACTTGCAAAACTTCTTGCTTACGTACTTTCATAGGGATATTTCTAAATATGTGTATGTGACCAAAAAGCGTGAGTCCTACTGGAATTAATTTTTGTGAGTTAGAGATCTAAAATTATTTTTTACCAAAAGGTTATGTTATCTTAGTACTATTTGCTGAATAATCCATTCTTCCCTTATTGATTTGAAATGTCACTTTTATGATTTACTCAACACGTGAGTGTTTCTTTCTGGATTCTCAGCTTTAATCAGATTTCATTTTGGTATTAGGTACCTGAGTTATTATTAACTTGGTTCACTGAATGGTAGCTGATTTTGTCAGCTAAGATAATGAATGTGTTGTTTATGAGACAATAGAGGATATAATTCATGATACAAGAGTTCTTTTTATTTAAATCAATTCTGTTATCTACAAACTTAGAGTATTAAGAAATGTGTAAACTTCTCTTTCAGACTAGTTCCTTTCTTAGGGGATACCTTGCAGGCTAAATATAGAGATGGAAGGTCTTTTCGCCAGGTCCCCTCTTTCTAGTATTTGATGTTAAAGCTTTTTGGTGATTTCAAGTTGTTTCCTGGTAATGTCAAAGGGTTTCACATGGCATGGCAATATTACTGTTCATTTATAAGAATGTTTCATTCCACAAATGAAATGAGGTCCACAAATCATGAGATATACTTTGAAAAACAATGTGATGCTCTTTTACTTTTACATTGGACCATGAACTCCTGAAGTGTTTAAATCATGCCTCATTTTTCTACTCCCAAACATTCCATTCAGGCTGCAGGCAGTGCCTGACTTGAACTAGAATTGAATTGCATTTCAATAGTGTTCCTATAAAATAAAAAAAACAAAACTCAAGTTTCTAAAAAAAAAATTTAGGGGCATAACAAAGTTATGCATATTTTTTTCTGCCCATCTGCCGCCTGATTAAATTATATATATTTTGTGAATTTTTATTGTTTTCTTAAAGTAGGAACACTAGAACTAGACACTGACCTGACAGTTCACACCCAAATGTGAGAAAAATGTTCCCTTGCTGTTCATGGACTGCCTCAGGTATGATCTATCTATAGATACACTGCTTGCCTGCTAAATGACAGCGAGAACTGAGATCTGGAAAACATTCTGAATTTAAGTGGGCAAGCATACTTTATGGTTGTTATACAGAAAAATATCAGGCGTGCAAAACAATGAATTAAAAAGGTAAATTCAACTTTTTATGGGAAAGTAAAAGTGTTACATGTGCTGTATTTTAAAATTCAGTCATTTTTAGGATCAAAGTTAGCACACCTTTTCCTTCTTTCAGAGGAGTGACTTTGGCTCTCATGGGTAATGCCTTAGTTCATAAACTTCAATGCTCTGTTTAATAGCTCAATCTAAGTCATTAGACCTTGGGAAAACTCCCTGAACTATTTAATCTATCAGTTTCCCTGATGAGGAGAAGGAAAAATAAATCTAACTTACATGGTCCAAGAATGTTGAACAAGTTCTATGAGCCAAGTAGATTGTGCCAGTGCAAAATAGCAGCTTCTTACTTTACCATTATCAATCCTGAAAGGCTGTCTTACTTTTATTTTTGATGATTCTGCTAAAAACAAAAAGGCCATCTAAGACCTTTAACTTTCTTTGTATAGTGCCCCGCTTACCATTTTTATTTGTGAACACATGTCAATCCAATTGCAGTGAACTGAAGGAAATCATTAAGAAGCACTTTTACAAGAATCTCTCTACTGATGAAAGGAATACATGCTTATAAAGAGCTGATCTTACCATAAAAATTCTGAAACCTGCTAGAGAAATAAATGAAACTGGAATGCATTCTGGAAAGTCAAAAAAGGGAAAAAAACAGGATGCAAATATACATCTCTAAATAAGAAACTATTAGTATTGCTAGAATATAGAAACACGGATTACTAGCCAGGAGGAGGTGGAAGAAAATGTCCAGTTTTGCTTAGGCAGGGGCTCACAGGGCAGAAAGAAACCTGAACTGAACTGTGTCAAAGAATGAAAGGCTACAGCCTAGCAGAACCCATTCTGATTTGGGTTGTCAAATGTCTGCCATGGAGGTAGAACCCATATTATCCTTTCTGGGGAGGAAGAGAGAGCTCTGAGGGACACACCTTGAATTCATCCTTCTGGGCCACTCTAATCCCTAGTCACTATAAAAGGGCTAAATTTGGTTTACCTTTAGGACTGGATTTACACAAAGGCATTAAAAGACAGCCAAGGCTGATCTAGTCCCCCCTACCCTTTATTTAAATTCTTGAAATTCCTTAAACAGGAAACAAAGACTTTCATTTCATAGAGATATATGGAAGCAAAAGTCTTACTCAAACTAAGACTTAGAGTTCTCTCTGATCTTTCCTTGGCGCAAGAGGCACCTGATTCTAGGAATGTAATGTTCATCATGGAGGCAAAGATGATACAGAAAGACTCACGACCAACTTCCTTCATGAATGTCAGATGGCCTATGCAATTTTGCCTATCCATCATTTCTTTTACGTTAATACTGCTGTCCTTCCTAAATTATGTCAGCTTTTAGTTTTACCCCTCAACGACCTCTTATGCACTGCTGGAATGATTGATTTTTCTGAAATGAAATTCTAATTACAATCCAATTGCTTAAATTCACGAAATCATTCCTGCTTTCCTAATCGATGCCAGACTACCCAGCTGAGTGAGGCAGTCGTTGACTGCCTGCCTCCTAGGAAACAAGCCTTGCTCATACTCTTTGAGCACTGTTTTACTTTTGTGACCTTCAAGACTCAGGTGTCACCTCTTTGAGAAATCTTCCCTAACAAAGCCATCCTTGATGGTGCATAACAGATCTTTATTATTGCCATTGTATCTCTTGGTTTGTCTATATCCTTAAACTCTGAATGTTGAAGGGTGGGCTTTGTCCTTTTCAATTGAATTCAATTATTAAAGAGAATTGAGTCACATCACAAAGTGCCTGCCACTGAGCTATAACTTCCTTAAAAAAAAAACCAACTTCATCTTAAAAATTTGCTTACAGAAAATCCAGTGATATTTTAATTCTGGTTCTACAAAGAATTTTCATGAACAGATATTTTGGTTACTATAATCTTAAGTACACTGCACCCCTTTCCCCCCTTCCATTTTTTTTTTTAAAGGTCCAGAAATGACTAGTGTTTGGAACTTGGAGAAATACTCTCATCTCTGACCCATGACAGAATAATGAGTTTTAATTGGCCATCATTGAGGGCTTGATAATAAAGCATTCCTGTCTTTATACTTGTTATGCTTAGTTCAGAACATTGGAAATAGAATTGGCAATATCCAGCTATTTTTGGACAAAAAATTATGAGTTAAAATAACCATGTATATCTCGCAACCCCTTTTTTTGGGGGTGGTATAGTAAGCTATAAAATAACATTGTAGCTACCTAATTTTGGGGGGGGGGCAATAAAGTTTGTACATATTGCCATATCAGAAACAAAATGTCCTATGATTCTGCAGTTGGCTAAAGTAAATAAACAGAAAACCTCTGTGGTACCCTGGCCTATGAGCATTTCACTGAGAAAATTACAGATGGCATTCATACAAAGACTGTGCTCCTAAACTAGCATCTTAGTAAATTGATATTCCAGCTATGTTAATTGGAGACCCTAAATATCAGAGGTAAAACTGAAATTTAAAGATTTAATCAATTGGAGGAATGCTTGATGTTGCTTTAAAATACAGTCTATCTGATGCAGACAAGCATATAGATTTTCCACGCTAAGTTGTCCCTGACTTTGGAGTGGGGGACTCATGAGAGTAGGTATGGATATACAGGTTTCCTTTCACAAGTCCAAAGGGAAGGCAGGGGAGTTGGGAAGCAAACAACAGGCACTACTATCGTTTTGCATTTTTTGAACATGGCACCATTAGTTATCTTCTCATGTCATTAAATTGAAGTTTGTTAATATTTAAGGCTCAGTACATTTTTGCCAACTTACTTTTTAGACATTTACAGAAAGCTTGCCTTTCTACATTAGGTCCTGCTATTTAAAGACAAATAATTTTGTTAAATACTAATTTGTATTTTTTAGATTACTAGAGGTTAAACCCTTAGAAACTGCCATTTATTTCTTCTGTGAACTATTCATGTATTCTACTGTGATTTTAAAAAAATGTAATCGTAATAATTGCTTTTAATTACCACTTTAAACATATGAATCATTTCCTTTATGACTATTACTTAGGAATTATAGCGTTTTTCTACTCCCAACACCAAAATTGATATTTTCACAAAAATTCCAACTTTTTCTAATACTAGTTTTTCTCCACCTGTATTAAATATACTGTTTGAACTTCAGGGGCACACCCGGGAGAGCCTTTTGGTAAACATTCCAACATGGAAGTTTCACTTCCTAACTCATCTGATACAGCTCTACTTAGCAATCTTACTCCATATCTTCGGGTTGCTTCTTCAAGCCTAAGGACTTAAGTTCCTTTAGTTATTTCTATTAACATTAAAGTTCTGTTTTTAGTGAATATATCCTGCAGCATAAGTAGAATATAAAATAACTGGAAGTTCCATGTACACTCTGATTTTATGCATTTAGTTTGTGGCTTTTTATTTTAAATAAAGAACATTTGTCTTCTTTTAATGCAGAGAGCTAATTATTGATTCTCAGTAACTCCTGATTAGCTAGTTGGCTATAGATATAGAGCATCTTAATTTCTACAGGCACCTTTCTGAATTCAAGTAAAAGTTTTGGTAGACAAGGATTTCCTACTTAAATGTCATTGACATAATATGAGTATCGAGTACAAATATTGCTCACTGTTCTTGCATTCTTTAAGTTATTTTACCTTGAAGATTTAAGAACCATCCTTAAGTCATTAGTAACAGGTTTTCATTGAAGGAGTATCTGGAACTGTGAAAATACAAATCTAATCAAATTAAATTTTGAACACATATAGAGCCAAATATTTCAACAAAACTGCAGTTTAATTTCAGAAAATGTGTTAAAATATATATTTATACATCAATTTCTGACATACACTTAATGTGTTAGTATACACAAAATGATGCTTTCTCTTGAAACTGTATTTATGAAATGTACATTTTAATTTAAATACTCAGTATACACTGCACTTAATCTGCATGTTGCATTTATTAAATACATTAAAATCTGCAATGTAACAAAACGTTTTCTGCATACGAAATTCAAAACACCATTTTAAATGAACAAAAGATGGCTCACTTCATTTTTATTTTTACAACTAGTGTATAATACACTAGCTCAGCTCCACCACACTACCTGTTCGTTCTTTTTTATTTGACATTGTTCACAGACTAGTACATATTACAATAAGAGTGCTGGATAAAAACATGAGGTACGAAAGTGGTTCAAAGATTATAGGTCATGCAGATCATGCTAGACAGCAAAGAAAATTGTGACCGAGAAAACACTAAATAAAAATACATAAAGAATGTGCATTATAAAAAAAAAGAAAACAAACAAAACTCCATTACACAGCTTTGCTTCTTTGGTTACAAAGTAGGTTGAACAATTTCACAGCTTTTTATTCCCACCCGAAAAAAGTCATACGAAATGTCAAAAAGCAGAGGAATCGTGGCAATTTCTATTAGAAAGTAGAAACAAATGAACAGCTTTCTTCATCAAAATAGCCCAATTATTCATTATATCACAATAACTGGTGACTACCTGTACAGCTGCACTATGTTCTTCATACTTACACTATACAAAATTTACATTCAAGCTGGGTCTTTACTACTGAAAATAAATACCGAAGGTAAATTGCCATTAGTGTTAGAAATATGCCAGGATTCTTTTGTTCAATTATTGCCTAAACGTTTTATCTATTAAATGCAATCCTGTCTTTCAATTCCTTTACTGATACTTATAATTATTCAAAAAAATTAAAAAAGTTCTGTGACATTGTTCATGTACATTATGAAAATAGCAGCCCTGTAATAAATAAAACACAAATAAATGAAAACTTATATAGGCAAATGTTACTGATATTGAAAGAAAAGTGGCTCTTTAGATGAACTGTTATTTATAATATGATAGAAAGGCTCAGGGTAAATCCATGGGTAATAGGAAACATGGGAGAGCCACCAAAGCTCTTAAAAGACCCTACTCGTGTGCACCAGGTAAAATGCAAACTCTGCTCACTTTAATACACCTCATCTATTACTCTCCTTGTGTACTGATGACAGAAACTGGACACCAACAGCGCTGCATGACATCTCAGAGAGGAAAAGCTCTTGTAGAATGATTGTCTAATACTGAAAGGGCCAAACACACAACTGAAGCATGGCTACTTGCTTTCGTATAAAGTGGAAAGAACACCAGTGGCACACAAGGATAGATTGCTTTCAGTTTTTTTCTCAATGAGGCAAGAAAGCTTTATGCTGAGGAGACATTCGGCTGCTGTGGAGGTTGCGTTGGCTGCGGAGGCTGTGCTATCACTGCTTGCTGTTGAGAAGTGCTACCAGGATTGGCTTGTTGGGCTGGGAGTTGGGATAATTGATCATTGTTTGAAAGAGATTTTAACAGTGCATTTTCTCGTTCAAGTAAAGAGTTTCTTTCAACTAATTCTTTTATTTGTTCCTTTAGAACTTCCACTTCTTCTCTTACTGCATACATCAAATGGCTTTTCACCAGATCCTGTGAAAAACAAAATTAGGAATGTCAAAAAGGGTGAAAGGGGAAGGAGCTGCTATCTGGTTCTCCTTATAAACACAAGACGATTGTGTTGTGCCTTATAAACACAAGATTATTTTATGCTAATTTTCCTGCTCTTGCTTTTTATGTTTCTACTGTTTCCTGACCAACCCTGAGGAAGATGGGGTGGAAAAAAATCTAGTTCCCAACTGGGGCAGCAAGTCCAAAATTTTCTTTTCAAAGTCTGGAGTGATTAAAAAAAAAAATACCAGCTCCTTAAATTTTCAATTAATAAAGCTTAGAATTAAAAAAAAGTTTAAAATCATATACTTAGATGTCAGATGAAGAGAACAAAGGAAACTAAACTGCTATTAAACTAGTTATAGTAATGCTTTAAAAAATAAAGTGACCTGCAATTTCCAACTTCAAAATCTTAGGATTAAAAAAAAAGCAGACTAATGGCCTTTATTGACAACCTATTTATAGTTTTAATAACTTGAATCCAAATACTTTTTATAATGTTGAGTATAAATCTTTAAGAAAAACTGAAAGTAACAGCAGAAATCAGAACCAGAGTCAACAGAAACAAGTCTCTTTATTAAAGCTGAGTAATACACTCTCTGTCCACTGGACCACCAGAAAAGTCCAGGTCTCTAAGTTATTCTTGATGCTGAGATATTTAGGGGATCAAATGCATGTTGATTATATATATCCCCCCAAATGGTCCTTATCAATAGCGTAACATGAAATGTAAGATGTTCAAGTAGGAAAAGTATTTACTCCAGTGGTATTTCTAGACTAAAAATTCTCAATGTTTTAGCATTTTCAACTAAATCTTATTATTGAAAAATATACTTTGGTCATCTTGGTTTAAAGAAATTAGATACTTGTTTTTTAGGACTGATAAAACCCAAGAATGTATGAAATGAGAAGACTATAAATTTTTACTTACCATTGCTTGTTCTATTTTGTTGTCAATGGCTACACCACCTCCCCCAGATGCACTGGAAAAAATTAGAATATTTCATTAAATTATTCTAAGAAAACGTAAGCTCCCTTCCAACTCTTAAAGTAAATAAAAACATTTGTGTTTTACTTAAAACCAAAATAGTAATTTAAAATAGACCTATTAGTCTATTTTCAGAATTTCATACTCAAAGCTCTCACTTTGCAAATGAGGATCTCAGCAAATAGGTGATTTCTAAAAATCCTTTGTAGTTTCAACATTTCCAACTTGCCTATGAAATATATATGCTACTTTAAAAATTAACTCCCAGTTCTATCCAGGAGTTCTCAATTTAGATATATTTCAAATGAGCAGTATCTGCTCCACATCTCTTCATTTACTAACTGTATGTTCTAATTAACTTTCATGCAAAAATTTTAGTGGTTACTTATTGCAGTAAATTCAGATGATTACTCCTATAGATTTTTATATTTTTAATATCTCGTTTTTAAATTTTAAAAACTGGCTTGTAGAAATGATTCAGAGGGCTTTTGGGCAAACAATACTTGGAGGGTTGGTTAACAAGGAACTCAAATGTCTGGCAGACCTGCATGCTTTGACTGTAGCTTGCTACCTGGCAAAAATCACCAACTAAGGTATGTGGTTTAGACCAAATTTTCCTAGAAACAATTGGAAACAGTTTAGCTGGTAAGTATATCTCAAGTTCAAGTATCATTTTAGATGTATATGATAATGACACAGAAGGCTGAATAATTATCCTCTTTGGCAGTTTATATTTTCCTATGTATATAGCAAGGACCTATATCCTTTTCTTGGTGTTTTTGTAAATTTTAAAGAACAGTTATTAGATATTTCTAAATCTATTAATCTACTGTTTCAACACAGGAAAAGGTCTTTATTTTTATATAAAACTTTACTACACATTCTTCATTTAATATTTAGTGATAAATTTAGGTGCTAATATATCTGAAGACTATTTTACTTTAGATGATGGGGACCCTCACCATCAGATTGAGGCTCAGAAATATCCTATCTGACGTAGTGGTACGTTTTATATTGTAATCTAAGTAGACATGGTTACAGTCCTGGTTTTGTTACTCACTACCCTACATCAGTAAATCATCTATTTAGCTTCCTTGGGCCTCAGTTTCCTCATCTGTAAAATGAAGGGGTTGGTATCTCTGCCTCAGTGGCCTTTGAACTTTTTAATCCTCTAAACTCTGAGTCAATGTATGGAAAACACTAATCTTGTTTATCTGAGCATTTACAATATTAATAATAGGATACTACTTCACTTCCTGCTATTGCTAAGATGAAAAGGAGCTTCTGTATACCTAATAACTGGAAAGGATATATAGATCATTAATACTTATATATGTTAGACTTTAAAATGCTTGTAGAGACTAAATATGGCTTCATGTAACTATAAACTACAGAACTATATAAACTTTAATGTAAAGTTCAGTTCAGACACCATATGGGTAAAGTCACCAATACTGGCCATAATTTGGCAAAAAAGATGGTAATAGTTGGACACGACTCAGTGACTTCACTTTCACTTTTCACTTTCATGCATTAGAGAAGGAAATGGCAACCCACTCCAGTGCTCTTGCCTGGAGAATCCCAGGGACGGGGGAGCCTGGTGGGCTGCCGTCTATGGGGTCGCACAGAGTCCAACACGACTGAAGCGACTTAGCAGCAGCAGCAGCAGCAGGCATTTAGATTAGAATTTGCCTGAGAATCCCAGATTATACTTTTTTATTCTGTATCAAGGGATAACTGAAATCATTTCATGACTTAAATACAATCAATTCTTTTAATATGTCAGTTTAAAATAGACTATTGTAAATGCTAACTTTAATACCAGTTTTACATACTAATGAGCAAACAAACAAAAAATCTAAATAAATCTCAAACTCTTAAAAGATTTCTTTTCTGACAATTAAAATAAAACCTAATCAGTTTTCAAACCATTTCCTCAGCTAAGGAACAATAATTAGCATCCTACTCTTTGTTGATAAAATAACCTCAAGTTATTTTAACCCCAGTCCTGACATATATATATTCGCATAGTTCCAATTCACCTGGCTTTCTTCTACTTGTTTCTTAAGATGTTCACTGCCATCTCTTCTGGAATGCCTTCTAGTTTCCTAAGGTGAACCAATATTCCATCCCTTTTGTGGTTTCAATAAAATAATCACAAACTTTTTACAGTGCATAACCATGAAATTCTGGCCCCTCTATATACTCACTGTGAATTCTAGGAAATTATTTAACCTTCCTAGATCTCAGCTTTTTTTTTTTTTTTTAATCTAAAATAAGGATGGTATCTTCAGGATTCTTGCCTGGGAAATCCCATGGACAGAGGAGCCTGGCGGGCTACTGTGCACAGGGTTGCAGAGTCGGAGGTGACTGAGCAAGGAGCAAGGATTATAAACCCCAATTCACAAAACTCCTGTGAGGATTAAGTGACTTTAAATAATACTACCACTGTTAACTCTATCAGACTGAGCTCTTTGAGTGAGGTTCATTATCATCTTCACCTCTGTGAAGAGAACAGTGCTTGGCACATAGGAGCTCAGGTGTGTACAGAAAGAGTCAATATGACAACAGTTACTGAATATATTAGAAACAATCACTGGTTCATATTAGGAAGCCATTCTATTTTTTTGAGTTTAAATAAATCAGTAGTTCTCCGTGTGGTCCCTGAACCAGGAGCATCATCAGCATAATATGGGAACTTGTTAGAAATGCAAATATTCCAGTCCACTCGACCTGCTTTTGAGGTGGGATTAAAAAAATCTATTTTAATAACTCCTCCAGCTGATATGCAAGAAACTAAAGTTTGAGAACTACTGCTTTAAAAATAAAGATACAAAATGGGCTTCCCAAGAGGCTCAGTGGTAAAGAATCTGCCTGCAACACAGGAGACTTGGGTTCAATCCCCTGGACATGAAAATGGCAACTCACTCCAGTATTCTTACCCGGGAAATCTTGTGGACAGAGGAGCCTGGTGGCTCAAAAGAGTTGGACATAGCGACTAAGCAAGCAAGCACCAACATGGTAGTTTTAAATAAAAACAAATAGGAGGGTATTCTATTTGATGATCCCAGAACATGGGATCAATGAGGGTAATAAGGTGTTTTCTATTGTGTTCAAAGTCAACATAGTGGTTTGGGGTTTACAATCTTTTAAAATGAGAATGATTAGCTGCAACAGAATGAATACTTTTCTTTTATTTGCTTCCTTGACCTAACATTACAGTATTAGGCCTTGTTTTCTTTCTTATTGCATTCACTACACTAACTGGGCGATTAATAACCAGTTTCCGAACTTGAGTTCCTTAAGAGAAGGCTTCCTAACACTTTGTAACTATTCTGATAAACTTATACAGTGCTACAAAAGGGGGTAATTTTCATAAAGAAACTTTCTGTTTACTATGGGTCACTCTTTTAGAATAAAGTCATAGGTGGATTAGCATTTATTAGATGAATAAACAATTGTGGGTACTGAGGGAATGGACAGAAATATAGAACTGTGAGAAGAAACACAAGAATGAACTATTACTTTTTTATATAATGAATGTTCGTTTCTTGGAATTGTGGCTCCCAAAGGAACCCAAAGGAGCTTGATAGTGCTCTAAATAAATTACAATCACATTCGTAAGAAAAGTAAAACTTAAGAGAAACTGAAAACTTAAGTATCAGTGTTGGATGGACTTTCACGCTGTTCATCTTTTAATTTACCACAATTGGTTCCCCACCACAGTTTTTCTCCCCAGGCCTGCTTACTCTTATCACATTAGATTACTTGCAACCTCACTGAGAAGACAAGGGGCCAGATAGGAGACTTCGCTCCGTCTTCACAAGTGTCTTACATTTGCATCCTTCTTAATAGGCTAACTCTTTCATCTATGCTCTCAGCTCAGTGACTGCAAATCATCCCGTCTTTCCTCTCTAAAAATTAAAACCAGTGAAGGCAAAGTTAGGCTTAACTTGATCTCATATTGAAGAAAAATTCCTTATGAGAAATCAAAATTTTTCTTACACTGGTCTGCCAGGGAAGTCCCAAAAATGCTTATTAACAAAGCAACAAGGTAGAGGAAAGGAACACAAATGACTTCTCACTTCATGGCAGCACACACACTTTAGTGAGTTCTTACTCCAAGCCTGAGTAATACTCTCACTTTACAGTTGAGGAAACTGAAGCCTAGTAACTTACTCAGACACAACCGGAGAAAGTGAAAGTGAAGTCGCTCAGTCGTGTCTGACTCTTTGCAACCCGTGGACTGTAACCCACCAAGCTCCTCCGTCCATGGGATTCTCCAGGCAAGAATACTGGAGTGGGTTGCCATTTCCTTCTTCAGGGGATCTTCCTGACCCAGGGATCAAACCCAGGTCTCCCACATTGCAGGCAGACGCTTTAACCTCTGCACCACCAGGGAAGCCCACCTAACCTAATTAATGTCAAAACACACTATCAAGCTTTTCCTATCATAACATTAAGACTGTGAAAGGAAGAAAGCAACTATCTATAATGACCTAAAAGAAATACAGAGTTGTGTGCATTGTGAAAAGTGCTTAAACTTAGTTGTGAAACCACAAGCATGGATCCTACTATGTTCATAACATGCCATTTATCTTAGCTAGCATATTCCTAGAAGAGGTTCAGGTCTGAAAACAAGGTAGGTAGCTTCTAGGAAAAGGCACTTGCTCAGTGATCTTTAGACAACCAGCATAGTTTGATTCTCTGCTAAGGACTAAAATGTTCTTTTGTTAGAAAGTTGAAGGTACCTTAAGACTATACAGATCCATATGCAGAATATTATTTTAAAAATTACCTTGCTTTACTCAAAGACCCTCCTAATTTTCTCTGCTGAAGCACAATACAATTAAAACAGGAATTCCACAAATCACAAAATAAAATGTTGTGTGATAAGAACTCATTTGACTGAATTGGCAATCTCATACACTAAGGTTCAAGCACCTTTACCCAAACCAGGTAAAATCAATTCTTTTTAAACTTAAAAGTAGAAACTATAGTCTTTCTTGGAGGCCAGTCCTCAAGAATCACATACTGTTTCCAACACATCATTGACAATCTTCAACCCCTTGCTCACCGCCCATAATAAGCTCTATATCATTAGTACTATAAATGGTTTAATTCTAATCTGGATTACACTTTGCCTCCTCTCAAAGAAATGTGTTTTTATTTTTAGAAAGTAATTGTTAAGTAGCTGATTGCAAAAGAAGAAATCCAATGAATCTACAGCTCAGCAAGCTTATCAAGGTTTAAAAAAAAAAAAAAAACACAACAAAAAACTATTACCCTTTCTGTAAAGTGAAGTCGCTCAGTCGTGTCCGACTCTTTGTGACCCCATGGACTGTAGCTTATCAGGTTCCTCCCTTCATGGGATTTTCCAGGCAAGAGTGCTGGAGTGGATTGCCATTTCCTTCTCCAGGGGACCTTCCCAACTCAGGAATCGAACGCGGGTCTCCCGCACTGCAGGCAGACGCTTTACCGTGCGAGCCATCAAAAGGAATTTTAAAAACTATTTATATTTTCTCACAATTAAGAGCAAGTGACAATCCTCCTTCCAAAAAAGAGCCTATGTAGATAAAAATTCATACAGACAGTCTCTGGCTAAATGCAAACCTCTGTCGTTAAGAATAAAACTGTAAGACAAAATTAACAGAAAATTAAGCTAAGAACTCAAATTGTATGTACCCTAATTATTAACCTTAAGTTCTAACAATGTAAAAACAATCTGTTTAATTTCGTGGTTTAAAAAACATAGGCAAAAGTCCCCATGGAGATTTTATTCTCAGTAACACAAAATAAGTGATTTCTGTGGACCATAAAAGCTGTTATCATGCTAAGCAAGCAGGTAAAATGGCTATTCACAAAACTAAACGTTATCAAGTACTCAATCTTACTGCGAAAAAAGCTTTTTACCAAGGAAATATTAAAAACCCAGCTAAATATACAAAGACTGATATTTGTTTTTAACATCTATAAAAACCTTGCTCACCAATACCGTTAGCATATTTTACATTCATCTAATTAATTTCAGGTCAAAATCCTGAAATTTTGTTTCAGAAAAGAATATTTAAAAAGAGGAAAAAAGGATACACACTGTGGATTATACCAATGTCAGTTTCTGGACTTCAGGTGTTATATTATAGTCATGCAAAATTTTACCATTGGGGGAAGAACTGGGTGAAAGGATACATAAAACCTCCCTGTACTTCTTTTTTTGGGGGGCAACTTATCTATAAGTATTCCAAATAAAACTTTTAAACGAGATACAAGTACAGAGTAAAGAATAAATTCAGTGAAAGGAAAGTGAAAGTGAAGTCACTCAGTCATGTCCGACTCTTTGCAACACCATGGCCTATAGCCCACCAGGCTCCTCCATCCATGGGATTCTACAGGCAACAGTACTGGAATGGGTTGCCATTTCCTTTCCAGGGGATCTTCCCAACCCAAGGATTGAACCTGGGTCTCCCACATTGTAGGAAGATGCTTTACCATTTGAGCCACCAGGGAAGTCAAATAAATTCAGCGGGTACACACAAAAAGGTATACCATCAATATAAAGTCCCTCTCCTACCTCAGATTCCCTTTGTCCAAGTCAACCACATATCTGTATCAGTGACCTTAAAAATGTCCATTTAGGAAGGAATTCTTTCCTGTTTTGGAGTGGGAGAGGCCTTTCTAACTATATGCCTCAAAATATATGAAGTACTTCTATAAATCTGTAAGACAAGAAACCCCAGTAGAAAAATGGGTAGAATACACATGAACATTCACAAGACATTAAAAAATACTCTATCTCATAATAAAAATACAGACTAAAACTATAATATGTGATATTATTTCCCTAAACACGCTGGCAAACATATTAAAATTTAATGCAAAATTAGTGAGGCTGTGGGAAAATGGGCTTTCTCTTACTGTGCTGATGAAAAATGGTATAATGGTATAATCCTTATAGAGAGCAATTTGGTTACATCTAATAAATTTTGCATGTACATACACACCCTCACTCTTCAAGTCAGCAATTCTACAAGTAGGTATTTATCCAACAGGTATTTTTACATACATAGGAAAAATGTACTGACAAAATTACTCATTACAACGTTGTTCGTAACAGCAAGGTTTCTGACTAGCAATAGGGAAGGGGTTTAAATAAATCATGGTATAGCCATTCATTTAATACTAGCCATTTAGTAAGGGGAAAAACCCACAAAGATGCTGTTCTGTGTACTGAGATGGAAACCTTAGGATGTGTATATATTATCATTTATGTGAAGAGAGAGATTATGTATTTGCTTGTATATGCAGACAGACTGGAAACACACACAAAGAAAGTTATCTGTTTGCGAAGGCAAGGCACAAGGGGAACAGGGATTGAAGACTACTTTCATGCACTTTGAAGAATACTGAAAAACATTTTCCAAAATGAAAATGATTCATAAAGGAGTTATTACAGTGTGAACCTAAGACATGACCAAATGGCAGACAGGAAACAAGAAAGGAAGAAAGGAGGGAAGAGGACCAACAACTCCACTTGCTTTTGGAACTTTTTCTTTCTGAAAGATTAGGTACTATGTTTAACACAGGAAACTATTAATATACATGATACTTGTATTTGTAAAATTTATTTCCTTGGCTTAGGGTGAATTAAAATCACTTAAAAACATAACTCACAGTATAGTTATTTCTGTTTAAAGTGATGCTGGTAACTAAATAGTAAAAGTCTCTCAGATAAGTATCTAAGATACAACAGGCTACATAAGCTTACACAGTGTTGCATTAAAAAATGAATTCCAAATAAAGTATTAGTAAGATCTTTTTAACTTTTTTCCAGATTTCTTTACACTTCAATGTTATGATATTTTGGAGGAATTATTATTTGATAGTAAAATTCTGATATAATTATATACATATTTTTCTTGAGCTACTCTAAGGAAACAACTTAAAAACTAGCCAAACTAAAAATATTTTTCTGTTAAAACAGTCAAGATGGAAGACATAAGAATTTAGTCAGGAGACTTATATAAAAGGAAAACAGCATAGCAATTTTACCATTACAGTGCAAACATTCTAATAAACTAAGAAAGTTTACCATTCTATTTGAACCCGGGTCTCCTGCATTGCAGGCAGACGCTTTACGTGGGAGCCATCACGGAAACCCTAACATTCTATTACTTCAGGTTAAATACTTAAATGTAACAAGTACATGAAAAATCATATCTACATAAGATAAATTACATAAGATAAATGAGCTTATGCACTGTTATTTCTTATTAGACTAGCATTAGGCAAGGTTTGACACAATGAAAAAGTTATTTCCTTCCTGAGTCAGACTGAAAAAAGAAAGGGTGTGAGAAAGGGGTAGGAGGGTAGCATTTTCCCCAATGTTGGAGTGCTTACATTTAAAGGAGACTCTCTTGAAAGAGATTTCAGTTTACTGTTTACAAAGCAGCAACTGGTAATTTGGTGATAGCGAAATTACAGGGGAGGGAAGGACACATAACGGAGGTGTTTAAGCCTAAATTTAAAATTTGACACTATAGTCCTGGCTAATACTTCCTGGAGACTGGGAAACCAGTATACGACTGACAATTATCTAGACTGAGATGTACACTGGTATCTGAGAGTAAAAAAAGGAGGAGAGAGATTAGGAAGGTATTTTTCCCAACTCATGTTCAGAATAACTAACAAAAACCTATTTAACATAGTTATACTGAAAAATAACATAGTGGATATAGTTCCACATATTCATTTTAGATATTCTAAAGCCATTCCCTTTAGTCTGCTGGGACAGAAGCTGATAGTTAATCAACATCTAAAAATATTAAAATTTGGTGATTAAAGTACCATATAGGTTAACCTAGTAAAAGTTCTATGGTTTCTGATACTTTAAGACCTACCTTTCCTACAAAAAACAAAACTTCAGTAGAAGAGAAAAATTCAATAAAAATTCTTAATATTAATGAAGACATTACAAACACATAAAAGCTCAAATTTTTCCAGCTGTGTTAGGAAAAGGATAAAGATTAAGAAAAATACTTTCAGGGAAAGGACTACGATTAACAGCCATTTTGCAGATAAGATCAAGTCTCCTTTAAATGGTTAACAATATGGCATTCCTTCCCTTTGACTATGAGGAAATAACAGTTACCAACTAAGGAAATTTTCATGGTGTAAGTATATGAAAATGAACAAAACTGGAGAAAGAACATAATAAAAAAGAATATCAAGGGCAATAAAAACAAAAATGTAAAGCTCTTAAGATTTGCATTTCATTTCAGAGGCCAAGAAGCATTGAATAAATTTTTACCTAGCAGTGGGCCTATTATAAAACAACTTTTTATGTAGCTAAATTCATCTACAATTTTTAAAGTAACTTTGAATTCTTCAGCAATCACATACAAATGGGCCAAAGTGTGTGTGGCAGGGAAAGTGGGGGAAGAATCAAGAACTAGCTTACTATATGTATCTCTAATGCTAACCTTTACATTATCCCACCTCACCTCTCCCCAACTCCAAATGCCTGCAACTTTTGAAGTAAAAAGTCTAAACTCCTTAAGATGCTCCGTGGTTTACTTTTATTCTCTTTGTTGATACTGCTTCTCACTCTCTAAATACTCTACCATTCTTTTTAGAGCTTTCAGCTCAAATATTTCTCTTCTGGAAAGCCTTCTGTAACTCTTCCAGAAGTAATACAGTAAGTCATACTTCACACTACACTTGCAGCACTCCGCATATAGGGTGTGTTCTAACAGTTTCATCAATCTCCTACCACACAAAAGTGCTAACAATCTACCATGAGGCTGGCAGACATTTAATAAACAATGCTACAGAACTTAAGACTCAAAAACTGTATACTTGGAATTTGAGTCCTGAATACACTACCTGCTATGCTGACTGTGGGGCCTTTTTTCCTGTAAAGTTGTAACACGAAATAGCTGTACTGGATCACCTCTAAATCATCTCCTACACTTAACAGCAAAACTTTTCCAACATTTCTTGGTATTTAATAAACTTGGGTAATGGTACTATTTTAACCAAACACAAAACAAATAATTGAGGAAACATTCCTTACTCTCATTTCTCATTTTCAATTTGAAACTAAACTTGCTATATGTTCTTGCTATTATTAATGAAATAATCCGTATACCTAGGTAATTCAAATACCTAAGAGGTGATAAACCCTGGACAAACTTCTGCCTCTTATTTCCTAATAGCCAAATCTCAGTAACATTTACCTTTCTAGATGACACTTTTGTAAAAAAATAAAATAAAAATCGAATCTGTCTCCTCTGCACACACACAATGCTCAACAAATACTGGGTGAAAGAACATGAAGTTAGAAGTTAGTGTTCATCACAGAGAAGACCACTACATGTGGAATTAGCAAATACACATTGCAACTTAGCCTCACCTCAGGTTTACTATGTCCAGAGGCAAGTTACTCTTATTGGGCTTTTTTCCTTCATTATTTAGTTTTAGAGACTTTTGAAACACCCTAACTACTTCAATGTGGTGGTGTGTGTCTTTGGGTGGGTAGGGGAGGGGAGGGAAGGGAAGAGGGGTGCAGATTCAGTAAGAAGAAAGGATAATAACATTTAAGCCAAGTCTTAAAAAAGTTACCCAAGCAAGTAAGGGAGTAAAGGGAATAGCTAGACACTGCAAAATGCTCGGTCACAGGGATTAAGCAAGGGAAAATGAAAGTTTTATAACTCAAGCACAGAGAATCTTTGAGAAATCAGAGGGATGATAAAAATGAGAGTCACCTATAACATAGAAAACACCAAGAATGACTGCAGTTTTTAGTATGGAACAACTCAGGAGTGGGGAGATCATTAATGTGTCATAAGATTGTTAAGATTTTTTGAGGGGTGGGGAGTGAGTGGCAAAGAAACTTGCAGATGGAAATGAGACATTTTAAGCTACATTTGGGACTGCTGAATCTGAAATATAGATCACAATGGAGAAACACAAGTTGAGAAATAAGGTTACTAGAAATAGGTATGTAGAACTCTATAATCTTTGGCAAGGAGTCTAGATTTGAGAGTTGTCAGAATGTGATAGGTAGCTCGAACTGTGAGAGATGAGCCTAGTTAAAGAGTGAAGACAAATAGGGCCAGGACACTGGAGATCAGCAGGTAAAAAGCTACAGAAGAAGGGCTGGGCAGACACTACCCTTTCTTGAGAAAGCTAATTATTTCTTTCACTGAATATCCTTGTAATCGTCTCTTCTTTCTCAAGCATTCCACATATTAATTTTTTAAACTAAGCAGCTATTCTTGAACAAATCCTCTCAATCCCATTTCTGCAATGAGGCCTAACCAAATGAGTCAAAATGAGACTATCCCCTTGAATATCAAATGCCAAATATCAGTGAAGAGATCACAATTTTTGCTTGTCTTACAGCTAATCTCTTCATTTATGTCTGCAGAGATGTTATTTAAAAAAGCTTTTATAGAAAAAGCATAATTCTATAGACAATATATTTGACAAAGTAAAACTGTATCAGGTTAACCATTAGGGTTATCTGACCAAAACTCAGCTTTTGTTCCCAGGTTAATAATTAACCTTTCTTTACCATATTATATCCCTTCCTAATCTGTCCCCAAAGTCCAATAATAATAAATAAGAATGGAGGTTATCAAGGAACTGTTTCAAAATAGGGATAAACCCAGAAGAATAAAAGTATCATGAGGTTTTTAAAAATATAGTTGCTTCATTATGAATTAGACTAAAGGGACAGCTCCAAGCATGGTCATTACCCTTCAATAAAGTGAAGAGAATACTGTATCAGGGAAAAAAATATCTGGTCTATTTTACTTTTAATAAATCAATTAATTTTTGCATTTGGGATGTTTTAAAAATATAGGTTGGCCTGGGTTTGAGCAAAGAATTGAGTTGCTCATCTTCAACAAATCTAAGAAGAGTACTGTGAAGGCACGCCCTGAAGATTTATAACTGTTTAGGTTGTCACTTCACTACCGTTTGGCTTAACTGTCTTTTGCTCTCTGCTTCACTCTGGGGGTAAGACAGTTGACTTCTTAGCAGCTGCCTAAGCAAAAGGGTGAATTCTCCAAGAGTAATAAAGGGGTTTAAGAACATAGGCTTTACAACTAGACAAGCTTGTTTTAAAATCCCAACTCCCCTACTCACTAATGAGGTGCTCTTAGTAAGTTAACATACTGAAACCAGTTTTCTCATCTGTAAAATGGGTCATGGTTTGTACCTACCATAAAGGATTGCTGTAAGGATTATATGAGACTTTTTACAACAGTAGTACTTAAAAATTTTTTGTTCCTTCTATTGTTTGGATCAATTTGGATTTTGACAGTGTTTAAGGTTTACTATCCCACTGTATCTTGGATTAAAAATGAAGCAGTAAGGTATAAACAAAAATTATGATTAACATTAAGAAACAGCCTTTATGGTCTTTCCCAAAGAAAAATAATGCTAGTTATGCTTTAAATCTACTTGATTTCTTTGTACTTCTTTGATTACTTTGTACTCTTTGTTAAAGATTCAATGCAGTCACAAAATATATGCTAATAAAAATTGTGACTTGAGATTTAAACTTACATCAATGTTTATGAAGCACAGCATTCCTGTGAATTGAACATTCATAAAATTCTTTGACAGGATCTTAAAATTTCATTGTTTAGATATAAATAATCTTAACTTACTGTAAAAAAACTTTTCCAAAGCCACTAAAATATAACTTAATCAGTTTAATCCAACATAAAAATTTCCAAAAACCAGTTTAACCAAAAATATTTCACGCCCTTCTTCTAGTGTTACGTGACATTTCAACACTAAATATTACTAACAACTCAAAAGAGTGGGATAAAGTGTTGTTTTGCTTCTAAACTACATTTCCCTTAGTTGAGAATCACTGCTTTAGAATTACTTAACTCAAAAAAGAGATTCTTGGACAATAAAGAAAAGTATAAAGTAGCAGTATTATAAAATTTAAAGGGTTACAAGGTTTTCTCACTCATGGAGAAATAGGCTAAAAAATGCACATCTTCAGTGGCAAAAAGTTTTAACAGCTAATTACTTTTTCTCATTTCTTCTTTTTAATCTGGGCCCTTGGCAGTGAAACTGTCATGTCCTAACCACTGGACCAAGTCAGCTTAAATAAAAAGCCAATAAACTTTTTTCTGATATTCTTTTCATCTGGTTGTTATTCACTGAAAAAGAAGAAAGTATAACAGTTTCTATATAACATAGGCAACCGAAGTAGAGAAACTCTAAGTATGAGGAAAAGAAAAGTCAGTGCGCTATGGATTTTCAGGTTACTTCTGACAAAATTATGCCAGTGAAACTTAGCAGTTCTATGGGGATGACAAAGTCATAGCAGACTTTGTGGAAAATAAAGCTGGACTTTAAAATTCAGTCATAGGGAAGAAGAAAATGAAACCAAAGGCTATCCTGAAAGTGGAAAGAGGAGTTCAAAGGCTTGCTGGTTTGGTCAGGTCAGAGAAAGCTGACAACTCAAACTGTCATATCTTTAAGTGTGTATCATGAACAAGTAGAAGTTCTAAGTGAAGTAGATCCAGGATTCTGAAGACATTCAGATATACTTCACTCTTTTTATACTGATGATCAATGCACATATAAAGCAGTCCAATGAAACCCTTGTATCACCTCTAGAATCAGCAATTAGGAAGAGAGGAAACATCTTGCTATCTCTAAGATGTTAAGCAATGTCTCCTTATCCACTGAAAAAGAACTTCAGAACTAAAAACCATGACTTATGGCCATGAACTGGAACCCATATTCTTGACTACAACTGCTATGAAAACTAACACAACTAACTACAGAATATTCTCAGTTCAATGTTTCCATACAATTTGTAGTATAGCTTACATTTTTACATGAACCTAACCTCTCTACTAAATCTTTAAATGATGGCAAGGTATTTTTTTGCTTCACATTTTAGAGTCTCTGCTATACAAGAAGGGTTTATAAAAGGTTGAAACATGAAATGGAAAAAGAAAGAAGACCAGGAAGCTAAGATAAACATCACCGGAGGTGTTCAAAGACTAGATGACAACTTGGAAGGTATGTGGTAGACATAATTTAAGTATAAGACAAGTGGTTTGACTAAGTGACCACTACATTCCCTCCTAACTCAAAGGATAATAAATAGGACCAGATGCTAGGATTCAGTGAAATAATGCATTTGTGTCTGGCACATGCTAAATACTTAACACGTTAATTACACAATTTGTATTAGTAAGGTACAATGTTTTTGCTTTAAGGAGTAATATTATCATAGATTTACTAAGCCATATTTAGACACAAATATGTGTCTCTGTTACAAACTCTTAAAAACAGGCTAAAGGTTATAAAGTTTGGAGTTCATCTGAAGATAAAATTAAACCAATGAAAAGGACTTGCACCAAGTAGTTGCTCAACAAAAAAAAATCCTGTTTTTCAGACCCCCCCAAAATGAATGTTACATAAATATTTAAGAAGTAAATATAAAATAAGTTTCTTAATGGTTATTCACAACTAAGGGCAAATGTGATGTAGCTTAGCAGGGATTTCTACATTTGACTCATCTTCCTATCCCAAAATTTGCAGTCTGAAGTAGCTTTTTAAACTGCTGATGGCGTTTCCTATTTATAGATCCTAAATACTAAAGGGTGAACTCCTTAATGGTTACACTTAGTATACTACTATTCCAGTAAGTACTAAAACTTCCTAATACATATATACTTGTTTATAATTACAAGCATTAAATTTAAATGGAGGTTATTTTACAATGCAATAAACAATTTTAGATAGTAAGCAACCTATCAAATTTATTTTTTGGCAAGTGCTTTAAAAAATGGTTTTATAATGAGGATGACCCCCTGCTACTAAAATTCATAGGAATTTATGTATTCATATCTTCATACAATACGATATTCTCCCTTATCTTATCCTTCAAGTTTTCCAGGGTTACTCTCTAGATCGGCATACAACTGAGAGCCCAGGTTCCACTTAGAAAGCTAGATCCGAACCCTAGTTTCACCACTTAATGGCTATGTGACCTGAGAAAGTTCCTTAATCTAAGTTTTCACTTTCCTCCTCTATAAACTGAGGCTATTGATAGTATCTATACATCTGCTGTGAAAATTAAATGAAATAACAGGTCAAAAATACTTGGCATGTTATCATGTTGCGTATTTTTACTTAGCAGTCCTTGACATATAGTAATCCCTAAGTAGCAAAAAAAAAGACAACTACTCTGTGGAGAAATTCAATCAGCACTTGATCACAGAGACTGAAAGGATTTATTCTAAACTAAAAGCAATTAGGCTATGATTCGTTCCATCAGTCTAATGATCACTCATAATAAACTAGCCTTGGATAAATATCAGTAAGAGTTACAAATTAGTGTACTCATTAAAAATTTCTTTCATAAGTCACGGATTTGCGTGTTTAACAAGGCCTGTTCCTTAGACACAAACATTCACTAGCAATGTTACCCAACTGTTTTTGAAAACCTGGCAAATGCTCTGAACCTTTCACTGAAAACATATATAACGTTCTATCCAAAATTCCACAGGCTTCATGACCCTCTGAAGCCTACCCACTGACTACTAAATATAGATATCTTACTAAAGAAATTAGAACTTATTAAAAAATAAAAATGAAAAACATATATAGAATAAGGGACAACTGCTATTAGTTTGTTGTATTTCCTTCCAGATTACCACTGATTGCTATTACTGGTTTAAGAAACTTTTAACTTTATATACAAAATATGATCAAAATGAAGTCATGGAATACTATTATCTGAAGCAATTAAGAATATAATTAAAAAGAATTAGTATGAATGTGTACAAAAGAATAACATACTTCTGATTAAGATTAAGGTTAGAAATAGATACCATAGTCTATTTAGATGATGCTTTTTCAAATACCTGACAGACCTGCAGAATGTGTGTACATTTTAATGAAAAATATTAGTTCTAATATTTTCTGTATAACCGTGAAAATATATCTTAACACAGATTCTTTTTCTTCATATGCAAATATGATGATCTGATTGAGCATTAAGATATCCTAAATCTAAACTGTATTATCCTAATCTAAACCATATTATTTTAAGAGTTCCCCTACAAAATACAGCTATGTAAAACAAAGCAAAATTAGAAGACATATTATAACACAAGTTTACAAATTTCTGCTTTCTAAGCAGAACACAATTCTGAAAGGAAATGTTTTTTCAGGGTATACAAATAATGTATAATGACTTCTGATATATTATTTTCATCTGATATTATCATCTTAGGTATTCTCAATTAAGAACTGAGAGAGTTTCTTCAGCTTTTATTTTTAGAGATAGCATGAAAAATGCCTTTTTTATGAAAAATAAAATCCTGTAAGTAATTAATTTAAATTATATTTTATGAAAAAAATGGATGTAAAATGTATTTCTCAAATATTTCTTGGGATATTAACTAGAAGGTATATGGGGTCCCTAATTATATTGTAAGCATCTACAGCAGATGCGATAGCAATATTTAAATAATCATACTATGATATAGGATGTCACTTTATTTTTTAAACTGTTTATTAAACACCATTGCGAAGATACAGCCTGAAAGGATTACATACTCCAAGTATTTAAAATTCCAAGTTTTAACGTATATATTTAATACTATACTCTTATGTTATACAATGTGCTCAGTTTGTTCATAAATATTCATCTCAATACAATAACATCAGGTATAATACATAAAATCTAATCCATTAAGTCTTACCAATTTATGACCTGATGAGACACTCTTGTGGACAACATTCAGTCCTTAGAAGCTAGAATAACCCTTCAACCATGTGAGGGCATCACAACTTTTAAACTTTCGGCTTTCGATCATTATTATGTCACATTCCTCCTCCGATGCTGAATTCTAAAAAAAATTCTAGCAAAGAGTTTAAGTAAATACGTGTTTTAATCAAATAGCCTTTAAAAATCTTTTATAGCAAAGGTTTATGTTCTACCATGATTACACAACTGATATTTTGTACTTTTTTTTTTTAATGTAAAATAATTTCATATTTGATCTGGATACTTCAAACTTTAAATAACATGGACTTTCAGGCCATCAGGAATACTTGTCAGTTAAGAGTCAAGTAGAAATGTAACCCATCAAAGGTTTAAGATCATGATCCAGAAATTATGATTTAACACCATAACCTGGTATAGACAGCTTTGTAGTCCTGCAGAATGGCACTTGAGTTATACTGTTTGGTCCACAACCATACCAGTTTCTAGACTTACACAGCACAGGTGGCTGGATCAGTAATAATCTATATCAATCATTAAATGCTCAAGACAGCATTTAACTTAATACCTAAATCCAAGTCTATCTTTATCATCCCCAGTTTTAAAATTAGACAACATGATGGAAAGAATAAAATTTTAGTACGTGTTTTATGTAATAGATATAACAAATGTATCCTACTCAAAAGTAATCCTACTGCTCATCTGTGTATGCTGCTGCTGCTGCTAAGTTGCTATAGGCATGGAAGAAAATACGGGGATAGGAAGATTAAATAATTGCAAAAATTACTTCATTGAGAATATAATCTTAAATTTATTAAATTTTTTATAAAAAAGCTTTCAATTGGGTACCTGTTTTAATCATTGGAAGGTAATATTATCATTTTCTGCTTGAATTTTCTGTTTGATAAGAATGCTGATATGTATTTCTAGTCGGCAATAAACCATAGAAAGGCAACCCACACATTTATGGGGACATTTCTGCCTACATTAAAACCCTAAATAAAATGGCATAATGGGGTAAAGGGGAGGGGGAAAGAGGAAAGCCCTTATTGAGGAAGATCAGATATGCAAATTTATAAAAAACTCAAAGACAGCATTGTAAAGGAAACTCTGCAGCCATCTCCAGAGATTCTGACTCAAATATAGGGGGCTGGAGTTATGCTGTTATAAACACACACGGTCATTTAAAAGTCTTCTATGTAATCTGAAGGTCTAGTTGAATTTTTTCAATTTACAAATATAATCTTTCCAAATGTAACCTGACAACACATTTGACTTCAACAAAATCAAAGATTTTATTTTCAAAGGACAGCCTTACAATGTAATCACCTGGTGAAGGCAAAAATCCTTATTTATTAGGATAAACAATAGTTGAAGGTTGCGGTCATTTCATCAACATCACTATCAAAATGCTTTTAGAATGTTTTTACGCAACTCTCATCTCCTATCAACCAAAATACTACCATAATTTAAAAAGCAAAAGAAGTTACTTTAATGATTTACTTTTTTGAGGGACAAGTCCCATGAGAAGATACAATACACAGCCATAAGTAAATGCTTCTTGAACTATATAATTAGTAATGCTGGTAAGCTGCTTGTCTGTAAGACTTTGATGAACTGGTCATTTAAATGGCAGACTACTCGGTCTTTTAGTAAAGGACCTACCAACAAAAAGCACTGTCATGATAAATGCCTGGAAAAAAATCTCTGAAAGATAGAATTAAACCAGCCATATAAAGCAGATTTAATTATTTGTACTGTGACACTTATAAAAATGGTACTTTAAGGTTGCATGCACCATATAAATGTATGGGAAATTTAGGATGTAAGAGTTATACACATTAAAAATATACAAAACTTCTGTGTCAATTTTTCCCCAAGCATGCATTCTCAAAATTAGTTCCTACCAAGAACAAGGCTCACAACTGAAGAGTTTCAATCACTAAATTCTAACATGTAGGAAATTCTTATTAAAAATTTGAAATAAAATTGAGTAGATAAAATGCTTATACATTAAAAGAGTTAAGATTAATTTAGATATCCTTTAAAATTTAACTTAGAATTCTCCTAAAAATGAATGTTTAGAAGTTATTAATAATCTTGAATCTCTGGCAAGATTGCTATAAAAAACAAATCTTGAATATTTCCTATAGTTATCATTTCATTCTTTAATTTTTGAGGAAAAAATTTCTATTGAACTGAGAATGAGCTATTAAATGTTCTTTTAGCCCAGCAAGAACCAGGCTAAAGTTTACCATCATTTAGCTAACTTTATGGAAAACTTATATTAACAAAATAAAAGAGTGAGCATAGGGGCAAAGAGGTAGACCATTTACAATTTCCAAGTCATTATCTGAAAACCTGTAAGTGAAATCAGACAAACCTATATATGAGTTCCTAAAGGAACTTGCTATTTGAATGCATGTCCTTAGCTTCTTTTGGTACACAATTTCACTTTCAAAGTATAAACAACAATTTTTTAAAAAGTTCACTACACTGTTCTGTGATTTCCTACACATTATAAAAATCAATGCTTGCTTCTCTATAAAAGGTCAGAAATGCTTATTTTTTAATGCAGAAAGGGGGTATATGGACCAACCCCTCATGCCCCTGATAATTACATAAGGACTTCCCATATGTGTAAGAGAAACCAGGCTAGAAATATCAAAGATAAACTTATGGGAAAAAAATCAGTACAAATGTACCTAGTAGAATAAGAATACTGGAAAGACAGTGTTTCAAGAAATTAACATAAAAAATAATATAGCTTTGGAAAAAGAGCTTTAACAAGATAGTTACAGATAGATCGATCATGTTTACTCACAATGATTTATACTTCTCTTTCAAAAAAAACTTTCTACGGGATACCCAAAAAAAAAAACCCACCAAAAAATGGAAATTGGGGGTGGGAGAAGATAAAAATGGAAAAATGTATTACTCAAATATACACAATAACATTCTGCAGGCTTTGTTAACAGAAAGCTGCATATTTGACTTTGAGCTTTGTTAAGAACAGTTAAAGTGAAAGTGAAGTCACTCAGTCGTGTCCAACTCTTTGCAATCCCGTGGACTGTAACCTACCAGGCTCCTCCATCCATGGGATTCTCCAGGCAAGAATACTGGAGTGGGTTGCCATTTCCTTCTCCAGGGGATCTTCCCGACCCAGGGATTGAACCCAGATCTCCCGCCTTGCAGGCAAAATGCTTTAACCTCTGAGCCATCAGGGAAGCCCAAGAACAGTTAACATAAAGCAAACAGAACTGTTCTTAAAATTTTAAATATCATCATGTTATGTTTAAGAGTTAACAGCTAATGTTGTAAAACAAACTATGTTATGACCATTCCAGATATGTATTCAGCAACATTTTCTGGACTAAGTTAGTAATATCTAAGAAACAGTTGCTGTAAATACTGAAGTTTTCTGAAGATTAATGGTTAATAGACACTGTGAACAGGAGTGGGATTAGTCAGACACAACTTTTTCCCTTCTTGTTCTCCTTCTAATAGTGCACAGGGCTAGAAGGAGAATACTTCTTTACCTTGATATTACCACCAAGTAGACATGTAGAAAGATGTTTTTGGCTTCCAGGATATAGGTTACACCACCACTATTTCCATGCCAAATATCACCATTAAATTAAAAACTGAAAAAAAATACCATGCGGACCCTCCATATCTTTTCCTATTTATAACCAAAATCTTTACACTTTGACAATAACCAGGAAACAGCATAAAAATGCTATTTGAGGATATTTATCAATGAATACATATTCTAAATTATTACCGTCTATCTAAATTTGTCAAATGTGGAAAATATTTTAGAAGTCGTCAAGTGAAACCTAAACATAGAAGCTAATTTCTAGTAAGCAAATGCATATAAATGATCTATGGCAATCACAAAAATCTAACACATTTCCTGATCTGCATGATTTAGAATATTAGTCAATTACATGCACACACACAAAGAATGTCAGTTGGAATGGAATCAGTCATTTCTTTTGTCTAACTACCTACCAACCCAAATCTTGCTGAAAATAAAAATATTAAAGTAATTCCACTTAATATTTCTTTCTTCTCAACAGGTTGCCAAAACTATCTGCAGGTTTCAGTACAGAGAAAAGGTATGAATTCATATTTTTAAACTGTTAGGAACTAGAATGGAAAAAAACCTCCAAACAGATGTTGTATGTTTGATCTGGTTCAACAATTTCAGGCTATATTTGAATTTCCTTGTCATCTGAACAAACTCAGAGTCTTTTCTTAAAAAGCTTTGCTACAGAGTTCTAGATTCTGTAGGAAAAAAAAAGAGATGGGTTTAGCAAATTACACACACATTGTTCTGTTCAAGGGTTTGATTTACTTAAAATCTATTCAGTGAAAAGTTAAACAATTAATATCAACAATAATAAAGAGACCTTACCAACTATTTCCATGTTTTAAAACTGCTTTTCAAGTTTCATCCTAAAAATAACTATCATAATCTTTCAGAGTAGGTAGGTTGTGGTGACTTACATGGAGAAAATTTATTAACTAAAGAGAAAGGCAGTAAGCACATGCACAAAGAAGCATATCATAGTCGATGAGCAGTTAATAATTTCTCATCACCAATTCTGAAGTCCAGTCACGTGCTGAAAATAGTATCAGCATGTCAGGTGTCCCATTTCTGTTAGTCACAGAAAAGCTGACAGGAGAACAAATGCTTAGGATCCACTGAAACACGACTTCAGACAATGAGATATAGATCTATGGTTAAAAATCTAGCAGCAAACAATACACCTTAAGCAACTATCACAATAAAACTAGGAGGATAAAACAGATTTTAAAGGACAGCGATCACGTATTTTGTAAACCTAAGTGGTGAGTAAGAATGTCTTCATATTATTAAAATCCCAGCTTAATGTATAAAAACCATAGTACAGAAAAAACTGGTATATGAATATACCTCAATTTCTCTTGTAAGGGATACACCCTCATTAATATCTGCATGTTCTCCTTCCTTTGCTGCTCCTTACTAAACTTTAAGAAATATGACTCTTCTTAAAAACTTCTCCAATCCCAGTAGTTGTTTTAGCTGGATTCTAGTCAGCACACCCTTTCATCTCTCTCCTTTCCAACCCCTGTAACATAGACTGTAAAAAGACATGCATCTGTAAAAAGGCAGATGCATTTTTCCCTGTTATTCAAGCACAACACGGGCACTTCCTTTTTTAGTGACTATTTAAATGATCTTAAAGAAGATGGATACAATATTTATTTATATAAGACAGGAGAAAAAAGACAAATGTTTCATAATTAAATGTAATCTGTGATCTTTTTAGGCTCTTTGATCAGGTAAAAGATGGTCATGAAGGACATTACTGGGACAACCAACAGAATGTGTACATGAACTGTATGTTACATATTAGGTAAGTCTAACAAATCTGAATTTGGTAGCTATACTATTTTTACATAGTAGGAAATATATGCTAAAGTATTTGGGGATGAATGAACATGATGATATCTGCAAGTTACTCTTAAATGGTATGTTAGGGTGATAAAGCAAGTGTGACTAAATGCTAACAAATGTCAAATCTGTTAAGATTACTGAAATGCTTTTGTACAGCTGACTCTTGAACAATATGGATTTGAACTGTGTGGGTTCACTTAATATGTGGATTTTTCCAATAGTCATACTACAGCACTACACAGTCTAAGGTTGGCTGAATCCATGTATACAAAACCACAGATATGGAGGAACTCTGTGGCTATGGAGAGCTGACTATTAAGTTACATAGGAATTTTCAGGCATAGAAGGTTGGTTACCCCCTTATCCCTGCATTAAGGGTCAATAGTATTATTCTTGTAATTTTCCTGTAAACTTGAAATTTTTTCAAAATAGAGATTCAAACATTTTCCCTTCTTTTTGGGTAAAAATTAATATTCTTGGAATCTTTTAGTCTCTAAGACCACTTATCTTCTTCAAAGTTTCCCTCATTCTCTAAATGTAGATAGTGTTGCCCAAGGCCTGTCCTCCTGGCCTGCCCCCTTTCCACTACTCTGCTCCTAGAAAACATGAGCCTTTCCTAAAGCCTGAATTCTAGAATAAAACAATAATATAAACTAAGAAACAAATAAATAAAAGATCCTTCAATCTCTTCTAGCCTTAACTTCTCCATCAATCTGCAGGTTTGCAGCTAGAGCTGCACCCTGAATATTTCCACCTTGACCTTCCACTGGCTCTTGAGCTCAAAGCAAAATCTCATTACTATTTTCTTCTTCCCAAACCAATAATTTCACTAATACTAGTAATGATACCACTATTCCTTCAGTTAGGTCTGGCAAAGTCAAATTTGACTGTTTCCCTGTCATACTTAATCAGTAGCAGAATTCTTTAATTCTAACCTTCTGATATCCATTCTTTCATCAACCTTTCCTTTCATAAGTGCGAGCGCACCAAGTCACTTCAGCCTTGTCTCTTTGCAGCCCTATAGACTGTAGCCCACCAGGCTCCTCTGTCCATGGGATTCTCCAGGCAAGAATACTGGAGTGGATTGCCATTACCTTCTCCAGGGCATCTTCCCAACCCAGGGATCAAACCTATGTCTCTAATATCTCTGGCATTGGCAGGCAGGCTCTTTATTGCTAGCGCCACCTAGGAAACCCCTTTGTTCATCTCTATTGCCTAATTCAGACCTTCATCACCTTCCTAATATCTTTGATCTCTAACGAATCTACCATCTTTTCTCTGTCATCTTCATATGTTTTACGCACCAATCAAATTTAACCATCCTTACCATATACTTCCACAGTGGTTCACAGCATTTCCTCTAACCGCAATGTGCCTCCTCAGTCCTTTAACTCTGCATGACCAAATTCTGGGGCTTCCCAGGTAACTCAATGGTAAAGGATTTCCCTTCAATGCAGATCTACCCAGGGTTTGATCCCTAGGTCAGGAAGATCCCCTTGAGAAGGAAATGGCAACTTGCCCCAGTATTCTTGCCTGGAGGAGCCTGGCAGGCTGTATAGTCCATAGGGTCACAAAGAGTCAGACACAACTGAAGGAAGCAACTAAGCATGCCCGCACAACTGAATTCTACTCAATCACTGGTTTCCCAATTTGTGGCCACAACTTAATTGCCTCTGACATGGGAAATCTGTCCTAATAGGGAAAGAATTTTATTAACCTCCCATTAACCTTCCAATGGTCTGTTAAGCCTCCATTCCTTAAATAAATACACAGCTCTTTGAGGTTTTCTAAAACTAATGGGCAACAAAGACAAAACAAAATGAAGCAGATCAACTTCAAAACTTTTCTTACCTCTTTTCTTTCTTTAGAACTAAGCGGCACAATAATACTCTGCACAGTAGGGATTTTAAAAGTAACTGGCTCTTAACCTCAAACATTCCTAACAGCCAGGAAGACCGCTTTATTATTTCTAGTGATGGCAGGGCTATTTCCCAGAGGACCCATTTTCTTTCAGAAAATAAGCTCAAGTCTTCCTACTGAAATTCCCACCTGGCTGTCCAGGTGGAATATAAATTAGATTTTCTAGTTAGCTTTGTGTTTAGAGGAACCAGCCTACAGAAATGAAGTACAGTAGGTCTGTCACCATCTTTTCCTATTTATTCTAGTTATATAAATATTGCCTCACATTACATTAGCTTTTGTGGCAGGCCCGTCATCTGTTAAGCAGTAACTATAAAACGCAGCCAACTAGTGTTATCTAGATACTTTTTACTCTACCTATTCAGCTAAGTTTCAACCTTCCTGAGTATACATACACGTTCTTTCACTTTCTGAATTTCTGCACATACTTTAGACGGTTACATTCACAAATGCTATCATCCAATAATAGCTATGACTTCCTGCTTTAATGTCATTTGAACATTTTATAAGCATGTTCTTAGGTTTTCATCTAACTCGGAGATCCAGTCCTAAAAAAGGTGACGTGCTAAGTCACTTTAGGTCATGTCCAACTCTTTGTGACCCCATGGACTACAGCCTGCCACGTTCCTCTATCCATGGGATACTCCAGGCAATACTGGAATGGGTTGCCATTCCCTCCTCCACGATCTTCTCGACCCAAGGACTGAACTCTTACGTCTCTTACGTCTCCTGCACTGGCAGGTGGGTTCTTACCACTAGTGCCACCTGGGAAAAAGATGACAGGCTATTAAAAACTTCCTCTAATTTTTAGTATCTCTGATTATCCTCTACTAGATACCCTTAATTGGAATTGGTCAAAATACAATCAGATAATAAATTATATAAGTACTTAAGGTACAAATTATTAAGAAATGTATCGCATATGGTTAGACACAGTTTGGGCTCATATCCTCAAAGTACTTACAGTGTAATTATCAAGAGAGCACACTAACCAGTTACAATCTCTAACAAGTAGCCCACCATGGTTAATTCTTTGAAACTTGATTTTTTTCCATTTGGGTTAATAAATGGGTGTTAATGATGTCACCAAGCTTCCTGGAGGAGGACAGAACAAATTGTCTCATGGTTTAGTTTTGATTTACTCCTAACTTCAAAAGTGGAATCTCATAACCATAGGAAATGTTGGACACCTTTTCTAACACAAAATTTTTTGTTGTTGTTTTGTTGCTAAGTTATATTAGACTCTTTTGCCAACCCATGAACTGTAGCCCGCCAGGCTCTACTGTCCATGGGATTTCCCAGGCAAGAATACTGGAGTGGTTGCCATTTCCTTCTCCAGGGAATCTTCCAACCCAGTGATCAAACCTGTATCTCCTAATTTGGCAGGCAGATTCTTTACCACTGAGCCACTTGGGATACTCCTAACACAAAATACTTGATGTTACTTAATAAGAACATTTTAATTCAACAATTTAGAAACCAGATATAAATAGAGAAAAGTAAATAATCACTATAAAGACTTAACTGAAATCATCAAGTAACCGAGTAAAAGACCCAAAGACTTATTCACTTTAAGCTAATAATTCATGTGTACTACTTTCCTTATTCATTTCTCTTTTAAATTTTGGTGCTGTCATAAGGAAGGACAAAAAGACTCAAGCAGATGGTGTACCTAGCCACTGTTACTTTAATTGTTTAACTACATTTTAAGTATTTTCTTCATTAAGGCAGAAACATTTCTAAGTGTTTATCAATAAGGATAAATCCTTACAAGCTACCCGATTTTTTTCTTTAGTCTACCTGAGGTAAAATCTCTTCCCTTTAGTACTCCTTTATCTTCCTGACTCGATATTTACAACAGGGTAAAAGTTGTTTGCTATAAATTCTTACCCTTAGCTTATGCACACAAAGGACTCCCAATGAGAGCCTATCCCCTAGTGATTATCAGGGCAACTTTCTAAAGTAATCCTGTGATGCAACAAAGCAATGCCAATAATTAAGTTTGGAAAGTTGGTTTTTTAAAGAAGAAAAATAGAAGTCAAATTCTCAAGTTACTCTTCTGAAATGCCAACGGGCTAGGCTATCACTAAACACTGGCACAGGGCTTAAAAAGTGAAACCTGGAAGCTACATTATTCATTTTAATAAAACAGTCAATGCAATTAATTTGGGTTTCCTAAGAAAAAGTTGTATTATTTTAGCTACTAGAATCTACTGCTCTTTATTTGGTGATGGTTTCAGCTGACTGATTCCCTGAAGACTCTGCAAATGACAAATGGGAAAGACAGAAAATGATGGCACCTACAGGAAAAGGAAAAGGAAGGCTTGACAGGAGCTTTGACTTTAGTATAATAACTGAATAAAGCATTGGGTATCAACAGAAAGAGGAACTATCTAAATATAGGCAGAGGCAGACTGACACAAAGTCTCTCAGCTTGCTAATTCTAATTTAAATAGTAGAGAAAACAAAAAGGCCATTAGATAGCTCTAAGTCAATGTGAGAAAGATATATCAGTACCTATATTTTGATTAAAGATAGTCTGCTAAAAGAATTCTAGGAAAAAAGATCCCAGTCTTCTGAGTAAGACAAACCCAAGGATCTTCAGATATCTAGGGCAGGTTTAATAAAAATTGGCACAGGGCTTAAAAGCTGCCCCTACCGAAAATGATTTCCAAGATTTCATAAACGGGAGCCTGAAATACCATATATATCCACACTGATAGACAAATTTATACCTCTTAGTGAGTAAATGATGTAAGGACTGTACAGCCCCTTAAATCCTTTAATGGATTCTATTTAATAATACCATCCTTAAAAAATACTGACTTGCCAAATTAGTAATACTTAAAAAAGCTTAAATTTATAATAGTCAAAAATGAACAAGGCAATAAGCTGAGATGTTTTTCAAAGCTTAACACACATTAATCTTCAACCTCTGTCTGCAATGAAAAAGAATAAACAGTCCCACAATACTTTACCAGGTATTAAACTCCTAAAAAGTTTATAGATATCTGCCAATTGAAGCTGTAGATGCTTAGAACTAACAAAGCCAGCCACTACTCCTCTTCTCAACTGAAAATTAAACTAGATGAAAAGCTAAAAGGAAACAACTAGTCAGTTTCCATGGGGTTGAGTTTATCATCTTAGTAACAGCATGTCAATTTACAGTGAAGAATGGCTGATCTAGAATAAAAGTTCTGATTATATTTTGGCACTAATACACTATAGACAACTATCCAAGTATCCATTACACTTCTGTGGCTCTGGACAAAAGAGGCTCCAAGGAGAAGAGAAAATATTTTCAACCCATGAGAAACTATAGATATAGCAACTTGCCTCACTTCTGATACCTTAAATATTTCTAGGATCTAAAAAAGAAAACAGATGTATTTAGCGGTAACAGATGATGAGGAGGCAACTTGTATGGCTGCTTTATAATGAAAAGAAATCTTTTAATTAGATCTAAATTACAAAAAGTGAAGTTTAAACCTTTCTACATCATTTTGATGAAAATAATAGGTATTATTCATATTGCTATCATGGTAGCTCATGAAAGTTAGCTATTTCAAATAAATTATCATATATCTAAAAAACATTTTATAACATTTCTAAGAAGAGTGTGATTTTTCCTTTCTAAAGTACTCACCCTGGCTACATTGGTAAGCCATCTGAATGATTAAAACTTCATGCTGTTTCATGCCACAATTTACATTTATGTCTTGATATTGCTATAGCTGTACAATTTAAAAATTGAATCTATAAATACAGCACTATACATTATAAACTTCTTGTTCTATAAGCAACCATTTTAAAACATTTTCAGTTAAGTAAGGAACACATTATCAAAAAGATAGTTTGTTAGAAAATATCCTGAGTGATACAGTAAATCAAGCCTAAGAATTAAAAGACTGTACAGACCATGTCTTAGCATGACATGTACATGCACGCAGCAATACTTTATTCTAATGAGAGATGGAGTTCAGTCCATGAGTGTTATCCAAACTATGCCAAAGGACACAAATGTGCTGCCAGGCAGAGTTAAAAGAATCTAACAAAGCTTTGTGTGAATTTTAAAAACATTGTTTGCACTCAACTTCTGTTAATTAGACACAGATTGATGGAGTGCTAATAAATATTCAGCAAAATAAGTGAACAGAGCATATACTATCTAAATGTGTATTAAGCAGAAAGATAAACCAAAGTATCTCTTGCCATATGTGAAATCCAAGACTTCAGTCTATACTTTAAAAAGTTACAAAAAAAATTTATACAACATTTCTGTGAGAAAAACTATTTTAGGGGTTTATAAAACTGTAATCAGATATAGTGAATTCTAGTAAATAAGCTTAAGGTTAAACTTTCTTGCCAAGAATTAAACGATTGCTACTTTAATACCTTAGTCTTTTCCCTTCCCCAATTTCTTAGCATGAAATAACATTCTGCTTTGAGTCACTGAGGCTTTTTAGAGAGAAATGATATAAAACAGCATAAAGTTAACTGTAGGTTTTTTTAATAGAACATATTTTTATATTAAACACACATGGGTAAGGGGATATTTCATGTAATAAAATCCAGTAGAGTAAGCCCTTCAAAAATTTAAAGTGCAAAAAAGTATGTTCATATTCTATTTAAAATACATATTGTCCTTTTGGTTTATTTTGCTGCTTTATCTCATGCTAGATACCATGTGATTTCCCCCCCACCATATAAAGATCAGTTTTAACGATGAGAAACTGTACAAAGCAATTCATGCATACACTGTTGCATGTATGCATTTTATATGCAAGTATTCATACCTATCCCAGAGGTTCTTTGATTCCTGAACCGTGTTCAAATGGAACGCTTGGTAGAAAGCAGTTGAAGGATTCCTGTGAGACCCAAGAATCAAATGGAAATGAAGTTGAGAAAGTACAGTAAAATCACTACTTTTCAAAAAAAGAAGGAATATTTTAAATTTCTAACACAGTGCAACCACTTTAATAAAAAAAAAAAAAACCCCACATTAGCTTGATTAAAAACATTTCAAAAGAATTTAAAAGCTGGACAAAATCCAGCAGACCCCAACAACAATGGAGGAAAAGAATGGGACAATACAGATAAAATTAAATACTAACTAGCATCCAGTTGTGTGTGTGTGTGTTTATATGCCTATGAGCATGATCAACTCGTAGCTTAATCAGCAACTATTTTTTATCAGATGCCTTTATAAATCCCTACACATGTCAACAGTTTAACAAAGCTGTTCTCAGGTATAGTGTTCACATAAAATAAATTAAACCTTCATAATATAAAAATTCTTCACAGGACCGACTTGATAGGATTTGATGGTGACCAAGTTCTTTTCTTGGTTGAACTCTGCACAACTTCCACCTTCAGAGTCCATTTATGTATGGTTTCCCTGGGTTAAGACAAAAAATGATGCTGCAACTAGAGGGGAGCTTTCTAATTTCTCGCATTTGTACAGTGTCCCCTTAAGGGGTAAGAGCTTATATGCCTTTATCACCATCCAGTTCTACTAATTCCCTGGAGAAATATTCCCTAGGGCTATCCTACAGAATCTTGACGGGACAAGCTCCCAGCATGCTTGTTTCACTTCACATCTCAGAAGTTGTTTCTCAGGTGACTGCCAGTTTCTCTGCCACCCCAGCATATGTGCAGTACCCCCAGCTCCCAATCTGCACACCTGCCATGCCACTTCCATAATTCCCGATGCATGCTGTAGCAGAGACACAGCAGCAAGCTAAGACTAAGCAAGCTAAGTGCTGATTACATACCAGACTCTGTTCTAAGTGCTTTACATTTATTAACTCAATACTACAACAGTCTTAAGAGGTAGGTGCTATTTTTATTCCCATTTCATGGACATGGGAACTGGATCAGAGAGAAGAACCTGATGAATGTCACAAAGCTAGTTAAGTGGCAATCTGGTCCCAGAATTTATACTCAAACTACTATGCTAAGCATACAGCAGAGTTAAATTTTAACCTTTCTAGGTCTGTCTCTTTATCAGTTAAATGGTGACATTACCAGTTAGCCTTGCAGGGCAGTTCAAGAACTGAGACTATATATAAAGTTCCTGGCATTCTGTCAATGCTCAGTAAGTGACAGCTATTATCTTTATCATCAAAATGAACTTCAGATACAACAGGGAAATTCTAAGATCCTAACTAGTGCCTTAGGAGAGTCTGAAGTATTATTAGTACAATAAGAAAAACTATTTCCAAGTTCTACTGGAATAACAACCAAGTATCAACAAGTATCACTGATCATCAAATAAAACATTCAATAGTATTCCATGATTACAAAATTCAAGTTAAGATACATTATCTGCTGAATTAAAAAAAAAAAAAAAACCATTTTAAATTTTAACCAGAAGGCACCTTTCAGATGATCCCAAACTAAGAAAGGCAGACAGACACTAGATGCCAGCATGTCACCAGTTCAACTGTTTGATTAATTAGGAGTCTTCAGTATGTGTTCTTTTCGCTTTCCCTACTTTAACTCCTTTCTATTCTTTTTACTATTTCTGCACTTTCCTCTTGACTAAATCCAAGGCAATTGAAGGCACTGAGTAAACTGACTAATATCAAGAAAGAATTAAGAAGTTGCTATTGTTTAATAACTTGCACCCTCTCTAGATGTATTTACCATGGCTCTTTTTTTTTCCACTGTACTTAGAAAATCTGTCTGCCAAATTAAATGAAAGCCAACTAAACCAACTGAAAACTCAATTTGGCTTTCTTTAGCAGTCTCACCCAAGAGCATATGGGAACAAATTTGCTATTCACACAGGTCTGTTTGGAGACCTTGGGTTTAAAATAAACAAAGTGACACAAAGAGGAAGGTAGTAAATACAAGAAAATAACAAAGAGTAAACTTAAAAGTTACTGTGTAAGTCTGGAATTAAAAATTCATTAAAGAACATTTACAATATATTTTTAAGGGTGATATACTTTAAAAGACCATTAGATCCCAATTTTGGAAAAATATAAACATATATATTTAATTTAAATTAAATCCAAATGCAAATAAATTAGTTTTAAATGAAGTCACAAGACTTTAGTTATGAAATTCCAGCATTTTAGCACAGATACTAATAATGAAATGTTTCTCATAAGTCAAAGGCAGAAGTGTAAAAGAATATATCTGCAGTTAAGATGTGTATCCTGGGGGCAAGAAAGAAAAAATCTGTGAAATACAATACTATAAATGTACTTAGTCTTTAGAACATGTCAACAAAAACATTTAGGTTGCAAGAGCTGGCAGTTAACAATTCCTTTTTACATATATATTCGAAATAAATAAGCCATATGGATTTATATAATCTACGCAGTATAAAAATTTTTAAATAGCTGAGATTCCAGGGATAAACATTTAGATAGTCTTAAAAATATGAAATTTTTGGTTTCTGGAATACTTAAGCTGGGATGTTATCCATACACGGAGAGCTTTTTAGCAAACAGCAACAATTAATCTCAAAACACTGATTAGCAGGCACAGATTAAAGGAGTCAAGTCTATGAAACCTAGTTGATGGCGAATTTCAAAAGGGCCATTTGTAATACTGAAGGGTCAGATCAAAGACTTTTGTTTTGGAATGGCATAAAATTGAGGAAATCAAGAGTCCAAGGAAAACACTGTTAATGCGGAGCATTTCAAGTTTATAGTCTATGATATTTGAAGGCATCAAGAAGCAATTGATATTAAAAATTTGTTAGAAATACTAAATTTTTTGGAGATTTGGACACAGATGCTCTTCTGCTCAAGAAATAAAATTTGAAACCACTTTTCTAACATATTTGATGTCAATGTAAACTAAATATAAAGTATTTATATATAAATATAAGATACTAATTTAAATATAAAGCTAAAGAAGCACTTCTTCAAAGACTGAGGTGTGGCTTACTCTCAATTTATTTCAGCCTGCTACAGGAAAACATTGTTTTCCTATTTGTAAAAAAATTTCAAAACCAACAGACAATAAACATTCTCTCTGAGTTTATATACTGAGTAGTCTGTCATGATAATTATCAAGTACATGAATGTAATACCTGAGAAAGTAAGTTAAATGTCACGTATGTCTACCTGCTAAACTAAGATACTATCTCTGTAGGGTTGCCAACTATAATGGCAAGAAAAAACATATGTACCTCAACTTTAGAAATCTCTAAATAGAAACCAGGGAAACACAGTAAGCAAAGGAACAAGGGCCATCTCTCCAACATTATAATCTACAAACTTTAAATGATTTTAAAAACATTCTTTAGGTAAAAGGTTACAACACAACAGATCAGTGTCTACAGATGCTTTTCCTTTATCCTATCTCATAGCCAGGAAAGTAATAAAATTAACCCTGGGAATATCCAAGAGCTGGCTATGGAGTCTGAAAGCCTGAATCTGAACTATGCCTTGTTTGACTTAACAGCTATGTGACTCAAATCCTCAGTTTCCTTAATCCATAAAAAGAGGGAGAAAAACAGTCACTACAATCACTGAAAAGATGAAATGAGATTATGTATACATAGGCTCTAAAACAAGCCTGGTCTGTGTTTAATACAGGGTTATGATTTCTAAATATGTTATATAAAAATCAACTTTTGGTAGAGTATATTAACATATACCAAATAGTTTACCATTATTAAGGTACTACTGGGGCAAACAGAATACTTAAGGCAAGCAGAATGCATGAACCTGGAGCCAGGTAGATACCAAGTTATTTAGTCCATTCTATTGGAGAATTTGACCTCTGGGATTCAGATCTCCCCCAGGATTTCCTTATATACAACTTTATCACAAGATTTTAATTAAAAATACAATAATCACTATAAAAGGGTATTGAAATGGTTCCAAGATACATACTACTTAAACAATAAAAGCTTCAAGAAACTTCAAGAACAGCAATCACAAACTTCAATGGTAAAAATCTCAATTTCTTTCTGTGACATTTAAGCCCTTAAACATTCTGGTTACTGTCAAATTAATCACATCATGTTCCACATCGGACAGTCTTACTCTTCCACATTGTTACACAAAACTGCCCTCCTACTTGGAAAATCATCTGCTTCTTTCATCAGTGACCCAATCTGAGTGACTCTTAAGATTCAGTTCAAAGAGTTAGCTTCCATAGAATGCAAAACTAATAATGGGTTGCTTCTGAGGACAGAAATTGGGTAGAAGAACAGAGGTGGCAGAAAGGCTTTCAATTTATACTTGCATATTTTGAATTTTAAACTGTATAAATATATTACCTATGCAGAGAATAATTTAAACAGAAATCAGTCTAACTATTCCCTCCCTACACAAATCTGACTTGATGTCCTAAACTGTTCGCATTAATAACTTAAATATTCCATCACAGCCTACAATGAAGTATACAATTGCTAATTGTTTCCATAAATCCCGATATCTTAAAGGAGAAGATAAGTCTTATTTCTGTATCTCAGTCTGTACTACTCAGAGAATGCAGAGAAAGCTGAATGACTGACATATTGCAAATGTTTTTCCTGGGCATTCAACTTGCTTACAGAGTATTTGTAAACTTCATTTTTTGGGTCACACATTAGTCTAAGGGCAGGAAAAGGGTTTTACCAAGAGGAAGGTTTAAGTTGGCAGCTCTCTCATAAATGGACTTAGGTAATCTTAAAGTCTGACCAAAGGCTCAGGAAAATGAGGAAAACCAAGAAAATTAAATGACTTGATCAAATAAATCAGCTAAATGGTGGAAAAGCCAGGATTAGAACACAAGTTTCTGAACCACTTATTATATCATGACTTTTTCTGGCCTGAACCAATGTCTCCTTTTCTCTAATTATATCCATGCCATGCAATTACATTTTTGGATCAAAACCGAAGACTCTTGGTTTCATCATCTTTAATGGTCACTCATGATATGCCATATGGTACATAACTAAACACACTATAGATTATTTGATCAAGAGCCCCCTCTCCTTTGTTTTCAAAAGCTAGGTAGACCATATAACATGGATTTGTTTTGGTTTACTTATAATACCAATTATTGAAACTGAATTCTAATTCTATTTTAGAAACCAGTCAGCCTTAAACTTTTGAGTATCCTTCATACACAGATTAAACAATTTACTTGTGTAACAATGAAGATGGATAGCCTAAATCTTTACCGATAACATTTAAAACACACTAGCATTATTTATAATATTGACAAATTAATCAGTTTCTCTTCTAGATATCTATATTCTTTAATCAGATTTTAGTAAGAGTTTATGGGAAAGGAGGCTTTAAGTAACTTAACATTTAGACTTCACTTATTTGTCTTGCCTACTATGATGAGTATAAATTATCAGGACGTTTACTAATTGTCTATGTCCATGGTGAACATTATTAACTCAATGATCTACAAAATTTTTACATAACCATCATATATAAATGTACAACTTAAAGAATATGAGTTCATTCTTTTTTAACAAAAGGTAGTTTGAGTACAAAAGACATAAAACTAAAACTAAAAACTTTAACCTGACTTGAGGCTTTAAATTTGAGTGGTAAGCAGTCCAAAGTAGCATAGATGAAATTTAATTCACCTGATTTAAAAATAGAACCAATCACATACTTTTTAGAGGTAGAGCAGATAATCAATATACCTTAATGTTACCAGTCAAATCTGAAGAGTATACATTAAAATATTATGAAAAATCATGAAATGATGTATAAGAATGATACAAATTACTGTTCCTAAATCTTTACACAGGAGTCCCAATTTTTACCCTAAGCAAAACCAGATTAAGAATATAACAAATACTGAATAATCTGGTGTGTTCAAGAATTATTCTGGTAAAGACCTAATTAATTATACAAATGATTCAGAATGCATATTCTTTGTGGAGGCAGAAATTTGTATTACATGATTTAAAAGAACAGCTTCAAATCATAAGACTACTGATTTAGTATAAAGAAAAAACTTAAGGGATTTATTATAATTCAGAAATTTTGCTACACATATCCCTTCAACACTGTCAACAATTAAGACTTATTAAAAATCTGCTCTTCCCACTAATAAAAAGATTCCTTAGAACATTATTATTCAGGCTACATTTAACAAGATATACCTGTTTTTGTAAAGCCTCTCTTCTATTTAAGGAGTAATTCAATTAAGAAATAAACAGTATCTTTCTGGAAAAGGAAATACATACTGGTCTAAAACAATTATTAAAAGAAGAAATTAGACCACTGTTCCTTACTAGTAACATGGTATGGTTCCTATTCTTTTTGAGACCATATTTCATATTATTTCACTATATTTACTTCTGTCTTGGTTATCTGCTATTACTTCCTACTCCCTAAATCCCTCAGCTTCTACCATTTTAGGGAAAAAAAAGTCAAGACTCTTTTATACTCCCCTATCAAACCGTTCCTCAGGGAAGAGATTCATTTTGGTTTCTTTACCATCTGATTGGTGGGGCAGCTCTTTGTTACTAAAGGACTCTAGAGAGGACTCTAGAGCACCCTTTAACTTCTTCTGGTGCTGAGAAAGACTAAGTGTGTTAGTCACTCAGTCATGCCCGACTCTTTGCGACCCCATGGACTGCAGCCCACCAGGCTCCTCTGTCTTGAGATTTTCCAGGCAAGGATACTGGAGTGGGTTGCCATTTCCTTCTCCAGGGGATCTTCCCAACCCAGGGATCGAACCTAGGTCTCCTGCACTGCAGGCAGATTCTTTACCGACTGAATTACCAAGTACCAGGTCATAAATCTAGTATCATGTTTTATTATTTCCAAATTAGTGCTATCAAAATTCCCAAAGAACAGACTGGTCTTACATTTATTCTCATAAGGGAGAAAACATATACTCCATTACCAGTACTGAAAAAAAAAAGAAAAACTTCTCACTATAATTCAAAATACCCTCCATCACTTTCAAGAAAAAGACTGTTAATAAATGTTACTTGGCAATGTATCTTATCCACACACATAAAAGCCCTTATATTTTCTAAAAAAGTTAACCAACGTTCAGTCCATACAATTTAGTTCACAGAAACTTTTAAACAACTGTGTCACCGTGAATAAAAAAGGCTATATGCCTGCTGATAGAGTTCCTGGTTTTAAGAATTTCAGGCACTTTTTGATCACTGGCCTTTCTGGAAATGTATCATAATTTCCTTGACTTAGAGCCAGGTTTTATGACTAAAGCATACCAGTGAGGCACTCTGATGAATGCATCAGTATCAGTTTTTATACTAAATAACAATGTCACTCATATGATGTCAATCAAACTTTGATTACAAAATCCTCAGTAAGAGTACTTAGGCTAAGATGGTATCTAGTATGTGATTTAAACATCAACTATAAAGCCACAAGGCAAAATTCAATATTGATAAGGAACCATAAGCTCCCAAAGAAATACAGATTCAAGAAAGGAGCTTTCACTTTTAAAGACTAAATGCAGTTAAGTTTTTTCAGAGCTCTGGGAAGTTACTTACAGGTTTTTAAAACACAGATAAGAGCGACAGTTTTGCCTCCCGATACACATTTACTAATTCTCTTAAATGTTAAAAAAAAAAAAAAAAATTCATTAAAAAAATTATATGTATATCTCATACACATATCTATATATACAACTATACAAACAAAATCTGTGTTTATAGCACATACCAGGACACACCACTTAACACTCACAATTTATACTCTTTTATCAGCAGTCATTAGCAAACTACACAAATAAAACTATTAACAAGATATAAAGATATCTGCCACTAGAGGATCCTTACAATCAGGTTTTCAACAGTCTTTTGGTTGCAGTTGACAGTTCACAATTGCAGCCATTCATGAGTTTCTGGAATGTGGCCTACAGAGTTCACATTGGGCAGTTATCTATGGAAAACGATCTGTGGTGTATTCCTTTTCCAAAAGGGCCAGTAATATTTGCACCTCCCCCTTTTACCATAGGAATCTGTTAAGTCTATAGGTAGGTTAAAATTTTTTTGTAACATTTACTGTAGATATGTCTACGAATTTTTTATGAATCATGCTTTCAACCACTATTATATCCTCCAGTTTACGCAAAATCAACTTAAATAATCTCAACAACTGACCATTAAGCTAGAATGATATACAATGTTATGCTAATTAACAATATAAGCTCAACAGGCAATGTCAACTGAGAACTTCAAGACTTTTCTTACTTGGCATACAAAACCATCAGCCCCTTTAAAGATATGAATAGTATATAAGGTCTGATTCTTTAAATTAAATGGTCTCAAAATGAGACAATATAGATCCTTGTATTAAGTAACAGAACCAGTATCTACTAGAGTGTTTAATATATTAACTTAAACCACCTGAATCTTTTTATCTTCCATTTTCCTTCCTTTTCTCAAAGAAATAGTGTTTACTGACATCTTAACGGCTTTTTAAAAGGCAAACATCTTTTAAAAAAATATTTAAGGATCTGAAATTTGTCAACCTATTAATAATTACTCAAGACCTCTCACACCAGTATTTTATTTACATCTGAATGACTGCAAATAAAACTGTATGAAGATTTTAATTAAAGGCAACTTAAAATCATATTAAAGATATTTAATGTGATTTTTTTAGTACTATCTCCTCAACAGTACTCATCTCAGTAATTTAAACATACCACTGGAAAAACTGTTATTTAATTTCACGCATACACCTTTAAAATGTGCTCTCTTTTACAAAGGCTTTCCATTAAAAAACAAATTTAAAAAGACCCCAAAACTATTTCTACTTAATGGATTTATTCCTTCACCAGGTGTGTTGGTCCAGTGACAAAACAGTCAAATGTGTAAGATTACATCTTGGAAACTGGCATGTTAAATTAGAAACCAATGGAAGACTATAGCAAAAATTAGAAATGCACATTTGATAAGCAATGAAGACTTTAAAGACTGGGTGGGGGAGGGAAGTGCCACATTTAAAATAGGAGGATACACACAGGAAAACCCCAGCACTGGTTAACTGTTAAAATTGATAAGAATACTGATAGAGTAGTATCTGTAATTCAGATAGTCATATGTTTGGAAATAAGATTCTTGAAATTACCAACTCTTTTAATAAAGAGAAGAAATAAATGCATCTTTGAGGTCATATCCTAAAGGATACAACCCAGAGTTCCCATTTATCAACAGATCTCTCTGCTTCATACCATATCATCACATTAAAGTTCTGGCAAATGTAACTGAAAAAAAACTGAGAGGTATGAAGGAGAGAAAAATACATTCAATTCACAGGTGTGCATGTGTTTTTGGGGTGCTAAGGGGCTGAGAAACCAGTCATTATTTCTTGAAGAGATATGAGGTGGAGGGATGTACAACACGAACAGAGAGGTAAGCAAATGATTATTTACCAACCCATCAAAAAATTGGCTTCTGGCAGCTAGAAAAGGGAAGATGCCTGCCGATTATTACCAAAGGTGAACAAATAAACTCAAGTGGCATTTCAGGTCTGCACCAATGTGTGAAAAGTGAAATATGGCAGAAAATGTAGAGAAGGATTTTTCTGAGTGGCTTGTGGAATCAGTCTTTATTTGGTAGTCCCATCCACATAAAATTTCTCAGTGACTAGTTGAGCTCACTTATGGACATGTGGTATTCTCTAAGGGTTCTCAAAAGATAGACACCCCACAAGCAAATCTCCTATAAAAAAAGATGAACTTTGAAGAGAGGATGAATTTCAGTGAGCATTTCAAACCCACAGAAGTATGTAACAAAAATACAAGGGTAATTCAAAATGAAAAGAATGTGAAGAAACTCAGAAGAAAATAAGAAGAAAAAGTTTTAACAGGTCTCACGTATTCTAGTTAATCAGAAATCTATAAAGGTACTTCTGATCCTTTACCACACGTAAAATTAAACCTTTCTCAAAACAAAAACCCGAGAAAATAAATTTCTAACTGTGAAGTACCTGAAACTTTCTCTGTGATTTTTAAATGTAATTTTTGGTAATAAGCTAGTTCTTTAAAATTTGCATTATATATACTAAGTCAAAATTTCATGTGACATTTCCTCAAAACCACTTAAAATCCTTATTAAATCATAACCAAACATCAACTGTAGTGGACTTGGTATGGCAATACACCAATCTGTCCTTGAACTGTTTAAAAAGCATCCCCCCTAAACAGAGGGAACCAGTTGTTAACGTTCATATTTTTACTATAAAATCACTCTAATTTTTAAGAACTACAGCTTTCCCTTCTGTCAGAGTCTCACATCTCCCCTTTCTACAGTAAAAAGATTGATGGAAAATAAGAACATCTTTCCAATACACTTTCTGCCTTTAAAAAAAAAAAAAAAAAAAAAAAGCATCTTAAAAGAAGTCATTAGGAAGCCTCCTGACCTGTCCTCTTTTATTAAAGGGCTGAAGACAGGATCTCCAAAGCCGAATTTGACATTTCATCATTATCTCTCCACCCTTTCCAGATACACTAGAGATACCTTACATGGTTCTTTCTCTATTACAGGGCCTCCTGGTTTTCCAGAATGGGAAAGTCTTAACTCATTTTATGTCTCAGTCTCAGAACTCACACTGACAAAACACTCTCCCATTAAGTGTTCAAGTGTGATCGACATCTAATAAAGGGATAATCGTACGGGGCATAACCTACTAGCTATCACTTACAAATCGAGAAGATTAAACTAATATCCACCCTTTCGAATCAACAATGTTGCATTCCTATCCACTTTGGTGCTTATAAACAGCTATGACATCAATTCTATCATTTTTACATCAGTAATCTAAAACGAATGTCTTTTCAAGAACCGATAAATCAATTTTATTAAATACAAACTATCTTTTATATTTAGAAATGTTAAGGTCCTCAAATTGGAAAAAAGAAACAAAAGAATCTCCCACAGTTGCATCCTAAACTACAACGTTTGCTCAAGCATTCCCATCAAATATTTCAAATAAGATTTCCATACCTGTCTTCATCACCATCAACAGGAATAGCTATGCTGAATACAGAGGTGGCGAGACTGTTCATAGGTGTTAATTGAAGGGGATTTGCCAGGGCATCTGCAACAGGAGGCTTCACAACAGGCTTATTTTCAGCAATGAGAGAAAGTGGTGGTTGAGGTAGGGGTTCTGATTTTCTTCTAGTATCGTCAACTTGCCCGACTAAAGGCTGGGTCTGAGTCTGAAACTGGCTCAGGTCAGACTGCGGTAGACTCGTCGGGGCACTGGCTGTGCCAGGCGCTAAGGGCAGCCCCACGTGCTGGATGCTGCTGCCGCTCCTGCTGACCGGAGGCTGGCTGCAAAGCTGCGGCGCCTGGCCCAGGGGCGCGGGAACATTTGGCATAGTAACAGAAGTCGTCGACACACTAGGCACGCTGGGAGCGGGCGCGGCTGCAGGCACGTTGGCAACTCCGGGCACCACGGCAAGAGGGCCGCCGGGCACGACCGACGGCGCGCCGCTGCCACCCATCTGCGGCAGAGGCGCGGCCTGCGGCTGCCCGACCCCGGCGGGAACCAGGCCCGATGGCGCCGTGCCTCCCACAGTAGCCGGGGGCACTCCGGCCGGCTGACCCTGCGCGGCCGGTCCTCCGGGCGCGGGGCCCGGCCCAGGGGCCACCGCTTCTCCGGGCAAGGAGGGCGCACCCATCATCTGCGCGCCAGTGGAGGCGGCGTTCTGGCCGGTGCCCGCGGGGAGACCGGCGGCCGCGGCCAGACCCGCTGCCGCGCCCGTGGAAGAGGGCTGCGCCGGGCTGGGCGGCTGCAGGCCGGCCACGTGCGGCTGCAGGTACTCACTCTGGCCGGCGGGCGGGACGGGCAGCAGATGGCCCGGCGGCATCTGAGGCTGAGAATACGCGAACTGCTGGGGCGGGGGCGCGGTGGCAGCGCCCACGGCCAGGCCGGGCTGCGCCAGGGTTACATTCGTCAGTGGCAGGCCCTGTCCGTTGGGCCCCGGGGGCCCGGCGCCCTGGGCCTGGCTGGGCGGCGGGGCTGCCAACCTCTGCGGCGGCGCGGCCGCGGCTCCCGGGAACAGCGGCAACGAAGCCGAGCTTGGAGCCACAGCCCCACCTACGGGCGGAGGCGGCGGCGGCGGCGGCTGCGGCTGCCCAACGCCAAAACTCTGCGGCGGGGCCGGGGCGGGTTGGCTCATTTTCTCCGACTGGGGTAGCTGTGACACAGCAGTCAAGGAGCTGTCAGTTCCCGAGTCGGGCCCGTGCGCGCCTGGCATGGAGGCCACCACCACCACCACCGACCCTCCGGTGGCGCCCAGGCCGCTGTCCCGCTCCGCAGTCTGGTCAAAAGTATTGCTGTGCCTAATGCAATCCCCGGACCGGGTCAGGACGCTGCTATCGGAATCCCGCTCATAGTATTCCATACACGTCCATCGGCCGCGTCTATAAGGCTCCCCGCTGCCGTGGTCCAGCTTGATCACGCGAAAACGCGAACTACAAGCGGTGGGGGGCTGTGATGAGGCGGCAGTTCCCGGCGTGGCGGACGGGCCTGTGACCGGGGGGGCGCCGGGGGCCCCCGAGGAGGGGGCTGAGGGGGCGGCCGGCGACAGGGTGCTGGTCAGCACCCCGGCCACGCTCCGGGCCGAAACGGCTCCTCCTCCGTTGGCCGGAGCGGCTGTCGCGGCCGCCAGCTGTCCGTCCAGGAGAAGGTTGGGGGAGACGGTTCCGGGAGTCTCGGCATCCCCAACATTGTTGAGTGTCTCTTCGGAGGAGCTGCGCTCGCAGACCTCCTCGGGGCCGTAATCCGTGGCCCGAGAAACGTCGAATATCTCGGAAGAAACGTCCTCCGTGCGTGACTCATCCGGGTCGTCCAGGCTCTCGGTGTCCTCGGTGATGCTAGTAGCCACCTGGGCCGTGGTGACACTGGTGATCTGGAAGCAGCTCTTCTTCTTGGCCGGCATCTTGGACATGGTGAGGAAGGCTGGAAGGGCAGAAGCACCCGGCTCCTCCGCGATCTTGCCGGAAACCAGGAAGGGCAGAACACTGGCCCCCAAAGACAAAGTCCGTGTCCGTGCTGGGGTCTGAGGCCCGCCGCTGTAAGAGTCACGGGCTGATCCGGGCGCCGGTCGCTCCGTGAGACATCCTCCTCCCGTTTCCTTATCCGAGTCGGTGTCTACCGCTCTGCCCCCGTCTCACTCGTGCGGCGGCTCCTCCTTCCTTCTCGCCTCCCGCAGTCGCGGCGCCTCAATTCAATCCCCCCAGTGGCGGCGAGACCACTATCCCAGGGGCGGGTCGGCTGCTTCCTCCTCGCGTCTTCGGGCCGCCGTGGTCAATCCAGCTCCGCGCGGTCAACAGGCCTAGGCTGGGGGTGGGAGTGGGAGGGCGAAGGGGAGGCGGCGGCGGCGTGAGGGGCGGTGCTGCCCCGCTCCGGCTCTTCGAACCAGTGCCGGCGTCAGCTCCGGGCTCTCGGACGCCGAGGGAAGCAGGAGTAGGAGTGGCGAGTCCGGAGCCAGGGATTCCTGATTCAGCCAGGAGCCGCGGGCGGGTGGCGGAGCTTCGGCGCGGGCGGGCGGCCCTCCCTCCCCGGCTCTAGCCGGAGCTCAGTCCCAGGGACATGTCGACTGTCTCAGGCGGAAACCTGCTCCGGGGGAGGGGAAAGCCGGCTCGGTCCTCCCCTATACAGGGGGAGCCACCCCCGCGAGCGGGCGGTGGCGGCGGTCTCGGCCTTCCCCTCGCGGCTCCTGAGAGAGTGAGGGGCGGCGGCCGGCAGGCCGGCAAGCGACGGCGCGCCGGCTGTGTGAGGTAGCTGCGGTAGCTTCTTCGACTCTTCCTCGATGCGCCCGGTTCGCAGGCCCTGTAGAAACTGAAATTCAAACTGCTGAAGCGGCGGCTGCAGCTCCCTCCCCTCGGCCAAGATGGGGCTGAAATGGCCGCGCCAGGGATGCTGGGAGGAGCAGCAGCCCCGCTGCCGCCGCCGCTGCCGACTAAAATGCCGCCGCTGCCGCAGCCACCGCCAGCGCCGCAGCCGCCGCCGTTCCGTGACGCACCGGCGTCGTGACGTCACCACCCCGCCCCCTCCGGTTTCCTGCAGAGTTTCGCGTGGAGGCTGGGGGGTAGTGGGCGGGGCTAAAGGTTAAAAACGGGGAGCGGTTTTTTTTTTTTTTAATTTAAAAAATTTTTTTAAATTTAAATTTGCCCTGTAGGTCTTTAAGAGTTGAAGAACTAAAGACTCTTAAATTCCAACTCTAGGAAAACTTACAGCCGCGCCAATTGAAGGTTTTTATATCGGTTTATTCGGAGACATTGGAAACTGGAGGTCATGTGCTTGCTGTGTCTAATGTTTAGCAAAATCTTAGTGAAAGAAGGCGATAGGAATGGAGGTTGGGGGATTTAGCTAGGATAAAGAGGGAGACGGCTGGAGGAACCGAATCACTTATAAAAAGCCTTTCCTGCAAATGAATGTTATCCACTATAGTCAGAAGAGTGAAATGTTGAGAGAAACGGGGAGGATTAACCAAGAATAGCAAGCCAGATTGAGTCAGAAAAAGGATCTTTCAGCCAGAAATTTTAGTGTCCAACAATGGCATCAGGAGATGGTTACTTGCCCAGGATGAGGTCAGTTTAAAAAAAGATTAGAGGTTACCAACATATTCCTAATTTTCTTGAGTTTGTTGTGATTCCAGCATCGAAGAGTTCGTTTAAACATCTTGAGACTGTTTTTACTTTCAGCATGAAATCAGCTTATGGGCTCCATAAATGTAGAACCTACTGCGTTAAATAGTTGTAGTTCTTTCTTTTGTTTATTCTGAAACTCTTAGTTAGAGCCAGAGTGTTAGATGGTTTGGATTGGGCCGTGAACAATCTGAGCAAGTTAGAAAGCACTCTTTCCTGTCCAGAAAGCAGCTATGCAAGTACTGGAGAATTTACCATCATTTAGTTACTCTCTGGCAAAAGAAAATGGTAACGTCATTCTTTTAAATAGTTGGAAAAAAAAAAAAGGAAGCTGGCTCTTTGACACATTGTTTAGGTAAAATCTAAAGTGTCTTGATGGAATTCAAAGTTTAATATCTATTACAGCTTTAGCAATCATATCATGACTGACATAAATCAAGGTAATTATTGTATTCAGTTCTCTAATCTTTGAATAATAGAAATATTTTTTATTCCAAAGGATCTTTTGATAATTTAAAATTTCAGAGAACTGTTTAGGTCATTAGTTGAAAATAATATACAAGGATATGTCTATGTCATTAAACTTTAGGAGACATTGTGTATTTCAAACCAAATGACTGAGGTCAGGATGTGAAATAAGACAACATAATAAAATTCCTGCTTCTTAAGGGGGTGGGAGAGAGTAAAGGAACCAAGGGGTAACATAATGTTGCTATTGTGGCAAAAATAGCTAATGGAATGTTTCATTACTAAATCTGTAATTTCAGTAATTGTTAGACAGTTTTCCATCAATAAGTTAGATCAACTGGTTACATCAAATATGAGTTTATAAAAACTTCATTTTGGATTGATTTTCTAGATTGTTAAAAGTGAAGATCAATGGGTGATATTATGTGTGCAGCTTTTGGAAAAGTAAGTATTGTATGCCTGCTTGTCCAATTACATTATCTTATTACAGCAACTTCATATATACATATATGTCTATCACTTCAGTTCAGTTGCTCATTTGTGTCCGACCCTTTGCGACCCCATGGACTGCAGCACGCCAGGCCTCCCTGTCCATCACCAACTCCCAGAGCTTACTCAGACTCATGGCCATTGAGTTGGTGATGCCATCCCACCATCTCATCCTCTGTCGCCTTCAATCTTTCCCAGCGTCAGGGTTTTTTCAAGTGAGTCAGCTCTTCACATCAGGTGGCCAAAGTATTGGATTTCCAGCTTCAACATCAGTCCTTTCAATGAACACTCAGAACCGATCTCCTTTAGGATGGACTGGTTGGATCTCCTTATAGTCCAAGGGACTCGCAAGAATCTTCTCTAACACCACAGTTCAAAAGCATCAGTTCTTCGGCGCTCAGCTTTCTTTATAGTCCAACTCTCACACCCATACATGACCACTGGAAAACCATAGCCTTGACTAGACGGACCTTTGTTGGCAAAGTAACGTCTCTGCTTTTGAATATGCTATCTAGGTTGGTCTTAACTTTCCTGCCAAGGAGTAAGCGTCTTTTAATTTCATGGCTTCAGTCACCATCTACAGTGATTTTAGAGCCCTAAGAAATAAGGTGTGCCACTGTTTCCACTGTTTCTCCATCTATTTGCCATGAAGTGATGGGACCGAATGCCATGATCTTCATTTTCTGAATGTTGAGCTTTAAGCCAACTTTTTAACTCTCCTCTTTCACTTTCATCAAGAGGCTCTTTAGTTCTTCTTCACTTTCTGCCATAAGGTTGGTGTCATCTGCATATCATCTGAGGTTATTGATATTTCTCCTGGCAATCTTGATTCCAGCTTGTGCTTCCTCCAGCCCAGTGTTTCTCATGATGTACTCTGCATAGAAGTTAAATAAGCAGGCTGACAATTAACAGCCTTGACGTACTCCTTTTCCTATTTGGACCTAGTCTGTTGCTCCATGTCCAGTTCTAACTGTTGCTTCCTGACCTGCATACAGATTTCTCAGGAGGCAGGTCAGGTGGTCTGGTATTCCCGTCTCTCTCAGAATTTTCCACAGTTTATTGTGATCCACAATTTATTTATTTGGCTGTGTCAGGCCTTAGTTATGGTGCTTGGACTTGATTGCCCCATGGTATGTAGACTCTTAGTTCCTGGACCAGGGATTGAACCCATGTCCCCTGCATTGGAAGGTGGCTTCTTAACCACATCAGGGGAATCCCCACATCAATTTTTTGATTGCTTGTTATGCTACTCTTACATTTAAAGGAAACATTTAAGATGTTAAGTAATCCATAAGACTATTTCTCCTTAAAGGATATATTATGAAATGAAAGTGATGACAAAGGTAACTTAGAAGACATCAGTAATGGGCTATATTTCTAGTAAGGATAGAGTTAAAGATGTTAAAGGCATCTTAGCAAAAAAATAATATCTATAAAGTTAAAATTTTTATTTATCTGTTGAAGGATTTTTGTGGGTTTAAACTAATAATATAGTTCTCCTGAAAGTAAGTTTTCAAAAGCTTTTAAGGCCGTAGCTTCTTTTATATATTTTCTATTTTAAAATGTAAGGAATTCACTGCTTAAAATTTCTATTAAGAAATGAAAAGAATTTTGCTTTATGTAAATAAGTTTGAAATTTTATATAGAACAAAAAATCATATAACTCTGATGAAACTACAAAAAGCTATGTAATTTCTGGTTGGCCCACAAAAAATTAAAAGCCAACATGTAACTAAAAGCAGGATATACATGCAAGTATGTATGTGTATGCTGGGGGAGGGGCACTTCCTGAGTGGCTCAGTGGTAAAGAATCTTCGTGCCAATGCATGACACATGGGTTCAATCCCTGGCTTGGGAAGATCCCCTGGAGAAGAAAATGGCAAACCAATCTGGTATTCTTGCTTGGGAAATCCCATGGACAGAGGAGCCTGGTGGGCTACAGTCCATCGGGTTGCAAAAGAGTCAGACACGACTTAGTGATTAAACAACAACAAATGTGTGTGTGTGTGTGTGTGTGTGTGTGTGTGTGTGTAAAGTTCATAATAAGTAACTTGGTAGTATAACTCACTGGAACTGGGAAGCTCCCTGGAGTACCAAAACTCAAGGCTAGCTGTATTAAGGCAACTATCCTTGTTTCTTGCCTGACCCAGAAACTGCAGGTGGAAACTGTGGGAATCCTTGGTTACTGCTCTAGCACTTCTAACTTGACTGTTCTGTGCTTGATTCTTCCCTCAAAGACTTAATTTGAAGCAATGTATGAGAAGCACATTTAGGAAGAACAATGCAGGGAGGAAAATGACTTAGAAACTAAGGAGTATTTCCACTGATTGGGAAAAAAACAAAACACGAAGCAATTATGGCAGAAAGATCTTTTCATCATGTAAGAGCATCATACCCCCAAATTTTACTAGGTTATCATCTACCCTTATCAATTTATTGTTCAGTCACTAAGTCATGTCTGACTCCTTGGGATCCCATGGACTGCAGCATTCCAAGCTTCCCTGTCCTTCACTATTGCCCCGAGTTTGCTCAAACTCATGTCCATTGAATCAGTGATGCCATCCAACCATCTCATCTTCTGTCATCCCCTTCTTCTCCTGCCTTCAGTCTTTCCTAGCATCAGAGTCTTTTCCAATGAGTTGGCTCTTCACATCAGGTGGCCAAAGTATTAGAGTTTCAGCTTCAGCATGAATGGTTCCAATGAATATTCAGAGTTGATTTCCTTTAGGATTGACTGATTTGATCTCCTTGCAGTCCAAGGGACCCTCAAGGGTCTTCTCCAGCACTACAGTTTGAAAGCATTGATTCCCAGATGGAAAACTATTTTGTAGTCACAAGATCCTGGGATGTAAACCAGAGATACTCAAGAAAACTTGACTTTTTTTTTCTCAATGAATGAATATTATATATATAAAATAGTAATAGTATGTAATCTAAACACTCTGGGATAGAGAAAAGAAAGCTATACTTTCAGTAAAAATGAAGCAATTGCCTAGGTAAAGAGAAGTAACTCTTTAGAGTTAATACTACCAGTCAGACAATGACATTTATTGAGCATTATCTTGTGTGAATTAGGAATTGGATGGTTTTTATTCCAGCTAAGAAATTTTTCTGGAATTTAGAAATAGCTTGTATTTATTTTCTCTACTAAAAAAGTTTTTGTTTTTTTTTTTTCTTGACTGCACCATGCAGCATGTGATACCTAAGTTCCCTGACCAGGGATCAAACCTGCACCTCCTACAGTGGAAGCACAGAGTCTTAACTACTACACTGCCAGAGAAGTCGCTATTTTCTATAGTTTTAATCACTAAATTGTTAGAAAAACGCAAAGTGGAGGACTAATTTTCAGGTTCCAAGAGCATTTGTTAGAAATAAACATCGGTTGTCTAAATAATAAGTACTTCATTTATTACTATGATTTACCTTGGGTCTCATTTCTGGAATAATATCTTATTAATAACCCCTAACAGTGAAGCCATTTTATACTATTTTCCAAAAAGGAAAAAAAAATGTAACAGAAGAGGCCTAAGGCTAGTGAAATTCCATGAATACTTTTATAGAGAAAAATATAATCTGATAATCTGATTGAGATGTACAAACTTTGAGAACGAAGTATGTAAAATTTTCACATTTAAGGAAAGTTCTATTAGATACTCTTCTAAAGTTTGATATACTAGCAAACAATGATGTCTTTTTTTAATGTTGAAGATTTCCTTGAGTCCCAAAGATCTTTGACGTTCAGGCAAAATATAGCAATTTGATGAAAGAAAAAGGGTGCATCTTGAACTAAACAATAAATATAACATCCTATTAAAGCCTACTTTCTTTTATTATGGAACTTAATTTAGAAGCCAAAACATTAATTCTGTGGTTTTGAAATCTAGCTTAAATAAGAAAATCTATTAATGACTATGTCCCCCCCCCCAACCATTTTTTTTTTAAAACATTATGTTACCACTTGGAATAAAATTAATCTACATTGCCTAATTGGAGAGAACTTGAGATCAAGAGTAATCTCCAATTTTGCTATCACTTTGTTTTGTGATCACTAAGAAGTCTTTATTAACCCCTCAGTTTCTGTTACTAAAAAGAAGCAACACTGTGGTAAAGGGGTGTTAAACTTCCAACCCCAGAGAAAGAATGGATGGAAAAAGATAATACATGTAGCACTGTTTTGGCATCTTTGGGAAGATAGTATCTTTGGCATCTTTGGGAATGTGATGCTATTGGTAATAATATTTTCAATACAATTTGTTAATTAAAAACAAAGTTATAAGGTGTACATGATTTTAGGAAGAAGACGTATTCTGTCATAGATGAGCTATTTATTTACAAACATTTAATAGCATATCCTTTGGTATGTGAATCATCACTGTCTATTCTGTCCTTGTGTATATGAAGTTGGTATTGCACAGTTGTGATTATGTATCATTTCAAGTGATGATATACCTATAATTTTAAGTTATGACTTTAACACTCACAAAAGAACATTCAAAGACATTGCCAGTTTCTAGACTTCTGGATTATAGTTCCCTCTGTATGTTAATATTATCATCTTACAAAGTTTTTTTTAAAATATGTTTGAATAGAGACTTATATACATGTTATTTGGACGTAAAGGATGGTCTAAGTGTTTCCAGTAGTCATGTATGGATGTGAGAGTTGGACTATAAAGAAAGCTGAGCTCCAAAGAATTGATGCTTTTGAACTGTGGTGTTGGAGAAGACCCTTGAGAGCCCCTTGGACTGCAAGGATATCCAACTAGTCCATCCTAAAGGAGATCAGTCCTGGGTGTTCTTTGGTAGGACTGATGATGAAGCTGAAACTCCAATACTTTGGCCACCTGATGTGAAGAGCTGACTCACTTGAAAAGACCCTGATGCTGGCAAAGATTGAGGGCAGGAGGAGAAGGGGACGACAGAGGATGAGATGGTTAGATGGCATCACCGACTCAATGGACATGGTTTTGGGTAGACTCCGGCAGTTGGTGATGGACAGGAAGGACTGGCGTGCTGCAGTTCATGCGGTCGCAGAGTCGGACACGACTGAGCGACCGAACTGACCTGAAGTGTTGTTGGCTAATAATCTGATGGTCACTCTAACCTGGCTGATGGGACTACTTTTAATTTAAAGGAACAAAAGGTTGAAAGGCACAGCTGGAATCTTGACTACTTTGTATTTGAAGTTATGTTTTAATTCAAAACTAACTAGTTCTTTAGTCACTGGGAACAAAACACTTTTAGCATTTAACTTTAGAATACTTGAAATCCAAATTTGACAGCATTCATTCTCATTAAAAGCTCAACTCATGATCCATGTTTGTACAAGGATTTGTGTGTTACTTAAAATGTCCATGTAACAAGCTGCTTCTCTGCAAATTAATACTTCTCTTTCCATCTGTTGCCTAGGATCTTTGGAAAAGAAGGGAAATAGGGGAAAAGTGCAAAATCAAGGTGAAATGCTAACCGAAAGATCATTCCAGTTATGGCCATCAAATCCCTAATGAATAATCATATTGTGATTATTGTGGCATCTGCTTTGTGGTACTTACCTATTTTTAAACTAAATTGACCAGATACAAATATATTTTCATCTTCAAATATTTAGGATATTTTCTCCATCTTCACCTTGTCTTTTTTGGATTTTGATACTAATTTTTCTTTTTTTGCATATTGCATATGTTCATTCACTGACTGATCTAATTCTAGATTTTTTTGTTTATAAAAATTTCATTCTTACTTGCTGTATAGGTACTCGGTCAATACAGCGGTTCTACCCTTGAAGGAAAAGATAATCAACCTTTTCCACAAAAATGCATATTCCTAAGAAAGAGAAATTGTGTGGTAATGATTCATTCGCATTATCCAAGTATTCTCCACTGAATTTCTTTCAGCTTAATTACTATGCTTAAATAATTGTGTTTTTTAATATTTCATCTGAAATATTATATTTTGATGAAAGAAAAAAAATCTCCTGGTAACATTAGCCTTATATTTTGAACAAACAGCTTTAAAGATTTTTTTTTTTTAACGTGGACCAATTTTTAAAGCCGTCAGTGAATTTGTTACATTGCTTCTGTCTTATGTTTTGGTTTTTATGGCTGTTAGGCATGTAGGATCTTAGTTCCCCGAGCAGGGATGAAACTTGCACCCCCTGCACTGGAAGGCGAAGTCTTAACCCTTGGACCACCAGGGAAGTCCCTGAATAAACAGCTTTAAATATCTATTTGTTTCTTCATTCAAAAAATATTTAGAAGCCCACTATATGCTGGCCTCTTCTCTAGACTTGGGAAAACACTTATGAATTAGACTAGAAAAGAAAAGTCCCTTGTTCTAAAGGTTTATGTTTTAATAGGGAAACAGACACTGAAAAGCAAAAAAAAAAAAAGTTGTAATTTAAAATATTTACAAGACTTAAGAAGACAGAAAACAATCATGGAAGATGGAAGCCAGGGCACCTTAGGTGTGTGGCAGGTGGGCCTATGGAAAGACTTTTTTGAGTCAAGGGCAAGCTCATTGTCAATAGCCAGCATTTAAGGAGGAGAGACAGGTGCAGACAATGACCCTGAGGTGGAAACCAGTGTGTGGTGGAGAGGGAGCTGGAACCATCTGCAGGGAGCAGGGGCCAAGCAAAAAAACTTGTATTTTATTTTAAATATAATGGAAAGCCACGGGAGGGTTATAAGCAGAGGATTAACGTAACCTGATTTACATTTAAAAAGAAACCTTTTTGTTTTCTTAATCTCTCATAGTTTAGAATATGTTGTGTATTATGTTTAGACAAAGTTAAGCTAGCTTTTCATTATATAGTCAAAGACAAGTTTATAGGGCTATCATATTGTATCATACCAAAGTGGTAGAAATATCTAACAATCTATGTGACAGTTCTTATATACAGATTTAATAACTTTATATCAAAATGAAAGGTTAATACTCATAAGAAATCTTTTTCTCAATGAGACCCTAACTAACTTAATTGCAGTGATTTTGATTACTCAAGAAGAATGTGAAATGCCCCATATAAAGAAAAAGAAACCCCTAAACAATGGTGAAATAAATTGCATTTTGCTTAAATGCAACATTAGATAACTGACAGAACCCCCTGACAAGAAGAACTTCTAACAAGTAGAGCTAATTTTAGGGAGGCTCAGAACTGAGCCTCATTTTTCCAATGAGATAAAAATATCCATAGATAAATCTAGGGACACTTTGAAGCATTCAGTGAGTCGTAAAAGAGCCACAGAGGAGGAATCGTTCTGGAAGAGGTAGGAGGCAAGGCCATATACATTTTGGTATTGCTGGGTTTACTTTCTTTAAGAGATTACTACCTAATTTCCTTTTCGGGAGTTTTACTTGGTTTCGTGGGCTATTTCTTTGTTAGCAAGAAAACACGAAGATAGCATTCTTTAAAGAAGTTTCACTCTGGTGTGTTAGTGGCCCCAACTGGCCTGGCCACTTTCTTCACCTCTTCCTTTGTCTTCTCCCAATTCCAGTCCTTTGTGTAAGAAGGTTAAATTAATTCTTACCATGCATGTGAAAGTCACACAGTCATGTCGACCCTTTGCGACCTCATGGACTATACAGTCCATGGAATTCTCCAGGCCAGAATACTGGAGTGGGTAGACTTTCCCTTCTCCAGGGGATCTTCCCAACCCAGGTCTCCCTCATCGTAGGCTGATTCTTTACCAGCTGACCCACAAAGGGAAGCCCCTTACTATGCATGCACGCGTGCTAAATCGCTTCAGTTTTCTTTGACTCTTTGCGACCCTATGAACTGTAGCCCTCCAGGCTCTTCTCTGTCCATGGGATTCTCCAGGCAAGAATACTGGAGTGGTTTGCCATGTCCTCTTCCAGGGGATCTTCCCGTCCAGGGATCCAACCTGCCCCCACCCCCACCCCCAGCCCCATCTCTTATATCTCCTGTGTTGTTGGCAGGGGGGTTCTCTACCACTAGCGCCACCTGTGACACTCTAGTTCTTATCATCAGTTCAGTTCAGTCGCTCAGTTGTGTCTGACTCTTTGCGACCCCATGAATCACTGCACACCAGGCCTCCCTGTCCATCACCAACTCCCAGAGTTCACTCAAACTCATGTCCATCGAGTTGTTGATGCCATCCAGCCATCTCATCCTCTGTCGTCCCCTTCTCCTCCTGCCCCCAATCCCTACCAGCATCAGAGTCTTTTCCAATGAGTCAACTGTTCACGTGAGGTGGCCAAAGTATTGGAGTTTCAGCTTTAACATCAGTCCTTCCAATGAACACCCAGGACTGATCTCCTTTAGAATGGACTGGTTGGATCTCTCTGCAGTCCAAGGGACTCTCAAAAGTCTTCTCTAGCACCACAGTTCAAAAGCATCAATTCTTTGGTGCTCCGCTTTCTTCACAGTCCAACTCTCACATCCATACATGACCACTGGAAAAACCATAGCCTTGACTAGAGGATCTTTGTTGGCAAAGTAATGTCTGCTTTTTAATATGCTATCTAGGCTGGTCATAACTTTCCTTCCAAGGAGTAAGTGTCTTTTAATTTCGTGGCTGCAATCACCATCTGCTGTGATTTTGGAGCCCCAAAAAATAAAGTCAGTCACTATTTCCACTGTTTCCCCATCTATTTCCCATGAAGTGATGGGACCAGATGGCATGATCTTAGTTTTCTGAATGTTGAGCTTTAAGCCAACTTTTTTACTCTCCTCTTTCACTTTCATCAAGAGGCTCTTTAGTTCTTCACTTTCTGCTATAAGGGTGGTGTCATCTGCATATCTGAGGTTATTGATGTTTCTCCTGGCAATCTCGATGACAGCTTAGTCTCCAAAACAGGGCCATCATATCAGAGTGCTTCCACAGGGATAGATGCATAGGCCTATGGAACACACAAAGTTCATCTGTCTTCCTAACTGAACATGGGAGAAGAAACACCTTGATGTTTTGCATTAATAGGCCCCTGTGTAAAACGTGAACACACTGGTATAAATTCCAAACAAAAAGGAAAAGGAAAGTTTGCTTACCTTATCCAATACTTTTGAAACATACTATTTGTTATTTGAAGACAGTTTTTTTGTTTATTGAAGAAAAAAATGGCAATCCACTCCAATGTTCTTGCCTGGAAAATCCCACAGATGGAAGAGCCAGGTGGGCTATAGTTCATGGAGTCACAAAGGGTTCGACACGACTGAGCAACTAACACTTTTTGTTTATTGAATTTAAGATGTAGATCATAATGATTTGACTTGCACCATGAAATGATTACCACAGTAAGTTTTGTGATTCTCCATCATCTCTCATAGAATTTGGTGTTTTAGAAAGTATGATTATAAGGAATTAAGACTAAAAAGAGGGAACTATAGTCAAAATTTTGTAATAACCTGTAAGGGAAAAAGATCTGAAAAAAAAATGTTTAAGAGCAGAAAAAACAAGACTAAAAAGAGAAAAAGGGTAGTATGCCAAGGTTATCATGCAAATTCTCTAAAAGGATTTCATATGTTTCAGTGTTGCATTTTTGTTAAATATTCTGAAACTCTTAAATGTTTTCACAATTTAATTATGAAGCTTATGAATATTGATCAAGTTTAGTTAGTCGTTCAGTCTTGCCCAACTCTTTGCGACCCCATGAACCACAGCATGCCAGCCAGGCCTCCCTGTCCATCACCAGCTCCCAGAGTCTACCTAAACCCATGTCCATTGAGTCGGTGATGCCATCCAATCATCTCATCCTCTGTCGTCCCCTTCTCCTCCTGCCTTCAATCTTCCCCAGCATCAGGGTCTTTGCCAACGAGTCAGCTCTTCACATCAAGTGGCCAAAGTATTGGAGTTTCAGCTTCAACATCAGTCCTACCAATGAACACCCAGGACTGATCTGCTTTAGGATGGATTGGTTGGATCTCTCTGCAGTCCAAGGGACTCTCAAGAGTCTTCTCCAACACCACAGTTCAAAAGCATCAATTCTTTGGTGCTCAGCTTTCTTTATAGTCCAACTCTCACATCCATACATGACCACTGGAAAAACCATAGCCTTGACTAGACAGACCTTTGTTGACAAAGTAATGTCTCTGCTTTTTAATATGCTCTCTAGCATATTAAAATTTAAAGTTTTAATATTTAATATTAAAAGGTCATAACTTTCCTTCCAAGGAGTAAGCGTCTTTTAATTTTATGGCTGCAATCACCATCTGCAATGATTTTGGAGCCCAGAAAAATAAAGTCAGCTACTGTTTCCACTGTTTCCCCATCTATTAGCTGTGAAGTGATGGGACCAGATGCCATGATCTTTGTTTTCTGAAAGTTGAACTTTAAGCCAACCTTTTCACTCTCCTCTCTTTTGTCAGAAGGCTCTTTAGTTCCTCTTCACTTTCTGCCATAAGGGTGGTGTTATCTGCATATCTGAGGTTATTGATATTTCTTCCAGCAATCTTGATTCCAGCTTGTGCTTCTTCCTGCCCAGTGTTTCTCATGACGTACTCTGCATATAAGTTAAATGAGCAGGGTGACAATATACAGCCTTGATGTACTCTTTTTCCTATTTGGAACCAGTCTGTTGTTCCATGTCCAGTTCTAACTGTTGCTTCCTGACCTGCATACAGGTTTCTCAAGAGGCAGGTCAGGTGGTCTGGTATTCACATCTCTTTCAGAATTTTCCATAGTTTATTGTGATCCACACAGTCAAAGGCTTTGGCATAGTCAATAAAGCAGAAATAGATGTTTTTTCTGGAACTCTTTTGCTTTGATCCACTGATCCAGTGGATGTTTGCAATTTGATCTCTGGTTCCTCTGCCTTTTCGAAAACCAGCTTGCATATTGATCAAATTACTCTACAATAACACTTTGTTATTAGCGGCAAAAAGTCACCCAGACTCTTTAGCCTACCCTAGTAATGAATTTTATGTTTGGTTTACTTTTATTTCCAAAAATCAAAACCATTTTTAAAAATTTTATTTATTTTTTTAATTGATGGATAATTGCTTTACAGAATTTTGTTGTTTTCTGGAGCTGGTGATAAATAACCTGACTACCAATGCAGGAGACGTAAGGACGTTTAAAGATGAACATTTGTCATTATTTGATATTTTAAAAATGATGGTAAAATAATCAAGTTAAAAAACATTAAACAAAATTGTATCTCATCTTTGGGATAAAATTACATGTACACATAGGATAAAAATTTTGGGGAGAATATATCTGCACTTGGTGACTGTCTCTGGGTGATGAGATTATAGGCTTTTTTGTTTAGTTTTTTAAAATAGTTTCCAAATTTTCTACAATGATCACATAAAATTTTCATCTGAATGTATTACTATTGTATTTTTAAAATGTATTCGCACACACTACCTAAACCAAAAGAGACTTCATAAAGGTATAACAAGATATGAGACTACAATTTTACTTTTGTGTTAGATGGCACTTCATAACTGCTGTCCAAAGACAAATTGCCCCTCATAAGCACTATATATTTGAATGCCATCAGAAGATAATAGTTGGAATGATTAGTGCTTTTTCAGATGAATTAAATTAATGCGGAAACATTTTAAAGAACAAACTTACGAGATAAAAAAAAGGAATTGAAAGGACATGAATGGAAAAATATTTAAAATACAAGAAGTAAAGCTGAATACAATGGGTGTGTCAGGACACCTTTGTTACTGTATGCACTGCAGCTATCTTTCTGTCTAGCTATGTGTCCTTGCACAGGTCATAACCTCTTTGGGTCTCATATTCTTTATCTGTAAAATAATCAAGTTGAATGAGAGGAATATTTTTGGTTTTGGTGACTTTTTGGTTTTAACATTTTATAAATCTAGACTTCCAAAAAACAAGATTGGAGCCTGGTTTTGTGTGCAACAGCCAACATATACATGGATCCACAAAACATTTTTGCTTTAGCTTTTGTGTTGTTCAGTTGCTAAGTCGTATCTGACTCATTGCAATCCCACTGACTGCAGCACACCAAGTTCCTTTGTCCTCCACTATCTCTCTGCTTTTTTTTTTTTTTTTTTTTTTTACCACCAGATACATCCACAACCGAGCATCATTTCTACTTTGGCCCATTTGATTCATTCTTTCTGGAGCTATCAGTAACTACCCTCTGCTGTTCCCCAGTAGCATATTGGACACCTTCTGACCTGGGGGACCTATCTTCCAATGTCATATGTTTTGCCTCTTCATATTGTTCATGGTGTTCTCCAGGCAAGAATACTGGAGTGGATTGCCATTCCCTCCTCCAGTGGACCACATTTTGTCAGAACTCTTCACTATGACCTGTCTGTCCTGGGTGGCCCTGCATGGCATGGCTCATAACTTCATTGAATTCCATGAGCCATTTTGCTGAGACAAGGCTATGATCCATGAAAGGGTGCTTTAGCTTTGGGAACACTCGAATATGCTAGTTATTAGCTAATTCCCTCAAGGTACCCTCCTGAATCAGGACTTTTACACTTACTGTACTTTGTGCTCCTTCTCTGAGATATTTGCATGACTAATTCCTTCACCTTCTTCAAATCTTTGCTCAGATGTCACCTTTTCAGTGTGACTAACCTGACTAATTAAAACCATAAGCTCCTCCCACATCCATCCCTATTTCCTGCTTTGTTTTTCTCTATTGTACTTATTACCTTTTAATAGATTATGTTATTTACTTCTTTTATTTATTGTCTATCTTCCCACACTAAAATGAAAAAAGGAGAGGGCAAAGTCTTTTTAACCTGTCTTGTTCATTCTTATAGTTCTAAGATCTATAGTAGAGTCTGGCACATATTGAATTCTCAATAGATAGTGTAAAAAAATGAATTTTCCAGTTTTATAACATCCTACATTTTCATTCAGTATTATGAAAATAATATGCCTAAAATCATGGAACAGTGGGAAATTCACAGCAGTAACATGTGTTTTTAAAAGAAAAAATATTTAAATTAGATAAAGATTTTTATTGAAGCGATTTTAATTTTTGCAGAAATATCAGAAGATATGCGAGCTATATATATTTGATCATATGTAGAAGTCCTTGAGAATACAGCATCTTTACTATTCTGTAGAAAACAGAAGGTTGAAATTTTGATCAAGAATACACATTCCTTTGACGCTAGCCATTCTTAATCGTGTTTAACTCAGGGCATATTGAAATATTTTAATATTTGGTATAATCAGTTCAGTTCAGTTCATTTCAGTCACTCAGTTGTGTCCGACTCTTTGCAACCCCATGAATCACTGCATGCTAGGCCTCTCTGTCCATCACCAACTCCCAGAGTTCACTCACACTCACGTGCATCAAGTCAGTGATGCCATCCAGCCATCTCATTCTCTGTCGTTCCCTTCTCCTCCTGCCCCCAATCCCTCCCAGCATCAGAGTCTTTACCAATGAATCAACTCTTCTCATGAGGTGGCCAAAGTACTGGAGTTTCAGCCTTAGCATCATTCCTTCCAAAGAAATCCCAGGGCTGATCTCCTTCAGAATGGACTGGTTGGATCTCTTTGCAGTCCAAGGGACTCTCAAGAGTCTTCTCCAACACCACAGTTCAAAAGCATCAATTCTTCGGTGCTCAGCTTTCTTCACAGTCCAACTCTCACATCCATACATGACCACAGGAAAAACCATAGCCTTGACTAGACGGACCTTTGTTGGCAAAGTAATGTCTCTGCTTTTGAATATGCTATCTAGGTTGGTCATAACTTTTCTTCCAAGGAGTAAGCGTCTTAATTTCATGGCTGCAGTCACCATCTACAGTGATTTTAGAGCTCCCCAAAATAAAGTCTGACACTTTCCAGTGTTTCCCCATCTATTTCCCATGAAGTGATGGGACCGGATGCCATGATCTTCATTTGCTGAATGTTGGGCTTTAAGCCAACTGTTTCACTCTCCTCTTTCACTTTCATCAAGAGGCTTTTAGTTCCTCTTCACTTTCTGCCATAAGGGTGGTGTCATCTGCATATCTGAGGTTATTGATATTTCTCCCAACAATCTTGATTCCAGCTTGTGCTTCTTCCAGCCCAGCGTTTCTCACGATGTACTCTGCATAGAAGTTAAATAAGCAGGGTGACAATATACAGCCTTGACATACTCCTTTTCCTGTTTGAAACCAGTCTGTTGTTCCATGTCCAGTTGTAACTGCTGCTTCCTGACATGCATATAGGTTTCTCAAGAGGCAGGTCAGGTGCTCTGGTATTCACATCTCTTTCAGAATTTCCCACAGTTTATTGTGATCCACACAGTCAAAGGCTTTGCCATAGTCAATAAAGCAGAAATAGATGTTTTTCTGGAACTCTCTTGCTTTTTCGATGATCCAGCAGATGTTGGCAATTTGATCTCTGGTTCCTCTGCCTTTTCTAAAACCAGCTTGATCATCTGGAAGTTCACAGTTCATGTATTGCTGAAGCCTGGCCTGGTGAATTTTGAGCATTACATTACTAGCGTGTGAGATGGTTGCAATTAATCAGTAGTTTGAGCATTCTTTGGCATTGCCTTTCTTTGGGATTGGGATGAAAACTGACCTTTTCCAGTCCTGTGGCCACTGCTGAGTTTTCCAAATTTGCTGGCATATTGAGTGCAGCACTTTCACAGCATCATCTTTCAGGGTTTGAAATAGCTCCACTGGAATTCCACCACCTCCACTAGCTTTGTTCATAGTGATGTTTTCTAAGACCCACTTGACTTCACATTCCAGGATGTCTGGCTCTGGGTGAGTGATCACACCATTGTGATTATCTGGGTCATGAAGATCTTTTTTGTACAGTTCTTCTGTGTATTCTTGCCTCCTCTTCTTAATATCTTCTGCTTCTGTTAGGTCCATACCACTTTTGTCCTTTATCGAGCCCATCTTTGCATGAAATGTTCCCTTGGTATCTTTAATTTTCTTGAAGAGATCTCTAGTCTTTCCCATTCTGTTGTTTTCCTCTTTCTTTGCATTGATCACTTAGGAAGGCTTTCTTATCTCTTCTTGCTGTTCTTTGGAACTCTGCATTCAGATGCTTATATCTTTCCTTTTCTCCTTTGCTTTTCACTTCTTTTCACAGCTATTTGTAAGGCTTTCTCAGACAGCCATTTTGCTTTTTTGCATTTCTTTTCCATGGGGATCGTCTTGATTCCTGTCTTGAACACCTGGAGTAACAGGCAAATTTGGCCTTGGAATATGGAATGAAGCAGGGCAAAGACTAATAGAGTTTTGCCAAGAAAATGCACTGGTCATAGCAAACATCCTCTTCCAACAACACAAGAGAAGACTCTACACATGGACATCACCAGATGGTCAACACCAAAATCAGATTGATTGTATTCTTTGCAGCCAAAGATGAAGAAGCTCTATACAGTCAACAAAAACAAGACCAGGAGCTGACTGTGGCTCAGATCATAAACTCCTTATTGCCAAATTCATACTGAAATTGAAGAAAGTAGGGAAAACCACTAGACCATTCAGGTATGACCCAGATCAAATCCCTTATGATTATACGGTGGAAGAGAGAAATAGATTTAAGGGCCTAGATCTGATAGATAGAGTGCCTGATGAACTATGGATGGAGGTTCGTGACATTTGATATAATAGTTTAGTTTAAATAGCATTTCATTTACATAGGAAAATGTAATAAATAGAATCATTCTAGGGGTTAAAGTCCTTATTTAGTTTTTAAAATATGGGTCTTATAGATATGTCACTATAGTAACAAACATTGGAAAAATGAGTCTATTTTGAATTCATAAAGTCTAAGTGTTATGGATTAATGAATACCTAGACTAAAAAAAATGTCTTTTTTATAGACTCCTTGGGCTTTGTTCTCTTCATGTTTGGTTTGGCTGCTCTCATTTACATACTTGTTCTCATTAGGGTTTCAATTTCAGAGCTGGCCTCACTCTGCAGTGGGAACAAATGTCTTGCCACGTGATACCAACTTTCCATTACATCCTGAAGCATTTGCAGTCCCAGAGGCAAAAAATTTATGGTTGGTACACGAGAGATGGAACCATCACATAAAAAAAGCCAAATTTCAAAACATTGTTTCTCGATACCAATATAGTTTTAACATAATGAGAACTCAGAATAATCATCTAATGAGCAAAAATGAATCATTGTTAAAACACTGTTTTGGGCATAAAATAGCTAATGTTTCTAGTTGGCTGATAATTTTCATAGCAACCATGGTATTTGGCATGTCCTAAACACCTTTCATTAGAGGCGTTCAGACCTCTTTGAAGCAGTTCATTATACTCTGAAACAGTTCAGAGAATAAGAGAGAATAATCCACAAGTTTTGCTGATACTCTGTAGCTGTGTAGAGGGCATCACGTAGCAAATACTGAAAATGCACTATGAGATTTCTCAGTAACTCTCTAGTCAAGTAGGAAATGGAGTAGATGCAGCAAAAGACATTCAGAATAAGTACTGAAAGGCAAGTCCCAAATTAGAGTTTGGTCAGAATTCCAAACTTAATTGTTTTATTCTTTTTTAAAAGTTGAAGTATATGAATTGTTTTAGTCTTAAAAAATAAATAAGTACATGAATCATGGAGGCTATTTCAATGAAGTTGAAGTGAAGTCGCTCAGTCATATCTGACTCTTTGAGACCCCGTGGACCAGGCTCCTCCCATGGGATTTTCCAGGCAAGAGTACTGGAGTGGGTTGCCATTTCCTTCTCCAGAAGATCTTCCCCCACCAGGGACTGAACCGGGTCTCCCGCATTGTAGGCAGATGCTTTACCATCTGAGCCACCAGGGGATAATGAATCATGGAGGTTATTTCAATAGCAGGGTCACTATTAATATCCATAAAAATAACATGGCACCATATTCCCAAAGAGTTCTGTATACTTCCCGTTTCTCCTTATTCCTCACTGTTTTAGAGGTTTTTTGGTGGCAAGTATTATTTTAGTTTTGGCTAGAAAATCAAGGAAAAAGAGTATTGAGAATAGCAGTCAGTAACCGTAAGAACTAATTATGTAACTGTTCGCATCTCTGATCATACCTTGCACTCATTTTACATTTTTATGGTTGTTAAACTCTTGCCATGTATCATATCATTTCACCCTTATAACCATATATCTATGACTCTGGACAAGTCATTCAGCCCATAGCCATGCTTCCCGTTTTTACCAAATGGGCTGCATTTAATAGATACCCTTAACTAAATCTACAGGAATGTTCCAGAATTAATAATAAAGTAGTCCAATGCATTATGAACCCTTTAAAAGAAAGGTACTATTATAAGTGGAAAGTATCATTATTTATCTAACTTGGGAAACCAAAATTTACAGAGACCAAGTGAGTTGGCCTTAAGCATTTAACCACATTAGTCCCAAGAAACACATAGAACCAAGTATTAACATGTTTCTATTTTATAGCTTAGGTAAAAAGCATGAGCTCTTACTACAAAGGGCAAAATATTGCCTCTTAAGTGGAGAATAGTACTTTCCAAAAACATAAACAAATACTTATTCTGAACCATGAACTAACTAATTTTATTGAAATGTATCAAACAATATGATTTCATCAGTTATTGATCAACATTCAGGCTACATACATATGACAGCTGATGACAAAATCAGTTTATTTGAGGGACTTCCCTGGTGGTCCAGTGACTAAGACTCCACACTCCCACTGCAGGGGGCCTGGGTTTGATCCCTGGTCAGGGAACTAGATCCCACATGCTGAAATAAAGATCAAAGATCCTGTGTTCTGCACATAAGACCCTGCATACCCAAATAAATAAATTAATTTTAAAAATAGTATGGAAAAAAACCCCATTTATTTTAAAAGATACCCAATTTGAGCACCTACAAAATTATTTGTAATTACAGAATTATCCTGTAATTATTCTGAATTACATACACTGAAAGGAGAAATACGTAATATTTTTGATAAAAATAGTATTTTCCAAATACATATATATATCACTTCAGTTCAGTCGCTCAGTCGTGTCCGACTCTTTGCAACCCCATGAACTACAGCATGCCATGCCTCCCTGTCCATCACCAACTGCTGGAGTCCACCCAAACCCATGACCATTGAGTCGGTGATACCATCTAACCATCTCATCCTCTGTCGTCCCCTTCTCCTCCTGCCCTCAATCTTTGCCAGCATCAGAGTCTTTTCAAGTGAGTCAGCTCTTTGCATCAGGTGGCCAAAGTATTGGAGTTTCAGCTTCAACATCTGTCCTTCCAATGAACACTCAGGACTGATCTCCTTTAGAATGGACTGGTTGGATCTCCTTATAGTCCAAGGGACTCTCAAGACTCTTCTCCAACACCACAGTTCAAAAGCATCAATTCTTTAGCGCTCAGCTTTCTTTATAGTCCAACTCTCATATCCATACATGACCACTGGAAAAACCATAGCCTTGACTAGATGGATCTTTCTTGGCAAAGTAATGTCTCTGCTTTTGAATATGCTATCTAGGTTGGTCATAACTTTCCTTCCAAGGAGTAAGTGTCTTTTAATTTCATGGCTTCAGTCACCATCTGCAGTGATTTTGGAGCCCAGAAAAATAAAGTTAGCCACTGTTCAACACTGTTTCCCCATCTATTTCCCATGAAGTGATGGGACCGGATGCCATGATCTTCATTTGCTGAATGTTGAGCTTTAAGCCAACTTTTCACTCTCCTCTTTCAATTTCATCAAGAGGCTCTTTAGTTCTTCTTCACTTTCTGCCATAAGGGTGGTCATCTGCATATCTGAGGTTATTGATATTTCTCCTGGCAACCTTGATTGCAGCTTGTGCTTCCTCCAGCCCAGCGTTTCTCATGATGTACTCTGCATATAAGTTAAATAAGCAGGGTTACAATATACAGCCTTGACATACTCCTTTTCCTATTTGGAACCAATCTGTATATACATAATCAGAATAATATTTCATAGGTAATAGTTAACTTCATCTGTGAGTATAGCCTTACCAGAGAGTTTACATATTGGAATAAAACTTCCTTAAGAACATTGAATATTTATTTCTCAGTTTGAATGACATGATATTCTCTAGTTTCTAAATAATTATTCTCTTTAAAATATATTATTACCCAAAACTACAGGCCTAAAAGATTATTTACTTGTTAGCATTTACTAAACATTGTAACATTCTCAAATGATCATTTTAAATTATTTTATTTAAAACTTTTTTATAGTGGAGCATTCCAATATATATAAAAGTAGAAAGAATTATATAACAAGTGACAACAATTGCATATTTAGCAGGCTTCCTTGAAAATGGAGAAAAAGTGAGAATAGAGAGAGATGGGAAAGACAAGTCTTACGCATGTGCCAGGCAGTGTGGTAAATGCGTAAATGTGTCTTCATGGAATTTCTACAACAACGCTACGGGATAAGCATTATCACCTCTAGTTCAGAGATGAAGATGTTGAGCCTGAGAGAAATTGAGGATTTCCTCAGGGGTTTAGAATCAGAGCCACATTTGAACTGGATCTGAGTGCCCCCCAGGTCCATGTTCTTGCCATGGCTCCATTTGATAATTTATCAACCACCAGATTAGATGTTCCCAAACTCGAGAAGAAGAACTACTTTCTGGATTTTTGTTTTGTTTGGAGATCTCATAATGGTGAAAGAAGAGACCAAGAGAAAGTGGTTAAATCTGTTATGGATGCATTTAAGGAGAAGGATTGCTGTTGGTGAGGTCCTTGAGTGGGAAGGGAAGTGGGGAGGAGGCAGTTCCTTACCAAATGATAGAAGCAGCACAGGCTTTGGGGTATGCCAGTCAATTAGGCTGATGTGTTGAGAACCTATGCTGAGGTTGAATAAATCTCCCTAGATGACTTATTTCTCTTCAGTTATATTAAGGAGTAGAGCTTTTCTGATATGAGATAAATAATTTTATTTTTCTATTTTTAAAGAAAACAACTGGAGGTGTTGGTCTGTCATTCTATTTCAATTAAAATGAAGACGCATCTTTAGCTGGAATGTATGTGTAACTGTCTTGGAATTAGACTCTCCAGGGTCAGACTATCCCCACACAGCAGACAAGCAAATTCCCGGGATACCAGGCAATGTTTTCAGCAGGCTGCTGCTACTTCCTGTCCCAGAGAAGGGGAGACTATGGTTCTAATCTCAGCTGTGCAACTGGCAAATCATCTTACCTCTCTGGGCCTCTGTTTTCCCTCCTCTGAAACATAAGTAGGCTGAACTGAACAATTTCTAGAACCCCTTCCGATGCTTCTTCCATGAGTTTCCATGAAAAGAACAGAAATCACAGTTTGTCCCTTAGTCCCTTTGGGGGAATAAAGCAACATGGAAGGAATTACCTTCCATGGTAAAACTCTCTGTCTGCTATATACATTTTAGTGTCCAAAGATTTAAAGTCCATTAATCCTGAAGTCTTGCTGGAAAGCAGGTCAGTTGACATTTCCATACACTTACTTGAATGTGTTTTAGTGAAGTTAAACATTTTTTTCTGTAGGCTGAATAGAATCAAATTTAAAAAAAAAATTTTTTTTTAACATTTCATTTTGAAATGTAATTGACTTGTCTTGAGTGTCTTATTTAGGTGCTTTTAAAATCTCAAGGAATTTTGTCAAACATTCCCAAAACTGTGCTGCACCTTCAGAAATTATTTTAGGGAATATTGCTTGCTCTATCAAATGGAAAAAAAGAAAATTTAAGTGTTATATTATTTTAGTTATTCAAATATATATACCTTAATGATGAATACATACTAAATGGAAACATTTTACTATAAAATTACCTTCTGCTTCTGAATGACATAAAGTTTGTTATTTTATGAATGGGTGGATAACCTTGGTAAGAAAATAAGACTTAAAATTGTGTGAAAATATAGATTCATCTTTCGGAGTTGTTGCTTGCTCCACACACTTGTTGATTTCCTGCCCACTTAATGAGCACTGCTTACTTACTAACATTACAAAGATGAGTAGATGGGTAAGATATACTCCCTGCTCCTAGGAAATCATAACTAATAGATATTTGTAGTTTGTCTGGAGAAAAGGAGAGCTAATAAACTTTTTCTATTGTATTACCTCATTTGAACTGATGAAGTAGTACTATTATTTTCTTTATTTTACTCAGGAGGAGACTGAGTCTCAAGGAGATTAAGTCATTGTCACTTGTTATTTGCTCAGTATCTGTCGTTCTGTTTAACAAAGGCTGGGACCATGTCTGTCCTTTTCACTCTGCAGCTCCAGTGCCTACCATAGTACCTGAACATAATAGATACCCAGTACACTTTTGATGAATGAATAGATATTGGATTATTAGTATATCCAACAAATATTAGATTGTAGAGTAACATTAGTAACATTAGTTCTCTCCCTCAAGTAAGTACTCTTTTACTATGCCTTGCTACCTCTTTAATTATATCTGTTTAGTATTAACAGAATGAATGCTTCAGGTCTGGAAAAAGAATTATGTACCACCTAATATTTTAAATAAGGGAAGAGATTTCCTTTGAAAAGCAGAAGCTGAATACCCTTGCAAAAATACCAAGATAAATCCCCCAGATTTAAAACTCAACCCTCAAAGTATTCTTTATGAAGAAACAGTTAATGTATCAAACTGTGCCATTGTTTGATGGTAAACCCAGTTATTTAGAAATCTTTTGGAATTAGCCATTAGAAGAGATGGCTGCAAGTTTGAAGGTCTAGAAGTACTATGTGTACTTTATTTATTATAAATATGAATGATATTTACAAAGCTCAGTTTATAGTTGATGCTAAGAAACAGGGTTATTAACCCTTCAGATTATAAAAATGGAATTCAAAATGACCTTGGCAAAATGGAGAGTCGTTAATCCTAAATAGGAACACATGTAGGTAGGAAAGACAGATGTACAATAGCTGCAATATACAACTGTGGCAGAAAGGAATTTAGAGTACAAATTCAGGAATCACAAAGTGATTCTTGCGTTACATTCTCCAGACTGTTACTGGAATACTCCCATCAATCTTGGGCCTACTAATTGAAGAGATTTTTTTATAATAAGGTGGATGAGACTCAGAGGATACAGAAAATTAAAAAAGACTAGAAATTGAGAAATGCAAAAACAGAAAACAAGTTGAATTTTAGTCATGTAAGTAATTTCTCAAAAATGTGTATCATCCTTACACCCACTCTCAGAAGCTTCTCCAGATGTGCTTCACCAAAATGAAGGGATGAATCAAGGTAGGAGAAGACAGTGGATTCAAGACACGGCAAAGGGAATTCCCAGGAGATAGGGAAGGGACAGCCTGAGTGGCCAGTATGCACCTGGTCCAGGACCATCCTTCTCACTGATGCTGGTTACAAGGTTCAAGGAAAGACTTCTTTAAGAAGGTAGACATGAAAGAATTTCTAACGTGTTTGAACACCTTCAAAAAAAAAAGTTCAACAAGCTGATGGAAAGTTTGGGGTTCAATTTGTGATAGTACACAGAATATTTGACAAAACACACAAAAACCAACTCCAAGGAAACAAATTGGAGCCAAAAAGAAAGAATTATAGTATATAGATGACAAAACTAACATATAAATAACACTTATATACTGGCACTAACATAGATACTAAGTATCAATCTAACCAAGATTATGATCTGGTGATACTGAGTGGATGAAGAGATGAGGAGTAGAATGTGTGTGATGGGCAGGAAGAGGGTGGTGGAGAAAGCTTTGTATTAGATTCCACAGTAAGAAGTCTTAGCATAATCCTGCACTTCAAAAATCAAATTTGCATATAGACAGTCAGAGCATACTTAAAATTGTGGGTGGTGGTAGTGGTTTTAGTCACTAAGTCATGTCCAACTCTTGCGACACCATGGTCTGTAGCCCTGCAGGCTCTTCTATCCATGGGATTTTTCAGGCAAGAATATTGAAGTGTGTTGCCATTCCTTTCTCCAGGGGATCTTCCCAACCCAGGGATTTAACCCCAGTCTCCTGCATTGCAGGCAGATTCTTTATTGACTGAGCTACCAGGGAAGCTCAAAATTGTAGGAGTAAACACCAAAAACATCAACCAACCAATGAATTCAAACAAATAAAACAAAATAGCTAAAAACATTGAATATAGTGTAAGGAGAAAGGTATTGATAGGAGACACAAGGGACTGCTGTTTTTCACAGCAAGATGTATATATTGGATTCTTTATGTGCATGTGAGGATGAAAGAGGAGAGTAAAAAAGCTGGCTTAAAATTCAACATTCAAAAAACTAAGATCATGGCTTCTAGTCTCATCACTTCATGACAACTAGATGGATAAAAAATGGAAACCATGGCAGATTTTATTTTCTTGGGCTCCAAAATCACTGTGGATGGTGACTGCAGCCACAAAATTAAAAGATGCTTGCTCCTTGGAAGAAAAGCTATGACAAACCTAGATAGCATATTAAAAAGCAGAAACATTACTTTGTGAACAAAGGTGGGCATAGTCAAAGCTATGGTTTTTCCAGTAGTCATGTATAGATGTGAGAGATGGACCATAAAGAAGGCTGAGTGCTAAAGAACTGATGTTTTCAAGTTGTGGTGCTGGAGAAGACTCTTGAGAGGCCCTTAGACATCAAGAAGATCAAACCAGTCAATCCTAAAGGAGATCAACCCTAAATATTCATTAGAAAAACTGATGCTGAATCTGAAGCTCCAAGACTTTGGTCACCTGATGAGAAGAGCCGACTCATTGGAAAAGACTCTGATGCTGGGAAAGATTGAAGGCAAGGGAAGAGGATGACAGAGGATGAGATGGTTGGAAGGCATCACCAACTCAAAGGACATGCGTTTGAGCAAGCTCTGGGAGATAGTGAAGGACAGGAAGCTTGGCATGCTACAGTCCATGGGGTCACAAAGAGTTGGGCATGACTTAACAACTGAACAATAACAATCATTTTGATTGGCTTTGCTGGTGGCTCAGATGGTAAAGAATCTGCCTGCAATACAAGAGACCAGAGTTTGACCCCTGGGTTGGGAAGATCCCTGGGTTGGGAAGATCCCCTGGAGAAGGAAATGGCTACCCACTCCAATATTCTTGCCTGGGGGATTAAAACAAACCAAAAAAGAAATCAAATTAACATTAAAATCATTAACATAAAAATATAGTTAAGAAGTTGCCTAATAATATTACCAAATATGGGGAGATTTGTGTTTTCTTAGAGTGGTAGCTACTTGCTGTATTTGTGAAGTTAGGATTTTGGCTAATGCTCTGTTCTAGTAAGGGTTGATATAAAGGAGTTTCTAAACAAATGAGGTGTTTCCTTTCCTGGATCTGTGTGGGACTAACAATCCACACTCAACTGTCTGGCATGGCTTATATGCAGTGATGGAGTAAGGTCCGAGTTGCATTGCCTTGGCTTATCTTCTAGGTTCCTTATAACTCTGTGGGCCTCTGGCAGAGGTGTGGTGTGAAAGACAGAACAATAATATTTTGAGTCATATTTGATAGCATCTATTTAACTCATACAATCAAGAATAGAATTTAAAAATATATATCAGTTCAATCGCTCAGTGGTGTCTGACTTTTTGTGACCCCATGAATCTCAGCACGCCAGGCCTCCCTGTCCATCACCAACTCCTGGAGTTCACTATGTATAAATATATGCATATATATGCACACACTCAAATATTCAAATTATTATTGCTCTGCACCTGAGGAGATTATACCTCTGAAAGGAAGGAACTAAAATGTTTTTAATATCTTCCAAGTGCTTCACAAACATAATTTCATTTAATCACTCAGCACTACTGAGGTGGGTATCACATAGCCCCATTTTACAGATGAGGAAATTACCGTTCAGAGAGGTTAGGTAACTTCTTCTGAGGTTACATAAATAACATAGGATTGAGCTGGTCTGTGTGTCTGAAAAGCCAGTGTTCTGTTTTACCTTTATGCCTATATGCTTGTTTTAATTTTAACATAATGTAAAACAACTAGTTCTCCCACTCTGAATGAATATGCTATGAAAACAACTGATTTGGTCAGATTAAATAGCTATTTTGATGTCTTGAAATTTTTTTTAAAATTTTTTTGGTCACTCTGCGTGACATGTGGGATTTTAGTTCCCTGAACACGGATGAAACTCGCACCTGCAGCGTTGGACACACAATCTTAACCACTGGACTGCCGAGGAAGTTCCCATTTTGATGTCTTGTAGATACAACTTGAGTGTTTACGTGTTGCATGTGGCCTAGTTCTGTGAGAGGACTTCAGAAATGCTCAAAGCCTGTAGGTGATGGAATAGTCAAAACATGTCCCATCCAACCAGTCTCCCAAGTTGCAGTATAGTCCCTCGAGACCCTGTGAATCAGAGTTTATAAACAACTATTCATAGACACAGGTGTTTACCTTAGGCTATTATTTATGTGAGGCAGCTAAAAATCAACTATTTTTTCCTTGCTAAGTATTAACTCTAGCACCTGGCTCACAAGGGCAGAGGGCAGGGAAGGTGGAGAAGGATCCCTTTAGAAAGAGAATCTGAAGAAGCCCACTGCAGAGAGAGGATGGCAAAGAAAAGACAGCCTTTAAAGAAAAGTCTTCCTAAGGAATAAGGACCACTCTTCCTGAGGAATAAGGAATATGGTCCTGTCATCCTCCATAATCTAAATGCCAAGAATAAGTGATCTTGGTTGAAGAGCAACTTGCCACTTACTCAGCTTTGTGATTCCACCTGAAATAGGTTTCCAGTTGAAAGATTAAAAAATGACAACAAAAGCCATCTCTTTGTTGCTGCCTCTCAACTGTGCTCTTAACAGATATTGACAGCTCACTGCCTATGATAGGAGTGCCTGTTTTCACAATTGAAATGCTTCCATTCAATAAAGGTATAAATTTTTAAAATGTAACCAGTAATTATTTTAACTTTTACAGAATTGACTCACAGCAAAATAGATTTATCACCTTTAATATAGGTGAAAGAGTTTCTACTTTGTATTATTGAGTTTCTATATTGTATTATTTCATTTTCCCTACCTCAAACAGAAGAAAATTCCTTTTAACCATTCATCAATTAGATTCATCAATCCCTTGAATTGGGAGCCATTCTTCCCTGGTAGCTCAGACTGTAAAGAATCTGCCTGCAGTGCAGGAGAGCTGGGTTTGATCCCTGAGTCAGGAATATCCCCTGGAGAAGGAAATGGCAACCCACTCCAGTATTCTTGCCTGGAAAATCCCATGGACAGAGGAGCCTGGTGGGCTACAGTCCATGGGGTCGCAAAGAGCTGGACATGACTGAGCAACTAACACACTTGAATTGAGCACCTGCTACACTTTGGGGACATCAGGTGACCGTGACAGGGTAGCTGGCCTGGAGGATCTCATTTTCTACTTAGGAATGATGGTGGAGGCAGAGAAACCTAGAATTGGAAATAGACCATGATGACAGTAAAATTGTATACAAAAGTTAAGATAGCACAAAAGCTATTAATAGACTAACTCTGGGACTTTTCAGAAAGTCTCCCACAGATGAGGTGAAGTTCTGGTTTGGTCCTGAAAGCTTTGGGAGAGTTTGCCAGTCAGGCAAAGGAGACAATGAAGACATTTGTGAAGGATAACAAAAGAATGGTATATGGTAAAGGAATAGAGTCGAGAACCAAACAGTATGTTTGGGGAATGGCATGAGGCTCCTTGTGGTTAGGGTAAGGAGTAAATATGGTAGGGTGGTGGAGGTAAATATGGGAGGTGGAGAAATAAGAAGTAGGACATCCCACAGTATGTAATAGGAGTGACAGGCTCCAAGATGGATTGTCAAGAAAACACTGACGACAGTGAGGATGGGCTAGGTGAGGCGAGAGAGTAGTTGGTTGCCCAAGTAGGAGATACACACAGAGTTCTTGCATGTGTGGTAATAAATCTGTCAAGGAGGGGATGGTAAGGAATCAGTAAAGCACTAGGACTTCCCTGGTGGACCAGTGATAAAGAATCCCCTTGCAATGCAGGGGACATGGGTTTGATCTCTGGTTAGAGCAACTAGGCCCTGAGCTGCAATTACTTGAAGCCGGGAAGCTCCAGAGTCTGCATGCCACAACTAAAGGATCCGTGCGCTGTAGAAAGATTCCACATGCTGCAACTTACACCTGATACAGCCAAATAAATACATTTTTAAAAATCTAAAACACTATGTCATATTATAAAAAGATATTAATTATTGGTATTTATTATCTGTCCTAACTTGGAATGTGTTGTGACAAGCTATCCCTAGTTAAATGAAGATTTCCTATGACCAGTCTAATACACAATACCTTCTACAGTAAGTATGTGCTACCATCCAAGAGTCCTCTCGTGGCTCCCTAGAGTTTATCGTGGAAGCTATGTGTGGAACCAGCTCGTTTTAGTCTCTTTAAACATCCTAAGATAAACTTAGATTGCTCATTTGATTGTTGAGGATCCTGCAGAAGACAGTTAACTTTACTTCTAGCACATATGATCACGTCTCTATAACTTGTGTGAAATTGGTAAAATGGCGAAATTTAAGGATGTGAAAGTTAAAGCCTGTGATTTTATAAGCTTTTCACTCAGATGAATGAATTGATGGCCTTGTCGCAGCATTCCAGACTTGTGATATAACGGAATTCAAGTTTCTTTTAGCCTTCATTTTAAGGAACCAAGTGGCCCTTGTGATTAGATGTATGAACATTGGTAAATATACGTATTTGGATTTGACCATGATTTAACATTTTGACCAAACACCTATGCTAAATCCATCAATGAGACAGCTGAGGAAAAAACTTCTGGAAGAATTTTTACTGTTCTTCAGTGCTCCTCAGGCAGGAAGCCACAGGAAATATGTATTGTGGTGCATATTTCCCTGCAGGATTTGGTGTGTCATTCATTGTACACAATTCTGCTTTCCAGCTGCCTGTAGTTCACATTTTTGTACTTGCTTTTCCCTCCAGGATAATTCGATGAAGTCAGTTCCTCTGAGATAGAAAATGTCTTTTTTTTTTTTTTTTTAAGGTCAGAGGTTTTTTTCTTCCTTCCCAATTGAGAGATAAACTTGATTAAACAGAAAAGATTTAAGTAGTCAGAATTAATAATTTTGACATATGAAAAACTGTGATTGCAATTTGAAATAGTCATTAGATAATTTTATTAATCTAGTAGGATGAGTGTTTTTTGGGCTAAATGAAAATAAGGTCTGTCAAACTTGGAGCAGTTTAAGATGTAATAAATTAGAATCTGGGATATGGAAGCAGAAACCAACCTTTTCTGAGAGAACCTTACTGCTATTTTATTAGATATGGTTTTTTACTTTAAAATTTCTCTACATTTCTTTTCTTCTCATTATCCTGCACCCATTCTTTAATGTAGGGTAAAATATTTCCCCCACTTTGAAATGGGAAGTAGTGAATAGAATGCTGGAAAATCAGAGTTTAGTTCAGTTCAGTCACTCAGTCGTGTCTGACTCTTTGCGACCCCATGAACCACAGCACACCAGGCCTCCCTGACCATCACCATCTCCTGGAGTTCACTCAAACTCATGTCCACCGAGTCGGTGATGCCATCCAGCCATCTCATCCTCTGTCGTCCCCTTTTCCTCCTGCCCCTAATCCCTCCCAGCATCAGAGTCTTTTCCAATGAGTCAACTCTTCGCATGAGGTGGCCAAAGTACTAGAGTACTTAAACAAACAAAAACACAAATTTCACCCCACAATTACTGAATGGGGTTGAGCCTGGCTATTTACATTTCATAAAATCTCTCAGGCTCACTCTAATAATGTAAGCAGAGTTGAGACCACTGACTTCTGCTTTTCTTTGTACAGGTATCCCCCGGCTCATTTTTAACCTGCTAAACTTGACTCCCCTATCACCAGCTCAAGGATGGCTGCTGGGAAAACTGACAGTCAAGTGCAGTGGTCTAGAAGAGAGGAGTCCAAGATGATTTCTTAGGCTATGGGGAAAACATGAGAACTTCTATCTTTATTTTTGAATCTCATCCTCTAAAAAAATCTGTTTTAAAAATATTTTATGGTGCACATATTAATACAACAGAATTTTTTTTTAGTCTGGGGATGTATCATCAAAATCTACACAACCTTAGAAATAGGCAGAACAGAAAAGAACTATTTCCTCATTACTTATGTCTCTTGATTCTTTGTGGTCACTGAAACAGCTATTATCAGATATTGGTTTTGTATGTGTCTATCAACTGCTGCAGAGTTTTCTAGAGCTATGTATGAAGTCCTGCAAGATGTTTGTCCCCTACTTCATAGCCTAGAAAAGCCAATATTATATGAAAACCTATCAAACACAGTCTTCTCTTGCTGGATCTTAGCTCTTTCCAGAGTTCCCGCTACAACTTCATTTCCTGGTTCCTTCTTGTGGTAAAACTTGTTCTTGTCCTTCTAAACTCTTCTAAAATGCACAAGTGCCTTTACATAGAGCAACAGGAGAGACTTTAATGTAGACATGCCTTTGAAATATCTCTTGATATTAGGGAATTGTTTTTAAGATATAATATTGATATGGCGGGTATTTAAAAAGAATAAAAAGAATCTTTGTATTTTAGAGATACATATGTAATCTTGAGAGTCCCTTGGACTGCAAGAAGATCAAACCAGTCAATCCTAAAGGAAATCAATCCTGAATATTCATTGGAAGGAGTGATGCTGAAACTGAAGCCCCAGTAATTTGGCCACCTGATAGGAAGAGCCAACTCATTGGCCAGCATCATTCTCTGATGCTGGGAAAAATTGAAGGCAAAAGGAGAAGGGGACAACAGAGGATGAGATGGTTGGGTGGCATCACCGACTCAATGGACATGAGTTTGAGCAAGCGCCAGGGAAATGGTGGAGGACAGAGAAGCCTGGTGTGCTGCAGTCCACGGGGTCACAGAGAGTCAGACATGACTTAGTGACTGAACAACAATGTAATGTATATGCAATGTGCTTTAAACTAATATGAGAGTATATTTAACTACAATAAGGTGGCTCAGCGGTAGAGAATCCCCCTGCCAATGCAGAAGATGGGGGTTTGATCCCTGGGTCAGGAAGATTCCCTGAAGAAGGAAATAACAACCCACTCCAGTATGCTTTCTTGGGAAATCCTGTGGGCTGAGGAGCCTGGTGGGCTACAGTCTATGGGGTCACAAAAGAGTCAGACAGGACTAAGTGAATAAACAACATTAACTGCCACCTTGTCCTTTTCATCTGCCTTCAGGATTTTCCTATCAAATCACTTGGTTCTCTGCCTTCTCACCCCACCACCTAGATTTGCCAGGCCGCCTGGCAACAGCGCAATCTTTCTCTACTGTTTTTCGGTTCTTGCCTGGCTGGGGTGACAGCAGAGCCAGTCAGGTAGCTCTGCTCGTGTCTTCTGTGAGTGGATTCTTGATCTCTTGGCTCTGGTCTGAAGTCTCCCCCTGTGGGCTCTGTGTCTTCCAGCCTCATATCACAATCGTGCACGGGTGGGAGGGGGGTGGGGATTTCAGATATTTACCGATTGAGCGGAGGCAACCTTTCTGTTCCTTTCTCTGAGGCCCAGTGGAAACCACCCTACTCCTTGTCTCCGTGAAATGGAAAGTCTAGAGGCAGCTCTCATAGTTTCTGTTGGGGGAATTTCTGGGATGTCTATTTATTTTCCTGAGCTTTTATATTCTTTTTAAATATATGAGTTGCTCTGAAAGTCCCTAAATACTTTATTTTCATAACTGTAATGAATCCCTGACATTTGGAGGGTTTTTTGAATAACTTAGATATATGTAATCTCACTTGTACGAGTGTCTATCGTCTTTTGCTTGTTTTTCTGTTCTTTGTTTTTGTAGCGTGCAGGGCACCTGCTTTGCACTTTCTGTTGCTATACTGAGAAGCGCCACTCTTAGCCACTGGAGTACACGCTCCATCCCACTGTCTGCATCTTATTTCCTTCTTAACTTTCTGGTCTCCCACCCTTAGCATGGCCATTAGATATTGCATCACCACTTCTCTTTCTTCTAATGTCCCATGACCTACCACGTGAAAAGTGTGGGGCAGTGTGAACAGCTAGCATCTCAACATTCATCTCCCCTTATAGCTGGGCCTGGGTTGGGGAACTGAGGGGGAAGGGCTAGAGCTGGGAGAGGGAGAAGAAACCGATAATTGTTCACTTTCTCTTCTCTCTTTGCACTTCCAATTTTAGAGTGAGGAGAGGCAAATCTCCCATTCAGCTGGGATTTCAAGGACACTAGAATAACAAAGCTTAGGGCCTGTCAGTCCCATTTGCACCCCCAGGACTGAAACCAAACTGCAAGGCAGTCCCAGGAAAATGAGAAGAGAAGGAGCAGGCCTTGGGAGAAGAGGTAGTGGGGAGGGGAAAGAAGGTGAGGAGGGGAAAACATTTACTCTTTCATTTAGTTCTTCTTTTAGAATGAAGCTGAATTATCTTGTGCCTGACAGCATTAAAAGTGCATTTCACTGGACCTCTGATGAGATATTTGAAATGTCCAAATGGTAAGGGAGCTATTGATATACTAGGAGTTTATGGGCAAAATGAGGCAATTTTTCAGATACTCCCTAACGTGAGAAGTTCCTGACTTTGAAAAGACAGTCATTTGTTGACCGCATTTATCCACATTTACTTCCAAACTCCTCAATAATATATTTCATATAATACACATTTCCTTTTTTTTATCTTTTTTTTAAATTTTAAAATCTTTAATTCTTACATGTGTTCCCAAACATGAACCCCCCTCCCACCTCCCTCCCCATAACATCTCTGCGGGTCATCCCCATGCACCAGCCCCAAGCATGCTGTATCCTGCGTCAGACATAGACTGGCGATTCGATTCTTACATGATAGTATACATGTTTCAATGCCATTCTCCCAAATCATCCCACCCTCTCCCTCTCCCTCTGAGTCCAAAAGTCCGTTATACACATCTGTGTCTCTTTCCCTGTCTTGCATACAGGGTCGTCATTGCCATCTTCTAAATTCCATATATATGTGTTAGTATACTGTATTGGTGTTTTTCTTTCTGGCTTACTTCACTCTGTATAATCGGCTCCAGTTTCATCCATCTCATCAGAACTGATTCAAATGAATTCTTTTTAACGGCTGAGTAATACTCCATTGTGTATATGTACCACTGCTTTCTTATCCATTCATCTGCTGATGGACATCTAGGTTGTTTCCATGTCCTGGCTATTATAAACAGTGCTGCGATGAACATTGGGGTACATGTGTCTCTTTCAATTCTGGTTTCCTCGGTGTGTATGCCCAGCAGAGGGATTGCTGGGTCATAAGGTAGTTCTATTTGCAATTTTTAAGGACTCTCCACACTGTTCTCCATAGTGGCTGTACTAGTTTGCATTCCCACCAACAGTGTAGGAGGGTTCCCTTTTCTCCACACCCTCTCCAGCATTTATTGCTTGCAGATTTTTGGATCGCAGCCATTCTGACTGGTGTGAAGTGGTACCTCATTGTGGTTTTGATTTGCATTTCTCTGATAATGAGTGATGTTGAGCATCTTTTCATGTGTTTGTTAGCCATCCGTATGTCTTCTTTGGAGAAATGTCTATTTAGTTCTTTGGCCCATTTTTTGATTGGGTCGTTTATTTTTCTGGAATTGAGCTGCATAAGTTGCTTGTATATTTTTGAGATTAGTTGTTTGTCAGTTGCTTCATTTGCTATTATTTTCTCCCGTTCAGAAGGCTGTCTTTTCACCTTGCTTATATTTTCCTTTGTTGTGCAGAAGCTTTTAATTTTAATTAGATCCCATTTGTTTATTTTTGCTTTTATTTCCAGAATTCTGGGAGGTGGATCATAGAGGATCCTGCTGTGATTTTCCCATCAGGTTGATGTTTTGACTCAATTTTCCGGACTTTTAATAGTGATTGCCGAAGACTCCTGCTCTTTCCTATATGGACAAGGTCTATGTGTTGACAAATTTGATTTGTTCTTTTTGTATGAATCCAGGCAGGGGTGTACAGATAACACTTCTTTTTTTTTTTTTTTTTTTGCATTGATATGTTCATTTAAGGAAACTCAGAAAAACTACCAAAAATAAAAACAAGGACCCACCCTCAGAGAGAATTGCTTAGTATTTGGTGCTTATCCATCCAATCAGCTGCTATCCACAGATGTATTTCTTTTCCTTTTCTTCCCCAGTAGGGATCATGGTGATCATTCTACTCTGAACCCTGGTTTTTATTTAATACTACATCACAGCCCAGGTGGATCAGTGGTAAAGAACCTACCTGCCAGTGCAGGAGACATGGGTTTGATCCTTGGGTCAAGAATATCCCCTGGAAAAGAAAGTGGCAACCCTCCTCCCGTATTCTTGCCTGGAAAATTCCATGGACATAGGAGCCTGGTGGACTACAGTTTATGAGGCCTCAAAGAGTTGAATACGACTAAGCACACGCAAAAACACACATATACACACACCATAGACCCCTTACTATGTACACTATAGGATTTTTAAAGTATAAATTTTATTGCAATATAACATGCAGAAAATTCACAGATTCTAAGTGTGCAGCTTGGTGAATGTTCACAAAGTGAACACACCCATGTAATCAACAGAACGCAACAGGCACCCCAGAAACAGAACATACCAGCACCCCAAAGCTTCCCTCATGCCGCCTTCCAAGTACGGTGCTCCATCTCAAGTGTTACTGCTATCTTGACTGCTAAAACATAGACTTCCCCACCCCTCCCATTTTTGAACTTTATACAAATGATATATTTATAAAATATACGGTATATTTAAAGTATTTATAAGAACTGCAGTATGTACCTTTTTTGTTTTTGTCTAGCTTTTCTTATCATTATGCTTGTGAGATTTATTCCATTTTTGTGTATGGGTGTAGCATGCACATCTGAATTGTTGTATAGTATTGCCTTGTATACTTATTCCACAATTTACTGAACCATTCTATTTTTGATGGGCATTTGCCCCTCCTGAGGTATTATAAATAGTGTTTCTATGAACATCTTTGTATACAGCTACAGGTGACATATGCACTCTTTTCTCTGAAAGAAAAAAAAAAAAGATTGTTGGTTTATAGGTAAGGCATATGTTTAGCTTTATTAGATAATGCCAAATAGTTCTCCAAAGTGGCACTTCAAATTTTTCACTTTCATCGGTAATGTCTGAGTCCACTTATTTCATATTCTTACCAATACTTGGTATTTTAAAAAGTCCAGGCCATCAAAGGTAATTACTAGAAACTCTTCTTTTGCCTAGACAGATAAGGCCTATATATTTGTTCTTTTTATGTATATTCTCCAGAATCATATACAGTCCCTCTCTTGGAAGGCAAGGAGGTCAAACCAGTCAATCCTGAAGGAAATCAACCCTGAATATTCATTAGAAAAACTGACGCTGAAGCTGAAGTTCTAATACTTTGGCCACCTGATGCCAAGAGCCCACTCATTGGAAAAGACCCTGGTGCTGGGAAAGATTGAAAGCAAAAGGAGAAGAGGGAGACAGAGGATGAGATAGTTAGATAGCATCACTGACTCAATGGACATGAATCTGAGCAAACTGCAAGAGACAGTGAAGGACAGGGGAGCCTGGTGTGCTGCAGTCCATGGGGTCACAGAGTCAGATACAACTTAGCAACTGAACAACAATAATAGCAATAAATATTTATTATTATTATTATTACAAAGGCAATATGTTCACTTAAAGAAATCCAAGCAAATTTTGGTCACTTGGGTGGGTGGATAATAGTCTCTTACTGCAGTTTTAATTTTCATTTCATATATTTACCAGTCATTTGAATATCCTGTTTTGTGAAATGTTTGTTCAAGTCTTTCGCCTATCTTTTTTCCTGTGTTGTCTGTTTTTTCATGTTGGCTTTTAGGAGTTCCTTATACCTTTGGCCACCTCATGCGAAGAGTTGACTCATTGGAAATGACTGATGCTGGGAGGGATTGGGGGCAGGAGAAGAAGGGACAACAGAGGATGAGATGGCTGGATGGCATCACTGACTCGATGGACATGAATCTGAGTGCACCCCGGGAATTGGTGATGGACAGGGAGGCCTGGTGTGTTGCAATTCATGGGGTCACAAAGAGTCGGACATGACTGAGCAACTGAACTGAACTGAACCAAACTGAACTATACCTTTGGAGGAGTCCTTTGCTGAATATGTCCTACGAATATCTTCTCTGTGACTTGCTTTTTCATTTTTAATGATGATTTTTTATGGAATAGAAGTCCTTAGCTTTAATATAATCCAATTTATCAATCTTTTCTTTTATGGTTAGTACTTTCTGCATTCTGTTTGAGAAATCTTGGCCTATTTTAAGGTCATGAAGATATTCTCATGTTTTCTTCTAAAAGCTGTATTATTCTACCTTTACATTTACATCTATAATTTTTACATGTGGTTTGAGGTAGAGAATCAAGACTTTTTAAAAATAATTATGTACCTATGTATCTAATCGATCCAGTGTCCTTTATTGAAGGTACAATTCCTTCCCTAAACAATGTGAGTTTTACGTGGGTTTATGCCTGCCAAGGAACTTCCCAGGCGGCACTAGTGGTAAAGAACTTGCCTGCTAGTGCAGGAAACATAAGAGAACTGGATTCAATCTCTGGGTCAGGAAGATCCTCTGGAAGTGGAAATGGCAACCCACTCTAGCATTCTTGCCTGGCGAATCCCATGGACAGAGGAGCCTGGTGGGCTACAGTCCATAGGGTCGCAAAGAGTCAGACATGACTGAAGTGGCTTAGCATGCCTGCCATATCTAAATATGCCATTTAACCACTTGGGAGAGCATTTTGATTGAGCACTTTCTTGCATATTCTTCCTTGATATTCAGCTTGAGTGACTTAAAAAAAATTACTGATGTGAGTGCTAGAGTACTTATAAAGAAAGAATATCAAGATGCTGAAAACAGCCAAGCATTTGTTAAAATATAGCTAAAAAAACTCTTAGTTATAATTTTGAATTGATCATTACGAGCCAATAAAAGGTTAACTTTAAAAAGTGAATTTTGACTTGCTTGTATAAATCAGTATTTTCGGGGGCTTGGGTTAATTTTAGTTTAAAATGTACTGATCTTATGTTGAATAATTAAGCTTCTCTTTTATTATTTTGAAGACCAGTTTGGGGAATGTAACTAATTATTTTATATTTACCAGAGGAAACTTAGTTTGAGAATGTGTGTGTGTGTATGTGTGTGATTAGTTAGTTAGTTAGTTCAGTTGCTCAGTCGTGTTCGACTCTTTGCGACCCCATGAATCGCAGCACACCAGGCCTCCCTGTCCATCACCAATTCCCGGAGTTCACTCAGACTCATGTCCATCAAGTCAGTGATACCATCCAGCCATCTCATCCTCTGTCGTCCCCTTCTCCTCCTGCCCCCAATCCCTCCCAACATCAGAGTATTTTCCAATGAGTCAACTCTTTGCATGAGGTGGCCAAAGTACTGGAGTTTCAGCTTTAGCATCATTCCTTCCAAAAGAAATCCCAGGGCTGATCTCCTTCAGAATGGACTGGTTGGATCTCCTTGCAGTCCAAGGGACTCTCAAGAGTCATCAACACCACAGTTCAAAAGCATCAATTCTTCGGTGCTCAGCTTTCTTCACAGTCCAACTCTCACATCCATATATGACCACTGGAAGAACCATAGCCTTGACTAGACGGACCTTTGTTGGCAAAGTAATGCCTCTGTTTTTCAATATGCTATCTAGGTTGGTCATAACTTTTCTTCCAAGGAGTAAACGTCTTTTAATTTCATGGCTTCAATCACCATTTGCAGTGATTTTGGAGCCCCCAAAAATAAAGTCTGACACTGTTTGCACTGTTTCCTCATCTATTTCCCATGAAGTGATGGGACTGGATGCCATGATCTTTGTTTTCTGAATGTTGAGCTTTAAGCCAACTTTTTTACTCTCTTTCACTTTGATCAAGAGGCTTTTTAGTTCCTCTTCACTTCTGCCAGAAGGGTGGTGTCATCTGCATATCTGAGGTTATTGATATTTCTTAGTCATGTCCAGTTCTTTGTGACCCCATGGACTGTAGCTTGCCAGGCTCCTGTGTCCATTGAATTTCCCAGGCAATAATACTGGAGTGGGTTGCCTTTTCCTACTCCAGGGGATCTTCCCAATCCAGCAATTGAACCCATGTCTCTTGCATCTCCTGCATTTGCAGGCGGATTCTTTACCACTGTGCCACCAGGGAATTATGCTATTAATATTTATTATTATTATGCTATTAGCATTCATTCCCTCAGTGACTTATTTTGAAGTCTCTGTTTTGAGATGGCTCATAATTTTAAAGGTATTACAAAATGGAAACTTAATGAAAAGCTATTTGACAAATAGAGCCATAATATTTACGAAGTGGGTTCTGTATATTCTGATGATATATATGTGAACTGTATGATTGAAATTTAACATTTTCATATGTTTGTAACAATTATTTTACACAATTATATTTACTAGAATAAATCTAATCAGGAAGTATAAATTCAGTTTCCCAAATGGACTTTAAATATAATATAATACAGCCTGATATTAGAGAAACTTGCTATTAGTCTTATTTTTAGCCACCAAGAGAGTGTCAGCATTGTTAATTAACCTTTAATATGGAATTTCCCCCTCTCTATTAAGTATCTATATTATTATACAGTGTGACGTATTTGATTTTTAAAAATTAATCTTAAAATGCTTAATTTAAAACAGTTGTAATCAAAATAAGGAAGATGGATTTGTGATGAATAGGCTTAATGTCTTTTGCACTTGGCTGAGCAGAAATTAATTTTAATTTAAAACATCTAACTAAGCCTCAGAGCATAAATGAGCATTCGAATAGGATTTTAACCTTTAGTAATTAAACTTCTTATTTTTCATAAAACTTATAGTAGGCTACAGTCCATGGGGTTGCTAAGAGCCGGACACAACTGAGCGACTTCACTGTTACTTTTCACTTTCATGCATTAGAGAAGGAAATGGCAACCCACTCCAGTATTCTTGTCTGGAGAATCCCAGGGACAGACGAGCCTGGTGAGCTGCTGTCTATGGAGTCGCACAGAGTCGGACACGACTGAAGTGACTTAGCAGCAGCAGCAGCAGCAGCACACACATTTATATTTATATGTATTAGCTATTTGCAATTCTGTTGAAATTATTTTAAGGGAAATAAATGTTCAGTTCAGTTCAGTTGCTCAGGTGTGTCTGACTCCTTGTGACACCATGAATTGCAGCACTCCAGGCCTCCCCGTCCATCACCAACTCCCAGAATCCACCCAAACCCATGTCCATTAAGTTGGTGATGCCATCCAACCGTCTTATCCTCTGTCATCCCCTTCTCCTCCTGCCCTCAGTCTTTCCCAGCAGGGTCTTTTCCAATGAGTCAGCTCTTCTCATCAGGTGGCCAAAGTACTGGAATTTCAGCTTCAACATCAGTCCCTCCAATGAACACCCAGGACTGATCTCCTTTAGGATGGACTGGTTGGATCTCTCTGCAGTCCAAGGGACTCTCAAGAGTCTTCTCCAACACCACAGTTCAAAAGCATCAATTCTTTGGCACTCAGCTTTCTTCCCAGTCCAACTCTCACATCCATACATGACCACTGGAAAAACCATAGCCTTAACTAGACAGACTTTTCTTGACAAAGTAATGTCTCTGCTTTTGAATATGCTGTCTAGGTTGGTCATAACTTTCCTTCCAAGGAGCAAGAGTCTTTTGATTTCATGGCTGCAATCACCATCTGCAGTGATTTTGGAGCCCAAGAAAATAAAGTCAGCTACTGTTTCCACTGTTTCCCAATCTCTTTGCCATGAAGTGATGGGACCGAATGCCATGATCTTAGTTTTCTGAATGTTGAGCTTTAAGCCAACTTTTTTACTCTCCTCTTTCACTTTCATCAAGAGGCTCTTTAGTTCTTCACTTTCTGCCATAAGGGTGGTATCATCTGCATATCTGAGGTTATTGATATTTCTGCAGGCAATCTTGATTGCAGCTTGGGCTTCATCCAGCCCAGCGTTTCTCATGATGTACTCTGCATTTAAGTTAAATAGGCAGGGTGACAATATACAGTCTTGATGTACTCCTTTTCCTATTTGGAACCAGTCTGTTGTTCCATGTCCAGTTCTAACTGTTGCTTCCTGACCTGTATACAGGTTTCTCAAGGGGCAGGTCAGGTGGTGTGGTATTCCCATCTCTTTCATATTTTTCCACAGTTTATTGTGATCCACCCAGTCAAAGGCTTTGGCATAGTCGATAAAGAAGAAATAGATGTTTTTCTGGAACTCTCTTGCTTTTTCCATGATCCAGCAGATGTTGGCAATTTGATCTCTGGTTCCTCTGCCTTTTCTAAAATAAATGTAGTAAAATTAGATTAATTGAGACTTTTGCATTTTTTACTTTCACACTTACAAACTGTGCTATCTGTTGTATCTTTTAAAAAATCACATCCCTGTATTTATTACTGCTTCCACTGAACAGGATGAAACTGGAAGCTAGGAATGACCACAGCAAAGCTTGTGGGTAGTGGAGACTGATTTAGACCAGAGCTTCCCAGAATTTGTTTTACAAAATACTCGTCCACAGGATTTAACTTGTATTGTCTTAAAACAATGCCACAAAACAGATACAGTAGTTAAATTAATTTGAGAAACAAAAGTTAACCAAGTTTTCCAAATGCTGAGTTTTTCAGAGCCTTTAATGTGCTAACATGCATTGTGAGTGCCCAGGTGGTAAGGGTGTAGAGAGTGGGGAGAAGCAGTGTAAGAGAAGTGTGTCCCAAACTGGAGACTTTAGCGTGACTTTAGGTTAACTACAGCGTCTAGTCCAATGTTTCTGGAACATTCTTCAGAAATGTTGATTTATAGAGACCTACTTTATGCTAAGGTCACCAGTTCAGCCAGCTCCTAATCACTTCTCCATGGGATTTTTCAGGCAAGAGTACTGGAGTGGGGTGCCATTGCCTTCTCTGGATGTACTCTGTATATAAGTTATATAAGCAGGGTGGCAATATACAGACTTGATGTACTCCTTTTCTATTTGGAACCAGTCTGTTGTTCCATGTCCAGTTCTAACTTGGGGCCATCCAAAATGGGCGGGTCAAGGTGGAGAGGTCTGACAGAATGTGGTCCACTGGAGAAGGGAATGGCAAACCACTTTAGTATTCTTGGCTTGAGAACCCCATGAACAGTGTGAGAAGGCAAAAAGATAGGATACTGAAAGATAAACCCTCCAGGTCTGTAGGTGCCCAATATGCGACTGGAGATCAGTGGAGAAATAACTCCAGGAAGAATGAAGGGATGGAGCCAAAGCAAAAACAATACCCAGTTGTGGATGGGACTGGTAACAGAAGCAAGGTCCAATGCTATAAAGAGCAGTATTGCATAGGAACCTGGAATGTTAGGTCCATGAATCAAGGCAAATTGGAAGTGGTCAAACAGGAGATGCCAAGAGTGAACATTGACATTCTAAGAATCAACGAACTAAAATGGACTGGAATGGGTCAATTTAACTCAGATGACCATTATATTTACTACTGTGGGCAGGATCCCCTTAGAAGAAGTGGAGTAGCCATCATAGTCAACAAAAGAGACCACTATTAGTCAAGATTAAAAGTGGGATCTTGGAAGATTGGGACTAGAAACATAATAGCATTGTCTTATAAGGGACATTAGACTAAAAGTCAACAGAGCAGGATTATAGTTAAAAAAATTAATAGTTACCATATATCCAGCTCAGCAATCCAGTAAAATAGGTGTTATTATCCCCATGTTAATAGAAAGGATACTGTGGATTGGAATGTTTAAATTAATTCTACAAGGCCACATGGCTTGGGATTTGAACCCAGATCCATATGATTCCAAAGTCAACAGTTTTAGCCACTTGGAAATGCTCTTCCTGGCAGCTCTGGTAGTGATTCATTTGAATGATCTGTGACTTTAGACTCTGAGGTCCCAGATCTGTCATTTGTGAAATGGCAGAATTGGACTTGACAACATCTGTAGTCCCTGATCTGTGATCTATAAGAATCCTGGAGCTCCCACTAATTTCTTCCCTTTTACTCAGCTTTACCACTTTGAGTTGGATTTACTCTTTTGAGTAGTGAAAGAAGTATGAGGGCTTCCCTGGTGGTCCAGTGCTTAAGAATCCACCTTCCAGTGTTGGGATGTGGGTTCAACGCCTGGTTGGGGAACTAAGATCTCACATGCTGTGGAGCATATAAGCCAGAGTACCACAACCAGAGAGCCCTCGAACCTCAACTACTGAGCCTGCATGCTGTAGAGTCCGTGCTTTGCAACAAGAGAAGGCCAAGGACCACAAGTAGAGAAGCCCTCACGCTGCAGTGATGACCAAGCATGGGCAAAAAATATGTAAAAAGGAAAAAATATGAATAAAGATGACCTGGCCAGGTAGCTTGCAAGGTGAGCATAGGATAGAGAGTAGAGGGCTGGCTCCCAACCAATTGGAAACTAAAAAAAGAATTGAGATGAGAATCTTCTGAAGGCAGGCAAAAGACTGGAGGAAAACAATGGGGAAATGGTTACAAAATGTCAAGGTTGCTCAGAGGCCCTATGAGAATCCTGAGGGAATAACCAAAGGTATGTTAGCAACTAGTGCATGTGGCAGGTGTGGTGGAGGGAGAGGAGTAAGAATGGAATTCAGTGGGGAAAAACCAGGACTTAGTGGATCGTCTGTTGAGACAACATTGTGTTGAGAATAAAGGTGGAGAAAGGCTGGTCAGTTGGGTGACACCTGATCAAGGCAGCTTGTCTAAAATGAAAAGATCACATGCCATCTGGGGACATTTCCTAGGAAATGTGTTTGAAGAAAACCTGAGTTTTTAGTAGATCGATGGCTGGGAAAACTTTCAGGAGAAAAGATGCAGGTCATGTTTGCCTGGCTCGTTACACATATTTGGGGTTTTTGAAGGAATGCAATTAGCAATTTGGCTTTTCAGAGTTTTTACATCAGGAAAAACAGAAGTGTAAAAGATGAGAAAGGGTGAGGCTTTAAGGGAGTGAAGGGGTGGGGGAAGGCTTAATTGGCATGTGATAAAGAAAAAAAGTAGGAAAATAGAAATCTTTATTGTGCAATCCCTGGGTAATACAACTGCAATAGATCATTAGGAAGGAGGCTCCATTCCCAAGTCTTGCAGGCCTCTCTACAATTGCTTAACTGCCTCTGTCTGAAATATTGAAGAAAACTTCCCTTGTTGAAGAAAACAAGTTGTCATAGACCCAGAAATATTCTTGTTGTGGAGTCTTCTACATTGAAAATGTGATGAGATTCAGTTCTTTTTAAAAGAATAAAGCTAATCAAACTTTCAGTACTGGGGCCTGATGATTAGAGATACTCTTCCCGTGGGTGGGGAAGATCCCCTGGAGGAGGAAATGGCAATCCGCTCTAGGATTCTTGCCTGGAGAATCCCATGGACAGAGGAGCACTGCGGACTACAATCCGTAGGGTCACAAAGAGTTGGACATGACTGAAGCAACTGCACATGCATTCCGTCATCTTTTGGTCTTGTTTTCTCCATGTAGCAGTGGTCCCCAACCTTTTTAGCACCAAGGACCAGCTTTGCAGAAGACACTTTTTCCATGGAGGGGAATGCAAGCAGTGGGGAGAGGTGGTAAGTATTAGATGAAGCTTTGCTCATTCACCTGCCACTCACCTGCCGGGTGGCCTGGTTCCTAAAATGCCGCTGACCAGTACTAATCCATGACCCAGAGGTTGGGGACCTCTGCCGTATAGAATAGGGCTCATTTAAGTAAGGTATGGTACACAGGTAGTAGAGGAGCTGCTTACAAACTGATGAATGTAAAAAATAAAAATTGGAGATATTTTGACACATAGGTGAAGTGATAGACAATTATCACTGACAATTTCAGAATCTTAAATGCTATGAAATGTTCTGAAAATACGACCTGTCATAACAATGTGACCAACCAAAGTTCTGTGTCACAACTAGAAGTCTGAAAGATTAAAATAGAAATACAGAGGCTGTTTTAGGGTAAATGATGATATAACATAAGTAGTTCTCAAGAGGCAAATGCATTAATAATAAGGGAGAAACTTGAGACTTCACAGATGTTCAAGTATTTAGGAGAATATGGAGGTTTCCTTTAGCAAAGGAACAGACAACATAGTGCCTGATTCTCAGTAGATCCTCAGTAAGTCTTCATTTTTCTTATTTTCTCTACCCTTAACTAGTGAACTGGAGTAGGAAATGGCAACCCACTCCAGTATGCTGGCCTGGAAAACCCAATGGGCAGAGGAGCCTGGCAAACTACAATCCACGGGGTTGTGAAAGAGTCAGACACAACTGAGCATCTGAGCAACTAGTGAATATGAGAAAAGAGACGTCCTCACTCTTCCAACACTTTTATTGAACTGAAACCAGGTTCATGTGAAATTGCTGCGGAGAAGAGAAATAGTGTCTGTAGAAACAGGATAGATTCTCTGAGGGCAGAGGCAAGCAAATTAGCATATAATATTTATTGAGCACCTATTTTGTTCCAGGCACTTTACTACGTCCCAGTGATTTTATTTTGTGCTCACAACAGTCCCGTCTCCCTTTTGAAGGTGAGGAACCAGAGATCAAAAGTGTGAAAATTTGCCCCCAATAACATAGCTGCTTATGATGTAAAGTTGGAGATTGTTTCCAATACAAATTGTACTCTTTCTTAAACTGTGTGTGCACTCAGTCACTTCAGCCCCGTCCGACTCTTTGCAACTCCATGGACTGTAGCCCACCAGGCTTCTCTGTCCATGGGTTTTTCCGGGCAAGAATATTGGAGTGGGTTACCATTACCTCCTCCAGGTGTCTTTCCCACCCAGGGATCGAACCTGTATCTCCTGCATTACAGGCAGATTCTTTACCATTGAGCCACTGGAGAAGCCCTTCTTAAACTAGCCAACCCTTAAAATCATCATGCAAGTCCTTAAAGGGCAACTTTAATGATGCAAGATGTAGATGGTGGTACAGGAAGGTCACCTGGCTGATGTGCTTTAAGGGTGAGTAGAGACATCATTTTCTCCTCCTCAACATGGCCTTAAATACAGCAACAATGTTTTGCTGTTGTTGTTGTTCTACTTGCAAAGATAATACAAGTTATTCACACCTATGGAAAAGTAAAAAGAAGAAAACAAAAGACACCCAGGAACTTTCCTGGCAGTGCAGGAGTTAAGACTCTGAGCTTCCAGTGCAGGGAACTCAGGTTCCATCCCTGGTTGGAGAACTAGGATCCCACATGCTAAGTGGCATGGCCAAAAAAAAAAAAGTTACCCAAATCCTGCCACCCAGAGATTAACAGAGTTAATATTTTTATCTCTCTAATGCTTTTCTGTGTGCTTATGTACAGCTAACCCTTGAACAACTTGGGGGTTAGAGGCCTGTCCCTCAGAGCAGTTGAATATCCATGTGTAACTTGACAGTCCACCCTCCCAATGTAAGCTTCTGCGTCTATGGATTCAAACAACCTGGGATTGTGTAGTACTGTAGTATTTACCATTGAAAAAAATCTGCATATAAGTGGGCCCACACAATTCAAACCTGCGTTGTTCTAGGGGCAGCTGCATTTATAAATATTATATTTGTACAAATGTACCTTTTGTTAAAAGTGATCATAATGTACATAGTTGATTTGCAAACTGATTTTTGCTTTCTCAATAAATGGCATGTGAAAGACGTTTCTTTACCTTAAAATTATCAGTACTGGTTATTATAACAATATTTTGATCAACAACTCTATTTGCATTAATGAAAGTGTTACAATATTAATTCAGTTTATTAAGACTGACAGAGGAGGAATAAAATGAATAAATGTTAATGCTATTTATATCCACTGAAATAACATTCATTATGTGAAGCACAATAGCCTAATCTCACACAAATTTGATGTCCAATGCTAATACCAGTGCTGAAAGGATTGGGTATACAAAGCTAACTATGTTTCCTTTGAAACTACAATTTTTATACACCTTCAATCAGCAATGAAGAGCAAAAGAGTTAAGTTCTTTTCAGGCATTATGAGACCTCAAATTATGTTATTAGTCTGGCTGAGAAAAATAATATTCAGAGAACACTAAGTAATACACTATTCATCTTCTCCTCTAGAGTACTCAAAGTTCTATCTTTGGATCAAATAATATCTTTAGGCTATAATGTATTTGTGTATCTCTTCTTTTTTTTTTTTTTATTTTTGCTGCAGTGTGCAGCTTATGGGATCTTAGTTCTCCAACTACGGATTGAACACATGCCTCCTGCGTCAAGAGTGTGGAGTCTTAAGCAGTGGACCACTAGGGAAATTCCCTATTTATATGTCTTGAAGTCTTTTATTGACTTTAATGAGAATTCCTATAAGAAGCATGTATGTGGAATTCACTCCTATTTTCGCTGTAGTAATGTCCTTGAGTGTCAAGTACAGTCTACCACCCTACTTCATACTTCCAATATTAAACTATTTGAGAGAATTTGTTTTAGGCTTCAGCTGAGAAACTAAGAAACTTGCAGAGAAACTCATATGCTTCTTCCTTTGTCATCATAACAACAATTTGAATGATTGTAATTCCTGACCTTCTCATCACCACCCAGGAAGTTTAGAGTCAAATTTGACACCAAATCAAATAAATTATGTTAATAATATCAACATGTTTACATTTTCCTCTTTTGCAGTATTGTTTTCTATTTCCATTTTGTGACCCTTGGGTTATATTTGTATTTAAAGGACAATTCTTTTCTCTCTTTAGCCCAGGGAGTTAAAGCAACTCTCTTTTTGTTAAAGGAAATGTAATATAAACATTGTGTTTTGCCACCTTACTAATTTATTTTGTTCATTTCAGTTTGCTGTGTGTATGTAATCTTGTAGGATTTTTCTCGTGATCCTTGGAATTTAGAAAGTGTGACAGGATGTAGCTAAGTGTGATTCTGTTTTCAATAATCTTACCTGGCTATTAGTAAACCCTCTGAACCTGAAGACTAAAATCTCTCTCAACCCAGAGAAATTTTCTTCTTTTGTTTCGCTGATGATTGCTTCCTCTTCATCTATTCTCTCATGAGCTAACTTTTGGAATTAAACTGTTGTAAGGTGGTGAACTCATCCTGGTATGCCTGGGGCTTTGCCAAGTTTAGTGCAAACCAGGACAGTTGGTTACCCTATACTTAGCTAAGCTATTGTGTCCCTGGGAACAGTGGTTTTCAAACTATTTATAGTGCCAGAGGAGATATACATTTTAAATTTCTTATCTATTGTAGGGACTGATTTTCTAAAAATATAACAAAAATAAATACAACAAAAGTGAAATAAAAAATACCTACAAAATACAGGTCCAATTTTAAAAACTAAATTATTGGATTAAAAAACAGACAATCACTCTGTCAAATTGCTCTAAAAGTTTCACATGCTTTCTCATTTTCTTTAAGTAGCTTGTAAAATCTGGTGTTACCTTGTAGATGACGCTCTGAGTAGCTCTGCTCTAGAATTTTTCTAATCTATTCTGATAGTCCCTTCCATCTCCTCCACTCCACATTCTGTTCTCTCCAGCTTGCACTCAATGCCTCTTTTGTGTTCAGATACCTCATTACATTAAATTGTGCGCCCCTTAAAGGAGAAGGATTGAATCTTACGTATCATTCTACACTCAGCATCTATCGCACTGCCAGGAAAGGAGTTCATTAGGTTGTTGTATTCATTCTTTATTGAGACTGGAAGAAATTTACAGACTTTTAGATATGGTTTTTAGGGGGAGGGTGAGATTGTGGGGTCTCCTTTTTTTTTATATACTTCTCAGTATTTCCTAAACTTTTTCTAACACACATCTACTACTTTTTGAATGAGAAAATTGAATTAAATTTAACAATTTAAACTTGTTAAAATTATTTTAACAACTGATATTGTGGAATAACTGATGCCTACCTTGTGGCTTGTGGTCAGTAAAAAAGTCTGCTTTCATAGTGTAGCTATGAATTGTAGGACAGAAGCCAACTTGTGTTAGAACAGAGAACAACAGTAAATAATTCCTGTCTTCATCGAAGAACGAGATCCTATTCTCATCCTATTTGGATTGGGGAAATCAAGAGATTGAAATGACTAATTTTAGAATACAGCTGAGGAAATATTGCACAAATTTTCCCCTAAAAATAGAGGATAGAAAGTGTTTTCCTTTTACATGTTCCTTTTTTAAGTGGCCTCTGAATTTGTGGAGTTCAATAACCACCTCATTTGCATTGTTCAGACGCTGGAATAAATGGATGTAATCATTGAAACTATGAGTGATGGGCTCCTGACTTCCCTCATTAGACAATGGTGCTGTTTGAAATGGCAGTTAATCACAGTTTAAAAGTGACTTATCGGTAATGTACAATGTGACTAATTTAGTAGCTAAGCAGTTTCATTGTGATCTTGGTGTCAGTGGAATTCCTGTCACCTATCCAACAGTTAAGTCATATTGCATAATTGTTGAGTGACATCACCGGGCTACAAGATTATTGGCTGAAGGAATTAAAAAAAAAAAGTTTCCTGGACTGTCAGCCTTTCCGGTATCTGAACAAACAACTTGTACTGTGACTGCAGTACAGCCAGAGAGCAAAGAAAAAGTGTGAGTTGAAGTGGCAGGCTTTTGGTGTCTCTTTGAAAAGCACAGTCTGCAGCATACGAGGAGATTCTCCAACAAGGCTAATTATGAGATGTAGTCCGTTTCTGTGAGACTCCACAGTGCCAGCCACTAAAGAGTGGAGTGAGAGGACTGAGACCATGGCACGCTTTTGTCATGAGGGCATTTAATTTTTCTGAGAACTTTACAGTCTTCTCTTTGGGAGGAATAGTTGAAAGAAATGCAGCTCACCATCTGCTATACACATAGACGCTGGAAAGATGGTCAGCTGGGATCCAGTTGAAAACCTTTGATACTGAAAAGCCTGGCTTATTTCCAAGGGAATTAGTAGTTCAGGTTAATTGCCACAGAACACATAAACTTTAAGTCTATTTAATTGCACACAATATCCAGCTTTAATATTACCCACAGACATGCATAAAAACTGGATCTATGGCTTATTGGAATTTATGCTAATGATGGCTCACATTTATTCTTTATGGTGCATCAGCACTACGTATTTTGCATATAGGAATTTATTTCATCTTATGAAGTAGATGCTATTATTATTCCCAAATTACAGATGAGGGAATGAAGGCTATGGGATTGTGCGGCTGGTAAAGAGCAGAATGATCTGAATGATGATCAGATCAGAATCAGAATGATGATCAGATCAGTTCAGAATGATGGTCTGAACCCAGGTCATTCAACACTAGAGGACACAATCTTAATTGTTGCCCTCCACTGCATTTTTTATAATAATAACAACAAAACAACTGCTCCTACAATTTCCATCAACTGAATGTTTTTGATGTGACAGGCACTGTATTATAACCATCCATATCCTTTCATCAACTCTGTGAGATAGAAACTATACCTAATTATTCCCATTTGATAGATTTGTTAACTGAGGCAGAGAGAAAATAAATCACACTGAGAGTAGGTAATGAAACAAGAATTCGAACCCAGACAGCCTAGATCCAAATTTCAAACTTTTAACCACCCAGCTACATCGCTTTTCATTGTTGCTGTTTATCTACTAATGCGTGATTTTCACAATAATCCTGCAATACCTGTGATCCACAATAATACCTGTATTGTAGGTATTATTATCCCCAATTTATAGATGAGGAAATTGAGGCTACAAAAGACTGCATAACTTGTCAGCTTCTAAGTAGCAGAGCTAGGAGTTTTCCAAGTCCATTGAATTTCATGAGACCCTAAGGTAGAACCCACACTACCTCTCAAAACTCAAACCTGCAAGTCTGATGCAGGGTGACAGATCACATGTCAGGGAAAGGGCTGGAATTTCAGGAGTCATTGAGTGTGAGGAGCCAGAGCTGGGCCTGAGCATCTCCAGTGGGTGGGAACTGATAAAGAGATGCCAGAAGGGGCCTGGTAGGCAGATGTACCCTTCCTTGAATGCACTCTCTCCATTTGGGGGTTCTGAGGGATCTCCTGAATGTGGCCAAACTCCCTTCTCTCCCTTAAATTCCCTTTCTCTTTCCATTAGCCTCAGTATTTCCAAAACTGCACTTCTCTGCCCTTCTCTTTGTACAGAGCTTTGCACATGCTCAGTTCTTTTGCCTTGTAAGGGTTTCCTCCCCACTCCCAGCCTCCTTTCCTTTCACAGCACATATTCAGTTCTCTGGAATGTGGCCACTCATAAGCATGACACACATTTTCAAAGGGCTTTAGAAATGAATATGATTAGTGAGTTCAATTTTGTTAAAGGAGAAGCGTATCAACACTGCACACATGTAACCTGTCCTACATTCAAGACTGTAATAACTTGAAAAAAGCTGAAGTCACAACAAAAAGAAAAACCAAACAACCTAAAAAACAACAAAAGTTTGAAAATGTTTGCATACTGCAAAAATATTTACCTTAGATTTTTTAAGAGTAAAGAGCTTTTTAAAAATGGTATTCTATTAAAGGAAATCAAGTGTGTGTATTGAACAACAGCATGTGTGACATGTCCTGCATATATCTAAATACTTATAAAATAAACTCAAATGCCGTATAGTGAAACAAACTATCAGATAGGGTTGGTCCAATAAGGAAGTGAAGTCTCTCGATGAGAATAATCAAGGAAACCTCTTGAAGGAGCAGAGTTTTGGCTGGAACTGGAAGAACTGGTAGAATTACAATCAGTTTATATGAGAAGTTGAAGAAAGGACAGTCCATACAGGGAACTGGTGTGATACAAAAGGATAAGATGAAGGTAAAAGGTCATGAAACCTTCTTCAGGGTACACAGCTTCTAAGTAATGTGAGACTCTTCTATAAAAATCTGTAGAGATGGTAGATTTTATACCAAAGATTAGGATTTAGTGGGAAAGTGTGTCTCATAACAAAATTTTAAAAGGAAAAATTTTAACATATTGATGTGCTATGAGTTGGCCATTTCTTGGACCCATGAATCGCCTTTGAATGAAGAAAGAACACAGCATTCTAAACAACTGAACAACACGCAGATGAGCAAGCCTCTAAAACGCATGCTGGTTATTCTCAGTAGACAAGGAGTCTCTTCCTGACCTTCTCGGTGGCCTCAGGTCAATCACCCCATCTTCTTTGGTCTGAGTTAATTTTCCTGAAATGTGACAAGGTCCTTCTATTCAAAGAGGGGCTGAATTACACAAGGGGACCTCTTTGAAGTGCTGTTTGTGGTCCTAGTCAGTATCTGGAGATGACTTTATTATAGCTAAGACTGCCTTAAGAGAAACGAGCTCGTTTTGGTTCTTCAGTTACTTTGGGATATGGTCCAGAGGAGGTCACTTCATTCATTCATCGATTCATCCCTTTAGACATTGAATAAGTACTGCTGTTGCTGTCAGCCTCTAAGAAGGAATCCAGTGATCCCTGCATCTTGGTATGCATGCCCTGTGTAGCATTCTTCTACATTTAGTAAGGCTGTTCTCCGTGACAAATAGAATACAGCAACAGTAATGATATGTCACTTCTGAGATAGATTATAAAAAAGTTGTGACATATGCCTTCCTTTCTCTCTTGGACTACTTTCTCTGAAGCAAGCCAGTTGCCATGTTATGAGGATAGTTAGTACTCTATGGAGAGGACCATGTGAGGAATTGAGGCCCTTTGCCAACAACTGAAGAAGAATTGAGATCTTTTATCCACAGTTTTGTGACTAAGCCATTTTAGAGGAAGATTCAACAGCCTCAGTCAAGTCTTTGGATGACTGCAGCCCTGCCTGACACCGAGATTTGAGCCCTGTGAGACCCTAAGGCAGAATCTACTCATCTAAGCTGCTTTTGGACTCCTGACCCTTGGAAACTGTATGATAATTATAATGGAACTCTTGCTTTAAGATGCTAATTTTTAGAGTAATTTTTTATGTAGCCGTAAATAACTAATAAGCCTACCATTTGTTTGTTTCTGTGCCAGGTGCTGGGAATGAAGATGGCATAGATTTTTGCCCTCTAGAAGCTCATAGTTCTCAGGAAAACAACACAGCAATGCCAATAACAGCAATAGATACGTAAGCATCTACTTACAACACAACAATGCTGCAAGGGAGATCCTTACCAAATGCTATAGGGAAGAGGAGATTAACAATTAACTCTATTTGGAGAGAAAAACAGTCCAAAAAGCTTTCCAAACAGATATTTGCAGATTAATATACCAGAAAAATCAGGACTTTTCTAGCAAAGAAAAGGGAATGGCATATGCAAAGACCTGGAGTGGGGAGACCTGTGTCATGTCACAGGGAGTGTGTTCAGTTCCATACAGTTTTGGCCAAGCGTTCGTGTGAGGAGTCCTTGCTAGGAAAGATGGAAAAGCTATTGACAAAGTTTAAGCAGGAAATTGACATGATCAGATATGTTTTAGACAGGCGGCTGTTGAGGATTTCATCAAGTGGGCATAGTAAAACTAGAAGCATGGAGAGATGGAGGCCATAAAGAAAACGAGTAGTTCTTTTTCAGTAGCTACTCCTGTTAAAGATTTGTGAGCTTCTGACTGACTATATCATTCATATTGTTTTTCACTGATCCTTTAATAAGATACATATTTTCTCATAATAATTAAAATTTTTTGTTTTCATTTTGAAGTATTTCAAATTCACCAAAAGTTTACAAAATGAATACAAGGAATTCTTATGTACTCTTCATCCAGCTTTTGCAAATGTTACCATTTTATTTAGCCACAGTGTAAATATCAAAATTAGGATATTAACATTGACCTAACACTTTACACTAGTTTACCAACTTTATTCAAATTTCACCAGTTGTCTGGTTAGTTTTTGTTTTTTTTTTTCTGGTTCAAAATCACACCTTGATTTTAGTTGTTATGTTTCCCTAGTTTCCTTTCATCTGGGACAATTTTTCAGCCCTTCTTTGTCTTTAACGACCTTGATACTGTTGAAGAATACTATCCAGATATTTTGTAGAATGTTTGCCAACTTGGGTTTAGCTTCTCTGATGTTCTCTCATTATTAAATCTTATCTGATGTTCTCTCATTATTAAATCTTATCTGATGTTCTCTCATTATTAAATCTAAGTTATGCATTTTGGGCAAGAATAACACTGAAAGTGCTTCATATTGGAAGTCTCATGATATTGAGACTCATTGATGATGTTAGTGCTGATAACTTGGTCAAGGTCATGTTTGCTAAGTCTTTTTACTGTAAGTTATTATGATTCCCTTTGTAATTATTAAGTTGTTTCATGAGAAGATACTTTGAGACTATACACATTTCTTTTTTGTTGTTGTTTTTTGGCCATGCCACAAAGCTTGCAGGATTTCAGTTCCCTGACCAGAGATTGCACCTGGGCCATGGCAGGGAAAGTTCCAGATCCTAAACCACTAGACCACCAGGAACTCCCTCTTATTTGTTTTCTTAACCATACTTTCAGTTATTTTAACATTTTTTGATGCCCGAAATAACAAATAACTTCAGCGGTGCTTTAGTTGATAAGTCGTGTCTGACTCTTGTGACCCTATGGACTGTAGCCCGCCAGGTTTCTCTGTCCATGGGATTTCCCAGGCAAGAATACTAGAGTAGGTTGCCATTTCCTTCCCCAGGGGATCTTCCTGACCCAGGCATTGAACCCATGTCTCCTGCATCACAGGCAGATTCTTTACCAGCTGAACCAGTGCTTGCCAAATGGTGACAGTCAAGAGATTCTAGATTGTGTTGTGTGGTGGTTTTAAAACATGTCCACAAGTTCTTTGATATTTCGTCCTTTGAGAAATAGAGACTGCTTCCCCTCTCCTTGTATGTAGGCTATTCTTAGCACCTCTATTCCAATGAATACAAAATGGCAGAGGTGATTTCCAAGGCTAATTTGTAAAATGCACTGTGATTTCTCTCTGCTCTCCCTCTCTTGAATCACTTGCTTCGGGGAAGGTGAGCTGCCATGTCATGAAGCACTCAAGCTGCCCTATTGAGGCTCCATGTGGAAAGGAACCAAGGCCCTCTGCAATGGCCCTCACTAACTTGGAAGGAGTATGAGTGAGCACCCTAGAAGTGAATCCTCCAGTCCCCGATAAGCCTTTAGATGACTGCAGCCCTGGTAGACCTCTTGACTACAGCCACAGAAGAGACCCTAAGTCAGATCCTAAGGCCCTCCTGCATTCCTGACCTACGCAAATGGGTGTGTGAGATAGTTTATTTGTTTTAAGCCACTAATTGTGGGTATAATTTGTTATACAGAAGTAAATGATGAATTCATGCTTGTAGATAGGAAAGAAATCATTAGAAAATGTTAAGAGGAAATACTAGAACAGAAAGTATACCCTCAAAATGGGATAGGAATGAGAGCCTACCACTCTCCAGATCAGCTAAAATTTAAAAGTCTGACAATGCCAGGTATTGGGAATTAAACACTGTTGATCAGAAAGTACACTGATAGTCATTTCAGAAGGTAGTTTGATGTTATCTAATAAAGGTGAAGATACACATACCACCAGATAATTATCATAATCCTACTCCTAGACATATATGTAACAGATAGAGGTGCACATGGACACTGAAAGACATGTACATGAGTGTTGCTAGCAGGATTACTCATAATAGCCTGGAACTGGAAACAACCCAAGTGTCCATTCACAGTAGAATATATAAACAAATTATGGGTCATTCATTCACTAGAATACTAGGTATAAATAAAAATAAAAAACTATAGCTACAGACAATAATGTGACTGAATCCAAAAAACAATGTCTAGTGGAAGAGATCCAGCACAAAGGAGCACAGATTATATGAGTCTATTTATGGAGAGTTCAAAAGTAGATAAACTATTTTTAAGAGATGCATATTTAAGTGGGAAACCCATTAAGAAAAGCATGAAAAGTAATACCTTAGGAGTCAGAATTTTCTTTAGTGAAGAATATAACAGTTGTGATTAGAAAAGAATATGGGTGGGGATTTTCTGAGGTGTTTATAGTATATTATTTCTTTATATTTTTCCTTTAAAAATCATTCTTATTGAGGTTTAACTCACATTTAATGAAACTAATATAACCCTTTACATATGCATAATGTATATATATAAGTAATGTATAATGTAAACTTAAGTTAGTTACACAGATGTTGACTTTATAATAATCCATTAAACCGAACATTTGTGTTCTATGCAAAATAGATGCTATATTTTACAGTTAAAAAAAGGTAAAAACAGAGTTTGAGTACAGCAGAGGATCTTAGGAATCAGGCTGCATCAAAGGTGAATATGAACTAGCAACTAGGACACCTTTAAAAACAATGAACACATGTTGGAAAATAAGAATGAAGCAGGCAAGAAACTACTCTTGCAGCTTCTGTGTAGAAGCATCACTGGGTGATGCCAAAGCAGGTCTTAAACTTGTGCATTGTGTTGTTTGTGTCCGACTCTTTTGTGACCCTGTGCACTGAAGTCCACCAGGCTCCTCTCTCCATGGAATTCTGGAGTGGGTTGCCATTTCCTTCTTCAGGGGATCTTTCCAACCCAGGGACCGAGCTTGCATCTCCTGCATTGGCAGGTGAATTCTTTATCACTGAGCCAACTGAGAAGCCCCTCTTGTCATATATTCACATCCAGTGTCAAGTCAAACCTAAGACCAGATGTGTTCATGTCTAATCAGTTGTGTTTCTATCATACCACAGAGGCCAAAGATGTTTGTACCTTAACCTTTATCTCTGATTATGAATGAAAAGTTTTGTATCCTATGAAAGAAATTTCTGTCACCAGTGACTGGCTGTATGAGGTGTATTTTGGGTGGAGCAGGCCTTCCTGCCCGTGAAGTAGCACACAGTAAGCTCTGATATGGTATGTCTTGGGGAGAAGCTTCCAGTAACTTAAAAAAAAAATTACCCCAGGTGATTCAGATATGACAATCTGTATCCTATATGACAACCTGCCTTCTCTCCACACCCCAACTCTTGCTGAGAACCACCCATTTCCAGGAAGGCCACTCACTGAGCAGATATAATATCTATCCATCCAGCCAGCCATTCATTCATTCAACAACTATTTCTTAAGCTCTAACATGTGTCTGGCCCTGGGCTAGCACTGATGATTCAGGATTGAACAAAAACAGGCATGGGCCCTGCCTTCTTGGAATGGTTTAGTACAAGACACACTTTAATGAAATCAAGCAGATAAATGTAAAATCACCAGTCAGGTAAGTGTTATAAATCTAGATTTACTCATCGAGAAGAGAGGTGAACTGAGGAGTAGCTTAATAATTAGGATTTTCAAATATAAGATGAAGAAATTATATGGAGACTGGATAACTATTTTACATTGAGAAAATACATAAAATTGATGTTAGAAAGGAGATTTGCTGTGGCATAAAGAATTTAATGTAATAACTATCTTTATCAGAGGGGCTGCTCTGTGCCCAGCAAGGTGTTAAGTAATGTATAGCTATGTATATACATTTATATGTATGTATATATATACCTCAGTTCAGTCGCTCAGTCATGTCTGACTTTTTGCGACCCCATGAACCATAGCATGCCAGGCCTCCCTGTCCATCACCAACTCCTGGAGTTTACTCAAACTTATGTCCATTGAGTCGGTGATGCCATCCAACAATCTCATCCTCTGTCCCCTTCTCCTCCTGCCCTCAATCTTTCCCAGCATTAGGGTCTTTTCCAATGAGTCAGCTCTTCGCATCAGGTGGCCAAAGTATTGGAGTTTCAGCTCCAGCATCAGTCCTTCCAATGAACACCCAGGACTGATCTTTAGGATGGACTGGTTGGATCTCCTTGCAGTTCAAGAGACTCTCAAGAGTCTTCTCCAATATCACAGTTCAAAAGCATCAATTCTTCGGTGCTCAGCTTTCTTTATAGTCCAACTCTCACATCCATACATGACCACTGGAAAACCATAGCCTTGACTAGATGGACCTTTGTTGACAAAGTAATGTCTCTGCTTTTTAATATGCTGTCTATGTATTAGTTCAGTTCAGGTCAGTTGCTCAGTGGTGTCCGACTCTTTGCAACCCCATGAATTGCAGTGCACCAGGCCTCCCTGTCCATTACCAACTCCTGGAGTTGACTCAGACTCACGTCCATTGAGTCAGTGATGCCATCCAGCCATCTCATCCTCTGTCGTCCCCTTCTCCTCCTGCCCCCAATCCCTCCCATCATCAGAGTCTTCTCCAATGAGTCAACTCTTCGAATGAGGTGGCCAAAGTACAGGAGTTTCAGCTTTAGTATCATTCCCTCCAAAGAAATCCCAGGGCTGATCTTCAGAATGGACTGGTTGGATCTCCTTGCAGTCCAAGGGACGCTCAAGAATCTTCTCCATCACCACAGTTCAAAAGCATCAATTCTTCGGTGCTCAGCTTTCTTCACAGTCCAACTCTCACATCCATACATGACCACTGGAAAAACTTATAAAATGTATATATATATACATATATATATGTATATATATAAAACTTAAAATAGTGATCATATATGTTTGAGTAAGTGAGTTCTTAGTTGCTCAATTATGTCTGACTCTTTGCGACCCCATAGACTGTAGCCCACCAGGCTCCTCTGTTCATGGGATTTCCCAGGCAAGAATACTTGAGTGGGTTGCCATTTCCTACTCTGGGTAATCTTCCCGATCTGGGGATCGAACCTGCATCTCCTGTGTCCTGCATTGTAGGCAGATTCTTTATCCACTGAGCCATCGGAGAAATCCCATATATATGCATAAACATCAGATTACATATATAAGAATGATTACAAATAAATATTTATTCGATTTATATGTAAATTATATATATATAAACCCTCATATAATCCTTTCCAGAGATAAGAAATTAAGACTGAGAGATTAAATAAGGTCACACAGCTAATATATATGGTTTAATAATGCTTTATTGATATATAATTCACACAGCATAAAATGCATTAAAAACTGTGTGCTTTTTGAAGCACGTAATTAAGTAGTTTTTAGTATATTCATAGAGTCATAAACTTCTAATATCTAATTTTAGATCTTTTCATCACTCCCAAAAGAAATTCAGTACATATTAGCTTCCACTCCTCATTCCTCCTTGTCCCAACTAATCTCTACTTTCTTTCCATTTGGATTTGCCTATTCTGGACGTTTCATATAAATGGAATCATCAGTAAGACAGATGTCTACGTCATATGAGAACTCTACTTCAACCTTTTGAGAAATTGTTGGACTATCTTCCACAGTGGATGTGCCTTCCATCTAACAGCATATAAGGGTTCTAACTTCTCTGCATCTGTACTAATATGTTATTTGTTATTATGTCTTTTTGGTAATAGCTATACTCATAAGTGTGAAGTGGTATTTCACTGTAATTTTGATTTGCAGTTTCTTAATGGCTAATGATGTTGAATATCTTTTCATAGGCCTATTGGCAGAATGTTATGTACGATATAACAGAATTTTTTAAAATGTGAGATACCACCACTCATAAACAATTATATGAAAAGCACAAGACTACACCAAACTGGTAGTGTGGGTATAGCTGAGAAATAGGATGTTTGTTTCTTAAGTTCTATATTCTGCCTTGTTAATTTTTATAACGGACTATATTTCTTTTATAATCAGAACACAATAGAGTTAATAAACAAATAGCAAACAGAGACACAGACCACCTCTAACCCTGAGGTGCCAGAAGCAATTCTCAGCCACTGGTGCTTCTTTCTTCTTGTGTCTAAAAGTGCAAGCAAGTGGAAAAGGAAGATGGTTAAATGATTTCCTGAGCTATGTTTTAGAATTCATTTCCTCGTGGTAATAATGTTATAAATCATGGTGCATTTCTAAGACTAGCCTATTCTGTTGAAGGTTAGGTATAGGCTTCTGAGACTATCTTGTAAACCTAAGTACCAAGCTTAATATTGAACACATGTGCGCACGCATACACACACACACACACACACACACACACACACACACACACACATTCCATAAAGCCCAAATGCCCAGCTTCAGGGATGCATCCTTCCAATCAGCAGAGAGCTGTCTAGACAAGTAATACAATGAATAGATACAGGATTTTGACTGTGAACCTGGCCTGTTACAGCAATATGTTCAATGTTTTTATTTTCTTTCACCATATAATTTTTTTTTAATTTCTCACTTGCTACCAGTGTAGCTCAAGAAGGCAATTACATTCCCACTTTAGTACTGTGAGAAATAAAATCATAAAACTTCTGAACGTATAGTACTTTCTTATTTTTGTACAGATCAATTTTTTAGAATATGAGAAGAATAAAACAGTTCTTTTGGAAATGGACTTTTTCCCTGTCAGGTGTTTATCCTGAAGTGAATTTTTTTGGTCTAGATAGAATCCCCTGAAAATAGAAATGTTGTCACATTCTTGTTTATATATGACACTTTTTTTCATTACAAATGGCAGGAAATGCTAATTTAAACTAACTCTTAAAAATAAGTTCAGAGAAGCTTAGTTTAGAATTAATTTATAGCTTGAACACTTTGAGGGAATATTTGGGTCAATTTGTATTCACTGAAACTGTTGAAAATGTATATGATTATTCTGATTCCACCTCTAGGCAAAAGGTTACTTTCAATGGAAAAAAATACCCAACAATATCTAAGGTTATTGAAATGCCATGCATATAAGCATCCATGCTCCATTTACAGTTTGCATATGTATATGGGATATGGCGCATGCGTGTGTGCGTGCATGCCGGCACACACACACACACACACACACACACACACACACACACAGCATTACTTAAAATTATTTGGATTATTAACAAATAATATCCTTCCCTTCCATGTTAGTGAAGTAATATTAGTCAGGTGGATGATCATTCCATGAGACTGTGCAAGCATCTTGCTAACAACTAGTTTTATATCTTGACTCCACTGTTTGGGGCCCACAGCAGTTTGCCCACATACAGACAGTGAGTTAGTGACAGGCTCTATGGAGAACAGAGTACTTCTCTGTTTGAAGAATTCTGGGTACCAGGATGGACACATATGCACTGTATACTCTGAGTATTTTTCTATGACTTAGTATAAATGTATACATTCATAGCCTCATGAGCACATGTCTGTAAATAGGAAACCCTCAATAGCCTCATGCAATTTGCTCACCAGCCAGTGAGTTCTCCAGTATATTTTATAAATCCTCTACTATTACTGGATAGGAAGTACTAAATTTCTGAGGTTTTGAAAAATACCATGTTTTACTTAAATAGCATAGGAATGATCCCAGAGTTAAATAGACTATTTTTTAATGTTTTTGATTTTAACCTTTATTATTTCAAAAAATGGCATATGTCGTACATATTCATAGTGAAAACATAAAATCCAAGTAAGCAATAATAAAAAATATCATACTTGATCCCAGCATCTGGAGATAATAATAACCATAATAAATTTGATGTATGCTTCTTTAGATTTTTTATGTATTATGCCTTATATACATATATAGTTTTTATAAAAATAGATTATCAAGCAGACGCCTTAAAAGCTTCAAACCTCACTTTTGAAATTTAATATACCATAGATACATTTCCATTTCCAACATAATATTTAATAATGGTGAGCTAAGATCATGGCATCTGGTCCCATCACCTCATGGGAAATAGATGGGGAAACAGTGCAAACAGTGTCAGACTTTATTTTTTTGGGCTCCAAAATCACGGCAGATGGTGATTGCAGCCATGAAATTAAAAGGCACTTACTCCTTGAAAGAAAAGTTATGACCAACCTAGATAGCATATTCAAAAGCAGAGACATTACTTTGCCAACAAAGGTCTGTCTAGTCAAGGCTATGGTTTTTCCAGTGGTCATGTATAGATGTGAGAGTTGGACTGTGAAGAAAGCTGAGCACCGAAGAATTGATGCTTTTGAACTGTGGTGTTGGAGAAGACTCTTGAGAGCCCCTTGGACTGCAAGGAGATCCAACCAGTCCATTCTAAAGGAGGTCAGTCCTGGGTGTTCTTTGGAGGGAATGATGCTAAAGCTGAAACTCCAGTACTTTGGCCACCTCATGCGAAGAGCTGACTCATTGGAAAAGACTCTGCTGTTGGGAGGGATTGGGGGCAGGAGGAAAAGGGCACGACAGAGGATGAGATGGCTGGATGGCATCACGGACTCAATGGACGTGAGTTTGAGTGAACTCTGGGAGTTGGTGATGGACAGGGAGGCCTGGCGTGCAGCGATTCATGGGGTTGCAAAGAGTCGGACACGACTGAGCAACTGAACTGAACTGAACTGAAGGGGATTCTAGCTCCATAGGACTGGGAATTCCTTGCCCCAGTGATGTCCACTCACTCCAGGGCCTCATCTCCTGAGGGGAGTGGGCTGCACCACTGTGATTTCATAAGGTAGACACAGGGCCAGCTGTTTCAGGTGGCTGATGTCCATGTGAGTGTGCGTGTGTGTGTGTGTGCGTGTGCGTGTGCGTGTGTGTGTGTGTGTGTGTGTGTGTGTGTGTGTGTGAGACTTCACAATGTGAAACTGATCTGAGAGCAGAAAAAGGTATGGACCACAGGTCAGGGGCTAGGGACCAAGGGCCAGGATTTGGGGTTGGATATCCCCACACTACCACTGACAATCAATGGTATGGGAAGGATCTGAATGCAAATGTGAATTCAATCCTGAGTTCCAAACAATTTTAAAGCTACCTTTTTCTAGGTAAAGAGAATCTGTTTAATTTAATATTTGTGTTTCCTTTTATAACATCAAAATATTCTGCATATGGTAGGTCTGTGGCCTTCCATTTGTACTCAAGGTGGGTCCCAAATGTGTTAAGAAAAGTCCTGAATATACATATTCTATGACTTCAAAGTTTCTAGGATGTATATTTGTTTTGTTTAGCAATTATCTTTTTCTGATGGATTAATGGTAGTAGTACCTATAAGTGCTCAGTTATTGATGACATAAGATTTAGCTTAATATGGCATTTACTAAAGCGTTAGCATATTCCGCACTCCACTAGATACAGGGACAAGAGATAAAGACACATAGCCAGACCCTATGCACTCAGTCTCCTGGGATTTCAAACATAATACCATGCATCAGTCAACACAAGAAAAAAAAAATATATCCACAGGCCAGGGTCCTGAGATCAGTTGATTAACCTGGCTAACTATAACTCCACAGAAATCTTCAAAAGTGTAGAATCCATTCCATTCAAGATAAAATTGTTGTAAACTTTCTAAATAGTTTAAATTTTTTGTTAAATTTGGTCAATTGGTCACTTGACACAGTAATCATTCAGGAATTCCCTTTTGGCAAATGATTTCTAACTAACTGGCTCGCTTCCTTGAGGGGGAAGCTCTATTCAGAGTGCATAGGAGCTTGAAGGGGAAGGAAATTGGAGAAGTGATGAAAAAAGATATTCTGTGAAGAGGGAGCAGCACATGGGACCTTTTGGAGGCATGCAGTGGAAAGACATCTTCTGACAATGGTAAGTATTTAGAAGTGAGGTGAGGAAGCAAGAGTGGACAAAGCTGGAGAGGAACAAACAGCCACTGTCTGGAGGGCTTTGTGGCCTCGGGTTTCCATGGAGTTTTGTCGTATAGGAAACAGAAGCTGTTGAATGGTTTGAAGCCAGGAATGAGAACATTAGATTTGTATTTTAGTCAGATCATTATGGCAACAGAGGAAGAATGGATGGTGGGGGCTTCCCAGGTGGAGCTAGTGGTAAAGAACCCACCTGCCAATGCTGGAGACATAAGAGACACAAGTTCGATCCCTGGGTTGGGAAGATCCTCTGGAGGAGGGCGTGGCAACACACTCCAGTATTCTTGCCTGCAGAATCCTATGGACAGAGGAGCCTGGCAGGCTACGGTGCCTAGGATTGCAAAGAGTTGGACACAACTGAAGCAACTTAGCACGCATGCAGAGTCTGGAAGGAGGGAGTCCGCTGCTGAGAAGGTAGAATGTTAATACATTAGGGTCATGATAAGAGAGAGAATTCTGGATTCAGACTGCTGAGATCCAGCACCTGCTTGTCTATCTTAGCAGCTGTGTGTTTGGGCAAGCTTTTTTTTGCCTCTCTGTTGACCTGGTTTCCTCATCTGTAAAATGCAAATTGTGATAGTTGTGAAGTTTAAAGGAAACAACACCTATAAAGTATTCAGGGCAGAAGCTGCCATCTAGAAAGCTCTCAATACATGGCAGCTATTCTTTTTTTGGCTTCAATAAATATTTATTGAGTTTTTATTGTATATTGGGTAGAGCTCCAGACTTTACAATTACAGCCATGAATAGCACATACAAAGCCATCTGCCTTGGCTGTCAGCTCACCACGTGGTGATGCCTGGCAAAGCAGGTCAAGCACAGTTCCTGCTTCATGGCAGCTATTATTATTAAAATATTACAATGACAGTCCTTCAGTGGTTTATAAGAAAGATGATGATGGTGTGAACCAAAGCATAGGCAAAGGAAATTGTGAGGAGGGGATAGAGATGAGAAGGGTGAAAAGTGGATTTGACAGTTTAGTTAAGAAAGGGAGAGGTTGCCAGCTGAATGATGTAATGGAGGGTGTTGGAACCAAAATGTAGGGGAAGGTAGGAGCAAGCACAAGTTGGGTGGTTCAGTTCAGTTCAGTCGCTCAGTCGTGTCTGACTCTTTGCGACCCCATGAATCGCAGCACGCCAGGCCTCCCTGTCCATCACCAACTCCCAGAGTTCACCCAAACTCATGTCCATCGAATCGGTGATGCCATCCAGCCATCTTATCCTCTGTCATCCCCTTCTCCTGCTCCCAATCCCTCTCAGCATCAGAGTCTTTTCCAATGAGTCAACTCTTTGCATCAGGTGGCCAAAGTATTGGAGTTTCAGCTTTAGCATCAGTCCTTCTAATGAACACCCAGGACTGATCTCCTTTAGAATAGACTGGTTGGATCTCCTTGCAGTCCAAGGGACACTCAAGAGTCTTCAACACCACAGTTCAAAAGCATCAATTCTTTGACTCTCAGCTTTCTTCCCAGTCCAACTCTCACATCCATACATGACCACTGGAAAACCATAGCCTTGACTAGATGGACCTTAGTAGAAGATAATGAATATTGGTTTGGTGATGCTGAGTTTTAGATACTTATGGGTCAAGAAGGTAGAAATTTCTAGAAGATAGAAGAACACCCAAGGCTGGAGCTCAAGAAGGAGGGGTAAAGGCCACATGAACTGAATCCAGGGTAACAGACCCATGAATCAGAAATAGCTGCACTAATGTACAAAAGATATTTCATTCACTTGACCCTTGATGCATGACTTTTTAGTGCCCAGAAGGGAGGGCACCTTGATAGCTATGTCAGGTGCAACTTCCACTATAAAATCTTTTTCTGATCAACCCATTGGGTAGTGTCTCTTTATTCTGAGACCCCTTATTATGGACTGAATGTTTATGTCTCCTCAACTTTCATATCTAGAAGTCCTAACCCCTTAGTGTGATGGTATTACAGATGGGGCCTTTGAGAGGTAATTAGGACTAGATGAGTTCATGAGGGTGGGGTGCTGGTCTGAGGAATTGGTGCCTTTAAGAGATACCTGGTAGCTTGCTGTCTGTCTCCACATGTACTCAGGAAAGGCCATGGGGGCCAAGACAGCTGTCTACAAGCCAAGAAGAGAGCTCTCACCAGAAACCACCCTGCTGGACCTTGATCTGGGACTTAGAGCTTCCAGAATTGTGAGAAAGTAAGGCAATGGCACTCCACTCCACTACTCTTGGCTGGAAAATCCCATGGATGGAGGAGCCTGGTAGGCTGCAGTCCATGGGGTCGCTAAGAGTCAGACATGACTGAGTGACTTCCCTTTCGCTTTTCACTTTCATGCATTGGAGAAGAAAATGGCAACCCACTCCAGTGTTCTTTCCTGGAGAATCCTGGGGAGGGGGGAGCCTGGTGGGCTTCCGTCTATGGGGTCACACAGAGTCAGACACGACTGACGCGATTTAGCAGCAGCAAACTTTTAATGTTTAAGCCACCAGTCTATTTTGTTATGCAGCCTGAGCTGATTACAATACTCTTGTGTAAAGGATTCTTTGTGTTTCTCCTATGGATGAAATAATGTATGTTTTCTACTACTTCTTTTAGGTATATGCAGCTTGAGTAAGTCCTTTGTCATATTTATGGTCTCTGCGGTGCCCTGCACAAGGTTTTACTCCTGGTAGATGTTCAATAAACATCTAATGACTTGAGGTCAGCTTGGGAAGACTCAAGATCAGGCAGCAATTTGCATGAAGAAGGTCACAGAGAATGGGCTTAGGTCAAGGTACTAAGGAGAATCCTGGGGCAAATTCAAGACTGGAGTTTAGGTGAAACTAAAGGTTTCAGTATGGTATTTAGAGATAAGAAAGAAAAGACAGTATTTCCCAAAGATCAGTGAAAGAGTGAAATGGTCAACGTATCCACATTAGACATATTTTTTCTTGAGCATTTTGTACTATGCAAGCCATTATGTAGTATTACATTGGGGATTTGTTGTTTCAAATTGAATGAAAAATCCTTTGAGTTAGAGCTTATCTAAAACAAGTGTGTTTCAAGTTTAAAATAAATAATGGTTTAGGTCCCTAATAATTTGATGCAATTCTCTCTCTCTCTTTGGTTGATTAGTTTGTATCTTTCTTTGGTTAGTTGATTGTTCTTATATATATGAACCAAAGAAACCAAAGATCCAACAGTCATTTTCCTCCAAATAGGTGAAATAACAACAAAAATAAAACAGATTTTGTTTTTTGCACTTCAACTTCTCATCAACTTTACTGGGAATCATTTCAACTTTAGAAACGATTCCCAATGATCCTGGGAATCATTTCTGAATGTTCTTTTGAGACTGGGGGCAAAGAGATGATGCTGTGAGTCTGTGTGGGCCTGTGGGATGCCATGATTTTGGCGATCATGATAGAAAACACAAGAAACTTGCCCCCAAATGTCTCAAGACACTTTTCTATGAGGATGGGAGAAGTGGGAAGGATTTACGTTTTTCTGTAGCATCTTCCGCTACCATCTTGCTAATCTCCTGAGTGCTGCTAGAAGGGACTTTCTAGCATCAACCTCTCTGAAGCCCAACAGTACAGAGGAAGAAAGTGGAGTATATTTGTGTTGACCTATAATCTAATAGAAACCAAAGTTACATGGATCAGTGGACATTACTTACAACCTGGGGCTTTAGGAGCTCTTAGACTTGAACTCTCCAGTATGGGAGCCACTGGCCACATGTGGCTGACGAGCACTTGAAACTGGGCTAATCTGAATCGAGATATGCTGTGAATGCAAAACGCACACCAGATTTCAGTGACTTAGTTAAAAAAAGGAGAAGTATGTCAAAGAGCTCATCACCACTTGCTCACCTGGATTACAAGTTGAAATGATATTTTGGACGTATTAAGGGAAATCAAATAAATTATTACAATTATTCCATTTTATGTTTTTAATTTGGAAACTAGAAGATCTAAAATTATATATGTGGGTCACATTATATTTCTGCTGGACAGAGTCTAAGCCCTATACTGGACAGAGCCTGGTATAGGGGTAGATCTATATCCTGGTCTTGACAGAATGTAGAACTTACAGGAATTTGTCTCTTCTCACTTGAATCAAGCCCAGCTGCGTATAGGTGCAGTTCGACCGTTTGTGTAATAGCCCTCTGCACATCCAGAGAGTCTTTCATCTGAAGATCTCATGTATTAATTACTTCTCATTGAATTGGCTGTAGAAGACTGGTATTCTTAGTTCTATTTTACAGATGAGAAGACTGATGCATGGAGAGGTTTAAGTGATTTGCCCAGGGCTGCCTAGGGTGAACTGGCAGAGCTCAAAATAGAAGAGTGAGTCATCATAATTAATCACACATCTAGACAGCAAACAAAATTTTTCTCTTCCTGATTAGGTGAACTTCCTCAAGGTAGATGCCATGCTTTGAAAATGCTATTTCCTAATGCCATTTGCAGCAACATGGATGGACCCAGAGATTACCATACTAAGTGAAGTGAGTCAGAAAGAGAAAGATAGATACCACGTGCTGTCACTTAGATGCGGAATCTAAAAATGTGACGCAAATGAACTTATTTACAAGATACAAACAGACACACACACACAGAAAACAAACGTATTGTTACCAAAGGAGAAAGGGGGTGAAAGAGGGATAAATTAGGAGTTTGGGATTGGCAGATACACATCACTATATATAAAATAAATAACAAGGACCTATAATATAGTACAGGAAACTATATTCAATATATTATAATAAACTATAATGGAAAAAAGGATATATTACCTGTGTATCTGAATCACTTTGCTGTACATCAGAAACAAACACAACATTGTAAATCAACTGTATTTCAATTAAAAAATGCTATTTCCAGCTAGCAAAATACTGAATGCTCAGTGAACATTACACAGCAGCAGTAGTCATTGCTACCAGATTTAACAAGTTTTGGCATTAATAATTAGATGAAGTACAAAAGAGGTAACTAAGAGGCCTTTTAAAATTGTATGCACTTTTTCATACTCTGAAGGAATGAACTGTTGTTACCTCTTACTTTGGAGGTGGATAAATAAGTCTCACCTGTGATTAGTTCATTTGTTTTTAAAACTAGATTTCCTAGATCTTACTTTGATATGTTGAAGAGAAGGCACTTTGGGCATGCGCATGCTGGTCTTGAGTTGAATTCCAGTCTGGCAGAAGAGGAGAGGGGCTTTGGAACTCTTGTTGCCTCTACTCACATTCTTCTATTCTCTTCCATCTGATATGTTCTTCTTTTATAAGCTCAGGCATTGGAACTCCAGAAAGTGGCTTTCCTCAGAAGCGTGTACCTTTATCAAACTTATTTTGGAGGGAAGACTATCCAAAAGGCATCAGACTTCCCAGGCAAAAGCTTCATGAAGTGAACAGTTTTTTTTCCCCCAGTCTTCATATTAATGTTTATTATTTTATTAATTCATGTTAATTTTTCTTGTGCCGAGTAGGGGAACAATAATAAAATCTCCTACCTAGAGATTACATTTCCTACCACCTTGTCATTACATTCTCTTTAGCTGAGACTGATTTTCAATGTCACTCTAAAATAATGTACCACTGAAATATATGAGTTCAGGACTAAAGTGGAAGAGTTCTAGAAACCTTTGTTTCATTATTCAATAATATGCACCCTCTTTTATATATGTCAAAAATATTTATTGTGAGTGCATGAATGAAAGGTTTCTACATCCCTCTAATTCTGTTCCTTGGAAAAATTATTTGAATAAAATGTAATAGCTTTCAAGAATGGGTGGTGCGTTCATTTTGGCTGACGCACATATGTGTACGAGGGTGTATGCTCATACCATGACCCCACTGCTTTCATTGCCTAAAGAGTTAAGTCTGATCAGTTCTCAGTGTGTCATCTTGCCCTTCTGACAGGAAGCATGACTGGAGTGCTGAAGGGTTTTTAATTATACTCGCTGTTGCCTCAAATAATGATAGCCTACTTGCGAGCACATGTCTTAGAGGAGAATCATAGTCTGTGTTTGTGCATCAGACAGATTCCTTCACTTCCTTTGCCTTTTGCTTGAACCAGAAAAAGGGCTTAGAAAAATTCATGCACACTTCCCTGCTGTCCCCACCCACGATGGTGAGGCTGAGTCAGTGGGAGAAGAGTGTTAAGACCTTTGGTGTCTTTGATATTCCAGGCTCAGGATAGAAGGGGATGAGTGGGAGAAGAGAAGTGGAAAATTCTGCAGACTCCAGCCTGAACAACCCTTCTGCACTTGATGTTTCCGTTCCTTCAATGAATGGGATGAATTCCATTTTGGGGGGATGAGGGTAGGGGGTAGGGGGCAGGTGAATTAGAGGATGTGATATGTGTATGTTGAATCCTTTACAATTTTTTTCCCCAAAATGGCTTCTGCCAATCTCCTTGGTCACCATGTCCTGCCATTCACTTTGCCCATATGTTTTCCTTCATTTTTTGATTGCTGCAAAGCCTTTCAGCACCTTATCACCAAAAGTGTGATGCTGATTCTAGCACATCTCTGCTGGCAGAGAAATCAGGAAGATTTTTAAAAACAGTGATCATTTAACTTTGCAGTAGACCTTCATAGCTGACTTCAAAGTTTTCCACAAATCTAGTTGTTAGGCATTCAGGCCAATGAGAAAGCGACAGAGAGCTTTCAAACTTCCTCTAGGGATTTCAATACCTGTAGGAAAGAGGGAGTCATTTCATGGACTGATGCCTCAGAATCCTCTAGTCTGGAAAAGGACTATAAAAACAGAATATGTTTATTCTTCCAGCAGCCAGGCTAAAATCTATAGGGGCTAACCTTCCAGGGAGTATTGTCTCACTGACGATCCAACAGACAATGGGAACAACTGCTTCCAACTGAAATCTTTATCTAATAAAGCTTCATGCAAAATATAAAGTTTCAAGTGATGATAAATGGAGTAGTGAGCCTATAACTATACTAAAGTAGGGTTGACGCTATTTTGCCGCAGACGGGGTAGGGAAGGTGGGGGAAAACAACAGACCAATGGAATTGGAGGGTATTTTGAACTCAGAAAACAAATGTTTCCCCCTTCCAATGGGCTCTCTAGAGACAATTCCTGGAACATGGCCCATTGAACTTCTGTAGGACAGCAGCCCCCTTCCCTCTCCAGAAGCAGCAGGACAGGGCCCAGGACAGGGCCCAGCCCTGGGTACCAGCAAGCGTGGCGCCTTTTGCCCAGGCTCTAATCCATGCCTGCAGAATAACAATCTGCTCTCGGTGCACCAGGCACAATAAAGGCCCTCTAAGCTGCCACTCATGCGGGGCCGGCTAACAGTCTGGGCCCTTGTTTCTGATTCTTGGCATTGTCAGGGAAGGGAGTGTGGGGAGTGCTGCACACTTACATGCTGGGAAAGGCAGGGCCCCTGGCCGCCCCAGCCAGTCATCAGATGGCCTGCATGACAGCAGTGGCCAGACAGGCTCGAGCAGAGCTTATACCTCCTGGCAAACTTGCCAAACATTCAGGAATTTGGGATTGTGGTTTCGAAAAGTCTAGTCTCTGTTCTCTCATCCCCCAACTCCAAAAAACCCCCCAAAACAAAACCCTCATTAAAAATGCTCTTGGCACGACAGACTGCTCTAAAGTCTAATCCAGTGCTGACATCTTTCTAACACCCTTCAAACAGCAGAGCTGACAAATTTCCAACAGTACTGGGGCAGCCATTAAACTATATAGTTCTGTTTTTGTTTTTTTTTAATCCCCCCTGCTGGCTCCACCTTCCAATCTATATAATCTTGGCATGGCTGAATAAAATGGGGCGCTCTGGAAGGTGATTGATTGGGGATTATGATAGGTAGACAGATAACATGGGGAGTTATGAGAACTAGCAGATGTATTGCTACTCTGCAACTCCAGGCAAAAGAAGTGACATGTCAGGGACTTTCCCAGTGGTGGTTGTGACTCCACCTTACAGTGTGAGGGGGTGTGGGGGGTGTGGGTTTCATTCCTGGTTGGGGAACTAAGATTCCACATGCTGCAGTGTGCAGCCAAAGAAAAAAACAGTGACAGGTCAAAAACACCATGCATGCCATATATTCATAATGTGTGTGTGTGGTCAGTTGTTCAGGTATGTCTGATTCCTTGAGACCCAATGGACTGCAGCCTGCCAAGCTCTTCTGTCCATGGGACTTTCCCAGCAAGAATACTGGAGTGGGTTGCCATTTTCTCCTCCAGGGGCTCTTCCTGCCCCGGGAATCAAACCTGCATCTCCTGGATTGCAGTCAGATTCTTTAGCACTGAGCCACCAGGCTTCCCATATATTCATTATTGTTGTTATTGTTGTTCAGTCACTCAATTGTGTCTGACTCTTTGTGACCCTATGGACTGCAGCGTGCCAGGCTTCCCTGTCCTTTGCTATCTCCTGGATCTTCCCTACCTAAGGATCGAACCCAGGTCTCCTGAATTGCAGGCAGATTCTTTACCATCTGAGCCACCAGGGAAACTCCTGTATATTCATTGTGTGTGTGCGTGTTAAGTCGCTTCAGTTGTGTCCAACTCTTTGTGATCCTATGGTCTGTAGTCCGCCAGGCTCCTCTGTCCAGGGGATTCTCCAGGCAAGAATAATGGAGTCGGTTGCCATGCCTTCTTCCAGCAGATCTTCCGGACTCAGGGATGGAACCCATATCTCTTATGTCTCCTGCCTTGGCAGGTGGGTTCTTTACCACTAAGTGCTACCTGGCAAGTCCCAGTATGTTCATTATAGGAGGGAGTGACTCGTTCTTCAACTTGCAGTATCGTTGGATGTCAGAGGTGAGCCTCAGAGCTTGTCTCAAAGCAAAGACTGGCATTGATCCCAGCCAGTTTAAGGGGAAAAGGGACCATGGAACTATGTGAGGATAAAAATAATAGGGACTACTTTTGGAGCACTGTGTCCCCAGATTTTAAAAACATTAGCTAATTTAGGCCTAATGGAAGTTGGTCAGATAGATATCATTGTCTCCCAGTTTATATAAAACTGAGGATTCTGGAGCCCAGGGCAGTTAGAAAAGTTCTACTTGATCTCAAAGCCAGTGCTTTTGGGTTGACTGTATTAAAGTGCCTCCATGGGATAGCTATATTTTAAATGGGTAACCAATAAGGACCTACTGTATAGAGAACTCACCTCAATGTTATGTGGCAGCCTGGATGTGATGGGAGTTTAAAGGGAAAATGGACATATGTATATGAATGGCTAAATCCCTTTGTTGTTCACCTGAAACTATCAAAACATTGTTAATCAGCCACGTATACATGTGAAGTCGCTTTAGATGTGTCCAACTCTTTGCGACCCCAGGGACTGTACCCTCCAGACTTCTCTGTCCATGGGATTCTCCAGGCAAGAATACTGGAGTGGGTTGCCATGCACTTCTTCAGAAAATCTTCACGACCCAGGGATTGAACCCAGGTCTTCTGCACTGCAGGCCGTTTCCTTACCATTGAGCCGCCAGGGAAGCCCCATTAATCACCTAAACTCCAATATAAAATAAAAAGTTTTAAAAAATGCCTCTGTGGGGCTAAAAGGAGCCACAAACTCATGAAACAAATGGGCTTCTTCCCTAAAGCGTTCCAGGTTTCCTTGAGCTTTGATTAGAGCTTTATTTTAAAGAACTAACTATAGCGGCTCATTGCAGACAAAGGACATCTAATATTGAGAGAAACAGTATTTCCATTTCTGCTGAATGGATCAAAATGGGACCAATGAAATCTAGTCTTTGTGACAGTTCTTTGTCTCCTCCTCAGCCAAGAATGTCTGGACACTGAGTCAGTCGGGGTGTCAGCACTCTCTTGACCTGGCACACAACTTACCATGAGTCACTGGAAGGATCTGAAACTCAGGGCTAGGAAAAGCCATTGCCATTAAGTTGCTGCAGCTAAAAATATTCAGGCGTCAACCCTGGATTGTAGCTTGTTCATTCATCTACTGTTTATTCCTTTAATAAACATCTATCCGAATCTACTCTATTAAATACAACATACAGGGTAAAAATTTCCATTAGTATAAAATAATAAACAATGACAAGCAAGTTTCTCATCCCCAGTCTCCCAGTTCTTTTGCTTAGAAACAATCACCATTATCAGCTGTTTTTTTTTTTTCCCCCTGTGGATCTTTCTATAATTCCAGGCATAAATGTATCTTTCCTTTGGTTTTCATAATTGTTATTGAATCTTTGCTATAGCCTGGGCAATGGAGTGTTACTGGTTCAAAGTGATGGTTAAGACTTGACCCCTATCCCTGGGGCAGAAGTAGACACAGAAACCAATTGCTATCTTATATTTGATTGATATGTGCCCAGTTGGAGGTACTTCTGGGAGTAGCGGTGGGCTGAGTGGATCAGGGTTTAAATATCTCTGAGCCTGATCAACTGTCACAGATAAATTATTGTTACTAATAGTGAAGTGCCAGTGTTTGTAAATTGTTTTAAAAAATAGATTGGAGCTTATTCCTGTGACAATTAACTTCATCTGCATTCTAATTTGCCTTTGTGAGTGAGAGCAAAAGGCATGGGGATCAAGCTGGTTCACTGAGAAGTATGTGTGACCCTGAGCACACCCAAAGTGTGTACTTAGTAAATGTGATCTGGTGCATATTCTGAAGGGTTGAAAATTCCAGACATCCAGGAGGAAAAGGGGGCATTATTTCATTTCTTAGGAGGCCACTTAAAAAGCTTTCCCTGAACAGTATACACCTCCCATTTAGCTGGGATATTGGTCTCCTAGTTGCCTGGTTTCAAAATATTCATGCTTGCAATTGAAGGGAAGTCAGGAAGTCGTAAAGCCGCCCATCTGGATTGAATACAGTCCGGGACAGTAGTTTGTGCACAGTGGGGCAGATAACGTTTTGCAGATTTAAGAGACAGCCGAATCCGATGCATGCGGATGCAAGCTACTGGTGGAAGGCTTGGCTCAAATCCTCTCAGCACAGCTGGGATTTATGGGAACTACTCGGGAGTTCATAGGCTTTAAAGAGGGGTGTACAGTGGTGATTTGGTTCACAAAGAACCTGTGTTTACTTCGGTTCACCTGGCTTCTCACCCTCTATTCAATGTTCCTTCCAGCATGATTGTAACTAGCTCCAGATTCAGATGCAACCTCTGCTCAATGTCTGATAGGGAGTTAAAGAGAGAAAATAAAAAATGGCATAAATAAGTTTCACATGATTTCCAATCAGAGCAATGAGCTCTGTTTCACTCAATCAGCCAGGGGCAGAGAGGATTTTGCAAACTTCTGTGACCCTTTCAGAAAGCTCTGTCTACATCCTGCCTTCAGGAGGAAACCCAGAACCGGTCAAATGTGCCCTGTTTCCTTTTCTATGGCAGCTTGCCTTGTAGCTGTCCTGGGAGAGAATGTGGCCCAAGTACATTCTCCTACGGATCTTCCAAAAGTACCCCTCCAAGGGGCAAGAAGTTTAGCTGGTTATTATGACACATGAGGCAGAAATGTGTCTTGAAATGAAGCACAGCTGAATTGCTAAGGGCAGGACTATAAAATACTTTTCCAAGGATTTCCTTCCTTGTGAGCTCAAATGGCAGCCCAGTTTGACAGCAGGGTCTCCATGCTGACTTAAGTTTTCATATCATGTCAAAAACTATAATTATAATTTTCTTCACTAAAGAAACCTGAAACTCAAATTTGTACAATTAGTCAAATGTTAGTTGAAAAAAATACTGAGATATATTATTGCCCTTTTAGAAGTCCACTGTGAATGCTGTAACACAGGGTATGGGGTTTGAGAGGGTTTCTTCTTTTTTCCCTCCCTCCCTCCCTCCTCTCTTCCTCCCTTTCTTTTTCACTTCCTTCCTTCCTTCCCGCTTTCCTAAAAGTAATAGGAAGCAGAACTAGATCTGAGTGGAATCTTGCCTTTTTACTCATTTTTTTTTCCCTCTCCTAGCTAACTTAAATAAAGCACAACAAGAGTGCATTTTCCAAGTACCTTATGGGATCCTGTCAACTTATTTCTTCCCCCTTGCTTTGAAACGACCCACAAAGAGATAAAATTACTTGCATTGATTCCTACAGAAAACCAGCCAAAGTTTTATTAAAAACACTGCCCCTCATATTCTTGTGTTTTTTCTTTCCCTCTTTAATATGGAAGGATATCAAATATAAAAGAAATACAAACATAAAACACTGCTCCTTTCATCTTTGCTCACTTTCCCAAATCTTCCAATATATCACCTTTTTTCCTTCTTTAAACTTTAAAGTGGAGCCAGTGGAATGTTGCATTTGAATTTTGAGGGCACAAGGGACTTGGGACAGGCTATCTGCATTGTGTCATTCATTAGATTCTAATAAGATCTTCTTATTCTGAGGATGTGGGAAAAAGGAAACCTCTGTTACACTGTTGGTGGGAATTTAAAGTGGTGTAGCCACTGTGGAAAACATTAGGGAGGTTCCACAAAAAACTAAAAATAGAACTATATAATCTAGCAATTCCACTCCTGGGCATAAATTTGAAGAAAAAACCATCAATTTGAAAAGATATATGCACCCCAATAAGATATATGCACCCCAATGTTCATAACAGTATTATTTATAATAGCCAAGATATGGAGCCAACCTAAGTGTCCATAAACAGATAAATGGATAAAGAAGATATGGAACACACACACATACTCACACATGCACACACACAAAGACAATGGGCTGCTACTCAGCCATAAAAAAGAATGAAATTTTGATATTTGCAACATCATGAAGAGTATTATGCTCAATGAAATAAGTCATACAGAAAAAGACAAATACTATATGATACCCCTTATATGTGGAATCTAACAAATAAAACAAATGAGTGAATATAACAGAAAAGAAACAGACTCACAGATATAGAGAACAAACTAGTGGTTACCAACGTGGGGAGAGGGAAGCAAGAAGGGGGTAAGATAGGGGTAGGGGATTAAGAGATACAAACTACTATGTATACAATAAATAAGCCACAAGGATGTATTGTGCAGTACAGGGAATATAGCAAATATTTTATAATAACTGTAAATGGAGTTAACCTTTAAAATTGTGATTCACTATGTTGTACATCTGAAACATATAATATTGTAAGTCAACTATATCTTAATAAACAAAAATTGGAACTGGCCAAACATTTGTATACCTTGGGGAATACATTCCAACAAACTAGTTTCCCATAGAACTCAGAATTCTGAGAGTCCACCCTCCTCACTGTCACTGGATTCTTTAGTTTTTAAGAAAAAAGGTAAAGAGTCATTGAAACTTGGCTGAATAAATAAACTTTAAAACAACTTCAGAATTTCCCTTCAAATATACACAATGTACTAACAAATGTTGCTTGAAACTGCAATACTCTGAAATACATTTGAAAAATAATTTGATGATGAACTATAATGATGAAAAATAATGTAATGAAAAATGTTCGAGGACCTGGATTTCTTTCTTTACTTTTTTTGTAATTCCTAGCGTAATTTTGTTCACTAAAACCTGTCCTTGTCAAAAGCCACCTGTATAAAACCTATGGTTATAAATAAAGTCAAGTCTGCAGCAAAATGGGGGCACACTTATAACAGGTTAATGAAAAATTCAAAATGTTATTTATAAAGAAAAGACTAAAAAGAAACACACCAAAAGAACAGCCTAGAATAATTTGTATTTTTCTTCTGCTTTTTTTTTCTTTCTGCAATTTGGGAAACTACTTTTCTAACAACAATAATAACAGAAAGATTAACCATAATCCTTGTATTTTGAGTGGGTCTGATTTATCCTGGACCAGCTTGTACTTGCAGATGTAGAGCTCTGACTTTTAAAAAATATGTACTTTAAACTCTAAAGAGCTCATCAGAAAATGTAATGCTGATAAAAATCTCAGCTTTGAAATGAAAAAACACTGGAGTGGTACAGTACGTGCTGGGATAAACATTCTGAAGGCAAGTGAATAATGAGACTACTAACTCAGTGATGAGCACACCTGAGTTTTGATAAACATGACCCAGTTGCACGTGGTGAAACCCTCAATTCACAGAGAGTGTCTCATCTTTACTGAGCTCAGCAGAATGAACATTTTGTCCCTATAAAGCAATGTGCAATAAATCAGGGGGGAGCTGCAGAGCCCGTCAGACCTGCTTGCATTCCTTTCCCCTCAGTGATTCCTTAGTTCAAGAGGGTTCATCCTTTGGGAATGTTTTAACACCCTTTTGGAAACAATGCCAAAATCCAGGGCTTTGACAGCTTGATAAAACCTTATTTTATCCTGAGATAGAGAAAAGCCTGACTGAGCAGGGCTGAATTATCAAAGGCAGTACTATGTGGCTGCAGTAAGTTAACTGGCAGATCTGGGGGGAGCTGAGAGTGCCTTTGAACTTGCTGGGAAGTTTATTCCTGGGAGAAAATCTGTTACTAAAAGAAGATGAACTAAGTAGCTTTCCAGCTGGACACAAAAGCAAGAAACAGAATCCATCAACTCAAGAACCCATGTTCCATTCTCATACTAGCAGAAGAGAGTAAATGCAGAGAACATTATGGGATGGTGTTGAAAATAGATGCCAAAACAAGAAGTTGGGAAGATTCATTTTCCTTTAGTACTGTGGATGAGGATTTAAAATATCAATTTGAACAGGGAATTCACTGGACTTGGTGGAATGCCGAGTCAGGAGTCATCAGGGAACCTGGTGATTTACTGATGCCACAGCCAGTTGTCTTCCTGGGGACTCTTTTTGAAGTCAGGGGATGTTGGGAACACAGGGGGCAAAGCGGGGAATGGGCATTAGGGTGAGAACTGGCTTTGTAGTTGTATCATTTCCCTCAAACATTTATTGCTTTCCCTTTCTCATTCACTCAGCGAGTAAAACATGACTTCTCTATGCCTGGCATTTTACTGGGCATTTGGGATTTGAAGATGAATACAGGAGAATTCCTCCTCTTACGAAGTCTGGACATAATTTGAAATACTGACCAAAGGTACCCATTAGGAGGAGCAGTTCTGAAGGAGGGATGTGCTGCCCCATGTTTCTGTAACCTTATGTCTCTAACTTCAAAGCATTTTCCATTTCAAAGCATTTTACTCTTTTAAATAAAAGTGGTTCATTAAATGTAGACAAGGGGGTTTAATTTTACACAATTTATAAGACTTTTTCACCTAAATGAATTAATTCATTAGAAAAGAAAACCCCAAGTCACAGACCTTTCATTCTGATTGTTGTTTTTTAGCAATATGGTTTCTGTGTTGATTTCATGAGCCTCCATGTTGGAATCCATGTATAGCGTTAGAGATTTTATCTGCTGAGGTAGATAGATTATCTTTTATCAGTTAGGCATCTAGATGGGGCTTCTCCAGGGGCTCAGTGGTAAAGAATCTGCCTGCAATGCGGGAGACACAGGTTCAATCCCTGGGTTGGAAAGATCCCCTGGAGAAGGAAATGGCAACCCACTCCAGTAGTCTTGCTTGGAGAATTCCATGGACAGAGGAGTTACAGTCCATAGGGTTGAAAACAGTCAGACATGACTGAAGGGACTGAGCGCTCACGCACACAGGCATCTAGACAGTCTAAAAAAAAACCACAATAGGGTTTTTGTTTGGTTGGTTTTGCCTCTGAGAAAATTCACTAATAGCCATACAACCAAAAGAAATTTTTTTGAAAAAAAAAAAAAAATCTCAATTTTGTCCTACAGTCTTCTCTGAAGAGAGGGGAAAAAAACTTCTGTAACTTTCCAGGAAGTGAAAGCCAATGAAAAGTTTAAAAATCACATTACTCTTATTACCAGTAATATAGTAAGTTTTTAGAAGAGCCATTTCTCTTTTTTTTCCAATTTATTTTTGGCTGCACTGGGTCCTCATTGCTGAGCGTGGGCTTTCTCTAGTTATTGGTGGGGGGCTACTCTCTAGTTGTGGTATAAAGGCTTCTCATCCTGGTGGCTTCTCTGGTTGCAGAGCACGCAGGCTTCAGTAGTTGTGGCATGCAGGCTTAGTTGCCCCTTCATGTAGAATCTTTCTGGACCAAGGATCAAACCCATGTCCCCAGCATTGGCAGACAGGCTCCTAACCATTGGAGCACCAGGGGAGTCCTAAAAGGGTCATTTCTGATCAGACCCTGAAAGACCCTGAGGCTACAAAAGACAGAAGACAGGAGGAGAAGGGGATGGCAGAGGAGGAGATGGTTGGATGGCATCACCGATTCAATGGACATGAGTTTGAGCAAGCTCCGGGAGATGGTGAAGGACAGGGAATCCTGGTGTGCTGCAGTCCACCGAGTCTCAAAGAGTGAGACGCAATCGAGCGACTAAAAGACAAATTGCTTTAACAGTTTTGATATTTCTCATTGTGTTGGACATTTCTAGTCTCTCAAAGATGCCATGGATTGGGGGAGGGCACAAAGGGTCCCTAGTGTTCTCAGTCTCCAGGTATTTATGCCCTCCTGTATTCCCCTCCCATGCTGTAACAGGGTTGGTCTGTGTGATGAAAGAATCTGGCAGAAGTGATGGTATGTCCTTCCCTGGGCAAGATCATAAAAGACAGTCTGGCTTCTGCCTCTCGATCTCTCTCTCTCTCTCTCTGGTCATTCGCTCTGAGGGACACAAGCTGTTGTCTTGTGAGGACACTCAGGCAGCCCTGTGAGTCATCATATGGCAAGGTGCTGAGGCCTCCTGCCTGTAGCCATATGAATAAGCCATCTTGGAAGTTGATCCTCTGGCCCTGCCTGAGCCTTAGATGACTGCAGGCCCTGCTGACATCTTGTCTGCAGCCTCATGACAGACCCTGAGCTAGAACCCTCAGTTGAGTCACACCCAGATGCCTAACCTATAGAAACTGCGAAATAATAAGTGTTTCTTGGATTAAGCTGCTAAGTTTGGGATAGTTTGTTACGCAGCAATAGATGACCAACACTTGGGCCATTTCAAACCTGAGATTCACTGATTCTCTCAATCTCACATTACCCTGGTAATATCTGCCATGTGAAATATTCTTACTGAGTATCTTGGAAAGTTTTAAATCCTTTAGTTCCCTGTACATTGCATGCATTAATGAATACATATAATTATGTATATAAACATATATCTATAAAGCTAACACATTTTTTCTAAACACTTTTTGAAGTTCATTTTCTGATTTAAAGGAACTGCTGCTGCTGCTGCTAAGTCGCTTCAGTCGTGTCCGACCCTGTGCGACCCCATAGACGGCAGCCCACCAGGCTCCCCCGTCCCTGGGATTTTCCAGGCAAGAACACTGGAGTGGGTTGCCATTTCCTTCTCCAATGCATGAAAGTGAAAAGTGAAAGTGAAGTCGCTCAGTTGTATTCGACTCTTCATGACCCCAAAGACTGTAGCCTACCAGGCTCCTCCGTCCATGGGATTTCCCAGGCAAGAACACTGGAGTGGGTTGCCATTGCCTTCTCCGTTTAAAGGAACTACATGCTTGTTAAAGAAAATGTGGAGGGGGGAGTTAAAAAAAATTATTCATAATTTTAACACCCAAAGAGAATTATTGTTAACATTTGAGTGTATTTTCCTCTGTTTTTCTTTCAGTGTATTTAAAAGCAGTTGTGACATATGTGATATGCCATGCTTTTGACACATGAAATTCATTTTCCTTCATAAAATCAAATAATGTTCCCTGTTTATTCTTGTCATTCAGCTTCCTGATTGGGGTGACAAGTTCTCAGGGAAATCAGGTGTGTCTGCGCCCTATGTGTGCACCAGAGTGTCCTGTGGTTGGAGCCCAGCCCTGACAGGGAATGATCAGTGACTGGGGGTGTCAGATGCATGGAAGATGACTTATACCAAATAGCAGTCGCTTCTGTGTGTTTTTATTTTCAGAACTAACATATGTAAAAGGCCTCTCCCTGCCCTCAACAACTTCCTAAGGGAATTCTACACCCCTTTATTCTCTCTTCCTTTTCCAAGAGGGCTGCAAGACGTAGATTTACTGGGATGCTGATGAAGCATAGTAAGTAGCAGAGCCCTTTCTAAGGCCCAGAGAAGGATGCTGGCAATGTGTTCATATGGTCAAAAGTTTTTACAAAATTTGCAAAAGAAAGAAACTTTAATCACAGCTGGCAAAGCCTGCCATCTCTTTCTGCTCTGCCCCTGCCCTGCAACACCAATACTTTCCTTCACATAGGGTGGAGTTGACTGATGGTGGGCACTTTAATTTTTCAAACATTTTGTATTCTTTTTCTCAATGGCCCAAAAGACTGCCTTCATTTCAGGACCTAACATGTTGGATATACCTCTTGGTTTCTGAATTGCAAACCATATATACAGTTACACAATTTTTAAAAATTGCTTGGTACTTACATGATATCATACATCAACCACACTTCAACAAAGAAATAAAATAAAACAATTGGTTTGTACCGTGAACCTAATTTATTTGTTATGCATTAATCTGATCTGTGCAGTTATTAGGAAACTCAGAGCTGTGAAAGTTACAGAAATAGAGGGTACCCAGTGCGCTCAATCTGTTCCCAATGGTTGTATGTATTCATAATTTCCAGGGCTATTTCATCAGAATTCATAGTTTCTCAAGAGGCCCTTCTTTTTGTGCTCAGGAACATTATTCCTTAACTTGTGGATGCTTTTTGGAGAAAATGACTGCCTCTCCAGCATCCATCCTGACCCCTCAATTAAGAAAGAACCAAATAAACTTAGTTTTATTTGTTGTTGTTTAGTGGCTAAGTCACGTCCTACTCTTTTGTGACCCCATGGACTGTAGCCCACCAGGCTCCTCTGTTCATGGGATTCTCAAGCAAGAATACCGCAGTTGTCATTTACTTCTGCAGGGGATCTTCCTGACACAGGGTTCAAACCCGGGTCTCCTGCTTGGCAAGCAGATTCTTTACCACTGTTCCAGCGAGGAAGCACTCAACACAATACTTTTGGACAAAAAAAAAAAAAGCAAAAATCTGTAGTACCAATCAGGTGGTACTGATGATCAGGTGAACGGCTCTCTAAAGGATGATGCAGTTCTCTGAATGTTTATTCACTTCACCTGTTGATCCGAGGAATTCATTCTTCTTTCAAAAACCTTTTGAAATTTAAAAATCAAATCAATGTCTCCTGTGGGTGCCTAGCCGAGTGGCAAGCACAGCTGCCACGACTTTGCAACCACTGGCACTCACGCTGAGCCCCGCCCCTCTGGGCAGCCAATGACTTAACACTGCCAAGCTACAGGGTGTGTGCTGGCCCGTCCTGCCTGACGTCGGATTCCTGGAACGGGTGACTTTTGCTGGGACACTCCCCATCAGCCTGGCAAATATTTCTCAGAACTTTCCGGATTCCGAGGCTCTTTCTCTCCAATTTTTTCTTCCCTCTCTCCTTTCACAAGTTCTAGTCTGATCACAGTCTTCCTGCTCTCCCGTCTATTCTTCCTCTCTCCTTTGACCCTTTACAGGCTTTCCTCTAATAAAATCTCTCAACTACGAAAGCCCATCTGAGCTTCTGCTTCTCGGAGCATCTAAACTGGTGTACCTAATCCAGAAGGGCTTATATTTAAAGCAATAGTTCCCTGCTCTACCGCCTTGGTTAACCCTATCTCTGTATTTCCTCACGGGGAGCAACTTCTATTATTTCATTTGATTTAGTTCCTGACCAGGAATTGAAATCATGTCCCCAACAGTGAAAGCAGGGAGTCTTAACCACGGACCACCAGGGAAGTTCCCAGGGAACAATTGCTTCTTTATTTTTGATTGGAGGGTAATTGCTTTACAACATTGTGTTGGCCTCTGCCACACATGGACATGAATCAGGTATAGGTATGTCCCCTCCCTCCTAAACTCCCCTCTCACCTCCCACCCCATCCCATCCCTGTAGGTTGTCACACAGCACTGGGTTGAGCTCCGTGTATCACACAGTAAATTCCCACTTGCTATCTATTTTACATAAGGTAATGTACATATTTCCATGCTATTCTCTCAATTCATCCCACCCTCTTCTTCCCCTACTGTGTCCACAGGTTTGTTCTCTATGTCTGAGTCTCTATTGCTTCCCTAAAAATAATTTCATTCGTATAATCTTTGTAAATTCCACATGCATGTGTTGGTATACAATATTTGTCTTCCTCTTTTTGACTTACTTCACTCTGAATAACAGGCTCTATGTTCATTCACTTCATTAGGACTAACTTAAATGCATTTCTTTTTTTATAGCTGAGTCATACTCATACATACATATGTGTATGTATGTACCACAATTTCTGTATCCATTCATCTGTCAATGGACATCTAGGTTGCTTCCGTGTTGTAGCTATTGTAAAAAATGCTGCCACAAACATTGGGGTACATGTGTCTCTTACAATTATGTTTTTATCAGGGTATATGCCCAGTAGTGGGATTGTTGGGTCATATAGTAGTTCTTAGTTTTGTTTTTCTTTTTTTATCTTGGTCTCTCTCATTCTTTTTTTTTTTTAAATTTTTATTTTTACTTTATTTTACTTTACAATACTGTATTGGTTTTGCCATACATTGACATGAATCCACCACGGGTGTACATGCGTTCCCAAACATGAACCCCCCTCCCACCTCCCCTCCCCATAACATCTCTCTGGGTCATCACCGTGCACCAGCCCCAAGCATGCTGTATCCTGCATCAGACATAGACTAGCGATTCGATTCTTACATGATAGTATACCTGTTACAATGCCATTCTCCCAAATCATCCCACCCTCTCCCTCTCCCTCTGAGTCCAAAAGTCCATTATACACAGCTGTGTCTTTTTTGCTGTCTTGCATACAGGGTCGTCATTGCCATCTTTCTAAATTCCATATATATGTGTTAGTATGCTGTATTGGTGTTTTTCTTTCTGGCTTACTTCACTGTATAATCGGCTCCAGTTTCATCCATCTCATCAGAACTGATTCAAATGAATTCTTTTTAACGGCTGAGTAATACTCCATTGTGTATATGTACCACTGCTTTCTTATCCATTCATCTGCTGATGGACATCTAGGTTGTTTCCATGTCCTGGCTATTATAAACAGTGCTGCGATGAACATTGGGGTACATGTGTCTCTTTCCATTTTGGTTTCCTTGGTGTGTATGCCCAGAAGTGGGATTGCTGGGTCATAAGGTAGTTCTATTTGCAATTTTTTAAGGACTCTCCACACTGTTCTCCATAGTGGCTGTACTAGTTTGCATTCCCACCAACAGTGTAGGAGGGTTCCCTTTTCTCCACACCCTCTCCAGCATTTATTGCTTGCAGATTTTTGGATCACAGCCACTCTGACTGGTGTGAATAGTTCTTAGTTTTTTAAAGAAATCTCCATACTGTTCTCCATAGTGGCTGTATCAATTTACATTCCCACCAGCAGTGCAAGAAGGATCCCTTTTCTCCACATCCTCTCCAGCATTTATTGTTTGTAGGTTTTTAAATGATGGTCATTCTGAGCTGTATGAGGTGATACTTCATTGTAGTTTTGATTTGCATTTCTCTAAAGCATCTGCCTGCAATGCAGGAGACCCAGGTTCGATCACTGGGTCAGGAAGATGCCTTGGAGAAGGAAATGGCAACCCACTCCAGTATTCTTGGCCTGGAGAGCCCCACGGACAGAGAAGCCTGGTGGGCTACAGTCCGTGGAGTCCCAAAGAGTTGGATACAACTGAGCGACTAACAGACACACACACACACACACACACACACAAGCATGATGAGAGAGGTTGAGCATGTTTGTTGGCCATCTGTATGTTTTCTTTGGAGAAATGTCTGTTTAGGTCATCCACCCATTTTTTGATTGGGTTGTTTGTTTTTCTGGTAACGAGCTGCTTGCATATTTTGGAAATTAATCCTATGTCAGTCAGTTCATTTGCAATTATTTTCTCCCATTCTGAGAGTTGTTTTTTAATCTTATTTATTGTTTCCTTTTCTGTGCAAAACCTTTTAAGTTTAGGTACCATTTGTTTACTTTTTAAAATTTCCATTACTCTAGGAGGTGAGTCCAAGAGGATCTTGCTGTGATGTATGTCAAAGAGTGTACTGCTTATGTTTTCCTCTAAGATCTTTTTAGTTTCTGGCCTAGGAAACAACTTTTAAGTTTCTCTTTTTAGTTCTTTTGGCAGTTACCTCCATATCTCTAAAATAATATGTTTATGCCATATTGTTTATTTGTTATATTTTAACATGTTGTAAATATGGGCTTTCCAGGAGGCACCAGTGGTAAAGAACCTGCCTGCCAATGCAGGAGATGCAGGAGACATGGGTTTGATCCTTGGATGGGGAAGATCCCCTGGAGGAGGGCATGGCAACCCACTCCAGTATTTTTGCCTGGAGAATCCCATGGACAGAGAAGTCTTGTGGGTTACAGTCCATAGGGTCACAAAGAGTTGGACACAACTGAAGCGATTTAGCATGCACGCATGCAGGTATAAGTATATACATAAATATACATAACATGTTTATTTGTTATTTTTTATTATTATAATGTTTATGCCGTATCTTTTTTCCTTTTTAGCCACTGAGATATAATCGACATGCAATAAACTGCTTATATTTAAAGTGAACCATTTGTGTTAACATTTGTATATGCCATGAAATTATCACCACAATCAAGATAGTGACCATTACATCACGCCTGAAAGTTTCTTCATGCCCCTTTAAAATCAACCTTCCCCTTCTTTTTGCAGTCCCTGATCTGCTTCTGTCACTACAGGTTAGTTTTATTTTTCTATAATTTTAGATAAATGGAATTGTACAATAGGTACTACTTTTTTGTGGCTTGTTTCACTGGCATAATTAATTTGAGATTCATCCATATAGTTGTTTGTGTGTATAGTTTATTCTTTTTCATTGCGAAGTTGTGTAATCCATTGTATGAATGTAGCACAATTTGTTTATTCATCATCTTTGATGGACATTAGGAGCTATTAAAAATACAGTTGCTATGAATATTTGTGCACAATGCTTCTATGGACAAATATTTTCCTCTCTTTTCCCTCTTTTAGTGATCACTAATGTTGACTAATGTCCAATGTCCGGAGTGCCATTGTTTCATATATTTTGTCTGCTATTTTAATCCTTTCAGAGAGGATAGTAAATCTGACTCCTCTACTCCGTTTGACTGGAAGTAGAAGTGTATATTTCTTTAACATATTATAATCTTCCTCTAAGTGATGTTACACCATTTTATGTATAGTGTAAGAACCTCCAAGATAACTCTATTTTTTCCCTCTTGGCCTTTGTGCCATGGTTGTCTTATATTTTGCTTCAACCTATTATAAATCCTTCAGTACATTACTTTTGTTTTCCTATTTCTTTACTTAACAATTTTAGATATTATCTGTTGATTTCTCTGATGGTGGATATAGACAGCCCACTGATCTTTTATCTCTGGCCATCCTTTCTTTCACTTCATTAAGATTACACCCCTATTTTTAGATTCTTTTTATTAGTTGCCTTTGTAACTATGTAAAATATAGCTTTGTATACTCACATCCTCATGTTTATCACTGACAGTGTCTCTTAACTCTATGCTTAGTGAGGTGAACATAGGAATGTTCTTACCTTTTTCTTCATTGCTGTAGGCCTTCTTATCACAATCAACTGCTTAATTTTAACTCATGATGTCAAGAAAGAACACAGGGACCTTGTTCTGCAACCAGATCCAAGTCTTCCTTTTGTCTGGCTTGTAGGTTGATTCCAGAAGCTAAAAATTGACCAATAGTGTTTACAACACTATGACTATGTAAAGATTGGTCACAGCTCAGCTACATGGTATACTATGATTGCATATCCTTTTTAGTAGTTGTGTGTTTCTTGGATTTCTAATTGTTTCCTCCTCCCCATTCCATTTCCTGCATTGCTGAGCTTTCTTTTTTTACAACTTTATGTTCAACTTCTTAAGGAAGGAAGGAAGGTAAAGTCGCTCAGTCGTGTCCGACTCTTTGCAACCCCGTGGACTGTAACCTACTAGGCTTCTCTGTCCATGGGATTCTCCAGGCAAGAATACTGGAGTGGATTGCCATTTCCTTCTCCAGGGGATCTTCCCGACCCAGGGATCGAACCTGGGTCTCCTGCATCGAAGGCAGACACTTTAACCTCTGAGCCACCAGGGAAGCCCATGTCTAAAGGTAGTAGCAAATCTGTGAATTCATTCTGCTTATATACATTCTCTTCCTAGACACCTGTCTTTTGGAGGCCTCCTTCCACCAGCTCCAGATTGGACTCTTATGCCCTAGATTTGATGAAAAGCTGTCACCCTTGAGTCTTCCTTCCATTTTCTTTCTGATTGGGTTAATTATTTCTTGAACTTCTCATTTTTTTGGTTTACTCTCTTACTTTGGTGGAACACTTCCATAGAAAGGGGATGTGGAAGGTAAATGTATTGAGTCCTTCCATGACATAGAATATCTTTACTCTCAAATTTTCTCTCTGAATTTCGAAGTGTTCCATTTCTCATAGCATACAGCATTGCTAAAGAGTAGTTTGATGTCATTCTCAATTTTACAAAATACAATTTGCTTTTTTTCTCTCTGAAAAGTTTTTGGACGTTAAAAAACTTTGATGTTCTGAAATTTTAACATTCTGTGACTGTCAGTCATTTTTCATTCAGTGTTTCTGGCATTGTAGTATTTTTTCCCTTCTTCTTTCTTCAATCTAGGCACTCGTGTGTTTCAACTCAGAAATCTTTATTATTTCTTTCTTTATATTCTCCTCTCACTTTGTCTGCTCTATCTGGAGCTTCTATTCATTGGACAGTAGCCTCTTGGATTATACTTCATAATTTAGTCTTTCATATTTTCAATCAATCCTTATTTTCTACTTTCTTGGAAACCTCTGCTTAAACTATCATATTTTTAATTTCAAAGAACTCTTAGTTATTCTTGGGTCATTCCTTTTTTATAGCATCTAGTTCTTGAATTATAAACTTAGCTTTTTTTTTTTCTGAGGATACTTTATAATTAAAATGTTATTTTATACCAAATGTTCTTAAAATGTTCAAGTTTGTGTATATGGACAGTGAGTCTGAACATGTTCATGGACAAACATTTCTTAAGTGTTGGCATTTGTAATATCTAGCAAGAGACATTATTTTTCCTCTTGGTAGATGTAAATTTCAGTATGAGCTGAGTTTTCAAAACATGGCATGCACATATTCAGAGTATGTATTTCCTCACCCAACTAGACCAGGTACTGCATTGAATTAGTCTCAGTGAAATTTGTTTTCCTCCTTTCAGAAATTTTGGGGGGAGTCTTTTCCTTTTTACTGTACATTTAGTCTGCGTGTTAGTAACTCATCTGAGTCCAAGTAGCCAGTATTGGAGTAATATTTGATTGTAGCAAAGTGGGGAGATTTAGCAGCCAGGACAGAAGTCTTCAAAGAGTTTGGAAGTTGATTGGTGTAGTCCCTTAGAAAACTCTTGAAATGTGGGTGCCGTGGGGGGAGGGGGGTGAAGGTCACTATCGTGGTATTTTGCCCTTCCTGCCTCTACCTTTCTTCTAAACAGACCAGTTGGGTGATCTGATTGCATGGTTATTCAGTTTTAAGAGTAAATGTGGATTGACAAACTATGCATCAAAATGTTAGCCATGTTTATTTCTGGATTTCAGGATGTGAGGCATTCTATTGCCTTTTTGTTTTAAAGTACATATTTGTATTTCTAACTTTTCTACAATAAGCACAGTTACTTCTGTAATAAGAAAATATTGGTGGAATAGTGGTAAAGAATCTTCCTGCCAATGCAGTAGGCACATGAGATGTGGGGTTTGATCCTTGTGTTAGGAAGGTCCCCTGGACTAGGAAATGGTAACCCACTTCAGTATTCTTGCCTGGAAAATTCCGTGGACAGAGGAGCCTGGCAGGCTATAGTCTAGGGGATCCAAAGAGTCAGATGTGACTGAGCACACACACACACACACACACACACACATACACACAATAAGAAAATAATTTATTTTTCAGTCTTATTATGTAAGACTTTCTTCTGAATCTTCACTTACTATATTTTAAAAATAGCAGAAAAAAATAAAGTAAAAAAAAAAATTTTAACCCCAGGACTGATGGCTATACCTAAGGTGAAAGAACTGAATTCTACTTGGCTTGAGCCAACATCCTTAGACTAAATATGTCATGAAAAACAGTGAGTGAGAGAAGTGAGTGGAGTTGAGAATGATGAGAGGCTATAGGGAAAGAAGTGGGAGAAGAGAGGAGAAGGGTCTTCAGTTGTACTCTTCTGCCTTTCTCAAAGCTCACAAATAATGGAAGTGTGACTTTGGGGGGGGGGAAACCAGTCTGGATTTGCAAATGGAATATAATTGAAATTGGACATCTGAGCTTTGAGGATCACTGTGGTACATGCTAATGAGTTAGGTTTCTTGACCTGGTATAATACTTCGGAAGTAAGTTACCCATGTGGTTGGATGGTATGTGCGTCACTAACTGCCCATTTAAACAGGCAGTTTTCAGGTCACCCATGCCACCCAAGCAGTCTCTGCTTTCAAGAGGGGTTTTGAGGGGAGGCTGACTTCTCCCTACTGAACATCTATTCATCTGTAAAATCAGTAAATGCAATGAGACCTGTACCGAAGTTTTTACAGAGGCCAGACTTTTAAAATGCTGTCAAGACTGAACAGAATGTATAAACCACATCATCACAAAACTGCATTCATGAATGATCTAGGATGTGAACTAAAAGTAAAAGTTTGATGGGTTCTCAAGAGGATGAGAGCAAAATATTGGGAACTGACTTTTTACGTTTTTCCCCTTTTTTGAAAGAAAGATTAGTGTTATCCATCAGAGAGTTCTCTCTTTTGTAAAGATGCTTACAGTTCAGGGATTCGCAACTCTTGGCATTATTAGAAAACACTTAGTTTTCATTTTCATGCATTGGAGAAGGAAATGGCAACCCACTTCAGTGTTCTTGCCTAGAAAATCCCAGGGACGGCAGAGCCTGGTGGGCTGCCGTCAATGGAGTCACACAGAGTCGGACATGACTGAAGCGACTTAGCAGTACCAGCATCAGTGGTTTTAAATCTTGTACCTTGAGGGCTTGTTGGGCTACATTTCAGTCTGTTTGAACCACACAACCATCAACTGGCCTCAGATTTATTTTAAAATTGTAACTCTAGAATATTTTAAAAGACTCTGAACCAATCTCTGTTTCAGAAAGGTCAAATTCCAGAATTGCAAAATTCAAGCTACAGTCTTTTATTGTACTTTTGAGTTAGTGATAATTACCAGAAATGAATTAACAATACCTAGTAATTAATCAAAGGAAAATGTATGACATACCTCTCAAATTGAGTCATGTTCAAGCTTATGACGAGCACAAAGATTCTCTGTCTCTTGTCCTATCTTCTTTTGTATTATCAATGTTGGGAACTGGCACGTCTTTCATTTTGCTGTATTCTAAGATCAAGAACTGAAATCACCCCTACCTCTCCTCAGCTACTCCCCAAAAACATCTATACTGGAACAGCAGAGTTTTTACCAACTTATTTTTAAGGATGGGTCACCTTGGTGTAACAAAATTTTAAGATGTATAATACCATTAGCTAATGCGTGCTGCAGTCCATGGGGTTGTAAAAGTCAGACATGACTTAGCAACTGAGCAACAATAGCAAATGTTTTTGAGTGCTTATGCTGTACGTGACTATTGTTAAGTGTTTGACCTGTATTAGCTAATTTAATCTTCACAACAATCTGATCAGGTAATGTGGTTATGTGTTGAATTGTGTTCCCCTTCTAGTGATACATTGAAAACCTAACCACCCCCCACGACACCTCAAATGTGACCTTATATGGAGATAAAACTTTATTGAGGTTATCAAGTCACAATGAAGTCATTAGAGTGGGCACTAACCCAGTGTAGTATCCTTATAGAAAGGAGACATTTGAACAGAGACAGACACACACAGAGAAAGACAGCGTGAAGAGACACAGGGAAAAGGCAGTTATCTATTAGCCAGAGAATAGAGCCTTCCCTCATAGCCTCCAGAGGAAACCAATCCTGTTGACACCTTGATTTTCGGTGTTTCTAGCCTTCACAACTCTTAGACAATAAATTTGTGTTGTCTAAGCCACTCATGTTTGTGGCATACTTTTATGGCAGCCCTGGCAAATGAATACACTGTCACTATTATTATCACTCCCATTTTATGGTTAAGGACACTGAGGGGCAGAGAGGTTCAGTAACTGGCCCAAAGTTGTTCACCTGGTAAGTGGAATAGGGGCCCAGACAGTCTCGCTCCAAAGAGTCTGTTCTTGTAAATAGATAGATAGTCAAGCTTTCTGAATTCAATTATTGCAGACAGTGCTCTTGCGTTCATTGCTCCTTGGCCGCCTCCTTCCACACAATGCAGGGCACTCTTATGATGAACCATTGATTAAGGTGCACGTCAAGTGAAACAAGGGCTTCCCTTGTGGCTCAGCGGTAATGAATTTGCCTGCTAATGAAGGAGATGTGGGTTTGATATATGGATGCGAAGACCCCCTGGAGAAGGAAATGGCAATCTACTCCAGTATTCTTGCTTGGTAAATCCCATGGACAGAGGAGACTGGTGAGTTATACTCCAAGGGGTCCTCAAGAGTCAGACATGACTTAGCAACTAAACAACAACAAAGTGAGACAAAATAATGTAACAACAAGCGCAAAAAGAATAATAAGCCCTTGTACTGAGCACTAATTACGAGTCAGATGTCATTCCAGCAACTGATTCTATTATAAAGAGTTTGGGTCTATACCTCAGGAACCTGGGATCAGTGGGGGAGGCTGCCTGAAGGCCCAGAATCAGGGGATCCTACTGAGGCAGGGGTGGAAAACATGTATACATCTGGATCTTAGTCACATTTGACCTTCACAGTATTGGCTAACACTGATTGTTGTTGTTCCATTGCTCAGTCGTATCCAGCTCTTTGAGACCCCATAGACTGCAACATGCCAGACTTCCATGTCCTTCACTATCTCCTGGAGTTTGCTCAAACTCATGTCCATTGAGTTGGTGATGCCTCTAACCATCTCATCCTCTGTCACCCCCTTCTCCTCCTGCCTTTAATCTTTGCCAGCTTCAGGCTCTTTTCCAAAGAATTGGCTAACATGGATAATCAGCAACTTTCTAATAATATTCAGGATTTCTATCTTCTCTTTTAAAAAAGTCCAAGAATCTGGCAGTACTAAGCCAGTATTTCTATAGGGGCTGTCACCTTGTTATATTAGGGGACACCTCTCTGCTGTGATTACAATAGACCTGATCATGTAAACAATCAACTTGGCAAAACTTTGTTTCTTAGTTTCACATCAAAATCTACATGTTGTTGTAATTTAGGCAGCTCTTTTTAAGTGTGACCCAGGGATCCAGCTTCTAGCCTATGGTTCTGCCATGTCCATTGCATCATTGCATGGCTCCTAAGATTTCCCCGAAAAAAGAGTACAGGATTGAACAAGAACTTTTTAATGGGTGAGGCATGGATATAGCATTCATTCCTTCGGTCCACATGATGCTAGTCAGAACTCAGTCACACGGCCCCACCTAATTACAAGGTAAACTGAGAAATACTGTCTAGCAGGAAGAAAACGAAATAGTTTGGTAACTGCACAGTAAACACAAATGTGTTCTCCAGTTTACCATAGTTTCCACTCAGCCTTCTTGGCTGACTTGTTATCTACCTGACATCTGTGGACATTGGGGTTTGCAGACTTTGATTTAGGTATTGAGAATTGTAGTGGAAATTACCCAAGTTTGGAATTACAGAGGACTATGTTAGAAAATTTGTTGGCCATGGTATTGGTTAAGATAATGGTGTCTTAAAGACACAGCAAAACACAGGTAGCTTAAATGAAATAGAAGTTTATTTCTCTCTCTTAAAGGGCTAATTTGGTAGATGATCCCAGGATGGAGGGCAACTCAAATCCATGAAGTCATTCAGCAACCCAGGTTCCTTCTGTCTTGTTGCTCTGCCGTCTCCTGAGGTGTTAGTCTGGTCTCTGTGATTGAAATGGTCCATCATCACCACTGGTGGGAAAAAGAAAAAAGGGGACTGGAGGGCATGACCTGGAAATTAATAACATCCCTCTTTGCCACTCATATCCCACTAACAAAAATATAGTTATATGGACCACAAAGCTTCAAAGAAGCCTGGAAAATGTGAACCTTCTGCTGGCCAGCCACATGCCAAGCATAACTTGGGAAATTATTAAGAGAAGAATGCTGCTGCTGCTACTAAGTCACTTTAGTCATGTCCGACTCCGTTGCGACCCCATAGATGGATACAGGGGGTCAACTATCAGTAGACCACAGTCACTATTAGTGTGGCTTTAGAAACATACTTGATCTCTTCATGCCCTTTTAATTTGTTTCTTGATCAGTAAGAAGGTGATAAAAGGACCTTCCTGTATGAGTTAAGAAAATGTTTAGCTACAATTAACAGAAAACTCACCCACAGAAGATTAAACAAATAGAACTTTAATTTTCTTATATAACAAATGATCTGAAGGTAGGTTTTTAAATAGGTTGATGTTTAGGAAAATATTTATGATTTATTTTTTGGTCTTTTTTTTTTCATGGGACCAACCGAGAGAGTTGCTCGAAGGCAAGAAGAATGGGAAAGAGGACAGCACTGTCTGCAGCTTTCACATTAATCAAGATCAGCAAAAATCTTACCAAGCTCCAGTGCTTTCAGTGAATGACAAACGCATATGATCTCAAAACAATTACTTAATTGCTCTGAACCTCAGTTTTCTCATTTATTTATATCAGATGCTAATACCTCTCTCATGGGGATGTTGTGAGAATCAATGAAATAATATTTTTAACATGTTTGGAACACTTCCTGGTATATGATAGGTGCTCAACCAAGGAAAGGAATTGTTATCCGAGAAAATAGAAAGAGCATCACCTTTGACAGGTCTATGCTGGAATCCTGACTCCAATCCATGTGACTTTAGGTTGTTTACCCTCTTTGAATCTGTTTCCTCTTCTTGGAAATTGGGGATAATAATACCTTCTTTATAGAGCTGTTGTGAAGATTAAGTGGAATTATAGATGCTAAGCACCTGGCTCAGAAGAGCAGTTCTTTCAAAGGTAAATCAGGAGCCACCCTGGATTTACGTGGGGTGAGTAGGAGACACCTGGATATCTTGGGTGTGTATGGCTGGGCTAGCTTCTTCTGGGGCACGCACAGCAGACTGGGGCCAGGTAGCCATGATGAGAAGAGCATAGCCCCAACACGGAGGCATGACTGGAAAGTGGGAAAGCCAAACACAGGTCTGGTCTGTCAAAGAAGCAGAAGACTACTAGGCATATACCCAGAGGAAACCATAGTTCGAAAAGACACATGCACCCCCAATATTTATTGCAGCACTGTTTACATTAGGCAGGACATGGAAGCAACCTAAATGTCCATCAATAGATGAATAGATAAAGAAGATGTGGTACGTATATACAATGGACTATTACTCAGTCATTAAAAGGAATGGGTCATTTGTAAATGAAATTGGGTCATTTGTAGAGATGTGGATGGACCTCAAGACTGTCATACAGAGAGAAATTAGAGAGAGAAAAATAGCATGTATCATCACTTCATGGGAAATAGATGGGGAAACAGTGCAAACAGTGTCAGACTTTATTTTTGGGGGCTCCAAAATCACTGCAGATGGTGACTGCAGCCATGAAATTAAAAGACGCTTACTCCTTGGAAGAAAAGTTATGACCAACCTAGATAGCATATTCAAAAGCAGAGACATTACTTTGCTAACAAAGGTCCGTCTAGTCAAGGCTATGGTTTTTCCTGTGGTCATGTATGGATGTGAGAGTTGGACTGTGAAGAAAGCTGAGCACCGAAGAATTGATGCTTTTGAACTGTGGTGTTGGAGAAGACTCTTGAGAGTCCCTTGGACTACAAAGAGATCCAACCAGTCCATTCTGAAAGAGATCAACCCTAGGATTTCTTTGGAAGGAATGATGCTAAAGCTGAAACTCCAGTACTTTGGCCCCCTCATGTGAAGAGTTGACTCATTGGAAAAGACTCTGATGCTGGGAGGGATTGGGGCAGAGGAGAAGGGGATGACTGAGGATGAGATGGCTGGATGGCATCACAGACTCGATGGACGTGATTCTGAGTGAACTCTGGGAGTTGGTGATGGACAGGGAGGCCTGGAGTGCATCGATTCGTGGGGTCACAAAGAGTTGGACACAACTGAGCGACTGAACTGAATTGAACTGAACTCATATATATGGAATCTAGAAAAATGGTACAGATGATCTTATTTGCAAAGCAAAAGTAGAGACACATAGGGAACAAACATGGATACTAAGGGGGAAAGAAGGGGTGGGAGGATTTGGGAGATTGGGATTGACACATATATACTGTTGGTACTGTGTAGGAAAAAGATCATTAACGAGAACTTACTGTGTAGCCCGGGGAACTCTACTCAGTGCTCTGTGGTGACCTAAATGGGAAGGAAATCCAAGAAAGAGGGGATATATGTATACATATAGCTCATTCACTTTGCCGTATGGTAGAAACTAACACAACATTGTAAAGCAACTATATTCCAATAAAAATTAATTTAAAAAATTTTTAAAAAGGCAGAAATCTAGCAGCCAATTCACCCTCTGCTTTGCTCAAGGCAGAGACTGCTATCTAGATAAGTTTGAACAGGACTGGTTACCTGACTAAACAGGAGGCTGGACCTTTCTCAACCAGACAGCAGTGGTGAGCTCTGATGGCCTGGAGATGACTGGCAAACCCTGATAGGGTCGTGCAAGCAGAGGGCCCAGGGCAAGGCTCCGGGGGAAGCCTTTAGCAGGGTGCCCAAGTTGCTGTGTTGGGGCAGGGGGATGTGACTGAGGTATGCCTCAGTAATTACAAGGAGGTTGGGAGGTCATGACTGACTGTAAAGACTTCATTTGTTGGGGGCAAATTTGACCAACTAAAGGAAGAGGACCTCCCTCCCCATAACTCCAGGGAGGAGCTTATTGGGGAAAGAGATATTAAAGGGACAAGACTAAATATAGTCAGTGTTTATCCCAACCAGTCAGCTTCCTTCCTTTCCTTCCTTCTTTCCAACACCTTTGTTGGTATATCAGTTATGTACCATGAACTTCATTCATTAAAATGTACAATTCAACCATTTTTAGTATTTCAGAGTTGTGCAACCAATACCACTATCTAATTCCAGAGTATTTTCATCACTCCAGAAAGAAAACCTGTACCTGTCAATAGTCACTCCCTATTCGCTTACCCACACCTCAGCCTGGGAACTATTAACCTACTTTTTGAATCTATGGATCTGCCCATTCTGGATAATTCACAGAAATGGAATCGAACAATATATGGTCCAGCATGACTGGCTTCTTTCACTTAGCGAAATCCTTTAAAGGTTCATTCACGTTTAACACCTATCAGTATTTCATTCCTTTTTAATGTTGAATAATTTCCCCTTGCATAAATATACTGCATTTTATTTGTCCACGTAACAGTTGATGGACAATTAGGGTTTTCCACTCTTTTTGGTGATTACGAAGAACACTGCTATGAACATTCATGTGTAAGTTCCTATGTGGACATATTTTCATTTTTCTTGGTAATAGAACTGCTGGGTTATATGGTACCTCTACATTCAGTCTTCTGAGGTACTGCCAGAGTGTTTTCCACAATGGCTGCACTATTTCACATTTTCACAACTATATATGAAAATTTCAATTTCTCCACATCCCTACCGAAAAGTTATTGTCTGTCTTTTTATAAACTAACTTTTATTGGAGTATAGTTGACTTATAATGTTGTGTTTCTGATATGCAGCACAGTGTATCAGTTATACGTATATCCATTCTTTTTTAGATTCTTTCCCCATAAAAGTCATTACAGAGTATTGAGTAGCGTTCCTTGTGCCATACAGTAGGTTCTCATTAGCTACCTATTTTATAAATAGTAGTGTGTATATGTCAATCCCAATCTCCTAATTTATCCCTCACTCTCACTTTTCTCCTTTGCAACCATAAGTTAGTTTTCCACATCTGTGACTCCGTTTGTTTTGTAGATAAGTTCATTTGTACCATTTTTAAAAAAGATTTCACACACATAAGCAATATAATATGATATTTGTATTTTTCTATCTGATTTACTGTCTGTCTCTTTGAATTAGTGCTTCCAGAGTGTTACCTCCTAGCTGTTTTTGATTTGCATTTCTCTGATGCCTACAGATGTTGAGCATCCCTACCTTTTCTTAAGCAAATAGAGATCCTTCTGTAGGAAATGCATGGAGATTAAGCAGTGTTAGAGGGAGGGATGGGATGAGCCCCACTGCATCCCAGAATGACTTCTGAGACAAAACTTGTGCTCAGTTATTCAGAGAAGAACCAAGAAGAATTGGAAAGGGGGTGTTCTGAGTCCGCTGACAATTTGCCTCTAATTTCCCAACTTGGATTATAGAGATTGTTTTCTCTCCCGGAGTTGAGAGATGGAGGCTCCTGCTCTAAGTGGAAAGTTGCTCTAAAAGGCAAGATGGTTAGCATAGCCAAATATTCAAGTGTTAAGGCTGCTCCATTTGACTTTGCTGGAAACAAGTTTTATGAACAAGGCCAGGAATTCATCAGGTGCCTCAGCAAGCCTTAGGCAAAAAAGATTTAGTGTTTAGAGCTCTGGTTTCCAGCCTCTTGCTGAGTTCTCCTTTCCATGAGCACAAACTGGTGATTAAAGACCCCAAATGGGTGGAAGTAAGTGAGCAAAGAGTTTCATGGTCATTTCTGTAGAACTAGATGGAACTGCTTCCTCTTCCTCTAGTACTAAGGTCATCAACAGGCTGCCTCATTCCATGCCCTACCCTCCCACCCCCTTCCTGCAGGACAGAAAATGAACTATTTCACTAGTGAGCTCTGTTTTTAAAAAGCACTAAACCCACCACTGCCTCCTCCCCCACAATTCCCACTTTTTCTCCTCTCTAACCATAAAACGAGGTAGTAGGCCTGAGATCTTCGGAAATCTTATTTTAAGTGCTCGTCATGAGGAATTCTCTTTGGGCTAGTTTCAGAAACTAGAAAGAAAGAAAAAAATCCTCCCCCTCTGCCTGGGAAGAATAGGGAAAAGATGAGACTGTCTCCTTACACCCTGGCAGGGAGAACTCCTCTGGAAGAAGCAATAACTCATGGCTTGGCTGGCTGTTCTTTGAAGTGGGAGAACCTGGTATTTTCTGAAAAACCACCACTATTTCAAACTGTATTCTAATAGCCCTCTGGTGGGGAGGTGGGTCGGGAGCATGGGAACTGGTTTGCAGAGGGAACAGTCAGTTGTCTGAAAGATCTGCTCCTTTGAAATGCCTGAAGTTATTTTCCTCAAGGAACGAATGGCTAAGTGGAATCTGGCTTTCAGATTTTCAGCAACTTTTGTAGCTTGGGTGAAGACCACTCATGCACTTAAATAATAATCTGTAAGGTCTATTGCATTCTGTGTCTGTTCTGGGTAAGTTCCCAGCCATGAAAGGCATGAGTCATGCTCTGTGGAGAAGGGAGTTGGCTCTATCTCTCATTTTGTTGGTCAAAGATGAGGAATGAAGGTGGAAGGGATGATTCTAAAAGTTAGGAAAGGAAGTTAAACACATACATATGTTGCAATATAGGACCAAGAGATGTACTGATGTGCTTTTTTGTCACTTGGAATGAAAATTTGGTTGTGGTGAATAAAAGAGGACAGGAAAAGAGCTTTCTTCTGGAGTGTTCTTGGGTGGGTGGGAGATGGGTAAGGGGGAAGACCAATGGTATCAGGAGAACATATCTTTGTGCTGATGACTGGTATTCTGATGGAGAAATGAATTGTACCATCCCTAGACTACCTCCAAAGGTATAAATTTTCCTAGGACCAAGAAGTTGTTTTCAATCTAAAGAATTTTTTAAGTTGCTTGTTATTTTTTTTTCCACAAATGTTCCTCAAACACTAACAGTTGACTATTCACTTCTCTTTTTGGGGTGAAGGGATAGAAAAGGAGAGAGAAGAGGCAGTGGAGAAGCGGCAACCAATTTGTCATCCTGGTGTGATCTAGGAATCCAGAAATCAAAACTTTCCTGATCATCATTCTATTATAATTAATCCTTTTGGATTCTTAGAAGGATTAAGAAAATTTACATAAAATTTTTTCTTCGTCAAACTCACCCTGTTAATCTCCTTGCTGGAGGAAATCCATAGTCTCACTGAAAGTTAATGAGCTCTTAAACTGAAAACTGGAGTGTGTGTAACATATTTGTAGCATTTAGCATAATTATGTGGGAGGTTAGAATGCTGCAACTATACTGGTTATTTAAAAATAAAACTCTTTACATGCCAAACTTGATATAAAAGCATTCCTCTGCATGAATAAGAAAATAAAACACAATATTCTGGAAGAGGCTGTATAATCTTCTGGTAAAGAATTGCCTCACTGAAGAGAGACATTAATGTATATATTACATCTTCCACGGAAATCCAAGACAATTTGTTTGAAAAATGAGATTTGAAAAATTAAATAATTTGCATAATTATTAACATAGAGACTTAAAAATCGTAAAAAGATACGTTAAGTTGCTTATCTATACCTATTATACAGCTAGAGACCATAGTTTTAAAATCAAAAGCTGGGCACATCACTGGTGCATTGCTTGAGTGCCTACAGTGTGCCAGGTACTGTACTAGTTTCTGGGTCTATAATGATGAACTACAGAGTCATCCAAGGGTGAAAAGAGAGCAGAATTTTTAAAGTGTAAACTGCCCCAGAAAATAGATGACTGATTGCTGTAATTACACATCGTGACTTGTTAGACATTGCAAATTTTGCTATGTCCCTTGATTGAATTTAATGAGTAACTTTTTTCATGTGACAAAATATCAGTGTTTATACATAGGTTTCCACAGGTGGTTTATGGGCTTTCATTAATCTCTAGTCCCTGAAGCTTGCAATTTAGAAATGGCTTGCATTCCACAAGTTTGTTTACAAGTCACTTGTTTGGTGGTTGGTTTCCAAAGCCAATCAGTGAAAACCTATTTAATCTAAAAAAAAAAACCTGTAACAAAGCACCAGTCATACAATTAAAACTAACCACTAGGTTTAGCACTGCATTGCAGGGTGAGGGCATGCAAAGTTCAGTTTGTGGTTCTGGAAGCACTTTTTTCCTAAAAGGGGCAGGCAGAGGAGTGGGAATGTTCCCCTAATTCCATGAAAACAGAGGGAGCAATCACCCAAATAGGGGCAGGGCTGGGTTTTGTGATGGTCCAAGGTTATAGCATGTGGGGGCCTTCTCTAAGAAAAAGAATACACCATTATGAAGACTGAATTAGCCATGGGACCTCAGAAGGGAGCTGTGTGAGGACCCCTGGAGATTAAACTTCACTGGCATGCCAGTAAATCTGCCCCTATATCTCTGATAGATCTGGCCAGGGGTAGCAATTGATGGATGGGATGTTGGACAGAGGAGGTGAAGATGGGTGGGGAGCAGTTAAAGGACGAAGATGGACAGACCTCAGGACCTTCACAGACAGGACATTTTTTGACAGCTGGGGTTTTTGTTCCTGGGGTTTCCCCAGTGATTCAGTGGTAAAGAATCCTCCCTCAATGCAGGAGACGCAGGAGACTCATGGGTTCAATCCCTGGGTTAGGAAGATCCCCCTGGAGAAGGGCATGGCAACCTGTTCCAGTATTCTTGCCTGGAGAATCCCACAGGCAGAGAAACCTGAGGGGTTACAGTCCACAGGGTTGCAAAGAGTCAGACACGACTGAAGCAACTTAGTATGCACACACGTTTCTGTTCCTGTGTCAGGGATAGTGTGGATAGTTGGAGCTAAGGGCAACTTGTTGGAGGGACAGGCCTTTGGGGTGGCAGCGGGAGGACTTTAACAGGGTCAGTAATAGAACTGGCAGCACTGGTTCAAAGGCTAGGAGTAGAGGGATGGGCACAGGGACAGATTCTACGACTGAAATGGGCCAAGGGGCAGGAGGGCAGATTCTCGCATGTTATGTGATTTGGAGGTAGAAAGATTGGGTCAGCAGTAGGACAGGGATTGTAAGGGAAGAAGGGGAAATACATTCTCACCTATGGCAGGTGGAGGAAAGAAGCGACAGAGGCAGGTGTGGTGAGGAAGGGCGTGGTCCCACCAAGTCCAGAAGGGCAGTGCTATGAGAGCCATGTGTAAGTCAGAAGCCTTGAGTTGGGCACTGCCTATCATTATGAGGACTGATAAGGCTCGTACCAGGCCAGAAGGGAATTTGGGTAAAGACTGAATTGAGAAAACCCAATCGTTTGCAGCAATTTGTTAGCGAACGCTCATGATCCTATAAATCATGTGTAGTAGGTAGGCTTAGGTTAAACATTAGCAAGTAACCTGTGGAGACAAGAGATAGGCCTTTAAATAAAGGCCACTGGCTTTGTCACTTCCCAAGGAATGGGTGAAATGGGATTTTGATTTCTTATGCTAGACCAGCTGGAAATGAAGCCAGCTGAGAAAGGGAGAGTCTGTATTTGAGCATCCTGTAGTCATTTCCCCTCTGAAATCTCTCACAAGGAGAAGCTCTGATTCTGAATTTCCATAGCTCAGCTAAAGCATGAAGGCTAAGTCTGACCAGAGAGGTTTCCACATTTAATGCCCTATGTTCTGGCTCTGAACAGAATGTGGAGGCTGTTGTTGCTAAGTGTGTGTCTACAAATAGTGTCATTGAAAAAGCCATCTATGGCATTGGGCAATGATAAAGAATGGCCGTTGTGAAACCTAAGGGTGGAGTGCAAAACATGACATGCTCCATGTGTTTGGAGTTCTGCAATCTGAATCCAAGATCATATATTATAGGAAAGAATCCTGAGGGCAAGTGATTGCAAAGCGGAAACTAGAAAACGTGTACTTTTGAAGAATATCAGCAGGCTCTCTGAACAGAAAAACAGAAGCCATTCCAGGTTTTCCCAAGAGGGAATTTAATACAGAGAATTGGTTCCCTAGGAAATGAAGGACTGAGAAGCCAGACATGGAATCCAGAAAAGAATTCCAGAGTTGAGCAACAGTAGGAAGCTGCTCCCAGCTTAATGCTGGAGGGACCATAGGAGGAAGTGGCATTATCAGAGACCAGATCAGGGTCTTCCAGTGGGAACCAGAACCATGATGGAGGCTTTGCAATTGGAGCTGAGACCATATAACTAATGCTGCAAACAGAAAAATACCCTAGTTATTTCCTTCCTTCATCCTTCATTCTAGTGTCCTTGACCTCCATTGGCTGAACTTAGTTGGAAATTGGAGGTCAAAGAAACCTGAGAAAGGTCGTTTCCAACAACTAAGATGGACTGCTGGGTTTCTATGAGAGGGAACTGAACGTGGACGGCACCATCACAAAATAGCTGCATTTTGTATAATGCAGGGTGTTACCATCCACCGTGGAATTAGGAAGCCCTCATACTATCAATGCTGCATTAGTTTTATAAAGTGACTAGAGAATGTTACCACATCCCCAATAAAATGTTTGAACTTAACTTTCATTATTTTTAATATAAAAATTATTTGTGAGTAGGTCATACAGACACATGGAACATAATTCAAAAGTTACCTAAGAATCAGTGGTAAAAAGTCTCAGTCACTCCTCACCAACTCTAACCACCTGATTCTCTTACCCAGAGGCAACTTCCCTGGCCAGTTTTTTTTTGTGTATCTGTTTATGTATCTATACATCTTTATGTACATTTATATCTATGTCCACCTCATGTGAAGAGCTGACTCATTGGAAAAGACTCTGATTCTGGGAGGGGTTGGGGGCAGGAGGAAAAGGGGATGACAGAGGATGAGATGGCTGGATGGCATCACTGACTCGATGAACACGAGTTTGAGTGAACTCCGGGAGTTGGTGATAGATGGGGAGGCCTGGCGTGCTATGATTCATAGGGTCACAAAGAGCTGGACATGACTGAGTGACTGAACTGAACTGAACTGATATCTATGTCTACCTATATCTATGTCTTTACCCATATCCATATCTTAACCTATATCTCTTCTTTTTTTCTATATATGAAAGATGCATAATTCCCCACATGCAAATGGTAACATACACTATGCATGCTCAAATGACCTACACTTTAGCACCAGTTGGCACCTGCTAATTTAATACTGAAAATATTTATTCTCTTAGGAAATAAAATGGGTGTGCCCATTGGGTCAGACGTGTGCCCAGATGATGAAGAGCTATAAATCATAAGGCTTGCAGACACCCAATGTTCAACTAGTCATGCAAAGAATTCTCCAAGGCAGTAATTCAGCAGAAGCTTTGTCATGTCCGTCAGAATGATTCAAGGGGTTGGAATGACTCACTGGGGCTTGAGTTAAATAATCTTGGCTTAACCGTATCACTTGGAGCAAAGGTAAGTTGAAGACTGAAATCCTGGTAGCTCAGTATCTCATCTGGACACCAGCAGAGGAATTCTCTGCCCAGCAACAGTTTCAGGGTAAAAAAAAAAACAAAAACAAACCCTTGATGTCTCATAACGTTCAGCAAGATAATGTCCACGTGGGTTATAGAATTTACATATTGGTATCTATGCATGTACATACAAATACATGTACATATAGTCATACATATTGCATACATATACTTGAAAGAAATATATTTGAAAATTTCTCACATCTGTAGAGTAAGGATATCTTTGTAAGCTTAGAAATGATAAAAGAAATCACAAAGACAAAGACATAGTGAGTTTATTATAAAAACATTACTACGTTCTGCATATAGAAATGTGAGAACACAAAAAATGCAACACACTGGGAAAATACTTTTAATAAATGTGGCAGATAAAAGGACACTATCTTTTTTATGAGGTCATATAGTGTCGCGAGAACAAGAGCCTTAGACCTGATGTTGGACTTCCCATAATGTGAAACTATTTAGGTCTTAGTTTCTTCATCTATGCTTCCCTGGGAGCTCAGATGGTAAAGCATCTGCCTTCAGTGCGGGAGACCTGGGTTCAACCCTGCGTTGGGAAGATCTTGTGGAGAAGGAAATAGCAACCCACTCCAGTAACTCTTGCCTGGAAAATCCCATGGACAGAGGAGCCTGGTAGCCTACAGTCCATGGGGTCGCAAAGAGTTGGACATGACTGAGCGACTTCACTTAATAATTCTTCACCTATAAAATAGTGGCAGTAATAATACTTATTGGGGCTTTGTGAGCTTGAAATTATGAGATATCTGTATAGTACTCAGTAGGATTTGCTACTATTGTTTTTCACGCACAAAAAATTGTTAAGTAAACAGAAAAAACTAAATGGTCAATTCACTAGATGCAATAACAAATCAACATAAGGGAAATGTTCAAATTTATATTTTTTTTCCCAAAAATACATTAACTTTTATCAAAGTAGTTTAAAAAATTAATACCCAATGCTAATGAAGATGGAATAAAACCAAAACATTTTTACTTAATGGCAATAATATTAGAACTATCCTTTGGAAAATTGACAGTATCTATTATGAGCTATAAAATGTTTAAATTCTTGTTTAATTTGATAAGCTTACTACTTAGATAAAAATATAATTCAAAGAGATAACATGTTATAAGCTTAATTTTTTTTCCGCTATTCATGAGAACCCTATAAAGTCCAAAGCAGCCAATCTGTTTATTTATATTCTGGTACAATGATCAAATGTAAATGAATTAATACCAAATACCAGATGATAGTTATCTGCAACAAAATGGCAATTAATAGACTATAGTTATGTGCATACATGCTCAGTTCCTTTAGCTGGGTTCAACTCTTTGTGACCCTGTGGACCGTTGCCTACCAGGCTCTTCTGTCCAAAGGATTCTCCAGGCAAGAATACTGGAGTGGGCTGCCACGCCCTCCTTCCCAATCCAGGGATCTCTTCCCAATCTCTTCCTAATCCAGGGATCGAACCTGCGTCTCTTATGTCTCCTGCATTAGCAGGTGGGTTCTTTACCACTAGTGCCACATGGGAAGCCCATAGTTATGTACTTTATACCAAAAATTTTAAATTAGATGATCATGTATAGACATTCTTACATAACTTGCAATTTTGTATGCTTTCCACATAATTAGGCCCATATTAAAAGCATAGAAAACAACACAGAAAATAAAAATAGTTGTTTGTGCTATATATAAAACAGATTACTAATAAGGACCTTGTGAATAGCACAAGGAATGCTACTCAGTACTCTGTAATGGCCCTTATGGAAAATGAATCTTAAAAAACTATAGGTATATGTATATGCATAACTGATACACTTTGCTGTACACCTGAAACTAACACAATATTGTAAGTCAACTATATTCCAATAAAAATTGTTTTTAAATTCTTTACAGTAAAGTCTTCCTGCCGCAGCTTCCATCAGTTCAGTTCAGTTCAGCTGCTCAGTTGTGTCCAACTCTTTGCAACCCCATGAATCGCAGCACGCCGGGCCTCCCTGTCCATCACCAACTCCCGGAGTTCACCCAAACTCATGTCTATCGAGTCGGTGATGCCATCCAGCCATCTTATCCTCTGTCGTTCCCTTCTCCTCCTGCCTCCAATCCCTCCCAGCATCAGAGTCTTTTCCAATGAGTCAACTCTTCGCATGAGGTGGCCAAAGTACTGGAGTTTCAGCTTTAGCATCAGTCCTTCCAATGAACACTCAGGACTGATCTCCTTTAGGATGGACTGGTTGGATCTCCTTGCAGTCCAAGGGACTCTCAAGAGTCTTCTCCAACACCACAGTTCAAAAGCATCAGTTCTTCGGCGCTCAGCTTTCTTCACAGTCCAATTCTCACATCCATACATGACCACAGGAAAAACCATAGCCTTGACTAGACGGACCTTTGTTGGCAAAGTATAGATGGGGGGAAATAGTTGTTTTTGGATGAGCCAATTACACGTGATCATTTTTTCTTTCTTTTTTAGTCGTTAAATTTTTTCTTTAAAATGGCTTTTAAGTTATACAAGACTGCATGCTTATTGTTAAAAACAAAAGGTAAACATTGCAAAGATATATAAAGAGAAAGTAAATGTCCTCCAATAATCCCTTCCTCCAATTTTTCACTCTCCTTCCTGTCTCTATTTCCTCTCATCAGATTCCATTTCTTTCCTTGGAGATAATAATTTATGGATATATCCTTCTAGATACCTCTGTCATCTTTTACACACAATGTGCATTTGCGTGAGCACCACATACATTTGTTTCTTATGTTAATGGAATTCCTACCATTCTATAACTTACTGGTTTGGTTTCATCAACATATAAATATACATACATATGCATTTTATCTAATCATTGTCAGTTCAAATAGAATTGCCTTACTGTTTTAATGAATGGCTACATTGTTCCATAATATGGACATAGCACAATTTGTTTAACCAACCTATTAACAATGATGTTTTGTGTAGTTTCCTTTTCTTTTTTTTTTTTTTTTTTTTTTGCTCTTTAAAACATTGCTGTAATCCCTGTACTGCTCACAGGTATACATGAGTATTTCTTTAGGATAGATTCCAAGAAAGAAATTGCTGAATCAAAGATTCAACATCCTTTGAACCTTCTCATTCAAATTTCTGATAGCTACTTCCAAATCATATTGTGAGAAGACTTAATCAATTTTTATCTTCATGAATTTTTCTTTTTAAATGAAAGTAGTCAAATACTAACATGACACAGTCAAATGTACCCACACTCAGCTGGTCTTTACCCCAGAAATATGTCGTTTAATTTCAATTTTACATTTTCAAATATCCTCATAAGTTTGACTCACTCTTGATTCTACCATCTCCTATGTTCCTTTTTTTTTGAGAACTGTGGTTATCGTCTGTTCAGAATGCCCATTTCTGGGCTAGGTCCTAGCAATGGATATGAACTGGGTGGAACGCATTAAAGGTCAACAGCTTTGTAAATTACTTTTCACAGCCTGTTGCTGTACCTGGTTGTGCAGCTGCCTGGGCAAGTGCGCACTAACATCTAGTTTGTGTTTCACTCACTGAAGACCCCGTGCCCTGGGTGCAGGCAGGGAAGGGCAGAGTTCACCTAGAGAATTCTTTAGCCTTTTATTCACCCAGAGGAAATAACTCCTTTTCAAGTTCAAAATGCCTTATGGCATTTCAACTGCCCTGATAATTCATAGTTAAACATTTCTTTATATAACCGATTCTTCAGCCCTTTATTTAACTGGTTTCATTGATGGAGCTCATCATATTAAAAGGATAATGAAAGATTTATAGTAACAGTTAGCCCTAGGATTTAAAATATGAGTACAGTTCAAGCATAAGTTGAGCATTTGGCTATGGTGAGAAAAAGTTTTGGTGAACTAAGCCCAAGGAGTATACAAACCATCAGATAAACAGCTATAATTAAAAATACAGTCTGATCATTTCCATATCATTGATAGATTTTCAGAAATTATAAAGCTGAACTCTGAAATATATTACTTCCAAGTAATGAAATGAGTCTAAGGTACACCCACAGCAAAATTGCCATAGTGATTAAAGGTAGTTTCACTGTTAAATTATATTTTTCTCAAGTCCAAATTGAGATTTTTTTCTTTTTTAAACATTTTTATTATTAAAATTTATTATTATTTATTTAGTTATTTGGTTGCACTAGGTCTTAATTGTGGCATGTGGTATCTTTAGCTGCTGCATGTGATCTCTTAGTTATAACATGGGGGATCTTTTTCCCTGACCAGGGATTAAACCTGGGCTCCCTCCATTGAGAGGGCAGAATCTTAGCCACTGGACCACCAGGGAATTTCCCAGATTGAGATATTTTAAAGCAGGTGTAATTATTGCTGTACAACGGATGTTAAACAAAATATTTCACTTTATCTGAAATCAGGCACAAGTAACAGCAATTTCAGTAGTTAGCTGTCTGATAAGTTGTAGATTCTCTCCTAATTTAGGGAGACAAAATCTTGTCTTGTTGTCTTTAGGGAGACAAATTCACGTTATTTAAACTGGAGCAAACACAGTGTGTCTGTAAAAGTAGTCAACAGTGAATAATTAAAGGAAAACACCGAGCTGAGATGAGGGAATGAAGGACATAGACTAACAATCTAGCAAAACCCTTAACATGGGGTAATCTTGTGGGCCTAAATAGAATCCAGGAAGGTTAGGTTAGATCCAAAGAAAGTTTTGAGGGAGGGAAGGAAGGAAGGAGGGAGAGAAGGTGAGACACAGCGAGAGAGATCCAGAGAGAGAGAGAGAGAGAGAGAACATGAGCAAGAGAGAAAGACACAGAGAGAGAGGGTTTGAGCAAAAGTGGGAGGAATGAAGAAAGGAAGGCGTAGTTACCTGGAGTTTTCAGGGGAAGCACATTAGCTTTGGGGAATATCTTTATGAACAAGGCACCCGAGTTTATGAAAATAGGCTTTTTTTTTTTTTTTTTTTTTTTGGTGATGGCAAGGAAGTTAAGTCTTAAAATTCTGAGAATGAAAGAGACAAGCTCTTGATTAGAGATTCTTAAATTCCACAAAGTAATTCTTGACTGATAGTTGGCAGGCATACATCTGATAGTTCCAACAAAAGTAGTGATCTGTGTTTAGCAAGGAGAATTACTCTTGCTTGGCTTTCTGTGACTTTGGATCCATTAAGAGGGAAAGGAAGAACCGAAAGTATTGTATCCCAGCTCTCAGGCTCTTTCTGGAAGCTCCAAACCCTTCACAGCCTGCACAGATTCCTATCCTGTAGCTACTTGCAGGGGATGGATGGATCTACTAATGCGAAGTTGCCAAGTCAGAGTGACAGAGTCCAGCCTGGGCCCAGCTGTTGAGTCCATGAAGGTCTCAGACAAAATGAGAATTCGTAAGGGCTGGTAGGAGCAGAGAGTCAAGTGGGAGGGCAACATAAGACTCCCATGCTAGAAAGTGGATGGGGAAGGAGGGACACGGCAGCCATGACTATTTGCCAAATTCTCTGATGGCAGCACCTTTGGGGCAAGCCATTCTGAGTTACTGGTAACATAAACTGGTTAAGTCAAGTGACTGGAAGCCCGTGTGCTTTTTAAATTTTTTTTAAGCCTTGCAATCTAGCATCTTTGCCAAACTCCTGAGTCTGTTTACAAATAACACTGGAATGATCACAGTTACCTCATCAGTTCTTTTCTTTTTCACAAGATTATTTCCTGATGTAGAAACTGGTCTCTCCCTCTCCTACTCCAGTTCCTAAAAATGGAGTCAGAGCAGTATGTCTGTGAGATGAGCCCCTGGTTAACTGAGTGTAGTCTACATGTTTTTATCTCGAAGCTGTAGACCCTGAGGTTCAATCCCAGATCACGATAAGACACTCATCACTTAACTTTAGACAAGACAGGGGCTCAATTGCAATGACAATAAAAATGGTTAACATCCATAAAGCCATTATGGTGAATTGGAAACTGCTAAGTGCCTACACACGTTGCCTAATGCAATCTAGACAATATGCTTTTTGAAATGGATGTAGACTTGTATTTTTTATCCTTATTTTACAGTTGAAGAACTTGAATGATAGAGAAATCAAGGAACTTGTACAAGGTCACCTACCTAGGAAATGGCAGTCACCGAGACATTTTGACTCCCAGGTGGAATTATTATACTACATCCCCAGCTAAGGAAACCCTAAGCCTGAATAGACTCAAGAAGCAAGCTAGATCCATGTACCTATTGTAGCAACCCTGAATATTTATTGGAAAGACTGATGCTAAAGCTGAAGCTCCAATACTTTGGCCACCTGATGCAAAGAGCTAACTCATTGGAAAAGACCCTGATGCTGGGAAAGATTGAGGGCAGGAGGAGAAGGGGACAGTAGAGGAGGATGAGATGGTTGGATGGCATCACCGACTCAATGGATGTAAGTCTAAGCAAACTCTGGGAGATAGTGAAGGACAGGGAAGCCAGGCAAGTGTTGCAGTCCATGGGGTCTCAAAGAGTCAGACACAACTTAGCAACTGAATAACAACAATCAATTATTCTTCAACATCACCTTGGAAGGAGAACTTTGACTTCGAAGGGCATGTACCTCTTTTGTGCAGATGTCAGTCTGCTTAGCATTCAGCAGCCTCTGAGGCCCCTTGCAGGAATTTCAAAACAAATTTAGTGCTCCTGAGAAAGAACCTTCCTCCCTCAATCACAGAGGTCAGTGAAAACACTGAGAGTCTATAAACCATGACACACAGTGAAGGAGGAAATGACTTTATCTGTGGGGCCCAGTGATAAGGGGCAGTATGAGTTGGGGGGGGGGTTCTTTCCATGTGGTTGGCAGGAGACAGATCAAGCTGCCATCAGCTCCTCCCATGCCCAAAGGCTTAAAAAAAAACCAACAAAAAACAAAAAAAACTATGTCACCCAGCAGGTAGAACATGACATGTGACCGACCTACACATATTCTGCCAAGTACTATGTTCACAAACTGGCTCCAGCATTCTCTTTTGCTAGGGTTGTGTATTTTCCTTTCTCCACTTAGTATTTTGGGAAGGGACAGAAAAGTGTTAATGTAGTGTCATGCCAGCTCCACAGACAGGAGATAATTCCGATGGTGTCTCCTCCTACCCTTGGCTAAGATGCCTGTGGGTCAGCATTTGAGATACAGTTAGACTGCATCCAACTGAACAAGGGAATACCTTGCAACTTGCTAGTGATCTGGAAAATGTTCACAACGCCCTGTTAAGTGAAAACAGCAGCATATAAAACAGCGATACCCTAGAAATAGGCACAGAAAAGTCTAGAAGGACAGATAGTGCAAAGTTAGCAGTGGTTACCTCTGGCTGGTGGGAATACAAATGATTTCTTTTTTCATTTTAGTTTTTATTTGAACATTACTTATTGAGTGGTTAGCATAATCGAAGCATAATAAATCCTCAATCAGTCTTTTATGTTTTAAAAAACACATGATGTAGGAACATCCATTTCTTTTGTAATAAGAAGAAGTTTTTTTAAAGCTTTACTATTAAGGAAAGTTTTACCTCCTTGAGAGGAAATCCAATGCGCAAAACCCCAAACTTAGGTGCAAATAAACTAAGAAGTGACAGTTCATTTCACAAATGAGTTCACCACATGGTTCTTTGAAACAGAACGCTCTCTAGCTACTCAATATCTGATTCAGTTCTCAGTAATTTTCCTTGGTTATGAGGGAAATGTAAATTCAAACATTGTAAATTGGGCTAAAATTATTTACAGGCCTTTTGGTTTAGCTTTTTTAATACAAGTTGCAATCAAGAAAATGTGAAAAGTAAACTCTACTAATGAAACGTTGTCATCCATGGAATAGAGAGACACAGAGTCACGCTTCTAGCAGAGGTGCCCTCCTGCCTACCAACACCTCCAACAGGCCTGGCAGGCTGAGCTGGTTGCAGGGCCTCCCCTCCCCCGCTCCTGCCCCAACCCCACCCTGCCTCCCACTCCTGGAAACCTTGCTGCTCTCCCTCTTTGTTTAGGTGCCTGGGCCACTTCGGAGGAAGGGGGACTCTGAAGGGTGTGATGAAAGACAAATGATGTTGTGCAGCCTGGCGACCTGGTCTAATCCTAGTGCACAAAGGCTAGGACAATGACCTCACCATTTTTGGAGTTAATCGTAGGACTCAAGTATCGATCAATGGGGGCTTTATGTGGTCCAAGAGGCTGCAGGAGGCCTTGCGGGGAAGTGAGGGGTGTGTTGAGTGCTGAGACCCTATCCTCTACTCCTATGGGAATGGAAACAGTAAGGGGTGGAGGGCTAGACACAGGATTCCCCTGTAACAGCAATAGAGAGGAGAGGTATACTTGGTATACCCATTAGAGGTCATTTCTATTCTGTCCCTTTTTTTTGATGGAAAAGGAGTATGTCAAGGCTGTATATTGTCACCCTGCTTATTGAACTTATATGCAGAGTACATCATGAGAAATGCTGGGCTGGAGAAAGCACAAGCTGGAATCAAGATTGCCAGGAGAAATATCAATAACCTCAGATATGCAGATGACACCTCCCTTATGGCAGAAAGTGAAGAAGAACTAAAGAGCCTCCTGATAAAAGTGAAAGAGGAGAGTGAAAAAGTTGGCTTACAGCTCAACATTCAGAAAACTAAGATCATGGCATCTGGTCCCATCACTTCATGGCAAATAGATGGGGAAACAGTAGAAACAGTGGCTGACTTTATTTTTCTGGGCTCCAAAATCACTGCAGATGGTGACTGCAGACGTGAAATTAAAAGATGCTTACTCCTTGGAAGGAAAGTTATGACCAACCTAGACAGCTTATTCAAAAGCAGAGACATTACTTTGCCAACAACAGTCCATCTAGTCAAAGCTATGGTTTTTCCAGTAGTCATGTATGGATTTGAGAGTTGGACTATAAAGAAAGCTGAGTGCTGAAGAATCAATGCTTTTGAACTGTGGTGTTGGAGAAGACTCTTGAGAGTCCCTTGGACTGCAAGGAGTTCCAGCCAGTCCATCCTAAAGGAGATCAGTCCTGGGTATTCATTGGAAGGACTGATGTTGAAGCTGAAACTCTGATATTTTGGCCACCTGATGTGAAGAGCTGACTCATTTGAAAAGACCCTGATGTTGGGAAAGAGTGAAGGCAGGAGGAGAAGGCAGGAGGAGAAGGGGACGACAGAGATTGAGATGGTTAGATGGCATCACTGACTCAATGGACATGAGTTTGGGTAAACTCTGGGAGTTGGTGATGGACAGGGGGCCTGGCATGCTGCATGCAGTTCATGGGGTTGCAAAGAGTCGGACATGGCTGAGCAACTGAACTAAACTGAATTTATTTATTTGGCTGCATTGGATCTTTGTTGCATCACTTGGGATCCTTCGTTGTGGCCCAGGGGCTCTGTAGTTGTGGTGCATGAGCTTAGTTGCTCTGTGGCTTGTGGGGTCTTAGTTCCCTAACCAGGGATCAAACCTGCATACCCTGCACTACACTTCACAGACTCTTAACCACTAGACCACCAGGAAAGTCCCTCTATTTGGTTCTTATCACTTGGCAAGCAAAGGGCTAGCAACAAGAGATACAAGGGTTGTGCCTCTCAGGAGGCTTCCAGGGCAGGGGAAGGTAAAGCTTATCGAATACACAAATCCCATGGCTGGAGGGAGTAAGCTGAGAGCTGAGAGAGAGAAGGGTGAACAGAAAGTTTGACCATATACAGGAGCCTTCTTATAGGAGGAAAATGTTTCCTGGATTGGATGGCATTCCAAGGGGTCACAGATTCTGTTGGGCAGAGAAGGAGAGAGGGTGATTAGTGAATGTACCAGCCTGAGCAGAAGCCCAGAGCTGGGAAACACTACATGGCCCTGTCTGGGTGGACTGTAGGGTAGAGATAAGCATGGTGACGCCGTCTGTGCCCATCCAGGGGAAGTGCCAGTGACAGAATAAATAGTTGGCTATGTTTTTCTTTTAAAACTACAGAAAGAGATATCCCATGGGCATTTTTTCTTGATTTTATTTTTTAATGTATAATTTAGTAGTGATTTTTTAATTCACTAAGTTGGACAACCATCACCACTGTCTAATTGCAAAACACTTTAACACCCCCGTAAAGAACCCCCCTACTCTCTAGCATCTCTCCTCTCTCTCCAGCTGCTGGCAATTACTAATCTACTTTCTGTCTCTATGAATTTGTCTATTTTAGGCATTTTATCTAAATGGAATCACATAATATGTGGCCTTTGTGTCAGGCTTCTTTCACTTTTAACATAATATTTTTAAGATTCATTTATTCTGTAGCATCTATCAGAACTTCATTTCTTTTTATGGTCAGATAATATCCCAAGGAACCCCACTCCAGTACTCTTGCCTGGAAAATCCCATGGATGGAGGAGCCTGGTAGGCTGCAGTCCATGGGATCGCTAGGAGTCAGACACGACTGAGCGACTTCACTTTCACTTTTCACTTTCATGCATTGGAGAAGGAAATGGCAACCCACTCCAGTGTTCTTGCCTGGAGAATCCCAGGGACGGGGGAGCCTGGTGGGCTGCCGTCTATGGCGTCGCACAGAGTCAGACACGACTGAAGCGACTTAGCAGCAGCAGCAGCAATATCCCACTGTATGAATATACCACATTTGGTTGATTCATTCATCAAGTTGATGGACATCTGGGGTGTTTTCCATCTTTTGATTACTGTGAATGACACTGCTATGAATGTTTGTTTACCCACCGCCATCTGTCTCAGTCAGCTCAGGGTGCTATGTTAAAAACTGTATACTGGTTAGCTTGTAAACAACAAAAATTTATTTCTCATGGTTCTAGAGTCTAGCAATCCAAGATTAGGATGCGAGCATCTTTGCATTTTGGTGAGGACTTCTCCTGGGTTGCAGATTGTCATCTTGTTGGTGTGTCCTTAGATGGCAGAAAGAGAACAAGAGTGCTCTCTGGGGTCTCTTTTATAAGGGCACTAATCCCATTTATGAAAGACCCATCCTTATGACCTAACCACTTTCCAAAGACCTCCTAATGCCATCACATTAGGGCAGGGTGGGAATTCACCATATGAATTGGTGGGACGGGGGTGTGGATAGGAATCAGACCTGGGTTCCATGCATTGGGAGTGTGGAGTCTCAGCCACCAGGCCACCAGAGAAGTCCCCTTATATAATTTTTGATAGCCAACTTGTTATTGTTCTTTTTGCAGGCTTTGGAGTGAATCCATTTCTGAGTTCCTACCTAGTAGTTTCTTAACCTAAGATTGGATATTTCTTTCTAATTCCACATACAAACAAGGCTGAGGCTGCCACATCTTCGTGTCAAGCTGGTGGTTATTTTGCAGCTGGGACCTCAGCTCTCATAAATACCACTCTGACTGCACAGTTGTCTTTAAAGAGGCAGGAAAGAAAAAAAATGAAGTTGCTCAGTCGTGTCCAACTCTTTGCGACCCCATGGACTGTAGCCTACCAGGCTTCTCCGTCCATGGAAATTTCCAGGCAAGAGTACCGGAGTGGGCTGCCATTTCCTTCTCTAGGGGATCTTCCCAACCCAGGGATAGAACCCGGGTCTCCTGTATTGCGGGCAGATGCTTTACCGTCTGAGCCACCAGGGAAGCCCAAAGAGGCAGCAGGAGAGAGAATTAATTCTTAAACCATCATTAATGCAGGGGAATACTGCCAAAACACTTACTTTAAACAAGGGAAATTACAAAGTTAGTGTTTTTTTAAAAAATTCACTGTATAATACTCAAGGCTTTTGTTATTTTAGGTATAATTTTGAAATGTATCTAACTGTAAACTCAAGGCTAAGATAAGTAAATATTGGCTGGAATCCACAGATCACGTCTTAAAACTACTCTTCTTTCTCCTATTATCTTTTCTTTTAACTCCCTTGTCCTAACTACATACCTCTTCCCTTATTTCCTTCTCAATAACTACAGACCCTCCTCTCAAAAAGTTACTAAATCATAACCTCCCTTCTGAAAAGTCTTTTTCCAAACCACAGCCCCTGGCCCTTTCTTTCTAGTTACCTCATCCCCGCAAACCACAGCCCTCTTTTCCAAAACTTCTCTTTAAACTCATTTCCCAAATATTGTCTTTTCCCCTAAAATCTACATCCCTGAGTGCCTACTCTCTGAAACCAAAAGACACACGTATCTTGTCATTCATCAATGGAGCTGGGACTGATTCCAGGAGAGATGTATCAGAGGGTTATGACACTGGAAGATGTGGAACAAGGTGACGAGTTTGCAGTGGATAGAGATTTAGTGCCCTCTGGATAAGCCCCAGGCTGTGGGCAGCTCCCTTCACTTGGCTGGGCCTTGATTATCTCATCTGGCATGGACTCAACCTCTGGCTCATGGGATGCTCTCAGCAATAATATTTATTGGATTGGTTAAGTGGTCGGATAAAGGACTAGGATGAGGTGAACTCCAAGCTGCTTTTGCTAATATGCATGTGGTTAAGATGGAGATCAGTAGAACTTTGTAATTAAATTATTTGACCAATTGCCTCCATTTTGTTCTTCACTTTGCTTGTGTAGGTAGTCTTTCTTTGTCGAGGAGAAAAATACTTGGAATTTTACTGGGGAGAGATATAAGACAGTTATTTTCCCCTTTGGACTCCAAACTCTTTGATATCTGTCAGTGGGCTGCTAATGAAAATAGTTTCAGTTCTATGGGACTAACTGTGAGGACAATGAAATCCAGAAACATGAACTAGGAATACAGGATGTCTAACCAGGATTGTTCTAAATTTCTCAGAAGGCACCCGTGAAAGTGAGATGCCATTGTTAATAAATATTTGTTGATTAACTAAAGAACATGAATACTGAGTGATAAAGATGTCTTGTAGCTGAGTTTATATACCAGAGACCAAATGTAAAAGGGCATGGTGGTTTCAATAAACAAGTAACTCCTTCCTAAAAGTTCTAAAAATTTTTAAACTCAAAATGGATCATTTATAGAAAGGTGAAAAGCTAAACTATACAACTTTTAGAAGAAACCAAAAGAGAAGATCTTCATGACTGTAGGTTGGCCAAGGATTTCCTAGATAAAACACCAGAAGCATGATCCACAGAAGAGAAAATGATATATTGGTCTTCAAGAAAATGGAAAAGTTTGCTCTGTAAAAGACACACTGAGAATGAGAAGACAATTTACAAATCTGGGACAAAATCTTTAGAAATCACATATCCATTGAAGAATCTGTATCCATACTAAATGAAGAACTCTTGAAAATTCAAACAGTAAGAAAACAAACAACCCAATTAAACTAGGCAAAAGATTTGGACAGATACTTCACCAAAGAAAGATACATAGGTATCAAATAAGTACATGCAAATATGCTCAAAAGTAAATTTGTCATCAGGGAAATGTAAATTAAAACTACAAGGTATTGCTACACGTTTATTAGAATGACTAAGAATAAAAACAAAACTGATACTTCTACGTATTGGCAAGGATTTGGGCAAACTGGAACTCTCAGACATTGCTGGTATGAGTGTAAAATGATATAACTATTCTTAAAAAGAAAGAAAGTGAAGTCGCTCAGTCGTGTCCAACTCTTTGTGACCCCATGGACTATAGCTTACCAGGCTTCTCCGTCCATGGAATTTTCCAGGCAAGAGTACTGGAATGGGTTGCCATTCCCTTCTCCAGGGGATCTTCCCAAACCAGGGATCGAACCCAGGTCTCCTGCACTGCAAGCAGATGCTTTACCGTCTGAGCCACCAAGGAAGTCTCAAAAAGAGTTTGGCAATTCCTTATGAAATAAACATACACAAACCACGTGACTAGGAGTCCCAGTTCTGGGTGTTTTTACTGTACAGAAATGAACCTCAAGTTCACACACAAACCTGCATCCAAATGTTTATAAAAACATTTATGATTTATAATTATTTTCAATTGCCAACACTGGAAACTACAATATCAATGATTTTCAAATGTGTTATGCTAAGTACAAGATGCTGGAACCAAAAGGTTACATAATATGTAATTCAACTTGTATGGCATTCTGGAAAAGCCAAAACTATAGTATAGAGTTGTTAAATCCTGAACACTGAGTGAACTCTGGGAGCTGGTGATGGATAGGGAGGCCTGGCGTGCTGCGATTCATGGGGTCACAAAGAGTTGGACATGACTGAGCGACTGAACTGAACTGAACTGAACTGAACTGAACTGAAGGCAGGTGGATTCTTCCAAAGGGAACACTTTGGGGGTGTCCCTGAATTTATGCATTTGTTAAAACTAACAGGATTGTACATCTAGCTGAGCTATTTCAAATCCCAAAAGATGATGCTGTGAAAGTGCTGTACTCAATATGTCAGCAAATATGGAAAACTCAGAGGTGACCACAGGACTGGAAAAGATCAGTTTTCATTCCAATCCCAAAGAAAGGCAATACCAAAGAATGTTCAAATTATTGCACAATTGTACTCATCTCCCACACTAGCAAAGTAATGCTCAAAATTCTTTAAGCCAGGCTTCAGCAGTACATGAACCAAGAACTTCCAGATGTTCAAGCTGGATTTAGAAGAGGCAGAGGAACTAGAGATCAAATTGTCAACATCCACTGGATCATTGAAAAAACGAGAGAATTTCAGAAAAACATCAACTTCTGCTTCATTGACTTCACTAAAGCCTTTGACTGTGTAGATCACAACAAACTGTGGAAAATTCTTAAAGAGAAGGAAATACCAAACCACCTTACCTGCCTCCTATGAAACCCATATGCAGGTCAAGAAGCAACAGTTAAAGCCAGACATGGAACAACGGACTGCTTCCAAACTGGGAAAGAAGTACGTCAAGGCTGTATATTGTCACCCTACTTATTTAACTTCTATGCAGAGTACATCATGAGAAACACTGGGCTGGAAGAAGCACAAGCTGGAATCAAGATAGCTGGGAGAAATATCAATAACCTCAGATATGCAGATGACACCACTGTTATGGCAGAAAGTGAAGAGGAACTAAGGAGCCTCTTGAGGAAGGTAAAAGAGGAGAGTGAAAAAGCTGGCTTAAAATTCAGCATTCAAAAAATGAAAATGATGGCATCTGGTCCCACCACTTCATGGCAAATAGATGGGAAAGCAATGGAAACAGTGACAGACTTTATTTTCTTGGGCTCCAAAATCACTGCAGATGGTGACTGCAGCCATGAAATTAAAAGACTCTTGCTTCTTGGAAGAAAAGCTATGATAAACCTAGACAGTTTATTAAAAATCAGAAACATTACTTTGCCCATGAAGGTCCATCTAGTCAAAGCTATGGTTTTTCCAGTAGTCATGTATGGATGTGAGAGTTAGACCATAAGGAAGGCTGAATGTTGAAAAATTAATGTTTTTAACTGTGGTGTTGGAGAAGACTCTTGAGAGTCCCTTGGACAGCAAGAAGATCAAACCAGCCAATCCTAAAAGAAATCAATATTGAATATTCATTAGAAAGACTGATGCTGAAGCTGAAGCTTCAATACTTTGACCTGAAGTGAAGAACTGACTCATTAGAAAATACCCTGATACTGGGAATGACTGAAGGCAGGAGGAGAAGAGGACGACAGAGGACGAGATGGTTGGATAGCATCACTGACTCAGTGAACATGGGTTTGAGCAAGCTCTGGGAGTTGGTGATGAACAGGGAAGCCTGGCATGCTGCAGTCCATGGGGTCACAAAGAGTTGGACATGACTGAGCAACTGAACAACAACATCAAAAAATGGGATCAAGAGGAAGTTATTTTATTAAATGTAAAAACTGGGGGGGAAAGTTCTGCAAGTGATGAAGGTAAAAGACAAAACAAAAACCAACAACAAAAAACTGTGGTCAGGAACTAGCCTTGGCTAATCATGAATCTTTAATTTTTACCTGGAATAATCCTCTTGTCCATGCTTCACTAAAAGCACAAATAGTACAAATGAATGTTTTTCTGATACTGTATTTACTTACAATAAGTATGGTGACCCTTAAAGTAAGGTGACCCTTAAAGTAAGGTGACCCTTAAAGACCTTCCCAAACAAGGGGTAGCTATCTCCCCTTGCCTTTCCAACCAAGCTATCTGACATTCAAGATCCTGTGACCGCGGGAGAATTATGACTGCCCAGCCAAACAAAGCCTTGATAGCACCATGCCCTGCCCTTTTCACCTGAGCAAATGTCACCAAGACCTCTTGCGTGTCATCTGCCTTAGTGAGTATGCTGGCCTGAATGCAGAGTACACAGGAAGCTTCCATGACCTGGTCACCAAATCCTCCCTGGCCTTGCCCCCTGGATTAGCTCCTACTGTGATGACAGGTGAGACCTACCTAGGCAACTGCCCCTGGGCTGGGCTCAGCTGAGAAAAGCTGGATTTCGTGCTTCATTTCTTTCCCTCACAAAGCCACCTGTAGCTCCATTCATTGTCTAGGAATTAAAGGTCTCCTTGAGAGTCTTTTGTGCCCTTGCCAAGCCCTTGCCAGCTATTGCTACTGATGTTCCTCTCCCAGCCCAGGGCTTCATTCTGAGGCTCTAGGGAAGTGACAGGGAGTGTCAGTGCTCATATCCCACACTTAACCTCTTAAATTCTTTAAGGGCCACCCTCCTGAAAAATTATCAAAGTCCCAGGGGAACATCTGGGTGTCCTGGCTGCCCAGGAGAGCTTTCGTATTTTGTTAGTATTCCAAAATTTATTATATGAAGTGTTAGTGCTTCACTGGAGTCTGTCCTATATCTGGATAATGAATAAGTTTCAAAAAAATATCACTAATATGAGTTCCAGTTAGATTTCCAAGGCTAATAGAACTGTGTTCTTTCTTTCTCTCTCTCTTGCCTCCTCCCCCACCATCTGCCACCGCATATATTAAAAACTGACTTGCCAAACTTGCTTTCCTGCAGAAATTACCTCGGAAATGGAACTAAGATTCCAGGGGTCTTGGTCTTGGAGAGAATCTAACTCATGAAGACAGGCAGACAGAAAAGCCGAGGAAGACTTAAAGTTGGCAGGAAAAAATTCACAGCTAATTTGGGGAATAAACAGAAAAGGAGTTCTGCAAAAGGGGAACATTTTCCCCAGTGCTGAGGCAGAGAATGGGGCCTGGGGATATTTACAGAGGGGAGCTGCCCTCCCCACGTTAGCTTTCCTTTCTCTGGCTTAGCACTCAAGCACAAGCAAAACATCCATGAATCCTTGCCCCAGGATTCATGCAGCTTCACTCTTTTCCTATCAGGTCTCCAACAATACCATGGCTTCCTACCTATTTTTAAATTTTTCTTTTGATTGCTCATGAGCCCTTCTTACTACTTTAATCAGTTTTGTGTCCTGAAATTTCACTTTGCCTTGCAGGGCCTTAGAAAGAGAACTAAGACAGGCTTTCTCTCAGGAGTGAGACAGAATGAGCCATCTGGGGTGGTATTGGTTTCTTCCTGCACTAATCATCCTACTGGTTTTTAAACACTTGCTTTTTAAAGGAAATGCAATCCTTATGTTTATTTTTAATGAAAAATTTTATTTAAAAGTTTTTGAAAAAGTAGATTTTAGTTTATAGAGAAGTTTTAGGTTCACAACAAAATTGAAAAAAATGTATAGATATTTCCCATATATTCTCAGCTCCCATACAAGGATAACCTTTCCTGTTATCAACATCTCCCATCAGAGTGCTATATCTGTTACGAGTTTTGAGCGTACTTTACTCGTCTTTGTCATCCAGAGTCCATAGTCTAATTTAGGGTTTAATATTGGTGTTGTACATTCTATCAGTTTGACCCATTTATAATGCTTCTGTTTTTATATCTTATTTACACTCCTTTTGGGCTTCCTCAGTGGCTCAGACAGTAAAGAATTTGCCTACCATGCAGGATACACGGGTTTGATCCCTGGGTTGGGAAGATCCCTTGGAGAAGAGAATGGCAATCCACTCTAGTATTCTTGCCTGGAGAATTTCCATGGACAGAGGAGCCTGATGGGCTGCAGTCCATGGGGTCGCAAAGAGTTAGACACAACTGAGCAACTAGTACAAACTAAATACTTACACTCAATTAAAGAAAACCCTGTTTTCAAAAAGAGTCACATGAGTCATGTGATGTCTAAATAGCTTTCTTGAGCCTCCAGAAGTCTTCTCCTGAAAGACATGTCATTTCATGAGCTTTTTCATGAAAAAGCTTATAGAAATCTTCTGTTGCTAAAGTGGGAAGTAATGTTTTTTCACTCTAAATTGAAAATCCAATAAAACACACAGAAACACACACACATACATATACACACAACTTGCAATTCAGATGAATGCTGAGAAAGTTTAGCCCTGAATTTTCAGAAAATGACTTCTCTCACTCGAACATATGAGAGCACTGAGATTTTAGAGTCTCGAAGGAGCCTACGGTGTGTGCTAACAACTTGTTTCTCTAACGTCAATAAGCTCTGACTCTGTAGCTTGTCACATTACCAGGAAGCTACACTTTTGAATCCTGCTCCTTGTAGCAATGCGGAAGTCATGGGCTCTGCTACAGATACCCTGCATTTGAATTCTATCTTTACCCTCTTAAGATATTGTAAACATCAAGTCACTTAAAACAGTAAAAGCTCTTAGTGCAACACCTGATTTTCACCAGTGAGTCCACATCAGCTGTCATCTCCAGGCTTTTGCACACTGCCCTTAGCACTTCTTTGGGAACAATATAAGAAACTGCTTCATCACAGGAAGATGTTTTTGCAATTATTGTAAAACTGCCATCATTTTACTTTTCGATGCCTCTCATGGAAAATACTCAAATTCATGTGAGATCATTCAAGCTAGAAAAACAAATTTACATCTCCTGATAAACTGGCAGTCCTCCTTTAATGAGGAAAATGCAGATGAATAATTGATTTTGAATTCTTATTTTATTTTTTGCTTTGATTGCCAGGGAGTCATGGTTTATGTTCAGTGGCAGTAGTAATCTTGAGTTTAATAATAATTACAGCTAAATAATAGCTCTCACTTTAAAAAAAATTAAAGATTAAGAGCATTTTTGAATGTTACTGCCTGATTATTTGTATTAGTTCCAAAATGAAAATGAAAGGAGGGCAATTATTGCTAATAAATACACCTGAAATGCATAGACAGGGTCTTTTTGAACCGATTGCATTATTTCTGCCCTGACTATGACCTATGGTATAGCCTCCTAATATAAATTGGGTGAAAGTACAGTCTAATGTTACAGATTTCAGCAGCTGTTAAAATTACACAGTAATTGTCCGTTCGTACTGTAGAGTTACACCGTGGTGAATTGGCTGCTAGTGAACAAGGAAGAAAATGAACATTTAGGTACTAATGAGTACTCATGAAATCAGATACAGAGACACAAAACATTCTGGTTGACCCCTCCTTTTTTTTTTGGCCTGTATTCCAGAGCTGTTTAAAATATACAGCTAAGGCCCTATGGGAAAGTTTCCTATTTTCCACTTCCTCAGGATCCTCATCTGTACCCCAATAGTTACAAGTTACTCCAGACACTCCAGACCAGAGGACAGCTGAGAAGGGCCCAAATTGGGATTATGGTTTCTGGAGATGCTGATGGGTTTTATTTATAATTTATCATCTGAATTGGAGTATCTTTGAAGTAAAGGGAGCACCATTAATAGTTTTGCTGGCATAGGTGTGAGCATATCCTAAATAAGTCAAGATGTATGATCCCTATACCTAATAGGATGGGATTGGTGGGAACACACTAGCAATGGTTCCTGGGGCCCCAGGAAGGCCTCTGAGTCAAAATATTTCTGTACCTTTCTTCCTTATTGATGACTTACATTTCATCAATACTGATTCATTCCTTTTGACTAGACATCCTCAGTCAGGGGTTATCCCTTCTCCCCACCCAATGGGATATTTACTAATGTCAGGATATTTTTCACTGTCATGACTAGGAGGGATGCTGCTATTGGCATCTAGGGGGTAAAGGTCAAGTTGTCACTAAACATTCTACAATGCACTGGATAGTCTCCACAACAAAGAATTATCCAGCCCCAAATGTCAATAGTACTGAAATTGAGAAATCCTGCTTTGGATTAAGCACTGTCTGTCCTCTGGTTTCCATTTGAAGATACCTGGGGGTCAAAAGAACGAAAGGACAAGCCACAGACTGGGAGAAAATATTTGCAAAAAATACATCTGATAAAGGATTATGATCCAAATATACAAAGAAAAAAAGACCTCAATAATAAGAAAGCAAACAACTTGATTAAACAAAAGGCAAAAAATCTGAGTGCACAGCTCAGCAAAGAAGATATACCAATGACAAACATGCATATGGGAGGATGCGCAGCATCACCTGTCATTTGTTGTTTAGTTGCTCAGTTGTGTCAGACTCTTTGCAACACCATGGACTGTAGCCCACCAGGCTCCTCTGTCTGTGGTTTCCCAGGCAAGAATCCTGGAGTGGGTTGCCGTTTCCTTCTCTATGGGTCTTCCGACCCAGGGTTTGAACTCACATCTTTGGCATTGGCAGGTGGATTCTTAACCGCTGAGCCACCAGGGAAACCCTGTCATTAGGGAATTGCAAATTAAAAGAACAATGGAATGGTACCAGACACCTATTAGAACTGTGAAAATCCAAAATACTGACAACATGAAAAACCAGGGAGGAGGCGAAGCAACAGGAGCTCTTGTTCATTGCTCTAACCATTCAGAATCGTTATAAACACTTTAGAAGACAGTTTGGGCGATTTCTTACAAAGATAAGCATTATTCTTACTCTATGATCCAGTAGTCACTTTTCTTGGTACCTATCTAAGTGAACTGAAAACTTACATCCTTACAAAAACTTGCACATGGCTATTTATGAAGTTTTATCTGCAGTTGCTAAAACTTGGAAGCAACCGAGATCATTTTTCAGTAGGTGAGTGGATAAATAAACTGGTACATGTACACAATAGAATATTAAAGAAATGAGCTATCAAATCATGAAGAGACAGGGAGAAATCGTAAATGTTTGCAACTAAATGAAAGAAGTCAATCTGAAATGGTTATGTATTATATGATTCCAATTATATGACATTCTTTCCAAGACAAAATTTTGGAGACAGTAAAAGGATCGGTAGTTGCCAGCATTAAAGAGGAGAGAGAGATGAACAGATAAAGCACAGAGGATTTTAGGGCAGTGAGTCTATTCCATATGATACTACAATGGTGAATATGGTACATGTCCTTTCACATTTGTCAAAGCCCTTAAACTGGACACCACCCAGAGTGAACCCTAATGTAAGCTGTGGACTTTAGGTATTAATAACTTTTTACTATAACAACTGGTGCATGTCCATCAATTATAACAAATGTATAGCTCAGTGGGAGATGTTGATATGGGAGCAGAGATATATGGGAAATTTCTGTACCTTCTTCTCAGTATTGCCATGAACTTAAAACTGCTGTACAAAATTAAGTCTATAAAAAAAGATTCATGCAGGGAAAGTCCCTCACCCTTTGTATTAAATGATTTTATCAAATGGTAAGGGAAAGTGACAGCTTTTAAAAGGGGTCCCAGGGTCAAGGGACTACCAGCTTTAGACTGTTGCCTACATTGACTCTACTATAGTGACCTGGGAGGTGGTCAGGAGATGGGAAGGTGACTGCAACTTCCTGATGCTTTCAGAGATGTTAGCATAATCATTTTTTCACTTTATAACTTACCTTCATGTTGTGGCCTAATCTAATTTAAAAAACTATAATCATGGCATACAGTCCATCACTTCATGGCAAATAGAAGTGAAAATTTGGAAGCAGTGACAGATTTCCTCTTCTTGGGCTCTAAAATCACTGCAGATGATGCCTACAGCCATGAAATTGGAAGACGATTGCTTCTTGGCAGGAAAGCTATGACAGACTTGCACAGTGTATTAAAAAGCAAAGACATCATTTTGCCGACAAATGTCCATAAAGTCAAGGCTATGGCCTTTCCAATAGTCATGTATGGATGTGAGAGTTGGACCATAAAGAAGACAGAGTGCTGAAGAACTGATGCTTTCGAACTGTGGTGCTGAAGAAGACTCTTGAGAGTCCCTTGGACAGCAAGGAGAGCAAATCCGTCAATCCTAAAGGAAATAAACCCTGAATATTCATTGGAAAGACTGATGGTGAATCTTAAGTTTCAATACTTTGGCCACCTGCTGGGAAGAGCCGGTTCATTGGAAAAGACCTTGATGCTGGGGAAGACTGAAGGCAGAAGGAGAAGGGAGTGACAGAGGATGAGATGGTTGGATGGCATCACCAGTTCAATGGACATGAACTTGGGCAAACTGCAGGAGATGGTGCAGAAGAGGGAAGCCTGGCATGCTGCAGTCCACGGGGTTGCAAAGAGTTGGACATGACTAAATGATTGAACAACAACAAATCTAATTAACAGATAGAAAGAAAAAAAAAGCAGATGATAGGAACAATTGGGCTAAGATCATTAACCACAGTTATTTGGGTTTGTTAGAGGACCGACTCTCCCCTTTCATTCATGGGGTTGGAAAGTTGGCTCTCAGAGCTCCTCTTCCTGGATATCTTCTGCAAATGTACTTTTCTCCCTGCCTTGATGACATGTGCACTGGAGGAGTTTCTGGAATAGACATTTAATAGCCTTTAATGATTTGTGAAAGAAATTAGACAGTATTGCCAAAAACATCAGAGAACTAATGGTGAGGCAGTCTGAGCAGAACAGAAAGGATGTCACACAGAGAGGGTTGAGGAATTGAGAAACAAAGAAGGAACCGAAATACCCTACTGCTTAAGGAAATCTAAGTCTGAGTAAAAAACACCAGGGCCACGTCTTCAAGTTCCCTAAGAGCTGTGTTAAATGACTTCCAGCTTTACTTTGATGAATTACTACTCTATAGTAGAGAAGCCACATCACATGGTCCCCATTGGTCAAGCTTCCTTTTGATGAAACCTGGGCCCAGGTTCCCAGACAGCTAGTGTCCTGAGGAAGAATATCAAGAACTTCAATTTGTGCCTAGGGATCAACAATTCACGTCTTCTGTATAGCACTCTGCAGATACACTTGAAAAAAATCATGTGGACATTATGCAGTTTCAAGTATTTCTTGAAATAGGCCGCTGACTTGGGACGATTAGATTCCTTTTCGTATTATTTATTTGGACGAGAATTTGCCTGTAATAACAGAATTGCAAATTGGCATGTAATGTACATTTATTGGGGCTTCCCAGGCAGCCCAGTGGTAAAGGTAGAAAATCTGCCTGTTAATGCAGGAGGCGCGGGTTTGATCCTTGGGTCAGAAAGATCCCCTGGAGAAGGAAATGGCAACCCACTCCAGTCTTCTTGCTTGGGAAATCCCATGGATAGAGGAGCCTGGAAGGTTACAGTCCATGGAGTCATAAAAGTGTTGGATACAATTTATTGACTAAAATAATATATTGAGGGTTAGAAGTGCATCTTTGTAACAGCATATCTTCATAGAAGCTAGCACAGAGGTCTGTATATTGTCAACACTTAAATATTTCTGGAATCAGAGCACAAAGTAATTAATCCCTAATTTTAGTGAAGTTGGAAGGGACCCTGAATGATCTACATGCTTCTCGATTGGAATGAGCTAAATGGACACATTCACATAAAGGGTTCTTTCTTCCTGGGTTTGCTTTTACTATAGGAACAACAGGGTCAGTCCTTCATTTGTGAGGGTCTGTGGGGAATTAACATTCACAAGCCAAGTTCCCAGTTTACAGGATGCTCCCAAACAGTTTGACATGGACAAACTGGGTAACGTGTATCACTTATTAAGGGCCTTCAGCAATCGAGCTAGGCATTCAGCGTAGTCCTGGGTCAGTAAACTGTACAGGCGAGGTAGCACAGGATATTCAAACAAAATCAAAGAGCAAAATCGTGCTTTCTGAGAATCAATATTCCCAAACTAACATATAGATCTGATTAGATGCAAAACTGTTCTTTTTCTCATCAAGTCAGGGAAAATAAGGCTAAACCAAAAGACTTTCTCTTTTTCATGGTTGGAAAAAGGAGGAGTTTCTGAAAGGTGAAGGGGACAGAATGAAAATACCACACAGGTATTGTTAAGAGCATTTATAGCACGAACCAGCAGTTGTTTTTTCCTTTTGACTTGTGTAGTCTGTGACTGATGACTGGTCGGTGACTAAGCAACCTCAGGACTAAGCAACCTCAGAACAAGTGTAAGGAAATGAAGATTAGTTCTTATCAACAGGAATAATTGTATCAGTTGAATAGTAAGTGAAGTGTGCTGTGTGTTGGCACAACTCTAATTGAAAGTAGTGTTTCTACAATACGAACCTCGGGATTGCTTTTAGTACATTCACTGCCCGTAACAAGACTTTGGCCCTCTTTACCGCACACATGTTTAGTGAACAATACCATGCACCAAACACTAGGTTCTAGTGATAAAGAAATGAAAGACGGAGCAACTGTTTTGTGAAAGGAGGATTTTGTGATGCCAGCATAATCTGAGGGAAGCAAAGAAATTCAATCCTCCAGTGACATTTTTTTTTTCGTCCTCGAAAGGATAACATGCATATTGTTGGTCTAATCTCCTGTTCCTGGCCTGAACTGTCCTCTAACCGAGTCTCTTTGAATAGACCTGTGATTCAGATGTGATAAAGTCACTGTTTCCAACAAGATGGTATTTTTTTTCTGAAGATCCTTATGTGGTGTAAGTCACCAGGGTCAAATTTGCTATAAGTGGCTATGTTGGAAACTGTAATTTCATATGCATTTTCTTGATAAGTTTTGATTATTTACTTAAATACCTAACAGCTGCTGCTGCTGCTAAGTCACTTCAGTCGAGTCTGACTCTGTGTGACCCCATAGACGGTAGCCCACCAAGCTCCGCCGTCCCTGGGATTCTCCAGGCAAGAACACTGGAGCGGGTTGCCATTTCCTTCTCCAATGCATGAAAGTGAAAAGTGAAAGTGAAGTCGCTCAGTCGTATCCGACCCTCAGCGACCCCATGAACTGCAGCCCACCAGGCTCCTCCGTCCATGGGATTTTCCAGGCAAGAGTACTGGAGTACCTAACAGCTACACAGTAGTTATAATACTTCTTAACTGAGCCTCACTCACATACAAATTTTAATTAAATCTTTAACATAGTGTTGTGATTGAATTGAGGTATTATGTATTGAGATATGGCATTGATTTGTTCAGCAAGTACTGTCAAACAGATTGTCTTATTTACTCTCAAAATAAGTTTTCTCTTTTAGAAGTTCCATGTACAGCAGAAAGCATGGAAAACAAAGAAAAACTCAAAGGAAGCAGGTAGATAAGTCATCCTAAATCCTGTCATAGAGAGACAGTCTCTGTCCTGTTTGGTGAGGCCTTGTGATGTGTTTTTTCATGTCTATTTATTGTGCATGGCTTGATGAAACTGTATACATCATACCCATAGCTTTGCACTTGTGTTTCTCACTTAACAGTATACCAGGGTTATTTTCTCATTGGAGATGTTGAATGGCTGAATAGCATCAAAGTCTAAGTCATGGTCTGCTGCAGGCTGCCTTGCCATGGTCCAGTGGAAATTCAGTCCCTCCGTCCCCGCTGCAAGCCATGGTTTGGTCTAGATCAAGGAGCCATATTTTGCATTCTCAGTAGAGGGTCGTCCCCTCAGGAATGTGGAGCTGATGATGCCAAGTGCGTCCCTGACCTTCAGGGTAGAATGGAGAGCTCTTCTATTTTCTCAGGCTTCTGCCTGATAAGGGTGATCAAACAGCAAGATTCAAGATTTATTACTTGGGAATCTAGTTTATTTGCAGTTGTTTAGACCTCTCACTCATGTCCTGATCCCTTTATCCAGTTGCTGTCTTAATTTAGAAACTCACCAACTGAAAGCAATACCAATTGACAGAACCCCAAAGGTTTCAGTTTGCACCCTATTTACCATTCAAAATCAGTTTCTTTTCTTTTCTGTTGTTTCTCTTTCCTTACCGTTGCTACTACTGTGATCAATATCAATATTTCAAAGTTGCTGAGCACTTTATTTCTGTCAAATGCATCTCAAACATGTTCATTAGTTGTTAAAAAATGTGAAGCAAATGGAAAATTTATCTCAAAATCTGATAACAATGTATACATGAATGGTGTATATAGCTGTGATGATCATATTCTTATATGTGTAATTTTAAATAGTGAAAAAGCAGTTTTTAAACTCTTTTTCTCAAATGGATCAGTTAACAATTCCTGAAGTCGTTAGCAAGGTGATTTGGGACCTTGTTGCATTTTAGAGCCTAGGTTTTAGAAGTCCTAGAAATAAGACTAGATCACTGAAAATAATAATCTTTTTTCAAACCATAAAATAATAATAATAATAATAATAACAGTTATTTCATTCATACCAGGCCTGCTTTACCTAAGAACTTTTCATATTTTATTTCACTAACTTCTCAAAACCACTCTGAAATATAAGTACTCTTATAAACCCCATTACTGCAGATGAGGAAAGTATAAGCGAGTTCTTCAAAGCCTAATTTTGAATGATTTTCACTACATTTCTCCTAAAAGAAGCAAAGTATGAATCTCAATGCTAACTGCTCTCCTCTCAGAGTTAACAATGATGCTATTAATAGGAACATGAGTCATCATACACTGAGTGAATGTTAGTAAGAAGGTTCCCTAGTGGCTCATATGGTAAAAAATCTGCCGGGTATGCAGGAGACCTTGGTTCGATCCATGGGTTGGGAAGATCCCCTGGAGGAGGGCATGGCTACCCACTCCAGTATTTGCCTGGAGAATCCCCATGGACAGAGGAGCCTGTTGGACTACAGTCCATGTGGTTGCAAAGAGTTGGACATGATATAAGCATCTGAATGCAGAGTTCCAAAGAATAGCAAGAAGAGATAAGAAAGCCTTCTTCAGCAATCAGCGCAAAGAAATAGAGGAAAACAACAGAATGGGAAAGACTAGAGATCTCTTCAAGAAAATTAGAGATACCAAGGGAACATTTCATGCAAGGATGGGCTCGATAAAGGACAGAAATGGTATGGACATAACATAAGCAGAAGATATTAAGAAGAGTTGGCAAGAATACATGGAAGAACTGTACAAAAAAGATCTTCACGACCCAGATAATCATGATGACGTGATCACCAATCTAGAGCCAGACATCTTGGAATGTGAAGTCAAGTGGGCCTTAGAAAGCATCACTGCGAACAAAGCTAGTGGAGGTGATGGAATTCCAGTTGAGCTGTATCAAATCCTGAAAGATGATGCTGTGAAAGTGCTGCACTCAATATGCCAGCAAATTTGGAAAACTCAGCAGTGGCCGCAGGACTGGAAAAGGTCAGTTTTCATTCCAATTCCAAAGAATGGCAATGCCAAAGAATGCTCAAACTACTGCACAGTTGCACTCATCTCACATGCTAGTAAAGTAATGCTCAAAATTCCCCAAGCTAGGCTTCAGCAATACGTGAACTGTGAACTCCCTGATGTTTAAGCTGCTTTTAGAAAAGGCAGAGGAACCAGAGATCAAATTGCCAACATCCGCTGGATCATCGAAAAAGCAAGAGAGTTCCAGAAAAACATCTATTTCTGCTTTATTGACTATGCCAAAGCCTTTGACTGTGTGGATCACAATAAACTGTGGAAAATTCTGAAAGAGATGGGAATACCAGACCACCTAACCTGCCTCTTGAGAAATCTGCATGCAGGCCAGGAAGCAACAGTTAGAATTGGACATGGAACAACAGACTGGTTCCAAATAGGAAAAGGACTACGTCAAGGCTGTATATTGTCACCCTGCTTATTTAACTTCTATGCAGAGTACATCATGAGAAACGCTGGACTGGAAGAAACACAAGCTGGAATCAAGACTGCCGGGAGAAATATCAATAACCTCAGATACGCAGATGACACCACCCTTATGGCAGAAAGTGAAGAGGAGCTAAAATGACTCTTGATGGAAGTGAAAGAGGAGAGTGAAAAAGTTGGCTTAAAGCTCAACATTCAGAAAACGAAGATCATGGCATCTGGTCCCATCACTTCATGGGAAATAGATGGGGAAACAGTAGAAACAGTGTCAGACTTTATTTTTGGGGTCTCCAAAATCACTGCAGATGGTGACTGCAGCCATGAAATTAAAAGACGCTTACTCTTTGGAAGAAAAGTTATGACCAACTTAGATGCTATATTCAAAAGCAGAGACATTACTTTGCCAACTAAGGTCCGTCTATTCAAGGCTATGGTTTTTCCTGTGGTCATGTATGGATGTGAGAGTTGGACTGTAAAGAAGGCTGAGCACCGAAGAATTGATGCTTTTGAACTGTGGTGTTGGAGAAGACTCTTGAGAGTCCCTTGGGCTGCAAGGAGATCCAACCAGTCCATTCTGAAGGAGATCAACCCTAGGATTTCTTTGGAAGGAATGATGCTAAAGCTGAAACTCCAGTACTTTGGCCACCTCATGCGAAGAGTTGACTCATTGGAAAAGACTCTGATGCTGGGAGGGATTGAGGGCAGGAGGAGAAGGGGACGACAGAGGATGAGATGGTTGGATGGCATCACGGACTCGATGGATGTGAGTCTGAGTGAACTCTGGGAGTTGGTGATGGACAGGGAGGCCTGGCGTGCTGCGGTTCATGGGGTCACAAAGAGTCGGACACGACTGAGCGACTGAACTGAACTGAGCAAATAAGTTCACTTTATACACATTATTCCTGATCCTCATGTGGTAGACTGTATTTGTAGCCATAGTAATATCTTTTTTTTTCCCCCACTGGCTCCTCTGCACTGTGACCTTGCTACTTCCCTATCAAGTGAAGTTAATTTCTCCACCCGCTTTGATCTCTGTGGGTTCTGTGATTGCTTTGACCAAGAGAGTATGGCAGAAGTGACATTGTGCCAGTTTCAGGACCCAGGCCCTAAGAGCCCAGTCGCCTCCACTTCCTGTCTCTAGAACACTTGTTAGATAGAAGCCAGCCATTACATGAAAAAGTGTGACCGTCATGCTGCAAGAAGCCCAAGCTGTATGCAAAGGCCCCAAAGGAGGTGGTCAGCAATCTATGGCTCATGGGCCAAATCTAGCCCACTACCTGTATTGTAGGGCCTGTGAGCTAAGAATGGTTTTTAATGCTTTTTAACATTTAGGGTGGAAAATCAAAAGAAGAATAACATTTTATAGTGTGTGAAAAGTATATGAAGTTTACATGTCAACGTCATAAAGTTTTATTGAAATAGCCATTTGTTTACATTATTGTCTATGGCTGTTTTCACACTAACAGCGGGGTCGAATAATTGTGACAGAGAACATAAGACCCTCAAAGCCTAAAATATTCACTATCTGGCCCTTTACAGGAAAAGTTTGCCAAGCTCCCACCCTAGAGGAAGAGAAGGAAAGGCTGGGAAACACTAAGGCACTCATACACATGAAGGTATATACCTACGTCATGCGTCTCCGACCTTCAGCCCAGCCAACTCAATGGATGCCAGAACTTAGTGGCCGAAATGGAGACAAATTGCCCAGCTGTGCCCTCCCCAAATTCCTGACCTACAACATTGAAAGCAAAATAAATGCCTCTTTTAAAGTACTAAGTTTTGGTAGCCAGTTACATGGCAATAAATAATCAGAACACCTTACAATCTTACCCTATAAAAATAAGTATTATCCAAATATTTACGATGAGGAAACAAAGGCTCAGCACGATGGAATGACTCATTCAAGGTCACACAGCTGGTGAATAGGGAACTGGGATTTTAACCCGGGTCCTTTCGCTTCCTAAACCTTATTTATGACACAGTTAACACCGTCATATTTGACCTTCTCTCTACTGCTATTCATTGTATGCCCAAACTCAGTCTTCATTTAACAAATGTTTATTAACAAATAAACACTTAACAAGTGTTTAACCAATGTTATTGCATGTAGGCACTGCACTTAAGCTTTGTGGGGAAACAAAAGTTGAAATCATATAGAATCTGAAGATTTTACTTAATTTTTTTCTTAGGTAAGAGGATCAAGAGTAATAACAATACGAGGATACTGCAAGTTCCAAATTCAAACTCAGCACATTTATTCTGAAGCTCAAAATTTCAGAAAAGCCCTACCTTTGATCCTAATGTCATAGCCTTAAGATTTTTTTTTTAAAGAATAAGTCAGTCAATAGATGAAAAAAAAAAAGGCTGATTGAAAGCTCATTCCACCTACCCACAAAGTTACTTACATGTCAGTTGTTTTTTTAAATTTCAGATTAACTGTGTTCTCCCATGTTTAAAACAGATGTAAAAGGCACCTGAATAGAAGTTAGACAGCTGGAAACCATTAGGATTGAAAAGCAATGCAGAGAGGCAGCAAACTCTAGAGAAGGTAATTTTGAGGGACCAGGGTAAGGAATGTGGAGGGAAGGACAGAGGATATTCCATGCTGTTTGCCAGTCTTTTTCTGAGGTCATTAGTAGAGACAGGTCACTCAGTGAAGACCGTCAGCTGGGAACACAGCTAGATGAAAGCACTAAGGAGAGAACTAAGGCAATCATGGGTTTAAGACTATTTCCTTGCCTATTAAGGGCATCTTTGCCATCCTACCTGGTGTCTTGAGGGCAGAGAGATGACGCACAGTCTGTGGTGTGTGACCACTGGCTCATGTCAGCTTGCAAGAGCTATTGTTAAAATTTCAGAAATGTTGGGGAATCATTTGTTAAATCTCAGTAGCTTGAAATCAGTTATAGGAAGAGTATTTACACCATGGAAATTGGCAAATGCTAAATATTAGGGCTTTTCCCCGGGAAAGCCAATTTACCAGCACTCCACAAAGACAGAATCTATTATAATGGTTAACCAGGAGTCAGCAATCCTTTCAATACATAGTTTATAATAAATACAAGCAATCATTACAATTATGCTTTAAATTACTTTGTGACATGAGAAAAAAAGTTGGAATTAAAATCTCATCTCTAAGATAGTCTCAAGAATATTAAAACACAGCTATGTATTGCAAAAAATATTAGAAAGAAAATAAATCAATATCTCCACAGGCTTATCTTTCCATTGTGGATTTAGAGGTGGCTTTTGTCTTCTTCATTATAATTGTACCTTTCAAGTATTTTATTCTATGAAAATGAAGTGCTAACTTCTGAATTTAAAAGTCCATTAAAAATGATGTGCTTATGCATTAACCCTTTTAAAATTTTATTTACAGAAGTGACAGAGGGAAGAGATACAGGAAGAAAAAGGGGGAGGGGAGGGCTTTCCCTTCCACCTCCTTTCAATCCTGTGAGACTGGGATTGAAGAGTAACCATCACAGGACTTCCCTGGTGGTCCAGTGGTTGAGAATCTGCCTGCCAATGTAGGGGTATGGGTTCGATCCCTGGTTGGGGAACTAAGATCCCATATGCCATGGGACAAGGCTCAAAAATTAAAAACAAAAAAAAAGAAGACTAATCATCCCAAGTTGATGGGGCTAAGGGTTCTGTCAGGAGTTGGGGGTGGGAAGGGTGGAGAAGTAGAAAGACAAATGGATAAGGAAAGGCAGCAAATATATTGATAGTAGAAAGAATGCGATAATGAGAATCAGAAGTTCTCTTTCCAGCAGCTAACTTGAGAAGTCATATGATGATCATATAACTTTGGGAGCATCAGTTTCATCTCTAAAGTGAGTAGGTTACATTAGAAAATGAGGCATGGGTTTCATTCTAATCAAGACCTTCTGGGCTTGCTTGGTGTTCCAGTGGTTAAGAACCCACCTTGCAATGCAGGAGACACTGGTTTGATCCCGGGTCTAGGAAGATCCTATATGCTGCGAAGCAACTAGGCTGAGCCAGCACTCTAGAGCCTAGCCTCAACTACTGAAGCCCACTCTCCTAAAGCCAGTGCAGTGCAGCTAGAAAGCAGCCCCCGCTTGCTGCAACTGGAGAAAGCCCTCATGCAGCAAGGAAGACACATCACAGCCAAAGAATTAAATAAATGAATCTTAAAAAATAAACCAGACAAACTTCTGTGAGACCTTCCTCTTGAGGACAGTCAATAGAGTTAAATGGCCTGCAGGGTGGGGGTGGAGGGGCGGTGTGTACAGCATGCAGCTTCCCTGACAAATGAAAGGCAGTGCCAGAAGGCTCTGGAGAAGGAAAGCTTGCTAGAGGGGAAGTGAATCTGGGCAAGGGGAAAAGTGTTATTTAATGATGATGCTCGAAAAAAGCTTTGCCCTAATTAAAAAACTCAGAAGTATCATCAAAGAGATGTTTGGGGACAAAAATAAGACTTCAATTTTGTTTTATTTTATGCATAGATGCAGAGCTCCTGCTTTTACAGATATATTTCTAACTTCTACCAAGGAATTTCTACATGTGGTCTGCACTCCAGGATCCCTGATTACATGTTCTAATGAGTAAATCAGGCATTTTCTAATATATACTATCAGTTTCCTGGAACTCTAATTTCTTGAGTACTTCAGACATGTCTCTTAAAAATCCAGATCTTTTCTAGGAGCACATTATAAAATAGACGAATCTCAAAAATATAGTAGAATTTTCACTAGTCGTTAACTCTGATACTAGTTTAGTTAGTCTGATACTAATAATTGTTCAGTGTGGGTTCTAATTATCTATTAGTTATCTATCTATATACATTAGTTATATTAAGTTACTGGTTATTTTTACAGATGGTTTTATGTGTATTATAGTTATTCTCAATCATATGGAAGAAAAAATTCTCTTGAGGTAATAAGATATGATGGTTTCAGACTACATATTTTAAACAGTGCATTTTTATCTTCTTATAAACCTTGATTCAAAACATGCCATTTGCATGCCTTTTCCCCAAAGAGTATGTGGTTCTTTTTAGTGACTTTATCAGTGAGCAAGTCATATAGGTATATGAAGCAGCAACTAGATGGTTCTTTCTCTCTGCTTTAATTGTATTTTTGAGACATTGCAAGATTAACATCGATACAGCCTTTCACTGAGCCCATCTTCAAAACAGACCTGGCTTGGTCTGGCTTCCCCAAGGCGCTCTGCTGTGCTGTGTGGGGCTGGGCATTGAAGACACAGACACATCTGTAACCAAACCAGCAAGCGTCAGTGGGGGCTGAGATTCATTTCTGTGGAATGAGAGCCTCTCATTCCTTTGTTCTCGATATTTCCTGGCAGCATGTCCACAAGCACATGCTATTAACAGATGGTGGAAGGCATATTTGGGATTTTTATCATAACACATCCCCATGCTTCCATCATGCACCAAAGAACGGAGATGTATGGGCTCGCTGGCTCTATCACAGCAGGATAGAACACATCAACTTCAAAACCCCAAAGCTTCCCATGACAGCCTTCTCCACTCAATTTGATGTGATTTTTCCATCAGAAGAACAGAACCCACTTCAGTAGACCAGTTTGTATCAGATTCCTTTTAAGATCACTGGCTACTATGAGAGAGGTTGGTTTCTGCAGAGCTGAGTAGATCTGGTAAGTTGAGGCACACATCTGTGCCCCAGAGCTGAGGCCAATAAGATGGCCAGAGACCTGAACTTTGTGCAGACAGCTGCGCTTCAAAACTCATGCAGATGACAAGTTCTCATTTGCTTAACCCCATAGTTATGTGCTGAGCAAATTTAAAAGCAAAAAGAGCAGGAATAAGTGTGGGAAAAACTTATGCAAAGAAACTGAGAGGATTCATTTTGATTTCTTGTTCTTGACCTGACGTTTGTTTCTTGTGTGTCTTCTGAGTGCAGTATCAAAATTGTTGAGGCTGGCTTTATAAAAGCATGTATCTATTGCATGTTTTCTTAGGGAAAATTAAATTCTTTGTGATTAATTGGGCTCTGAAGAAGTACCATCCATGATGTTCACAAGACTCTTGTGTACTTATGCAGCTTGCATTATCCAAAGAATTTGAGGGGTTTTGTTAAAAGTATTTACTGGTTGGGAATATTCACATTACATCCGAGATGATTAAAATTGCAAGACTGTCCTCTTGGCAGATTCCTGAGCGCTGCAATCAGTGAGGTTTATATTTGGTGGTCAGTGGCATAGCTAAAGAAGTAGCTCAGAAAGCTTGAAATCTAAGATGGCACTGTGTTTTAGCTGGTGGATGGGGCCTGGGACTGACTCTGGAATCAGATGGCTTAATTCAAGTCCGACTCTTTCTCCTACTAGCTAAGTGACTTTGATCAAGACACTGGACTTTTCAAGCTTGATTTCCTTATTTCTAAGTGGGCATGAAAATACTATCCACTTCATAGGGGTGTTGTAAAAATTAAATATATGAAGAGAACCTTGCATAGAGCATGGTGCATAGTATGTGCTCCATAAACATTAGCTATTATTATTCATACAAAGTAATAAACAGGCCCAGGTACATAATTTTCAGGCCCCAAGGCCAAGTGAAAATGTGGGGTCCCTTTTTTAAAAATGCAGGAAAAATACCATTGAAGGTGTTAAAATATGAAACATATATTTTATTCCATTCCCCCTCTTTCTTGACTGGTTATGATATTGTTCTTGTTTTTATCTAGTAGACTTTATGTTTTTAGAGCTTGGAGAAGGCAATGGCAACCCACTCCAGTACTCTTGCCTGGAAAATCCCATGGACAGAGGAGCCTGGTGGGCTGCAGTCCATGGGGTCGCTAGGAGTCGGACATGACTGAGCGACTTCACTTTCCCTTTTCACTTTCATGCATTGGAGAAGGAAATGGCAACCCACTCCAGTGTTCTTGCCTGGAGAATCCCAGGGACGGGGGAGCCTGGTGGGCTGCCGTCTCTGGGGTCGCACAGAGTCGGACACGACTGAAGCGACGCAGCAGCAGCAGAGCTCTTCAGGTTTATAGAAAAATCCAGCAGAAACTACAGAGTTCCCATATACCCTCCCCCCTCCAGTTTCCTCTTTTATTAATGTATTTATTTCCATTAGTGTGATACATTTGTTATCAATAGTGATACACAATTATTAACTAAGATGATAATTTACATTAGGGTTCACTCTTAGCATTGTACACTTCTATAGGTTGTCACAGATGCACAGTCATGTATCCACCACTATAATATTTTCAAGACTAATTTCACTGCCATAAAATTCCTGTGTGCTCCACCAATTCATTCCTCCCCCATGCTCCCCCAAATCCCTGACAACCACTTGACATTTTTACTGTTTCCTTAGTTTGGCTTTTTCCAGAATGTCCTGTTGGAATCATACAAAATGTAATTTTTGTTCAGTCTTTTTTTTACTTAGCAATAAGCTTTTCAGATTCTTCTCCAAGACTCTTCATGGCTTGATATGTCACTTCCTTTTATTGCTGAATAATATTCCAGTGTGTGAGTGTGCCACAATTTGTTTGTCATTCACTTATGGAAGGACACCTTGGTTTCTTCCAGTTTTTGGCAACTATGAATTGCTATAAACATTCATTTGTAGTTTTTGTGTGTGTGGACATAAGTTTTCAGCTCAACTGGATAAATACCTAGAAATGCAATTGCTGGACCATATCTAAGACTATGCTTAGCTTTGTAAGAAACCATCAAACTGTCTTCAAAAGTGACTGAACCATTTTGCATTTTGACCAGCAAGGGTTGAGAGTTGCTCTACATCTTTGCCAGCATTTGATGTGCTAATGTTTTGGATTTTAGCCCTTTCAGTAGGTATGTAGAGGTACCTCACTGTTTTAGGCACAGTTTAAAACGGTCGATCTCTGAGTCAGGAAGATTCCCTGGAGAAAGAAATGGCAACCCACTTCAGTATTCTTGCCTGGGAAATCCCATGGACAGAGGAGTGTGGTGGGCTATAGTCCATGGGGTTACAAAGAATTGAGCACAACTTGGTAACTAAATGCACACATACACACATATACAATGACATATGATGTTGAGCATCCTTTCATATGCTTATTTGCATCTGTATATCTTCTTTGGTGAGGTATCTGTCTAGATCTTGTACCCACTTTTTAATCAACAATTCTTATTGTTGAGTTTTAAGAGTTCTTTGTATATGTTGGACACAAGTCCTTTCTCAGATATGTCTTTTACAAATATTTTTCTCCTAGTCTGTGACTTGTCTTTTCATTCTCTTGATGGTATCTTTCACAGAGCAGAGCTTTTAGATTTTAATGAAATCCAACTAATTTTTTTCATGAATTTTGTTTTGGTATTATGTCTTAAAAACTCACTGCCAAGCCCAAGATCATCTAGTGGGAAATAATAGAAAAAATAAATACATTGGTCTCTGCCCCTGTTTCTGGCAACAAACTTATAAAGCTGTAGTAATTTCCTAAGTTATAAAAGCACCAGGAGCTCTCTTGTCCACCATATCTACTATTAGTTCTAATATGTAGTCTCTGACCTCTAACATGGAGCTCCTAAATCTCTTAAAATTTTCTGGGGGTTCAGAGTGTCTTTTGTTCTAATGAGGTGACTCTTGGTTCACTCCTGGTAACTTCAAGATAGAGGCCTGTTATCAGAAAGACCAAGCCATGATTAGGATTTTCAGCCTCACCACCACCCCCCTCCCCCATCCTCTAGGAAGGGGACAGGGACTGGCAGTTGAGTTAGTGATTGCTCATACCTACAAAATGAAGCCTCCATAAGAATTCCAAAGGTAGAGTTGGGTGAACACGTCTGTATGCGGGAAGGATGCTGAGTGTATGCATGCTCAGTTGCTCACTTATGCCTGGCTCTTTGCAACTCCTTAGACTGCAGTCTTCCAGGCTTCTCTGTCTGTGGACTTTTCCAGGCAAGAATACTGAGGTGGGTTGCTATTTCCTACTAGAGGGTGACTTCTCTGTTGGCTCAGATGGTAAAGTGTCTGCCCACAATGCGAGAGACCAGGGTTCAATCTGTGGGTCGGGAAGATCTCCTGGAGAAGGAAATGGCAACCTACTCCAGTATTCTTGCTTGGAAAATCCCATGGATGGAGGAGCCGGTAGGCTACAATCCATGGGGTCCGTGGGGTTGCACAGAGTCGGACACAACTGAGCGACTTCACTTTCACTTCACTTACTCCAATTCTATTGGAACAGAAGCTATTATGATTAGGACTCTTCCCCATACCATGCCCTATGAATCTATTCTATCTGTATCCTTTAATAATAAACCAGTAAATGTAAGTGTCTTCCTGAGTTCTGTAGGCCATTCTAGCAAATTATTGAACCCAAAGAAGAGGTCATGAGAATGCAGATTTATAGCAGATCAGTCAGAAGTACTTGAGAATTTCAACTGATGTCTGCTTGGGGGGAAGGGCAGTCTTGTAGGGCTGAACCCTTAATCTGTGAGATATGATGTGATCTCCAGATAGACAGTATCATAATTGAATTAAATTGTAAGATGCCCAAGCAATTCTGGGAGAATTCCTTGATGTGCGGAAAACCCACACATCTAGGGTCAAAAGTGAAGTGAATTGTGGTAGCAGTGCAAAAAGAAAGGATAATCTAGGAGAGATTTTCCCATCTGCCTATTTTTTTTACTATATTATCTTCTAAGACATGATTTTTTTTTTTACTACATTATCATGTTATCTTCTAGAATTTTGGTAGTTTTGTATCTTACGTATAGGTCTATGACCTTTTTACAATTGATTTTCATGAAAGATATAAGACCAGGGTCTAAATTATTTTTAATTTTTTAAGTAAAGATTTATTTATTTATGATTTATTTAGGCTGTGCTGGGTCTTCGTTGATTCGTGCAGGTTTTCTCCAGTTTGGGTGGGTGGGGCTTACCCTCTGGGTGCAGTGTTCCGCTTCTCATTGTGCTGGCTTCTCTTAACTGTGCAACACAGGCTCTAGGCTCTTGGGCTTCAGCAGTTGTGGCACATTTGCTTAGTTGTCCCACTGCACGTGGGATCTTCCCAGACCAGGGATCTAACCTAACCTAAGGTTTCTGCATTGTCAGGAAAGTTCTTTATCACAGAGCCATCAGGGAAGCCCTAGATTATGAAGATTATTATTTTTAAAAAATTGCATGTAGATGTCCACTTGTTCTAGTACCATTTATTGAAAAGAATATGCTTTCCCAAATCTTATCCATGAACATGCAATCTTTCTCCTCTTATTTATACTTACTTTGATTTCTTTTATTGGGGTTTTATAGTTTTCCTCACAGAGATCTTATCATATTTTATTAACTTTAGACCCACATATTTCATATCATTGTGTCTTTTATTCGCTATTTAATGTTGTTCTAAATAAAGAAAAGTTAAAATGTTATGATGAATTTTAACATTGATTTTATATCATGCAATGCCAGCTTTAAATGCAAATATAAGAACACTTCACTCATATGTGGAATGACCAAAATTATCCATTTGTTTTTCATAACTTGTGGCTGCATATGTATTTTGCTCTTGACAGAATAGTGGGAAAGCTTTACAAAATTAATTCAATGGCTTTTATTTCACTTCTTGATACTCACACATTCTACCAATGCTCTTTGCCATCCACTTTACTGATAAGCAAGGAAGGACTGGAAAAAAAAAAGACCTAAATGGGTTTCCCATCTTTCCCTTTCCTTCTTTGTCATCATTTTTGGCATAAGTGGTTAGCTAATATAGAGAAATAAAATGAGTAATGAAAAATTTGTTAGTATTCCTTGATTATGTGCTTTAGAATGTCATAGCTTTCCTTCTATACTTAAAGCAAGTTCTGGTTTGAATAGAAAGCTTGGTTTCTCAGAGCTGTGAGCACCCCTGCTTCCTCAGTCAGAGACACAACACTTTGTACTTGCATTGGGTCTTAACTGAACTTCCATGCATTGTTGGTTCACTGGAATTCTGTGCCAGTGGACATCTTGAAGGTTATGCCAACAGGGTGGCAAGGAACAATGGTGAACATGTGTCTTGCCTGTATCCCTTCTGCTTATGTGCATTGGATTTCACTTACAAAACACAAGTTGAAAGATAAAATATTAAGAATTTCAAGATTGTAACAGCTTGATGCTGCTGCTAAGTCACTTCAGTCGTGTCCGACTCTGTGCGACCCCAGAGATGGCAGCCCACCAGGGTCCCCCATCCCTGGGATTCTCCAGGCAAGAACACTGGAGTGAGTTGCCATTTCCTTCTCCAATGCATGAAAGTGAAAAGTGAAAGTGAAGTGAAGTTGCTCAGTCATGTCCGACTCTTAGCGACCCCATGGACTGCAGCCTACCAGGCTCCTCCATCCACGGGATTTTCCAGGCAAGAGTACTGGAGTGGGGTGCCGCTGCTTCACTGTAACAGCTTAGCATTACCCAAGCACAGGGCCCTCTGACTGTGAGGCCCTTTGTATGCATAGGATACTTGTCCATGAAACTAGCGCTTCTGATAACTAAGCAGCAGTGAAGACACATGGCAGTGCAGCTGATCACAGAAGCATGTTAACTGCTTAGAGAATGAAGGATTCAGCTGGAAGGGGCATAGAGTTGATCTCTGGTTCAAGAAACTAGGCCCCCAAATATAAACCAACTAGCCAGGATCCCACAGGTAAATAATGGGATGGGAACTCCTTTTTCCATCCTAGCAACATTGTTGACATTCACTATGTGATGTTATTTTGGACTTCCTCTTCCCTGAATTTCAGGTCTGATGGCATCCAAAAGTTTAACAGCTTGAGTTGATGCCTCTGAAAATACCCAGATTTACACACAGGGACTCCACGCTGAAACCCAAAGCAGCACTGACTGTCACAGCTATAAGCACTACTACTCATCACCAACACTTGTGGAAGGGGCAAGCTGACTCACTGGAAAAGACCCTGATGCTGGGAAAGACTGAAGGCCAAAGGAGAAGAGGGCAGAGGATGAGATGGTTAGATAGCATTACCGACTCAATGGACATGAGTTTGAGCAAACTCTGGGAGACAGTGAAGGACAGGGAAGCCTGGAGTGCTGCAGTCCATGGGCTCACAAAGAGTCAGACACAACTTAACAACTGAACAAAAAGTCTTAGTAATTTTTTTTTTTTTTTTTTAGCATTGGGCATTGGTCTATGGGAAAAGAGAAAAGGAGGCATCTTCCTTCATGTGGAGAAAAGTGACTGGCCTGTGTGTATTCTTGGCTACAGTTTTTGCCACTTAAGCCAAATTCAGAAGTAGAAAGAACAAGAGATTCAGAAGGGACTTCAGAGATAAACTCATCCAATGGCTCCTAAACTGGGCTCTGTGAAAGCCAAAGATCCCACAAAACTGCTTTCAGGGATCCACAAGAATGTGAGTGAACTTAGTTTTGGTTATTTTAAAACTAAGAAAATGCACGCTATTCAAATATATTATAGACCAGAGTTGGATGCAATGGTGGTCACAGATTGTGGTCTTCTACATTGTCTCATCGGGAAATGTTATACTTCTCACCTTATGAATAAAATAGGTGCTCCCCTTTTATCTATTCTACGTATTGGGGAGTCATGTGAGACTTTGAGAAAGGGTTCCCTTGAATAAAAGTAAAATTTAAAAAACTCTGATCTATTTGTCTTCTTTCATTTACACTGCTTAGGATAGTATCAGAAATCAGAATAGATGCTTAACAAATATTAGCTGTTATTATATCCTACAGATGGAGAGATTGAGGCCCATGTTGACTAAATGACTTGTACACAGCAAGATATTTAGCAGCAAAGCCAGATTCCAGCCTGTGTCCTGACTCCTAGATCATTTCTCTTTTCATTCTATCACAGTTGCCTCCACATTCTATCCCAAGAAAAGAGCTAAAATTTTAAGGCAGACATGAACTGTTTTTACTGTCCCGTTGATCCTACCCTCTTCTTGGTCTTACTAAAAGCTTCACAAGAGAAAGGACAAAGAGGAGAGAAAGGAGAAGACAGGATCTCTCTAAAACATGTTTACAAATCCCAAAGTCCCCCTACCCAAGAAGTTAGAGGATGAATTAAAAAGAGCCCCACACCCCAATCAAAATCCCAGCAAGTTATTTTATGTGCATCACCAAACTTCTTTTAAAGTGTATATGAAGAGCCAATGTCTATATAGCCAAGACAACGCTGAAGCTGAAGAACAAAGTTGGAGGACTGACACTACTAAACTTCAAGACTTATTGTAAAGCTATAGTAATCATGACAGTGTGATATCGGTGAAAGTCTAGACAAATTGAACAGTGGAACAGAATTAAAAGCCCAGAAGGTGACCCACACAAATATAGTCAACTGATTTTTGACAAAGAAGCAAAGACTACATAAAGGAACAGAGATAGTGTTTTCAACAAATGATGCTGGAACAACTAGATATCCACGAATCTAGACACAGCCCTACATCCCTCACAAAAATTAACTCAAGATGGATCATTGGTCTACATGGAAAATGCTAAGCTATAAAACTCCTAGAAGAAAGTGGGAGAAAACCTAGATGACCTTGGGTTTGTCAGTGAACTTTTAGATAAAACATGGAAGATGAGACTCAGGAAAGAAATAGTTGACAAGCTAGACTTCATTTAAAAAGTCTGTTCTTCCAAAGATACCATTAAGAGAATAGAAGGACAAGTCATTGACTGGGAGAAAACATTTACAAAAGACCATCTGATAACTGTTATCCAAAATATTCAGAGCACACAAAACTTAAAAACAAGAAAATAACTCAATTTTAAGATGGGCCAAAGACTTTAACAGATATCTCACCCAAGAAGATGTGTAGGTGGCAAAAAATAATATGAAAAGATACTGCATATCATATGTCATCAAGTAAATACAAATAAAAACGAGATACCACTACATACTTCGGAAAATAGTTAAAACACTAGTGAAAATATGAAGAAACAGGAACTCTCATACATTGTGGGTAGGAGTGCAGAATGCCACTTTGGAAGACAGTTTGGTGGTTTCCTACAAAACTAAACATAGTCTTACCATATGATCCAGCAGTCACAGTCCTTAGTATCTATCCAAAGGAGCTGAAAATGTTTGTCTGCATGGAAACCTGCAGAAGAATGTTTAAAGAAGCTTTATTCGCAATTGCCAAATCTTGGAAGCAAGTAAGATGTCCTTCAGTAAGTCAATGGATTAAAAACAACAACAACAACAAACCTGTGGTACATCCACACAATACAATATTTTTCAGCACTAAGAAGAAATGAGTTATTAAGCCATGATAAGACATGGAGGAAACTCAAGTGCATGTTATTAAGTGAAAAAAGCCAATCTATAAAGGCTACAGGCTTTTGATTCCAACTGTATGACACTCTGGAAAAGACAAAATTTTGGAGACAATAGAAAGATCAGTGGTTGCCAGGGATGGGGTGGGGATGTTTTTGTTGTTGGGAGGAATGGTGGGGAGAGATAAATAGGCAGCACAGAGGAATTTTAGGGCAGTGAAAATACTCTGTATAATCTTCTAATGATGCATATGTCACTATACATTTGTCTAAAACCAAAGGAATACAATATCAAGAGTGAACCCTAATGTAAACAATGAACTTTGGATGATGCAATAAATGTACCATATCATTCTGGTGAGTGATACTGTACATTTTGATAATGGGGGAGGTTATGCATGTGTGGGAGGAGAGAGTATATGGGAAATCTTTGTACCTTTTTCTCAATCTGGCTATAAAACTAAACTGTTCTAAATGAAGCTTAAAAAAAAAAAAAGATTAAGGGGACTTCCCTGGGGAATCTAGTGGTTAAGACTCTAACCTCCCAGTATACAGGCCTGGGTTTGATCCCTGGTCAAGGAACTAGATCCTGCATGTCTCAACTAAGACCCAGTGCAGTCAAATAAATAAATAAAAGAGTCCTAAGCAGGATGGGAGGGAGAGGAGGAAGCTGAAATAGAATCCTGCTGGTGCGTGCGTTCTAAGTTGCTCAATCATGTCTGGCCTTTTGCAACCCCACAGACTGTAGCCCCTAAGCTCCTCTGTCCATGAGATTCTCCAGGCAAGAATACTGAAGTGAGTTGATATGCCCTCCTCCAGGGGATCTTCCCCACCCAGGGATCAAACCCACTCCTCTTGTGTCTCCTGCATTGGCGGGCAGGTTCTTTAGCACTAGTGCCACCTGGGATTCCCAGAATCCTGCTCATAGAAATTCAAATTAGCAACTAATCCCTGGATTATACCAGGGGCACTGTTCTAGGCACTAGAGGGTTTCAAAGGATTGTCTTCAACAGGTTAAAATCTTGGTATAGAGACAAGGCAAAAACACAGTTAAATAAAACAAAAGCTGCAATTTCCAAAACCGTGAGATAAGTAAATGGAATTAAAGTCATTCTCAAAGGGATTAGAACACGGCCTCTCTTGAAGCCCAGTAAATTTTCAAGCTTAATAATGTTCTACCAAAATATGAATGGCATTTTCCCCATCTCCTGCCCAATTCCTAAGGAAATGGTGGGTGTAGTGAAAGTGTTAGTCACCCAGTTGTGTCTGACTCTTTGTGACCCCATAGTCTCTAGCCCTGCAGACTCCCCTGTCCATGGAATTCTCCAGGCAAGAGTACTGGACTGGGTAGCCATTCTCTTCTCCAGGGGATCTTTCTGACCCAGGGACTGAACCCAGGTCTCCCACACTACAGGCAGATTCTTTACCATCTGCACCATTAGATGAGTGTAGTAGTTGTTCAGTCGCTCAGTCATATCCGCTTCTTTGAGACCCAATGGACTGCAGCACGCCAGGTGTACCTGTCCTTTGCCATCTCCCTGAGTTTGCTCAAACTCGTGTCTATTAAATTGGTGATGCCATCCAACCATCTCATCCTCTGTCGTCCCCGTCTCCTCTTGCTTTCAATCCTTCGCAGCATCAGGGTCTTTTCCAGTGAGTTGGCTCTTCACCTAGGATGGCCAAAGTACTGGAGCTTTAGCTTCAGCATAAATCCTTCCAATGAATATTCAGGGTTGAGGTGAGTATAAAGGGATGGTCAAACCATGCACTGTAGAGCGACGCTGTCTTGGATGAAATCCTGTCACACTCTTCTGCTGTCTGGGTGATCTTGTGTGTTATCCAACTTCTCTGTGCCTTGATACCCAGCTTCTAAATCAGTAATAATACATCTATTCTTACAGTTGTTGCCAGGATTAAATGAAAGGCACTTTGAACAATGCCTGACACATAGTAAGTCCTTACTAAATTTTAGTGATTATAATTCTCCACTTTTTTCTTGAGAATTCAGGGCCAAAGGAGTATTTAAAGGCTTTTGGTGATCCTTCCATGCCACCCCCACTGGCTGTCATTTTACTGTCTAGTCCAGCTTCTGTTTTGACATTTAGTCAGTATTGTAGACCAAAGGAAAGGAGAATTATCTCCCATATAGGTAAAGCCTCTTCCAAGAAATCAACCGAAGACAAACAGATTTGATCTTTGGAGATGACAGCCTGTGATTTTAAGGGAGAGAAGTGAGGTGAAGAGACTGCTCAGTTTGCGGGTAATATAGGAAAACTAACAGTAGTCATTGGAGAAGGTGATGGCACCCCACTCCAGTACTCTTGCCTGGAAAATCCCATGGATGGAGGAGCCTGGTAGGCTGCCGTCCATGAGGTCGCTGAGGGTCGGACACGACTGAGCGACTTCACTTTCACTTTTCACTTTCATGCATTGGAGAAGGAAATGGCAACCCACTCCAGTGTTCTTGCCTGGAGAATCCCAGGGACAGGGGGAGCCTGGTAGGCTGCTGTCTATGGGGTTGCACAGAGTCGGGCACGATTGAAGCAACTTAGCAGCAGCAGCGGCAACAGCAGTCATTGAAAACACCAGGCTGTGGGAATGTGTCTTGAAGGGAAACTAGGTCTGGCTGTAGACCATGAGAAGGAGGTTAAATTTTTTCCTTCCTTCATGGACCTTGGCTGATAGAGCAGCTGCCATATTGAACATAGCTGACCTCCGTGCCAGACAGAAGAGTGCGCTGGGGACTCTCAAAACAGCAATTAAATGCTCTGATTTATTTCATTTTTTTCAGTTTCTCTGTCAGAAACATTCACATGGCCTGAGGCAACCAAAAAGGGTGGAAAACATGCAACCTGACCACATGTCAGATTGTAGAGCGCTGGAAATATCTGGTAAATAGTTCCTCTAGTAAATGCTGATGAAAATATAAATATCTGTAGACTGGGATAGATTAGAGAAAAACAAACAAAAGCAACTTCTACATTTTCCAGCAACCAGTACTCTTTGCTAAGTCTTTGTGATATTGTTTTAATTTGGGATCCATTGACAGTGGAAAATTACTTTGCTTGGCTGAGCCTAATTCATGCAGCTGACAAGGAATGAGTTTGAAGTAGGTCTGACGTGACCCGGTTTTGATTCATAATTTGCTGTTTACCACATTTATCTTTAGGGCAAAGGACTTCCTTGTCCATGAGGCATGATTTTTCCATCCCTCAAGAAGCCCATGAAGGTTTGCTGGCCATTGCAACCATACACGTTGGTTTTTCTGTGACAATCTCAATTTAAAATCTTCAACACATTTTCCTCATAGATTGGTCAGACGGTCAGAAATTAGGTCTCTCTTCCAGAGGTCGAGAGGATAACCTGTTGTTTAGAGTCTGGAGGACAGAGAAGAGTCCACAGCCTCCATGAGTAGTTCCTCCATAAATAGAATAAATGAGCTTCCAACGCCACTCTCTAATCCACACGCTCTGGCCCTACACACAAATTTTAAATATCCAGAGATCCCACTTTCGGTAACTTGTGTCACTTATAGCTCTTCTGGGGGTGTTGTACAGCCACTCTGCTTATCGTCTTTCATCAATACGCAGCTCATTGGTCTCCTCCAGTCGATGGCCCTCCATCTTCTCTATGTTGGTCCGCTCTTACCTGCAGGGCAAGCGTAATTTTCACAGTATCATCCTAGAGTTATTGGTGTAACAATCTTTCCAGTCTAGAAATGCCTTTGAACTAGGGGCTGGATAGACAAAAAAAATGAGAAAAACCCAGCGACCAAGATCTCTTTAAAAAGGTTTGAAAGTATGCTTAAAATAGTTAAATATCTACATTGCAAATAACAGGAGCTCAATAAATGCTCAAATTAGTGAATTTGTGTTTTGCATATTCTTTCTTGAGGATTTCCTGTTATCTTTCTACATGTCAAAGTGACTGTGAAAAGTGAAAAGAACACAGACTGATAAAGTGAATGTCAGGAAACAAAGCTATCACTTATTAGGAAGGTTCTGCCCATGTAACCCTGCTAGCTCATAGTATTTTAGGAAGAGTGATGAGTGATTTGCCCGAATCCAGTCATCTCTAATCTACTCCCCCTTGTGGTCGGTGTGAGACCTACAGGCTGGTTTGGGTTTCCTCTTTGTGGCTTTCACTCTTTTAGCGCCATGTTCTAACCTAGAGAAACAATCATTCACTGACAAAAACGAAACTCAGATTCCAAATATTTTAACAGTAGACGTAGTCTAATGTGAATGCAGAAAGACCCAGGGAGCCGGTCCTTTTTCTTTAAGAACCAGTTCACAGTCTACCCCATTCAGAAAGTGTTATCTGATTTCTTGCTCTTTGGGTCTTGGGGTTCACTTTGTGGCTTCCTGCTTCAAGATGTCTATCACGCAGCACTTCCTTGGTGGTCCAGTGGCTAAGAATCCACCTTGCAGTGCAGGGAACATGGGTTCAATTGCTTGCCCAGGAACTAAGACCCAATGAAGATCCGGTGTGCTGCAACTAAGACCGGATGCAGCTAAATATATATATATATATTAAAGATGCTTATCAGTTTGTATGTCTGCTTCCTAGATAGTCATCCCTACTGGACTATGAACCACTTGGGTAGGGCGGGGAAAGTAGGAGCAGGAACTGTGTCACTTTATCTCAAAACATGTCTAGTGCCAGGTATAGAACAGAGGTTCAGTAAATTTTTGTTGATATAAACCAGTGGTTTTTGCCATTAAAACTTTAGGCCAACAGCATAATGCCTTGGGATCTCAATTTTCTCATTTATATATTTAGCATGTTATAAATGGTATAAAGTTTGGACATTAAGTCCCAAAAGAGGCTATTAATTGGGCATTATTTTTTATCATCAGAATATTCTGCAAGGACTACTCACTTTTTGATTATCAGATCTTTTTCTGTGGGGCTTTTAAATAACTTTTCAGTGTTATAAGATTGCATGCTGCATGTCGTGGTCTGGTGATGTTAGAGGTGGGAATGGAAAATAGCCCTTTTATGATTAGCAATGGAGAAGGAAATGGCAACCCACTCCAGTATTCTTGCCTGGAGAATTCCATGCACAGAGCAGCCTGGAGGGCTATAATCCATGGGGTTGCAAAGAGTCAGACGCAACTTAGTGACTAAACCACCACCACCACATGACTAGCAAAGATGGAATTAAAGAGATTTGTTTATGGTATAAGTAATTGCATGAATAGTTCTTTTTCAAAGAAAAACATCTATTTCATGAAGAGGTCAAAGAAGTTCATATTTACATATTTTTCAAACTGAAGACATACCAGCTCATTCTTGAAGTATTTCTTCCCCTTGGCTTGGAGCTTCCTTTAGTCAAATTTCTCAACATATCAAATTTTAGCAATTTGACTCGAAGGACTACAAAGCATTATTCAGTAAATATTCAGTTTGTGTTCAAGACATTTGAGGATGATGAAAATATAAGAAAAGGTTACTGAGCTTCCCCCCAAAAGTTTTACATTTCTACTTTGGTTCAATGAATGAACATGGAGAAAAATGTATATGATAGTGAATCTAAGAACTTCAACAGTTAATACAGATTCTGCCATAAAACAAAATTGTATCCAAACTGTTCAAGATCTAGAGGACATTAGAAAGGGTCAATATGAGTTTTTCAGTGAGACCTAATAACTCAATGTCTTATTCTGCTCTATTGCGGTTTTGTGAGAATCTGGGTCTGTCTGAGGCAGAGAGCTGTGCTCAGAGGGTTACTGAAAGCTGAAACTTTGTTCTCTCTGAGGTAAGGAGCATTCAGAAGTGGGAATGTTTGGAGAAGACAGTTCTTGCAAAACCGAAGTAAAAATTTTTCAACTTAAAGTAAATTTGAAAGTCTATGGATATTTTTAATGAACTAATTTAGGAGGGAGGAAATCTTCAACTCATCAGAAAATAGAATATGGAGTAAAGAAAAGAAAAATAAATTCTTTAGATAAGAGAATCTTTATTGCTAACCTTTTTTCCTTTCTTTCTTTCTTTTTCTTTCTTTTTTTTTTTTTTTTTTAAGAAAACCTCACTACTAGCTTGTAAAGATGGGCTGTTAGATTATAAAGAACTGCAGCTTGAAATGTAAAGTGGCCCCATAATGAGGTCTTTCTGCCTTTTTACCTTTATTGCAATCTTTCCAGGAATGTAGGTGCATGTAAATCTGTGTGGATAAGATTGCAATGACTCCTAGCAGGCTAGCTGGGAAAAGGTAGCCCTATTAAAATCAGAAGGGCCTTGGTTTCTGAGGTTTTTATTTTTCCTAGGTAAAAAATCCACCAGAAAGCCTTACCAAATATCTAAGGATGATTACCAGGAATGATCTCAAATCTTCCATTTATTATCCTTGAGAATAAATAAAGTTCATGTCATTTTGGAGTTCTAGCCAATAATAAAAAGTTACTAACTTTGTGACCACATAGACCTGTTTTCTTTAGTGAGTATGCATGTACTTCCATTTTTTCCCCTTTGGTCTTTTCCTAGGAAAATAATTGTATATTCATATATCAGAGCTATTGGTCTTTTTTTGTGTGTGTGATTTGACAGAACCAGGCTTCCTTGGTGGCTCAGGCAGTAAAGAATCTGCCTGCAGTGCATGAGGCCCATGTTTGATCCCTGGGATGGAAGATCCCTTGCAGAAGGGAATGGCTACCCACTCCAGTATTCTTGCCTGGAGAATCCCAGGGACAGAGGAGCCTGGTGGGCTATAGTCCATGGGGTTGCCAACAGTAGGACATGACTGAGTAACAACACTCTCACTTTCAGGAACAGAAGAAATACTCAATAAATTGACTGACAGATGGTTAACAGACATCCATTTTAGGGATATAATGAAAATTCCATTTGGGTTATAACCAGTTTATATAATTTATTTTAATCACAGTCATTATTTTATCTAAAGTTTTCATTTTTCTCCTTTCATCTGGATTTCCTGACCTCAGAAAGATGAAGGACTTAGAATGAAGTCATTGAGAAAAGTCATCTCTAAAATCTGTGAAATAATGTCATGTGTGAGATTTGCTTCAGAGGGGGCAGGTATGGGAAGGGTAAAGATAAACAAGACTGGCCAGGAGTTGACAATTGATAAAACTGAGTGGTGGGGACATGGGTGTGCTTTATACTATTATCTCTACTTTCCTATATATCAGAAAATTTTCACTATATAAACTTAAAAAAAAAAATTGGTAGGGTAGAGACAGAGCCCTGTGTTATTAGTTCCTGGGTCTTTTCCAAGTGTTTTGTTTGGCTTTTTGTTTCTTTTCTTCTGTGTACCTTACTTCAAAGACAGGCGGGGTGGAGAAAGCATCTCTAGGATCAGCACTGTGATAGTCCTATTTATCTCCCTAGCCCCAGGCCTCCTCTTAAGGAGTTTCTAGGCAGAAATGAAGGCTTCTGGAAATTTCTCAATACTTATGCTTCAGCTCCCTACCTTAGTTCCCTTTAGCTTGTTTTCTAGGTTGGAGGGAAATGACCTTTAGTTTCAGCAATCCCTGGGAATGCGGTGGGGGAGGTGGTTTTCTGTCTGAATGACATCATGGCAGCGTTCCTGCCTGAGGAGGGTGCTGCAAGAATCTTTTTTCCTGTTGCCTCCAGAGACACTCTGTGTGCTAAGTCACTTCGGTCGTGTCCAACTCTGTGTGACCCTACGGACTGTAGCCTGCCAGGCTCCTCTGCCCATGGGATTCTCTAGGTAAGAATACTGCAGTTGGTTCTCATTTCCTTCTCCAGAGGATCTTCCCTACCTAGGGATCAAACCCAGGTCTCTTTTGTGTCTACCTGCACTGGCAGGCAGGCTCTTTACCACTAGCGCCACCTGAGAAGCCCAGGGATACAGGTCAACTCAAATCACCTGTTGCTGACTAAGCCAGATTTTCATTAATTATTTTGGTAATCATGTTGGCAACTTTTCCTTTCTTTGAGCCTTTGAAAAAAACAAACATATAAAGCTGATTCTATGGGATCACACAGAGTTGGACACGACTGAAGCGACTTAGCAGCAGCAGCAGCATGGTGAATGGAAGAAAGATAAGATTTTTAACCAAACTAGTGTACCTTGACCAAATTGTATTGTGTCCTGTGGGCGAGGACTGCCACTGTCCAGACTATCTGATCTGTCTCTTCTGATCTTGCACATTTTACTGGTCATTGTGTTAGTTGCTCAATCATGTCTGATTCTTTGCAGCCCTGTGGACAGGGGCCCACCAGACTTCTCTGTCCATTGAATTCTCTAGGCAAGAATACTGGAGTGGGTTGCCATTCCCTTCTCCAGGGGATCCTCCTGACCCAGGGATTGAACTCAGGTCTCCTGCTTTACAGGCAGATTCTTTACCATCTGAGCCGCTAGGGAAGCCCTTTACTGGTCACATGTCTCCACAGAGAAAAAATATTCAAAGGTTGTCTTCGCTCAAAATTTTCTCACACTCCTCCACTGTGTTCACTTTGCTTACTTTATATAACTGAGCCAGTGTTAGCTTTCCTCTTTTTCTCCAATTAACAAATGCTCAAATTTACGCATAATACAATGGAATTCAATATGTTTCTAAGAAGTCTGCTCTAAGCATCATAATATGTTTGTAACACTACAATAAGGTAAAAATTGCTTTGGTCAACTTGATGATTAAATGTTGGTTAACAGAATCAAAGTATTTTTGAGCTAGAGAGAGTTTTTGTTTAGTCTCTGAAGATTATTCTAGCTAACTTTCTTATTTTACTCAGTGGAGGCCCCCCAAAACAAAATATCTTTTCCACCATCATAGGTCCCTTAACAGAAAACTTGAGTTGTTTTTGGTATCTCTGAAGAGCTGTTTCACAAGGCTTGACAAGAAGATAAACTGAGCCTGTTCATAGTTCAAAAGTTAGTGGTAACCTCTAGGAGCTACAGCTGAGTAGAAAAACAAGTTGATATCCTCAGCTTTAGTTCATGCAGGACACGTCCCAAGGAGTCTAAAGCTTTAGAATTCTCTGGAAGACAATGTCATGTTTCTGTTACCGAAGAAAATAGAGAAAAGAGCCACAAAAAGATCCAGTTCCAGAATTCTGTTAACGTGCATTTGGGAAATCAAAATATCCTTCTCATATTCAAAGAAAATAATTATTGTTAAAGTACATTTTGAAGACGTCTGCTTTTAATAATACTTTCTTTAGAGAATAGATACTCCAAAAAATTGGGAAAATAGATTCAGCCTCAAGTCAAATATTCTCTATGCACCATACTGATAAGATGGAAATGGGGTGGGGGCGAAGCTCTTTTGAAAAGGATCAGTAAAAGGAAAATATATTACCAACTGAAATGCATTCAACATTGAGTTCTGTTTAAAGAATAAAATATTTATAAGAATCAACTTTCTTCTTCTTATGAACCGTATATTACTTATAGCTGTATGAAGGTACTTGAAAGAAAACAGAAAAAGGCAATTTCAAACTGTTTGCATTCACTTATCTTTTTTAAAATTTTGACTAATTCCAACCACTGCCACCAAATGTAGAATCTTTTCTAGTCTAGAGGCAACAGGGGCCAATTTAAACAACAGGAGTGGCCTTAACCACTCTTTCTCTTGTGGTTTTGAGAGAGTGAAGGGAAGTGGAGGGAAAAAAAAGTCAGGAGTGTAGATGAAAGGGCTACTTTCTAACAACCTTTTAAAAGTAAGATTCTTAGAAATATTTAACCCTTGTAAACTTTGCCTCCCGTATTTGCCAAGCGTCTAAGAGAAAGAAATGAAAGAGACTGTAATAGTGGGTTATTAAGATAGAAAGAACAATGGCAACAAAGGTAAATCCAGGGGAGAAGGGCGCCTGGGTATAGACCCCAGAGAAGGGATCAGGTTGTAAACGTTGGGACCCTTGGCGCTCGGAACCACTTGACCTTTTCATCTGCGGACAGTGTAAAATAAATAACACCCTACACTTCTTATTTTCATTCCAGTTGGCTCAAGTGCATGAACTTTGAGAACTGGGTCATCTGTTCCTGCTACTACTGAGAAAACAAAAATTTGAGCTGAGTAATTTTACCATGTATATACCTGATTATGTATCAAAAGAATCTTTTGAGAAAATTGGATAGTGAGTGGACCTTTTAAACCAGAGACATTATTTTAAGGAGCAGCCTGTAAACCAGTGCCTTTCCAAACTGTTTTCGCTCATATGATCCATTGCAAGAAATATATTTTATATCCCAACACAGGTATAGGCACACATACAAATAAATCTGAGTTACTAAAAAGTTTTGTGAAAAAAATATTTTTCATTACTAGGTATGATACATTCTGATATTTGTCATTTAACTCTAACCTTTTTTTCCTGCAAGTTCTGGTTTGTAACCCACTAAATTGATTTTCGGAGAAGGCAATAGCACCCCACTCCAGTACTCCTACCTGGAAAACCCATGGTCGGAGGAGCCTGGTAGGCTGCAGTCCATGGGGTCGCTGAGGGTCGGACACGACTGAGCGACTTCACTTTCACTTTTCACTTTCATGCATTGGAGAAGGAAATGGCAACTCACTCCAGTGTTCTTGCCTGGAGAATCCCAGGGACGGGGGAGCCTGGTGGGCTGCCATCTTTGGGGTTGCACAGAGTTGGACATGACTGAAGCGACTTAGCAGCAGCAGCAGCAAATTGATTTTACCACCAACTAAAGAACTGAGACTCAGTGTGTGAAACCCAGACATGAACACAGCAGGGCGCTGGATGGACTCAAGAATAATATGAGATTCAAGCATATTTGATTTGAAGCAGACAAGTTTTGTAGAATTCAGAAGTTACTACCTTTGATACTTATTTGCCGTAACGTAAAGCTTTGAACTTTATGAAATCAAGCAATTTTTGGCACTCAATATGTAGCTTCCACTGGTAAAAAAATTATTTGGCAATATAGTTCTTTTAAATATACATGTTACAACGAAAAGGATGGTTTCTGAGTTCTAGAAGGTCCAAGTATGAAATTGGGGCCTGAAATAGTAAAGCAAATAGTCTAAGCAGAAAGCTGCAAGGAAGAAATGGACAACAGTCTGGAAGTAGCAAAGAGTTCTGAAACATTTCAAAACATTCACTATGACATTGCATTTTTACTACTGAATTTACTTTTCCAAGGGATGATGAACACTTCCAAGAATTTCACAATTAAGGGATCTTAAACTTCCTCTATGCCCCTGTTTGATAAATGCAAGTTTTCTCTCTGTGTTATTTCTTCATTCATTAAAGATAAATTTATTGAACATTTACAATGTGTCTAGAAATCTAGAAATGAGCCAAAGGGGGGAAAAAAAGCCTATCCTCAGCATGACAACAATTCATTAGAAGGATTAAAAGGTTAGCATAAGTACCCTATGCAAAATTGACAATCTTCCCCAATAAGAAGTGAGATCCCTCTTCTGACTGTTGAGTCCCCTTTCAACCCCTTATTTCTCATCCCAGAGGACTCAATTCATCCAGTGGCAGGCTTTTTCTATATTGGACAACTCTGGCTGTTAGGAAGTTCTTTATATTAAATTGTTTACTCAGTGACACCCATCACCAATCCTATTTCTGTCCTTACACAGTTTAATAAGAAACAAATTTAGAGTAAACTCAGCTTTGCTAAATTGACATCAGGAAAGAATGCACATTCCTAAGACACGATGAAAATCTGAGCAGGTCCTATTCTCTGACATCTCAGTCTGAGAGAGGTTACCTCCTGGACTGAATTTCTAAAACAGAACCATAGACTATTTTAGCTGACAGAGACCCTGCAAAGATTAAGCCAACTCCTATAATTCTTCAAACAAGAAGATGAGTTTGTAACCTAATCCACTGAAATATTTTCTAGGAAATAAAATTCTGATTTCACTAAGACATCAGCGGGAAAATGAGATTCACTTTTAGGAAGTTAATTGTCAGCCCTGCTGAAATTGATTTTTCTTCCTGATGCTGACATTTGATATGGTTCAGCCCCTGAAATAACCTTAAACCTAAAGCTTTTTGCTTTATGATGAAGAAAATGTGTTGGTAATATCCCCAACTGGGCTGAAGTTAGGACACATGTAAATTATAGTGGAAGCTTTTTTAAAGCTGCGGATTATTATTCTTATAATAAAATATAAGTTTACCAAGTACATTTACAAACCTGCTTGTATAAAGCCTCACAAAAAACTTTGAGGAAGATATTTTCAACACTTTATTTCATAAATATAAATCAAGGAAGAACACTTTTACACTCATAGCAAACTAGAACTGAAAATGAAAAGTGAAAGTGAAAGTTGCTCATTCGTGTCCAACTCTTTTCGACCCCATGGACTATGGAATTCTCCAGGCCAGAACACTGGAGAAGGTAGCCTTTCCCCCTCTCCAGGGGATCTTCCCAACCCACGGATTGCACTCAGGTCTCCCACATTGTGAGCGGATTCTTTACCCGCCAAGCCACAAGGGGAGCCCAAGAACACTCGAGTGGGTAGCCTATCCCTTCTCCAGCGGATCTTCCTGACCCAGGAACGGAACCCGGGTCTCCTGCATTGCAGGTAGATTGAACTGAAAAGAGGTGAAATGATTCTCTAACTCCTTGGTCGTTCAGAAACTTAAGCTTGAAAGGGTTAAGCAATGTGGTAGACTCAGTACTAGAATTTAAGAATCAGCCTCAGGAGATCCTATCGTGCAAGGTTCTGCAGGTGTTTGTCAGAATTCTACGGGAGTATTTTGTAAGTCTCTTTATATTCTTCTAACATTTATAAGTAGAGTCATGCTATACATAGTGTCATGCAACTTTATTTTCTCACGTGCCTATAACTTGGACATCTTTCCATGTTGATACCCATGTTTCAATCTCATTGTTATTTTTGAAAGATGAAATAACTGGTATTCAGTCTATATGGTCCAACACAACCATACCTATTATTTGTGGCTAGCATGGGTCCTCGGAGAAGGTGATGGCACCCCACTCCAGTACTCTTGCCTGGAAAATCCCATGGATGGAGGAGCCTGGTAGGCTGCAGTCCATGGGGTCGCACAGAGTCGGACACGACTGAAGTGACTTAGCAGCAGCAGCAGTGTGGGTCCTCACTTGTCCTTGCCCCTGCCATACTGATGATTAGTATTTTGAAGACTTATTTCTAGTCCATTTTCTGAATTCCAAAAATAGGGCAACTGAATCTTTCAATTCTTGAATGTAGCTAATCATATTTCTCAAAAAATCTAGAACTCAACAAAGGCTAGCACTATGTGATAAATACGTAAATCTTCACAAAGCAAGGAAGACAATTTAGGATTCTGAGAGCAAAGCAGAGGTCTTCCTATAGTTACCTCGGCCAAATTTGGACTCTGATGTTTGGCAACAAAAGATAACTTTCATCCTTTGATTTTCAACAAGAATTCTGATGGTTGGAGCACCTTCTGTAAATGTTGTAATCATGTTTACTTTTGAGTTAATTTAAAGAAACTGTAAGCTCTAATGATATTCTCTAGCAGTTAATAAAATCCAGCTGATATTTGAACAAGGTGAGAGTTTGGGCAGTAGTTGAAAATCCAGTATAAATTCTCAGTTGGAACTCCATATCCATGGTTCCAAATCCCTGGATTCAAACAACCACAGATGGTGTAGTACTGTAAGCTGTAGAATCTACTTTTGAAAAAAACCTAGTATTGGTGGACCCGTGCAGTTCACCACCCGGGCTTTCCAGGTGGTGCAGTGATAAAGAATCTGCCTGTCAATCCAGGAGACCCAGGTGACCAGAGTTTGATCCCTGGGTTGGAAAGATCCCCTGGAAGAGGAAATGGTAACTCCCTCCAGTATTCTTGCCTGAAGAACTCCATAGATAGAGGAGCCTGATGGGCTCCATCCATGGGGTCACAAAGAGTCAGACACGACTGAGCACAGTTCACTGCTTTGAGCAGTTCAAACCTGTGTTGTCTGAAGGAGCCCCTGTAGAATTTTTCCCTTCCACCATCTTTGGTCATGGGAGCAAACAATTGAACAGAACACTGTTTTGATGCCACCATGAAAATGGCTGAAAAGGACAATGATTTGATTGATGGCAAAAATTGATGTTTGTCATTTGATGGTAGAATTGGACAAGAAAATATTTTGTAATTTTTTCTTAATTTTCTTCCCGGCTGTAGTTTTGACAGAACACACAGTGTAAAGTTTCTTTTAAACTTCGAACTTCAAGATAGAAAACTTTCAATACCTTTGTGAATTCCCAGTTCAGTTTCATGTGTTGCCGACACCTGTGCCTTGAAGAAAAATAAGCAACTTCATAGCATTTTAAAGTAAATTTGCACGATCCTGACTCATGTGTATCAAAATGATAGTCAGTCACAACAGTCCTGTTGAGTGTTGAGATTTAAAGCACATTGGGAAGTTGAATTTTTTTTTTTGCAATAAACAAGAAACCATAATTGACATGTTTCTTTTTTTTTTCTTTCAGCTATAATGAACCACATTCCAAATAATAATAACAATGTAAAAATGAGGAGTACTGAAGGGAAAGTGTCTAGTCAGCTTGGTTGAGTAATGAATGAGGCTGCTGGTGGTGATGGCTGTTTTTTCTCCAAAGATTCAGTCTTTCTAGATCTCCGAGAAATTGAATTTTTATTTTTCATCATTACATTTACTCTTAGTATAATACCTGTCATCATTTACTTTGATAATCTCTACTTATTTCTTGCAACTTTCCCAATATATGGGCAGGAAGAAAATAGAATAAGAGATAGAAATACATTATGAGGGCCTGAAAGCTTTATTTTTGTACTAAATTACTGTAAAATCAAGGCAAGCTTTAAAATAAAACACCTCATCTTAAAACATAAAACATTATGTTCATGTTATGATATAGAACCGTGTATATTATACCACATGGCTGTTAACATCAGAAGTAGCTAATAAACATGTCCTACCCCTAATTAATGTAGGACCAACTCTGAATATTTCTTCATTCTAACTTCAGCGCATCAGACTAGTCAATGTGATTTGGTTTAGGTTTTCTTATTTTAGATACTTTTATGAAAACAACAAGTATTGCTTTTGATTCTGCTCCCTGCCCCTGAGCCAACCCATGAAATATATTATAAAATTGTGCATGATTTTCAAATGACAGAATAACCCTCTCTGGAGGTTCTGTTATTCTAAACTCAGTTTTCTGTACCAACAAGCCTATTGTGACATCTGTATATTTGCTCTTAGATATTCCTTTCTTTGATCTAAGAAGGTGAATCCTGTTTAAATGAAAGGAAACATTGCCAAGAGGACTCCTGTGTAAAGATGGTGCCAGTCATTAACATTAGCATAAAATGTTGAATTCAGATAATTAACATATATTGCAGGGTCTCTGAGGACCTGTGTCAGGCTCAGTGATAGCAGGGACATGCTCCTGAAGAGCAGTTGACCTTTGTCATTGGTGTTTCATTGGGCAATGCTGGACAAGCTGGTTTACTTTGGGGCTCAAGATTGTCATCTATGAATTAGATTGGTAGTTTTCTAAGTCTGGGGACTTTCAGGTTTCCCCTTGGGAATGGAAACTAACCAGAGTAGCTCTTGGTTACCTTATTTATATATAGATTTTTACTTTTATATATTGCTTTTCTTAGATATATATTTCTGCTCTAATTATATACTGCTTTTTTCTTTTCAAGGCTTCTTTGGAAGAAAAAGTTTTGCAGCTAAAATATTAAAAATGAATAATTCTGAAAATAATTCTACTAGATGACTTTTAAAACTGTAACCTCCAATGACTTCCAATATTCTGTAACTTGATCCTGTTTTCTCTATTTACAGTTGCTAAGCCTCCTGCAAGGGCATTTTTCACAAAGAGGAGAGAAGAGAGGTAGGGGGTGTTCTGGACATTGGCCAGACTAGGGACCATGGTATCTGGTGTATGCCTAGGTGGTGGGTGTGTAGGATGATTTAGCAATGTCTAACTTTGCCAGTTACTCAGTTTTGCCAAAGGCTAGCCTAGGAGCTCACCAGAGCATGGACCACCTACTTTGAGGTCATTCCTTCTGAGTGAGAGAAAAATTCCCCCTGAGAGACTTAAGAATTTCCACAAACAGCTCCATTTCAGAGATGTCATCTCTCTCTAGGAAGGGCATTTTCTGCCCCTTGTAAGAAGGACGTTTGAGGCTCAGTAAGCAATATGTAGTTAAAAAAATAAACATAAGAGAAAGGAATTCTCTATACAACAATCTTATCTGATATCTTTGAATATAAAACATATTGTGCCTATAGCTCTTTTCTCCTGTTCCCATTTGGAATGTTTTCTAAAGTTGTTCCAAAACAACTCTTTTAACAAGGTCAAAAGAAATTTTAGGACTCTCTTTCAAAAGTCCTTTAAAATATCAGGAAGTGCAAAATCACTAAATAACTGACTTGTACTGACTGAAACAGAGCAGGATTGTTGATATTATTTTATGATGCTTAGATAAAATCCCTTCTTGGATTGGGAGCAAGACTGGAAAAGAGTAGAAGCTCTCTGGGATCAGTTGTTCCCAGAATCTTTTTCACTTAAGCCCATAAGCTTTGAACTTCATCTCCCTCCTTCCCCCTCTCCTTAAACTCTGGTCAGAATGAAGTCAAATGGGCAAATCTACAATGAGGTAGAGGAGATGAGTTCAGCTTGGGGGGTCCTAGCATCCTGCTGTTGATCCCGACTATGATAGCATATGTGGTTGGAGGTCTGAGACATGACATTCACCTTATAGAGAACAGAGAGAGATCAGCAGAGTAGGAAGTTTCCCAGAGATTAGAGGGAAGTTGGCAAACAAAGGTAAAGGCTACCTTGAGGACTGAGGTACAGGTAAAATGAAATTGTCCACAGATGATTCTCAGTGATCTTTGAATTACTAAGCCTTGTGAGTGACTTCTGGCCAAGAACAAATTTGAATTTTAGGTGTGTGGTAGGTGTAAATCTTATTTTTGATTTCTTTCGAGATTGCTTCTTGACCTATGTGTTGTTTAGAAGTCTGTTATTCAACTTTCATGTATTTTGGGATTTTCCAGTTATCTTTCTGTTATTGATTTCTAGTTTCATTCCATTGTGGTCCAAGAGCAGGTACTTTATGATTTTATTCTTTAAAATTTGTTGTGTATTTTATAGCCTAGAATGTAGTCTATCTTGGGGAATGTTTCATATGACCTTGAGAAGAACATGTATATTGCTGTTACTTGATGAAACAGTGAATCATACCCAGTTGGTTGATAGTAGTATTCAGTTCAACTGTATCCTTATCAATTTTCTGTCTGTTCGGTGTGTCCATTTCTTCTAAAGAAGTGTTGAATCTCCAACTACGATAGTGGGTTCATCCATTTCTTCTTTGGTTCTATCAGTTTTTGCCGCATGAGATTTGATGCTCTATAAGGCGCATACATACTGAGGATTGTTACGTCTTTTTGGAGACTTGGCCCCTACCATTATGTAATGCCCCTCTTTATCCCTGATAAGTTTCCTTATTTTGATGTCTGCTCTGTCTAAATTTAATATAGCTGCTCCTGCTTTCTACTGGTTAATGTTAGCATGATATATTTTTCTTTATCTTTTAACTTTTAATCTATATATTCCTTTACATTTAAAGTGAAATTGTTGTAGAAGATATATAGTTGGGTCTTATTTTTGGATCCACCCTGACAATCTCTATCTTTTAATTGGTACATTTAGACTATTGACATTCAGAATGATTATTGATATAGTGAGATTAATATTTACTATATTACTTACTATGTTTTCTATTCATTGCCCTTGTTTTTACTCCTACTTTTGTCTTCCACGTTTTTTTCTGCCTTTTGTAGTTTTATTGAGCATTTTATACAATTTCATTTTCTATTCTTTCTTAGCATAGCAGTTATGATTTTTCTTTTCCCTTTTCTTGATGATTACCCAAAAGTTGCAGTGTGCATAATATAGTAATCCGAGTCTACTTTCAGATGACACTCAACCACTTCATGGGTAGTGTGAGTACTTTATAAGAACAAAATAATACTAATTCTTCCCTCCCATCCCTGTATCATTGCTGTTATTCATTTCATTTATGGTGTGTACGTGTGCTGAGTCGCTTCAGTTGTGTTTGACTGTGTGCACCCCTGCGGACTGTAGCCCACCAGGCTGTTCTGTCCATGGGATTCTCCAGGCAAGAATACTGGAGTGGGTAGCCCAAGATCCATGTCAGCACTGGAGAGGAATCCTCAGGTTCCGGCCCCGACTCCACACAAGGTCTTAGGCCCCGGCATCGACGGGAGAGGAGTCCCGAGAGGCCCCCTAGTAACTCACAAGGGGACTGGCCTTTCCTGAGGCCACCAGAGCGGGTCCCTGAGGTCCCCGTCGTAACTCGAGAGCACCTGCCGAAACTTGAGAAAATCCAGGAGGTTCTCCCCTCCAGGCGAGATGAGGCCCATTTCCGCTGAGGCGTCTCGAGGCTAATCACACCTAACCTCTGGAACTTCGAAAGGTTCCTTCACACCCTTGCTGCAACTCAAGAAGTTCCCCGACATACCCGTCTGGGGATTGAACCTGGGTCTCCTGTATTACAGGCAGATTATTTACCATCTAAGCCACCTGGGAAGTCCTTCATTTATATATAAGCATATAAATGCATGAGGTATGTACGTGTTCAATCAAACAGTTTAGATCAATTAAAATTAAGAAAAATAAATGTTTTATTTTACTTTCATTTACTCCTTCTTTGGAATAAGATGCTCTTCCTTTCTTTCTGTAGATCTGAGTTTCTGCCCTATATTATTTTTCTCCTCTCTAAACAACTTTTTCAACATTTCTTGTAAGACAGGTCTACTGGCAACAAATTTTCTCACTTTTTCTTTGAAAAAGTCCTTATTCCTCCTTCAGTTTTGAAGGATAATTTCATAGGGTGCAGAATTCGAGATTGTTATCTGGAATTTGAGATTGTTGTCTCAAATTATATCTCTTGGGCTTCTCAGGTGGCACTAGTACTAGGTAAAGAACCTGCCTGCCAATGCAGGAGACTTAAGAGACCAGGGTTTGATCCCTGGGTCAGGAAGATTCCCCTGGAGGAGGGCACGGCAACCCACCCCAGTGTTCTTGCCTGGAGAATCCCTTGGACAGAAGAGCCTGGTGGGCTATAGTCCGTAGGGTTACAAAGAGTCGGACATGACTGAAGTGGCTTAACACACACGCGTGCATCTAACTCTTCTTCCTTGCACAGTTTTCAAAGAGATTGAATGTAGGTCTTATCTGTATTCCTCTGTGGGCAAGGTTTTTTCCCTTTAGCTTCTTTCAATATTATTTCTCTATCTGAATTTTTAAATCTATATTCTGTATTTTTATTTTTATTACTTTATATTTTCTGTAGTTTGAAAAATGATATGCCTAGGTACAGTTTTGTTTTGTTTTGTTTTGCCTGCTCAGTATTCTCTGAGCTTCCTGGATCTGCTGTTTGTGTCAGTTTTTGAATTCTCAGTTTTGAATATCACTCATGAATATTAGCAAATTGAAATTATTATTTTAAATATTTTATTTGTTCCTTTCTCTCTTTCTTATCCTTCTAGAACTCCCATCGTGTATGTGTTACATCTTTTTAGTTTTGCCATAGTCCTTGGATATTCTTTTCTGTTTCTTTTCAGTCTTTGTTCTCTTAGTTTTTTAATTTTGGGGATTTTATTGAGATATCCTCAAGTTCAGAGATTTTTTTTTTTCCTCAGCTGTGTCCAGTCTACTAATAAGCTTCATTTCTATCACAGTGTTCTTGATCTCTGGCATTTCTTTTTTTAAAACTATTTTTAATTGACAGATAGTTGCTTTACAGTATTGCACTGGTTTCTACCAAACATCAGCATGAATCAGCCATAGGTATACCCCTGTCCCCTCCCACTTGAACATCCCTCCCACCAGTTTGCCTGATTTCTTTTTTCTAAGATTCACATCTCTCTGCTTACATGGCTTAGCAGTTCTACTTTGTTTATTAGATCCCTTAGCATATTAATCATTGTAGTTTTAAATTCCTGGTCTGATAATTCCAACATTCTGATTCTTGTTCTCCATCTCTTCAAATTGTGTGTGTGTGTGTGTGTGTGTGTTTAATTTTTCAGTATGCTTTGTATGTTTTTGTTTACAGCTGGACATGATGTACTGAATACAAGGAACTGCTATAAATAGGCCTTAAGTAATCTGGCAATGAGGTGTAGGGAGAGGGGAAGTGTTCAATAATCCTATGATTAGGTCTCAGGCTTTTAGTGAACCTGTGCTTCTAGACTAAGGATTTGGCAAGGATTTCTCTGTGTTTTTCTCCCCTCTTATGTGAGATAGAATGGATAGAATGGGCTGATGTTGGGTCCTTCCCTTCCTGTGTCAGTTAGATTCTGGTAATACCCTAGCAGCTTCCCCGGTAACTCAGTGGTAAAGAATCAGCCTGCAATGCAGGAGAAGCAGGAGATGCGGGTTCAATTCCTGGGTTGGGAAGATACCCTGGAGGCGGGCATGTCTAACCCACTCCAGTATTCTTGCGTGGAGAATCTCATGAACAGAGGAGCCTGGCAGGCTACAGTGCATGGGATTTCAAATGGTTGGACACCACTGAAGCGACTCAGCTGGTAAAGAATCCGCCTGCAATGCAGGACACCCTGGTTTGATTCTTGGGTTGGGAAGATCCCCTGGAGAAGGAATAGGTTACCTACTCCAATATTCTTGGGCTTCTCTGGTGACTCAGACGGTAAATACCGCCTACAATGCGGGATACCTGGGTTCAATCCCTGGGTTGGGAAGCTTCCCTGGAGGAAGGCATGGCAACCCACTCCAGTATTCTTCCCTGGAGAATCCCTATGGACAGAGGAGCTTGGTGGGCTACAGTCCATGGAGTCCCAAAGAGTCGGACACGACTGAGCGGCTAAGCACAAGCACAAGAAGGGACTGGGAGTGCTTATGCACGCCTGCGCACACTCACAACCCTAGCAGACAGGGTCAGATTAGATAGTTTGTTCCTAAGGGCAGTCTTTGTTAAGAACAGAATGCTGTGGTATATTTCAACATAGTTTCTTTTCCCCGTCTCCTCCAGGAAGCACAAGGAGATTTTTCTTCAGTGTTTACTCTGGGGACCTGGTCAAGCTCCTGGAGGAAACCCTTAACAATATTGTAAGTCCCTCTATGACTGGATCCTCCTGGGGTTTTTAACCCTCAGACTCGTTCTCACTTGGCCTCTGGCAGTTCATCAATTACGGATCAGGTTTTCCTACCTTCCAAGGGTGGTTTCCATTCCCCAGTCTCTGCTCTGGTAAGCAGCGACTCCCTGTGTTTGTTTGTCTGTCTCTTCCATTTGGGGAGCAGCAGTTTACACCGTGTCCTCCCTGCTCTTACAGATCCAAGAAGAATCGTCGATTTTTCAGTCTGTTCAGCTTTTTGCTTGTTAGGACAGAGTGGTGAGTTTCAAGCTCCTTATGTGCAGAACCTGTTGTAGATCTTATTAAATGCCAGTGTCACTGAGGAAGCTTTTTATTCAAGATGGAAGAATTTAAAATATATCAAGGGACTCTGGATAGCCACTGAGTTCTAATTATTAATATTTCTCTCTGTCTAGGAGGATCAGAGCAAGCGTGAAGTGTTTGGTTGAAGTGAAGGATGGGATGGGAACTAAGAGAAAGTCTTGCTCCAGTCACCAGGCTGCCCAGACAGGATCCTGGCCTCCCTTAAACCTCTATCTCTATAATCTTTAGAAAAGCAACATCCATAATGAAGGAACTACGTTCCCTCAGGCTCTATGTGGCAGTATCTGTAAAATGGGTATATTGCTAGTCAGTAAAGCTGCTTGGGGCTTCCCTGGTGGTTCAGTGGTAAAGAATTCGTCTGCTAATGCAGAAGCTGCAGGTTCAATCCTGGGTCAGGAAGATCCAGTGGAGAAGGAAATGGCAGTCCACTCCAGTATTCTTGCCTGCAAAATTCCATGGACAGAGGAGCCTGGCAGGCTACATCCATGGGATTGCGAAAGGTTTGGACATGGACATGACTTAGAGATTAAACAACAAATCTGCTCAGGGTATTTTTTCTGAGTATATAACGTGTAATTATTTTTCTCCATAAACCCCAAGTAGGTATCAAATGCCAGTTCTTTCTTTCTCTATCTCATTTTTAAATGAATGAATGAATGAATTTTTGGCTGCACTGGGTCTCTGTTGCTACAAGCAGGCTTTCTTTCCCTGTGGTGCGTGGACTTCTCAGTTCTTTGGCTCCTCTTCTTGCATAGCATGGGGCTCGAGGGCACATGGGCTCAGTAGTTGTGGCACACAGGCTCGGTTGCCCCTCAGCTGCTCAGTGGCATGTGGGATCTTTCCAGACCAGGGATCGAACCCATGTCATTTGCATTGGCAGGCAGATTCTCAACCACTGGACCACCTGGGAGGTTCCAAGTGCCAGTTTTTTCTATCAGTTAGTTTTTTCTAACTCTCTACTCGTTTTTTGAATAGGAAGAGATGAAGTACGATCTGTCCTATATATTGAGAGTTTTAGGAAAACAGGCTGTTCTACCTAGGGAAAAAGTCAAAACCACAGAAAATTTATATTTTTAAGTAAAAATCAGCCAAAGAAATAATACAGTGTTTTTGTGTTGCTGATGATATCGTAGTGTTTTTTTTTTTTTTTTAACTTCTGCTATAGTCTAGTAAAGAATCTACAACCCTGTGATGAGAAAACTGTGTTCTCATAGAGAATGGAAGAGATAGAAAGCCTGTGCCTCCAAGTATAATAGAAGTGCCTCCTGGCTTTGCGGTATCTCCAGTCAATGAAACCACAAGGTGAGATCATTCGGAACATTTTATATTAACTTAGGGCAGGGTAGATAAGAGAGAGAACAATCTTGTTTAATCAAAACCAGGGAACCATGAACTGTTTGGGACTCAGAAGGAAAAAGGAGAACTTAAAAGCGATGGTAATATACAGGCATCCAATGCTGCTGCTCTGTGACAGCTTCTGCTTAATGGGAAAGCTGTGGGTTTTTTCCCGAGGTAAAGATAACCAATCTGATTAGGGATCTGGCTAGAACAGGGAGTGTACTCTGACCCCTGAGAAGGTTTTGCCCTCTCAGGAAGCCTCACCACATCCTATGTGTACATTGGATGACTAATATTTATTATAGAGTCATGTGATGGAACAATGAACAAAGGTTGTTCCTGGTCTCTGTAGGTCTGTCACCACAATCGCTGCTCTTGTGGAATGTGACATACTACCCGCCTCCTAGGACAGTTTTTGAGTCACCAGCAAATGCTATTTTATAAATACAACTCAGAACCCCCCAGGGATGTGTTAGGACAACTTATCAAACATATTGCCTGCTCACCCTGACTCTGAGTTGCAAAGGATTCCCCCAACACTTCCTTTGTCCTCGTGGCTGAGCTTTGATTGGCTATGAATGATGTCATGACACTGTTTACTTTTCTTAGTGGAAGCAAGGATTGGAGTGTGGTAAGTGTGTCTACACTGCGTTAGGTAATAGAGAAACTGTACACATAGATCTCAAGCCATGTTGTACTCGTTTACTATGAGCCTATGATGTGGCAACTCAACGAAATACACATCATCTGTGTGTCTTCTGTTATTTACAGCTTTTGAAAGTTTCTGTTTACCTTGGGTTCTTCCTCTAGGATGCCCTTTCTAAGTTTAGTATTTGAGCCGTATTATTAACAAGCTGTGTCTTTCCACAAACACAAAGCAAATTACTAGGCACAATTTGAAATGAGATTTATGGATAGAGCTCTGTCTTGACCAAGTTTTAAGACAAGTAGGCTTTGTTTATAATTGAGAGTTGATTTGCCAGGTCTTTGCAGCTCATTACCACAAAGCAGAAAATGCCTGGAAAGGAGGCATTTGACTAGGTGATTTTTAGAAGAATATTAACATATCTCATGGGTTTAGAAATATTTCTGGCATTTCAAGAGAAGTAGAAAATGCTCTTCATAGAATCTACAAGTAACTCTTTAAATAGATAAAGTAGAATGTGTGCAATGCTATTCAGCTAGATAGCATAGATTAGATCAAAAGGTTTTTATGAGAGGAAAATTCTATCAAAATGTCTTCAAAGCTTTTTGTTGTTTTTTTTTTTACTCTTAAAGAATGACTTCACCCTGCTCCATACAAAATGTATTCCAGAAATTTTGGTTGCACAGTCACAATAAGAACAATAATTTTCACAATTTCTTTAATTACAATTTGGACATAGAATGTCCAATAAAAAGTTATGAACTTCAATCAAATAAAAATTTCACTTAAGAATCCAAGGGGCATCCTAAGGCAATGTCCAGCCTTTGGACATTTAATGCTTTTGTATCCTGAGTATTTCAGTTGCATGACAAGCCTCACAAATTGTTGATACTGATGAGAGATAGTTCACATGATTTTAGCATACTCTTTAAGAACATTCATATATTAAAATATCCCTCAAGGTTACTTCTTGTTTCACTGACAACTTTGGCTGCTTCCATGGGATTTCCAGAAGTTACATTCTTCTTTGAAGGCATTCAACACAACTCACTCACTGGAAACTGCTTTCCTGGACAAAATTCAAAATGTGCTATCTTTATTAAACACATTTGTATCCTAAAAGGTAAACTTACATTATATAAAGACAAATTTGGATTCTCCCTAGAGTATGTATTGGCTTGTAGACTTTTTAACTTCTTTGGATAAATACTATTTATAGATATTAACCCAAAATTCTCTGAAATAGCTAAAATCTTGAACATAAGAGGTAAAATCACTGTAAAATGTATTTGAAGTTAAGAAATTCTGTAAGGGATTATGAATCACTAATCTTTACCATGCTTTGTAGAATCACAGCTTGGACAAGACCACAAGAACCTAAGGATAACCAGTTCAGTTCAGTCACTCAGTCATGTCTGACACTATGCAACCCCATGGGCTGCAGTACGCCAGGCCTCCCTGTCCCTCACCAACTCCCAGAGTTTACTCAAACTCATGTCCATTGAGTCAGTGAGGCCATCCAACCATCTCATCCTCTGTCGTCCCCGTCTCCTCCCACCTTCAATCTTTCCCAGCATCAGGGTCTTTTCCAATGAGTAAGTTCTTTGCATCAGATGCCCAGAGTACTGGAGTTTCAGCTTCAGCATCAGTCCTTCCAGTGAACACCCAGGACTGATCTCCTTTAGGATGGACTGGTTGGATCTCCTCGCAGTCCAAGGGACTCTCAAGAGTCTTCTCCAACACTATAGTTCAAAAAGCATCAATTCTTCTGCACTCAGCTTTCTTCACAGTCCAACTCTCACATCCATACATGACCACAGGAAAAACCATAGCTGTGGCTAGACGGACCTTTGTTGGCAAAGTAATATCTCTGCTTTTGAATATGCTATCTAAGTTGATCATAACTTTCCTTCCAAGGAGTAAGCACCTCTTAATTTTATGGCTGCAGTCACCATCTGCAGTGATTTTGGAGCCCCCCAAAAATAAAATCTGATACTGTTTGCACTGTTTCCCCATGTATTTGCCATGAAGTGATGGGACCAGATGCCATGATCTTAGTTTTCTGAATGTTGAGCTTTAAGCCAACTTTTTCACTCTCTTCTTTCACTTTCATCAAGAGGCTCTTTAGTTCTTCTTCACTTTCTGCCATAAGGGTGGTGTCATCTACATGTCTGAGGTTATTGATATTTCTCCCAGCAATCTTGATTCCAGCTTGTTTCCTCCAACCCAGCGTTTCTCATGATGTGCTTTGCATATAAGTTAAATAAGCAGGGTGACAATATACAGCCTTGACGGACTCCTTTTCCTGTTTGGAACCAGTCTGTTCCGTGTGCGGTTCTAACTGCTGCTTCCTGACCTGCATACAGGTTTCTCAAGAGGCAGGTCAGGTGATCTGGTATTCTCATCTCTTTCAGAATTTTCCACAGTTTATTGTGATCCACACAATCAAAGGCTTTGGCATAGTCAATAAAGCAGAAATAGATGGTGCAGCCAGATAGATAAAATAAATAAACCAGATCGGGTCTTGCCTTTAGAAGTCCTCATATCCACACCCTCCATAGTCCCCTAGACTGTTAACTCCAACAAAGGCAGAGACCCCATTGATTTTATTCATCTTTTGATTCATCTCACTGAGCCCAGAGTCTGACATAAGGCAACTCCATGTAAGTATATGTTTAATAAAAGAATAAATGAGTTGTATCCAGAAGCTAATGGGGAGCTACTAATGGGAGTCATGTAAAGTAGTGGCATGAGCTTTCTTTCCCTTATTACTCCATCTGGAAACACACATCTGGTAGCAAGGGGGATATGGATCAAAGGAGACCTTGTAAGAGGCCATGTGCAATAATTCAAGTAAGGGGTAATGAGGTGATGAGATAGGGTGATGCTAAGGATACTGGTGGTGGATATATCAAGGCAGGGTTAGCCTTGATATTTGGATAATGAGGGAGGTGAAGAAGTAAGAGGAGTTGAAGATTATTTTCTGAGTTCTCGTTTTGTATTTTTCCAACTAAGTCACGTGGGAGGAAGAGCAGTCTCTAGAGGCAGACCATGAGTTCAGCTTTGAACAGGTTGTGCCAGGTATGACTATGGATGGTAAGATGGGGAGATGCTCATGGGGCAGTTAGCAGACCAGGTCTGGAGCTGATGCTGCAGACGTTGTTACTGACTCCTCAACGTCCATCCTGCTACTCTTGCAAAGTGATTCAGGAAATGGACCTCATCTCAAAGGAAAGCCTGATTGATCTGAGAGTGTTGATCCCAAAATCATCCTACTTGTTAGAAATTAGTTCAGGGAAAGTCATGTGATCTAATTTCCATCAATAAGGTGTTTGCAGGTGGCTTCTAGGAAATGCACAGGAAGCCAGGCTTTCTCTCAATGGATTTGGATGAGGAAGCCTACAGCCTCAGTGCTCCTTACAGTTTTCCTGCAGCAAAAAAGGTACCAAGCCACAGACTGAGGGCAACACTGAGGACTGGAGAGTGGAGAGAGAAAAGCTGTGTCCTTGATGATGTTGTTGAATCTATGCACCAGCCATCTTGGAAGTTTTTTCTGTCTCTTGATGGCCTCTCACAGGAGCATTCATGTGTCTTTTTATGATCATTGGGTGAGGATCTTGTTAATGACAGTTGAAAGCACCCTAAATTAAACAGCTGAAGCTGCACATTTGTTGGTCACCAGCCACTGGGTGACAGCTAAAGTTGAGGATATTATTACCTGGGAAACACTGGCTGAAAATAGAGTTCTAGGCACATTAGGCACATTACACTTATGGTTGCATCCAATTTTAACCTATGACTCAAGAGTTTTTTTAGTCAAACTCGATCTTATTAAGGCTATCCTTTAATTGAGTGGCTCTATGACTTTGAAGAGTCTACAAATCACAGCCTTTCTGTGTTTCAGTGAGCTGAATGGTGAACTGGGGGGGATATAGCTGGTCTACACACTGGCTATACACTTACATCTATACGAACAGGTTCGGGTTTGTAGGGCTTGAAGCATATATAATCTTGAGGAGTGAAGTGAAATGAAAGTCTCTCAGTCGTGTTCAACTCTTTGTGACCCCATGGACTACACAGTCCATGGGATTCACCAGGTCAGAATACTGGAGTGGGTAGCCCTTCCCTTCTCCAGGGGATCTTTCCTACCCAGAGATTGAACCTAGGTCTCCCGCATTGCAGGTGGATTCTTTACCAGCTGAGCCACCAGGGAAGCCCCATAATCTTGAGAAGCTCCATTAAAAACTGGGTACTGAGCCTTGCAAGGAAACAGAACATGTGAGTGGCCCTAAAGCTTCAAGGCACATCTTCATCTGCTTAACTTCAGGCTGTTGTGTGGAGCGAGTAAGATAAAGCATGTGACATTAGCACATGGTTCACTAAAGCTTAGCTGGCATGATTAAGAATATCTTAACATATAATTTAGATTTAAACTATGGTGATCCACTGATATCTGTATTTATTTAATTTGTATGTTGCTACTTTAAGCTCTTTCCCCCACATTTGAGCAGAGTTCTTGCTCTCTTTCCCTCATTCTGTCTATAAGGCCCACTTCTCCAGTAGGCATAAGAGAAAGGTGCCTTGGGCCCATAATAATACAGAAGCACACAAAAAGGTTTTTATTTATTTTAAAAATCAGATGAAAAAATAAGCTTTCAGGTTCAAAAATTAATATAGTCACTTTTATTCCAATGCTGTAGTAACATCTAATTTTTAATATCTTCTTATGGAAAAAGAGGTTTCCCTGGTGGCTCAGAGGTTAAAAAGTGTCCGCCTGCAATGCGGGAGACCCAGGTTCAATCCCTGGTTTGGGAAGATTCCCTGGATAAGGAAATGGCAACCCACTCCAGTATTCTTGCCCGGAGAATCCCATGGATGGAGGAGCCTGGTGGGCTACAGTCCATGGGGTCGCAAAGAGTCGGACATGACTGAGCGACTTCATTTTCACCTATGGAAAAAGAAACCTGCAAGGCAAAAGTTCCCAGGCCCACAAAAGTCAGAATCATCTGTGTGTCTTCTATTGGCTTCTCTCCTTTAGTCAATATTTTTTTTTTCTTCTCCATTACTTTCTATAGCTTCATCTCTTCCTCGCCTCTCCCCACTCTTTACTATTTTAGACCTCTTATTCTCCTAACTCTAGCATTTTCTGGCTTATATCCATATGACACTTTCATGTAAAATGAAAAAAATAAAAAACAAGCATTTTCCTTGTGCTAGCTTTTCTTTTCTGTCTCAGCCTTTTAATTCCTTAGGTTATCAGCTTTCAGAGTGAAGACGTGTAATCCCTTAGAGAATGGAGGACTCAGAATAGAGAGTTTGAGACACACCTTCTGAAACTGCAGCCTCTTGAAAGCCTGATTCCTAGCAAAGAGTGTCACCACTCTGCTTTTCATATTGGAACGCGGCGTAGACGATGAACATTAATTAGGATTATCGAGCCAGGGAGGCTTACCGCACTGCGACAGATCACAAGAAAGAGAATGCCGCTTCTTTTTTTGGCTGCAGTTCTGAGTGTCATGTATGTATTAATTCCTGGACTCAAGCCAAGTTACTTTAGGGTGAGATGCAGTCTATTATTTTTAGGTCATATTGGGTAGGGATGGAGGCTATTATTTTAGGTTAGTAAGAAGGTAGGTTGGGTTAATTTCAGATGATCAAGTTTCCTATTATGACCCTTCCTTCACAAGCTAATTTTGGAATGTTATCATTTACAGTTCATGCTTACAGAGAACTTAATGTTGGAAGCATTCCTTAGTTCAAGGGGATTTCACACTTAGGTGGTTTTCAAGTTTTATTGTTTTCCAGCTTACTTGTCTGACTTAGAATCCCTATTGCTTCTTAAATGTCGCAAATGAATGAGTTAAAGAAAAAAGCATACACACCAAAAACAAATCAGTACTTAACCCCTCTTCCAACAACTCCGCTGTCCCAAGGGAGATATACATAAAGGAAGAAATAAAGTGGCAAGTTTCCTGTTTCATAAATGCCTTGAATTCAAATTATATCTTAAAGACAGATTGAAAACAAAGGCTATTATGAATAACATACAGATCATTAAGATCGTAATCTCTAAACTCTGGCATATAAGTCTTTGATTTACTGTAGAAGTTCACACTGATTATCCAGGATGATTTCCAGATGTTTACTCTCTGCATGTAATTAAATTTTAGTAAAAATTATAACTGACTCAGTTGCTTTAAAAAAAAAGAACTGTCAACAGAAATATGGAAGAAGTTTTCAGTGAGATATATTTTTTCCCTCATGGTATCACTTCTCTCATGACAGAAATCTCCTTCCTCAAATATTTCTGACTCACTTAAACCCACCCCTGATTTTAACCAGAGAAGAGAAAGCTGCTCTGAGAAATGTGATGGATTTGATCACTTCAAGTCTATCATTTGGGAGGAAACTGCCACAAAATTTTCATGACAGAACAGAAAATTGGCACAAGTAAATTATTGAGTCTGTATTCACAGACCTAAGAGGGAATAGAAAAATATGACAATGGCCAGTAAAATGAAATCTTCAGGGAGTATCAAAGTATCATGGAAAAACAGGATATGAGCATTGTCTTTTTATGTGTTGGGAATTGAAATTATAAGTTTGGGAAAATCTATGCACTGTATCAGCTAGAATGTGAGTATCATGTACAATAGCAAATGAAGAGACGGATGCCATGTGATGGAAAAAGAACAAAAGTCAGGCCAGAAAATAGTTCAAAGACGCAAATCATGAAGAAATCATTTAAATATATTATAAAGAAGGAGATGGCAGGATAATCAAATACAGAGAAATAAAGCAGAGGGGAAACACAGAGAGAAGAAGAAGGAGGCACAATAATTTGACAAGAGAGGAAAGATGAAAAGGTAGAATGAGAGTGAGCAGCAGGCAGTGGTTCTTAATGACCTGTTTCTCATGAAAAATGCATTATCCTAGAAGGGAATGATTTTCCTCCTCCCTCACACTACTTTGATTTGTGGGTCTACAACACACCAAGCCCACTGGGATGCAGCCGATGGATTCAGAGCCTCCAGAATGATCAACCAGAGACTGCCATTCCAGACACCAAATGCAGTGTAAATAATTAAATATCAATGCAAGTCAACTAACACGGATAAAGTATGTACCTTCAGGATGAAGCAGGCATCAACATTGTGACAGAGTGTAGGGTCTTGACAGAAGTGCAAAAATCCAAGGGAACCAAAATGGTGATTGTGGGTTGAGGGGTGGGGGGACTCAAAAAGGGTAAATGTAACTTAACCCAGAAGTTCTTAAGCTTATTCTGAATAGCAGACTTTGCATATTTGATGAAAGCTTCAGGCTTTTACCCAGGAAAATGCACATTTGTGTGTATAAACAAAATTCAGTTTATGTCAGAAGGTTTATAGATCCCCTGAAGTCTGTGTTCCCCCTATTGTAAAATCTTAGAGTTCTGAATTTAATAGAGATACAATTTTTTAATAGCCCACTATTTAAACTGCTTACTGATTCACTTCAGTTACAATCTTAGGAGTTATTGTAATTACTGAATTTTAACTAAAGAGTGAGGCACAGATGTTGTCCCTCTGTGAAAACTTTGTTCAAATAATGACTTCCTCAATCTTCCAGTTGGATTTGTTTATGTATTATTTATACCTTGTTCTGTTCTAGAAAAAAATTCCACTCATATATGCATATAATACAAAATAACAAGATAAATACTTGGAGGAATTGGGGTGAAATAAAAGCATAGGTAAAACCCCCACAAAATCCAGAAAAAAATTAACAGAGTATATATTCTCACGGTAGACATTAGTTACAATTTTGTAACTTTGTAGTAGCCAAAACTAAGACAAAGACAGGCTTAATTACAAGATTTATAAAAATCTATAAAATAAAAACTGATTATATGTTAGGCTGCAAGTAACTGACAGCACAACTAATGCTTTAACTGAATCAGCGGTTATTTTTCTTGCTTAACAAGAAATACGTAGGTGGGCAGTTGTTCAGTCACGTTATCAGAGACCCAGGCTTTCTCTATCTTCCCTGCTATCCTTAGGGTGTTGAGTTTTTTTCGCTTTGTAGCCTCGCTGCCTCAAGTGGGCTGCTGCAACTCCAGACATCACATCCATAATCAAGGTAGAGAGAAAAGGTAAGGGACAGACTAGAGAGCTCTCCTCTCACATGTATTTTTCATCAGGAAAGCAATTGCTATCCTAGAGGCTTCCTTGCCCACTTCTTTCTGTTTCATGGCCATAACTAGATCATATGATTTCCCCATCACTACAAGAGAGACTAGAAAAGTGAGCACTGCCTTTTTGGCCTTTACAGAGAAAGGAGGGCAAGCAAAGGCCTTGAGAATGGCTTTGGTTTAGTGTCTTCTGCACACAGTATGAACAGTTTTTCCTGATGTAGAGCAGCCTCACTTCTGGCATCAAAAGGAGGATACTGTGTGATTCCTCAGACTTTGCCCTAAACATCAATGGCTGCAGTAAATAAGTGCAGCAGTAAGTACCATAGCATCCCATGGAACTTTATGTTTCTTTCTATAGGCTGATAGTTTAGGCTAAGGCACAAATTTGGAAAAGGGAGGCCTACAAGGAATCAAAACTCAAGTCCACAGGCTTGTTATGATCTTGTTTAATCCAAGGGCAACATTTAGCCTATTTACAGTAATGTGTGGGCGGCAATGCTCTTGAACTACTCCTTTGTAAACTGGACTTTGAATGAGAATGAGGCCACAGAAGTGAAAGGCTGTAATCTCCAGCACAAACCTACCTGGAACATGAAAACCTACATTGCTGATAAGAGCAGATACAGATGCTTTAACAACCTACTAGAGAGAGAGGAGGGTTAAATGCTCCTTATACAAATTCAGAAGCATAACCAAAACGTATGCCTGATGGACAGATGTTCTCTGGTGGAGCTGAGCCTCAAGAAGAGGTAATCATTCTTTCCACTGTATTCCCCTAGCACTTTGTCTCTGATTGCATGTGCAGCCCAGATTTATGTAACTCTATTACTGCCTATAAGTCTACTCATTTTGCAGCCTCAGACCATGTTATTTTTCATACAATAGACAGGTATATTCTTAGAAATATCTAGAAAAACGATTCTTTCATTGAACAGTGGGTGGTGGTTGCTTAGATAATGTTTGAAGGAATAACATTGCACAAAGAAATCAATGATAACTTCCTTCATGCTATTTTTTCATAGTAACGACTTGAAATAAGCATTGTTTGTGAATTCTTACGGCTTAAAGATTGGAATACTAGCTGCAATGGTTTAGACACAAAAGGATAAAAGTTCAAGGGAAGAAAGATTACTTTCCTTTGAAGAAACTGTGAACTAGCTGAAGGGAGGGGCATATAAAACATGTATCTGAGGAAGGAAACCAGAACATTTACAAATGCTGTTTTTAAGATTATTTTTGGCTGTGATGGGTCTTCGTTGCTGTGCATGGGTTTTCTCTAGTTGCAGCGTGTGGGCACTGCTCTCCTGTGGGGGTGCTTGGGCGTCTCACTGCCGGGGCTTCTCTTGTTGCAGAGCACAGGCTCTAGGGCACGCGGGCCTCAGTCGTGGCACACAGGCCCAGCTGCCCTAGGACATGCGGAATCTTCCTGGACCAGGATCCAACCCATATCCCCTGCATTGGCAGGTGTATTCTTAAACACTGGGCCACCAGGGACACCCTACTGTTGTTTTAATAAAGGGTAAATTTGACATTAAGCAGAAAAAGGGTACAATTAAGTTATAATGTTTTTGTGTCTAATTCCATGTTTAAGGGCTTCCTTTGTGGTTCAGCTGGTAAAGAACGTGCCTGTAATGTGGGAGACCTGGGTTCAATCCCTGGGTTGGGAAGATCCCCTGGAGAAGGGCAAGGCTACCCACTCCAGTGTTCTGGCCTAGAGAATTCCACAGACTGTATGGTCCATGGGATCTTAAAGAGCTGGTCACGACTCAGCCATTTTCACTCACTCACCATGTTTAAGGTTTTCTGCTTGATAAAGAAGATTAAGGTCTATGACTTGCATTATAATTGGAGGTGTTCCATAAATAAAAAGAGTTGGTGAATAGAGTCACCTGATAACAAATTTTAAAATAAACCTGTGAAATTGATTCTTCATCATGTATGATCAAGCTACCTCTTTTGCACTAATTGTGGGTTCCCTGGTGGCTCAGTCGGTAGTCCACTCGCAATGCAGGAGACCTGAGTTTGATTCGGAGAATTCTAAGGACAGAGGAACCTGGTGGGCTACAGTCTATGGGGTCACAAAGAGTCAGACACAACTGAGTGACTCAGTTCAGTTCAGTTCAGTCACTCAGTTGTGTCCGACTCTTTGCGACCCTACAGACTGCAACATGCCAGGCCTCCCTGTCCATCACCAACTCCTGGAGTTTACTCAAACTCATGTCCATTGAGTCGGTGATGCCATCCAACCATCTCATCCTCTGTCGTCCCCTTCTCCTGCCTTCAATTATTCCCAGCATCGGGGTCTTTTCAAATGAATCAGTTCTTTGCGTCAGGTGGTCAAAGTTGACTAACTTTCACCTTTCACTTTTTTAGATTGGAAATGAAACATAATCTGTTAGTGTTTTTTTTATTGCTGTAAACATTAAAGAGGCATTCCCATCTTATTTGGGGTTTAGGAGCCAATGGAAAATGACATCATATAAATTACACACTAACCTGCAAGAATAACAGCAAATGAAAGATCAACAAGACATGTGGGGAAAACAAAGAAGCTGATTTATTGGCACTGAAAGTTAAAGAATTATGGGATGGGATGTCAGGAGTGTCAGTTAGCTGGAGAGCATGAAATGTGGGCAAAGAACTTCAGATTTCATATGCTAAGAAACAGTGAAAGTATTTTTTAAAAATCTGACTATTGGATTATAAAATATTTGAGAGTAATGACTGACTTCTAGGTTTACATTTATTCACTTGATAAACATTATGAGACTATGGGGGATCAAAAATAAATAAAAAATTAAAATAAGAAATAACTCCTCTATGGTCCTTGGTCTGCTAGAGAAGAAATGATTTTTAAACAAAAAGCTGTCATACAAGGTGGACTGTTTTAAATTCCATGGCAGGAATACAGGTCAAGTTCCAGGGATTCTGCTATATGAAGGAGTTTCCCAGCTGTAGGACATCAAGAAAGTCTTCCTAGAGAAGGTGACATCTGAGCTAGGGAGATGGGAAGAAGGACATCCTAGGGAGAAGAAACATAGTAGCTAAAATGTTGGTGGCAGAAAATAGAGGCATATGTTTAGAGGTTAGAAACCAATTTGGTTTTTCTGGTCTATAAGAGCTCATTAAGTGGAAAAATGAGAGATAAGGTTGAAAACCTTAGGTTTTCAAGAAACTGTTAGGTTTAAATGAAGGTACTTGGACTTCATTTGGTAGATAGTGAGGACTATCAATGGTGTTTTGAGTCCCTTACAGAAACAGGATATATGTTTTCTGAGTGGAAGAGGCAGCAAATGATAGGAATCAAGCTATCATTCTGTACACTTTGAAGAGCCCGACACTGTCTTGTGGGTCAGTCACTGAGTCATACCCTACTCTTTGTGACCCCATGGACACAGGTAGCACACCAGGCTTCTCTGCTCTCCACTGTTTCCAGGTGTTTGCTGAAATTCACGTCCATTGAGTCAGTGATGAGTGATGCTATCAAAACAATCTCATCCTGTGCTGCTCCCTTCTCCATTTGCCTTCATCTTTCCAAGCATCTATTTATTACAGTATAGATGACAATCCTTTTAAATTGGCTATTAGAGACATACATGAGCAAGGAAGCCATCTAGAAAAGTTATTGGGAATGTCTGACATCTCCAGTGGGACAAACAAAGGATGGACCAGGTACGCTTTGTTGGCACTCACTATCCATATCCACCTCCTTCTGCATGCTCCCTGTGTCGCAGAGGCTGGAAGGCTAACATTTACATTTCTCTGCTCTCTTGCTCCCAGGGTTCGAGATGCCTCCCATGAGATTTAGAAGATGAAATAAATGCAGGTGGAGGCCAATTTTATTTCTGCATCAGTGATAGATTCTGGCAGAAATGAATTTCTGCGGTAGACAGACTTCACATCCCACTGTCTTGTAACCAGCTTCACGGATATGGAGCACCCGTGACATTGGCAGTGGTTCCTTGACCTCTGGGTGTTTGACAGTGAACTCCTGCCCTCTTGTTCAGAGTTACAGGGTTATAACCTCAAAACCTAGCAGTACCACTAGCCTTGCATCTAACAGGACTTCCTCACTTACATTTAACTCTTTCAATCATTTTGTAGCGCTCAGTTCCCTGGATTCAATTCCTTTCTACTTGAGGTACCTAAAATGGTCTGTTTCCTGCACTGAACCTTGACAGGAACAAGGGGCTAAGAAACTTGCATTGCAGAGGGAGGTAGTCATTCAAGGGAGACAAGTCACTGTGGGCTGGAAGAAAAGAAATTGAAGTCAGAGGGCTTTTGGCACTCCCAAGGGCACCAATGTCCTTTTTGCCCAGTGGTCACATCTATTTGAAGAGGAAGGAGAGCAAGGTAATCTTTATCCTGCACAGCTGTGTACTCAACTAAAAATAGGGAGTGCCATTAAGGAAGGGAGCAAGGAAAGATATGGGAGGACAGTTAATACTTTCAGTCACATCATTGTAGCATCCAGTCTTCCCTCATAGGGAGACTGGCAGTTTCCCTTTTCTTGGCCTCTCAGACACCACCCTCATCCACGGTTATAACCTTAATGCTACTGCTTTTGTCACTTTTTGGTCATGTTACCCTCTCTCCCTTCCTGGGGCATTTTTCTTGGAGTAATTCTCCTAGCAATAGTTACTTTAAAATTCTTTATCAGTCTACCTCTGACCATCTAAATTTCCCCTCTCACTTGTCTACCTAAAAATTGAACATCCCTCAGGCCAAACTTCTGTAATGTCTTCTTCTAGAGTCATCTTGAATTTCTAGGTCCTGTCCCCAAAAGGGCTTCAGGTTGTATTGCCCTTCTCCTGACCCACCTTTCTATTCTTCCTTCCAGAAGTCCAATAGTTCTTGAAAATATCTTCCGGAAGCTTTGCTGGACTAACTGCAGTCCTCTGTATACCTCAGATGAATCTCCAACCAATGTCCCTTCTGCTGTGCCTTACCAGGGCTGAAAAATACTTTCTGTAATATAAACTGCATCTCTTACAATTTTGCCAGTATTCTTTCAGAGTTATTTTTAATCTGTGAGTTTTCTCCAACCATTTTTTTTTTTTTCCTTTTCCACTTTTTCCATTCTTATATTAAAGAAGCTCAGGGACTGAAGCCATCATAGAAATAGATGAAGAGAGACTAAACTGACATATTCTGTTGATAAAGTTTCTCTCTTGGTTTTCTTTGAGACCCAGTGAACATCTTCCTGCATCTTCTGGGACCTATCATGGCTCTTATCTACAACACCTTGGGCTTCCCAAGCTTCAGGCTTAGAGATGCAACCACAGACAACTGACTTACTGTGCCATTCCCTCGAGAAATTCCCTGGCTGTAAAAGCTCCTATTGCCTGAATGGAGTGAGGATGGTTTCCCTTGGAAGTCAAGAATCAGTTCGATATAATTCAATATCTAATCTCCAGGCAACAGGACAAGGAAGGAGGCATCTTCTGTGTCTTTAGCATTTACGATAGTCCAGGTTATGTTGCTGTAACAAACAACCTTCAAATATGAGTGACTTTAAACCAAAAGCGTTGATTTCGTGTTCATGCTACTTGTCCCTTGTAGGTTGGCAGGGAAACCCTGACATTATAGTTATTTAAAGGCTCAGGCTGATGGAGAAACTACCGCATTGAATACTGATGGTCCCCATTCCCGAGAGGAAAGAGAGCTCCAGAAAGCCTTGCATCAGTAATTCAACACGCTAGCCAGGAAGAGACCCATGTCACTTCCATTCATTGGCTAGAACTAGTCACATGGCTCTGCCCAACCACAAGGAGACCGGAAAGTGCAATCCGCTTTGTACTTAAAAGGGTGGAAAACTGAAACTATTTAGAGGACAGCACTAATAATATCCACAAAATCTAGCCGATTGTAATTATTAATATTCACAAGCCACTATGTGACCCAGAATAACTTGAGGCAATTGCAATCCACATTTCTAAACCTCTTTGTGTTTCAATCAAAGGAAATCACTTTCAACATTTTGCTCCTAATTACTGTGTATCTCTCTCAAATTGTTCCTACTTCAAGGTAAAAGGTTTTGAGAGCACTGGTACAAACTCCCAGGCCTGTCTCAGCTTCCTTGTTTAACATGCTCAGCACCTGGCTCTCCTTGAGCGTCCTCCCCACCCCTCCTGTCAGCCCCAGCCTCCCCCCTGCTCTTGCCCATCACCCTGGGAGCAGCTTGCATGCATCACTGTTTCAGTGGATGGCAGCAATACACAAGGGCACCTCATTGTTGGAAAGGAACTGCCTTCTGCCTGCCAAGGACAAATGCAGACACACAAAGCAATATCAAGCAAGACTTCACATCAAAGGGAACCCTGCCTGGGCTTGCCAAGAGCAGGGCTGCCTCTGAGCCTCTCCCTTCAGCCCTGTTAGTATTCTTAGGGCCCACAGGGCCCAGGGTGTTCCTGCCAGGCCCTCTCCCCATTCACCCAGCACTCCTGTTCATTCTGACACCTAAAGCTCAGACTCTCTCTGAATCCGGCCCCAATCACTTGAACAGAGCAGAATGCCAAGTGTTTAAAAATGTTGAATGATTAGGAAGGAAAATCCATGAGAAAGATTTACCCTGTGAACTCTGTTTGAGTAGGAGAACCAAACACTTCACTCCACTTGTTCAGTGCGAGAACACAGAGGGAGTTAAGTCCCAGCCTAGAGCTTAAGGGGGAAAAGCACAGTAGGGAAACTTACCTACTAAGGAAGGAAGGATGCTCTGGGAACAGAGGTTGGGGACCATTAGAACCAATGCTAAAATGGAGACTGGCTGTCCTAGGCACTCACACCTAGATGGGGAGAAGTGGTTTCCAGAGAAACTTCTAGTTCTATTTTTGAATCAACACATGGAGTTCAGGTTCCACTCAGGAAAAGAAAAAAGTCTCTGTTTTAGAAGGAGGATGAGGAAAAAATATAAAAAGGGACTAACAGTGACAGACAAAGGGAAAGAAACTATTTTAGAAAACAAGTGAGGCATTCTGATCTGGATGCTAAAGAACTCTTTTGGAAAGCTGCATTAATCATCAAAATACAATAGAAGATTTTGAAAGTTATAAGCCAAAGATTGTGAGAGATGGAAGAGGAATTTATGGATTTAAAAAAAAATTGTTTTGAGTTAAATTTCTGAGGCTCTGGGACGTCAAAGGACTTTTTGTCACACTGATTAGTGACAAAGCAGTGGCTAGAACCCTGAGCTCCTGGCTCCCAGGTTTGGTGGAGCAGACCTAGACATGGAATGGCATCAGAGTGAAGGTCTGAAGCTTCATCAAGTACAGTATTTTTAACACATGGCTTCAACCCTTTGACTAAGATCTTCCACTGTGGCCAAGCCTACTGCCCTGTTCCAACAGTTTCCCAGAACGGTAGTAATTAGAGCAAAAAAATAAAATAAAATAATGGCCAGGGCCCAGAGAAAATGTCACAGTTCTAGAAGTGGGAGGAGGTAGAGATAATGTCTTTATATAATTTCCTACTTCATGTGACTGTGTATCCATGGAGAGAGCTCAAGCTTTCCATGATGGGGAAAAAAAAATTGACATCTTTTACTAACCTCCCACTGAAAGGCAACATTTCCTTCACTATGAAGGCAGGCAACAAACTAAGACAGTATTTGCAGAACTTGGACTTTGTCACTAGTAAAAATACGAAATATTCTCATATCAGTTTAGCAGCTATTTTGGTATATCTTTATCCTCATTAAAATCAAGTGAAGTGAAGTCGCTCAGTCATGTCTGACTCTTTGTGGCCCCATGGACTATAGCCTACCAGGCTCCTCTGTCCATGGGATTTTCCAGGCAAGAATACTGGAGTGGGTTGCCATTTCCTTCTCCAGGGAATCTTCCCAACCCAGGGATCGAACCTGGGTCTCCTTCATTGCAGGCAATTGCTTTGCCCTCTATGCCACCAGGGAAGTCCTTAATTACTACTTTGCAATTATGGTAGTCGTTTGATCTGCCACTGGAGCTTGTTATTCAGTACTTAATAAATAAGCACATATATGGCTATGTTACAGATTTTTAAAAATATTTTGAAAACAAAATTTTATTATAATTAGATTCCCTTGTAATCCTCTGTATTTTATGTTATTTTATGCAGTCAAAGGCATTGTTCTGAGAAGGGACCCATAGACTTCATCTGGCTATCAAAAGGGTCATGGCATGATGGCTGCGAACCCTTGACATATAAGGGGTGAGTAAGTGTCAGGTTGCTGACGGGCACCCATGTCACTCGAGCCATGTCTCTGTGCCATCACCCTGTGGGCTCAGAGTGACAGAGATGCTCACTTGTCATTCCGGATTGGAGAACTGCCAGTGTCTCTTGTTTGAGATTCCAGGATGTGCCAACATTTGAAAGCTGGTATGACTATATTACAAACATGACAGAGAAGAATCCATTGTTTGGCATTATTATTAAAATAAAAGCTCATAGGGATTTGGTGACATTTATATTAAGAGGGCTGTATTCACATGTCTCAAGGAAGTTTTTTTCCCAGGGAGTTTGCATTCCAAAATCCACTCAAAAGGAAGTCAGATTTTTCAAAGATGGCAAATGTTGGTTTGGCATGGCAAATAAATGTTTAGAAAGAATGAAATTTTAAAATACCCAGGCACCATTTTCCACCTCTCCAATAGGCAAAGAATATTAAAGATGACAGTTCGCAGGAATGGTGGGGTGTAATGAAATGGGTGCTTTCATAGGCTGCCCACAAGACCAAGAGTTGGCATAACTTTTCTAGATGGCAGTTTGGACTCTATATTTTCAGGGCTTTTTACCCAGTAATTTCACTTCCAGGAATTCATCCCTATACACAGAATTACAAGATATTCTTTCAAGGATATTCATCAAAATATTATTTATAACAGTCAAAACTGGGAAACAACATGAATGCCAACAATATGAGGTTGGTTAAAGAAATTATGCTACCTCTGCAGGGCACGCTATTATGTAGCTAATTTTAAAAAATAACCATTCTGAAAATATTTAATGATATGGGAAAATGCATGAATATAATGTTAGACTTAAAATGCAAGACATAAAACTGCATGTGTAAAATAATCTTGTTTTTTAGTTTCAAAAATAGTCACTGTATTTCTTTGTAATCTTATTTATATGCATTTGCATGTAGAGCATATATGTGTTTAAAAGAAAAACTTGGGAAGAAAGGCATCAAAGTGTCAGTCCAAATTGGCAGTGTTTGAGTGGTTGTGTTTAAATCCTATATTTTTATTTATTGACTTCGTTATACTTTTTTTTTTTTTTTTGACTTTGTTATACTTTGTCTGTGGTTTATTCTGACATTAAATAAAGCAGTAAGACACTGTGTTTTAAATGATGCGTTGGTGCCACCAGGGCTGATCTCTGTTTGCAGGGCCTTCTTGTTGCTCCAGACAAAAGTTTGTTTTGCCGGTTGCTACTGTTATTTTTCTCCTAACCTTTGCTCTCTTTCCTCACCCTGGGCTTTGAGATGTCCGATTTAACCAAGTTCAGAGTATTCTACTCATGTACATTTCCCCCTCTAGCTTAACCAAAAACTTCAGAAACTACATCAGGGCTTCCAAGCTGATAGAATCAGCACCAGCATGAACGTTAACCAGAAACCTCTAGGCATAATGAGAAATAGTTCAGTGGGGGAATTTGAAGCTTTTGTAAACAAAACTGAGGATGGAGCTTAAAATAGGGTGAGAATTTCAGAAAGCATCTGCCCCTCTTCTCTTTTTACTTATAGCTGTTTCTGCCTAGTTGTGCTTTGTGCATGTCGAAGGCCAGGAAGGGCGATGAAAAAGAATTCTTCTAGAGCCACTTAACCTTTCATTGATATTTGCCTGAAAGTCATACATTTTCAAGTTTCAGTGATTATTTAGTAGGTAGTGTATAAATTGGCTGGAAAGAAATGTTTGGCTGGATGAAGATATTATCTATTGATTTTACCTTGAAAGAGAATTATGAAGGCAGTTTTCTGTCTGGGAATGTTTGTTTTAGGCATCTATTATCTGCAATGCCATTTGGAATTTTAAAAACACTAGAGTCTATATTCCCTTCCTCCTCTCTTTCTTAAACTTGGATCGATGCTCTCCTGGGTGAAGTTTAAAATAATAAAAACTGAGAAACCATTTACTCAATGCCTGCTGTTGCATAGCAATCTAAACAAACAAGCCCCTTTCCTCTGTTAAGAACTTCCAATAAAACAAATCACAAAGGTTGTGTTTAAAAAAGATGATTTCCAAGACTCCTTTTTTCTTCTTTAAAAGCTTCCTTAAAAAAAAAAATTAGAGGCCAAAGATTGCAGGCAAAAATTGACTTTTTTGTGAGTCACTTCTCATACTACTGCAGGGATTTGAAAACTTTCATTTGTGGTGAGGCCAGAGGGGCTGAGCTGGACACACAAGTACCAAGCCAACCAAAACAGGAAAAACAATAAGAAATAATACTAACCATCAAGGGTTCAGCATCCTCTGTGTGCCCGGCACAGGGCCATGTCAATTACCTAATCCCCTAACTAACCTCTTGTGTTGGGTGTCTGCCATCTCTATGTCCAGGCCTTCCCTCGACTCTTCTCCATCCTGTTCTCTGCTCAGGAACCATGATCTGTGTAGACTTCAACAAAAGGCTCCCTTGCCCATGGGCACTGGCAAGAGACAGGAGGGAGGAGGCAAGGATAGTGTACTTATTTTCCTGGCGCCTGACCTGCTAGTTACGACAGGTTGGCTGTGTCCCTCTGTTCAGAGTCACAGCCCTGGCCAAACAGCCCTCCCTGGCCAAACTCCCCTCCTTGAGTCCAGGAATTGCTCCTCACCCTCTGCCCCTTCAGGCCTCCTGGCGGTAAGAACTCCTCACTGTTGCTAGCTCCAGAGGGTGACCCTATCCCCTTTTTAAAATTACTTTTTATCTGCACTGGGTTTTTGCTGCTGCACAAGGGCTTTCTGTAGTTGCAGCATGCGGGGGCTACACTTTAGTTGCGGTGCTTGGCTTCTCACTGCAGTGACTTCTCTTGTTGTGGAGCAAGAGCTCCAGGCATGCGGGCTTCAGTAGCTGTGGCCCACAGGCTCAGCTGCTCCACAGCAGGTGGCATCTTCCCAGACCACGGATTGAACCTGAGTCCTCTGATCTGGCAGGCAGATTCTTAACCAGTGGACCATGATGGAACCTAATGATAGAGTCCAGCCCTACCCAGACCTCTGCAAAGAGTCTCTTTGTTCACTCACTTCAGTCACCCCTTCTTTGGGTGCCATCTGTCTCCTGCATACCTGTTACCCCTGCCTCCACCCTCAGGCAGACACTGGTAGTTCTGGCTAAGAGGACTATTATAGTTCCTTGTTACCTTCTAGATTATTTTATATTCTCTTGTAAAGCAAATCTTTTAAAAAAATTATATATATGCATATATCTATATCTTACTGACATATAGTTGGTTTACAATGTTGTCTTAGTTTTAGGTATACAGCACAGTGATTCAGCTGTGCATACATACTTATATATGCATAAATACATAGAGACTCTTTTTCAGACTCTTTTCTCTTTTAGGTTGAGTATAGTTTTCTGTGCTATACAGTTGGTTCTTGTGGTTATCTGTTTCATATAGTGTGTATATGTTAATCCCAACCGCTTAATTTACCCTCCGCCCTTTCCCCTTCAGTAACCTTGTTTGTTTTCTATGTCTGTGAGGAAGATCTTTCTAAAGCTCTGCTAAGACACTCAGTTTGCCCCTGCTCCCCACAGAAAAGCATTCAGACATGCCAGAGCTCTTAGTCTGTGCTCCATTTCCAAAAGATGGTGCAATTTTCTCTTTCCTTATGATTGCTCACACCGTCAACGGGCCTTTGCTACCCGCTTCCAAAACTACACTCATCCATCAAGATTCTCCTCCAGCCCCAGCTTTTCCAGTTAGTCTTTCCTCCCTGATGTTCATGTTGGAATGTCTTTCTGTGCAAGTTACTGGGAAATTAGTGACCTATCACTTTGCCATACATCCTCTAGTATTTTAGAAACTTTATTTAAATTTTAAATCATTTGACTTTTCAAAAACATGGGCTTTGCCACCAAGTAGTTTTGGCCTTGACTAGAACTCTGTCAACAGTGGAAACTCGCATTACTTATGAACCTGGCAGAATCTCCTTGACTCCAGAATGAAAGGGATATAGTAATACCTACCTTTCATGGTACTGTGAGGATTAAGGGAATACCTATAAAACTCTTACTATACACAATGGCAGATAAATATTATTTTACCTCTCTTGTTTTCTCTTTCTTTCCACTAGGGCTCAAAACTAGCTCAGTTCAGTTCAGTTCAGTTCAGTCACTCAGTCATGTCCGACTCTTTGCGACCCCATGAATTGCAGCACTCCAGGCCTCCCTGTCCATCACCAATTCCCGGAGTTCACTCACACTCACGTCCATCAAGTCGGTGATGCCATCCAGCCATCTCATCCTCTGTCGTCCCCTTTTCCTCCTGCCCCTAATCCCTCCCAGCATCAGAGTCTTTTCCAATGAGTCAACTCTTCCCATGAGGTGGCCAAAGTACTGGAGCTTCAGCTTTAGCATCAGTCCTTCCAAAGAAATCCCAGGGCTGATCTCCTTCAGAATGGACTGGTTGGATCTCCTTGCAGTCCAAGGGACTCTCAAGAGTCTTCTCCAACACCACAGTTCAAAAGCATCAATTCTTTGGTACTCAGCCTTCTTTACAGTCCAACTCTCACATCCATACATGACCACAGGAAAAACCATAGCCTTGACTAGACGGACCTTTGTTGGCAAAGTAATATCTCTGCTTTTGAATATGCTATCTAAGTTGATCATAACTTTCCTTCCAAGGAGTAAGTGTCTTTTAATTTCATGGCTGCAATCACCGTCTGCAGTGATTTTGGAGCCCAAAAAAATAAAGTCTGACACTGTTTGCACTGTTTCCTCATGTATTTGCCATGAAGTGATGGGACCAGATGCCATGATCTTCGTTTTCTGAATGTTGAGCTGTAAGCCAACTTTTTCACTCTCCTCTTTCACTTTCATCAAGAGGCTTTTTTGTTCCTCTTCACTTTGTGCCATAAGAATGGTGTCATCTGCATATCTGAGGTTATTGATATTTCTCCCAGCAATCTTGATTCCAGCTTGTGCTTCTTCCAGTCCAGCATTTCTCATGATGTACTCTGCATAGAAGTTAAATAAGCAGGGTGACAATATTCAGCCTTGACGTACTCCTTTTCCTATTTGGAACCAGTCTGTTATTCCATATCCAGTTTTAACTGTTGCTTCCTGACGTGCATATAGGTTTCTCAAGAGGCAGGTCAGGTGGTCTAGTATTTCCATCTCTTTCAGAATTTTCCACAGTTTATTGTGAGCCACACAGTCAAAGGCTTTGGCATAGTCAATGAAGCAGAAATAGATGTTTTTCTGGAACTCTCTTGCTTTTTCGATGATCCAGCGGATGTTTGCAATTTGATCTCTGGTTCCTCTGCCTTTTCTCAAACCAGCTTAAAAAACATCCAGAAGTTCATGGTTCACATACTGCTGAAGCCTGGCTTGGAGAATTTTGAGCATTACTTTACTAGCATGTGAGATGAGTGCAATTGTGCGGTAGTTTGAGCATTCTTTGGCATTGCCTTTCTTTGGGATTGGAATGAAAACTGACCTTTTCCAGTCCTGTGGCCACTGCTGAGTTTTCCAAGTTTGCTGGCATATCGAGTGCAGCACTTTGACAGCATCATCAGGATTTGAAATAGCTCAACTGGAATCCCATCACTTCCACTAGCTTTGTTCGTAGTGATGCTTTCTAAGGCCCACCTGACTTCACACTCCAGGATGTCTGGCTCTAGGTGAGTGATCAGACCATCGTGATTATCTTGGTCTAGGTGAGTGATCACACCATCGTGATTATCTTGGTCTAGGTGAGTGATCACACCATCGTGATTATCTGGGTCTTGAAGATCTTTTTTGTGCAGTTCAACATTTATTAAACGCTCACCACATTTCATGCATTTTGCACACATTTGTTTCCTTATAGCAGTCTTACGTATTTTTTACCTTCCCGGGTGGCAGCAGGGGTAAAGAATCCACCTGCTAGTATAGGAGACACAAAAGACCTGGGTTTGAGTCCCCAAGATTCTCTGGAGTAGGAAATGGCAACTCACTCCAATATTCTTGCCTGGAAAACTTCACAGACAGGGGAGCCTGGTGGGCTACAATCCATGGGGTCCTGAAGAGTCAGACATGACTGAGCACATGCACAGATTTATGTATTATTATTCTCCCTATTTTAAGAATGAAGAAACTAAGGTACAGAGAGGTTAAGAAAACTTGCCCGAAGACTACAGTGGGAGCCTTAATTCACAGGTAGATCGGAGGCTTTTTGAGACAAAAACCTAGCTTTATACCAGATTTCTTTCTTTCACAGGGCCAAGCATGATGTCTTACGTATAGTCAGTGTTCAATGAATGTTGATTTCATTCCAAGAGGGGAAGGCAATTAGGCCAGTTTCGCAATAGGCAGGGGGCTAGAAAAACACTTTGTCGAAGCAGCAGCTGCTTCCAGGAAGTAAACGGTAAGTAACAGCGCAGCTGAGAAAGAGCTGGGACGTGCGGATCCAAGGAATGCGGCTGCTGCCGGAAGTCAGAGGGAAGCCAGCTGGGGTGACGTAAGAAAGAAGAGAACCTGAGCAGGGAGGCCCGCGAGGTTGGAAACCTGCGAAGCCGGAACTCCTCTCCCAGCCATCCCCCTGGCCCCGCGGAGACACTAAATCTTACCCCATCCTGTGGTTATACCGCTGGAGCATCCTTAAAAACACTTAACCCCAAGCCGATGGGCCCTTTCCTGCTGCCTCTCTTACTGAAGCCCGTAACCTCAGAGCTTTTTGGAATTTCTGTTTAAAAAAAAAACAAACCCAGATCCTTGGACTCATTCGTTCTCCACCAACACAATTATCTCTCACACCAAGCATGGGACATATGGCCGAGCATCTGGGTCGGGGCAGATCGGCCAGCAGTGCTGGCGGGCGGGCAGCACAGGCTTTCATTAGAATGGATATGTCACAGTAAATCATTTTGTAAAAGTTCCCTCCCCTTCTCTCTGCATAGCGAAACATAAAGGAAGACGAATTACCCACAGCTCCATAATGCTGTTTGAATATGCCAAAGTTTGTGCCTGAGACACTTACTGACACTGCCTTAAATATCTTTTTAATATCTTGGCCAGGTCAGGCATACCAATGGCATTACAGAGCTTGCAAATCAATGCCCCAGCTGTTTTGGTTTTTTAATAAAACTGAATGTGATCTCTTTTAAATGATTGCCTTCCACCCCCTAGTTTTCTGCAGGGCTTTCAGAGAGTGGGACTCTCGGCAGCCTTGAAGTCAAGACTTGGCTCTGAAAGAACAGTTGTTCCTTTGGGGTGGGGGTTGGGGGTAGAAATTAGACATTTGCGGGATTACTGTCGTCATCTTTCCCTAGTTTTCCCGGCCTCACAAATCTGGTGATGGACATAATTCACAAAACCAATTTGTGGTTTGCTGTTTTCAAAAATGAATTTACCAAAATGTTGCTGACGAATCTGAAGTTCTCAACTTTTAAAAAATCACATCGGTTTCTCTGTCTGGGTTCAGTCCAAGTGATTTATTCATAATTTTATTAGAGATCTTTTCCCAAACAAATTCTCTGTATCTGAATATCAACATCATGGAAATTGAAAGAGCCCCTACCAAGAATTCAACCATATGCATGTGACTTTTGCCCTTGGGGGGGAAAAAAATGGAATATGTAAAACTGTCATCAACAGGAACCATCTTGCCTTCTGTATATATATGGTCCCCAGTTACGACAGGAATTCCTCATGCAAGTAGGGAGGTGATCTTGTCAAATCTGAGGTCCCAGTAGGAGGAAAAATCCAAAGTAAGTGCTTATAAATCAGTTTTATAATGATATTAGTTGACTACTACTTGTGTGGGTCATAAATGTGACATCACGATAAACAGTCTAGCTACTTTGAGGATGCATTTGAAGGACTCTTTTATTGGCTTTGAGATATTACAGTACCTCCAACAGGAAGGTCTCATCTGCTCTTGCAGTTTATTGCTTTTACTTTCTATAGTTGGTGCAAATTGTCTAAGCTTTGTTTCTTCTAATAGTTTGCCTGGGGTTACATTTGTGGAATTCTGTGTTTTCCCTGGGCCTTCGGAACCACAAGCCAAATTAAGAGGAATAGGGAATTGGAGCTTTAGCTGGGCCCCTGGAGAGGCCTTCTCCCACCGCCTTCCCGCCCCTGACTTTTCACAAACCAGCTCCGAAGCAACTAAAATTTCTCCCTACCCCACCTCCTTTTTTTTCTGACCACAGGCAAAGTTCTGTCTCCTTGGTTCTCTGAAAGATATCCATTCCTGAATTTCACCCTCAACCACAGTGGAGGAAAGGGAATAACTGAGGTCAGGAAATATGGAAAGAATGTTAACAATTTACCACTAAAATATACATTAAGAATATTTTCAGTAAGTATAATCTCCACGTTGAACTTCTAAATCTAGAATTCTTCTGTCATGGGACCATCTTCACATTTACACGTGCCCCTTTCAGCTTCAACTCAGCCCTTCCTGAAGGAATGATCTTTAAAAAACAGAGCTGATTAAAAGTAGACAAATAAGGTCTCCAAGTTTCACTCCTTGTTCAACCCTGGACTGCACTGATTATCACTGTTAAAGCAGATAGGCTAAAATACTCATCTTTTGCATGAGCGAGTGCCTGAATATCACCAGAGATGTGAATAGACATAAAAATAGAAGTGAAAATACACTCACAGGTACTGCCTTCAATTGAATAATAAGTTCTGTTAATAGAAATCCAAAGTCATGAATACTTTTGCTTTAAGAATGTCACAGAGGGACTTTCTTGGCGGTCCAGTGGTTTAAGACTTTGCCTTCCAATGCAGGGGGTGTGGGTTCGATATCTGGTTGGGAAGCTATCCCACAAGCTGTGCAGCCAAAAAAAAAACCCCATAAAACAGAAGCAATATTGTGACAAATTCAATAAAGACTTTTAAAATGGCCCACATAAAAAAATCTAAAAAAAAAATAATGTCACAGCATGTCAGCACTAGAAAGGGACTTAGAGATTCTTTTTTAGTTTTTAATCTTTATTGAATTTGTTGCTGTATTGCTTCTGTTCTATGTTTTGGTTTTTTGGTCCCAAAGCATGTGGGATCTTTGTTTCCCGACCAGGGATTGAACCTGCATCCCCTGAATTGGAAGGTGAAATCTTAATCACTGGACCCCCAGGGAAGTCACTTGCTGCTGCTGCTAAGTCACTTCAGTCATGTCCAACTCTGTACGACCCCATAGACGGCAAACCACCAGGCTCCCCCATCCCTGGGATTCTCCAGGCAAGAACACTGGAGTGGGTTGCCATTTCCTTCTCCAATGCATGAAAGTGAAAAGTGAAAGTGCAGTTGCTCAGTCGTGTCCGACTCTTAGTGACCCCATGGACTGCAGCCTACCAGGCTCCTCCGTCCATAGGATTTTCCAGGCAAGAGTACTGGAATGGGGTGCCATTGCCTTCTCTGAGGGAAGTCCCTTAGAGATCCTGTTATTCAGCCCCTCACTTTGTGATACCAGTAACAATAAACACCATTGCTAGTATATGGTTATCTCACTTAATCCTAACAATTGAATGTCTCATCCCCATTTTGCAGATGAGAAACCAAGGCAAAGAAAGGTTAAGTAACTTGCTCAAGCTGAAGTGGTAGAGGTAGTATTCAAATTGAGGCACTTAGGTTCCTAATTCAAACATCAGTTAGAGAACCTCCAGGGACTTGGGCCCTTGTCTCCAGCAACTGGCCTGTTTGCCTTGCCCTGGGGCAAGAGGATGGTTGAGAACTGCCTGACTTTATCAGCTCCTTCCTTGTCACATGGCTCCCCCTCACCCTAATCTCAGGTTGGCCTGGAGTGGCTGTCATGATCTAAGATGAATCTGCCTTGGTCCCAAGAGCTGGAGCCAGGGCCTCCCCAGACATGCATGCTGGGCTGCATCTGTCGCTAATGGGATTTCCAGATTTCTGCGTCTTGATGAGCCCCCACTTGGCAGCCTTGCATATCTGTGAATCAAATGTGTGCAGTCATGCTCTTCAGCTGTTCCAGTCTGGCAAAAAAGTGAGGATGTCTGTGGTCAGGTTAACTCTGAGAGCAGACTCACTGTGAAAGAAATGGACCTCTTAGCTGGCTTAGGTTTCTGAGTTCATCTTTGCAGGGCTGAAGCTACCTTGAGAATGCAACATGTAATGTGATAATAATGCCTCCAATACTCATTTTCCTGAGATCCTGAGCATTTCCTGTATTATTTCCTTAGAGGTATTTTTTTTTCCCTCTTCCTCTCTTTTTTTCCTAAGTGACATATTGTAACTTTAAGTCCACTGTCTTGTTCAGCATCGTTTTCTCTGTATATTACCTAGCATAGGGCATTAAACTTTGAAAACCAACCAAGTATTATTAAATCCAAAAAAGAATAGCTTGTACCCATGCCATATTTTCTCACTGACCTGTGTAGTGAAGTGAAGTGAGTCACTCAGTCGTGTCTGACTCTTTGTGACCCCATGGACTGAATTCTCAAGGCCAGAATACTGGAGTGGGTAGCCTTTCCCTTCTCCAGGGGATCTTCCCAATCCAGGGATCAAAGCCAGGTCTCCCGCATTGTAGATGGATTCTTTACCAGCTAAGCCACAAGGAAAACCCAAGAATACTGGAAGGGGTAGCCTATCCCTTCTCCAACGGATCTTCCCGACCTAGGAATCCAAGCAGGGTCTCTTACATGGCAGGCAAATTCTTTACCAACTGAGCTATCAGGACCTGTGTAGTGGACTTTGGCATTTCTTGGCTCCCTACGCCCTTTCTATATCCCAACATATCCACTTTATTTTTGGAGAATTCTCTTTCCCTCACAGTGTGAGATCTTAGTGATCACCAAGTCCCGGTGCCCACTTCTTGCTCTGGCAGCTGCAGAGGCAAGTCTCTATCTCATAAGGTTGTAATGTGTATTTAATGGGTTAATTCAGAATAGCATCTAAAACATGCAGTGACTTCTCAGTAAGTATTAGCTCTTTACTTGCTGTTATTGTTCTTCTTCATCTTGTTCTTGTTTACCTTCTCATTTTTGTTTTTATTATTAGATTACTATCCTTTTATGGCAGTGGGACAAGGGCATTTGACCTGAACTTGGCCACTCAGACTCTTTTCTCCTGGCATGTTGAACGTTGTATGGTTTACATAGGACAGAAGATGTGGTTCGATTTTTTTTTAAATTGCAAAATATAACAACACTTAGGAAAGAGTGCATAAAGCTATATGGTTGGTGGGTTAGTCGCTAAGCCATGTTCAACTCTTGTGACCCCCATGGACTGTAGCCTGCTAGGCTCCGCTGTCATGGGATTTTCCAGGCAAGAATACTGGAGTGGGTTGCCATTTCCTTCTTCAAGGGGAACTTCCTGACCCAGAAATCAAGCCCAGGTTTCCTGTCCTGGAATCCCATGACAGAGGAGCCTAGCAGTGGGCTGGCCTCAAAGCTCAGTTGGGAAAGAATCTGCCTGCAATGCAAAACTGCATGCAAGATTTACAAATAGCTGAACACGTGCCCACAGAGCACCACTGTGAAGGTTTCAGCCTCCTAAAGCTTCCTGTGTGTCCCTCACCAGTTGAAACCTTCTCCCTCATCAGGGACAGCTTCATGGGTATGTTGGCTGTGCAGTGGCAAAGGACGCTGTGCTCAGAAGTGTCCCAGGCTTGGTTTCATGCTTTGAGTTGCCATCTTAAAATTCCTAATAAACTTTGACCAAACAGTCATACATTTTTATTTTGCATTAGGCCCTAAAAATTATGTATTCTGGTCCAATTTTCACTTCTTGAGGTAACCATTGTCCTGACTTTTATGAAGATAATTTTCCTGCTTTTCTTCTTTTTAAAAATTTTTTTAATTTTATATTGAAATGTAGTTGATCAATGATGTGTTAGCTTCAGGTGTACAGCCAAGTGAGCTATACTTATTCATGTATTGATTCTTATTCAAATTTCCTGCCTTTTTTTTTTTTTTTGTAATTTTTTACCCTTGTGTGTATCTGGAGCTCTTCACCCCAGTGGTATTCTCTGACAGACTCCTGCTACCAATCTACCAATCCTATGGTTCCTGTTTCATAGGCGTCAGAGATGCCCTGTCTGTCTGCTTTCAATATTCTCCCAATACATTTTATTTTGCTCAGGTTTGCCAGTGTCACTTTCTGTTGTTAGTGATCAAGGAAACACGACTGGTCCAGTCTGTTACTAAAAGACTCTTGATAGAGAAAGAGACAGTACATAATATTTTTATTTGTTTTGTTTCTTTTGCCTGTACCCCTAAGTCTGATGGGTATTCTACAGATTTGAGATTTATTTAAGAAGCCAGATTTATTTAAGAAACATCTAACCTGACAAATTCTTGTTCTCTAGCAGAAGAAACTGAAACTTAAAGCTGTGAAAGCAGTTACCTGTGTTTAGAAAAATATCTCCAAGCAAGCCATGAAGCCCAATGTACCTGCCAATGACACTTTTCTGAAAAATTGCTTCAGGTTGCTCATGGATAGCCACTTTTTTGGAGAACTCCTCCCCACAACATATGGTTGCGGTAGGACTCCCAGTTACTTAACCTCAGGTGATTGGTTCAGCCATAGACATGTGACCTAGAAACAACCAATAATAATCTTCCTTAGGAGTTTTCTGCTTGAACCATCAAAAGGTCCTTGGCTTTGGAGACCCTGGAATGATACAGGCTAGGGCTGTCGTGGTAAATTCAGGGAATGGAAAATGGGGAAATTTTCTACTGCAGTAAAGACTGAAGCCAACACATAAAAGGCAGTAAGTAGAAGCCATGAGGTACCCAGAGGGTTGGTAGTTGATGGTGGCACAAAAGCAGAGAAATGCTGGTTGCCAGACTGCTCTGAGCCTCTTGGGGCTCTGTGATGTCTTGAGGAACATTTCACCACTCCATGACACTTGGCTTTATTGCTGTCAAGATGGTTCCCTCCTCTTCCCATGTCCCTGTGTGTCCTAAGACAAACTTTCACCAACTTGCAATCTTGTTTCCTTCAACTTCATTCTCCATGGAGCAGCCAAAGCAAACATAATAAAATTAATATTTTATAACTGCTCTCAGGATATGGCTTCAAATTCTTAGTATCATTTGGGATGGTTTATGATCTTGGCCCTTGCTTACTTCTCCAGCCTTGTTCTCACCACCTTCCCCCGACCTCCATCCCTTCTCTTACACGCTCTGCTCCGGAACCACTCCCTCTCCCTCTTACTTTTTACTCACCTCTCCCTACCTTGCTGTGAGTTTTCTCACCTCCCTCTATCTTGCTGTCTCCTACTCTTCCTTGAGGGTTTCATTTGAGTGTCTCTTCCTCCAAAAGATTTTTCCTGACCCCAAAGGCTGGGGTTCACAATCATGCACTATAGAGCTCTTTTATTTTAAAATCTATTTTACTGAAAGATAGTTGAATTACAGTGTATTAGCTTCTGGTATGTGTGTGTGTGTGCAAAGTTGCTTCAGTTGTGTCTGACTCTTTGTGGCCCCATGGACTATAGCTCCCCAGGCTCCTCTGTCCGTGGGATTCTCCAGGCAAGAACGCAGTGTGTTGCCATTCACTTCTCCAGGGGATCTTCCCAACCCAAGGAATGAACCCAGGTCTCCTGCATTGTAAGCAGATTCTTTACCATCTGAGCCACCAGAAAAGCCCAAACTAATACAATTATTCATTATATTATATATTCTTTTTCATATTCTTTTCCATTATGGTTTATCAAAGGATATTGAATATATATAGTTTCCTGTGCTATGCAGGAGGATCCTACTGTTTATCTATTCTGTATATAATACTTTGCATCTACTAATCCCCAACTATCAGTTTATCTCACCTCCACTGCCCCTTGGCAACCAGAAGTCTGTTTTTCATGTCAGTGAGTCTGTTTTGTAGATAAGTTCATTTGTGTCATGATTTAGGTTTCACATGTAAGTGATGTTGTATGATATTTGTCTTTCTCTTTCTGACTTATCTCACTTAGTATGATCATCTCTAGTTGTATCTATGTTATTGCAAGTGGCATTGTTTCATTCTTTTTTATGGCTGTGTGATACTCCAATAGAAATATTTATATGCATCTTCTTTACCCATTCATCTGGCAATGGACACTTAGGTTGTCTCTATGTCTTGGCTATTGTGAATAGTGCTGCTAAGAACATGGGAGTGCAAGTATCTTTTCAGATTTGTATTTTGTCCAGACATATGCCCAGGAGTGGGATTGCTGGATCACATAGCAACTCTATTTTTTTTTTTTTTTTTGAGGAACCCAGATAATGTTCTCCATAGTGGCTGCACCAGTTTTCATTCTCACCAAGAGTGTAGGAGGGATCTCTTTTTAGAGCCCTTTATTTTAAACTGTAGAGTGTAGAGAACTGTGGAGTTCTTTATTTTAATTGAATGATCCTTTAGTTTGTCTGTTTCTGACTTGGCTGTATATTCCTTAAGGGTGACAGGCACATGGCTGGTGCATAAATGAAAGTATGAGATTAGAAGAAACAATGGAACACTGCACTTCTGTAGCTGGAACCCACGGCTGTAGTGTGGGTAAAGGATTATCAGAAATTTGAACATGAATCTCGGCCAAATTGTGGGCCAGGGCCCAAACACTAGTTGAAGAAGACTGCTAGGGACCATGAATTACTTTGGAAACTACCTCCTTAATCAGGTTTGTTTAAGACAGCCTGGCAAATCCATCCATTTTCTTCCCTTTCAGGGGAACTGAGTCTGTGAGCACTGGATTTGGGAGAAGTGTTCCTAAGCAGAAGTCGTGAGGTCAGACTTTACAATACCACTTAGCAGTAGGAAAGCACAGGAATCACAGTTTCTTTGATCAAATTATCTTGATTTAAATCCCCCCTCATCAACTCTGCTAAAATCTCAGGCAATTTTTTACAATGTCATTCTGTGTTTAATGCTCATCATCAAATTTTTCATCAATTTAAATCAATAAGTTGGCAAAATAGTTGCAGGAACTGAGGTTTCCCTTGCTTTTCAGTACAGAGAAGGACATAGAAGGAATGTTCAAGAATGTATTTCTTTCTGGGTCTCAATTAAAGGTGGCCATTGGTAACAGTAAGGACTGGACTCAGGATAATCACAAGCATGTACCTAGCTACATCACTTTACCATGGTAGACATCAAGAATCAACCACAGCACTTTCCCCCTCAAGCTTGCAGTTGGCCTCAGAACCCTTCCCAACACAATGGTAACTTGAGCAGATCAGGGTGAAATCCATTTGTCATGCCTGGTCTAGGCACTGATCAGAGGCATGACTCTTCAAAATTAAGTTGTTAAACAGCTATTAGGTGATGCCCTAATGTCCTACTGAGAATATAAACTAGCAACTTGCAGCTTTGTGACTTATTATTTCATTTTAAGAACACTTACTGATTGCACTTAATTCAGAGCAAAGCAAATAGGGTAGCAGAGTTGAACCAAAATGCCTGGATTGAGATCCCATAGAAGTTTCTCTCTCTTCTTCCAGCCACACAGGATATTCGATCCTTCTAATGCTGTTAGCTGTTGGCTTCCAACAACTGTGAAGAAGAGGAGGAAACCCGACACTTCAGTTGGCTGGTGTTTGTACAGATGTAGCTTCTTCCTTAGCATATTCGGTTAGGAGGAACTCAGGGAGCGAGGAGCTGAATCTCAGGAATGTGCAAATAAAATGACTTTGACACAGACCTTTAGGAACATTTGCAAGACCCATTCTAACCCCACTTAGAGCAGAGGTTCTTAATCTTTAATGGGCATGAACTCCTTTAGCAGTCTGGTTATGCTTATAAATACTTCTCAGAAGACTGTCTTTAAAGAAGACAGTAAAAGAAAACATATTAGGTTATAAAGGAATCTGATTATAGTGAAATACAGTTATTGGAATATTTGTTTAAAAATCTGTGATGTAGGGACTTTCCTGGCAGTTCAGTGGTTAAAACTTCACCTTCCAATGCAAGGGGGTGCTGGTTCAATCCCTTGTTGGGGAACTCCCACTTGCCATGGTGTGGCCAAAAAATAAAAATGAAGCAGTTAAAAAAAAAATAAAATATGTGACATAGTAATGTATGTGTTTCTTGATTAACGTTAAGATCTACCTGAAGGTCAAAGAGAAGTGAAGTGAAAGTCACTCAGTCATGTCCGACTCTTTGTGACCCCATGGACCATGCAGTCCATGGAATTCTCCAGGCCAGAATACTGGAGTGGGTAGCCTTTCCCTTCTCCAGGGGATCTTCCCAACCCAGGGATCAAACTCAGGTCTCCCACATTGTGGGCAGACTCTTTATCAGCTGAGCCACAAGGAAAGCCCAAGAATACTAGAGTGGGTAGCCTATCCCTTCTCCAGTGGATCTTCTCAACCCAGGAATCGAACCAGGGTCTCCTGCATTGCAGGCAGATTCTTAACCAACTGAGATATCAGGGAAGGCCTGAAGGTCAAATGCCTACTATAATTTTGTAGTAAAGATGAGTGCAACTATCTGGGACAACCGCAACCTTCTATAGTTTATGTGTGATTCCTGCCAATGAACACGTCACAAGTACTGATTGAATGATACTATTGTGCTTTGTAAGCACATTGAAAATAGAAAAGTTGTTTGATTTCAAAGAGGGATTAGTAAAAATAAAGGTGGAATTTTTTCCTGCATCCAGCTAGTTCATGAACCCTCTGAATTATGTGCTGGGACCCCAGTTACAGACCTCGGACTTTAGGTAAACTTGGACATAGGGATCTCTGACTATCAAGCAACATCCTTACCTCTAGCTTCTCATTCGGAGAATATCTTATGGAAAAGAAAAGGGTCTTCTATGGATGCCTTTGCTTTGCTATGAGACTACCACGTTCTTCTCTACTATCGGAGCTCTTCCCTCGAGGATGGAAGGCTGCTTAAGCATGTTCTCTGGCATAGAAACTGCGCACCTATCATAGACATGAAGAAATGGGAGCCTAAGAGGGATAAGCAACCTGACCTACAGAACTGAACAGTGAGAAAGGACATCAAACACCACAGTCTCTGATTTCTAGAGTTGGGAGAAACTTCTGTTACTTATATGCATTTTCTATCTCCAATAAGTTGAAGGGTTAGGCAAGTCAGACACTCTCTCTAAGTCTGACTGGAACCAGAGGTCTAGGAAAGCAATTTCAAGTAGAATCAGGGACTCCTCGTCTAGGGGAGTTGATCTGATACAGCAGGTTACTTAGAACTTTTCTGCAGGGGAGACACCAAAGAACTCGATGTCCTAGTACTGGTGGGAAATCTCTAACATGATGTCATTGAAGCACTGTTAGTGCTACATACTTCTGTTTTGTGGTTGGTTTTACATTGGATCAAATGAAATCTAATGACGTTTTAGTGGAAGTGGGAGAATGGGTAAGAGGAACTATTTTTGAAAATACTGCCTTTAGGTATGTATGACACAATTTTGTAATTTTTCTTACTGAAGTATGGTTGATTTGGGCTTCCCTGGCAGCTCAGCTGGTTGAGAATCTGCCTTCAATGCAGGAGACCCTGGTTTGATTCCTGGGTTGGGAGAAGGCATAGGCTACCCACTTCAATGTTCTTGGGCTTCCCTGGTGGCTCAGCTGGTAAAAATCCTCCTGCAATGTGGGAGACCTGGGTTCGATCCCTGGGATGGGAAGATCCCCTGGAGAAGGGAAAGGCCACCCACTCCAGTATTCTGGCCTGGAGAATTCCATGAACTGTATGATCCATGGGGTTGCAGAGAGTCAGACATGACTGACTTTCACTTTCACTTCACGGTTGATTCACAGCAATGTTGTGTTAGTTTCCGTCATACAGCACAGTGATTCAGTTATCAATATGTTCTCTTTCAGATTCTTTTCCCTTATAGGTTATTATAAAATATTGAGTATAGTTCTTTGTGCTATACAGTAGGTCATTGTTTGTTTGTTTTGGTCATGCCATTTGGCTTGTGGGATCTTAGTTCCCTGACCAGGGATTGAACCTGTGCCCTGACCGGTGGAAGCTGAGTCCCAACCACTGGACCTAATTGCCAAGTAAGTTCCCAGTAAGCCTTTGTTATCTATTTTGTACAGTAGAGCATATATATTAATACAACATTATAATTTAAATTCACATTAGAACTTAAATTATGCCCTTTATGACAGCATTAAAGTTGATTGACAATTTATTTTAATGACAATATCTCTTCTTTATTTATTTGTAAGTGATTACAAAAGGGCTCCCCAGAATTACTTAACACTAGAAAATTAACCCTGAGAGAAAAATCAAATTAACTACCCTCTTCCAACAATGTGGAAGCCAGCAAACAAGTCGATGGCTCCTAGTACACCAGCTCACTTTGGTTCTCTCATTTGGGTGTTATTTATGGTAACAGTTACAAAGTTGAGCTTCTGGGGCATCTCGGTCTCCCTGAATTTAACTGAGTGTCCAGAATGCAGGTAGCATTCTAGGTAGTGCTAATGGTAAAGAATCCACCCGCCAATGCTGGAGACGCAAGAGATGCAGGTTTGATCCCTGAGTGAGGAAGATCCCCTGGAGAAGGACATGGCAACCCATTCCAGTATTCTTAACTGGGAAATCCCATGGACAGAGGAGCCTTGCAGGCTAGGGCTACAGTCCAAGGGTCACAAAGAGTCTGACATGACTGAGCCAAGGAAGAAGCACCAGATGCAGGAATGTGGAAGTGAAAGACACGGACAAAGAAGACTTTGTAGCATTTCTCTGAAGAACTTTGTCCTTCTATTCAAATACTTTTTCCCCACGTTAAAAAAAAAACCTCAAGTAATACATGCTTTGGTTAAAATGCAAATACTATAGAAGTGAACCTAATAAATTGTGAAAGTCCCTCTTCCTCCAGTCTTACACCCTTTCCCAGAAGTTGAGTATCTTTCCAGAATTTTTTTCTATGTGTTTGTATATGCATGTATATGTACAGAAAATAAATAAATTCAAGTGAAGTTTCTCTTTCTTTACAAAAGTGGGAACATATTTTACCTTTTTCTATGATGTACTTTTTTTTACTATTTCTTAGATAGCTGTTTACATATATAAATCTATCTTGTTTCTTTTAATAACTATGTACTATTCCACAATATAGATGGATGCACCGTATATGTTTAACCATTTCCCTGTGCATAGGCATTCTGGTTATTCACAGGTTGGATTTTTATTCATTGGTTTTGCTGCTATTGCACATTAGAAACAATACTCCAATCCAATATTTTCTTTAAGCCCCAAAAAACCTGTTTGATTTTTCTCTCTTCCTGCAGGGATAAGAGTGGGAATGAGGAGAATAGGAAAAAGAGAGGTTGCAATTCTTTTTTTCCCCCATCACCCCCTTCCCAACTCCCAACAAGCCTACATCAATACAAAAAAAGAGCTCCCTCTGCTAGGAATGCTCTTCTCTTTCTCCCTCTCACCTGAGTAACTTCATCCTGCAAGTCACACCTCCTGTTTTATTTCCCCAAGGCCCTGTCCTACCATCCAGAGAGAAGAAGGGCCCCTCTTCCATGCCCCCATGGCCTTCTCTGCATCTCATTCATCTTAAAGTTTCCTGACCATGCGCCTGGCCCCTGAGGGGACAGAAGGAGCTCACCATGTCCTCTGTGTACCCTCAGCCCCTAGCAGCACAGTTAGAATGTAACACGGGCCCGTGACACAACTGGTTCCCTGAACTGAAGGGCTTTCAGGTGAGTAGTTCCTGACATAGAATACACTTGGTCTAGTTACCTTTCGACCTGTGTTGAAGCCAACAACACTAGATTATGAATCATCTGGATAGCATCTGAGCATGGAACGAAATGTACGGACCTGAAGAGTGTGGCAGAGGTTAAAACAACATAAAATCTCACCACATTCATCAGTTCTTTCTCTGGCCTACCCCCACACTCATCGCATCCATGGGAATCACTTTGATCTTGGCAGTAGGCTCCAGCACACTGAAAAACCTGTTCTGCAGGTTCTATTTTTAATTTTGATGAAAACTGTTTACCGTGCCCTGCCTATTTCTCAGGCAGGTGGCTCTGATATAACTGGTTGGGTTATGCCCTTTCTCTGACTGACAACCTGACCATCCGGGTGCCTCCACTAGGGCTGGTGGGAGCTGACAGGCTCCCCAGTGCCTCCACACTCCCTCCTGTGTAAGACAGGGAGGGCTGCCACAGGGAATGATGTACCTCTAGCCTGCTGGAGTAGAAAAGGAGGGAAAATAGAGTACAGAAGGGCTGGCGAGAGAGTCCACCTGAAGCAGCTGGTAGGTCAGACCCCAGTGCTGAGGCCAACATTTTGAATCCTGAAATTCTAGACTGTAAGTTATCTTGGGGATGAGCTAGTTAGAAATAGAGTCAGCAAAGGCTTGGGGGAAATGGATACCATGGTATGTAAAGCCCAGTACATGCTAATTCCACCCTTTCACCAGATGGCTGCTCCCTAACTTGGCCCATGTAAAAATTCTGGCGTGAACTGGCAATAGGCCACGGTTTCTCACTCCAGCTTCCACAGCTGGACAGTAGACTCTGATATCTACACTGTGGCCCCGACAGTGAGGGACAAGGACGAGGGCCAAGTGGAGGAGATGGAGATGGAGTAGTATGAGTGAATCTTCCTCCCATCTGTCATTCTTCAGAGAAGCAAACTGAGAAAGGTGAAGGGTAAGGCCCAAGCCACAGTGCTGAGAGCCAGCAGAGGAACTCAGCTTTCCTCCATGCTAGTCTCTGCACTTTGCTATGCCTTGCATTTTGGAGTAGGTAGAACAGGTATCTGCCACACATCTCATATAATCCATGTCCAAGAGAGGGATGGGTGTGCTGTGGCTGAAATGCCTCCTCCACCTGAGTTGCCAATTCCTCATCAAGATCAGATTTTGTTGTTGTTGTTGTTCTTGTTCGTCTTTGGTTGCACTAGGTCTTTGTGGTTGACAGTGGGCTTTCTCTAGTTGTGTTGAGTGCAGGCTACTCTCTAGCTGCGGTGCTCAGGCTTCTCATCGCAGTGGCTCCTCCTGTTGCAGAGAACAGGCTCTGGGGCATGGGTTCAATAGTTGTGGTCGACAGGCTTAGTTACCCCACGGCATGTGAGATCTTGGTTCTGGACCAGGAATCAAACCCGTGTGTCCTACTTTGGAAAGCAGATTCTTAAGCACTAGACGACCAGGAGAGTCCCCATCTATATCAGTTTTAGTCTTTGATCTCTAATATTTTCATTCTTCATAAATTCAAATGCCCCTTGGAGAGACAACACACTGGTAATAAGTTCATTAAAGCTTTTCTGTAAAGCAGTTGAGTAAAGTCATGGGCTAATAAGGAAGAGAGAGACAGAGAGAGATTGTGCATATGTGTTAAGGTTTCCAGCCATCCCGAGAAAATATGATGTCGAAAGAGAAGAGATGCCTCTGGGTTTACTTTTTGCCTAGAGATCAGGCTGATATCAGGGACTTTTCCCTTGAGTGTGTTCCTGGTCACTCTGGCCACAAAGTGAGATATGGAGTCACTATAGTTCATATCCTGGACTGACTGATCCTACAACCATAAACTCCCATTGACCCAGATTCTTCTTGGCAGCCCACAGGAAGATGAGTCTATGGTGATCAGCAGATTAATTCTTTAAAGTGGAAGACTGCCAGCAAGATGTGTCAGCAGCTCTCCTTGGCGGCAGAAGGTGGGAGAGCCTGCCTTTTGGGTAAGGTGTGTCCTGGGTCAGTCAATCATTTCTGAGTTCCTGAAGTCAATGGCTTATTCCCATGCATTTCCTCCATCACATGTGGATTGCCAAGGTCATTCCCTTGCTACAAAAGCAGGGGTGCCTCTGAAAAGCCTGACAAGTGCCCCTGTTCTGGTGGCTCTGCCTTTAGTAGTTATTTTAGGGTTCCTTCTGAACCTTGCTAACCCTTCACATTTCTTCTTAGTTGGAGGAGCCCAGAGTGAAAATTAAGAGGTGTGGTATTCCAACAGCTGAGTATGCTAGGAGATTGTTTAATGCACTCCGACCCCCTCTGTCTCTTCGTGTCCCTTGTGAGGATGAATAAAAGACAGTGAAGTCTCCAACACTCTTTGAGGTCCTTGGGGAGAGGGATTATGGATGGCCAGATTCTGTGGTTTATACAGGATATTTAATAATAATACCATGAACAGTTAGACTTTCCCTTCCCTGACAGAATCGGATGACATGCACTCCCAAAGGTTTTCTCTGCAATAGAATTTTCTGAAAGTCAGCAAAAGGGGAAAACATCACAGTCTCCCAGTAATGATTGACCCTAGGCAAGGTTCTGCTCAATCTTGGAAAGGGGCTGCATTTCCCCCGGGACAGGCAGAACTCTCCCTCTCTCTGGGGCATCTCAGAGATGGAGCGGTAATGGGAAACATAAGAGCAAGTTTGACTACTGAGATTTAATAAGCCCTGACATTTCTATGCCTAATCCTCATATATATGCCATTATAGTGATTTTTTTCAAGACAGACCTCTAAAACCAGGCCTTCTTCTGTACATGAAGAGAGGCAGAAAGCAAAGAGAGAAAGAAGGGACTATCATCATTATAAAAATAGGAGCAATCAGGCATAATGCCAACAAAACTTCTGGAAAAACCAGCCCTGATTTCTGTTTGAAATTCTCCCTTTGAATTATCAGCCAGACTCCAGTGAAATCCTAAACTAAGTTCTTTAGAATGCTTGAAACACAAAAATCTATGTTAAAAAGCAAATATTTTAGAAATAGATACACAAAAAGACCTCGTGGAAAGCTGGGAGAAAGAGAAGGTTTGGTAAGTCAATCCTGTCTAAACTATTTCAGCCTGCCTGGACCTAGACAAGGGAGGAATTTAGAACTCAGCTGCCTGGCTTCTCTCTGTGGCTGCTCAGACATTCTTCAGTGGCTTTAGTGGTTAAAAAAAAGAAAAAGAAAGAAAAACCATCATAACTTGCTTCAGAAAGACAAGTGGCTCCCATTCATGACTGTTAGAAATCACAGAAAGTAGACTGAATTTACACCAACGCCATCAATGAAAGATCGCATGTCTCATGTAAAGGCTTCAGTACCATCTGCCCTCCAACAGAATGAGGAATTTTATGCTGTTTTTGCATGGTGTGGGTCTTTAAAACAAAGTGATAAATTAAAGTGGCCTCAGTAATGCACCAAAAATGTTAAGCTGTTTTAAGGCAAATGGAAAATGTGGTCTTCTCGTACAAGGAAGGAGTCAGCAGACAGAAAAGTTTGGAGTTGGCCCTCAAATGAATTCAAGAGAATTTCAGCCAATTGGTCCATCTGGTATTGAACTTCAGAAATTGCACTGTGCCCAGTATTGTGCTTGGGCATGAGGATTATTTCAGAGAGATTATTTTGGGGGTTTCTGAATCCCCAATTAGTAGAGAATTTCTTAAGAGAGAATTTGTTTTCATATAATACAACTCACCCAGCCAAGTTCACATCCCATCTTCTACAGTTCTCCTAGGCTACTCCAAACAGCCTATTTTTGGTCACTGGAGCCATCCACCACTTCTCGCCAGTGCTCTCTAAGTCCAGGCCTTATTTCTCCACATTTCACTTAATTAAATCCTACATCTCACACATCCTTCAAGGTCTAACATGAACCCCCTGTTTTCCCTTAATGATTGCAGCCTGTGACGGTGGCTCATTCTTCCCCTCTCCTATTGCGCTTAGGGTGGACCACACAGAGATGCTTAGATGAGCTGTGCAGAGAAGGGGGACATCCCAGAAGCAGCATGGACAAAGGCAGATTGAGTGCACCCCAGTGATGCTGGGGAATGGGGAGAGTGGGAGAGAGCGGCGGGGGCTGGGAGGAGGAAGAAGGTGGATCCAAGTTCAAATCCAGGTCCCTCGACTCCCGAGTTCAGCGATACTGGGCAAACCATGTCTGGGAGTCTTGTTCCTCCAGTCTCAACAATCTCCCTCAAAAGCTTTTGTGAGAGATTGCCAGTAGTACCTGTAACACAAACGAATGACTTTATGCTAAACCCATCTAACCTAAACCAAAGTGGCTCACTGGGATGAGGAGGGTATGAGGAAAGGCAGTTTGGGGAAAGCTTTCTGAATCAGGTCTCCTCGGTGATCCCACCCACAGGTCCAAGTTCTTTTTAGTTGCTGTTGCCTGTATCAGTTCAGTCTTAGGGCAGTGTATGCACGCGCGGCTGTCTGACTCCCTCATGGACTCTGTGAGTATGTAGAATCTTTGTGTGCTGTTGTGTCCCGGGGGGCTGAATCCAGTGCCTCAATAAATTCCTGTGGGAGAAGTGAAGTTTACCCTTGATGCCCTGGTAGCATTTTCAAAAGTGCTTTAGAAAGGGTGTCCTGACGATGGTGTACTGCACACATGAGAGAGAGTGAGGCTCAGAAGCAGAGCTTTGACAGCTTCTGGACTTGAGAAATTCGTTGTGGGCACATTTTATGTTTTGCCAGTGAGGATAGCCCTCTTCTCAGTCCCAACAACAGTTTCCGTACTGAGCATCACCACTGAAGATCTTCCAAGGGAACCCTGGAAGGATTCCAGGGGTAAAAGAACAAGCTTTAACCTGTTTGATTCAATATCATGTATCTTAATACCAAGATGTACTGAGTGCTAAGTATGTACTGGGGGTTCCCAGGTGAGGCAGTGGTAAAGAATCCACCTGCCAATGCAGGAGATGCAAGAAACTCAGGTTCCTTTCCAGGGTTGGGAGGATCGCCTGGAGAAGGAAATGGCAACTCACTCCAGTATTCTTGCCTGGAGAATTCCATGGACAGAAGAGCCTGGTGGGCTACAGTCCATGGGGTCGCGAAGAGTCAGCCAAGACTGAGCATGCCACGCCACACCAAGTATGTGCTAGACACTGTCCTGAGAACTCCATGTGTATTAGTCCAGAGAAACTGAAACCATTGCAGGAAGGGAGATCCTTTCTGGGCCTTGTAAGGAGGTTCTTGTCTAACACCTTGAAATGAATTGTCCAAGGAGACACACAGGCTGACAAAGCCAGGGACATTATAGGGAAGGGGCACCTGGGCAGAGAGCAGGAGGGTAAGGGGACCCAGGGGACTGCTCTGCCACATGGCTCACCGTCTTGGGTTTTATGGCGATGGGATCAGTTCCAGCTTGTCTGTGGGCAATCACTCTTACTCAGGGTTCTTCCTGGTGGCACGCACATTGCTCAGCCAAGATGGATGCCAGTGTGAAGGATTCTGGGAAGCTGTAGGACATGTGGTGCCTCCTTTTGACATTTCCCAAGTTCTTCTGGTTGGTGGTGGCTTGTTAGTTCTGTGGTCCTTACCAGGGCCTCCTGTTGTAAAATAACTCACACATATGGTTACTATGATGCCTGGCCGAGATAGGTGGTTTCAGTCAGTGTGTTTCTCCTAACAAAACAATAAGCGATTGACATACATATGTGTACAGAGATTTATTGAAAGGAATTCAATAATGTGATTATGGAGGGTTAGAAATCCTAAGAACTGCAGTTGGCAAGTTGGAGGTCCAGAAAAGAACGTGAAGAGCTAGCCCCTCAGTCATGTCCAACTCTTTGTGGCCCCATGGACTGCAGTTGGACAGGCTCCTATGTTCACGGAATTTTCCAGGCAAGAATACTGGAGTGGGTTGGCATTCCCTTCTCCAGTGGATCTTCCCGACCCAGGTATTAAATCCAAGTCTCCTGCATTGCAAGCGGATTCTTTACCTTCTGAGCTACCAGGGAACAGCTGTGGGTATGGTTCTAGTTTGAGTTCACATCTTAAGGCAGGAGATGTGGTCCTAGCTTGAAAACAGGTAGAGAGAGAGAATTCTTCCTTCCTCAGCCATTCTGTTCTATTTAGGCCTTCAACGGATCTGATGAGGCCCACCCACAACGGGGAGGAAAATCTGCTTTACTCAGATACTTTATTCAGATAACTCAGATATTTTGAACTTTGTTCAAACTCACATCCACTGATTCAAATGCTAATTTCACCCAGTAATAACCTCAAAGACACACCCAGAAGAATGTTTAATCATATGTCTGGGCACCCCATGGCCCAGTCAAGTTGACACATAAAATTAAACACCTTATAGGTGTTAATTTCAATTAATCTTCATTACAATTGTGTAGGTAGGTAACATTTTTATCCTCTTTATTTGGTGAGCCAGGATTTCTTGACCAGTCTATCCTCACAGCCAGTAAGTCTATAGCTAGTACAGTGTCCTACACGGCTCCACCCTGTTCGAGAAAGCCATCCGAGGGCTTCCCTTCACATGTTCAAGGGATGTTTATTTTATTTTGTTGAATAAGATACTTTAGAAACATCAAATAAAAATTTTAAAAATAGCTTATTATTTTTATGTGTTACTTCTGGTCCTTATTCACTTTTACACATAACTTCACAAAGGGTCCTGGTTTGCCACAGTTCTACATGTAGACTTAGAAGTTATGTTGGCGTAAAGACTGTCATCTTCACCGGGCCCTGGTTAGTCATTCAGTAACAATAAAAATGGTAATAATCATAACATGAAATTATTATTGCCAATTAAGTTTACTAAGTAATCTTTATCTAATGAATTTTTAATGTATGTCATTCTCATGGATTGGTTTACTTTCCTGAGTTCAGTTCAGTCGCTCAGTCATGTCCGACTCTTTGCCACCCCATAAATCGCAGCACGCCGGGCCTCCCTGTCCATCACCAACTCCCGGAGTTCATTCAGACTCATGTCCATCGAGTCGGTGATGCCATCCAGCCATCTCATCCTCTGTCGTCCTGAACATGACCAAAAAAATGACCCTCCAGTGGCCTCCCTTATCACACCTCAAACCAGAGCAGATTTCAGAACTTAGTGTTGTCAAACTGAAGATGAGTTGGCTTGCCCAACACGCAGCAGAACCAAATTGCTGACACAGGTTGTAGAGAAGGAAAGTTCAGAATTTACTGCAGGGTGCCAAGCAAGAAGAGTGGGCAGCTCAGCTGTTGCTCGAAAGACCCAAGCTGCCCGATGGCTTTCAGGGAAGGATTTTTAAAGTCAGCTCTAGGAGTGAGAGTCCTAGTCCTGATTAGCTTGTGGACATTTTTCTGATTGGTTGGTGGTGTGATAAGGGTGATTTTTCAGGAATCTTAATCATCAACCTTCTCATTCTAACCAGTCTGGGATCTGTGTATGTGCCTGTGGTCACCACATAGTGACCATCCTCCACCTGGTGGAGGTCTTAATTTCTGCAGAACAACTCAAAGATAGGCATCAGATTGTTATGTATATCCCTTCAGGAGGAACTAGGACTCAGATGACTTCACTGTTGTAATCATTAACTCTTTGGAAGTCAGGAAAAGTCAAAAGGGGGCTGGAAGGGAATTGTATTTGGAAGGGCCCCCAGAGTCCTGCTCAGCTTCAATCCCCCTTTATCTCTGATACTCATCAGTCCTGATGGGAATAGGGGCAGGACAAGAAAGGGAATAAAGTTTTGAAGGAGTGGTTAGTTATGAACTCATTAGAAGAACTCGGTTACAGGAGGACTCGGTTTAAATAGGGTTCTCAATCTGTTACTGATTTCTGCCAAGTTGTTGTTCACTTGCTAAGCTGTGTCAGACTCTTTGCAACCCCATGGATTAGAGCATGTCAGGCTTCCCTGTCCTTCACTATCTCCCAGAGTTTGTTCAAACTCACATCCACTGAGTCAGTGATACCATACAATTATCCCATCTTCTGCTGCCCCCTTTTCCTCCTGCCCTCAATCTTTCCCAGAATTATGGCCTTTTCCAATAAGTTGGCTCTTTGCATCAGGTGGCCAAATACCAGAGCTTCAGCTTCAGCATCATTCCTTCCAATGAATATTCAGGGTTGATTTCCATTAGGATTTTCCTTTAGGATTTTCCTCCAAGATTGAAAGCTGTTAAGTGACAGACCAAAGAACAGAACCCAGGCTTCCTGATTCTTCCTAATTCAGGGATGCTTTTATCCCAAATGAGCCAGCTTCTTGAAACTTTCTTACTAGGATTTTATCACCTGCATTTTCCTACTTTGCATTGGGTCCATAGGCTCATGGCTGCTGCTGCTGCTGCTGCTAAGTCACTTCAGTCGTGTCCGACTCTTAGCGACCCCATGGACGGCAGCCCACCAGGCTCCCCTGTCCATGGGATTCTCCAGGCAAGAACACTGGGGTGGGTTGCCATTTCCTTCTCCAATGCATGAAAGTGAAAAGTGAAAGTGAAGTCGCTCAGTCGTGTCCGACTCTTAGTGACCCCATGACGGCAGCCCACCAGGCTCCCCCGTCCATGGGATTTTCCAGGCAAGAGTACTGGAGTGGGGTGCCATTGCCTTCTCCAGGCTCATGGCTATAGGAACATAAATGTAACTGTGCGCAGGAGTAACAGAAACATGGTGAACCTCCCCCGTTCTGCTGGCTCCTCACCCCTGGCAGGCATTATTAATGGATCAGAGAGTGCTCTTCCCTGAGTTCAGCCTTCGTTCACATCCTTCCCAACACATTGCTCTGGGCAGTCATTACAGAGAGTTGGTTCTAAGGATGAGCCTCCTTGCTCTCCCTGAACGGAACAGTGATGGCAAACTTGACCCTACTTTTCCTTGCCTTAGTATTTGGCCATGGTGCTATGATTGTGGCTCCAACACTGCACTACTTTTTTCTTCTTTAAAAAAATAATTTTGTTTTAATTATGAAAGTATGATAACACATTTTTAGTAGACTTGAAAAATACAGAACAAAGTTATATGTAGTTCCACTGTATATTACATTTATTTTTTAAGCATATAAATTCAGATTTTTAGTTAATTTTGAACTCTCAAATATGAACAGAATGAATAGACAGAGAAGTAGAAGGATATAGTAGACCCTAAAAGCACTGTGACCAATTCAACATAATTAAGATTTATACAACTTTCACACAACAGCAAGGTACAAATTCTATTCAAGTTCCCATAGACTATAAACCAGGAGACTCTGGAACATATTCAGGGACATAAAACAAGGTATAAACATTTCATGGTCTAAAGGTACTGAAATCATACAGAGCCTGTTCTCTTATCACTGTGGAATTATGTTAGAAATCAGCATCCAAAGATATTTGAAAATAACCCACATATTTTCCAGTACAGCACTGCACTGTTTTCTCCTTTTGCTTGAGAGAACCTATTCTGAAAATGGTTACTCAGCTTGGAAGCTACTTTTCTTCCCACATAGGTTCCCCAAACACAAGACCTGGGGGAATCACACTGAACCTATTTATTTTGCATGTTTAGAACTCCCTACAAGACTGGCTGAAGCTTACGCAGCTGTGTTCATGAGGGAACAGCAACTAACCCCAAGCTAGCTGACGCTATGTCCAGTGCTCTTTTCACCACTCTGCCCATCTGACTCTGGGCTTTATCAGACAGAACAGCAAAAATGTTCCTAGGGCCTGACACGTGTAAACACTCCTCCACCACCCCGGCCATGGCAGCTTGCCAAGACAGGAATGAAGCCAAATTTAGTGGGTCCTTCAGCCCGGTGACCCCGGTGGAAACAATCTCCTGATAAAGAACAGGGAGAGCCAGAGAAAAATGTGCTGTCCTACAAAGAACAAAGCCTGGGATGATTCACCCTCCTCATCCTGGTGATTTATCGCTGGACACGGTCATTCATACGTGGCTGTCAGCAACTTTGCAGGAATTCTAATCTGGATGTTCGTCCTGAACACATAATTCCCTCCTTACTTCCTCCAGGTTCCCAAACATTCAGAAGTTTCCTGGGCATGCTTTCCTGCCTGTCCTCTTGGTGTATTAGCCAAATAGTCTGGGGGCCTTGGGTAACTCTTTTAGCTTCTCTAGACCTCAGCGTTCTCATCCTTAAAAATCAGGAACTGAAAGAGCTGGTCTCAAAGATCCCTCCTGGACCTAAAATCCTATGACAAGCCACATTTAGGAAATCCTTTTAAATAAACAACATATTTGGATTTTCTGTATCTTACAGCTTAACTGTTTACCTATGCACCGATGGGACCCTGCAGGGAGGATGGGGCAGGGCCTCTTGGGAGGTGTGGCCTTTGGGGCGGGACCCACCACCCTCCCAATCCACTGCGGTCCTCTCTCCCACTTTGCCACGGAGACTGCTCCTGCTCGGGTCACTTATGATTCATTCACTGCGGCATTCACATACTTTATAAAGTAAAAGAAAATTATACAAGCACTATGAGTGTATTCTTACAAAAAGTCAACAAAGCATTGTATGTATATATACGAAGTCATGCACATATTAAACATTTACAAATATGCCTTTTTTTTTTTTAGGAGGACTTATTCTGCAATTCATGGGGTCGCAAAGAGTCGGACACGACTGAGCGACTGAACTGAACTGAACTGATTCTGGATGTTTTAGTTTAGTTTTATTTTTGCAGAAGTGGGATCAAATGGCACATCTACCTTTGTAATATGCTTTTTGACTTGATAATATGTCCTAGAGCTCGTAACCATGTCAACCTGTGTAGTCTTTTTATAACTGCTGTGGAGGGTCCCTATATCATGTTTTAACTACTTCTTTTTATTAAGGACAAGAATCTGCTGGCTCATTCAGTAAAGAGTCTGCCTGCAATGCGGGAGACCCAGGTTCAATCCCAGGGTTGGGAAGATCCCCTGAAGAAGGAAATGGCAACCCACTCCAGTATTCTTCTCTGGAAAATTACATGGCCAGAGGAGCCTGGTGGGCTAGGGGTGACAAAAAGTTGGACACGACTGAGAAATGAGAAAGTTTCACTTTCTCTATTGATGATATTTGGTTTGCTTCTAGGATTCTGCTATATCAAAAATAAATCTAAAATACACTAATATTATTGTCCACACATTTGACCATTTCTCTAAGACAGGTAGAAGAAAAACTGTTGAGTTTATAGAAATGCACATTTTAAATTTTGAAGAATTCAGCCAACTGATTCTTCCATATGGTAGTGCCAATGGGAATATCCATTCCCCCATATTTTTATTAATCTTTCATTGCCTTTTCTTTATTACAGCAAAGTTGAGCGCATTTACAAGTTTTTTGGCCATGTATATTTCTTTCATGAATTGACTATTTATACCCTTTGCTTGTTTTTCAGTTAGGTTGCTTTTCTGTATTATCAGTTTATTGAAGTGTTAAAATCTTTTTCAAAAAGTGGACTCAGGCACTCATTACCAAATTTTGATATCATCAACTCATAGTCAATATATTTTCCCATCCCCATGCTATTATTTTGAAGCAAATCCCCAACATCATATCATTTCATTTGTTAACATTTTAGCTAGTAAATCTAAAAAGAAAAATCAAAGCTCTTAAAAATATCCATCATATATAATAAGAAAAATAATTCCCTAATGGCATCAATTATTCAGGGTTTATAGTTCCCCCATTAGCTCTTTTATTTTTTAAAAGTAATTACCTCAATGTCATCACATATCCAGTAAGTATTCAAATTTCCTCAATTGTCTCATAAATCTTTTTTTAACAATCTCTTTGAATCCAGATCCAAAGAATGTCTATGAATTTTAATTGGTTAATATGCCTTTTAAGTATCTTATAATTAATAGGCTCTGTCTCTCATTTGTTGAAGAATTCTGGCTAGTTTTTCCTATGAAGTTTCCCACAGCCTGGATTTTGCTAACTGCCTCTGATGATACTATTTAACACATTCCTGTGTCCTGCATATTCCTTGAATGCTTGCAGTTAGATCTAAGGCTTGATCAGATTGCTGTTTTGACAAGAATGCTTAATAGATGTGTTGTATATTTCCAACAAGACCACATAATTCTGGCTGTCTCTCTGTGAGGTAAGCAGCCATTCACGGTTATGTGGTCTGGGTACACTCAGAGAAACAGAAACCACACAGAAATTCAAATAGGGGACATTTAATATAAAAAAGTATTAATTCTGATAGGAAAGTAACTATGAAGATATAAAGAGACCCCTACTGGGTATCCTCTAAGAGAGGGCGCTCAGGGCAAAATAAGCTTGGCAAGAGGGGCTCCCAGCAAGGCTGTGGCTGCAGCTCAGTTGGAGAAGGCATGGCTGAGCACACAAGATGGAGGTTAAGTTCACTGGGCTGCTCGGTCAGAATTCAGCCACCAGGCGAGCAAGAAAGATTTCACGGATGCAGGCGAGCTGAAGCTGGTGAGTGCTGCAATGGTGTGCGGCACTCACGTTGGAAGTATGGTGGGAAACGGCATTTTGGAGTGCAGGCCAGCTGATCCTGGAGATTAGGATACAGGAGGAGGTGGGGTCCCACTGCAAGTGTGAGGCCTGGAGGACAGTGTTCACAGCACAAAGGCTGGGGCAAGTTGGTCACTGGGCCCAGGCTGGGGGTCTCAGAGACCTGAGAACTCTACAGCCTGCAGTCTGGGCACGTGGCTGAGGTGGGCTGCGCACTGCTGACAGGCCCTGCAGCCAGGGTGAGGGAAACAAGAAAGATCAATATACCAGGACTGAGAAGCCCCTTTGTCCTGCGATGTCCCTCTGGCACCCTCTACCGATAAAGATTAACATTGCACTCATTGTAAAAGAGTCTTATCTATTATCACAGAGCAGGTACTGAAGGGTGGATCCCCGCTGAGAAGGAATAAATTGATAAGGGACACAATGCTCAGCAGCGAGGTCCATGACTTCATTCGTGGTTGCGATTCTAGCTACCTTCATATAGTAGCTGGACTGATTGGTCCTAGAGGGAGGATCTTCCCCCATCTCTTCACCTGCTCTTTCCCCACGGCCCCCATTTTTCGTCTTCTCGCACAGTCTAGGTCCCTAGGGTCACAGCACTTTTTGCTCGTTCATCAGGTCTAATCTGAACTCTTTCTGTTTTGGCCTTCACGTATTTCCTTTTCTGTCTGGTCCCGTGCCTGATTTCAGGACAAAGCTATTTTCTCATCACCTCCTGAATCTGAACAGAATGTTTGGGAAGTGGAACTTTTCATTCACTCCTTGTGCAATCCTCACCTTGTGAAATGCATGTCATTGTCCTGGTTTTACAGATGGGGCACCTGAGGCTTAGAAAGGTGAGGCAAGTACTTCCAGATACTTCCAGAACAAGTTCCAGTTGGCAATGGGCAGAGATGGGATTAGAACCTGACTTCTGCTTAACTCTGACTCAGGAGAGCTTGCCACCTTGTTGGGGGCACTCGCAGCTTTCTGCTTATTTTTCTTCTGGAGAGTTGATTCATTGGAAAAGACCCTGATGCTGGGAGGGATTGGGGGCAGGAGGAGAAGGGGACGACAGAGGATGAGATGGCTGGATGGCATCACCGATGACTCGATGGACATGAGTCTGAGTGAACTCCGGGAGTTGGTGATGGACAGGGATGCCCGGCGTGCTGCCATTCATGGGGTCGCAAAGAGTCGGACACGACTGAGCAACTGAACTGAACTGAACTGAACTTCCGACTCACTTGTCTCCTGGCTTCTCACCAATTCTGCTTCTTCTGAATTTCCAGGTTATTTAAAGTGTTCTCCGAGAGTGTCATACTGAGTGAAGTGAGACAGTCAGAGACGGAGAAACATCGTACGACATCCCTTATATGTGGAATCTAAAAAGAAATGATACAAATAAACTTACAAAACAGAAGGAGAGTCACAGACTTAGAAAACGAACTTATGGCTACCGGCAGTGGAGGAAGGGATACTTAGAGAGTTTGGGATGGTCATGTACACACTGCTATGTTTAAAACAGATAACAAACAAGGACGTACTGTATAGCACATGGAACTCTGCTCAATGTCATGTCGTAGCTGGATGGGAAGGTGGTTTGGGGGAGAATAGATATGACTGGGTCCCTTTGCTGTTCACATGAAATTATCACAGAATTGTTAACTGGCTGTACACCAGCAAGTACAAAGAGAAAAGTTAAAAAAAAAAGAAAGTGTTCTCCCAGAATCATCACTGAAAAACTCTCTCCTAGGATCACCTCCTCCAATATCCAATTCAGGTCTTTATCACTTTTTAAATCAATTTTTTTCTTTTTGGCTGCGCTGGGTCTTTGCTGCTGTGTGTGCTTTTCTCTAACTGTGGCAAGCCAGGGCTGCTCTCTAGCTGCGGTTGCTTCTCTTGATGAGGTGCACAGGCTCTCAGGTACACGGGCTCCAGTGGCTGCGGCTCCTGGGCTCTAGAGCACAGGCTCAGTATTTGTGGCCCGTGGGCTTAGTCGTTCTACGGCATGCGGGATTTTCCCAGATCAGGGATTGAACCTGAGTCTCCTGCATTGGCAGGCGGATTCTTCACCAACTGAGCCACCTGGGAAACCCCTTTATTTTTTAACTGGGGTTTCTTCTCTAACAGTTGCCTAATAACATCTCTTTGCATTTCGCTCCATGCAATTTAATTACAGTTTATTTTCTCTGGTCTCAGTTTGATGAGACGGATACCTAGATCCTCTCTAATTGTGAAGATGCTGTTTTTAACTCCTCCATCACCCTGTCCCCAACAAATGCACACACAGATGGAAGGGAGTGTGGCTAGAGGTGAGAATTTCTCTTCCCAGAGGCAGTTATGCTACTCAAGGGATTATAAAGCAGGAAATAAACAATCTGGAATCTGGCACTGACATGAAAACTGGCCCTCTTCATCCTCTATTCTCAGGAAACCAGGACCTTGCTGTGAAGTCCTGACCAGCCAGCTGGGTAGAGAGGGCTACAGAGCACGTTGAAATCCTGCCTCTCTTCCTTCTCCAGTTCATCTGTCCTCCTTCAACAAGTCACCTGCCACGTCTCCTTTTCTCGTGAGTCATGTCCTCCATCCCATCATTATCACTGACGCCTCCTGGTCTTCCTTAGCCCCCCACCCCTCTATTCCTTCCTTCTGGTCCATGGTCCCCTCTCTTCCTCCTTCCTTCCTCCTCCCCAAGCTTTACTGGCAAAATCAAACAAAATAACAAAAGAATGGGGAATAAGTAAACAGCTGCCTGCCCGCTCGTGGAAATCCCTGGAAGCCGCTTCCTTCACCTCCACTGACAGAGTGTCTCTGCCTTTCAAAGCGGTTGGCCCTCGTTCAAGGCCAGTCCCAGTGGCGTGGAGTCATTGTGTTGAGATGAAGGTGCATCTAGGCAGTTTCTATATTTAGGCGCAATTGTGTTTCTGGAAAAGGCTGCACATCACATAATAGGAAATCCTGAGAGTGTGAAGACTGTTTCTTGCTTGTCGAAGCACTGTTGTCTTTGGCTGTTCTGACAATAGCAGAAACCTTCGAGTCAGTGGGCAAAGGTGGAGGGGCAGCAGGAGGAAGGAACCCGCTGCACTGGGTAGATGAGAAGCAGTGAAGTGTTGGGGGGAAGTGGGAATGGCTGGGGAAGGCGATTTAAAACTATAAGTGAAAGCAAATTAAGTTACAGAATCCTGTCAGAGGATGAAAAAAAGCCATACTGGTCACGTTGGAAAAATATGTGCGGAAATGAGGTCAGCTAGAGCAAGGCATTATCTGCTCAGTGTATCCTTCTGTAGAAATGGTCCTTGATTAAGTGAGATGTAACGGACGCACTCAATGGTGATAACGATGACAGTCAATGGTGATGACTGGGGACCTGCCATTCATTCAGGACCTGCCCTGGGCAGGGTGATGGAGGAGGTGAAAACAGAATCTTCACAACTAGAGAGGATTTAGGTATCTGTCTCATCAATCTGAGACCAGAGAAAATAAACTGCAATTAACCTGCATGGAGCTAAATGCAATGAGATGTTATTAGGCAATTGTTAGAGAAGAAAGCCCAGTTAAAAAATAAAGACCTGGGACTTCCCAGGTGGCTCAGTGGTGAAGAATCTGCCTGCCATTGATGGGGACCGTTGACAATAGTGTTGGAGCAAGCCATAGCTATTTTATTCAGGCTTAAGGAACTGAAGACTCGGCTGGGAGTCTCTGGAGAGTTCTGAAGCAGTGCTTTCTCATCCTTAAATGTACATATGAATCACCTGGAGTATTGCATTTGCAAGCTGGTTCTGATTCAATAAGTTGCGGACAAGTGTGAGATCCTGCATTTCTGATAAACTTCTTGGTGAGTTCTGCCAGCCGACCAATACATCCATTCTGTTTGCATACAGGGAGGGATGTGAAGTGTGAAAGTGTTAGTCGCTCAGTCTTGTCTGACTCTTTGCCTCCCCATGGACTGCAGCTGGCCAGGCTCCTCTGTCCATGGGATTCTCCAGGCAAAATACTGAAGTGGGTTTCCATTCCCTTCTCCAGGGGATCTTGCTGACCCAGGGATTTAACCTGGGTCTCCCACATTGCAGACAGATTCTTTGCCATCTCAGCCACCAGGGCAGCCCACAGGGAGGGATGGGAGAACATATCTGGGGATGGATCTTTAGAGCATTGGGAGGGGTTGGGAATCAGGGTTGGGAGACAGCAAGTAAGGCAGGGTTTCTTGATATGGGGCGCTCATGATTCAGGATTCATATCCTGGTGAGGGCATGGAAAACACTCTCATTACTAGAGTGATAAGGAATCCACTAGTTAGAGATGGGGGACCGACATCCCTGAGAAGCACAGCAGGGGCTGTTTTCCGCAGGCCAAGGTTGACTGTAGGAGATGCTCCATCATTAGACTTGGGCTCCATGTTCATCCTGAAGTACTGAAGGCCAACTGGAGGCACTTAATCATCAGCAGCAAGCTGGAAGTAATTGTCATAGTGAGACACAAGGCAGAAGCACAATCTAGGGGCTTTGACCTGCAAGGGCCTCCGGTGGCGACAGACCAGTGTGTCTAGGGATGAGGTCATAGGCAGCCCTTGGTGGTGCTGCTTGACCTGTGTATCCAAAAAGGTCAAGAGCAAATGAGCAGAAGGCTGGTATCAGCTGCCACTGTGAAAAATCACCATCTCTCCTCCAGTTTTTAGATAGGAATCAGTTCTCAGACCCAGAGCACATTATTAAAGGAGGGATCAGGTCCTTTTCAGCCTTCCCAGGTGGTGCTAGTGGTAAATGCAGGTGTGGTGTGATGACAATCAATGGTGACAGTCAATGGTGACAACTGGGGACATCTGCCTGCTGATGTAGGAGACAAGAGACACAAGTTTGATTCCCAGTTGGGAAGACCCCCTGGAGGAGGGCATGGCAACCCACTCCAGTATTTCTTGCCTGGAGAATCCCATGAACAGAGAGGAGCTTGGTGGGCTATAGTCCCCTGGGTCGCAAAGAGTGGGACACAACTGAAGTGACTAACACACACACACACACACACACACACACACACACACACAGGTGCTTTTCAGGAAGAATCCTGCAACATACCACATCAGATGTATTGGGAAGCTCATCCCCTAATCTCCCCCCAGATCCCACAGCCATTTACCACAGTAATTCTATGCTAGGGAAAGGAGACTACCTAGTTCTTTCAAGGATCTGAGTTGGTGCTGATAACAGAGGACCCAAAACACCACCATGGCCCCCTGTTAGAGTGATGTACACAAAGCCGTGTGATAAATGTTTCAAGTCAGTCTCAAAGTGGGTCCAAACTGGGTCTGTGAACCACACGGAGATCACTTCCCCATTTCAGTGGTATGCTGGTAAACCCGCTCTCCACAAAGAAGGAGGAGAAAGAGGAGGAGGGGCAGGTAGGGGAGAAGGAGGAGAAAAGGAAAAAAGCCCTTGCCTGAACATGTGGCCTTGACTGATTTTTATGTAGTTCATCTCTAAGAGTCGGACACGACTGAGCGACTTCACTTTCACTTTTCACTTTCATGCATTGGAGAAAGAAATGGCAACCCACTCCAGTGTTCTTGCCTGGAGAGTCCCAGGGATGGGGGAGCCTGGTGGGCTTCCGTCTATGCGGTCACACAGAGTCGGACACGACTGAAGCGACTTAGCAGCAGCAGCTTGCTCCAATCATGGCTAATTTCCAGCCACCAACATGAAGGCATTGAACACGACCTTGGGAAAAGATGCCTCAGACTCTCCCTATAGAAACAGGTTGGATGCACAGTAGGACTCACCTAGAGCCCGTCAACCCTCAGGCCAGGTCCTGTGGCTGTTTGGGTGAGCCCCATCTCTTTCCTTCCTCCCAAGCCTTTCTGACACTTGACCATAATTGTTGATCTAGCAGCACTGGGGAGTCACGGAGCAGGTCTTTAGGACAGCGAACACTCTCTAGCAAGGTATTTGGCTGGAGGAGGCCTTTAACTCCCCAGTGAGGGGCATCTGCTCTCCTCTAGCAAGTGGGAGGGGGTGACTTCTGCCAGCCCAAAGCTCCAAGGAGGGTTCAGGCTCTTAGGCTCACCTCCCAGGGTTTCCCATCTCAGGTTCTGGGTCCCACTTCCTCCTTCTCAGGGCCCTCACTTCCCTGCAGGAGACACGCCACGGCTGTGATCCAACCTCCTCTGTTACTGCAATGCTCTGACAATCAGGTCCCAGACCTGGTTTTCTTCCTGAGCAGCCCTTCAGCTGCAGAAGGTGAGGATTTTAAAAAATGCTGCCATGGAAGCCTTCAGGTTTTCACACTATGTTCTAAGCTGACAGTTGGCTGCGCTGAGCCTGTTGTTTTCTTCCTTTAGGTTTCAACAGTAGTTAACAACAACTCAGCAACTCTCTAGACTTAGACCTGCCGGAGCCATTGCATGAGCTGATGCACCTCCTTCCAGCAGATTCCATCTGAACTCACTGCAGATGAGAATTTTAGAGAACTCATCCAAAGCTGAGTGAGATAAGAACCTTAGAGAACCTTTCAGAACTTCCCTTAACACCAACAATGGGGTCTGCAATATTGGGCTGATAAGTGATCCAGTTCCACAATTCCATCCTCAGGGTGTTCATCCAGGACAACTTCCACACCTACTGTCTTATGTTATTGTGGTTGTTCAGCTGCTAAGTTGTTTCTGACTCTTGCGACCCCATGGACTGCAGTACGCCAGGCTCCTCTGTCCTCCACTATCTCCCAGAGTTTGCTCAAATTCACGTCCATTGAGTCAGTGATACTATCTAACCATCTTATCCTCAGCCATCCTCTTCTCCTTTGCCTTCAATCTTTCACACCATCAGGATCCTTGACAGATGGATTTGAGTCTAAATATTTTATTTTTGAGAGGATCCCAGGAAGCACCACAAAGAAGGGCAGGGGCCTAATAAAGGGAATATAATCCAATAGGTGCCCTCTGGAGAACACTGAGGCTTAATGGCACTGGGAAATATTCTGGAACATTCCTCAGAGTTATCCACTGTCCTGAGGGATGAGGAAGCTAATGTGTTTATCCACCCACATCTCAGCTATCACTGCTTGAGGGCTGTGTCTGGGGGACATTAACTCCTTGGCAGCCCAAAACAGCCCTCAGCAGAGAAAATTTAGGTATTTACAAAAGTAGCAATAGGTATTTTGAGGCGAGCACCAAGGAGATGTGGGCTGTGCATGTCAGTTCCTGCTACAACCTTGCATTGTAGAACTGAATTAAGGGTCACTTCACCACGGCAGCAGCAGCAATGCCAAAAAGAATTCAGAGTAAAGCCAGCCCAAGTGGGGATGGCACCTGGAAAGTCTTGGAGAAAGGGAGACCTCAGTGCTGGAGCCACTGATGACATGATGGTCAGGAACCACAGTTCCAGCTGAAGACTGGAATATTGCCCTGCCATGTGGGATTAGTCACCAAGCCAGTTCTTGCTGTGAAGAGTCTCCTTGAGCCAGCTCCCAAGAGACTGTCCATGCGGATGCCAGGAGACGTGGTCCACAGATGGGCTGATGGTAGTTTAGTTGTGCAGCTGTGTCTGACTCTTGCGACCCCATGCACTGTAGCGCTCCAGGCTCCTCTGTCCATGGAAGTCTCCAGGCAGGAATACTGGAGTGAGTTGCCCTTCCCTTCACAAGGGCATCTTCCCAACCCAAGGATAGAAACAGGTCTCCTGCCTCGCAGGCAGATTTTTTACCAACTGAGCTACCAGGGAAGCCCACGGATGAGTTAATCTGACAAATTAACATTGTGCTCGCAGGTAACAACCCATGATCCCAGCAAAAACGACCCCTGAAGGAGTGAAACTCTCCTTAGATGAGAGTTTCAAGCACAGGCTGTAGGGAAGTGATAGATATACAAGTTTTTTTTTTTTGTTGTTGTTGTTGTTTTTGTAGGGACCCTCACATTATACTGAGAATACTAACAGCAACTAGTTAACATTGCTATGGAGTTCTTGGAGCGCTTTCATGTATTCATTAGTTCAGTCGACTTTCATAAGCCGATGAAGACAAATACGAAGGAGATTTGTCCTCATTTTAGAGATGAGAACACTGAGATGCAGAGAGATTAAGTGACTCACTGGAAGGTCCCGATGCTGCACAGTGGTTGGAGAAGAGGCTCAGCCTCCCATCTCTGACTGCCTGTCATTCAGAGCTTGTTCCTAGAGCAGCATTTCTCCCATTAGCTTAAAAGAGCACCTTGGTAGCAGCAACGTGCTGGGTATGTTTCGGCATCCCCAGTGCCGGTATATTCTGAGTATTTAATATCTGTATATTAAGCAAATGAATTTTGAAGTCCTTCCAGAAGACTTATAAACTGATACAGCAGCTTTTATCAACTCTCCTCTCCTTTGTCTCTCCTCCTAGTTACGCCTACACACAACACACACACACACACACACACACACACTCTTCTCTCACACATACATTCACACACACACAAACACACACACTTCAGTCCTGCAGGCTATACTCCGCCCTCCACCCCCAGGTTTATTGAGACCAAGTTGACATATAAAACTGTAAACTATTTAAAGTGTACATCGCGGTGATTTGATATACATATAGATAGGGAAAGTATTCCCCTGTTTAGTTCATTAACACATCCATCACATTTATCTAGAACATTTAAGTTCTACTCTTCGAGGAAATTTCAATTAAACAAGGCATTTTTGATACTTCTTGGGAAGCCTTGGAGAAACTGAGAAATCTAAAGACTGAAAAGGAATCAGAGCTAACCTAACATTTATTAGGAGACTCAGACTGCTCTCTGGAAGTGTCTTTTCAGTTAGAAGGTGGACACTTGGCGGAGTCCTGAGTGTTCAGTTCACTTGCCTCTTGGGATCTGCTCTTCCAAGGTCGGAGAAGGCAATGGCACCCCACTGCAGTACTCTTGCCTGGAAAATCCCATGGACGGAGGAACCTGGTGGGCTGCAGTCCATGGGGTCGCTAACAGTCGGACAGGACTGAACGACTTCACTTTCACTTTTCCTTTCCTGCCGTGGAGAAGGAAATGGCAACCCACTCCAGTGTTCTTATCTGGAGAATCCCAGGGACGGGGGAGCCTGGTGGGCTGCTGTCTATGAGGTCGCAGAGTCGGACGCGGCTGAAGCGACTTAGCAGCAGCAGCTTCCAAGGTCAGACCTCCCTTCAGTGGTATGCAGTGCCCTGCGAGAGCCACAAGAGGGAGCCAGTGGCGCGGAGAGCCCGCCTTAAAAGAGCTGCCTGCGTCAGGAATGACCCTCCGGAGGCTGGGCTGGACCCAGTAGGAAATCTGAAACGAACGCCCAAGTGGGAGAGGAGGAGACCTTGCGGGGCGGGAAGCAGAACAGAGAGAACGTGAGAAAAACCAGAACTGTGGAGTAAAGCAGAGGGGGAGGGTGTTAAAATTGTAATTAATTATATTTCATATTAAAGAAATTCAGGCGAACTTTCCCTTTTACCTTGCACTGTTCTCATCGTTTTCCCAGAATAAACATACATTTTCATAATTAACAGCGAGTAAACATATATTTTAAACAAATGGGAAAGATAGAATAAACTAAGTCAAAAGATGGAAAAATCCTGTAGTTGCTCTGGAGTTCTGGGACAAATCAATGTCGTTTCAGGATTTTTTTTTTTTTTTTTCGCTTTGTTACCAGGCACTGCCCCCACATCTCCTTTCCCTTGACTCAGTCTCTTATGAATCGTAATTGTCTTCTGAGCAAACTATCTTTAGCTGGAAATTAGTATAAATTAATAGCAGATAGTTTCAGTGTTTTGCAATAATTCTTAACTGAAGCTGTTATCATTTCTACTTCTTTATGAAGATAAACCCCTAAGTGATTGATGCCATTAATGAGCTATAAATGCAACTGTTAAAACTTCATTAGAAACAATAGTAAAATTATTTTAGTTGCCTCTTTGAAGCCTCGGTTTAGAGCATTGGTTTTGTGTATCCTGAGAGGTACAGCTATAAAGCAATGGGAATGAATTTAATTAACCATCTTAGACCTCCTGTATCTAATTGACACGTTTCCTGCAAATCACAAGTACCAATATGATTATTACAGGCATCAAAGCACTTGGCTTAGGAAATTGCCCTCTGAGTCCACTTAGAAAACATACCCAAGGAAAAAAAAATCAATTTATGTCATGCCTCTTTGGGACTCCAAATGTTATTAGCCATCTTAAAATGTGTTTTATTCATTTGAATATAGCCGCAGGTGTCTCAAAGCTTTTCTGAAGATTAATCCACCCTCAGAGGATGACGACTCACCACCTCCATTAGTGGCTATGGGAGAAGGGGAGGGGGGTGGTAAACAGAATCTGGCCTTGGTGCTGGGGCTGGAGCTCTCTGATGGGAGAGGAGGTGGAATGCTCAAGTTGTCTTTGAAGAGTGCCCTCTTAGACTCTCCCTGGTACCCACACAACTGAGAGGAGCCTAGGGTACAGCCTTTTACTCTCCCACCTCCAGAGGTGCGCCCTGAAGCAGTTGAACTTATTCTGTCCCCAAGCTTTAATCATTTATATATCATAAATACATTGAAAGGGCTAATGTCAGAACTAAAAACTAGAATTGGAGGATATCTAGAAGCATCTGTACGGAGGGCTGATGAAAATTCATTCTTCTGTTAAAATATTATAGGACGTATTGAACTTATATGAAACTTCCAAATAAAATCTTTGGACATTTTAAGTAAGAGGATTATTTGCTTCTGTCTACATGGTTTTCTACCTTCCGTCCTTTCTTTCTTTATTTTTGGCCACCTGTGCCCCCTGCCATGAAAGCTCAGAGTCCTAACTGCTGGACCACCAGGGAAATTCCCTACATAACTTTCTAGGATCAGATTTGTGTTTGCAACAATTCCTCAAGACTTCTTAATAATAACGTCTTTGGAATTTTGACAGTCACCATCAATGACTTTGTCTGCAAAGGAGAGTGATGCAATTTTTAAGATTAGTTTCACAGCCATTCAAAAGTTTATTCCATTTGAATTTATGACAAAAGAGAATCCAACTCTATTCCTCTTCTTTCGAGATGGAGAATGTTGGCATTTCCTGGATAAGGGGAATATATTTTGATTTCAGTGAAACATTTTCAAATCAAGTATCTCAAAATAAGGAGCTCTAATGTGGAGAGGTTTTTCCAGTAGTCATATACAGATGTAAGAGTTGAACTATATAAAAGGCTGAGTGCCAAAGAATTAATGCTTTTAAATTGTGGTTCTGGAGAATCCGTTAGACAGCCAAGAGATCAAACCAATTAATCCTAAAGGTAATCAATCCTGAATATACTCATTGGAAGGACTGATGTTGAAGCTCCAATACTTTGGCCATCCGATTTGAAGAGCCAACTCATTGAAACAGTCCCTGATGCTGAGAAAGATTGAAGGCAAAAGGAGAAGAGGGCAGCAGAGGATAAAATGGTTAGATAGCATCACCAACTCGAAGGACATGAACTTGAGCAAACTCTGGGAGATACTGGAGGTCAGGGAAACCTGGTGTGCTCCAGTCCATGGGGTCACAAAGAGTCAGACACGACTTAGCGACTGAACAACAACAACCTTGTGCAGAGGGAATGTGCACGCATGGTTAGAGTGCTCACTTTGAAGCCAGGAGCCAGAAGTAGCCCATGGATACAGAGAGAGAGATTAGGGAGCTGTGAAGGCCAGAAGCCCCTTGCTTCTTGGGTCCCTGGAGAGAGACTCTTCTGGCATCTGCATAAGCCCCTCATCCAGGCAGGCACTGCCACCCTCTATGTGGGGTGGAGCTGCCCACGTGGTAGGGGGAGGGCACCCCCTTCACCGCTCACCCGCAGCTCACCCCTGCACAGCAGCCAATGAGATGGTCACAGTGATGCTCCACGCTCTCTGGCCCAGAGGCTTCAGGAAACGAGGGTCTTGGGGCTCACTAGTAAGCACCCTACTACAAACCGCTGTGGGAAAGCTCTCTTCTACTTTAGACTCAAGGAATTTTCTCCACTCGTGTCTTGCTCAGCCAGTTCGGCAGAGAGAGAAACAGAAGGATTTTCTGAGCTAAAGCTCCACAGGTACCACGATGCTCTAGGCTGCCTGTGCCCCAGGTCTGAACTCTCTTGGAGCTTACCAGGGTTAGCATAGCCTCAGGAAGATGCTTTGAAGTGAAGTGAAAGTTGTTTAGTCATGTCTGACTCTTTGCGATCTCATGGACTATAGCCCAAATTCCTCTGTCCATGGGATTTCCCAGGCCAAGAATACTGGAGTGGGTTGCCCTTTCCTTCTCTAGGGATATTCCCAACCCAGGGATTGAACTCAGGTCTCCTGCACTGCAGGCAGATTCTTTACCATCTGAGCCACCAGAGAAGTCAAGGCTCCTGTCTTCGGGTATCTGTTACTACTGAGATGTGATCAACAACCTCTTTGCTGTTCACAGTGGAATATCTAAGAGTTATTTCAGATGTGGTTGGAACAATGGAATTATCAGAATGTGTCCATTCACCCAAGGTGACTGTTTTTGAAGGAACAGTGCTCATTTGGATATTTTCTCCTGTTGGAATAAACTGCCTCTTCTTATCCTTACACATAGTGTTCTTTTATCTATAGATCAAGGGTTCTGCTCCGTCTCAGAAAAACTGGTTTAATGCTCAGGTATGTCAGCATGTAACTAGATTTGTGAATGGGCTTCACCTACTTTTAATCAGTTGTAGCTTTGTACCTCTCATTTGTTTATAGCCTCTCACTAAAGAACAAATGACTCTTTAAACATAGCGACTTAAAATAACTCACATTTATTATCTCGTAGTTTCTGTGGGGCAGGGATCAAGTGGGGCTCAGCTGGTGCCTCTGGCTTTAAAGCCCTTGTGTGGTCGCTGTCGAGCTGTCAGCTGGGGGCTGTGGTCTCATCTGAAGACTTGGCTGGGGGAGAATAAGCTTCTAAACTCATTCACGTTGCTGTTGGAAGAATCTAGTTCCTTGTGGGCCAGCTTCCCAGATGGGTCAGTGGTAAAGAATCTGCCTGCCAGTGCAGGAGACATAGGACACCTAGGTTTGATCCTTGGGTCGGGAAGATCCCCTGGGTAGGAAATGGCAACCATTCCAGTATTCTTGCCTGAAGAATCCCATGAACAGAGGAGCTTGGCAGGCTACAGTCCATAGGGTCAGAAAGAGTTGGACATGCATGGGCTGTTGGACTGAGGACCTTGGTTCCTGGCTGGCTCTTGGCTGGAACTGCCCCTCAGTTCTTTGCCATGTGAGTCTTTCCTTAGGGCGGCTTATACAACAGAGCAGTTGGCTTCTGTCTGAGTGAGCAAGAGAGAAAAAGCCCCCAAGATAGAAACCACTAGATTTGAAATTGAGCAGGACCCTGCAGGAGCTTCTCAGGAGAGACTCCTCTGTGTCCCCACTTACTGCTGATTGGGAAATTCAGTCATGAAATATACTGTGACCTCCTAGGCCCTCATGTAGAACAAAGAACAGGCCCTAGCGGTTAATGTTTAGGGGAGCAAAGAATGCTGAAACAAAGATAGGACAGGCAGGCAGGAGAGTAACCATAATTTCAACACCAAATCAGTCACAAGGATTCCCAGTTCTGTTTCAAAAGTAAAAAGAAGTCTGATACACACGCCTAAGTTGTTTTGCAGATACTAAAACCCCCACCAGGTAGAAGAAGTTAACTGAATGCTGAACACCAACATGTAGCCCTAGACTTGTTGGAGCCAGAAAACTGATAATTGAGATTCTCCAAACATCATCCATCCCACGACCCTCTCCCTCACCCTGTCTTTGAATACTTTTGCCTGAAGTCATCAGGGAGTTCAATCTTCCGACAGTGAGTGGCCCACTCCCTTTGCGGGTGCCTGCAATAAATGTCAGACTTTTCTTCACCCAGATGCAGCGTCAGCAGATGGGTCTTACTGCATGCTGGGTGAGCAGACCCAGGCTTGACTCAGTGACAGATTTGTGACCCAGTCTTTGGAGGAATTTCTCACTAAATCAGCCATAAACTTAGAAACAAATCAGTAAGTCCAGCCCTTCCTCAAGGGGAGGAAGTCGCACAAGCCTGAATAACAGGAGTCAGAGGTCAGCATTGGTTATCATGGAAGCTACCCACCAGCCTCTGCTTCAGGTCCATACTTATTCCCTTTCTCTGAGGTTCTTCCTGAAGGATCAGCTGGTTTCCCCATTGTTGGAGGACTGGTACTCTCGCTTCTTGTTAGTGCCTCTTTTACCATTCACTCTCCTCTTCATTCAACAAGTATATATTGAGGCTGCTGCTGCTGCTGCTGCTAAGTCGCTTCAGTTGTGTCCGACTCTGTGTGACCCCATAGATGGCAGCGTGCCAGGCTCTTCCGTCCCTGGATTCTCCAGACAAGAACATTGGAGTGGGTTGCCATTTCCTTCTCCAATGCGTGAAAGTGAAAAGTGAAAGTGAAGACGCTCAGTCGTGTCCAACTCTTCGAGACCCCATGGACTGCAGCATACCAGGCTCCTCCATCCATGGGATTTTCCAGGCAAGAGTACTGGAGTGGGGTGCCATCGCCTTCTCCGATATTGAGGCTACCATATGCCAAATTTCATGTTACATACTTGGAGGCTGACAGAAAAGAAGCCCCATCTGTATACACAGTTTCTTTCCTTCTGGCTTCTACCTGTGGCCTCTTGCAGTCCTCTCAGAGGCCAGCTGGTGTCCCAGTGGCTTGGCTCAGGACTCTTCCTGATGCCACCATCCTCCAAGGCACCATGTTCCGCCTCCAGCCTGGTCACTCCATCCACCCCTTTTCCACAGCCAGACTTTGTTTCTCCATCCTGAGCCTTCCCAGATCAGTGCATCTTGCTTGCTTCCTTCTGAGTCAGGGAACCTTTCCAAGCCTCAGTTTCCTCTCGGGGTTATGACTTGTATAGTAAATTAAAATAATACAGGAAAGAACCCAGAACAGCCACTGGCAACACCAAACATTTAAACTGAGGCCTTCCCAATGTTGTAATTATTCTGCACACCTGTTCAGGCAAGCCACAAAATTAGTCATATCGCCGCAGAGTCGTGCCTGCATGAGCGTGAGAGTGGGAACGTTGATAAAAAAAAAAAAGGTTATGCTCATTTCCTCCAATTTAATCATCACTTTGAAGCTTTTTTCTTAAAAGCACATCTGATCGCATAATGGAAGCCTGAGCGCTTTCAGTCTTTCTCACTGACACTGCTGCTTTTCTCAGAAGTGCCTGTATTGTCTGCATCCCATCCCCCAGCCCCAGCCCATATTGGGTGACTCATGTGGTCCCCGGCCACTGGCTCTCACAGAGCCTGGCTGCCTGGCTGGAGCCATCTTCATCCTCTATTGGAGTACCCTTGCCTGCAGGGGCTGCAGGCAGGTGGATTTGGGTCAAGATTTCCCTTGCCAGCTCCCAGGGGCAACCGGTCTACACATGAAAAGAAAATGAAAGTATTAGTTGCTCAGTCGTGTCTGACTCTTTGTGACCCAAGAACTGTAGCCCGCCAGGCTCCTCTGTCCATGAGATTCTCCAGGCAAGAATACTGGAGTGGGTTGTCATTCCCTTCTTCTCAACCCAGCGATTGAACCTGGGTTTTCTGTATTGCAGAAAGATTCTTTACAGTCTAGGCCACATGGTAAATTGCACACCAGCTGTTAGGAAAACATCACACAGGAGCCAGGGACTATGTTGAAGCTGGAGTCCCCTCGCATGAGCTGTTGGTGAGCTTTAAGGCAGGAGGAAGTCCCTGGAAGGAACTGTTGGGTCCTGCCCACCCCCACCCCCAGATTCTGGAGGATCTAGCATAGATCACACTTGGCCAGACTTCGATTTCTCCCCGCCTCTGTCAGCGCTGCCTCCAGACAGAAGGCAGGTGTTGCTGTGATGCAGTGAAATTTGCCCTGTCTCTGCACTGCTGCCCCAGCCGTGTCCCTGGCTGCCCAGATGGAGCAGCCGTCTGGCTCACCTCCTGTGGTAGAAATAAGTGGTTACATTCTCATCTCAGTCCCCTATCTATGGCTTGATGAACAAACAGTTAAGAAAGTTGGAATGGTTATTGCTCACCACGAGCTAAGGTTACCACAAGTCAAAAAGGAGGGGAGTACAAGACGGCCTGGGGTGAAGTTTGGAGCATTATCATTAAAACATTGAGTTCGGGGGCTTCCCTGGAGGATCAGCGGTAAACAATCCATCTGCCGATGTAGGAGGCATGGGTTGATCCCTGGTCTGGAAAGATCCCACTTTCCACGGAGCAACTAAGCCTGTATTCCACAACTATTAAGCTTGTGCCCTAGAGCCCAGGAATGGCAACCGCTGAGCCCCCCACACTCTAAAACTTGTGCTCTGCAATAAGGAAAGCCACTGCAGTGAGCAATGAGCAGACTATGCACTGCAACAAAGAGAAGCTCCCACTCGCTGCAACTAGGGAAAGACTGCACACAGCAACGAAGACCCAGCACAGCCAAAAATAACTAACTAAATGGGATTTTTAAAAAAACATAGAGTTTTTCGGCCCTCTCATCAGCAGGTGGGTTTAAGGAAGCCTTTCTCCCCTGTCTGGCTATAACTGCCTGCTCCTCTCTGATATTTGCCCCTCCTCCTTCCAGGATTTTCTTTCTTGTCTCCTCACCCCCATCCCCTGCTGTCATTTCTCCCATAAGCTTATCTCCTCCTCCTGGATTTCCCCTCCTCAGCCTTGGATCCTTCCTCTGAGGAGGGACATCCTCCCGCATGGCAGGTGCTCTGGTCTCCCTTCTCACACTGACATACCCCTCCTCCCTCCAGTTCCTCTGCTGCAGCTGTGATTGCGGATGGAGAGCAGTGGAACCTGGGCTGGAGGTCCCCCGCCTTGTGCTGGGCAGGTTGACAGAGCCTCTGCGGATGAGAGTAATGAGCATTGGGAAGCAGAATGCACAACTGTTTCTTAAAGGGAGTGCGGGGCTGGCTTTAGAGCAGGGTAGGTGGTTGTAGGGCTTCTCGGGTGGCGCTAGTGGTAAAAAATCTATCTGCCAATCCAAGAGACATTCAGTCCCTGGGCTGGGAAGATCCCCTAGAGGAGGGTATTGCAACCCACTGTAGTATTCTTGTCTAGAGAATCCCAAGGACAGAGGAGCCTAGTGGGCTACAGTCCATAGGGTCAAAGAGTCAGGCACGACTGAAGCGACTTAGCACGCATGAACTCAGGTGGTTACAGAGCAGTAGGTGATGCTTCAGGTCCCTCCTCACCTCCCACTCCCTTCTGCATCCTGCTTCATGTCTTTTATGACAGGCAGGTGTGTCTCTACCTGAATCTCTGAGGCTTTCTGACAAGGAGTGGTTGAGTATTAACAGTTAGCAGTTAAGCAATCTCCAGAATATGTAAGGAACTACATCTCAACAACCAAAAGGTAAACAACCCAATTAAAACATGCAATAAGGACTTGAATACACATTTCTTTAAAGAATACATACAAATGGCTGATAAACATGGGAAAAGATGCTCAACATCATTAGTGATTGCTGTTGCTGTTACTGTTAAGTCGCTTCAGTTGTGTCCGACTCTGTGAGACCCCAGAGAGGGCAGTCCACCAGGCTCCCCCATCCCTGGGATTCTCCAGGCAAGAACACTGGAGTGGGTTGCCATTGCCTTCTCCAATGCATGAAAGTGAAGCCACTCAGTCGTGTCCAACTCTTAGCGACCCCATGGACTGCAGCCCACCAGGCTCCTCCATCCATGGGATTTTCCAGGCAAGAGTACTGGAGTGGGTTGCCATTAAGGAAATGCAAATCCAAACTACATTGAGATACCACTTCACATCTACTAGGATGGCTATATTATTTTTTTTAAAAAAAGGAAAAATAACAAGTGTGAGCAAGTATGTGGAGAAATCAGAACCCTGGTACATTTCCGTTGGGGATATAAAATTGTACAGATGCTATAGAAAACAGTTTGGCAACATAACAAAATCTAAACATACAATTACCATATGGTCGGGCAATTCCATTCCTAAATGTACACTCCAAAGAACTGAAAAGAGGGACTCAGATCCTCATGTGCCAATGTTCATAGCAGCACTATTCACAATAGCCAAAAGGTGGGAAACAACCCAGGTGTCCATCAACGGGTGAATGGAGACACAAAATGCAGCACACCCATACAGTGGGATATTATTAAACCTTAAAATGAACAAAATTTTGATACATGCTACAACATGGAAGAGCCTTGGAAACAAGCTACATAAAATGTCAGCCACAAAGGGACAAATATTGTATTTTTGTGTTTGTGTTGTATTTATCATACATGTATTGATATGATTCCATGTTAGTAAAATATCTAGAACAGGCAAATTCATGGAGACAGAAAGAAGATTGGAGGTTGGCAGGGGCTGCTGCAGGTGAGGCGTTATTGTTTAATGGATACAATGTTTCTGCTTGGGTTGATACAAAATGTTCTGGAAATGAACAGTGGAAACAGTTGCACAACACTGTGAATGTGATTAATGTCACTGAATTATACACTTTAAAGTATAAAATGGCATGTTTTATGTTACAAATATTTTACCGCAATAAAAAATTCAGAACAAAACAAAGAGAGAGCTCCAAAGGGCAGGTGCGTGGACACAGGGTCTAGAGGTGGAAGGGCTGGAGGTTGAAATTTGTGAGCTGCTTCCTAGGAGAGGGACTGTGGGCAAGACTTGACACCTTGGATAAATCCTCCTGAAGTCTCTGCTTTCTCACCAGGAGGCAGGAGAGTGACGCTCCTAAGGACACAGGCTGTGGCTGCCCAGGTCCAACTGCCATTTTGACACTTGCGTGACCTTGAATGAGTTACTGAGCTCCCTTGCTCCGTTTTCCCCATTTGTAAATTGGAGACAATATAACTCACCTCACTGGGTTTTTGTTTGGATTAGATAAGTTAATTTGTACCAAGTTTGGGACTTCCCTGGTGACTCAGACAGTAAAGAATCTGCCTGCAATGCAGGAGACCCAGGTTGGATCTCTGGGTTGGGAGGATCCCCTGGAGAAGGGCATGGCAACCCATTCCAGTATTCTTTCCTGGAGAATCTGATGGACAGAGGAGCCTGGTAGGCTACAGTCCATGTGGTTGCAAAGAGTTGGACACAACTGAGCAACTAACACTTTCGCTTCTTTAAAAAAATAGAGTCTGGCCACTAAGGAGTGCTCAATAAATACTAGCTGTAAAATGGAAGTGTGTGTGTGGTGGGGAGGTGGTGGCTGCAGGCATTGGTGGAATTATTTAGAGTTTGTAAGCTAAGAGGTTTTTTATTTTTAATTAAAATGTAAAATACTAAAAGAAAAAACTTTCATGCATGCTCTCATTATAACACTTTCATTCTCTCTAAATTTTTAGGTTTTGCAAATTCCAGATAAGTTTAGCAAAGCTTAAATTTTTCTTCTTTTTTTCTATCCTGCTGTGCTGGTGCTCTACGCATTTTTAAAAGCAACCTAAGCAGTATTTCACACTGGCTTTGGGGAGAATTACTAGAAAAATATTATCTACCTCAAAAGGTGGTTTTGAGGCATAAGTAAGATAAATATATGTCAAAAACTTCCTTTCATGGCATGTAATGTTCTCCAGCCCTCTAAGACCCAATGCCCCCTTTCTATAATAGATATTTAATTACCACCTGTAGCAAGCAGAATTATGAAATTCATACCCCTGAGGTACACACCTTCCGTAATCTCCTACCCTATGGTATGAGCTGGATGAATGAATATAGTGAGGTGTCAGCCCTATGATAAGGGATTACTAATCAATGGAATGCGATTTAATAAAAAAGAAGACAGTCTCAAATCAGCCTGACCTTTAAAAGAAGGCAAAATATTAGATGCTCTTAAACAAACTGCTACATTGTTAGAGGGTCTGCAGGAAGAGCCACCTGGCAAGAACCTGCGGGAAGCTTCTAGATGCTAAGAGCAATCCTGGTAGTTTGTCAGCAAGGAAATAGGGACCCCGATCCTACAACCACAACTGGGCTTCCCTGTGGCTCAGTGGGAAAGAACCTGCCTGCCAAGCAGAAAACCTGGGTTCAGTCCCTGGGTGGGGAAGATTCCCTGGAGGAGGGGCATGGCAGCCCACTCTAGTATTCTTGCCTGGAAAATCACTATGGACAGAGGAGCCTGGTGGGCTACAGTCCATGGGGTCACAAAGAGTCAGACACAACTGAGCAACTAAGCACAGCCCTACAACCACAGGGAACTGAATTTTGCCAACAACCCGAGTGATCTTAGAGTGGATCTTGCCCTAGTTGACTCTCTGGATGAGAACACAGCCAGCAAACACCTTTCTTTATTTCGGTCTTTCGAGGTCCTGAGCAGAAGATCCAGCTGAAGGTATGCTGCACCTCTGCCCATGGAAACTGGAGCGAATACATTTGTGTGGTGTTCAGCCAATAACTTTGTGTCAGTTTGTTATGCTGCAATAGTACCCCCTTTTCCAACTAGAAATAAAATTCATAGGTAACATAGTCTACTTACAATTTTAAAATTTCAATGAAAGTTACTAACTATATTATTAGGAGAGGTAAATAATTTCTAAGAGGAGAATAATATGTATATTTAACAAGTGAGAAACCAAACCAAACACAGTCACATTGGAAGACATGAAAGAACCAGATGTTTGTACTTGTACATAAAACCATCAAGAATGTCACAGGTACAAACAAATGCAGACTGACCTGGTGTTCAAAGCTGCTCGTGATTTTTCCAAAATAGTGAACAATCCTGGTGAAATTATATACAAAACAAAGTACATCCTTCTAGCCATTTGTACTTTAGTTACATCCCCCCAGATCTCAGTGTTTATCAAAACTTTGCAAAAGAAAAAAAAATGCAGTGTGATCAAGTTAGGTTGTATGCTTGTATAAGTATAAACAGGGGCTTCCCTGGTGGCTCAGTGGCAAAGAACCTGCCTGCCAATGCAGGAGACTAGGGTTCCATCCCTGGGTGGGGAAGATCCCCTGAAGAAGGAAATGGCAACCCACTCCAGTATTCTTGCCTGGCAAATCCCCTGGACAGAGGAACCTGGTGGGCTACAGCCCATGGGGTCACTAAAGAGTCAGACGTGACTTAGTGACTGAACAACTATAAACAAACTTCTCATTCACACGACTGTCCAGTGGGACATTTACAGACCATCCAGGATGCAGAAAAATACTTCTTGTTTGGAACTGGAGCCTGTCCACTAAGAAAGCCAGGAGTCCTATTCCTCCATCATGGCATGCAGGCGCGCTCAGTCGAGTCATACTCTCTGTCTCCTGCATTGGCAGGAAGGTTCTTTACTGCTGAGCCACCAGGGAAGCCCTTCCTCCATCATAGGTAAGATACCAAACTCCCTCGCAAATTTCCACACCGACTCTCAGGGAAGGCGCTGCTACAGGCTGCACTGTAGATCCGAGTGCTATTATTACCTTCTGAGGCAACCACCCTCCCGCCCCATGCTCTCCCCTTTTGTGCTTGTCAGGCACATTGCTAAACATCGAAAAAACTTTGGGTATAGGACTTTTTTTTTTTTTTTTTTTTGCTTTTTTGGCAAAATGACAATGCTAAAATTAAAAATACAACCCCCCCACCACCAGTGGTGATGGCCAAGAAACAAGCCACTGCAGTGAGCCCCTCGCCTCGCACGTGGGCAGCTCCCTGGGAGAGACGTGTGGAGGCAGAATTGAGAGCCCCGGTGGGGATGTGCCGGGAAGCAAGCGAGCGCACTTGGATTTCAGTAAGTGCCAGGACTGTGGGCCACAGGGTCTCTCTAAATAGCTCGAGAAATGCAGGGCTTAGCTCGCAGGAGTCACCGGGGCTCATTCCTGCTGCCCTCAAGGGTGACATGGTGAAGAGCAGGGTGCTTCTCAGCCTAAAAGCAAAAGGCACTGGGACAGAGTGCCGCCATCCAAGCAGAGGACCTGCGACACGTGGCTGTCCCCACCCCCTGCAGGCGCTGCAGGTGGAGACAGTCCTCACCTCAAGAAGGGGGCCAGAGCATCCAGGCAGAAAAATTCTTGGCTCCCCCTACGCACCGCAAAACAGCGTCAACTGGATCTTTCTGTGAGAGAGTCTGGAAGGAAGGATGCTAAAGGTCGCCTGCCTCTGAGCCTCCCAGCCCAGCGACAGCAGCGCAGTGCAGAGGGTTTCCTCCTGGGAATCCCAGTTGCCGAGGGCCTCCGCAGGGAGACAGAATAGCATAGTTCTCCAGCAAAACCAGAACCGTGGTGCTTCAGGGCCTCAGCATCCTGAGCCAGGTTTAATAAGATGATAGAGGAGAACGGTGCAGGAATCCCCACTGTTTTGCCAGTACTGCCAGAATGAGTCTCCCCCTCCCCCAGAACTTCTTCTGGGTGCTGGACTTCAGTGTTAGTGCCTGGCCAAGAGAATCCGAGGGACAATGCTGCTTCCAGATTCAGTTCTGGTATGGACTTGTTCCAGAAAGTGTGTGGTATGTTTGATTCCCGTGTTGGTTCCCATTCCTCACGAATCACCCCCCTCTCCCTCATTTCTAGACCCGTTCTTTCGTAGTCTACCTACAAGCAAACTCCTCTGCTTTAAGTCAGGAATGGGAAGGGCCCCATTTCATTAAATTCGCTGGTCAAACATAGACTGACCTTGTGGTATTTTTTTGCTCACACATAAAAAGTATTTTGTTGAAACTTCACTGGTCAGAGCTTTGATGGTTGAGTGACAACATTTTCCCCCAAAGCAGTGATGTCTACTCTCTTCGTACCACTGAGGAAAGGGCTTCTCTCTAAATGTGGACCTCAAGAAAGGAGCACAGAGTAAGACAGAGATTCTCAGCTCTAAGACTGGTCCCACGGTGTGAAAATGCTTGGTTTCATCTCCTTAGCCAAACCTGGTACTCAGGGGGACTGTGGTCCTCAGTTACAAAATACATACTTCACATTTCAACCTCTTTCCAATTGGATGTGTCATACCTTTCAACTTTCTGACACTGGGCAATTTATTTTGTTCTCACCGTACACAAAATAATGTGGTGTCTTAACATTCATGGTCTCTTGGATTCTATGAAATACAGCAAATAGACAAGGCAGCCATGGAGAGAACCTTCACTGAAATTCTAATCAGCAGAAATGCACTGCACAGTGGGAGAAATCTCAGGTGGCACCCTTCGGTGGGGTTATCAGATTACAAATGACATGAAAATAGTAAAGTATTTCCAGAGTCAAAGGATAATGTCTTAGCACAGACTGCCATAGCAGAATACTACAGACTGGTGGCTTATACGACAGATTATTTATTTCACACCGTTGTGGAGGCTGTAACGTTCAGGTTCAAGGCGCTGGCAGATTTGGTTCTTGGTGAGGGCTCTATTGCAAATAGCCACCTTCTCCCTGTGTCCTCACTTGGTAGTAAGGGTGGGAAGAGGAGAGGCAGAGACAGAGAGAGACACACACAGAGGGCTCTCTGCTGCTGCTGCCGCTGCTATGTCACTTCAGTCGTGTCCGACTCAGTGTGACCCCATGGACTAAACTGTGTGCTGCCCCAGTTCATACACCAAAGCCCTAACCCCCAGTGTGATGATATTTGGGGATGAAGCCTCTGGGAGGTGCTATAGTCTGGATGTTTGTGTCCCCCCCAAAAAATTCATATGCTGAAATACTAATGCTCAATCTGATAGTATTAGGAGGTGGGACTTTGGGGAAGTGATTAGGTCATAAGGGCAGAGCCCTCATGAATGTGATTGATGCGATGGACTGCAGCCCACCAGGCTCCCTCATCCCTGGGATTCTCCAGGCAAGAACACTGGAGTGGGTTGCCATTTCCTTCTCCAGTGCATGAAAGTGAAAAGTGAAAGTGAAGTCGCTCAGTCGTGTCCGACTCTGTGCGACCTCATGGACTGCAGCCCACCAGGCTCCTCCGTCCATGGGATTTTCCAGGCAAGAGTACTGGAGTGGGGTGCCATTGCCTTCTCCGAGAGGGCTCTCTGGTCTCTTCTTAAAAGGGCTGCAACCTCACCATGAGGACTCCACCCTCATGACCTCATCCAAACCTCATTACTTGCTACCTTAGTCTGTTCCAGCTAAATACCATAGACTGGGTGACCAATAAATAATGGAAGTTTACTGCTCACAGTTCTGGAAGCTGGAAGAACAACGTCAGTGTGCCAGCATGGTCAAGTTCTGGGGAGAGCCTTTTCTCCTGGCTACATGCTGCTGATTTACTTCTATTCCTACAAGGTGGAAAAGCACAAAGGAGCTTTCTTCAGCCTCCTTGCGCATGAATCACATTCATGAGGGCTCTGCCCTTATGACCTAATCACTTCCCCAAAGTCCCACTTCCTAATACTATCAGATTGAGCATTAGTATTTCAGCATATGAATTTTGCGGGGGGACACAAACATTCAGACTATAGCACCTCCCAGAGGCTTCATCCCCAAATATCATCACACTGGGGGTTAGGGCTTTGGTGTATGAATTGGGGCAGCATACAGTTTAGTCTAAAGCAGATACCATTGTTGGTGAGATACATGACCGTTTGGATGACCATTTTCCCAAGTCATTCCTGTTGCTGTTCAGTCACTTAGTCGTGTCCAACTCTTTATGACCCCATGGATGCAGCAGGCAAGACTTCTCTGTCCTTCACCATCTCCAGGAGTTTGCTCAGATTCATGTCCATTGAGTCAGTGACGCCATCCAACCATCTCATCCCCTGTCACCTGCTTTTGCCTTTAATCTTTCCCAGTCATCAGGGTCTTTTCCAATGAGTCTGCTTTTCACATCAGGTAGCCAAAGTATTGGACTCATTCCTAGTCGAACATAACACATACAATGTAGTGATTCATATCTGTGTTAGGCTGAGGGTTATTTTTGACATGCGACAAAACGCACAGCCTTGGCCCTTTCCTGGTCAATGATCGTCTATCCATACTTTTAACAAAGGTAACGTAAAGTTGCTTATTCAAAGAAAGGAAGGAACAACTTATATCCTGCATGCAAAATAATTCCCACTGAATGGCATCAGTCATTTGGAATTTAACAAAACAAAGGAAGTTTTCATTTAGGTTCAAAGAATCAATGGCATACATACAAGATGAGGGGGCAGTGGGATCACTTCTTAAGGAGGAAGGTTTTCTTCAGCATCAAGTTTGATGGGAAGCAAGAGTGTGATCGAGTTATGAAAATGAGTAGCAAAATGAAATGCTGTTTAGAAAGTGTCCTGTCCTGACCTTAAAATAGAATGGTTCTATGGGCTCCAGATGCACATTAATATAAAGTGGAGTTTCTCAACTTCAGCACAGTTGACACATTGGGTTAGATAATTCTTTGTGGTGGAGGCTCTCCTATGCATTGGAGGATGTCACGTTCCATCCCTGTCCTCTACCCAGTAGATACCTATGGCAATCTTATACCCTCTGAACCCTCTCCAAGTCCTGACTATCAAAAATGCCTCCAGACTTGGCCAAATGTCCTCTGAGAGGCAAGGTCACCCTCAGTTGAGAACCACTGACATAAAGTATTGCTTTCAATTTTTGGAATCACAATTTAAGAGAGTTAACAGCCCCACTAGAAAAATAGCCCCTGAGAAGGGCAATGATTACATTAATGCATTTATAAGAAATGCACAGCATACAGAGCCCATGTTGATAAGGAGCATTTGGAAGTTAAATCCATGGGCCTCAAGAGTCCATTAAATAGCCCTCATTCAATATGGGGTCCTTAATAATCTTCAATTATTTTAAGAGTTCTTGATTAAAGATGGAATAGACCAAGGACATGGGGGAGTTGAAGGGAGGCAGATTTCAGAACACAAGGAAAGCTTTTCTTTTAGTTGCTCTTAAAAAAAGATCAGATATTACATTAGTGTGCAAAGTCAGAGCTTCTCCCCATTTCAATCCCTAGTGATAATCACAAATAATGTTCTGGGGAGATTTCCCAGACCCCACTCCCACCCCCAGGTAAAATGGATTAAAGTCAGAATGAACATAAATGTCCTCTTCCCCTGGCTTCTTAGAGTACATGAAATGGCCAATCAAATGCTTCCCTCCTGTTTCACTCCCTCCTCCTCCCACTTTGTGGAGAGTCTTTCTGTCGCACTGGTCCAAGACTTCAGATTTCTTTTTTAATTGTGAAAATTTTCTAACCGCCACACACACACACACACACACACACACACACACACACACACACACGAGAAAATAATTAAAAACAAAAAACCCACTCATGTTCCCATCATCCAGATAGTTCCCTTTTTAAAAATTAATAAATGTATTTTAATTGGAGAATAATTACTTTACAATATTGTGATGGTTTTTAACCATACATCAACCTGAATTGGCCACAGGTATACATGTGTCCCCATAAATATGTTTTCAAAATATTTATTGAATTTATTACCATATTGCTTCTGTTTTATGTTTTGGTTTTGTGGCCACAAGGCACGTGGGATCTCAGTTCCCCAACCAGGGATCAAACCTGCATCCCCCACGTTGGGAGGTGAAGACTTAACCACTGGACCACCAGGGGGGTCCGTCATCCAGATTTAGCAATCGTCAAGATTATGCTATTTATTTCCTTTACCTTTTTTCTTTTCTGAGGAATTTTAAAGAGCTCTCAGACATCATGTAATTTCATCCCACATACTTCAGTGTGTTTCTTAAAAACATACATAATTCCCAAGCTTTTATGCTGTAAAATCAGAGGATGGATAGGAGGCTGGAGCTGGGGTGGGGAGGAAAAACCTGGAGGAGAAGGAAAAGAAGTAGAAGGTACACCTATTAAATGTGTTAGTTTATCTTATGAAGAAAATGGAACACATAATTTTCACTTAATATAGTAGACATTTTCAGTCAGTTCAGTTCAGTCGCTCAGTCATGTCTGACTCTTTGCGATCGCATGAATTGCAGCACACCAGGCCTCCCTGTCCATCACCAACTCCCGGAGTTCACTCAGACTCACGTCCATCGAGTTGGTGATGCCATCCAGCCATCTCATCCTCTGTCGTCCCCTTCTTCTCCTGCCCCCAATCCCTCTCAGCATCAGAATCTTTTCCAATGAGTCAACTCTTTGCATGAAGTGGCCAAAGTACTGGAGTTTCAGCTTAGCATCATTCCTTCCAAAGAACACCCAGGACCAATCTTTAGAATGGACTGGTTGGATCTCCTTGCAGTCCAAGGGACTCTCAAGAGTCTTCTCCAACACCACAGTTCAAAAGCATCAGTTCTTCCGTGCTCAGCTTTGTTTATAGTCCAACTCTCACATCCATACATGACCACTGGAAAAACAATAGCCTTGACTAGATGGACCTTTGTTGGCAAAGTAATGTCTCTGCTTTTGAATATGCTATCTAGGTTGGTCATAACTTTCCTTCCAAGGAGTAAGCTTCTTTTGATTTCATGGCTGTAGTCACCATCTGCAGTGATTTTGGAGCCCAGAAAAATAAAGTCTGACACTGTTTCCACTGTTTCCCCATCTATTCCCCATGGAGTGATGGGACCGGATGCCATGATCTTCGTTTTCTGAATATTGAGCTTTAAGCCAACTTTTTCGCTCTCCTCTTTCATTTTCATCAAGAGGGTTTTTAGTTCCTCTGCACTTTCTGCCATAAGGGTGGTATCATCTGCATATCTGAGGTTATTGATATTTCTCCTGGCAATCTTGATTCCAGCTTGTGCTTCTTCCAGTCCAGCGTTTCTCATGATGTACTCTGCATAGAAGTTAAATAAGCAGGGTGACAATATACAGCCTTGAAGGACTCCTTTTCCTATTTGGAACCAGTCTGTTGTTCCATGTCCAGTTGTAACTGTTGCTTCCTGACCTGCATACAGGTTTCTCAACAGGCAGGTTAGGTGGTCTAGTATTCCCATCTCTTTCAGAATTTTCCATAGTTTATTGTGTTCCCCACAGTCAAAGGCTTTGGCATAGTCAATAAAGCCGAAGCAGAAATAGATATTTTTCTGGAACTCTCTTGCTTTTTCGATGATCCAGCGGATGTTGGCAATTTGATCTCTGGCTCCTCTGCCTTTTCTAAAACCAGCTTGAACATCTGGAAGTTCACAATTCACATATTGCTGAAGCCTGGCTTGGAGAATTTTGAGCATTACTTTACTAGTGTGTGAGATGAGTGCAATTGTGAGGTAGTTTGAGCATTCTTTGGCATTGCCTTTCTTAGGGCCTGGAATGAAAACTAACCTTTCCCAGTCCTGTGGCCACTGCTGAGTTTTCAAATTTTATGGCATATTGAGTGCAGCACTTTCACAGCATCATCTTTCAGGATTTGAAATAATTCAACTGGAATTCCATCACCTCCATTAGCTTTGTTCGTAGTGATGCTTTCTATGGCCCACTTGACTTCACATTCCAAGATGTCTGGCTGTAGATGAGTGATCACACCATCGTGATTATCTTGGTCATGAAGATCTTTTTTGTACAGTTCTTCTGTGTATTCTTGCCACCTTTTCTTAATATCTTCTGCTTCTGTTAGGTCCAGACCATTTCTGTCCTTTATAGAGTCCATCTTTGCATGAAATGTTCCCTTGGTATGTCTAATTTTCTTGAAGAGATCTCTAGTCTTTCCCATTCTGTTGTTTTCCTCTATTTCTTTGCATTGATCACTGAGGAAGGCTTTCTTATCTCTTGCTATTCTTTGAAACTCTGCATTCAGATGCTTATATCTTTCCTTTTCTCCTTTGCTTTTCGCTTCTCTTCTTTTCATAGCTATTTGTAAGGCCTCCCCAGACAGCCATTTTGCTTTTTTGTATTTCTTTTCCATGGAGATGGTCTTGATCCCTGTCTCCTGTACAATGTCACAAACCTCAGTCCGTAGTTCATCAGGCACTCCATCAGATCTAGTCCCTTAAATCTATTTCTCACTTCCACTGTATACTCATAAGGGATTTGATTTAGGTCCTACCTGAATGGTCTAGTGGTTTTCCCTACTTTCTTCTATTTAAGTCTGAATTTGGCAATAAGGAGTTCACGATCTAAGCTACAGTCAGCTCCCAGTCTTGTTTTTGTTGACTGTATAAAGCTTCTCCATCTTTGGCTGCAAAGAATATAATCAATCTGATTTCGGTGTTGACCATCTGGTGATGTCCATGTGTAGAGTCTTCTCTTGTGTTGTTGGAAGAGGGTGTTTGTTATGACCAGTGCATTCTATTGGTAAAACTCTGTTAGCCTTTGCCTTGCTTCATTCTGTATTCCAAGGCCAAATTTTCCTGTTACTCCAGGTGTTTCTTGACTTCCTATTTTTGCATTCCAATCCCCTATAATGAAAAGGACATCTGTTTTGGGTGTTAGTTCTAAAAGGTCTTGGAGGTTTTCATAGAACTGTTCAACTTCAGCTTCTTCAGGATTACTGGTTGGGGCATAGACTTGGATTACTGTGATATTGAATAGTTTGCCTTGGAAACAAACAGAGATCATTCTGTCATTTTTGAGATTGCATCCAAGTACTGCATTTTGGACTCGTTTGTTGACCATGATGGCTACTCCATTTCTTCTGAGCGATTCCTGCCTGCAGTAGTAGATATAATGGTCATTGAGTTAAATTCACCCATTCCATTCCATTTTAGTTCGCTGATTCCTAGAATGTCGATGTTCACTCTTGCCATCTCTTGTTTGACCACTGCCAATTTGCCTTGATTCATGGACCTGACATTCCAGGTTCCTATGCAATATTGCTCTTTACAGCATCGGACTTTGCTTGTTATCACCAGTCCCATCCACAGCTGGGTATTGTGTTTGCTTTGGCTCCATCCCTTCGTTCTTTCTGGAGTTATTTCTCCACTGATCTCCAGTAGCATATTGGGCACCTACTAACCTGGGGAGTTCCTCTTTCAGTATCCTATCATTTTGCCTTTTCATACTGTTCATGGGGTTCTCAAGGCAAGAATACTGAAGTGGTTTGCCATTCCCTTCTCCAGTGGACCACATTCTGTCAGAACTCTCCACCATGACCCGCCTGTCTTGGGTGGCCCACAGGGCATGGCTTAGTTTCCCTGAGTTAGACAAGGCTGTGGTCCATGTGATTAGATTGACTGGTTTTCTGTGATTATGGTTTCAGTGTGTCTGCCCTCTGATGCCCTCTCACCTTCCGTCTTACTTGGGTTTCTCTTACCCTGGACGTGGGATATCTCTTCAAGGCTGCTCCAGCAAAGCGCAGCAGCTGCTCCTTACCTTGGATGAGGGGTTTCTCCTCACTGCTGCCCCTCGTGACCTTGAATGTGGAGTAGCTCCTCTCGGCCCTACTGAGCCTGTGCAGCCACCACTCCTTGGACATGGGGTTGCTCCTCCCAGCCGCCACCCCTGGCCTTGGGCATGGGGTAGCTCCTCGGCCGCCGCCCCTGACCTCGGATGCGGGGTAGCTCCTCTCGGCCATGCTTCCATTTTAGAAAGAGTATTTTTCCAAAGATTCCCTCGCAATGTGCCAGGCTCTCAGTCCTTCACCTGAGCTACCTTGTTTAAATTCACAGTAACTTTATGCTAGAAGTGCTACAATTATCCCTGTGTTACAGATGGGGGCTTAAACTTCTTGTCCAAGGTCACTGCTTTTGGTGGCAGAGGCAGGTCTTGAACCCAAGTCTGTCTAATGCCAAAGTGTGACTGTCAGCCTCTCCTCCACAGTAACTGTGCCAGGAGGCTGTGGAACCCAGCCGTGGGGGAATGCCCATCTGATAAGCATGGAGAGTTCTATGGCTCTGTGCTGTCAGAAATGCCACCCTACAAGTGTGCAGTCCTTTCTCAGAGGTTCCTGTCTTTATAAATTCCTGTAAAAATGAACACTCTTCCTGGGAAAGCAGCACCAGCAAGATAAATTCACTGCTCATGAAACATGACTAGCAGGAAGGGAATTGATTTAGTCTGTTCAGGCTGCTATAACAAGTTGCCGTACATCAGGTGGCTTATAAACAGCAGAAATTTATTCATGACAATTTTGGCAACTGAAAGTCCACTATCAGGAGGTCAACAGGGTGGAGTTCTGGTGAGAGCCCTAATCCAGTTGCAGTTGGCTCACTTCCTGTTGTATCTTCACATGGCGGAGAGAGCAAGCTGGCACTCAGGGGCTTCTTTTATAAAGGCACTAATTCCACTCAGGAAGGCTCCACCCTCATGACCTAAGCACCTTCCAAAGGCTTCACCTTCTAACACCTTCAGAGTAGGGGTTAGGAGTTCAACATATGAATTCAGGGAAGGAGCCCAAACATTCAATCCTTAGCAGAAATGAAGTGATTAGGAGCAGGAACTCTAGACTCAGACAAACCTGGTCTCAAATCCTGCCACTGTCCTTATGAGCTCTGACCTTGGGCAAATTGCTTAACATCTCCAGGTCTCAGTTTTCTCTTTGGTAAAGTAGCAGTTATTACATGACTACAAGGGATGGAGGCAGACAGAGGATGAGAGAAGCCTAATATGAGGGGGAATAATATGGAAAGGCAAGCTTCCCAGGTGGTTCAAATGCTAAAGTATCCACCTGCCAGTAGAGGAGATACAAGAGAAGTAGGTTCAGTCTCTGGGTAGAGAAGATACCCTGGAGAAGGAAATGGCAACTCACTTCAGTATTCTTGCCTGGAAAACTTCACGGACAGAGGAGCCTGGCAAGCTATAGTCCATGGGGTCGCAAGAGTCAGACATGACTGAGCAAGCACACAGCAGACGCTAGAACACCATCAAAAATAAGGTTTACCTGTTGGGTTGGTGGTGGTGGCCTTTTCTTTCATACTGGAGGATTTCAGTCTATACCCAAAAAAGTCTATGTCATAGTTTCTGAACAGTGTCCTTGCCATTGATGTCACCCCTTTGGGCTAGACTTTGTGGGGGAAAGCACTTGTTGACATGGAGGGTGGGGCTAGTGGGATGGCACATGGAAACCAGAACCATCTATTGACAGAACATCATGATCATGCAGGCTCATAAAGTGTCAAGGATGTTCTCTGCTCTCCTCATCATTATTCAATACTGCAAATATAGCCAGGCTTCCTACATTGCATGTAAAGTTGACCAACTGCAAAGGTGGGACTTTGATGCTAAAGCTAGGACCACCCAGGGCAAACTGGGTGAATTGGTCATCCTCCTTGTACATCTCCAGGTGATCTTCATGAAGTTGCTGTTTGTGTAGGGCACAGAGTGCATAACTGTATACTAGTTCTGGAAAGTTTTTTTTTTTTTTTTTTAAATTCTGCTTAGAGTTAAAATCAGTGGGACTTCCCTCATGGTCCAGTGGTTAATGCTCTACATTCCCAATGCAGGGGGCATAGGGTCCATCGCTGGTCAGAGGACTAAGATCCCATATGCTGAGGGTGCAGCCAAAAAAAGAAAAGGGTTAAAATTATTGTGGACAGTTTGTATTCTCAATGGTTAGCTGAAAATGCCTCTACAAAATAGAAAAGGCCAGACAAATAAATAACAAAGTTATCTGGGCTCTATTTGGAGAAAAGGTCAATCTTTTTTGGCTCTAAAAATAAATAAAATTACTTAGTCTCCATTTGAAGAAGGAGGCAGGTTTTCCCTTCCTAAGCCATTTATTCCCTTAACAGTTTTATTCCTTCAGCATTTTCACACAAATGGAAAAGGTGAACAAGTAAAAATACAACCACATACACTCCATCTAGTTTTTAACAATTGTTAGAATATTGCCATATATATACACTCTCACCTCTCTTTTTGTCTGTTTCTAGGTATGTACATGTGATATATTTGAGTTCTCTCTTTCTATGCATGTGTGCTAAAAATATTCATGTATTTTTAATTTTTATTGGTTTGAAGATAAGCTGCAAATATCATGACATTTCACCCCTTAATACTTCATCTCACATCTCGTGTCATTAATTGCACTTAAGAAATTAACAATTCCATACAATCTTTAATCTCAGTGTTCCCCAGTTTTATCCAAATTGGTGCTTTAGAAAATCACATTATTATCATTCATTAATAGATTTAATTTTTGCCTATTTCCTTTAAGTCTGTATCTTGTCTCATGCTATTCCTCATAACACCAGAAGTAAGTGTTCATAAGACAAAGCTGAGTTGATTGCTTGCTGTGGTAAGGGAGAATGATACCTGGACGGAGCCTAATAGTGTCTCCAGAGAAGGAAAGGCAGTTGGGATATTCACTGAGTGTCTGAAGTCTGGTTTAAGGTGGATCTTTCCATGGAGGATTAGAGGACGGGGTGCCTGGGTAGGACTGAGTAAGGATCAAGACATAATAATTTAAGATTCATGATTTCAGGATATCTCCAAGGTCTAACATTCTGTGAGCCATTGTGCCACATTTTCTTATTCAAAAGCACAAAGCAGTGTCTCCTGGGGATGCTGAAAAACTTACCAGTCCCCTGATCACATCACCAAATCTGCAGAGTCTCAGTAGTTTCTCTGAACTCATGACATCTAAGATGCTTCTGACATCTAAGGCTTCAGCTGGGGATGCTGAGGGTCACCAGGGTTGTTTTTTTTTTTTTTCTCACCTCATCAAACTTAGATTTTAGCTTGGGAGCCAGTGACTGAGGGAATGCCATTCCAGGGCTGGCACAGAATATGGAGGAAAGGGACTCTGTAAGTCCCACACCCAAGATCAGAAGTTTAATATTTAAAAAGGAATTTGTAGCAAAATCAATATAAAAATCAATATTTCTCTGCACTAGCAATGAACAATCTGAAAATGAAATTAAGAAAGCAATTCTATTAAAGCAGAAAAGAAGCAGACTCACAAATACAGAGACAAACTAATGGTTACCAGCGGGGAGAGGGCAAAGGTAAGGGGCAAGACAGGGGTAGGGGAACAAGAGGTATAAACTATTGGATATATAACAAGCTACCAGGATATAGTGTACAATATGAGGAATAGAGCCAATATTTTATAGTAAATGCAAATGGAGTATACACTTGAAAATTGTGTACACTTGTAACTTGTATTGTACATCAACTATACTTCAATGAAAGAACAAAACAATTCCATTAATAACAGTTTCAAAAAATGAAAGAAAATGTGATGTCATTCTTCAAAACAATTAAACATAGAATTCTCATATGATCCAGCAATTTCTCTTCAAGGTATATACCCAAAAGAATTGAAAGCAGAAACTCTAACAGATATTCACATACCCATGTTCATAGCACCATCACACACCATAGCCAAAAGTTGGAAGTACCCCAAGTGTCCACTGATGGATGAATGGATAAGCAAAACGTGGTATATATTTGCAATAGAATATTATTTGGCAAATGAAGTACTGATATAGTCAACGGTATGGCTGAACTTTGAAAACATAAGCGAAAGAAGTCAGACACAAAAGGCTATATATTATATAATTCTATTTATATGAAATGTGGAGAACTGACAGATTCATAGAGACTGAAAAAGGACTAGGGTTGCCAGAGCATTGGAGCAGCAAAAAAGTAGGGTGTGAGTACGAGTGTTGTGGGGCTTCTTTTTCAGGTGATGAACTGTTCTAGAATTAGATTGTAGTGATGGTTTCCAAGTCTTGTGTATACACTAAAATCCTCTGAATTGTACACTTTAAAATGATGATTTGTATGGTATATGAATCATATCCTATTTTTTTAAAAAAAGGGAAACTTGGAACAATCATGTGGATCCTGTTTCCCACAGGATTGAAGGGAAGTGATGTGAGCTCTCAGGATTTACCCTCCTTGAACACAACCTTATCTGTAGAGGAGATGTCCAAAACATCATCCTTAAAATTGCTATCTCTGGATTGGGACTGGCCATCGAAAAAGACCATCACACCAAAGCTGTGATTTCCTAGAATAAATTTGAAATTGCTGGAAAAGGTACTCGACTGGGGCAGCTTGCGTTATATACCCAGCCCTTGAGCCAAACAAACAGCTGAGGGGCAGGGGATAGTTAGGGATAAAAGGAGGAACTGCTATGCCCCATCCCTGGACCAGTCAACTGTGGGCAAGGGTCACCAGGTACAATTATGTTTGTTTGGATTGCAAGCAGGCAGAGGTAGAGGAGGGTCAGGTCCAAAGTGCCCGTGCACTACACGAGCAGTCAGCCTGTCATCTCTAAGTCCTGTGTAGATGTTCGTATCAGAAGCTTTAGGATGAAAAGATATTTCCTTTCTAGAGGTTGGAGATAACCCAGGGAGTTGACCTAGGCCTGGCCTACCACCAGCCATACAGATCTGCACTCCCTTGCTCCTGAGTGAAAGAAAATACTTCCTCTCTCTCAACTCTGCCAGGGTGGAAGAGAGAAGAGGAGGACTAACCCCTTCACTAGTCCGCTGGATCCCATCCACCAGCTCTGACCTAAGAGGAATTGTGGGCTTTTTAGTTGCTCTGTATAAAACTGGTTTCAGTTAGTGAGAAAGAAGAGAAGAATGAAGACTGGAGAAGCAACCGATAGCCTCTGCCAAACCATTCAAACCACCTTATGATCTTAATGGAAGGATAGGGTTAGGGAGTCCCGAGGGGATGGAGGGCAGGGAGGGCAGGAAGTGCAGTCAGGCCCTTTTGTGGCGGAAGGGGCAGCCAATGCCTAGGAACTGTAGACTATTGGGAACCCAGGTGGCTGCTCTGGGGGTCTCTTTCTGGGGCTCTGTGGTGGTTTTTAGTTGGTTCTTTACTCCACATAATTACGTCCTACTGTTTTTTTTCTCTTCCATCTGGCTCTCTGTGTCTGTGTGCACAAGGCAGAAGATGGTCACTCCCTAGATCCTGAGATCTCATGTCCTTTGTGCAAGGACACTGACGAGGATCACTGGGTTTTCTCTGACTACTCACCTCCAACTTCCCAGGAAAGAGAATCTGATCATCTCCCTTTGCTCAGGGCTTACTCTTGCTCCAATGATCTGTGGTCAAAGGGCCACTCAGCTCAAATCTGTCTGCTAGAGCCATGTGTGTGTGTGTGTGTGTGGATGGGTGGGTGTTGAGGTTAGGAGAGTAATTCTCAAAAGAGTACTTCTCAGCCAGAATAAGGGCTCTCTCCAGTAAGTAGCCATAATGTAGTAAAATGAACTTCCATTAATAAAAATACAGTTAATCAGAAAGTTCAAATTTAAAAGTATCTCCCTGGGACTTCCCTGGCAGTCCAGTGGTTAAGACTTTGCCTTCCAATGCAGGAGGTGTGGGTTCAATCCCTGGTTAGGGACTTGAGATCCCACCATGCCTCTTGGCCAGAAAACCAAAACATAAAACAGAAGCGCTATTGTAATAAATTCAATAAAGACTTAAAATGGCCCACATAAAAAAAAAAAAATCTTCAAAAAAAGTATCTCTTTGATCACATGAAATCGCTGAGGCCCTGCCAGACCCCAAGATGCCATCTGAATACCACATCAAGAGAAGGGTAGGTTAGATCCTATATCATTTTTAAGTTCATCTTGGAGTCTTTACAAAAATCTGTCATTTATGTCTGAGCTGGGTGGGAATGCCCCACTAACCAGAATATCCCATTCTCTGGCCTGCCAAATAAATAGGGGTTTACTGTCTTCCCTGGAGTCTGGAATGGATTCAGCCAAATAGGCTCCACATTTCCATGAGTTTTAAGATGCTGACTATCAGCCAGCTCCACCCCACCAAGTGTAATTGTTGACAGCTGTGTCTTGAAAAGAGTTTCTTTTGTTGCCCATCCAGCTGAGTGAGCCGAATTGCTTCATTAACATTTAGGCCGTGTTACACGTTCAAGTGCTTGTGAGGTATCTGGATTTCAGATGAGGTTAGTTTTTTTTTCTCTCCTTTTAAAAAAAATCTGGTTTCCAACATGACAAGCCTCCATTTTTGTAATAAGTTTTTTTGTGTTTATGGGTGCTATTGAAAGCCGATTTGCATCTTTGTTCATTTGTCATGCAAAATCATACAGAAATGACTGTTATGGGTTGACCTAGTTATTAAGGGCTTTTATATTTGGGAAGAGCAAATTGCAAATCATTCTTTGGAGAAGCAATGGCTGTTGGTGTTTCACCACCCAAGAAGATGATGTCAGTTTCAAAGGGTGCTTGGCAGGGGGAGAGGAAGCTCCCCTGCAAAATTCACAGGCTTCCTTAAGCCATCCCAAATGAAAGCACAGATGAATTTAACCAAAAAACAAAACCCAACAACACAGAAAAACAACCAAACAAATAAAAAAATCAAACAAACAAATAATGAATTTGCTATGAAAATTCAGCGTCAAGACAAATCCCCTCACCTACACTTTAAAGGAAATTTATGCTCTATACCAGCAGTTCCAATCTGTTCGGCCCCAGGGATGGGTTTCATGGAAGTCAATTTTTCCATGGACCTGGGATATGGGGGTATGGTTTCAGGATGACTCAAGCGCATTACATTTGTTGTGCACTTTATTTCCATTATTATTACATCAGCTCCACCTCAGATCATCAGACATTAGATCCTGGAAGCTGAGGATCCTTGCCTGCTTTAAACCATTTCTCTGCAGGAGTTCAGGAGCTGTAGTAGTAAGCAGCCCCTTCTCAGTCTGAGGCTCTAGGACCAGAAGAATTCTTTGTGGCATACACTAAGTGCTAATCCAATATCTATTTTCCTTGTTAACCTCAGTCATTATGAAGGTAACAGTATGCTGTTTTAAAAGTACACACCTCCTCAGACTACCTTGCAGCTAGAGGTGGCCCATGGGGTCCTAATCTTGCCAGTGAAATGTAACAGGAAGTCATTAAATGAGACCTCCAGAAAAACATCTCAGAAGAAGCAGGGTTGCCTGCCAATGGCCTGGGCCTTTGTTCCCTTATCGGTCATTACTGTCTCGGGACACCGGTGCAGGGGCACAAGAGGCAGAGGCAGTGGTCACCTCGCGTGGAGCCGGACATAGAAGGAGCCCAGGTCTTTGCTGTCAGCCCAGAGAAGCTGTGCCATTCTAGGAGGTCTAGCTCTGGACTTCTCTTATCTGTCATTTACAGCCAAACATAGTCTTAAACCCTCCAGAAGGGCACAGAGAGGGTTTTTGCTTTTTGGGTGGGGCCAATTCTGGTTATCTATTATTGTACAACAAGTTATTCTAAAACGTATGGCTTAAAGTGACAACTGTGTTATTATCTCTCTTATCCCATGGACTGCAGCCCACCAGGCTCCTCTGTCCATGGGAACTCCCAGGCAAGAATACTGGAGTAGTTGCCATTTCCTCCTGTAGTGTTATCTTTCTTACTCAGCTAATGTTGGCTGGGCAATATTTCTGCTCCCTGTGACGCTGGCTGAGGTCACTGGGTGGTACTGGTGGGATGGTCTGGAACGTCCAAGACAGCTTCACCCAAATATCGGTGCTTTGACAGAGTAGCTTGTAAAGCAGGGTTCAATGGGATCTCTCAACTGAGTCACTTATATACTTTCTCCAATGTGACGGTCTCAGGTCGGTCAGATATTCTGTGGTGGTTCAGGGCACCCAGAAAGAAAAAGCTCCAAACAGATAGTTCCAGTTTCTCAAATCTGGACCTTGAAATAAATGTAGCATCACTTAACATGTATTATGTTGGGCAAAGTAGTTCTGGAACTAACTAGATTCTGGAACAAGGGGACTTAGACCTACCTTCTGATTTGAATATTGTCAAAGAACATGTGACCATTTTTAATTTGCCAAAGGGCAATGAGCTACAAGGTTACTTTGACAAAGTTTGACCATAGACCTAGAATAGGCAGGTATACCTCTGAAAGTAGGCCTAATATTCATTCCCTTATTGGATTTACAAGAGGAGCTAGAGGACATATTCTAAAACATATGGTTGTGTTTGTGAGAATGTTTCTGAAAGACACTAGCATTTGACTGGTGCACTGAGTAAAGAAGATCGCCCTCATCAATGAAGATGAGCATCATTCAATCCATCAAGGGCCTAAACAGAACAAAAAAGATAGAGGAAGGGTAAATTTCCTCTCTCTGCTTGAGCTGGGATGTTCAGCCTCTGTTCTTGAATGTGCCCCTGGTCCTGGGGCTTGCAGCCTTGGACCAGGACTTACACCATTGGCTCCTTTGCTTCTTAAGTCTTCAGATTTAGACCAGAACTACACCACCAGCCTTCCTGGGCCTCCAGTTGTACATAGCAGATTGTGGGATTTCTCAGTCTTCAATCATGTGAGCCAATCCCTCATAATACATTTCTTTCCATGTATCTCTAGATATCTTATTGATTCTGTTCCTCTAGGGAACCCTAACTAATACAGTGACCTAAGTTGCTGCTCTTTATGTAAAGATCCTGGCCCACAGATGAAGAGTCCTGGGTCTGGTCTTCAGCTTGGTGCTAAAGATCTGTGTGACTATGAAAGCCTCCAGTCACACCTTCAGATGGGACTGGGTTTCTCATCCACAAAATGATGGGACTGGGTTTTATAATCTCTGAGTTCTCTCCCACTGTAAATACTACAGGTCTAGGCAATCACTATTTATGATTATGAAGAGCTGGGATCATGATTTCTTTTCTTAGTTAAAAAAAAATGACATGCCTTTTCTGTCATTAAGTTCCATGGCATTTTCTTCCACAGACTTAGTTCATTTATAGAGCAGACCTCAGAGAGAGCTCAGGGTAAAGGCAATATTTTTGTGAAAATTAAATCTTCCCAGTTAATTTGATTTCCTTGACTTTCCCTGAGAACTTGTCCTTTCCAAACTTTCCCTGCTGTTCTCTTTTAAAATTATAATGTAAACTGTTTCCTTTGTCATTGGAACATGACAGCAGACTCATTACAGCCAAATGTTTCAGGGTTCACTAGGTTCTTAAACCATGGGGGAATCTAAGAAGTCTTAATAACAAAGCAAATGAACAAGAGCCTGCGAGGGAATGATTTGGGGTTCATTTAAGAAAAGGGGACCACTTATGACTAAAAGAGGAATGCCTAGAAGAAAAAATTGAACTTGATGGTGGGAGGACAGCCAAAGATACTTCTTTCAGGGAATTTATTCCTTTCTTCCCACTTCAAAAATTTGTAGTAATAGTATGTAATTCAATCCCACAAAAAATTGGGGATATCTAAAGAATTCATGGAACATCTACATGACTTGGAGTATAATGGTGAGTCTTGGGATTTGAGAATGTCAAAGAAAAACCAGAGCTGGACTGTAGTTAAGCAAACTGATTTTATTCAGGGTTATGGTGGTGCTAATGGTAAAGAGACTAACCTGCCTGCCAATGAGGGAGACACAGGTCCAATCAGGGAGATCTCCTGGAGGAGGAAATGACAACCCACTCCAGTATGCTTGCCTGGAAAATTCCAGGGACAGAGGAGCCTGACGGTCTACAGTTCATGGGGTTGCGAAGAGTCAGACATGACTGAGCACGCTCAAGAGTCAGAATTTATAGCCAAGGAGTAGAGTGAGAGTCAGCAGATAAAAAATTTCTTAGAAGAAACATCAGGGGTAAAGCAAGTTCTGGCTAAGCTAACCTAATAGGATTGTTGCTGAAGACAAATCAGGGTGATCAGACATCATCTGGGGGAAGGAAAAGGATGAAGAGCCTAATTAGATATTCAGAGTAGTCGGATGTGAAGGATGGGGGTTCTTGGTAAAATGACTTGGCAGGGTTCTTGATAAAACTGGATTTTATAAAGAAGTGCACAGATGGGCCCAGGAGAAGGCTCAGGCTATTGACTAAAATTCGGTCAAGTAAAGAATCTCTGTCAAGAAGTGGAAAAACCTGGGTTTCTTTCTGAGGGACAAATATATATATATGACTTTTGCTTTGACTTCCTGTAGTATTCTGGCTAAATCTATTAACTGTTTCATGATTATGTTACAAATATGTTATTTGGTTTGTAGGAGAAAAAGAAAAACGATCTGCAGTATGCTTTCTTCTATTATATTAATATACTACTATGTAAGGTTTGCAGTTTGTTTTGGGAAATAAATGCTATAAGACATCCTCATGACTCTATCCTTGGGATCCATTCTGGGGGACAGCATTATAAAATAAGATTGCTTTATATGGAGGTCTTTGTGACTCATCAGTAACTAGTCTCCTTTGGGGGCTTCCCCAGTGGCTCTGTAATAAAGAATCTGCCTGTAATGCAGGAGCTGCAGGAGATGAAGCTTTGATCTCTGGGTAGGGCTACAGTTCATAGGGTCACAGAGTCAGACATGACTGAAGTGACTTAGAAGGCATGTACATTCTCTTTTGGGTTAGCCCAAGAAAGACAATGCACACAAAAGGACACTTAATAGTGAATGCTGTTATACTGAAGACTTACTCATTAATAGTAACAAGATAAGAATCAGAATATTTATCAACTGCCGTATGCCAACAGTGTGCCAGGCACCCTGCTAGATGCTTGTCCATACGTTGCTTATATTCCTCACAGTGGCCCTGGAAGGTCTACATCTGAAAAGACTGAGATGCAGGGAGCTTGAGTATTCAGACTGGAGAGTGGTGGGGCTGGAATTCTAACCCAGTCATGTGTGTTGCCAAAGCCCAAGCTTTTTCCACTTCTGTCTTTATCCAATTATCCCTTTGAGGGTAGTGCAAATATTTTTAGAATACCATAGAACAACTGCAAACAAACAATTTGTATTTTCCTCACTTGGTAACAAAAGACAAGACAATCAGGCAGCAATTACATTGTTGAAACAGGATATTTTCCCTTTAAGATTTATATGGTAAATACACATTGTCAAATATTTCTGGATTCTATGGAGCTCTTTTTCACCCCAACAAATGCTTTTCAGAAGTTCATGGAAACCACAATAGACACTCACTATGCTTGTCTGGTGGGTGAGAAGTTAAAATGTATCCAAATTTAATTAGGTACTGCCTTTTTGGATCATTTTTAGTTTTGAATTTATAGCCTCCTCCAGTACTCTTGCCTAGAAAATCCCATGGACAGAAGAGCCTGGTAGGCTGCAGTCCATGGGGTCGCTATGAGTCAGGCACGACTGAGCGACTTCACTTTCACTTTTCACTTGCATGCATTGGAGAAGGAAATGGCAACCCACTCCAGTGTTCTTGCCTGGATAATCCCAGGGACAGGGGAGCTTGGTGGGCTGCTGTCTATGGGGTCTCAGAGTCGGACAGGACTGAAGTGACTTAGCAGTAGCAGCCACTCCACTTACCTTGTTCTTTTTTTTTTTTTGAAAGGAAGAATTAAAAGAGTTTTATTTGCTGATGATATGAATATATTTTTTCTAAAAATTCAAAGGAAATCTACAAATATATTACTAGAATGAATTTAGGAAGCTCTTGAATACATGGTTAATGTTTCTGAAAATCAATTCTATGTTGATATAACTGTTAGAAATAGTTTAAAATGCAATATTATTTGAAATATCCCCCCAAAGGATAAAATAACTAAGAATCAGTTAAATGAAAAAGCACTCATCTTGTCTTTGGAGTGGATTCTTCCTTTTTAAATCTTTTCTTGTTATTCCCACTTCTCTTTATCGCCCCCAGGGGCTCCACTCCTGACCTTTCAATTGTAGACACCCACTTTCTAAGACTGCCGGACTTGCCTTGACTCCTGTTTACGCAAGATCATTAAAAAAAACACCTTGATAAAAAGCATCCCATTCAGGAGTGACTGCACATGCTGCTACCCTGTCGTAGACCAAATTCTTGATTTTTTCCTTTCCTCTGCCAGGTGGCTGCACAGATATTTCATTTCAATTCAGGGTCCCTGTCATCAAGTTGTGAAGCACAAAAATAAATCACCTGCTTACTGGCATCCTCCTAAAGACTTTGAAGAAACAGTAAAACCAGTACAAAAATGTAGTTAAAAAAAACCTTTTATAAACAACAGGGTCCTAAAGTCAGCATCTTGAGAAAATCATAATGGAAAAGAATATAAAAAAGAAAGTATTTATATGTGTAACTGAATCATTTTATTGTACAGCAGAAATGAACACAACATTGTAAATCAACTATACTTCAATGAGAAAAAAATTAAAAAACCAAACTTCTCATTTTGTATCATTATAGACTGACAGGACGTGGCAAAAGTAATAGAGATCCTGCATATATTTCACCCAGTTAACCCCAATGACGGCAGCTAACATACCTTCAGCACAATATCAGCACTAGGAAATGACACTGACACCATGCACAGACCCATTCATATTTCACATTCTACATGTATCGTGTGTGTGTATGTGCACGCAATCTATGAAATTTTATCACATGTGTAAATTCATACATCCAGTACCACAGTCAAGGTTCAGAACTGTTTAATCACCACAAAGTTTCCTCATGACAACCTCACACCCACCTTCCTCTTTCATTATCTTTTAATCCTTGGCCATCTGTTCTCTATCTCCATAAGTTTCACATTTTGAAACTATTGTGTATTTGGAGTTATAAAATACCTTTTAAAATTTACTTAGTATAATTCTATCACAATCTTTTTGATAAAATGTGTGCTCATTACTTTTATCAATTTTCTAATTGTTTTTTTTTTTAAGAAAAGCTATTGAGTTTAATATATATATGTATCAAAGTGAAGTGAAAGAGAAAGCGTGAGTCACTCAGTCGTGTCCGACTCTTTGTGACCCCATAGACTGTGGCCCACCAGGCTCCTCTTTCCATGGGATTCTCCAGGCAAGAATACTGGAGTGGGGGCCATGCTGTTCTCCAGGGGATCTTCCCAACGTGGGGATCGATCCCGGGTTTCCTGCACTGCAGGAAGATTCTTTACCATCTGGGCCACCAGTGAAGCCATATATATATGGCTATATATATACACACACATATTCTAAATATAAGTCTTTTGTCAGATATGTGGTTTACAAATATTTTCTCCCAGTCTGTATCTAGTGCCTTTATTTTCTTAGCAGAGTCCTTTACAGAGCAAAGTTCTTAGGTTTCATAAACTCCAATTGGCCAATTTGTCTTTTTTGGATGGATTATGCTTTCGTATCACGTCTAAGAACTCTTCATCTAGCCCTAAGTCCTGAAATTTTCCCCTTTGTTGTCTTCTAAAATTTTTATGGATTTATGTTTCAAAATATGATGTATTTTGAGATAATTTTTATACCAAGTATGAGGTTTAGATTAAGGTTCATTATTTTTGCCTACACATATTCAATTGTTCCAGCATGATTTATTGAAAAGAATAGCTTTCCTCTTTTTGAACTGCTTTTGCACCTTTGTCAAAAATCAGCCAGCCATACTTGCGCAATGGTCTATTTCTGAATTATATTGCTCTGTTGATCTTTGTGTGTATCCCTCTGCCAGTTTCACACTTTCTTGATGACTGTAGTTATATATGAGTCTAAAAATCAGGTACAGGGATTCAGTCCATTTTATTCTAATTTTTAAAAATTGTTTTAGCTATTCTAGTTTCTAGACCTCTCCATATATATTTAGAATGTTTGCCCATATATGCAACAATTCTTATTGGAATTTTTATAGGAATTAGACTAAAACTATAGTTCATCTTGGGGAGAATTGATATCTTCATTATGTTGAAGATGAACATAGTACATTCCTCTATTTTTCTAAGCTCTTTAATTTTTTTTCCACCAGCATTCTGCATTTTTAGCATACAAGTCCAGTACATGGCTTATCAGATTTACCTAAATATTTAACTTCCTTGAAAAATTGATTCTAAAGTTTATACAAAAGAATAAAAACACAGAATACCCAGCACAATATGGAAGAATAATAAAGTTGAAAGACTGATACTACCTAAATTCAAGACTTACTGTAAAGCTACAGTAATCAAAATGGTTGTTATTGGTGAAAGAATAGACAAATAGAAGAGAATGGAGAGGCCAGAAATATACCCACATAAATATGATCAAATCTTTGACAAAAGAGCAAAGGAAACACAATGGAGCAAAGGTGTTCTCTTCAACAAATGGCTGGAATAACAGACATCCACACACAAAAACAAAGAAAGAAAAAGGAAATATATGTAAACATATAGCTGATTCACTTTGCTGTACAGCAGAAACTAACCCAACATTGTAAAGCAACTATACTCCAATAAAAATCAATTAAAAAATACAATAGCGGTCGTTCCTCTACCACACTATGCCTTGGACAATGCTTACTCTCTTCTCAATAACAGTCAATTAAAAAAAATACTAGGTACCACTTAAAAAAAGAGAGAAAATCTAAGCCCACACATTATGTCCCTCACAAAAATTAACTCAAAATGGACCATAGACCTGAATATAAAACACAAAACTATAAAACTCCTAGAGGATAACATAGAAGGAAATCTGGATGACCTTAGGTTGTCTACTGACTTCTTAGAACACCAGAGGCATAATCCATGAAAGAAACAATTGATAACCTGGGTTTCATTAAAATTAAAATATTTTGCTTGCTAATGACACTGTCAAGAGACTTAGAAGAAGTCACAAACTAGGAGAAAAAAACAAAAAATGTGACTATTTGCAAAAGCGCATCTGATAAAGGGCTATTATTTAAATATACAAAGAACTCTTAAAACTCACTGATAAGAAAATGAACAGTCTGACTGTAAAATGAGCAAAAGAAATACAGACAGTAAATAAGCATATGAAAAGATGCTCAGTGTCATATAGCATTAAGGAACTGCAAATTGAAGTAACAATGAGTTATCACTACACACCTATTAGAAAGGTCAGAACCTGGAACATTGACAACACCAAATGCTGTCAAAGATGTGGAGCAAGAGAAACACTCTTTCATTGCTGGGTTGAATGAAAAATGGTACTGCTGCTTTGGAAGACAACCTGGCAGTTTCTTATAAAACTAAAGATAGTCTTACCACGGGATTTAGCAATCATGCACTGTTATTTGCCCAAGGGAGTTGAAAACTTATGCCTATGCAAAAACCTCCACACAAATGTTTATGGCAGCTTTATTCAAAATTCCAAAACTTGGAAGCAACCAGAATGTTTCTTAGTGAGTAGATAAATAATGTGTGGTATATCCGGACAATAAGATATTATTCAGAGCTAAAAGGAAAATGAGCTATCAAGTCATTAAAAGATCTACAGGAACTTTAAATGCATATTAAGTTAAGTCGCTCAGTCGTGTCCGACTCTTTGCAACCCCATGGACTGTAGCCCACCAGGCTTCTCCGTCCATGAGATTCTCCGTCCATGGGATTCTCCAGGCAAGAATACTGGAGTGGGTTGCCATTTCCTTCTCCTTCCCAACCCAGGGATCGAACCCAGGTCTCCCGTATTAGAGGCAGATGCTTTAACCTCTGAGCCACCAGGGAAGCCCAGTGAAAATAAACCAGTCTGAAAAGACTATCTCTGGTATGATTCCAACTATATGATATACTGGAGAAGACAAAACTATGGGGGCAGTGAAAGTATCGGTAGTTGTCAGAGGTTAGGGTAGAGGGAGGGCTGAGTAGGTGGAGCACAGAGGGTGTGTAGGGCAGTGAAACCACTTTGTGTCATACTGTAAATGTGGATATGTAACTATGGATCTGTCAAAACCCCAAGAACTGCACCATACTGAGAGGGAACCCTAAGGTAAATTGCAGACTTTAGGTAATAACCATGTATCAATATTGAGTTGTAAACTGTAGCAAATACACAGCACTAATGCAAGATGTTAATTAAAGGGGAACTGGGAGTGGGAGGCTTGGAGGCTGGAATATGGGAACTCTCTGTACTCTCTGCTCAGTTTTGTTGTGAAGCTAAACAAAAATGCTAATAAATAACATCTATTTTTTTAAAAAAGGAACATTGACAGAAGGATAAAAAAAACCCAAATACCTAAAAAATAAATCTAACAAAAAATGGCCAAGCCTTCTTTGTGGAAAATTAAAAAGTGTTATTGAGAGAAAATTTAAAAGACCTATATGTACATTCTTATTTATTGATGGTATATTTAATACTACAAAAATGTCAATTCTCCAGTGGCCTACAGACTTAATGCAGTCCTGTGATTCTAAATTTTATGTGTAAATATAAAGTTTTAATAACGGCTAAGACACTTGAAGATTTGATGAGAGGACTGGCTAGCTCTTCAGAATTATGAAGACATTAAAGTTCCAGTAATTAGAATAGTTTGATACTGGGGCAAGGCAGAAAATGGAACAGAATAGGTCATTCTAAAACATAAACAGAAATGAACATTCGACAAAGGTGCTACTGTAGAAAAGTGGAATGAGCATGGCCTTTCCAATAAACAGACCTAAGACAGTTGGATACCTTCCTCAAAGAAAAGACTCAAGTACTGCTGCCTACCAACAAAACATCCGTTTCAGGAAATTGCAAACCTAAACGCAAAAGACAAAACAATAAAGGTTTTGAAAGATAACATAAGACGATGTCTTCTTGTCATCAGGGTAGGAGAATATTTTAAAAAGAAGACACAGAAAACATAAAAGAAAAGATTTTTAAATTATATTCCATTAAAATTAAGAACCTCTGTTTATCCAGAGGCACCAAGAGCATGAGAAAGCAAACCATGAGAGGGGAATACATATCAGCGTACATAACTAACAAAAATTTCTTAATCAGAATAGCCAAAAGACCAGTAAAAATAATTTTTTAAAAAGACCACAAAAAATGGCCAATAGACCTGAACAGGTAACTCACAAAGGATATCCAAATAGGAAAATATATATATATGAAATATATATACATATATATGGAATATATATACACATATATATATGTGTGTGTGTATGGAAAGTGCTTAATTTCACTTCTAATTAGAAAAATGCCAATTCAAACACCATGAGGTATCAGGATCATACCCATCAGAATGACAAAAATGAGAATGACTGATATTTTGGAGATTGTAGGGCACAAAGGGAATCCTATAGTGAGAGCAAACATTGTTATATTCCACTTTAGATACAGTTTGTCATTATTTACTAAGGTTGAAAATATGCAAACGCTATGACCCATCAATTACAAATACCAGTAATGCATCCCAGAGTCCTATACACAAGACCCAGTGTATGAGTCTCCCCAGATTTCTCTGGATCCCATCAACCACCAGATCTTGATTTTTATAATAGATGAGTTTGCATGTAGCAGCGAGGTCTGCCCTTCAAGGAGGAAACACTGATAAGCAAGAACGTAAGACAATTTGACTTCCCCAGTGCCTCAGCAGGTAAAGACTCTCCCTGAAGTTCAGGAGACACAGGAGACGCTGGTTCAACCCCTGCGTAGGGAAGATAACCTGAAGACGGAAATGGCAACCCACTCCAGTATTCTTGCCTGAAAAACTCCATGGACAGATGGCAGGCTATCGTCCAAAGGATTGCAGAGTCGGACACGACTGAGCGACTAAACATTTAAGACAATTTTGTCTTCTTTCTGTTCCTGGGTCCATCCCCAGCCAAGAGTGAAGTCCGGCTTCTTGTTTATGATAAACTCCCACAATGCAAAAGTGTCAGACACAACTGAGCGTGCACGCGTGCACACACACACACACACACACACACACACACACACCCCAGCAGCTCTGGCCTTTTTTGGTACCATTTTCTTGCCAGAAGACAGGGTATGTTTGTTCCCCTAATCAGCCGATCAGAATGCCTCTAGCCCTGTTTTGTAACAACACTAGATGGAGCTCCTTCTTTTTGTTGCCCTTGACTCTGGCAGGCTGGCCCCGGGCGCAGCAGTTTCTGAGAACCAGAGTTGGCGCCCTTGCTCTGCCCCCTTCTCCAAATGGGAAGTCTGCCCCCCGGGGGAGAGGGGAACACACCCTTCCCTCCAAATAGCTAAGGAGCTTAAGAGGTCTTCCAGTTAGCTTTAGTCTTCTATCTACAGACAAGTGTGGGATCAAATCATTTCAAACCCGCAATTCACTGCCTTTTCCTGAGGGGCCAAGGGAAGCGCATCCATGGAAGCCCTTTTAGCGACAACCTTGATTTCAACCTCTGAGGAGCAACTATCTCCCTATGGCGTACAAAGAAGGGCTCAAGTCATGTTGATTGTCCGTTGAAAAAGAACATTGCCTCCTTGAGAAGAGGGAGTGAATAAAGCTCCAGAAATGAATTCAGGATTGGGCTTTAAGCCACATGAACTATGGTCACTCTGCCCCTGGGAAACCCAGCTCTCCATTTTTTCAGATGTTTGTAAATCCCGATGGGAATAGTCTGCTTCAACATCTCCTCTGCAAAGTGATGGTCTGTTCTCAAGTAGTGCCCCCATTCATCATCACATCCCCTGCGTTTTTATTTTTCCTCATTTATTTGGTCAGTTATGTACTGTAGGTCACTCCACCAGACTGTGAGTTCTCAGAGACCTTGTCTGGTCTGTTTAAGGTGTTGTCCTCCTGTCCTAGAACAGTGCCCAGCAGATATTAAGTGCTCAGGCTATGTAGGGTGGATGGCCATCTAGGATTCCAAACTCAACTGAATCAGTTTTGTCTACAGGTCATCTTCCACCTTGCACAATATAGTCCCTGTCTCACAGTTTGCCAACTTATTTGTGTCCTTCTGAGTGCCCCCCAAAAACCTCCCATGGAAGGGGTCTTTGGTGTGAAAGTCTTCACTAAAAATATGGGAAGAGAGAGGGGCTTGCATAGAAGTGACCAGATCATTGAACGCTGAATAGGAGTGCTTCATGGCTATAACCTTTTCATCTCCCTCCCATAATAAAATATCCCTAACACTCCACCTCACAGACATTTCTGACATCTCAGGACTTTGCTGTCTCTCCTCCCCTTCTCACCTCTCTTACTTTTTTCACTTCTCTTTCTCACACTTTCATGCAGAGTAACTCAGATCAGCTCTTCCCTAGCAACTTATCACAAACTGAACTCTAAACCCAGCTTTGCCCACCTAAGACCCATCAACATACTAACCAAACTGAAGAATCACCTCCCTTGGCAAACCCAAAGGTCCAAGATGTGACAGTGTTTTCTTAGGGTGCCTGTATGATGCTTAGCCACTTCAGTCATGTCCGACTCTTTGTGACCCCATGGATTGTAGCCCACCAGGCTCCTCTGTCCATAGGATTCTCCAGGAAAAAATACTGGAGTGTGTTGCCATGCTCTCCTCCAGGGGATCTTCCCAACCCAGGGACTGAACCCACACCCCTGTGTCTCCCGCATTAGCAGGTGAGTTCTTTAACACTAACACCACCTGGGAAGCCCTTTCTTATGCTAGCACTGCCCTTTTCTTTACAACTAAGATTTTCACCTGTTTATCTGTTTCTGTTCCTTTACCTTCTCTTTTTCCACAAAAAGTTAGGTTAAGATAGCCAGTATCCTTCCTATCCTCCAACATTTTTGTCTAGAATAAAAGTGGTTTAAAAGATGACAGGTGGAGGGAATTTTCTGATGGTCCCACGATTTTGACTCCCACTTTCACTACAGAGGACAAGGCTTCAAACCCTGGCTGGGGAACTAAACTCCTACAAGCCATGGGAGGGGAGGGGCAGAAAACCAAAAGAGAGAGAGAGAAAAAGATGGAGCCGGTAAGAAGATAAATAAATCCTCTAAGTCCTGAAGCCTAGGATGGCAGTGGGGAGGAGAGGGAATCTTCCCTTTGCATGATTTTGGTGATTGCCTAAAGAGACACGAGGAGCTGTCGTATTTATCAGTCCTTGGTCTTTTACGTATAGAGGAGATGAGTTCAAAGAAGTTATCACCTTGATTCTTGAATTGCCTCTGCTCCCCATAGGCTTCTTCTGACCTTTTATATGTGTGAAGTAAAACTAGTTCCTGAAACAGATCAATTCTGAAATCTCAGAGACTTCAAACAACAGAGTTTCTTTCCCATTTCCACTGAAGTCCAATGCAGGTTGAGGCTTCTAGGTGATCATTCAGAGGCCCTTACCTCATGGCTTCTTCTTCGTCTTCATCTCCTTTTTCTTTGTTGTTCAGTCGCTCAGTTGTGTCCGACTCTTTGCGACCCCACGGACTGCAGCATACCAGACTTCCCTGTCCTTCACCATCTCCCGGAGCTTGCTCAAGTTCATGTCCATCGAGTCGGTGATGCCAGCCAACCATCTCATCCTCTGTCGTCCCCTTCTCCTGCCTTCAATCTTTCCCAGCATCAGGGTCTTTTCTAATGAGTCAGCTGTTCGCATCAGGTGGCCAGATTATAAGAGCTTCAGCTTCTGCCTCAGTCTTTCCAATGAATATTCAGGATTGACTTACCTTAGGATTGACTGGTTGGATCTCCTTGCAGTCCAAGGGACTCTCAAGAGTCTTCTCCAGCACCACAGTTCAAAAGCATCAATTCTTTGGCACTCAGCCTTCTCTTTATGGTCCAACTCTCATATCCATACATGACTACTGGAAAAACCATATCTTTGACTGTATAGACTTTTGTCAGCAAAGTAATATCTCTGCTTTTTAATGTGCTGTCTAGGTTTGGCTGGCAAATAGAGAAACAGACTAGATGGAGATTCATATGCATCTTGGTCCTTTGGCTCACTTGATGTTTTACAAAAGTCTTTTGCTGACATGCAGTTAGTGAGCACCAAACCCATAGCCCATCTCCACGTAAGCAGTGAGGAGGCTACAAAATGTAGCCTCTGGCTGGTCAGGTGGAGCATGAATCTTTGGTGGTCAACTAGCCATGCTTGTCACACCAGCTGGAAGATCCAATTTCCATCTGGGGATTAATCACATGTACTTGGCCTCCTTACCTTCTTCTAGCTGAATTCCTCATCTTTTCAGCCAGGGTTTCTACTCTCAACCCCTTAAAAGATCTCCAAGTGCTTTCCCTCCCCTCTTCTCCCAGACTGGTACCCTAGCCTTAACACCTTTCTTCTCCCTGAGCAAGCTCATTTATTTGAGGCATCTATACATTGTTTCTTGACTTCAGCCCTTCTTTTGCCAGCTGACCCCATGTCTCTCTGTTTCCTCTTCATGAATGTGTTGTCACATTTTCAGAAGCCCTCAAGACTGAAAGAGTCTAGAGCCCTCTTGCCAAGCCAGAGGTTATATTTCTCAGCCTTCTCTACCTACCCACTTATGTCTAAATGGGCTGAATGACTGCTTCTCATGAAAGAAATGTGAGCAGGAGAGTTCTGTAAAGATCCAAGTGATTAAGAAACAGAGGCGCCTTCCCCCTAGTCTCTTTCACCATCTGCCAGGTGCTGAGAGAAAGATGTGTGGTTAGAGAGAGGGACCTGGGCTCTGAATGATCATGTACACAGGCCATACCACCTGTCCACTTTCAGGAGGGCGGCTTATACAGTAATGATGCCAGACTGGCCTCTTACCCCACCTCAGCTCCTTTCTGACTTCTGTCTTTCCATGTGGTCACTCTCCCCTATTTTTCTTCTCTTTCTTCCTAGACTATTAAAAGCTTAAGGCGTGTGCCTTTCAAAATAGTTTCTTGAAGAAGTCTTTTCCAACAAGACTTCAAAATTCAATAAAGGAATTATAGGCATTGTTACAGGCAGAGAGGGAGAGATATTTTTGAAAAAGGAAATTGCCCACAGCCCTTTAAATCTCCTACAGTTATTAATATCCACCATTTGTTAATGATGATACTCTGCTAAGGACTATTTTATGTGCTTTCATTGAAATTTTCCTACAGACTTATGAGGTTGAGATTCATATTTGTCTCCTCCAAGATATCTTGGACATCTGAACTAGGGACTGTTCCTGGGAAATCTGCCAAGCTGTCTCCCTCTTCTTTCCTAACTTGGTTTAAAGCATCTGCTCATTTTCCCCCAGCATCATAGCTCCACTCTATTCTCCACATCCCACTGGACTGTAAACTCATGGCCGAGAACATTCCTGTCTGTCACCTACCTGCTGACCTGAGTGCTCTGCTCATGCTCAAAGGGATTTGAGGCAGCCTATGTCTTGCACATATTTATAAATTCCATGGAAATTAAATGTGCAACTTCTTTCATAGGAGATGCCTAATAGCCTTATATTTGAATAATGGATGAATTCCAGTGTTTTAAGTGTTACATTCAACTATTCCTGTAGTTCCCAAGCCTAACTGGATGTCAGAGTCAAACAGAAAATTTTTTTAGTCTATCAACATTTCTGAGGATGGGTTTCACAAATCTCTATTTTTTTTTAAAAAAAAAGAACTTGTCCCACTGTCAATTCGGTCATGTCCAACTCTTTGCGACCCCATGGATTGTAGCCTGCCAGCTCCTCTATCCATCGGATTCTCCAGGCAGGAATACTGGAGTGGGTTGCCATGTCCTCCTCCAGAGAATATTCCCAACCCAGAGATTGAGCCCGTGTCTCTCATATCTCCTGCATTGGCAGGCAGGTTCTTTTTTTTTTTTTTTTAAAGAAATGTCTATTTTTAGCAAGTTCCCCCAAGTGACTCTGAAGCAGCCAGCTTGATCCCAGTCTGAAGACTGGCATTTGAAAATTCATGGAGGAACATTCTATCTTTCTTCACCCCAGAATCCTATAAAATCTCCCCTTCCCTCCCCTGTCCATGCTGTCCTAAACCATTTTCTCTTAGCAAACAAATGCCAACAACCAAGTTGGTTCATCCTGAAAGTCTCACCATGAGACAAAGATATGCTTCAAAGTCTAGAAAATGGTCAGCTCTATTAGACATCGAAACGTTCCCCTAGCAATCAGCTCCTACCTATAAATAGATGACCACCTCTGCAACCTACAGCCCCCCCCCCCCCCCCCGAAAAAACACACCAGAGACACATTTCCCGGGTGTGTTTTACCATGTTGCCTATTTATCCAGCAATAGAACCTTGAAAATTTCTACAGTGAGTTTTGTTTTTAAACTCTTTTCACATCTACTTGGTATTTGGGTGTCCCACGTTCTCAGATAACCTGAATCCACTGTTTTCTCATGCTGACCCTACCTGCAAGCATGCTCTTTGGGGGAGCTTTTCACAAAGAGGCTGTTAAAGTAGAACAGGCAGCTTCAAGAAAATTGCCATCTGGTTTCCACACTGCAGATGCCCACACGAGCCTTGAAAAATCTAGCTGGGGAGGAGGTGGAAGATCCTGTGGGCTGGTTGATAAAGGAAGAAACAAGAAGGGTACTTTTTTCCCCCCTTAATGTTCCTGCAGTTGAGCCTAATCACCATAATATGAGAGAGAGAGAAAACTGTAATCACATTAGGTAGAGAGTCTGGAACATCTGAAGGCTCAAGAAACAACCTGAATTTTTTGTTCTGTATTCTAGTGACACATTGTGTGTCCACCTTGGTAGCTCTTCATGCTGCTGAGGATGGAATACTTATCTAATCAATTCCACTTTTTCTCTTGCTTATATTTTCTGGCAAAATCCCTCTCATGACAAAACAGGGAGATGTTCCTCCCATATATATGCATATGTATATCTTTTCATTGGGAATCCCAGATGCCACTAGTGATAAAAAAAAAACCTGCCAGTCAATGCAGGAAACATAAGAGACACGGGTTCAGCCCCTGGGTTGGAAAGATCCCCTGGAGGAGGGCATGGCAACCCACTCTAGTATCCTTTTGGAGAATCTCATGAACAGAGGAGCCTGGCGGGCTATAGTCCATAGGGTCGCAAAGAGTCGGACACGACTGAAGCGACTTAACATGTTTGGTGCATCTTTTCATTGCATGCATAATTTATAATACAAGGTTATTTTCTCCATTTGCTAAAGACAAGGTAGAAGGCCAGTCATGAAAATTGATTTTAAAAACTTAGAATTTTAGAGCTGAAGGAAACCCAACCAGACTTTCGGTAGGAGATAAAGTTGAAACCCCGAGAGACAAGGCAAGCTGCTCAAGTGTACACAGTCAGTTAGAAGCAGATCCATGGTGATCTTAGTTGATGGGCCCCACTGGATCTCTCTTAAAGGAAGGATTTGTTGCCTCTGCTGTTTGGAGGGCTGTTGGCAGGCAGCCGTTAGCTGCCAGCCTCTTTAGGATTGACCTCAGCTGCCAAGAGCAATCTCTCCCAGGGACAGACCCTTACAGGGGAAGCTCATATGCAGTGACTGACTGAGGCGGAACAGAAAAGTCCAGCTTTTTGACCTAACGTGATCAGTCAGTCAACGAGGCTAGTTTCTCCCAATGCTTTCTTTTCCCCTTTTCACAAATGTTGATCCTAAAACCTCTACTGAATAAACATCCTGCACACTGACCTTCATCTCAAAGAGAGCTTCCAAGAGAACCCAACCTTTTATAAAACCTAAAATAAAAATTGTGCCTAAAATAAAATCTGTTTCCTGCTAAAATGTCCATTTTGAAAGTAAATGTGATGTGTGTGTGTGTGTGTGTGTGTGTGTGTGTGTATGTCTGTATGTCTGTCTGTCTGCTCATGGTGTAAACATGCATATATACATATATGAATATATGTCAGTGTACATCCCATGTCTCACCATTTCTAAGAACTTCCCCATTTGGCAGCTGAAAAAACATCTAAGTTTTCCATCATGCACTGTTAGGCTTTTGCCTCTCTAGAGAGACGGTGATTATCTGGTCCAAATGACATTGGCATGGCTTAGTTTGGTGTGTGTAGGACTGTCTCAGACTGACCTCACATCCTAGCAGCCAATGAGTGACTGGTTGAGAAGCAAAGATCACAGGAAGAGAACCCGTAGGACCCTTGCAGTCTTTCACCTCATCTACTGACAGTGACCCCAGAAAACTAACCTATAATCACCCTCGTTAAATTCAGAGCAATCCGTCACATGTCCGAAGACATGCTGTCCCTCTTTGTATCTTCCCCATCCACTCCCTTTCACAGTTTCAAATCTACATTTCTAGACACAATTGGACACTCCATTGGCTGAGGCAGTGGTAGGAAATCAGCTGTGACATCTCAACTGCCAGCCTCTCTCCTGGCTTCTTAACTGTCCCCTCCTTACCCCTTACCTGCCTTGCCTTCAACAAGCTTGACCATGAGTCAAGGGCTATTGCATTCCCCACCCTCCACCCACCCTGAACAATACTTTTCCCTTTTTCTCATGTCTTTCCCATCTCATTGGATATCATCTGTCAACTGAATGATCTTAGATAACTCTCTGTGTCCTCATGTGGAAATGGGGTCATGGTTCCTATCCCACAGGGTGTTCTGAGGACCGAATGGGATTGTGCTGTGAGGGCTTTAGCCATAGTGCATGTCCAATCCCAGTAGCTCTTCCTGACAGTCAGTCAGTCTCCCAGTGCAGTCCTATGGCCATTCTTCAACCACTTCTCCTTCAGCCTCTGTTCTATCCCTGTCCATACACTTCTTCTCAGCAAAGGAGGGGTTCATTCAAAACTCTCCTTCTACTGTTAAGAAAGGATGAGGTGATATGATCAACAAGGAAATAAAGGCTTGCAAGGTCTTTCTGGGGTGCTAGTGGTAAAGAACTCATCTGCCAGCGCAGGAGACATAAGAGATGTGGGTTCAATCCCTGGGTCTGGAAGATCCCCTGGAGAAGGAAATGGCAACCCCCTCTAGTACTCTTGCCTGGAGAATCCCATGGACAGAAGAGCCTGGTGGGCTACAGTCCATAGGGTCACAAAGAATCAGACATGACTGAGGCAACTTTGCACACACACACTCACAGCGCTATACTTCAGTCAAGCTCAAACTTACACCCCAGAATTAATCTGCTGTTCCTAAGGATATCTTTATCAATTATTATGCATATGTAAAATAGCCATGCATTTGAAAAATATTCTCACAAACTTGACATTTGAAAGGGAATTCTAAATGTATACCACATTTTAACCACCTTGCAAATAACTTAGTTTTTTTCAGACCTTTCCTGATCCTTCTATTTATATCCCATGAACATCACATTGTAAGAGTATTGACATACTGACATTTTAAAGCCTTTTCATTTTAAGCTGTTCCTCTTTGAAGATTTCTCGCCACCACCCCATCTACTCCATCTTAAGAATGAAAATATCAGAGGGATAATGGAGCAAATGATATAACTAAAAACAGAGGTAGGTGCATGTTTGATGAACAGATTGCGTTGTTGGGTTATAGAAAAGGACAGACCACTGTTGTTATAAAATACACAGCCATAACTCTAGAAGGCCCTAAATTTGTTTTCAGTGAGGAATAATCAAGATGGAAAAGAAAAAGGAGAAAAAATATGAGGAATAAAAATATAGGAAGATATTGTATTCAAAACATCATTAAACTGAAAGTTGATAGACATGGCAAAGCAAAACAAAACATATTTTATCAAGTATTTCTCTATTCCCTTGGTAATGCCATCCACCTTATGACTCATTATAATGCTGTGAGACCTTTTTATTTTTAAAGTATCATCATTATTATTATTATTATATTTTTATGTGGGTGAATTTACCAACATAATCATTTTCGGTTAAATCCTATCCTTCAGATTTCCAATAGAAGCTCCATAGAGTAAAGAAATGTAAAAGTTTCAACAAAATCCACACAATGACAATACAGGGCATCCTTTTCCTACAATGTGGGTCTTCAGTACTTCTGCTAACAAAAACTAACATTTGTGGAATGTGACTTTGTGCCAGGCACTGTTCTGAGTACTTATCATACTAACTCACTTATCTTTCTCAATCCTCATCTGAGCTGGGTACTTCGCTTTATGGTTGTGTAACACTTTACAGTTAGAGAAATCAAGGTAGAGATGACTCTGGTCTGGAAGGCAGCTGTCTTTCTTTCCGGTTTTAACTCTGCCACAACTTGTAACAAGACCTTGAGCCTTCCAATTTTAGGCTGTCAGTTTCTCCTCTGTAAAATGGGGACATCCCATGGCATCAACTCAAAGGACTCTGTTTCCTCTAAAATACTCTGGTTTTGTGCTTCTATATTTTGTTCCTAGAAAGCTGTATTTAAAATTCTTAAAACACCTTAAAAAAAAAAACAAATAAGATGATTATATTGAAAGCCTCAGCACTCATCTGAAAGTGTATAACTGTGTTGCCTGCAGAGTTTGTCTGGGGAGTGACCAGTTTATATTTCAAGGAAGAATGAATGAAAAATTGTGGTTGAGGGGGTCACCACTTCAAAAGAAAAATATCTATACATGTAAACTTAGAAGAGAGTAAGTTATGGAAAAAAAAAAAACTTCAAGGGTAGGTAAGTGAAGGATGTAAGAGAGGGGAATTGAACACCACAACATATTTTTCCTTTCAGAAGACCATCTGCTAAAGTTCTGAGCATGAGAACAAAGTGGGATTTGAAGGATCTGGAATAAATGAAGTGAAAGAAATGCTGAGAAATCTTTTGAAGGAGCAATTTCCAGACAAGCAAGGGAAGTCATGTGGCTTGCCCTTCTGGTCCCACAAAAATATGCACGTTCTTGGGGAGCAAGCTCTGTGGAGCGTTCTCTGGCTGAAAGAAAGTGATTCAAAACCCATAATAACAGAGCCCTCAGCAGGGGGAAGGCGGACAAGGGGAGAGAAGGCATTCAGGCTGGGACAGGAGACAGAGTATAGGTTCTATCAGACGAAATAAAGAAGGAGCATTTAAATGGTGAAATTATAGAACATTAAAACTTAAAAAAAAACCTTTTTATTTTACATTGACGTGTAGCTGATTAGAACATTAAAACCTCTGACACTTCACCTGCTTCCTGTTAGGATACAAACACTGAGACCCAGGAAAATGAAGGGATTTTACAAAGAAAGATCTTGCAATCAATGCACTGAGGATTAAAAACAGCATGAATTTTAGAAACAAGATGGATGGCAAAATATTTTTTTACTCTCTTAAAATATGGAATGCCAAAAAGGAAAAAAAAAGTCTTTCCCAATGAAAGCACTAAATGGTAATCCTTCGCTTCTTCAGGAATCTGTTTTAAAGGTTATAGTATTATCAAGTCTTAAAACTGCTGATACGCTTTTTTTAGGTAAGAAAGTATGAATCAGCTGAATGAACAAACTCATCTACTGTTTCTACAATGTCTAATTTAGGGTAACATTAATAATAGAAGATGCCCAAAATGCACCAATGAAAGCAACAGAAAATATATTCTTTTAAAACTTGGCCCTTAAACCCCAACAATCCTCCTTATAGGAAAGCAGTTGTGGTACAAAGACCTGAACAGAAGAAAAGGAATAAAAAAAATCTACCAATAGTTATTTTTAGCAGTTGTAATTTTAAAATTTGATGTGTTAAAAGTAAAAAAAGATTTCCTTAGAATGGAAATTAAGATTCATCACTGAGAAGGAAAAATAATGGTATGAGTTTTCAGAGTCTTAAAGAGTGTTTTAATCTAGCTGTCAGATCTGTGACCTACTATGGTTCTGCATGCCTCGTGTTTAAAAAAATGGCAAAATGTGCACATCATAAAGTGCTTGGAAGTATTTTTTTATGATGAGAAACAGGTTCTGAGCAGTGAGCCAGGCCTCAGGGTCTTTCTCTTGGAGCTGGTATTGAGTACATTGCATAGATCTGAGGGGTAGAGTTATGGCCTCTTTTGTTTCTTCTTCTATCTTGGGTCAGGTTATCACTAACATTTGGTCTTCCCTGGTGGTCCAGTGGCTAAGACTTCATGTTCCCAGTGCAAGGGACCCAGGTTCGATCCCTGGTCACGGAACTAGATCCTACATGCTGCAATTAAGAGTTTGCATGTAGCAATTTAGGATTCCACGTGCTGCAAACAAGAACCAGCCAAATAAATATTAACAACAAAAGAAAAGGATTATCACTAACATTCGGTCCCTGACTTTCTAAGAGGAACCAATTTCAGTCTCTATTTTTTGGCTCCTGATTCTTCGTGTGCATGTTTGAAATTATTATGAAAAATTATTTTGAAATAATATGACTTTATGTGCTTTAAGGAGGCCAGGAATTGAAGGGCATCATAACAGAAAGGGCCTTCACCTTCTTTTTCTTGTTTTCTTTTTTTTTTTTTTCAAAAAAGGAAACTGAACAGCCTATGGGCCTCTAATGTTCAGAATCTTGTGGGCAGCTTGCTTACCTATGCAGTGGGCTGCAGAGGGTAGCATCAGTGGCTGACACAGGCTTTTCTGAGACACTGCCCTTCACTGCCCTGAGATTACCCCCCAGTCAGGCCCAAAACACCCTAGAGCTGACTGCAACCACCTAACAGCCTGCCTCCAGAAAGGACATCTTTCCTGGTGGCTGGCTTTGAGGACCCAACTGGCAAGAGGATCATAGGAAAGTGCTTGAGCTGTAATTGGAGCCATTTCAGCAAGTCTGATACCTCTCGGTAAATATCCTTTTAGTGAGTAGTCTGACATGCCAGTTTATATTATCTGTGGCTGCCAGGCAGTTCTTGGGCCCATTTAGACAATAGCTCTCCCAGTCCAGTCAAGTCCTTTCCTACCTGAGAACAAATCCAAACACACTGAGAAGTAGTTCTGAGTTCCCCCCTTGCAGAGCTTACTAGGATCTTCAAAATTTGGGAACTGCTTTGGAGGGTTTTGAGCTAGCATATTTAATGATGATTTCACTCTCAAATTAATTTTCTCATCTCTTCCATCACTTTGATCAGTCACCACAATTTCTTCTCTGGATTATTCTTCATGAGGCTCACTTCCTTGACTCTCTTGTCTTCCCTACCATCTAAAGAATCTTCTCAGATCACAAATCTGACCGTGACACTTCATGCTCACTGCCCTTCCCTGCCTACCCTTCATCCTCTGACAAACATCGAAAGCCACTAGAATCTGGCTTCCCCTGTCAATCCTCTCCCTTCATCATCTTCCTCTTTTCACCACACAGGGCTCCAGACAATTCTCACTTGGGCCAGCTTTTCCCCATCGTGATTTTCTGGTGCCCACTGTGAACTCATTTTTAGGCATCACGTCCAAAGTTCCCCTTGGGAAGACTTCTCTGATTCCCTTTGCCTGGACCAACCTGCTGGATCCTCCACCCCTTAACTTCTGTGTACAGTGGACTTGGCTGTGTACACATCCATCAACTTCACCAGAACGTAAGCTCCTAAAAGCCAAGAACTGGGTCTTATTCTTGGGTCCCCAGTGCCTGGTCCAGGGCTTGACCCTTGCAAGAGCTCAGCACATGTCTGAAGCTTGAACGAAGTGTTTCATCAACCCTGAGAACCAGGGGGAGGAGTTGCCTGCCCCTAGAAGGAGGTCTGGCTGCTTCTTCCATTTTCCTTTCTTCACTGAGGCCAAGAGGGTGCCAAGACTCCCCAGTCTCCCCTCGGCAGCCAGGGAGAGGGTGAGGAGAGGGGGCCTTTGTTCCTCCTCCAGATGGCTGGAGCTGGGATGCAGCCCAGCAGCTGTGTTTGGGTAGAAGGCGAGAGGACAGATGGCCTGGTGTCTGTTTGCAGACAGCCTGAGAGACCGCAGCCCTGGTACAAGGCACGCTCCGAGGTAGACGCCACAGGACAGTGGTGGAGTGGGGCAGACGCCAGGGCAGACCGCTGTGTTAGCTTTCACTGCTCAGACCCTGGCCGGAGCGACTGCTGGGCAGCAGAAAGAGAAGCCTTTATGCACAAATCCCTTGTGTTTCTGGTGGTAGCTTTTAACATTTCAATCCAAACAAAGACTTTCCTATATGAAAACTCTCTTAATTACTATCATTTAAAAATTGGTTTAACACAAGAAAGCCTCATTAGGATTCAGTTTTGCTTTCTGCAAATTTTGGCAGCCACTGAATTATTAACCCAACCAATACTGGTTGTGGGGGCGCGACGGGCAGGGGTGGGGGCTTCTCCTGCTCAAAATATTTAGAACCAGAACATGATACAAGGTGTAATAATTTGTACCAAGAAAGCAGTCACATGTTTGCATATGTCAATCAAAATAAGCTCACGGATATCCTTATAGCTTCAGGAAAGCCTTTTATTAAAAAAAAAGTGGGCAGGATCCTCAGGAGATCAGGATGAGAGCTGAAGGCAATGCTATCATCAGCTGGCTGACTGCTCTTCCCCTCCTGATCCAAAGCAAGTCAGCCCAAAAATCAAGGCACAGTGTCATACTTGTGTCCCACGGATGTTGGTGTGACCTCCCTAAGATGCCAGTTTGTAATGGACACGCTTACAAGACAGCCACCTCCAAGACTGTGATTCTTTGATCATCTTCTTCTTAATCAATCATTCAAGCCATGACTTGAAATCACCTTTTGTTTCTGTGTGTAGTAAAACAGAGACTTTGAAAGATGGAAAGTCATATCTTGGTGCTTCATGCAGTGTAAGTATAAACTACCTTTCCCCTACCAAAATAATTTTTAACAGCAATAAGAAATCTGGTTCTCTCCAGAATCAACTAGAGGAATCCCAGTGAGGAAAGCGGAATTGCCTTCTTTCTTGCCACCACCTTGCCCCTCACCCTTAAAAAATATCCACATCCCCACTTAATAGATGGAAGTGAAAGTGTCAGTGAAAGCGTTAGTCGCTCAGTTGTGTTCAACTCTTTGCAACCCCATGGACTGTAGCCCACCAGGCTCCTCAGTTTATGGAATTCTCCAGGCAAGAATACTGGAGAGGGTAGCCATTCCCTTCTCCAGGGGATCTTCCTGACCCAGGTCTCCCACACTGCAGGTGGATTCTTTACCATCTGAGCCACCAGCCCAAAGGGAATCCTTTAAAACCTGAGCATTCTGACATCCAGGCTTATTCAAGGCACCTGTAAGAAAACAGAGTTGTGACCAGGTAAGCGTCTGACTCCCTTTCTTGTGCCTGACACTTTTGAGTCCTCTCACCAAGGGTTCCTGGCTACCAAATGGGCCTTAGCCTAAATTGCCCAGTATGGTAGCCACTAGCCACTTGTGTCTACTAAGTTAGAAGCTTAAAGTAAGTAAAATTAAATACATTGAAATAGTCCCTTAGTCACATTAATCAATTTCCAGTGCTCAATGAGTGCACGCCACTAGTGGCCACCATATTGGACAGCAAAGCCATAGAGCATTTCCCTCATCACAGAACGTTCTGTTTGATAGCACTGCTTAAAGACTATTTAGTTCGGCAATTCAATTCGGTATCAAGGCAGGCTTGCTTGATTTTATTACTGAATTGACCCATTGTTTGAATTTATTAATAGGTTCAGTCGGGCTAACTGTGCACTGCAGCAGCTGTTGAGGAGATGACAGAAGTGATTTGTTTCGTAGAATGGCAGTGGTTACAGTGACAGTACGAACGATAGTAATAGCTGACATTTACTAAGCACTTAGGATCCAGGCACTGTGCTAAGCACTTAACTTATGTAATCTCATAGTCTTCATAACTCTATTATCATCCTAGTTAAACAAGAGAATATTAATAGCAGAGATGGAAAGAGTCTTTCAACATTCGTCTGATTCCACCCGCTCTGTTGACAGAGCTTAGACTCTGGAGTCAGACTGCCTGGGTTCAGTTGAGTGGCCTTGAGCAAGTAACCCTCTTTTTGCTTCAGCTTCCTCATCCATAACATGTAGGAAATGGCAGCATCTGTCTTATAAATTGATGTGAAAATTGGACAAGAATAGTTCATGTAAACTAAGAATCTAGTAAGTATTAACTGCTTTGATTACTGTTATAGGTAAAGAAAATCCAGGGAGATTAAAGATATGCTCAAAGTCACACAGCTAAGACCAAGACCAGCCGAGCACTCATCCTATTACACTTGCAAATAAATCACACTGGCTCTCCTTTCTACCTTCTCACATGTTTTCAACTAGCCTATCCGCTTTTATCATAACTACTTGGCAGCTAACTGCTAGCTTCAGAGTGACATCAGCACTTTTCCACTGGCAAAGAATCCAGTGCCTCTCCCATGGAAGCTGCCAGTTTCCAGGCTTTCTGGCTTGGTGACAATTGGAGAATAACCTAGATGAGCTCCAAGGTCCCTGTCTCTCCCAATGTCACTCCCAAGAGCATTTGAGCCCGGAAAGCAAAGGCAGTTTTTCCTGTTAGGGGAGAATAAATTCTTTGGCACAATTGTCTAGGTCAAAGATAAGACTCCTGAAATTTTTCTGTAGTAGGATGAGAGTGAAAGGGGAAAAAAATAATTAACTACAACTGGCCCAATCCACGTGGCCATCTATCTACAGCATAAATCTCTCGGGCCTTTTTTTAACAGCTCATGGGTGTGCTTGTGGTTCCCAGTCCCAGGCTCCACATGAGATGTTGAGCCAAGATGTTCATGTTAGAGGACACTGACTCACTGAGAGCTCATGTGTTTGGATCTCTGCTCTTACCCGGAAGTTTGAAGACAGGAGAAGAAAATTCTTTATGCAACAGCATGAGTGCATACAGATCACTGGAATTTTTTGTTAAAATGATTTAGTAGGTTGGAGTGGGGCATGAGAGTTTGTATTTTTAGCAAGCTCTTGGGTGATGTAGATGCTTCTGGCTCAAGGTCTACACTTTGTATAGCAAAGATCTATAGATCTTTTATGCAGAAGTTGACAACTGGAGATTTCTAGACTCAGAATCTTCCTGATAAGTGTTATTTCTTGCTGGTGTAGATATCTGAGGTGTAAATTCAATTCCCTTCCAAGCATTTTCACCGAAAATGCTTCTTGAGAGCAACCTTGTCCCAGCAGATCCCCACATAGATAGGTCACCTAGAGGCCTTACAAAGCAAGGTACTCCCTTCAGTGGGCTAGTGTTAACATCTTCTTTCTCTTTCCTGTAATTGTGACATTAAATGGGAAGGGCTACCATCTGGAGGTAAGGGAAGGGAAAGACTGGTATTCAAGATATATAAAGAAACACTTATAACTCAACCATAAAATTAAAAACTATTCAACACTATTGGTTTTTAGGGAAATATGAATCAAAACCGTAGTAATGATAACGGTGAACGATGTCGGATTCGTGATCTCCGAAGAAGACGATTTAGATTTGGGACCAGGGACCAGGTCTGCTTTTGTATAGCAGAGTTTTATTAAAGCACAAAAAGGGACAGAGAAAACTTCTGACATAGACATCAGAAGGGGGACAGAGAGTGTTCCTATCGTTAGTGTTAGCAAGGGAATTATATACTTGTTAATTAATTATTGACTAGTTTTCTGTGATTATGGTTTCCACTGGAGAAGTAGACCCAGATAATCACGATGGTGTGATCACTCATCTAGAGCTAGACATCCTGGAATGTGAAGTCAAGTGGGCCTTAGAAAGCATCACTACGAACAAAGCTAGTGGAGGTGATGGAATTCCAGTTGAGCTGTTTCAAATCCTGAAAGATGATGCTGTGAAAGTGCTGCACTCAATATGCCAGAAAATTTGGAAAACTCAGCAGTGGCCACAGGACTGGAAAAGGTCAGTTTTCATTCCAATCCCAAAGAAAGGCAATGCCAAAGAATGCTCAAACTACCGCACAGTTGCACTCATCTCACATGCTAGTAAAGTAATGCTCAAAATTCTCCAAGCCAGGCTTCAGTAATACATGAACTGTGAACTTCCTGATGTTCAAGCTGGTTTTAGAAAAGGCAGAGGAACCAGAGATCTAATTGCCAACATCTGTTGGATCATTGAAAAAGCAAGAGAGTTCCAGAAAACATCTATTTCTGCTTTCTTGACTATGCCAAAGCCTTTGACTGTGTGGATCACAAGAAACTGTGGAAAATTCTGAAAGAGACGAGAACACCAGACCACCTGACCTGCCTCTTGAGAAACCTATATGCACGTCAGGAAGCAACAGTTGCAACTGGACATGGAACAACAGACTGGTTCCAAATAGGAAAAGGAGTCCTTCAAGGCTGTATATTGTCACCTTGCTTATTTAACTTCTATGCAGAGTACCTCATGAGAAATGCTGGGCTGGAAAAAGCACAAGCTGGAATCAAGATTGCCGGGAGAAATATCAATAACCTCAGATATGTAGATGACACCATCCTTATGGCAGAAAGTGAAGAGGAACTAAAAGCCTCTTGATGAAAGTGAAAGAGGAGAGTGAGAAGGTTGGCTTAAAGCTCAACATTCAGAAAACGAAGATCATGGCATCTGGTCCCATCACTTCATGGGAAATGGATGGGGAAACAGTAGAAACAGTGTCAGACTTAATTTTGGGGGGCTCCAAAATCACTGCAGATGGTGACTGCAGCCATGAAATTAAAAGACGCCTACTCCTTGGAAGAAAAGATATGACCAACCTAGATAGCATGTTGAAAGCAGAGACATTACTTTGCCAACAAAGGTCCGTCTAGTCAAGGTTATGGTTTCTCCAGTGGTCATGAACGGATGTGAGATTTGGACTGTGAAGAAAGCTGAGCACCGAAGAATCGGTACTTTTGAACTGTGGTGTTGGAGAAGACTCGAGAGTCCCTTGGACTGCAAGGAGATCCAACAGTCCATTCTGAAGGAGATCAGCCCTGGGATTTCTTTGGAAGGAATGATGCTAAAGCTGAAACTCCAGTACTTTGGCCACCTCATGCGAAGAGTTGACTCATTGGAAAAGACTCTGATGCTGGGAGGGATTGGGGGCAGGATGAGAAGGTGATGACAGAGGATGAGATGGCTGGATGGCATCACTGACTCGATGGCCGTGAGTCTGAGTGAACTCCGGGAGTTGGTGATGGATAGGGAGGCCTGGCGTGCTGTGATTCATGGGGTCACAAAGAGTCGGACATGACTGAGCAACTGAACTGAACTGAACTAATTATTACAATAAATCAAAAGAATCTCTCAAGTTTGTGGAAATTTTACCAGACCCACTCCCACAAGATACATTTTAGGATAACAGTATTAGAATTTAACATTAGAAAGTTCCTACCAGACCCACTGCGTAATTTATATTCTAAAATATTAGGATTCAGTTCAGTTCATTTCAGTCGCTCAGTTGTGTCCGACTCTGCAACCGCATGAGTCGCAGCATGCCAGGCCTCCCTGTCTATCACCATCTCCCAGAGTTCACTCAAACTCACGTCCATCGAGTCAGTGATGCCATCCAGCCATCTCATCCTCTGTCGTCCCCTTCTCCTCCTGCCCCCAATCCCTCCCAGCATCAGAGTCTTTTCCAATGAGTCAACTCTTCGCATGAGGTGGCCAAAGTACTGGAGTTTCAGCTTTAGCATCATTCCTTCCAAAGAAATCCCAGGGCTGATCTCCTTCAGAATGGACTGGTTGGATCTCCTTGAAGTCCAAGGGACTCTCAAGAGTCTTCTCCAACAACACAGTTCAAAAGTACCGATTCTTCGGTGCTCAGCTTTCTTCACAGTCCAACTGTCACATCTGTTCATGACCAATGGAAAAACCATAGCCTTGACTAGATGGACCTTTGTTGGCAAAGTAATGTCTCTGCTTTTCAACATGCTATCTAGGTTGGTCATATCTTTTCTTCCAAGGAGTAGGCGTCTTTTAATTTCATGGCTGCAGTCACCATCCGCAGTGATTTTGGAGCCCCCCAAAATTAAGTCTGACACTGTTTCTACTGTTTCCCCATCTATTTCCCATGAAGTGATGGGACCAGATGCCATGATCTTCGTTTTCTGAATGTTGAGCTTTAAGCCAACCTTCTCACTCTCCTCTTTCACTTTCATCAAGAGGCTTTTAGTTCCTCTTCACTTTCTGCCATAAGGATGGTGTCATCTACATATCTGAGGTTATTGATATTTCTCCCGGCAATCTTGATTCCAGCTTGTGCTTTTTCCAGCCCAGCATTTCTCATGAGGTACTCTGCATAGAAGTTAAATAAGCAGGGTGACAATATACAGCCTTGAAGGACTCCTTTTCCTATTTGGAACCAGTCTGTTGTTCCATGTCCAGTTGCAACTGTTGCCCCTGACGTGCATATAGGTTTCTCAAGAGGCAGGTCAGGTGGTCTGGTGTTCTCGTCTCTTTCAGAATTTTCCACAGTTTCTTGTGATCCACACAGTCAAAGGCTTTGGCATAGTCAAGAAAGCAGAAATAGATGTTTTTCTGGAACTCTCTTGCTTCTTTCAATGATCCAACAGATGTTGGCAATTAGATCTCTGGTTCCTCTGCCTTTTCTAAAACCAGCTTGAACATCAGGAAGTTCACAGTTCACGTATTGCTGAAGCCTGGCTTGGAGAATTTTGAGCATTACTTTGCAGAGTTTAAACTGAGTTGTTTGTTGTGTAATCATCAATTCTGGGCTTAAAGAAAAAAAATGTTCTATGTGACTAAGACTAAGGAATGTAGAGAACAAAAAATGCTTGTCCTTTCCTCCTCCTTGAGAACCCCAGATGCCTATCTCTGCTTTGAGAGTCCCAGACCCCTTTCTCCTCCTCAGGGATCCTGGACTTCTTATCAACCTGCCTAGGAATCGACTCTCTCAGTAAGACACTACTTCATATCCACTAGGACGACAATGGGTTTCCCAGGTGGCTTAGTGGTAAAGAATTCACTCATCAAGGCAGGAAACACAAGAGATGTGGTTTTGATATCCGATTTGGGAAGATCCCCTGGAACAGAAAATGGCAACCAATTCCAATATTCTTGGCTGGAAATTTTCATGGACAGAGGAGCCAGGCAGGTTACAGTCCATGGGGTTGCAAAGAGTTGGACACTGCTGAGCACACACACACAACACCACAGCAACAGGATGGCTATGATAAAAAGGAGAATATCAAGTGTTGGCAAGGATGTAGAGAAATTGTAATACATTGCATAAGGTAAAATCGCACAGCCGCTTTGAAAAACAGTCTGACAGTTCCTCAGAATGTTAAGCATTGAGTTACAGTTCTAATCCTAGACATACATCGAAGAGAAATGAAAACATGTGCCCACAAATAAACCTGTGTCCAAATGCTCATAGCTGTATTATTCACCATAGTCACAAAATAGGAACAATCCCAAAGTTCACAAACCAATGAATGGATAAAAAATGCAGAATAGTCATACAGGAGAATTGTTTCAGTCCGTTTCAGCTGCTATAACAACATACCATAGACCAGGTGGCTTTAATAACAAACATTTGCTTCCCATAGTTCTGGCAGCTAAGTCCAAGTCAAAAGCAATGGCAAATTCAGTGTCTAGTGAGACCCCACTTTCTGGTTCACAGATGGCTGTCATTTTGCTGTGTCCTTACCTGCCAGAAGGGACAAGAAAGTTCTCTGAGATCTGTTTCATTAGGGCACTAATTCCATTTTTAAGGGCTTTATCCTCCTGAACTAATAACTTCCCAAAGGCTCCACCTCTTAGTACCATCACATGGAGGGTTAAGATTTCAACATATAAATTTGGGAGGGGGACATAAATAATCAGTCCATAGTAGGAATATAATTTGGTAATAAAAATGTATAGAAACCTGGTACAGGTCATAACATGGATGAACCTTGAGAACATTATAGTAACTGAAGGAAGCCAGTCACAAAAGGCCACATATTGTATGATTCCATATATATAAAATACAGAAAACAGATTAACAGGTTGCCAGGGGCTGGGGAGAAGGAGAATAGGAAGTGACTGCTACTGGTACAGAAGTTCTTTTGAGGATGATGAAGATGTTCTAAAATTAGATTGTAGTGATAGTTGTACAACTCTGTGAATTTACTAAAAACCACTGATTTGGACACTATAAATGGGTGAATTTTGTCATATATGAATTATATCTCAATAAAGTTGATGGCTTTCCAGGTGGTGCTAGTGGTTAAGAACCCGCCTGCCAAAGAAGGAGACACAAGAGGTGGGTTTGATCTAATAGGGGCGAAGAGGTGGAGAGCATGTCTTGAGAAAGCCCTCCATCCACTTCCTCCATCCAGGGGATAGTACTCCACTGCCACAAGGGGGTTGTGCTTCCTGTTCTCTTTGTTGGAAAATTCACCCTTCATTTTGTGCCTTCTCAGGTCTTGGTAATATGCCTATATTTAAAACAATCTCACTACAGATTTTTTTTTTAATTTTTGGATGATTTTCTCATTATTATTTTTATTCATATGTATTTCAGTATCATTGGGACCATGAAAATGAATCAGTTGGACTTAAGTTTGTCAACATTATTTTTTTAAAAGCTTATTTCTTTCTTTATTTCGTTGCACTAGGTCTGCATTGCTGCAGATGGGCTTTCTCTAGTTGCAGCGAGCAAGGGCTTCTCTTCGTTGAGGTGCATGGGCTTCTCACTGTGGTGGCTTCGCTTGTCGCAGAGCATGGGCTGTAGGCACACAGCCATCAGTCGTTGTGGTGCACAGGCTCAGTTGCTCGGAGGCATGTGGAACCTTCCTGGACCAGGGATTGAACCTGTGTCCCCTGCACTAGCAGGCACATTCTTATTCACTGCGCCACCAGAGAAGTTCTCAACATTATATCACACTAAGAGAGAGTCATTTCTGACTCCTTTTCTTTCTTCTTCGTTCTTTTCCGGGCTTCTTATCCAGGCATCATGAGTCTTTAGAGGTCTGTCCTGGTTTCAGTACCAAATGAAGCTCAGGTTCTTGATATTCTCATCACAGAGAGAATTCAGTGAGAGACAAAGTGATAGGTAAGAAGTGAACTTATTCAGATTCAGAGAGAAACACACTCCACAGAGGGTGGGCCATTGCGGAGGGAGAGTGCTGCCTCACTGCAGATTTTTGAGTGTACTGATATATTGGTTTTTTTCATAGGCTGTGAAACCTTTGAAAAAATTTCCAGACCAAATCAGATTAAATGAGCTTCCCATCTGAGACTGTGAGAGACTGCACTGTGTAGTGTCAGTAGCATGACAACAGGCCTGCTAAATTTGGGTTAAAGAAGTTATGGGAATTCAGGTGAGCTGACATTTCCTGTTCTGCTTCTGAACAACTCAATTCTCACTTAGAGTCCACAGACCTCTGTGATGCCAAACCAGCAAAAGGATCACACAAAGTTTGTTTTTAGAGAAATGATGGCTTTCTTTCTTTTTAATATATATTTTTGAGGTGAACCATTTTTAAAGTCTTTATTGAATTTGTTACAATATTGTTTCTATTTTATGTTTTGGTTTTTTGGCTGAGAGGCATGTAGGATCTTAGCCCCCAACCAGGCATCGAGCCCACACCCCCTGCACTGGAAGGTGAAGTCTCAACCACTGGATTTCCAGGGAAGTCCTCCTGGCTTTTATTTAATAAGAATGGGCACCTATTTCTCTGTACCTATTCACAAAGAGCTGACTAACTATTTGCTGCTAAATACAACGTGGAAATCTGTGTCAGGTCTAGATGGCTATCAATATCCTTGAAAAGATGAACTTTTGGTCACAAATCTAACATTTTAAATTGTTGTTCAGTTACTAAGTTGTGTCAACTCTTTGAGACCCCATTGACTGCAGTACGCCAGGCTTCCCTGTCCTTCACTATCTCCTGGAGTTTGCTCAAACTCATGTCCATTGAGTCAGTGATGCCATCCAACTGTATCATCCTCTGTCACCCCCTTCTCCTCCTGCCTTCAATCTTTCCCAGTATCAAGGTCTTTTCCAATGAGTTGGCTCTTGGCATCAGGTGGCCAAAGTATTGGAGCATCAGCCTCAGTCCTTTCAATGAACATTCACTGTTGATTTCCTTTAATTGACTGGTTGCATGCCTGCCATTTAATTGCTCCACCACAATACAAAAAATCCTAGCTAATGGATTTGTTTCATCAAAACTGGTTTTCTGTACGGATGGAGATGCTAATTACTTACAGGGCATGATTTACACCTGACCAGCTGCATCCTCTCACCCTCCACTTCTGGCGCTTCCCCAACTCAGTCTCCTTCAGTTGCGACTGAGTTATACACTTAAAGGTTAAGTTATTGCTCTATTGGTTTTTCTTTAAAATACAAATATGCTCGGGAGAAGCATATTTAGCATTTTAGAATTACCAACACCTTGATTAGATTCAATTAGATTCCCTGAATTTATTAGGTCCCTTTTGTTTCCTTAATAACACAGAGCAGCATCCAGGAAAAAAAAAGAAAAGAGGAGGGTGGGGATTCTGACTGGGAATAAGGAAATACAGAATAAAGAGCAAAGGACTGGCTGTCAGAAGGTCTGGGTGAGCTCCTGGGATCAACAGTTACTTAGTTCTAAGCCTTAGTTTCCTCATTTATAAAAAGAGACTAGTGGTGGTAACGCCATCTGCCCTGCCAGCATCCAGCTCAGTGTTGGGGTCAAGGCAGTTGTGAAAGGGGGGAATTTTTGTTACCTCTAAACTGGGCTTTGCAAGCATGCAGCCCAGACAGCACTTAATGCACCCCCTACACCTGCTGGACAGTGTTGAAGGACCCCAGTAGATTACGAATCACACAGAGACCTTGAAGATACTATTTCCTACATACTTCCCATGGAAAATACTAAATGGGGTTTTAAAATTTTTTTTAATTTTTTAAAAATATAATTTTATTTATTTATTTTTGGCTGTGCTGGGTCTTTGTTGTTGCACACGGGCTTTCTCTAGTTGTGCCAAGCGGGGGCTACTCTTCCTTGTGGCGCACAGGCTCTGGGACACGCAGGCTTCAGTAGTTGCTGTGCCCGGGCTCTAGAGCACAGGCTCTGTAGTTGTGGCATGTGGGCTTAGCTGCTTCACAGCATGTGGGATCTTTCTGGTCTTCTCTTTGGCAGGCAGATTCTTTACCACTGAGCCACGTGGGAAGCCCCCTTAAAAATTTTTTTCCCCAATATCTTGTTAAGAAAATTTTCAATCATATGTAAAAGTTGAAAGAAATTTACAGTGAGCCCACGTATACACCCCACCTAGATTCTATAACTAGCATTGTATTTTATTTGCTTTATCCCACGTTTCTTCATTGATTCAGTTATCTTTAAAATCAGGTTAGCTTTGCATGCCACTTATTAAGATAATTTGTCTGGCAACCAACATGTACAGCTGCTGCTGCTAAGTCGCTTCAGTCGTGTCCGACTCTGGGCGACCCCATAGACGGCAGGCCACCAGTCTCCCCCGTCCCTGGGATTCTCCAGGCAAGAGCACTAGAGTGGGTTGCCATTGCCTTCTCCAACATGTACAGAGCAGGAATCAAATAAAGCTTGTTTTTTGGCATCCCACTTGGGGTTGTTACATCTAAGAGCCTTAATGGCTAAATCCTTTTATCCTTTTCCAAAAAACTAAGATACAGAAAAGATAGATTTGGTAAAGCCAGTAATATCTTAATGGTCCTCATCACCCTAGGTAAACCATGAAATTTTTTATATTTAGGCAAGAACACGAAGGAAACAGAATGAGTTTGCTTTTTTTTTTAAGCATTATTGATGAGAACAGAGAGGGAGGATTTTTTTTTTTAAAAAAAGTTAAAGAAAAGAGAAAGACTTGTCTATTATTAAAAGTTCTGAAATAAAGCAAAAAACTACACACAAAATATTTAAACAGCCCTGTATATTTGTTTAAACAACATGAAAAGTGAAAGAAAGTGAAGTCGCTCAGTCGTGTCCGACTCTTTGTGACCCCGTGGACTGTAACCCACCAGGCTCCTCCGTCCATGGGATTCTCCAGACAAGAATACTGGAGTGGGTTGCCATTTCCTTCTCCAGAGGATCTTCCCAACCCAGGGATCGAACTTAGGTCTCCCGCATTGCAAGCAGATGCTTTAACCTCTGAGCCACTAAATATACTTAAACAGTATACTCTGCACCTAACGAAATGTACAAGGAAAAATATTATGTTAAACCAAGTAGGAATTCCCTGGTGGTCCAGTGGTTAGGACTCTGAGTTCCCACTGGAGGGAGCACAGGGGCCAAAGGTTTGATCTCTGGTCAGGGAACTAAGATCCTGCAAGCCAGTGGCATGGCCAGACACAAAGTAAAGGGTTGTCTTGCTTATCAAAGAAAGAGAAGGTTCCGGAACACTATAAACTGGAGAAGAAATTTTGAGCTGTGTTTCTCAAACTTAGTCTTTTAAGTATCCTTTCACTATGCCTGCCATGGCTGATTACCTCCTGTGCTTATCTAGTTTTCTTTAAGCTGGGTTGCTTTTTACCTAAATATATATATTTTTTCAGTGGGCTTCCTTGGTGGCTCAGATGGTAAAGAATCTTCCCACATGGGGAGACCTGGTTTGATCCCTGCATCAGGAAGATCCCCTGGAAAAGAAAATGGCTAGAAGACTTATCTCATTTCCATACACAGAAAACCAATATATTTGCCATAAGCCAATAGCTACTTCAAAAATAAGAGCCATGAAAACCAAACAATATTATTAACTTTTAGTTCAATCCTGTCCTTTGACAAAGGTTCTGAACTTGGGCCTGTTCTTTCTTTCATTCATTTTTTTTAAACTTTTTATGTCTATACAATTTTTAAAGGTTACTTTCCATTTACATGTCTTCCCTGGTGCTCAATCTGTAAAGAGTCTGCCTGCAATGCCAGAGACCCGGGTTCAATCCCTGGGTCAGGAAGATCCCCTGGAGAAGGGAATGGCTACCCACTCCAGTGTTCTTGCCTAGAGAATTCCATGGACAGAGGAGCCTGGTGTGTTACAGTCCATGGGGTCACAAAGAGTCAGACATGACTGAGTGACTAACAGTTTCACTTCCATTTACAGTTATTACATTGGCTATATTCCCTGTGCCGTACAATCCATCCTTAAGTCTATCTTATACTTAATAGTGGGAGGGGGCAACATACGGATGGGGCAGTGGGAGAAGTCTATTCTTTTTGGAAAGTTGTTAAAACATTCAAGTGGAAGCTTCCTTCTTGATTTAATCAGAAGGATTGAGGGATAATTTAAAAAGAGAAATAATTTCTTGGCATGTGATTCAACATCCTATAATACTGAGTCCTTGAACTATTTTGTGTACTGCCATCGTACACATCCCATACTGAGGATAGTGTTTAACAGTGTATAACACACTGTCTTGGCAGTATCTTCTGTGATCCTCTAAGTCATACTTTTCTTTGGAATGGAGTCAAGGATCAGTTGATCCCTGATTTCTCCAATTACCAGAGTGCCTTTCCTTACAAATGTCCATTATGCAACAACTCTAGCAACTGAGGACAGAGTTATGTCATAGCTTCACCTCTGTCCTTTACCCCTTGAATATCTCAAGTGCTGGCTGTTCTCCAATCGTCTCCTTCTGCCCCTCATTCTCCACCCTCCTTTGACCCATTCTCTGTCCTGGAGATCATCATCTACAGACTGGCTTGGATTCAGCTGAACTGAAGCAATAGCAGAAGATGGAAGTACAGAAGGAGAATGGCCAAATTTCTCCTCCCACTCCCTGTTTGCTTGATGAAATAGTTCTGGCAATATCCTCACCCCTATCTCCATGGTTCTAACTTTGACCAGATTCTGTGAATTCTGTCCTTTCTTTGCTCTTTCAGATCTAAAGGTGATAATGACATCCTGCTGATGATGACTCAACAATGATTTAACTTCCCTTGTTTGATCCCTCAGTCCTATTGATACTTTTGCAATAATTTCTTATTAAAACACCTTCATATAAGACATCTTTTGGGGACAACAGAATGGGAAAGATTAGAGATCTCTTCAAGAAAATAAGAGATACCAAGGGAAGATTTCATGCAAAGATGGGCACAATAAAGGACAGAAACCATACAAACCTAACAGAAGCAGAAGATATTAAGAAGAGGTGGCAAGAATACACAGAAGAACTATACAAAAAGATCTTCATGACCCAGATAACCACGATGCTGTGATCACGTACCTAGAGCCAGACATCCTGTAATGCAAAGTCAAGTGGGCCTTAGGAAGCATCACTATGAACAAAGCTAGTGGAGGTGATGGAATTCCAGTTGAGCTATTTCAAATCCTAAAAGATGATGCTGTGAAAGTGCTGCACCCAATATGCTAGCAAATTTGGAAAACTCAGCAGTGGCCACAGGACTGGAAAAAGTCAGTTTTCATTCCAATCTCAAAGAAGGGCAATGCCAACGAATGTTCAAACTATCGCACAATTGCACTCATCTCACAAGCTAGAAAAGTAATGCTCAAAATTCTTCAAGCTAGGCTTCAACAGTACATGAACCATGAACTTCCAGAGGTTCAAGCTGGATTTAGACAAGGCAGAGGAACCAGAGATCAAATTGCAAACATCTGTTGGATCATCGAAAAGCAAGAGAGTTCCAAAAGAACATCTGCTTCTGCCTTACTGACTACCCCAAAGCCTTTGTCTCTGTGGATCACAACAAACCATGGAAAATTCTTAGTGTGATGGAAATACCAGACCACCTTACCTGCCCCCTGAGACATCTGTATGCAGGTCAAGAAGCAACAGTTAGAACTGGACATGGAACAACAGACTGGTTCCAAATTGGGAGAGGAGTAAATCAAGGCTGTATATTGTTACCCTGCTTACTTAACTTACATGCAGAGTACATTATGAGAAATGTTGGGTTGCATGAAGCACAAGCTGGAATCAAGATAGCTGGGAGAAATATCAATTACCTCAAATATACAGATGACACCACCCTTATGGCAAAAAGTGAAGAATAATTAAAGAGCCTCTTGATGAAAGTGAAAGAGGAGAGGGAAAAAGTTGGCTTAAAACTCAGCATTCAGAAAACGAAGATCATGGCATCTGGTCTCATCCCTTCATTGCAAATAGATGGGGAAATGATGGAAACAGTGACAGACTTTATTTGGGGGGGCTCCAAAATCACTGCAAATGGTGACTGCAGCCATGAAATTAAAGATGCTTGCTCCTTGGAAGAAAAGCTATGACCAACCTAGACAGCATATTAAAAGGCAGAGACATTAACTTTGCCAAGAAAGGTACGTCGAGTCAAAGCTATGGTTTTTCCAGTAGTCATGTATGGTTGTGAGAGTTGGGCTATAAAGAAAGCTGAGTGCTGAAGAATTGATGCTTTTGAACTGTGGTGTTGGAGAAGATGCTTGAGAGTCCCTTGGACTGCAAGGAGATTCAACCAGCCAATCCTAAAGGAAATCGGTCCTGAATATTCATTGGAAGGACTGATGTTGAAGCTGAATCTCCAATACTTTGGCCACCTGATGCAAAGAACTGACTCACTGAAAAAGACCTTGATGCTGGGAAAGATTGAAGGCAGGAGGTGAAAGGGACAACAACGGTTGGATAGCATCACTGACTCAATGGACATGAGTTTGAGTAAGCTCTGGGAGTTAGTGATGGACAGAGAGCCCTGGTGTGCTGCAATCCATGGGGTGGCAAACAGTCGGACACGACTGAGTGACTGAACTGAACTGAACTGAACTGAACTGAACTGGTTTCTTGCCAGATTTCAAGTAATAAAGTTGGAAACTTTTCATTTTATATACTTTTATACATGTTTCTGTGTGCTTGTATTACTTATTCAAAAATTGCAATTGTTTAATAATCAAACAAATAACAATATTACACATCAAAATTTGTGACATACAGCTAAATCAGTGTCTGGAGGGAAATTTTAGCTTTAATTTGACAATTTATGAGCTAAGCTTCCATTCCAAGAAACTAGAAAAAGAAAAGCAAATTTTAATTAATACAGGAAATAAAGACAGGAACAAAAATTGAAGAAGTAAAAATAGAGGTAGAAATAAAGTCAAAAATTGGCTTTTTGAAACGATCAATGAAATTGATTAACCTCAAGAATAGAGCAAGTAGAAAAAAAGGCAAATTACTAACACTAGGAATAAAAAAGGGAAATAACTATAGATCCTAAATATTAAAAAAATTAACGTGGTAATCTAACAACTTTATGCCAAAAATTTGACAACATAGTTGAAAAGAAAAATTTTCTTGAGAAATGCAAATTACTTAAACTGAAACAAAAGAAATAGGAAAAATGAAAAGTCCTGAATTGACTAAAGAAGTTGAATCTAAAATTAAATTCTTCCTTCTTCTCCAACTATCTCAGAAAACCCTGTAATCCCAGATGGATTATTGGTAAATTTTTTCTGAACATTCAAAGGAAAATATGTATACTTTTAGATAAGAAAGAAGAAATGATTCTAAACCAATTTTATAAGGCCAGCATAACCCTGATGCCTAAGGGATATTATAAGAAAGGTATGTTACAGGCCATTATGTCTAACTTAAGAGTATTAGATAGTAAAACCCTAAAAAATACTCAGTGAATTGAATCCAGTGATAAATAAGAAAGACTATATACCTTATGACTAAGCTGTTTTACAAAATTGCAAAATTGATTTAATACTCAGATAAATGTAATTCACCAAATTAACAATATAAAGAAGCATTGCAGGATCACCTAAATACATGGGGTGAGAGATATTGACAAAATTCAACAGTCTTTAATGATAGAATCTGTTAGCAAACTAAAACTAGATGGGAACCTTCTTAATCCTATAATGAGTACCTATAAAACACCTTCAGTTTCTTATGTAATATTATATATGTTTCAGTCCAGGTTCTATGCAGGATACAGGATGCTTGGGGCTGGTGCACTGGGAGGACCCACAGGGATGGTATGGGGAGGGAGGTGGGAGGGGGCTTCAGGATTGGGAACATGTGTACACTCGTGGTGAATTCATGTTGATGTAAGGCAAAACCAATACAATATTGTAAAGTAATTAGCCTCCAATTAAAATAAATACATTTAAATAAAAAAATCTTCAGCTAATATTAAATAAATCGTAAAGTTCTGAACTCCTAACTCCTGAGGCCAGAAATAAGACAACAATGCATACCATCACTTCTATTAAACATTGTATAGGTGAATCTAACTAGTGCATTAGGCAAGAAAAAATTAAAATATATAAAGGTTAGAAACAAAGATATGACACTTTTTATTCACAGATGATATGATTGCACATACATAGAATTATTAACAATCTTAGAAACTGGATTAGATCATTCTCTATTGTTAAGACTTTAAATTTTCCCAAACTGATGTACAAGTTCAACATAATCCCTATTGAAATTTCAGTTGCTCTTTGGGGGGTTGATTCATTTTTATACAAATATGTTCAGTTCAGTTCAGTCACTCAGTCGTGTCTGACTCTTTGCGACTCCATGGACTGCAGCACGCCAGGCTTCCCTATCCATCATCAACTCCCATAGTTTACTCAAACTCATGTCCATCGAGTCAGTGATGCCATCTCATCATCTGGCATCCCCTTCTCCTCCCGCCTTCAATCTTTCCCAGCATCAGGATCTTTTTCCAATGAGTCAGCTCTTCACATCAGGTGGCCAGACTACTGGGGTTTCAACTTCAGCACCAGTCCTTCCAATGAATATCCAGGACTGATTTCCTTTAGGATGGACTAGATGGATCTCCTTGCAGTCCAAGGGACTTCTCCAACACCACAGTTCAAAAGCATCAATTCTTTGGCACTCACCTTTCTTTATAGTCCAACTTTCACATCCATACATGACTACTGGAAAAACCATAGCTTTGACTAGATGGACCTTTGTTGGCAAAGTAAATGTCTCTGCTTTTTAATATGCTGTCTAAGTTGGTCATAGCTTTTCTTCCAAGGAGCAAGCATCTTTAATTTCACGGCTACAGTCACCATCTGCAGTGATTTTGGAGCCAAAGAAAATAAAGTCTGACACTGTTTCCATTGTTTCCCCATTTATTTGCAATGAAGGGATGGGACCAGATGCCATGATCTTAGTTTTCTGAATGTTGAGTTTGAAGCCAATTTTTTTACTCTTCTCTTTCACTTTCATCAAGGGGCTCTTTAGCTCTTCTTTGCTTTCATATGTAAGTATTATATAGTCATATAATTTCATATAAATTTATTAGTATATCATATTTATATGAAAATGCAAAAGGCCTAGTACAGCCAAGGCAAACTTAAAGAAAAAGCACAAAGTTGAAGACTTTATACTACCAAATTTCAAGATTTACTATAAAGCTACAGTAATTCAGACAGTGTAACTTGGCCTGTTAAACAGGCAAATAAGTCAACAAAATATAGAGTTCAGAAATATGCCCACATATAAACAATTATTTAATGTGCAATAACAATACAGTAGCATGATCATTTTTAATAGTGTTATTATAGCAATTATATATTCCTGTGGAAAAAAATGAACACTGCCTCTTACCTCACGTCAAACACAAATTATTAATTTGAGATAGCTAGTTCTATACATAAAGGCTTCTAGAAGAAATGTAAGAGAATGCTTTCACAAATTTGGAGTAAGGAAAGATTTACTGAATGGGACACAAAAATTACTAACCATAAGAAATTTAAAAATTTGGCATAATTAAGATTAACAGCTTCTGCTCATCCAAAGCAAGATACCCATAAAGGAGTAAAAAGGCAAATTCAGGAGAAAGTATCAGATCCAACATAAGAATTGTATACAAATGTATAAAGAACTCCTAAAAGTCAATAAGACAAAAATAAACAAGTAGATAAGAAACGGGCAAAAGATTTGAAGAGACACCTAACAAAGGAGAATATTCAAATACTTATTTAAGCATATGAAAAGGTGCTCAATTTCATTACCCCTCAAGGAAATGTAAGTTAAAATCACAAAGATATAACACCATCAGAATGGCTAACTTCAAAGTTTGATGATACTGCTAAGTGCTAAGTCGCTTCAGTCGTGTCCAATTCTGTACGACCCCATAGATGGCAGCCCATCACGCTCCCCATCCCTGGGATTCTTCAGGCAAGAACACTGGAGTGGGTTGCCATTTCCTTCTCCAATGCATGAAAGTGTCAAGCAACTGAAATTCACACACACTGGTGGTGAGAGTATAAATTCATATCGCTCCTAGAAAGCTACTTAGTATTATGAACTAAAGCTAAGTATATAACCATCCTAAGGCTCAGCAACCCCACTGTAGGCAGATACCCAAGAGAAGCAAAGCCTGTCTACTAGAAGACATGGATGCTCATAGCAGCTTTTCTCATTCAGTTCAGTTCAGTTCAGTTCAGTCGCTCAGTTGTGTCCCACTCTTTCTGACCCCAGGAATCGCAGCACGCCAGGCCTCCCTGTCCATCACCATCTCCCGGAGTTCACTCAGACTCACGTCCATTGAGTCAGTGATGCCATCCAGCCATCTCATCCTTGGTCGTCCCCTTCTTCTCCTGCCCCCAACCCCTCCCAGCATCAAAGTCTTTTCCAATGAGTCAACTCTTCGCATGAGGTGGCCAAAGGATTGGAGTTTCAGCTTTAGCATCATTCCTTCCAAAGAAATCCCAGGGCTGATCTCCTTCAGAATGGACTGGTTGAATCTCCTTGCAGTCCAAGGGGCTCTCAAGAGTCTTCTCCAACAACACAGTTCAAGAGCATCAATTCTTCGGGGCTCAGCCTTCTTCACAGTCCAACTCTCACATCCATACATGACTACTGGAAAAACCATAGCCTTGACGGACGGACCTTAGTTGGCAAAGTAATGTCTCTGCTTTTGAATATGCTATCTAGGTTGGTCATAACTTTTCTTCCAAGGAGTAAGCATCTTTTAATTTCATGGCTGCAGTCACCATCTGCAGTGATTTTGGAGCCCCAAAAAGTTAAGTCTGACACTGTTTCTACTGTTTCCCCATCCATTTCCCATGAAGTGATGGGACTGGATGCCATGATCTTTGTTTTCTGAATGTTGAGCTTTAAGCCAACTGTTTCACTCTCCTCTTTCACTTTCATCAAGAGGCTTTTTAGCTCCTCTTCACTTTCTGCCATAAGGGTGGTGTCATCTGCATATCTGAGGTTATTGATATTTCTCCCAGCAATCTTGATTCCAGCTTGTGTTTCTTCCAGCCCAGCGTTTCTCATGATGTACTCTGCATAGAAGTTAAATAAGCAGGGTGACAATATTCAGCCTTGACGGACTCCTTTTCCTATTTGGAACCAGTCTGTTGTTCCATGTCCAGTTCTAACTGTTGCTTCCCGACCTGCATACAGATCTCTCAGGAGGTAGGTCAGGTGGTCTGGTATTCCCATCCCTTGAAGAATTTTCCACAGTTTATTGTGATCCACACAGTCAAAGGCTTTGGCATAGTCAATCAAGCAGAAATAGCTGTTTTTCTGGAACCCTCTTGCTTTTTCCGTGATCCAGCGGATGTTGGCAATTTGATCTCTGGTTCCTCTGCCTTTTTAAAACCAGCTTGCTTTTCTCATTATTACCAAAAATTGAGAACAACCCAAATATCCATCAATGAGAGAACAGGTCAATAAATTCTAGCCTCTCATACAATAGAATACTATAAGTAATTTTTATAGATACACAAAGCAACATGAGTGAATCTCACAATATTAAACAGAGCAAAAGAATCCAGACACAATGGTAGTATACTCAATATGATTTCATTTATGTGAGATTCAAGAGGAAAATGGTGCCGTTCATTAATAGCAACTGATCTCAAATGTACACAAAAGTTGCTCTTGTAGAGTACATAAAGCTAAAATCACCTCAGCTCTTTCAACAAATGGACATGATCAAGGAATTAATTGTACTGAGGATCTAAAGTCAGTACCTTATAATCTAATCATGATCTAATGAGGGAGACTGAATAGGGATTTTATATTCTTAGAAACTCATAAAAAACTTTTTTTAAAAAAGTCCTCAGCAAACATATCAGACCCCTGTGGTGGAATAACATTTTAAGATATTAACCACTGGGTCCCCACCCTGGTCCCAGGAGTTTCCCATAGCCCTTCCACCCACTCAAGCTCAATGCACTTTGCCTTGGGGTAGGAATGACCCAGCAGAGAGGGAAAAGAAGCCTTTGTGGTTCTAAAAGCCCAACCCACAGTGGGGCCAGAAAGAGCATAGGGCATAGCACAAAGGATTTCAAAGAATATGTAGTGACTCAGAGAGTTTTTCCCACCCTCAAAACTAGTTTGAAAATATTCCCCGGGTGGATAGGAGACAACAACTGGAGGGAAAGTAGAAAATACTAGGGCCCTGAAGAGGTGCCCTGTGCCTTGCTTTCCCTGGACTGCATCCTTGGAGTGGAGGTCAGGGGAATGATGGCAACCCCAGAAAGATTTGAGGGATTCAAATGAAGAAGGTGTCTCTTCTTACTTTCCAGTTGAAAGCCATCCCAACTTATCCTGCACTGAGCATGAAGCAGGAACAAGGACTGAAAGCAAAGAAATGGTTATGTGGGGTGTCTGAGTTGACGGGCCCCTTAGCGGCCTTCTAGAATTCCCTCATGCTCCCAAGCAGAAGAGGGAGATGTATCAAAAAGTGGGCCCTAGAGTGGGCTGTGAGAGTCGAAAAGAGCCATGCTTGGAGAAGCCCAGAGGTCTGCACTGGGGATAAGGTAACAGCACACATGAGGCCCAAGGATTGGGAAACTGTACCTCCAAGCAGGTGCCAGCCTCGTGGATGTTTATCAAGAGACAGATGGCCCCTCCCAAAGCTGTAGCATAACATTTGTTGTTGTTCAGTCGCTCAGTCGTGTCCAGCTCTTTGTGACCCCATGAACCACAGCATGCAGGTGTTGTTGTTCAGTCACTCAGTCGTGTCCAGCCCTTTGTGACCCCATGAACCGCAGCACGCCAGGCCTCCCTGTCCATCACCAACTCCCAAAGTTCACCCAAACTCAAACTCATGTCCATCAAGTCGGTGATGCCATCCAGCCATCTCATGCTCTGTCATCCCCCTCACCTCTCGCCTTCAATCTTTCCCAGCATCAGGGTCTTTTCCAATGAGTCAGCTCTTCATATCAGGTGGTCAAAGTATTGGAGCTTCAGCTTCAGCATCAGTCCTTCCAATGAACATTCAGGACTGATTTCCTTTAGGATGGACTGGTTGGATCTCCTTGCAGTCCAAGGGACTCTCAAGAATCTTCTCCAATATCACAGTTCAGAAGCATCAATTCTTTCGTGCTCAGGCTTCTTTATGGTCCAACTCTCACATCCATACATGACTACTGGAAAACCATAGCTTTGACTAGATAGACTTTTATCAGCAAAGTAATGTCTCTGTTTTTTAATATGCTGTCTAGGTTTGTCATAGCTTTTCTTCCAAGCAGTAAGCATCTTTTAATTTCATGGCTGTAGTCACCATCTGCAATGACGTAACATAGGCCTCTTGAAACTCAGACTCAATCTCAGAGAGAAGGGGGGACCTTGAATTGACTGAGATTAAGTTTCTGCCACCAGACAGGCAAATAGGAGATGGCTGCCACCTCTGTAGGTGGGACCCAGGAAGAGAGAGGAAGGTGATTTTTTTTGCTTGTTTTTTTTTTAAAAGCTTTGAATGCAAAATTAATCAATGTTCAATATAGAAAACATATAGTATGCTTAGTCACTCAGTCATGTCCAACCTTTTTGATACCCCATGGACTATAGCCTTCCAGGCTCCTCTGTCCATGGAATTTCCCAAGCAAGAGTACTAGAGCAGGTTGCCATTTCCTCCTCCAGGGGCTCTTCCTGACCCAGAGACTGAATCTGAATTTCCTGCGCCTCCTGAGTCTCCTACATTACAGTTGGATTCTTTACCACTGCACTACCTGGGAAGCTCAGAAAACATATAGTTCGCATAAGCAAAAAGGTAAAGCATATAATCTCACTACCTAGAGATAACAGCTATTATTACATGACCCTTTTATTTTCTTTTACAAAAATAAGATTTTATTGTGCCCATCAATTAAGAACTTTGCTTTTTTTTTTTTTGACATGATATAGTATAACATGCCTGGGTCGTCATTACTTGCTCTTCCTCATCATCATTTTCAATAACCATAGCAGTGAGTGTTAGGGATGTTCTATAATATTTTTTAAACACTTTACTAATTGTTGAGCTTTCCTACTACTATAATCAACACTGTGATGAATACTTAATGCTAAATTCTTGTGCACATCCTTGGCTATTTCACTGTTAACCTGGATTTTTCCACTTCCTTTAGCTCCCAGTATTGAAACTGGGCATATATAGCAGAGGAAACCTGGCTGGTCGTTCTAGTCACTTAATCAGCCATGTAGATTGGAACCAGTAAAACAGGTTGGGTATACTGCTATAAAAACCAACCAACCCTAGTTTTGACTCAAAATTATTCCTGTTCCCTGGAGATTATGTCCCCAATTCAAATCCTCTGGCATACCAAGTGAGGGAACTGCCTCATGTATTAACTCATATTCTTAAGAGAATACACTGTCATCCTTGCCTGGCAAGAGGAGCCCCTGGCAGCATGGTCTATGTTACTATTTATACAGCATGCTTTATACATGGTGATGAGTGCCAAATGTATTAAGTCAATGAGAGTCACTTGTACAATGCATATGGGATCAGGATATAAAATGATTTGGAGTCCTTTTTTTGTACAATGAATCTTCTTATATAAAATCTACTGATCAGCTTCCAAATAGAATGTTTAAATATCTGGCAGAGAAGTTTTATAAGAACTACTCTTCTTCTGATGGGTCTTTTCTTATGCTCATTCTGGCTAAATGGGGCTCAGAGAAGGGTTAGTAAAGTTCTTAAAAAGCTCTTTAAAATGTTTAAATGCCCCAGCAACCTGTCTGCCTATACAGGAAAGTCCCAACCCCTTAGCACAGATGATTTCCTTATCCTGCTGAATCTGTCCTCAGATCTTCCCCTGTAGCTTTTTTCCCCCCTGCCTACCACTCCATTCTTACTGAACTACTATGGATTATAACACTTTATGTCATAACTGGTCTCTCTCTCCCCATAACCACAAAATCTTGCCCACTCCTCTGCCTCCATCTAAGAACCTAGTTCCCTGGTTGCTCAGATGGTAAAGAATCTGACTCCAATGTAGGAGACCAAGGATTGATCCCTGGGTCAGGAAAATCCCTTGGAGGAGGAAATGGCAATACATTCCAGTATTCTTGCCTAGAAAATCCCATGGACAGAAGAGCCTGGCTGGCTACCGTCCATGCACTCGCAAAGAATCAGGTATGACTGGGCGAATAACAAGAGAGAGAAGTACCTGGGATATAGTAGGCAATCTATAAATAGATTCATAAGTCAATTTGTTATAAAATAAACAACTAACATATACTGATTGCTTCTATTAAAATTCTGCTTTTGCCACTTAGTAGCTTTGTGAGTTTGGAAAAGTTATTTAAATTTTCTAAGCCTCTGTTTTCTCACCCATAAAATGTGGATAAACATGTTCCCATCCTGATGAGATTATAGTGAACATTAAATGATGTAATTTTTATTAAGTGCCTGGCATGTCATAAGAGCTCAATAAATACTGTATATACATAGCTATTATTTCCAGGTCATAATCTAGTACTTACTGATATTTGCTGTCCTGGAGGGAATATTTCAAATGCCTTGGCAAGCAGGCCACCCATCCCCAGCCACCTTCTTTGCACACAAGTCCATGTATATGTGTGTGCATTGATCATACAATACAAATACGAAATGACAAGGTCCCTAATCCACCTAGAAGGCCTCCACAGTGTGTTCTGTGCCAGCCACAGGTGTTACAGCTTTCCAAGGTGGCACCAAACAGGGCTTCAGTGTCACCCTGCCTGACAGACCTCAGGGACCCTCTCATTCTAACATCCCAACTGTCAAAGAGTAAAGCCTTTTCCAGACCTCAGGCAGTCATGAGAACTTGGAAGGAGAGCAAGGGTTGGAGGCTTCAATCCATCCATCACTGATAAGACACCAGCACATAGCATCCACCCCATAGACCTGTTTGGGCTCAACCTTCCAGAGACTAAATTCTCGCTGGGTTCTTTTCCCACCAAGAGGAAGCTGGATGGCATTTACCCATGATCTCATAGCTCCCTTCTCTTGCTTTATTTCTCATGAGTCTGCGCAGCTGTGCCCTGAAAATACAGCTCTGAGTAAAAGAAATAAGGTCTGCTTTCTTTCATCACTAAAACTAGGAGTTAAAGTCAAAAGTAAACTGAACTTCTGAAAGGCAAATGGAGAAATCCACCAGCACAATTCAGCAGTGTGCTGGGAGAAAGGGAGACAAGAGTAAACAGCATGAAAGTCTCTCAAAGATGAGGCAGGGCAAGTGAATTCAACCAGTGCATTCAACCAGTGAATGCAGAGGCCCCAACGTGCACAAGTGGAATCTCAGATCCTCTGCTCCCAACTTCAACCTAAACTCAGATTTGAGTGTTACTCAGTCTAACTGGTGAAGAAAGGGTTTGGGGGATATTTAATCTGCCTGGGATAATATGAATCAGTGGAGGGCTATCAGGACCCATGATGTTTCCTTTGTCTTTTTAGAAGTAGTTGCTGGGAGAGTGCAGAGACTCATGTAATGTTAGTGCTAAAAGCAATCTACCCAGCCATGCCCCCTCATTTTACCTGGGGAGGAACTAAGTGTCAGAGTGAATCCATTTGCCCAAGGTCACAAGGCATGATGGCTCGTCCATCATTCTATGTTGTCCCCCTTGTGCTTTCTGCCTCCTCCAGCTGATACGGCCATACCCTTCCTTCCTACCCACTATCCATACTTAACATGACGCAGGGTGCATGTCAGAGCCATAACACGCCTGTGTGCTCCAGAGGGGAAAAAGCATATGAGAGGGTCTCATGGGAAACACCATGGCATCTATTTTTCTGCCCCCTTGTAGAAATCAATTCCATTTCAGACCCCATATATAAAGTTAATTTTCCACCCAGAGGAGAGACCACAGATCTTCCAGAACAGAGAGAGAAACTTCCAGGGTTATGCCACCCAGGTATACAAACAGAAGGAGGGGCCAATCAAGTTGCCAAGCATGTGATACAGCCATTCTGTTGCTACATGTGGCTGAGGATTAGCAATATTTTATTAGCAAGAAAGAGCATCATTATCAGAATGCTTCCAGTAACTTATATTGAGTACTTACCATATACAGGCAGTTTTATTTAATCCTCAACAACATTAGGTAGTTATTGTTATCCCCTTTTTAAAGAAGAGGAAATTTAAGCACAAAAAGGTTAAGTAGCCATGAAATTAAAAGACGCTTACTCCTTGGAAGGAAAGTTATGACCAACCTAGATAGCATATTAAAAAACAGAGACATTACTTTGCCAACAAAGGTCCAGCTAGTCAAGGCTATGGTTTTCCCAGTGGTCATGTATGGATGTGAGAGTTGGACTGTGAAGAAGGCTGAGTGCCCAAGAATTGATGCTTTTGAACTGTGGTGTTGGAGAAGACTCTTGAGAGTCCCTTGGAATGCAAGGAGATCCAACCAGTCCATCCTAAAGGAGATCAGTCCTTGGTGTTCACTGGAAGGACTGATGCTAAAGCTGAAACTCCAACACTTTGGCCACCTCATGCGAAGAGTTGGCTCATTGGAAAAGACCCTGATGCTGGGAGGGATTGGGGGCAGGAGGAAAAGGGGACGACAGAGGGTGAGATGGCTGGATGGCATCACTGACTAGATGGACATGAATTTGGGTGAACTCCGGGAGTTGGTGATGGACAGGGAGGCCTGGCATGCTGCGATTCATGGGGTCGCAAAGAGTCGGACACGCCTGAGTGACGGAACTGAACTGAACTGAACCTGTAAACAGTAAATAATCTGACTTTAGAACCTAAACTTCATCACACTCTTGTCAACTCTCTTATAAAACTGTGCATATTTCTTGCTTCATGCTTGGGTTCCGTCATTCTCGTCAGGTTCTATTCTCTTTACTAAGTCCTAAATGAAAGTTTCCCTCCAGGTATTATTATTGATCAACACCTAAACCAAATCTATTTGTAACAAGAGAGATGCTGGTGTTCAGTTAATTTGCAATCCTTACAGAATGTTGCTTTGACAGGACTTTTTTTCCGTTTGAATATGTTGCATGCTGCATAAACAATGTTTACATACTGGTATATTTCCTTTCTGCCATTTTCCTTTTTGTTTAACATGTGTGGAGGAGGGAAAATCTTCTCCTCTACCCTCTTATGTTTAGTGTCCGGGGTTCTGTAAATTAAACTAACAAAAGACATAAACAGGAGAATAAAACAGTTTATTTATGTATGCAATACTCATACACCCTGGAGAACTCAGTAATGAGTAACTCCAAGGGGGGTTTAGAATTTGGAGCTTATATGCCATTTTAACAAACGGTGATAAATTTGTAGAGAAGTGCAAGACAAAGGAAAAGGGAGTTGGGCTCCTGGCAGCGGTAAACCGTGAGAAGGCAAATATATATGGAAAGTAATGGAAGATAAATTATTTCAGTAAGATGTGTCTGTGCAGACCCACCTCAGGGCTCACGTTCCGTCTCCAGTGGTAGCGGCTGTTCTCCTCCTGGTCCAGGAGCAAGGAATGAGAACATCTTCCCAGAGGAAAATTTATGTCCTGCTTTTGGGAAAATAATGGGAGGGCAAAGAGCTCTTTCTGGGTTTGCTGCTTTCTATTGCCTTCAACTCACTAAAACTTCTAATGCTAAAGTGGCATATTTTGAGGTGGCATATCCTGATCCTCTTCACATGATAAAAACTGCAGAGTGCATTCAATTTCTTTGCTGTTTCATTCCCCCCTAATTAGTAATGTATTGTTATATAGTCTTTATAACTACCATTTTTAACTGAATAAATAAACCTTTGTTGAATAGATCTATCATTATTTGCTCACAATGATAAATAAATAGGGCACATAAAGCCCTATTATGATATATTTGGGCAGTTCCCAAATTTTCCATGTTATCAATAACTGCAGTATACTTCATCTGTTATACTTACCCTATATATTTCACTTTAGGTTAGCAGAGTTTTAATTTTCTTAAGGAAGTCAAAGCATGATTTGTATCTTTGTGAGTTTAGATAGGAAGAGTTTAACAAAACATAGATGGGCCATGAGCCAACCCAGAGGTCTCAGTCAGTTCAGTGCACACCGTGAAAGGCCTGCATAAATCAGCAGTGACAAGAGGAGAGAGTTGCCACATCAACCAAGAGAATATGCACAAGCAATTTAGGAAGGCTAGAAACTTCATCACGGCTCAGGGTCCTGGCTGGAGAGACAGCTCTTATATCATAGTGAATACTGGCTACTCATCTGAAACAGTTTTCCGAAACACAACAAGTTAATCATGATTCACAGATCACTTGGGAGCATTCTCAGTTCTTTGCAACAATCACAATGCACAGAGCACAGCACATACACACACACACACACGCACACACACACACACACACGTGTGCGCACACACACACTCACACACACACACATATTTGTTGTTATTCAGTCACTCAGTTGTCTCCGACTCTTTGCGATCCCATGCACCGCAGCACACCAGGCTTCCCTGTCCTTCACTACCTGCCAGAGTTTGCTCAAACTTATGTCCATTGAATTGGTGATGCCATCCAACCATCTCATCCTCTGCCATCCCCTTCTCCTCCTGCCTTCAATCTTTCCCAGCAACAGGGTATTTTCAAATGAATCAACTCTTCCCATCAGGTGGCCAAAATATTGGAGCTTCATACACACACACACACACGATCTAGAGAAGTCCATTTTCCTGCTCATTCACATAGCAGAGATGTGAGACCTTGGGATTAGGGAAGACCTTGATTAGGAGCTCAGCCTCAATCCTTACATGTCTTCTCACATGTAAAATGAGAATTGCATTTAAGGGAATAATTAAATGGATTTTTAAAAAGTACTTTAAAAACCATAGAATAGTATAGTACATAAATGTTAGCTCTTACATATTGTTCTGTATGCATGCATGCTAAGTAGCTTCAGTCATGTCCGACTCTTTGTGATCCTATGGACTGTAGCCCACCAGGCTCCTCTGTCCATGGGATATTCCAGGCAAGAATACTGGAGTGGGTTGCCATGTCCTTCTCCAGGGGATCTTTCCAACCCAGGGATCGAACCTGGGTCTCTTTATGTCTCCTGCATTGGCAGGCAGGTTCTTTAGCCCTAGCACCTTTAAGGCATTGAGAAATGCTGACTTTGGAAACTTCCCTTGGGTACAGTGGTTAAGACTCTGCACTTCCATTGCAGGGGTGCAGATTCAATCCCATGTTGGGATGAATTCATGATGCAGCCAAAAGAAAAACAAAAATGATGGCTTTATTATATAATTAATACCCATCTTAGGGGTTGAGGGTGGAAATGATTATCTATGCAAAATTTGGTATTTTATACTTCCTTAATAGGGTACTTTACAGGCTAGTTGGGATTTTTCAAGTGGGAGATATTGATGAATAGTTTATATCTCCTGCTAGAGGAGATTCAAAAGAAAGAGTGATATTTCCCCCTCAGCCTGTCCAGTGGTGTTCAGAGTCTGAACTACCTGTCTCACAGGTCTGAGCAGCTTTCTTGATGCTTGGCACTCAGAAGTCCCCCACCCTTCTTCCTTGCCTTCTTGTTGGGGAGGTAGGAGCCCATTTAATCAACTACTTATCTATAGGACCCCTGGAATCCTTGTAGACATTTGAGTTTGTGAACCCTCATTTTGAGAAGTTGTGATCAAACCTTGGCAGTCTCTCTCACCTCCTTGTCCATTTGCATAATAAATTCAGCTGCCATATTCTTTGGTTCTATTCTTTCCAGTGAAGTCTCTACACTAGTACTCCTGATGCTATCCTAATCTGTCCACATTACATTACATCTTGCTTTGTCTAATGTGATCATCTATTTGGCATCCCTGCTTCTTAGTTTTCCCTCATTTCAGTCCATCCTACACATCACTGCCAGATATTAATTATATTCCTAAAATAGTATCACCTTTTGCTTCAAAATAATCTACAGTCTCCAGTTTACTTGAATTAAGTGCAAACTATTCCAACATGGTATTCAAGGGTCTCTGCAGAATGTCCATGTAGCCAAGACTGCCAGTTTTTCTCTCCTCCTCCTTAATAAGAGACACTCTTTTCCTAATGTTAGCCAGACATATGGCTGTTCTGAATAAGGACTACATTTCCAAGCTTCCCTTTTAGTTAAGGAGCCATGTGACTTAATTCTGCCAATGAGATGTAAGACGTGACATGTGCAAGCTCTGGGAAGTACCTTAGGGGAAAGACCCATACATTTTGCCCTCTCCTTCATCCTTCCTGATAGCTGGGATACAGACGTGGTGGCTGAAGCTCAAGCAGCCATTTTGAACCATAGAAGGAAGCCACACACTGAGGATGATAGAGCCTGGTTCCCTGGTCCCATGGAGCATTGCATCAGTCCTGACTCGACTCTCTTGGGACTTGTTTTATATAGGAAACCGACAAACTTCTGTCTTCACTGTTTTATTTTATTACACTTTCCCAAATATGCATTTTCAACAGTTTTAATTTGGTATAGTTGATATACAAAAACTGCACTTACTTAATGTATACCATTTAATGAGTTTGAACGTACTCATGTACTTGTGAAACACTGCAATCAAAGTGATAGATGTGTTATCATCTCCAAAAGTTTCCTTGTACATTTATGTTGTTGTTATTGCTCTTGTTGTTTTTGTAGTAAGAATACAACATGAGATCCATCCTCAACACTTTTGTAGCTACACAATACAGTATTCTTAACTATAGGCACAATGTTGTTCAGTAGATGTCTACAACTTATTCAACTTGCATAATTGAAGCTTTATACTAATTGAACAACTCTCAATTTTGTCCTACCCTCAAACTCTCAAACCACCATTCTGTTCTCTACTTCTAGAATTTGATTACTTTAGACACCTCTTATAAGTATAATCATGGCTTATTTGTCCTTCTGGCTTTTTTCACTTAGTATACTATCCTTCAGGTTCATCTGTGTTGTCACATATGATAAGATTTCCTTCTTTTTCTTAAGGTTGAATAATATTCCACTGCATGAACATGCCATATTTTCTTTATTCATTGATTTGTTGATGGACAGTTTGTTTATTTCCATATCTTGGCTATTTTAAATAGTGCTGCCGTGGACATAGCAGTGTAGTTACCTCTTTGAGATGCTGATTTCAACTCCTTTGGATGTATACTCAGAAGTGAGATTGGGGGTCCAAATATGCATTTTAATAAGATTTATTGAGATATAGTTCACATACCATTATTTTCACCTTCTAAAAGTGCCATCTTCTCATATGTGCTGTGCTAACTCACTGAGTTGTGTCCAACTCTTTGTGACTTTTTGGACTGTAGCCCACCAGGCTCCTCTTTCCATGGGACTTTTCAAGCAAGAATACTGAAGTGGACTGCCATTTCCTCTTCCAGGGGATCTTCTCAAGCCAGGAATCGAACCTGCGTCTCCTGTGTTTCCTGCATTACAGGTGGATTTTTTACTGCTGAGCCATTGCAGAAACCCCACCATCTTCTCATATATTTGTCCCCTATCTTTTGGATCTGTAACTCTTTTGTTTATTTGTTAAGGTTGGCCTTATTTTATAATTATTATCCACCTCTCACATCTTCTCTACTCATATCCTTAGTACCTAGCATTTTTAGGAGCTCAATTGTTTGTTAACTTTGCTTGCTGACTATATTTGTGAATGTATAAAAACACTGGTTAAGTTCAAATTCCAAGATGAACAAAAATGAAATACATATGAGAAACCTATGCGCACTTTGACTTTTTCCTGTGTCTGACTCTTTTGTGACCTCATGGACTATTCCCCACCAGGCTCCTCTGTCCATGGGATTTCCCAGGCAAGAATACTGGAGCGGGTTGCCGTTTACTTCTCCAGGGGATCTTTCCTACCCAGGGATCAAACCCAGGTCTCTTGCATTGGCAGGCAGATTCTTTACCACTGAGCCGCCTGGGAAACCCTGATTTATTCCTAGAGAATGTATATTCTTTTCAAGACAACACATTGAATTTAAAGAAGTTTAGCAATATTAACATACTATAATCCAAGACAGGATCTTAATTAATAAATATGTCAATTGTCCTTTCATTATGCAGATTTTAGTCAGGATCTTGACACAGAAAAAATGGGTACTTCTTATGCTTAATCAATCTTATCGATCCCATTTTTAAAATGAGGAAACTAAAGCCCAGAGTAAAAAAGTATTATTTCAGGAAATGGTATCTCATTATTCGATATTATCTGAAGACTTTAATCATAAGCAGTTTCCTGCAGCTCTGAGAATATTACTTCCCCTACATTAATCAGCACTGTGAGCTGTAGAAGACTACAGATGCTTGATCATTATATGGATTCTGGGACTCCACCATCTTCCTATGAGTTAGAATCTCTGGGAATGGGGCTCTGAAATCTGAATTTTTAATAACCTCCTGAGAAGATTTCTATGTACATTGGAGTTTGAGAACCTCAACTCTGCATAATTAATAATACATTAAACCAAAGTATCTCAGGCTTGGTTGAGCATCAGAAGCCCTATGGAACCTGAATTACCCTATTTCTGGGCTCCAGTCCCAGAGATTCTGAGTCAGCCAGCTTTGAAGTCTTCTCCACTCTACTCTCATTTCACCAAGAAAGACTGAAGGCAAAAGGAGAAGGGGGCAGCAGAAGGGGGCAGTGGAAGATGAGGTGGTTAGATAGTCACTGACTCAGTGGACATGCATCTGAGCAAAGTCTGAGAGATAGCAGAGGACAGGGGAGCCTGGAGTGCTGCAGTCCATGGGATCACAAAGAGTTGGACACCACTTAGCTACTGAACAACAACAACAATATGTTTTTCAGGCTAAGTGATCCCTGCTATGAAAGAAAGTTGAAATACTATGTGTGTGTGTATATACACATTCAACAAGATCGTATCAACTTCCCAGATCACCAGAAAAAAATGTTAATTAGGAAAAACTAAGATTCTTGGACTTACTGTAATAAGACAGAACATCAGCTTGACAGACAAGATTGTGTCTCAAAAGAGGAAAGTCAATGGAGGGTATTTAGAGGATTTTACAGAAGGACAAATGATGTTGGGATAAAGGCCTTGGAAGTTAGGAAATGGACTGGGCAGAGTTTACAACACAATAGCTTTGGGTTGTTGGGCACAGGGAGGTCAGGGTCTTCAAGAGTCTCTATAGATGGGCCAGTTACTCTTCGTAAGTAAGTCATTTTCATTGGCTCTCAATTCTTATTCCCCAGGAGCAAATACATACTTCCTGGAGAAAGCAGGTAAATTATTTAGTCTGGTCCCAGGATTATTGAACACAGGAGGAAAATATGTTTGCTTCCACTGAGTGCTCAGTCGTGTCCGACTCTGCAACCACATGGACTGTAGCCTGTCATGCTCCTCTGTCCATGGAATTTTCCAGGCCAGAAGGCTGGAGTGCAATTTCCTCCAGGGGATTTGCCATTCCTTGCCATTTCCTTCTCCCAGGGATCATCCCGACCCAGGGACCAAACTCGAGACTCTCGCATCTCCTACATTGGCAGGCTGACTCTTCACCACTGTGCCAACTGGGAAAATTTGCACTGAAGCTTCAATTGTCCCTAAAAGACCACTTTCTAGAATTTTACATTCTGTGAGCCCTGTGGTAGAAATCTACCAAATAATGTTTATATTTTCACATTTTACAGAAACCATTCCAACACATTGTATATTATATTATTGATACAATAACGTGATGTTTTTAAGCCAAGTTATTTAATATCCCCATTTTACAGACTAGGACATGAAAACTCAGGAAAATTATGTAATTTGTCCTAAAAGTAAGGTGCTTTAGCTGGGAACTGAACACTGCTATTCAGACTCCTAAATCCATACTCTTAAATAGCACCACAAACAGGTTTTACTATGTTACACTGGAGGCTTTAAAAAGAAGAAGAAGAAAGAAAGTGCTGAGAAATCTGGAGTTAGCCCTTGAAGCTTGCTTAATGTATGAATAATTTGGTCATGGCAAAACTGGAAGGACCTCATTATAATTTGGCCCCAACTCTAAATTTCCAGAATCGTGGACCCTAGAGAAGGAGCTATAACTGATCAATAGCAGAGTATTATTATACGTGGTAATTAGCTGCATATAAATCAACTGAGAAATAGGAAAAAAAAATGATGGTGTCCTGAGTGTAAAAAGCACTGCATAGCACTTTTGTCCAGGTTGATTAGCTCCTTTAATGCAGACAACCTAGAATTAGTTTTGTAGGTTCCAAATTATAAACTCTTACAGAGTGAAATGTGTTTTTCAAGGACACAAAGCACACCCCGCCCCCAAACCTGACCAGGAAGTTACACAACTTTTCAAGTGGAAATTTACTTGTGGGACTTAATGACCCATGTCACTTCCATTAACGAAATGAAATATACCACACTTCCCTAAGTCTCTTTAAATTACAGATTTCTCTAAACGGTTCTTTTCAGATAAACAACTGCAAAAATTCCCTCCAAACTATAGAAGCGTACTGGATGCATACAGAAGCATATGATGATCTGGAAAAAAAAAAATCATGAAGGAAAATAAGGGGAATAAGTCACAATTGATTTCTTCACTCTTCAAGCAGCAGCAGATACTTGAAAGTGTTAGTTGCTCAGTTGTGTCTGACTCTTTGCAATCCCATGGACTGCAGCCCTCAAGGCTCCTCTCTCCAAGGAATTCTCCAGACAAGAAGACTGGAGTAGGTACCATTCCCTCTTCCAGGGTGTCTTCCCGATCAAGAAATGGTAGGTCTAACACATACAATGAACTATCTCTTGGATACTGAATGCCAAAATAGATTAAGTATCTTCTGCAGGGCTTCCCTGGTGGCTCAGATGGCAAAGAATCTGTCGGTAATGCAGAAGACCTGGGTTCAGGATCCCCGGGTCAGGAGGATCCCCTGAAGAAGGTAATGGCAACCCACTCCAATATTCTTGCCTATAGAATTCCATGGACAGAAAGCCTGGCGGGCTGCAGTCCATGGTGCTGCAAAGAGTCAGACACGACTGAGCAACTAACACTTTCACTCTCAAGTATTTTCTGCTGCTTGAAGAGTAAAGAAATCAACTGTGCTTTCCTCAAGTGGGGTCCGGAGAAGGCAATGGCAACCCACTCCAGTACTCTTGCCTGGAAAATCCCATGGACAGAGCAGCCTGGTAGGCTGCAATACATGGGGTCACTAAGAGTTGGACATGACTGAGCGACTTCATTTTCACTTTTCACTTTCATGCATTGGAGAAGGAAATGGCAACCCACTCCAGTACTCTTGCCTGAAGAATCCCAAGGATGGGAGCCTGGTGGGCCGCCACCTATGGGGTCTCACAGAGCCGGACACGACTGATGTGACTTAGCTTAGCAAGTGGAGTCCATACACTAAATCAGGGCTCTCAGCCCTCCCTGTACCTTGCAATCATCTGGGAAGCTTTGAAAATCCCTGATTTTCAAGCCTCACTCCAGACCACAGGGTTTTTTAATTTCCCCAGGTGATTCCAAAGTGCCGGCAGAATTTAGAAACAGTGCTCTAAACCAGTGGTTCTCAAAATAAGCAACAGCAGCATCTGGGGACTTGTGAGGTATGCAAATTCTCCAACCCAACCACAGCCTCTCTTGAAACAGAAATTCTGGGGGCGGGACCTAGCAATCCTGTTGCTGCACGCCTCCAGGTGATTCTGCTTTAAGCAGCAGTGCTACTCAGAATCACTGTTCTAAATATAAGGGCTGCATTCCTCCACCTGCAGCTTAAGGGAACACAAGCCTGACCTGCCCCAAACACAGCTTGAGACCTTCGACTTTTGTCTAAAACCAGAAGCTGCTATTGACACAACACCCAGGCCTCTGGCTTTAGGTAAATTTTGTGAAGTATCCTGTGAGTGTAAACTGTGGGACTTTAATGTAGACATGAACAACAGAAGTCCTGGGCCACAACTCCAGAGCTGGTCCCGTGAGGCAGGCTGGTCTGACATAGAGCATCTTCGGGGACCACAGTCAATAACCCATGGCCAACATTTGGGGGTTTCCTTGCAGGATACATTACACCTTCTTCCAGCTGCCAAGATTTTTGCTCAGGGATTCACCTTTTCCCCTTTTAGTCCTTGAGCAAAGTCTCAGTCTTCAGGAACCAGGCCAGTCACCTAAAGGCTCTGGCACTGAGGACCCCTTGGCCCCACCTTCCTCTCCACTCCGTCTCCTCCCCTCCTCCTGGCAACACAAGCATCACCCTGGAGAACCATCCAGTGCTTCCACCATATACTTCCTGAACTTCCTCATTTCCGAGGACATTTCCCTAGGTTCAAGCTCACCCGTTTTCCCCCTACAAGTCTTTTAAATCCACTAATTCAAGCATCCCACCCCTGCCCCTCAGCCTCCTCCCCTTCCAGCGCCTTTGCTTGGATACTCCTGCTTCACCTCACCTGCCCTTCTCATCTCTTGACCCTCATTCTCTTTTTTTGTTCCTTCTGAGAAAATAAATGCCCCTCATTCAAGGGCAGGGAATTTAAAAAGGCACCTTTTTCACCCCTCCAAATACTCATCCTGTCACCACTATTTGAATTTCACTATTGCCTCGAATCTCTGCCACTCTCATATGATGGAGAAAGTCCCCCCTGCTTTTCAAAGGCTAATCAACCTATGTGTTCTGGTCCCTCCCTCTCCCCCTTTTCTAAAAATTTTCACACCACTCAGCATCTGTCCTTATTTGTGTCTACTTTTTCAATCATACCTTGAAACTGGATCTTTCTCATCGACTGTTAAACATGATGGCTTCCCTGGTGGCTCAGATGGTAAAGAGTCTACCATCTACCTGCGATGCAGGAGACGTGGGTTCAATCCCTGGGTTGGGAAGATCCCCCTGGAGGAGGGCATGGCAACCCACTCCAGTGTTCCTGGCCGGAGAATTCTATGAATAGAGGAGAATTCTATAAACAGGTGGGCTACAGTCCAGGGGGTCACAAAGAGTCAGATACCACTGAGCAACTAACACGTTGCTACTGCTGCTGCTGCTAAGTCACTTCAGTTGTGTCCAACTCTGTGCGACCCCAGAGACGGCCGCCCACCAGGCTCCTCCGTCCCTGGGATTCTCCAGGCAAGAACACTGGAGTGGGTTGCCATTTCCTTCTCCAATGCATGAAAGTGAAAAGTGAAAGTGAAGTCGCTCAGTCGTGTCTGACTCTTCACGACCCCATGGACTGCAGCCAACCAGGATCCTCTGTCCATGGGATTTTCCAGGCAAGAGTGCTGGAGTGGGGTGCCATTGCCTTCTCCAAACTAACACGTTAAACATGAACTAATCATTCCTGACTGAATCTTTCCCTGTATGAAGATGCATGCAGGCACTGTTCTATTCCCACCTTTCTTGCTCATTCTTCCCATAAGGGTTGTTTGCATTTCCTCTGTTTATGGGTTCATCATTTGTTCCTCAGCCCTTCTGGTCTGGTTTCTGACCCCCTACACTACTTTTCTGATGAAGTCAGCTCCATGTGGTCAAACCCAGTGACTGCTCTTCAGTCCTCATTGTCCTTGACTCCTCGGAAGCATCTGACACCCTTGGCCATTCCCTTCCTCTCCTCTTTCCTTATTTACTTTTAAATTTTCTTTCAATGTGGACCATTTTTAAAGTCTTTATTGAGTTTGCTACACTACTGATTTTTGGGGCCGTAAGGCAAATGAGACCTTAGTTCTCTGACCAGAGGTTGAACCTGCACCGTCTTTACTGGAAGGCAAAGTCTTAACCACTGGAGTACCAGGGAAGTCCCCTCTTTCCTTTTTATGTTCACCCATTAATCCCCCCTAGAAGATACACTTCATGAAAACACATGGATTATCTGTTTTGTACCTGATGTATCTATATCCTAGAACAGTCCTGGCACATAGTAAGTGCTCATTAAATATTTACTCAGTGAATGATTGAATCAATTGCATAAATTTCCATCTCATTATAGTACATGAAGGGAAGTGCAACTAGAAAAGAACATATGATGGGGGTCTATCCTCATATTAGGGAGAGGCGCAGTGTTTGTGAAGGCTTCTGGTTTTGACACTCCCACACTCTCCAACTTTTCTTTCCACCTCTCCAACCTCCCCTTCCCAATCTCCTTTATCAGATGCGTTCTCCTTCTCTCACCCTAATGTGCCATTCCTCAGGCATTGTTCCTGGACCCTATTTTCTTCACACCTTACAACCCCTCCCCAGGTAACATTAGCCATGTCATTTTCCATCTACATACCCATACCACCTTCAGTGAGAAGACCTCAGCCTGGGCCTGTCTTCCGAGCTCCAGACCAGTAGATCCAGTGGATCCCTGCCTGCTCAGCATCTCTGCCTGCATGTCTTATTGCTTGTTGTTCAGTCGCTGAGTCATGTCTGACTCTTCATGACTCCATGAACTGCAGCATGCCAGGCTTCCATGTCCTTCACCGTCTCCTGAAGTTTGCTCAGATTCATGTCTGTCGAGTCAGTGGTGCTAGCTAACCATCTCATCCTCTGTCACTCCCTTCTTCTGCCTTCAATCCTTCCCAGAATCATAGTCCTTTCCAGTGAGTCAGCTCTTCACATCAGGTGGCCAAAGTATTGGAGCATGTCCTGTATGCACCTCAAACGGGACGTGTCCAGAATTAAGTAGACACACTATGGCTTCTCCATTCCCCATATTTGCTTATTTTCCATTGTTCTCTGTCTCAACAGGTAACACCACCTTCTGCCTAGTTATTCATGCTTCCTTCTCACTTATTAATTCTCCTTCCTGGAACTGAGGATAATGATTTTAGACATGATTATAATAAATGAGATTCAATCTATTAGGCCCCTCATTCTTTCTTTAAATTTTTATTTATTTGGCTGCATCAGGATCTTTTGTTGCAGTGTGAGGGCTCTCTAGTTGTGGCACTTGGGCTTAATTGCTCCATGGCTTGTGGGATCTTAGTTCCCCGACCAGAGATTGAACTCGCATCTCCTGCTTTGGAAGGTGGATTCTTAACCACTGGACAATCAGGGAAATCCTCCCTAATTCTTTTATTCTCTACTTACTGCTGCTGCTGCTAAGTTGCTTCAGTCATGTCTGACTCTGTGCCAACCCATAGACGGCAGCCCACCAGGCTCCCCCATCCCTGGGATTCTCCAGGCAAGAACACTGAAGTGGGCTGCCATTTCCTTCTCCAATGCATGAAAGTGAAAAGTGAAAGTGAAGCTGCTCAGTTGTGCCGACTCTTCGCGACCCCATGGACTGCAGCCTACCAGGCTCCTCCATCCATGGGATTTTGCAGGCAAGAGTACTGGAGTGGGGTGCCATTGCCTTCTCCTCTCTACTTACTAGATGTAGATAAGTCTCAAGTATAGTACACATACATAACTTTCCTTTACAAAATTGCTTTATCTGGAGTTATTAATTGCCTCTTTTTTGGTTTGTTCATTTCATTTGTTTGCTAACTATATTTTCCCATACTTCAGATAGCTCTATTAAACACTTCTAAGTACACTGTTCAACTTTGTCAAACTTGATGCATAGTCCATCCAATCCATTTTCCTCCCAGGGATATATATTTTTTAAGAATCCTCTCCTCTTTTTCTCTTCTCTCACTGTTCCCTTGTTTCCTGGACCCCATGTCTTCTTCCTTTCTTGGTTTCACTTCAGTTCAGTCACTCAGTGGTGTCTGACTCTCTGTGACCCCATGAATCGCAGCACACCAAGCCTCCCTGTCCATCACCATCTCCCGGAGTTCACTCAAACTTATGTCCATAGAGTTGGTGATGCCATCCAGCCATCTCATCCTCTGTCATTCCCTTTTCCTCCTGCCCCCAATCCCTCCAAGCATCAGAGTCTTTTCCAGTGAGTTAACTCTTCCCATGAGGTGGCCAAAGTACTGGAGTTTCAGCTTCAGCATCAGTCCTTCCAAAGAAATCCCAGGACTGATCTCCTTCAGAATGGACTGGTTGGATCTCCTGCAGCCCAAGGGACTCTCGAGAGTCTTCTCCAACACCACAGTTCAAAAGCATCAATTCTTTGGTGCTCAGCTTTCTTCACGGTCCAACTCTCACATCCATACATGACTACTAGAAAAACCATAGCTTTGACTAGACAGACCTTTGTTGGCAAAGTAATGTCTCTGCTTTTGAATATGCTATCTAGGTTGGTCATAACTTCCTTCCAAGGAGTAAGCGTCTTTTAATTTCATGGCTGCAATCACCATCTGCAGTGATTTTGGAGCCCTGAAAAATAAAGTCTGACACTGTTTCCACTGTTTCCCATCTATTTCCCATGAAGTGATGGGACCAGATGCCATGATCTTTGTTTTCTGAATGTTGAGCTTTAAGCCAAATTTTCACTCTCTTTCACTTTCTTGGTTTACGCTCTCATTTTAATGAAGTATTTTCTTTAGTAGCTTCTAAGAAGCATCATGAAAAAGATTGAAGGCAGGAAGAGAAGGGGACAACAGAGGATGAGATGGCTGGATGGCATCACTGACTCCATGGACATGAGTTTGAGTGAACTCTGGGAGTTGACGATGGACAGGGAGCCCTGGCATGCTGCAGTCCATGGAGTCTCAAAGAGTTGGACACAACTGAGTGACTGAACTGAACTGAGAAGCATCAAGTAAATTTTTGAGGCAACATGTCTGAAATGTCTTCACCTTATCCTCATATTAAGATACTAATTTGGTTGAGTATAGAATTTCAGGTTGAAAATAACTTTCCATCAAAATTTTGAACTTATTTCATTGTTTTTATTTTATAAAAAATGCTGTGGTTGAGAAGTTTGATGCCATTCAATTTCCAGTTCTTATATGTGACATGCTATCTATGGAAGATTTTGAGCTTCTCTGTTAGGTACTGGAGATCTTAAACTTTGTAATGGACCCTGATACATATATTTTTTAATCATTCATTCCTTAGACTTTTACAATCTGAAAACTCAAGTTCTTCAATTCTGATAACTTTTTTATATTATTATTAATTTTCAATATATAATTTCCTTTCTAGTATTATTTTTTCTATTCTCTTTTTCTGGATTTAAAGTTTTATTCTTTTTTTTCTTGTATCATCTCTTTTTCCTCTAACTTTTGTCTTCATATTTAATTTTGATTTCTCCCTTTCACATCAGAGGCTTTTCCTAAAATGCTGTCATCCTTGGATATTATAATTCAGCAAGCTACACTGTGTGTTTGAATGAGTTTGTTGATTTGGTGGGCTTTACTGTGCGTCAATGGTATGGCCATCTGGCTTTTTCATAGAGACCTTCAAATGTCAATTTCTGCACATTTTTATTCTGTGGTAGTTCAGTTTCTCCAGAGAAGATCCTGTGGTCTCCTGTGTGTGTGTATAAGCTCCTGGTGTGTATAAGCTCTCCTCCTGGTGTGTATAAGCTTCCCTTGACTTCCTGGAGCAGGTGGATGGGAAATTTTTGATGTCTTATAACCAAAAGTGGGATCTGGCTGCTCACTGCTCAAAAGCCAACAGAGAAGCTAGTTTGGTGGAAAGGAAAATTTCCTTTAGTTTGGATGCTGGCAGCCAAAAGGAAAAGCAGATGCTTGTCCAAAGGCCTACCCTCCCGTCTTCCGACCATCAGTGGGCAAGAGCTTTTCTAGACAGAGTGCAGGGGCAACACGCAGAAAGAGCATGGTAAGCTCTGACAGTCATCTTGAAATCAGCCATCGGCCATTCTCAGAATTGTGGCAGCTTATGTCATGGCTGCAGTCTGGTCACCATGTAGTTAACTTCTTCCACCTGATGGAGGTCTCAGTACTACAAGACAGCTCGCAGGATAAGGCTCAGAATATTATATACAGCCTCTGAGAAGGAACTAAGGATCCTTCACTGTGATTAATGACTACATTATTATTATTTGGCCTCCTTTGACATTTTCCTTTGTTTCTGCATTTTCTCACTTCTCTGATTAAATTTATTCTTTGGCTAAGTTTCTTCCACAGACAAAAGACAGGCTGAGGACATGTGGGACAAGGACCATAGGGGTCTTGCTCTGTTTCAGTCTCACTTTTCAGTTAGCAGACTTTCACTTAATCCCTCACTTTCCAAATTCTGCATCTTGGTTCCTGAATACAGTATCCCTCTAGTTCAGTTTCTGCATGGGTGCTCTCTCCCGTCTCTCTGGGCTTTACAGAGTGATGATATGTAGGGAGCATTAAAATGAATTTATCTAGGCAGAAATTTTGGAATCTGACCTTTCTTAGGAGCTGACAGTATCTCCCCAGAGAGAAATAGCTGTGAGTGGCTGGATACAGGCAGGATTTCTTGTCCTTCCTCTGACTCCAGGTTTAGGGTCTGTTTCCTAATTCCCATGTTCCTTTTGCCATTAGTATTTTATATTGGATAGGAATACAGCCCTATTAATATGTAAAATTTGGGTAGAACTAAAAGGAAATCATGGAGAAGGCAATGGCACCCCACTCCAGTACTCTTGCCTGGAAAATTCCATGGATGGAGGAGCCTGGTAGGCTGCAGTCCATGGGGTCGGACATGACTGAGCGACTTCACTTTCACTTTTCACTTTCATGCGTTGGAGAAGGAAATGGCAACCCATCCCAGTGTTCTTGCCTGGAGAATCCCAGGGATGGGGGAGCCTGGTGGGCTGCCTTCTATGGGGTCGCACAGAGTTGGACACAATAGAATCGACTTAGCAGCAGCAGCAGCAGCAAAAGGAAATCAACCCTGAATATTCATTGGAAGGACTAATGCTGAAGCTGAAGCTCCAATACTTTGACCACCTGATGGGAAAAACTGAGTCATTAGAAAAGACCCTGATGCTGGGAAAGATTGAAGGCAGGAGGAGTAAGGGACGACAGAGGATGACATGGTTGGATGGCTTTACCAACTCAATGGACAAGAGTTTGAGCAAGTTCCAGGAGATGATGAAGGACAGGGAAGCCCGGTATACTACAGTCCATGGGGTCTCAAAGAGTTGGACATGACTGAGTGACTGACAACAAGTCTTTGTTGTTGTTGTTTAGTCACTAACTTCATGTCCACTAAGTGGTGTCTCTTTTGTGACCCCATGGACTGTAGACTGCCAGGCTCCTCTATCTGTGGGATTTCCCAAGTAACAGTATTGGATTAGGTTGCCATTTCCTTTTCCAGGGGGTCTTCCCAATCCAGGGTCGAACTCACATCTCCTACACCTGGCAGGTGGGTTCTTTTTCACTGAGCCACCAGAGAAGCCCAAACCTAACTCTTGAACAAAGGTTTATTTGTATCAGACCTATGCAGTAGGGCTTAGAGACACCATTTTGTGCATTGTTGGGGTGATGGGAGAAATGGGAAGAGGCTGGTGAAGAAATGTAAGTGTTTGGCTGAAAACATCTTTGTGGGACTGTCTCTTTGACCAATGTTTCTTTCCTTGTTTCCTAGAACAAAGCTACTGAGTAGTCATTGCCCATTTTTAAAATCACTGGATTTTGAAAGTTGTCCCCATTTATGGCAACAACAAAGAAAACAAACAACAACACCTTGGTGTCTCACTAAGAGAACCTCAGAATTAGACCAAAAGAAGAACATTTTAGAAGGGGTGTGGGAAAAAGAGCTGATGACTCTTTTCACAGTTGAGATGATACACCTAACACTGTGCTAGTCATTATAATGCACATAAATGACTGACTATTTATGAGCCTCATTAAGAAGGATTAAAAGAAATAGGTGAAACTAATTTTAATAATATAGTTTAATTCGCTATTTCCAAAACTATCACTTCAACATGTAATTAGTATAAAATGTCACTGAGTTATATGATATTTTCATGTTTGTTCTGAGTCTTTCAAACCCAGTATGTGTTGTATTCCTCCAGCACACGTCAGTTGGGACTTAATCATGTTTCAAGTGCTTAATGTGGGCATTGGTTACTGTACTGGATAGCACAGCTCTTAAACCATTCATTACCAATGGGAGGCAATGGGCTGTGACTATAAGTTATCACGACTGTAAGCTTCTGGTGAAACCCCAGTACATTGAACCATTCAAATGCAAAGCAGGTGTGACTGTCAATAAGCCTTGCACCTTTGAGCTGAGAAAACTGTGAGCCTCCTGGACATAAGGCCTTCGGAGCCATTGAATGGGAACAGGCTTTCTGTCTGAAGGACTAGCTCAAGAAATCCTGGGCATTTTCCTTTCTTGAGGCATCCAGTATTTCCACCCCCCCCCCCACCCTCACCCTTTTACAAATTAAGGCTTTTATTTTCCTAATTTTCAATGGGAAATAAACTTTTGTGGTAACTAAGGTGTATTTCATGAGCCTCTTGGGAATTTCTGGAATTCAGATGGAATTTCATTGATGGTGTACTGATAAACAAAGCAGAACAGACTCCATCTTCTTTCTGGGGTGGATGGGCCTGAACTCGATTATAACTAATTTCTATATTAATTGAACAAGCATGAATTCAAATAATATGCTACTTTGCCTCGAAGTATACTAAGATTCCTGGGATCCCAAATGCATTATCAAGATGACCTAACTCATTCTCATTCTGCAGACCTGTTGTTTGGATTGGTAAATACAGCATTTTATCTGAATCTGCTTCATTCCATGAGCTATTTGCTTGTTACTCCTAAAACAGACATGGCTGGGACAGGAGGGTGGGGTTATCCCCTTTCTAGACCATCTGGCCCCTCTTGTTTCAGATTCTAAGAAGCATCCTTGGCTGCTCCATCCTCCATGTTTCTCATACACAGGACTGACAGGCATTCATTAAGATGGAAGTGCACACCCTGTTTGCCTTTCAGAGGATCAGCAAAATTATTTTTTGTCTGCATGAAAGATGGCACCTTGAAATATTCCAGTCCTGGTCAACTCTTCAGACAAACGACCTGCTTATTGTCAAATTGCCAGCTCAGGCCAAGGCATCTCCCACTCCTGGTCTGCCTGAGTCCCAGCAGTCCTCTCCAACAAGCCTCTCACACTTCTAAAAAGGTGACAATTTAGCAGTCTGTTTATAAAACTGCCGAAGGAACATTTATCACGAGGTGCAAACAGAAGAGGCACTGGAGAGAAATGTTTTTCACCAGGTTTTCCAGAACCCTACCTCCCAGGCCTCCCGGACATCTCTTGTTTCCCTGAGCAACCCCTCAAATATCAGAAGAACATGATTCAGCAGAACAGGGGACCCCAGAAGGCAGATGTGTGAAAGCTTGGGCCGGCAGACTGGAATGGTTAGAAGGGTCAGAATCCACCACAACTGTGTCCAAGGGATTATTAAAATAATATGCTGAAGGGAAATTTTTCTGATTACAGCAAGAGTCCAAGAGGTTAAGAAACTGCTGATAAAATATCCCTGACTGACTGGAGTTGCCCCTGGCGTTATATTACATTTTGACAGGCTGCCCATGTTGGAAAACAAATAGATATTCCTTCAACAAGATGGTGACAAATCAATTCTTTTCCAGGAACAGCGGCCACTGGAGCATAGATTTAGGAGCATTATGCAGTTTTCTCTAGTGACTTATCCAGTTTGCTGTCTGCCAACTTGTTTGAACTTCTTTGGGGGAAATACCAGAATCAGAAGTTAATGTCCTGAGGAGAAGCTACCATCAGAACATTACTCATTAACTGAGAAAACCTGAAAATAACCAGAAAGATCTGGCTGCAGTCATTGAAGCCAGACCAACATGGAGCCGCTGTCTCTTTCCTCCAGAGGTCACTGGTCAGGCCATCCATGACATGCTTGGGAAATAAGCTCTGATGGACCACCTAGCCTGTGTTATACTGTTCAAGCAGAGTTATGAGGTCTTCCAAGCACTACAGGATTCCCTATCACTGATCTCACTCAGATGTTTACAGCCAGGGTACGATCCACCTTGAGGCTGCCCTGGTGGTTCAGCAGTAAAGAATCGGCCTGCCTTGGGTGGGGGAGATCCCCTGGAGGAGGGCTTGGCAACCCACTCCAGTATTCTTGCCTGGAGAATCCCATGGGCAGAGGAGCCTGGAGGGTTATAGTCCATGGGATCGCAAAGAGTGGGACACAACTAAGTAATTGAGCACATGTGTACATACACACAGTCACACACATACCCTCTCACACACTCACACTCATTCACACATGCTCACACAGTCACACACACACACACACACACACACACACACACACTCGCGATCCACCTCAGATCCAAGAAACTAGCCTCAGCTGGGCTAGCTGCCTCTCCCACCCTCCTCTCTCTCTCTTCTCTCCATGTTTGCGTTCTCTTTCTCAGCCAACAAATGGAAATGGAGATTTAAGCAGTGGGGTCAGGGACTTCCCTGGTGGTCCAGTGGTTAAGACTTCACCTTCCATTGCAGGGGGTGCATGTTCAATCCCTAGTCAGGAAGCTAAGGTCCCTCATGCCTTGGGGCCCCAAATCCAAAAGAGAACAGAAGTAATATTGTAGTAATGTTCAACAGAGACTCGAAAAAATGGTCCACATCAAAAACCAAAACCAAAAAAAAAAAAAAAAAGGAGTGGAGGGGTACAGCTGGGAGTCAGGCAAAAGTCATGGTGTCCTAGGAAAGGAAAGAGACAAACTCTGTGGCCCCTAATAATTAAAAGCTACTCAGAGGAGCCACTTTCTGGCTGAGACAGGAGGTGGATAAGGAACAAAGGTAAGCCCCACAGTGACATAACGAATATGTCTGCTTCTTTTCTAGGCTGTGGGCACCTTGAAGGCAAGATCTACATCTTAAGGTCTTCCTTTAAAGCAATGTGGATTTTTTTTCTGACTATGGAAGAAATCCATGCTCATTACAGAAAAATTGAAAAATATAAAAGATATTTTTATACAGCTTTTTGAATAGTATTTGGAAAGTAACAGGCACTCAGTAAAATTGTGTTGGAAGAAAGGAAGGAAAGGAGAAGTCTAGGACACATATAACTATGACATCAATCTCCTCATTAAGATGTACATTATTCAGCAATGGCCACGTGGGGGCCATGAGTCAGGAAGTGCTAAAGCCCAGAGCTGTTCAGGGTGGGGCTCAGGTTCACAGGCTGCCTGTGGCTTTGTTCTCTGCCTACCATCCTGTCTTTGCTCTCAAAAGCTTATCAGGAGGTATAAAGTGAATTTACCAGACTGTGAGGAACCGGATTGCTTAGTTTGGAGAGAAAAGCCTTCAGAACAACTTAAAATTAGTATAGCAATATTATTTCTATTATAAAAAGTAGTAAAATTTATTAGTGACAAATTGCAAAATATAAATAAATCCCCCAGAGTTCTAGGCCTGTTGATATTTTGGCACATTCCCTCCAGGCAAGTTCTCTAGACATATGTTTTTGTCATTTGCTCTTTTTCCATCTTTGGTATCATGCTCAATTAGTGAAGGGTCATAATCCTTCACTGGTGATGAAACCCATATGGTGGGTTGCATTGGAACTAGCATTGGAAAAGATCCAATGGAAGCACATATAAAATACCAAAGAGTATTGCACCCAGCGTTGGCAAGCATTGTTTTCTGCAAATGTTGTGTTAGCAATAAAAATATGTATACGGTGTCCTGGGTCAAGATGCAAAATGAGCCATGTGGACAAAGAAAGTTGCCTGCCATTCCAGTGAACAAGTGTTGGCTACCATCAAGCCATCAGCCAAAACACCACACCACCACACACCACTCTCAACCACGATGTGCCTGAGGGGAATTCAGGACTTAGGATGGAGAAAAACAGAATAATGACCCTAGATAATTATTAATAAGAAGCATAGCAAAGGAATAGTTTCAATGAGCCCAATTCTTTCATCTTCCCATAGGTGGAGAAACACAAAAATCATTAACTTGAGGTGCCTGTGTTTTGTGATTAGCAGTTATCTTTTTATGTTCCACTACATGTTTTTCAGCAAGATTTTCTATATATCCTGGCTCCTCCCTTACCTCTTTGGCACAGTTCCTCAGCTATCTGAAAAGTTGCCTCATGGTCTACAGTCTTCAGTAATGTCCCTGAACAAAACATAAATAGCAACTTTTAGACTGAGCATTTTTTTTTTTTTCAGTCAACAACTGGTTACTCTGGGTCATGGTCAAAAGGTTTAAAAAGTACAATATTTCTTTATGCTTGTTCCATGGACCAATGTAATAGAAAAGTAATTATACGCCATTTCATGTTAGCAGAAACATCATTGTAACTAGTAGTCTAATATGCCACCAGGTGGATGTACTATAATATACCTAATCTTTTCCTACTGCTTGGCATTTAGGTTGCTTCATTATTATAAATAATATAAAAATAAAAAATATATCTGCATAGTTTTTTCTACTTTGAAGATTAGATTTTCCCAAATAAAATGATTAAAGCATATGACTTAGAAAATGCTCAGAGAGCTCTATGCTTAGCGACAGAGACACAGACACTTTTTGATGTTATTTGTCCCCATCTCCAGTCCACATTTTCAAAGATTCCTGTGGGAGTTCAAGTGCAGCTGGCAATGTGCACTTTGGATTTTCTTACTGAGAAAAGTTATCATGAGGTAAATATAAGCTGATTATAGCCTACTGGAGCTTTATTTCTGTTACACCATCACCTCTCCCAACCTAGGACAAATACTTCCCAAGTTAGGGTTGTGCGCCACTAAGATGACTTTATTTGATGGATATGCAGGGCATTAGATGACCTTGAACTAAAAACAGAAAACCAAACTCAGGGTGTTCTCAATGACTGAAATAGCCTAGAGGGCAGGACAGAGGAAGGCATCCTGGCTGGTCTGCTCATCTGGCTCTGGGGCCTCCAGTATGCTTGCCTCACTATTGGGCTAGCAGCATCTCTTTCCATGGCTAAGACTGCTCCAGGCCTGGTGTTTGTACTCAACACTGGCCCCAGTCAACATCCAGAGGAAGAAATGCATTCTCTTTCAGGGCCTCTCAAAAGAGAGAAAATCTTTCTTTTCTTCCCTCAAAGCCTCCAGGGAATTTTCTCCTCCAGTTTCAAGGCACAAATTGGTTCACGTGGCCTTTTCCGAACAATTGAAGATTAGCCCTAAGCCTCAGGCCTAGGTCTGTGGCATGGGGCCAGTGTGCTAAGAGGGTAAAGCAAGACTCTCTCCATTCCCTTGTTAACAAAAGACAGCAGACCTCGGGATGCCTTTAGGCAAACAAGTGTCTGGCTTGCTTTGAATAACAGACTGGTGTTTGTTTTTGCTTTTCTTTCCCTCCCCCCCCCCCCCCCCCCCACCCCCCGCCATTGCTTTCTCTTGATGGCAAATAGTGCTGATTTTCTATTTACAGTTGTAACAAGAAATTTTTTTTTAATTATTCAGTTTTAAAACAAAATTTAGGAAATGTAGACTCCTATCTGGAGGGAGGAGTCAAAAGCACCACTCTGAATTGGGGAATGGGAATATCTGACGAGCAGTCACTGCCCTGAGACTGGGCCACAGTAACTGGGGCCATACTCAGATCTCGCGATGTTTGGGCCGTTCCACACGGGAACCAGGGGCAGTTTCTCGCGAGAGCCTATGCTGAAGGTTCTGTGAGGCACCATGTGCTGGCGTGTGTTGGTGTGCTGGTGAACTAGGAAGTGCTGAGACTGTAACAGCGGTGGATCGGAGGTACCAAAGCCCCATCCTGAACTCTGCTGTGGGCTCTTCTAAGCCCATTGTTTCTTTTAGATTTGCTGGGGCCTAGGTCATGTATGGATGTGAGAGTTGGACTGTGAAGAAGGCTGAGCGCCGAAGAATTGATGCTTTTGAACTGTGGTGTTGGAGAAGACTCTTGAGAGTCTCCTGGACTGCAAGGAGATCCAACCAGTCCATTCTGAAGATCAGCCCTGGGATTTCTTTGGAGTGAATGATGCTAAAGCTGAAACTCCAGTACTTTGGCTACCTCATGCGAAGAGTTGACTCATTGGAAAATACTCTGATTCTGGGAGGGATTGGGGGCAGGAGGAGAAGGGGACGACAGAGGATGAGATGGCTGGATGGCATCACTGACTAGATGGACATGAGTTTGGGTGAACTCTGGGAGTTGGTGATGGACAGGGAGGCCTGGCATGCTGCGATTCATGGGGTCGCAAAGAGTCAGAATCGACTGAGCGACTGAACCGAACTGAACTGAACTGAGGCAATCTCAGAGCCCAAAATTTGGCCTGGCTGGTATTGTGGCCTGAGCCTGTTGGCTTAACAGTAGCAACAGGAGTGGCAGCAGCTGCAGTCTTCATTCAGAATACAAGCCTGGGAGTGGGCACTTGTTTAACACTTGGAAATGAATTGTCTGAGTAGACACACGTGCTAACAAAGCAAAAGACTTTATTAGAAGGAGGTGCTGGAGCAGAAAGCAGCTTGGTAAGGAAACCAGGAGAACTGCTCAGCCAGGACTTGCAGTCTCAGGTTTTATGGCAATGGGGCTAGTCTTCTGGGTTGTCTCTGGCCTATCCCCTTGTTTGGGTCCATATTCGGTCTGACTTGGGTCCTTCCTAGAGGTGCTTGCATCTCTCAGCTAGGATGGATTCCCGTGCAAGGCTTTCTGAGGGGTTGGTGGGATATAATATGGACTGGTGTCTCCTTTGTTTTGGCCTCCCCTGGTGGCTCAGACGGTAAAGCGTCTGTCTACAATGTGGGAGACCTGGGTTTGATTCCTGGGTCGGGAAGAGCCCCTGGAGAAGGAAATGGCAATCCACTCCAGTACTATTGCCTGGAAAATCCCATGGACTGTCTGTCCATGGGGTCGCAAAGAGTCGGACACGACTGAATGACTTCACTTCAAATTCTGCCAGTTAGTTTTCCATGGCAGCACCCTGTTCCTTATTAGAACCTTCTTTTGTGACATGACTTGTGCAAGCAGTTATTGTTGTGCTGGTCAAGGTGGGCTATTTTAGTTAATGGGCCCCTAACACAACAACAACAACAAAATCACAGACCAGGTGGCTTACAAGCAACAGATATTTATTTCTCATAGTTCTGGGGTCTGGAAGTGTAAGACAAAGGTGCTAGAAAGGTTGCATGAGAACTGTCTTCCAAGTTGCAGGCTTCTCTTTGTATCTTTACTTAGTGGGAGGGGCAGGGTAGCTCTCTCAGGCCTCAGTTATAACGGCATTAATTTTAACCATGAGAACTCGGCACTCATGACCTATTCACCCCCCAAAGGTCCCACCTGCTAATACTATCACATGGGGCACTAGGATTTGAATGTATGTGTTTTGGGGCGATATAAACATTTAGATCGGATTAGAACCACGTAGGAGTTTTGATAAAGCAAGTTTCTGGGCTCCACACTCCAAAGATTAGAATGGTCTCCACTGGGGTCTGAGTATCTGTATTCTTTTTAAGAAAAAAAAATCTTCAAAGACTATTTTAATAGGTTTCCCAGGTGGCGCTAGTGGTAAAGAATCTGCCTGCCAGTGCCGGAAACAGAAAACAAGGATTTGATCCCTGGGTTGGGAAGATTCGTAGGAGAAGGAAATGGCAACCCACTCCAGTATTGCCTGGAAAATTCCCTGGAGAGACGAGACTGTAGCCTTACAGTCCATAGGACTGCAGAGAGTCAGACATGACTGAGCACACACACAAAGACTATTTTAAAGTAAGCCAAAGTAAGAACAACTGCTGAGAACTTTGGAGAATCCTTTCGAAACTGGACATTTAGGGGCAACATGGGTCTTGTTTGCTTTGATCTGCTGTCTCCATCCCAGAAATGTCATGTTTATATTCACTAATAATCCAGTCAAAACAAACATAAAGATATGCAAGGTTGGCCAGAGAGCAAAAGGGACAAAAGCTTTATTATAGATGATAATTCACATTTGAAAGTACTGCTTCCCAATTAAGTGTTCTCACAGTAAATTTGCAAGGATAGTTATAAATGCAAGAAGATATTAATGTTGACTTGTGATGTCTTTAATGTGTGCTTAAAAAAAAATGTACGTTAAAGCTAGGAATGTTTGAAAACCTTTTTTAAAAAGCCAGAGTCCCTTTTGTTATTATTTTCTTGGTGATTTAAAGTTTTAACTTAATATTTTGAAACTGAACACCTAAGGGTATTCGAGAGAAGGCAATGGCACCCCACTCCAGAATCTTGCCTGGAAAATCCCATGGATGGAGGAGCCTGGTAGGCTGTGGTCCATGGGGTCACGAAGAGTCAGACACAACTAAGTGTCTTCACTTTCACTTTTCACTTTCATGCATTGGAGAAGGAAATGGCAACCCACTCCAGTGTTCTTGCCTGGAGAATCCCAGGGATGGGGGAGCCTGGTGGGCTGCCGTCTATGGGGTTGCACAGAGTTGGACATGACTGAAGCAACTTAGCAGCAGCAGCAGAAAGGGTATTCAGCTTCAAACTTCAGGTGTTCATCTGCTCAAGATTGTAGCTAGGTATTTGAAGATGAGTACAGTCCCTGAGAGAGCAGAGTTACTACATTTTCAAAATGCAGTCTTCGTCATATTCATTTGAAAAGTCATATACTTACGCTTTGGTGCTTTTCTGCTGCTTTTGGCATTTACAAAATAAGATACCTCATTCTTCACTAGCCAACAGTAAGACCAATGTAATTTAGGAGGTTGCTAATCTTCTATAATTCCTCCCTATGAAATTATACTTGTACCTTTGGTCTTCCTTCTGTATCATGAAAATGTTGACATTTTTAATCTCAACTACTTGTAGCATAAATGAATGTTAATGAAGGGGCTTTGAGTTCCTATGTAAGAGCTGTTTAAAAATGATTAAAGAAGACAATTTAGATGCTAGAAACAAACTACGTAACATTTCACAAAGCAAGAGTCTTCTTTTGCAGACAACTGCAAAAGAGGGTGGAAGATAGGAACCTTTTATAGGATAAAGACTAAAAAGCAAGAAAGAGAAAAATAGAAACTCTCTGATTGGCAGGTACCACCTAGTCCACCCAGTTTCAGATGAAAAGGCCCAGAGTGAGCTTTGTGTTTGGGAATTGGCTGGGTGGATATATTGCATTTCTGGTCAACTGGAGCATTTATAGGGACACAAAAGTTATTTGAGTTTCCATTTGCTGATGTGGCTCACCATCCAGGAGTGTCTCCGTAATGGACCTAGAAAGTTACTTCAACAGAACTAAAGGTGAAATGGCAACAAAAGAAGAAACCCAGGCAAAGGATTGAATGAACTTTCTGAAACTCTGAAAGGTACCTTGTTTGTTAGGGGGATTCCCATAAGGGCCCTGGTTCTAGACCAGGAACAAATGATTTATTAAAGAAGGACACCAGATGAAGAGAATGTGCCCACCACTGTTAGCACCACTTCCCATCCTGGTCGTATTTCTTTATTTGAAATTCATTTATTCAACAAATATTTAAGCACCTATCTGTGGACATGAGTTTGAGCAAACTCTGGGAGATAGGGAAGGACAGGGAGGCCTGGTGTGCTGGAGTCCATGGGGTTGCAAAGAGTCGAACACAGCTCAGCAGCTGAACAGCAACAGCACACATGTGCCGTATTTAGGCACTGAAGTAACAAATACGAATATGGAGACCGCCCTTGGAGGCCTAAGTCAGGTTAGAAGGCAAAACCTTTGTCCCTAGCTAGAGAGTTCTTAGGACAATGAGGCTGACATTCAGTTCCAGAAGGACCAAAATTCTGCTGGGGATAGTAACAAGCAAAGAGACTTGAGGCTGGGAAGATAGAAGTCCTTCAGTGGGTGTCAGAGAAATTCTTCTCCTGGCATGCTCTACTGTGTCTGAACTGCCTCTGACCCAGCAGGCAAGACCCTGGCTCAGGCTTTGTTTCTTCTCCTTGCCCTCCTGATCACCACTGCTTCTCACACCATCCCCTGGCCCACTCTGGCTTAGCTTCACTAAACTACGAAATGCACCTGTGTGTGTGCATGTGTTAGTCACTCAGTCATGTCCACCTCTTTGCAACCCCATGAACTGTAGCCCGCCAGTCTCCTCTGTCCGTGGAATTCTCCAGGCAAGAATACTGGAGTGGGTCGCCATTTCCTCCTCCAGAGGATCTTCCCGACACAGGGATTGAACCCAGGTCTCCTGTATTGCAGGCAGATTCTTTACTGTCCAAGCCACCAGGGAAGCCTGAGTCTCTGTGCTATCTGGACCTCTGTTCCAGGAGCCCATAACCTTGGTGTGGTCCTCAAAATTTATATCTGTATTAGAAGCCATTAGCATGGAAATGTTATTTAATAATCCAGAATCATATCTGGAAGATCACTTTTTCACTCTTTTATTCCGCATTGAAAAAAATTTCACCTAAATTTTTTTAAGAATTAAAAAATAAGATAATTTATAACCTAGATCAACTGTATTCTTGATGCAATTGTGTCTTATACCATGATACGTTAAAAACACAGGGACATTGAAACTAGCAAATAATATGACTGTAAAGCATCAAGAATACTCCTACTACAGAGGTACCAGTAAGATGTATTATATGTTACCATCTTTTCAAGTTGTAAAGAAAGTACTTGAACTCTGCATCATTTGAAGTGTGATGGCATATAAACAGGATACTTAATTCCAGAGAAGAATCATGCATTGGCACCTGCTAACTAGCCAAGTCGTGATGCTTGTGTTTGTGTATGTGTGTTTAATAGACTGTTATATTGCAGTTTTGCTTTTTTGACAAATATGCATTTAAATGTATGCCTTACCTATATATATATTTTAACAAAATGTCTATTTGTTACTCACCAAAGACAATATCCTTTGAAACCCAGCCCAGAAAGCGACAGCTTAGAGAGACTGAGGTCTGATACATTCTGCCTTTAACTTATCAGTTTGTGTGTGTGTGTGTGTGTGTGTGTGTGTGTGTGTGTGTGGTGTTCAGTCAGTACTGATGACTTTATGGCAAGGTTTGTGGACAGAGAAAAGCAAGGAGAAGTTCAGGTAAACCAAACTATTATCTGTCAAATTATCTTTTTCTTTTCTAAAAAAAAAATTAACATTAGAGATTAGAGCCCCAACAAAATGATTTTTCCCCTTTCTACTTAAAAGCACTCTTGCCTCATTGATGTTTAATGCTTAAAATGATCACAAGGGATGCCTTTGTTTGCATCCATGTAAGCTGCCTTCCTTTAAGTTCAATGTTATAGCCCTGGAGGGCAATTCATTTACTTAGTTGCTTTTGGTCAAAATGGTTCCTGGGCCCTTTAGAGGAATATTGATCATTCAACCACTAAACTATTTGCAGAAAAGCAGATTAAACCACTTCATGTCTTTCATAAAAATACTTTCAATGATAGTTGAAAGAGTTTTATTTACACCTGCCAATGCTGCCTTTTATGTCTATGTTTTACTTTCTGCAGAATTTATCTTCACTCCATCATATATTTAAATAAAGCATAGGTCCCTGTGATTATAGTAAAACTCATGAGGCAATGTGGGACTCCCATGGGACAATTGCAGTTGCTTTCTTAGGGGATCATTAGAGCTATTCCCAAATAGTCCAGCTCCCCCTCCTTCCCAACTCACCATAGGATTGCACTTCCCTGTCACAGGAGTTGGGAGTGGTCAGGAGACTTGTTCTGATGCAGAGATGGGTGTGGAAGTTGTGTGTGTCACTTTTAGACAGAAGGTTTAAGAGCTAGCCTGTCCCTTTAACACATCTCTCACTGCACTGGCATCATAACCAGTCTCGATCCAGAACTGGCTTTCCTTTCAGCCTGAGTTCCAGAGGACATGAAGAGGTGGAACAGAGCTCCTGCTGACATTTGATAGACACGTGGCATCATTATAAACCTGAGCTGTTTTAAACTATCAAGATTTGGGGGCTGCTTGTTATGGGAGCATAACCTATGCTCTTCTATTTCATCTCTCTTTTTTTAAGTCTCAAGGAGAAACTATCTTGTAAGTGCCAATTAAAAGGGAATTTTGTTTCAGGGTCACAATAACCAAATGAGAGCATTAGCTCTTATCTAAATGGAGCAAATTAACTAAAGTTCTGCATTTACATAGTGAGCCAGTTGCTTCTCCCTCTCAATAATAGTCTCGTTCTTAAATAGGGGAAATCTTGGAAGCTTTTGGACCACAGACTGTCATTGTCACTTTTACTTTGAAAGATTTTTCCTTGTCATTTTATTACTAAAGAACACATGTCCCTGAGTAAGTCGCTTCATTTTTCTAAACCTCAGTTTCCCTGCTATTGGAGGAGACTCACTGGTTCTCCCTGCAGCATCTCACAGCAATAACATTCTGTGCTTAATGCACAGTTCATAGAAATCAGTAGGAAAATTAAGTGGAAACTAGAACTCATCTTTTAGCTCTTCTAGTTTCTGAAAAGTGTTATTAAAGCTTGGAGTAATTCTATGAGACTATATCCTCCCTGAGAGAGAGGCCTAATGTAAAGAAAAGAGGATTTTCAAAGAAATGAAAATGTTAGAAAATTTGGGTTTTTTTATAATGTTTTTTATTTTGTCTGATTCTCAGTATATGTTTGATTGAAGTATAATCTATAATGCATCTGGGGAAAATGTAGATGTTTAATCTACATCTTCATAAGTGAAGAGCTCAGTGAATTTTCACAAAGTGCACACACTTTTTAAGTTGAAGTATGGCTCAGTGGTAAAGAATTCACTTGCCAATGCAGGAGACACAGGAGATGTGGGTTTGATATCTGAGATGGGAGGATCCCCTGGAGGAGGGCATGGCAACCCACTCCAGTATTCCGTAGGATTGAACAGACTCCAACACGACTGAAGCAACTGAGCTCAAAGCTCAAAAAAACAACAACAAAAAAGTTAATTTGCAGTGTTGTGTTAGTTTCAATATATGGCAGATTGATTCAGTTATACATATATATTTGTTGTTGTTGTTGTTTAGTCACTAAGTCATGTCAGACTCTTTTGTGACCCCATGAACTGTGGCCTGCCTGGCTTCACTGTCCGTGGCATTTCCCATGCAAGAATACTGGAGGGGGTTGCCATTTACTTTTTCAGGAGATCTTCCTGACTGCTGAGGGCTCAAACCTGTGTCTCCTGCATTGGCAGGAGGAATTCTTTTACCACTGAGCCACCAGGAAAGCTTATATATATATATTTACACACACACACACACACACATATATATTATATATCATATATATAATCTTTAAGATTATAATCTTATATAATAATTGGCTTCCCTGGTAGCTCAACTGGGAAAGAATCTGCCTGCGAAGCAGAAGACCCCAGTTCAATTCCTGGGTTGGGAAGATCCCCTGGAGAAGGGATAGGCTACCCACTCCAGTATTCATGGGCTTCCTTGCTGGCTCAGATTGTAAAGAATCTGCCTGTAATGCGGGAGACATTGGTTCTCTCCCTGGGTTGGAAAGATCCCCTAGAGAAGAGCATGGCAACCCACTCCAGTATTCTTACCTGGAGAATCCTCATGAACAGAGGAGCTTGGCAGGCTACAGTGCAAGAGATCACAAAGACTGAGTGATTTGAGTCACAAAGACTCAGTCGGACATGACTGAGTGATTAAGCACAGCACATACATGTAATCTTTTTCAGATTCTTATCCATTGTAGGTTATTACATGATGGTGTGTATAAACCCCTGTGCTATACAGTAGGTTCCTGTTGCTTATATGTTTTATTTATAGTAGTGTGTATATGTTAATCTTAAACTCCTAATTTATCCCTCTTCTCCATCTTTTCCCTTTAGTAACCATAGTTTGTTTTCGAAATCTGTTTCTACTTTGTAAATAAGTACCTTTGTGTCATTTTTTTAGATTGCATATGTAAGTGCTATCATGTGATACTTGTCTTTGTCTGATATACTTCATGGAGTATGATAATCTCTAGGTCCTTCTATGTTGCCGCACATGGCATTGCCTCACTCTTTTTTATGGCTGGGTAATACTCCATTGTATATATGTATCACACCTTCTTTATCTAATCATCCATCTATGGACATTTAGGTTGCTTCCATGTCTTTGTGATTATAAATAGTGCTGCTATAAATATAGGGATGCATGTATCTTTTCAAATTAGAGTTTTTATCTTTTCCAGATATATGCCAAAGAGTGGGATTGCTGGATTATATTATGTTTTTAGTTTCTTAAAGAACCTCCATCGCTATTCTTAACAAAGTCAACACACTCTTAAAATCAGCTCCCCAGAGATCCTCCCTGTCACTCCTGCCTGACACAGGGTTCCACCCTCCTGACTTTGACTAGGCTTACTTCTAACAGATTAGTCTTGCTGCTTTTTAATGTCAGTGAAGAGCACCACAGGTACTCTTTTGGGCTTCACCTCTTTAATGGTAGACTCATTTGTGTTTTTGTGTGTGGTTGCAGTCTGTTCTCATTGCTCTGTAATGTTCTATTGTGTGCATTTACTACAGTCTATCCATTCCAGTGTGATGGACACTTGGGATGTTTCCGGGTCTGGGTTAGTATTAATAGTGAATATTTTCATGGTTCAGGAGGTAGACATCCTTAGGCCTAAGTTAGAGGATCTAGCTCTGTTGCAGAAGATTGTATTTTGGAGCGTCTCACTGTGGATGGAGGGGAGCAAGCCATTTTGAAGTCCCAGGTAGGAGAAGGGAGAGGAGGGAGGGAGAGGGTGGAGGTTCTGTGGAGCTAGAGGACTGAGTGCTGCTGAGTTCTGCTGTTCCCAGCCAGAATGCCACATCCCTTTAGTTTAATCCTTTGAACCCTCAGGCAGTAGCATCATGTGGAATTCCCTAAAAAGCATTTTCTGGAGCAGCATTGTTGTGTCAAAGCAGGAAGTCAGCAAAAAAATGGTAGATGCTTAGAAGGAAAATGTTTTTTCTAGACTTGCTGTTCAAAACTGAAGGACTCCTGTAAACACAGTATGTCAAATACCAAATAAAATGCATTAAAATTCATAAGGGAGAGGGAGAATATGAGCAATTGCTAATCACCTGATTCCCTTTTTGGTGGATCTTGAAACTTACAGTTTCCCTCATCCCACCCTCAATCCAGTTTAGGATGTGTAATCATAGTAAAAATGGTAAGAGAGCCTTAAGTACGACTTTTTCTTTGTTTTCTCTATAAAACCATGAAATTATGAGAGAATAAATAAAAGGCAGCATACCAATAAGCTTGTCAGTTTAAATGTCATACTTGTGAGGGAGGGAAAGATGGCGGAGGAATAGGACGGGAAGATCACGTTCTCCCTCACAAATTCCTCAAAAGAACATTTCAACGCCGAGCAAACTCCACAAAACAACTTCGGTAGGCGGGCAGAGGACATCAGGCAACCAGAAAAGCAGACCATTGTCTTCAAAATCAGCATCCCCCCTCCCCACAGCGCGACTGAACTAGTGAGCCTAAAAACCAGCAAACAGAAGAAGTTAAACAGAGGGAACCACCTTGGAAGTGAGCCCACATGGCCCATAACATCAGAGAAGAGCCAGATATATTTTTAATTTTTTAATATTTTTAAAATCATTCTTTTTTTTTTTTGCCTTTTGCATTTTTTTTCTTTTTTTTCCGAGCTTTTTTTTAATTGTTAAATCATCTCTTTCTCCTCTAATTTTTATTTCTATAACCTAGTATTACTATTTTTAAAAAAAAAAGACTTTTTTTTTTTTTTAAGGCAAACACCATATATACTCTTTGGATGGTTGTTGGTGTTTTGTTTTGTTTTTTTTGTTTGTTTGTTTGTTTTTAATAATTCTTTTTTTCTTTCTTCCTTTTTCCTTCTGCTTTTCTTTAATATTGTATCTTTGAAAATCCAACCTCTACTCCAGATTTTTAATCTTTGTTGTCAATTTTGTACATTTAAAACCCAAACTTCACTACCCAAGTTTACCTGAGAGCAAGATTACTGGCTTGTCCACTCTCTCCTCCTCTGGCCTCTCCTTTTTCTCCACCAGGTGGCCTCTGTCTCTTTTCTCCCCATCTCTTCTCTATCCAACTCTGTGAATCTCTGTGTGTTCCAGACGGTAGAGAACACCTAAGGAACTGGTTACTGGCAGGATTTGTCTCTCTCCTACTCATTCCTCTCTCTTATCCTCCTGGTCACCTCTGTCTACTTCCTCCCTCTCCTCTTCCCCGTATAACTCTGTAAATACCTCTGAGCGGTCCAGACTATAGAGCGCACATAAGGAAGTGACTACTGGCTAGCTTGCTCTCTCCTCTCTTGATCTCACCGCATCTCATTCCAGTTACCTCTAATTACCCCCTCCATCTTCTCTTCTCCTTGTAACTCAGTGAACCTCTCTGAGTGTCCCTCAAGGTGGAGAAACTTTTCATCTTTAACCTAGATGTTTTATCATCGGTGCTGTATAGATGGAGAAGTCTAGAGGCTACTGTGAAAATAAAACTGAAAACCAGAAGCAGGAAGCTTAAACCCAAAGCCTGAAAACATTAGAGAACTCTTGAATTCAGGGAACATTAAGCAATAGGAGCTCATCAAAGCCTTCATACCTACACTGAAACCAAGCTCCACCCAAGGGCCAACAAGTTCCAAAACAAGACATACCACGCAAATTCTCCAGCAACACAGGAACACTCCCCTGAGCCTCAATATACAGGCAGCTCAAAATTATCCCAATACCTTTGATGTCTCATAACCCATTACGGGTCACTCCACTGCACTCCAGAGAGAAGAAACCCAGCTCCACCCACCAAAACTCCAACACAAGCCTCCCTAACCAGGAAACCTTGACAAACCACTGATAGAACCCCACCCAAAGTGAGGAAGCTCCATAATAAAGAGAACTCCACAAATTATCAGAATATAAAAGGCCACGCCAAACGCAGCAATATAACCAAGATGAAGAGACAGAGGAATACTCAGCAGGTAAAGGAACAGGAGAGTTGCCCACCAAATCAAACAAAAGAGGAAGAAGTAGGGAATCTACCGGAGAAGGAATTCCGAATATTGATAGTGAAAATGATCCAAAATCTTGAAATCAAAATGGAAACACAGATAAATAGCCTAGAGACAAGGATTGAGAAGATGCAAGAAAGGTTTAACAAGGACCTAGAAGAAATAAAAAGAGTCAAAATATAATGAATAACACAATAAATGAGATCAGAAACACTCTGGAGGCAACAAATAGCAGAATAACAGAGGCAGAAGATAGGATTAGTGAAATAGAAGATAGAATGGTAGAAATAAATGAATCAGAGAGGAAACAAGAAAAACGAATTAAAAGAAATGAGGACAATCTCAGAGACCTCCAGGACAATATGAAACGCTCCAACATTCGAATTATAGGAGTCCCAGAAGAAGAAGACAGAAAGAAAGATCATGAGAAAATCCTTGAGGAGATAATAGTTGAAAACTTCCCTAAAATGGGGAAGGAAATAATCACCCAAGTCCAAGAAACACAGAGAGTCCCAAATAGGATAAACCCAAGGCGAAACACCCCAAGACACATATTAATCAAATTAACAAAGATCAAACACAAAGAACAAATATTAAAAGCAGCAAGGGAAAAACAACAAATAACACACAAGGGGATTCCCATAAGGATAACAGCTGATCTGTCAATAGAAACTCTCCAGGCCAGGAGGGAATGGCAAGACATACTTAAAGTGATGAAAGACAATAACCTACAGCCCAGATTACTGTACCCAGCAAGGATCTCATTCAAATACGAAGGAGAAATCAAAAGCTTTACAGACAAGCAAAAGCTGAGAGAATTCAGCACCACCAAACCAGCTCTCCAACAAATTCTAAAGGATATCCTCTAGACAGGAAACACGAAAGGGTGTATAAACCCGAACCCAAAACAATAAAGTAAATGGCAACGGGATCATACTTATCAATAATTACCTTAAACGTAAATGGGTTGAACGCCCCAACCAAAAGACAAAGACTGGCCGAATGGATACAAAAACAAGACCCCTCTATATGCTGCTTACAAGAGACCCACCTCAAAACAAGGGACACATACAGACTGAAAGTGAAGGGCTGGAAAAAGATATACCACGCGAATAGAGACCAAAAGAAAGCAGGAGTGGCAATACTCATATCCGATAAAATAGACTTTAAAACAAAGGCTGTGAAAAGAGACAAAGAAGGCCACTACATAATGATCAAAGGAACAATCCAAGAAGAAGATATAACAATTATAAATATATATGCACCCAATATAGGAGCACCACAATATGTAAGACAAATGCTAACAAGTATGAAAGGGGAAATCAACAATAACACAATAATAGTGGGAGACTTTAATACCCCACTCACACCTATGGACAGATCAACTAAACAGAAAATTAACAAAGAAACGCAAACTTTAAATGATACATTGGATCAGTTAGACCTAATTGATATCTATAGGACATTTCACCCCAAAACAACGAATTTCACCTTTTTTCAAGTGCTCATGGAACCTTCTCCAGGATAGATCACATCCTGGGCCATAAATCTAAACTTGATAAATTCAAAAAATCGAAATCATTCCAAGCATCTTTTCTGACCATAATGCATTAAGATTAGATCTCAATTACAGGAGAAAAACTATTAAAAATTCCAACATATGGAGGTTGAACAACACACTTCTGAATAACCAACAAATCACAGAAGAAATCAAAAAGAAATCAAAATATGCATAGAAACTAATGAAAATGAAAACACAACAACCCAAAACCTGTGGGACACTATAAAAGCAGTGCTAAGAGGAAAGTTCATAGCAATACAGGCATACCTCAAGAAACAAGAAAAAAGTCAAATAAATAACCTAACTCTACAACTAAAGCAACTAGAAAAGGAAGAGTTGGAGAACCCCAGAGTGAGTAGAAGGAAAGAAATCTTAAAAATTAGGGCAGAAATAAATGCAAAAGAAACAAAAGAGACCATAGCAAAAATCAACAAAGCCAAAAGCTGGTTCTTTGAAAGGATAAATAAAATTGACAAACCATTAGCCAGACTCATCAAGAAGCAAAGAGAGAAAAATCAAATCAATAAAATTAGAAATGAAAATGGAGAGATCACAACAGACAACACAGAAATACAAAGGATCATAAGAGACTACTATCAGCAGTTGTATGCCAATAAAATGGACAACGTGGAAGAAATGGACAAATTCTTAGAAAAGTACAATTTTCCAAAACTGAACCAGGAAGAAATCGAAAATCTTAACAGACCCATCACAAGCACGGAAATTGATACTGTAATCAGAAATCTTCCAGCAAACAAAAGCCCAGGTCCAGATGGCTTCACAGCTGAATTCTACCAAAAATTTCGAGAAGAGCTAACACCTATCCTACTCAAACTCTTCCAGAAATTGCAGAGGAAGGTAAACTTCCAAACTCATTCTATGAGGCCACCATCACCCTAATACCAAAACCTGACAAAGATGTCACAAAAAAGAAAACTACAGGCCAATATCTCTGATGAACATAGATGCAAAAATCCTCAACAAAATTCTAGCAATCAGAATCCAACAACACATTAAAAAGATCATACACCATGACCAAGTGGGCTTTATCCCAGGGATGCAAGGATTCTTCAATATCCGCAAATCAATCAATGTAATTCACCACATTAACAAATTGAAAAATAAAAACCATATGATTATCTCAATAGATGCAGAGAAGGCCTTTGACAAAATTCAACATCCATTTATGATAAAAACTCTCCAGAAAGCAGGAATAGAAGGAACATACCTCAACATAATAAAAGCTATCTATGACAAACCCACAGCAAACATTATCCTCAATGGTGAAAAATTGAAAGCATTTCCCTAAAGTCAGGAACAAGACAAGGGTGTCCACTTTCACCGCTACTATTCAACATAGTTCTGGAAGTTTTGGCCACAGCAATCAGAGCAGAAAAAGAAATAAAAGGAATCCAAATCGGAAAAGAAGAAGTAAAACTCTCACTGTTTGCAGATGACATGATCCTCTACATGGAAAACCCTAAAGACTCCACCAGAAAATTACTAGAGATCATCAATGAATATAGTAAAGTTGCAGGATATAAAATCAACACACAGAAATCCCTTGCATTCCTATACACGAATAATGAGAAAGTAGAAAAAGAAATTAAGGAAACAATTCCATTCACCATTGCAACGAAAAGAATAAAATACTTAGGAATATATCTACCTAAAGAAACTAAAGACCTATATATAGAAAACTATAAAACACTGATGAAAGAAATCAAAGAGGACACTAATAGATGGAGAAATATACCATGTTCATGGATTGGAAGAATCAATATAGTAAAAATGAGTATACTACCCAAAGCAATTTACAAATTCAATGCAATCCCTATCAAGCTACCAGCCACATTTTTCACAGAACTAGAACAAATCATTTCAAGATTTGTATGGAAATACAAAAAACCTCGAATAGCCAAAGCAATCTTGAGAAAGAAGAATGGAACTGGAGGAATCAACTTGCCTGACTTCAGGCTCTACTACAAAGCCACAGTCATCAAGACAGTATGGTACTGGCACAAAGACAGACATATAGATCAATGGAACAAAACAGAAAGCCCAGAGATAAATCCACACACATATGGACACCTTATCTTTGACAAAGGAGGCAAGAATATACAATGGAGTAAAGACAATCTCTTTAACAAGTGGTGCTGGGAAAACTGGTCAACCACTTGTAAAAGAATGAAACTAGATCACTTTCTAACACCGCACACAAAAATAAACTCAAAATGGATTAAAGATCTAAATGTAAGATCAGAAACTATAAAACTCCTAGAGGAGAACATAGGCAAAACACTCTCAGACATAAATCACAGCAGGATCCTCTATGATCCACCTCCCAGAATTCTGGAAATAAAAGCAAAAATAAACAAATGGGATCTAATTAAAATTAAAAGCTTCTGCACAACAAAGGAAAATATAAGCAAGGTGAAAAGACAGCCTTCTGAATGGGAGAAAATAATAGCAAATGAAGCAACTGACAAACAACTAATCTCAAAAATATACAAGCAACTTCTGCAGCTCAACTCCAGAAAAATAAACGACCCAATCAAAAAATGGGCCAAAGAACTAAATAGACATTTCTCCAAAGAAGACATACGGATGGCTAACAAACACATGAAAAGATGCTCAACATCACTCATTATTAGAGAAATGCAAATCAAAACCACAATGAGGTACCACTTCACACCAGTCAGAATGGCTGCGATCCAAAAATCTGCAAGCAATAAATGCTGGCGAGGGGTGTGGAGAAAAGGGAACCCTCCTACACTGTTGGTGGGAATGCAAACTAGTACAGCCACTATGGAAAACAGTGTGGAGATTCCTTAAAAATTGCAAATAGATCTACCTTATGACCCAGCAATCCCGCTGCTGGGCATACACACCGAGGAAACCAGAATTGAAAGAGACACATGTACCCCAATGTTCATCGCAGCACTGTTTATAATAGCCAGGACATGGAAACAACCTAGATGTCCATCAGCAGATGAATGGATAAGAAAGCTGTGGTACATATACACAATGGAGTATTACTCAGCCGTTAAAAAGAATTCATTTGAATCAGTTCTGATGAGATGGATGAAACTGGAGCCGATTATACAGAGTGAAGTAAGCCAGAAAGAAAAACACCAATACAGTATACTAACACATATATATGGAATTTAGGAAGATGGCAATGACGACCCTGTATGCAAGACAGGGAAAGAGACACAGATGTGTATAACGGACTTTTGGACTCAGAGGGAGAGGGAGAGGGTGGGATGATTTGGGAGAATGACATTCTAACATGTATACTATCATGTGAATTGAATCGCCAGTCTATGTCTGACGCAGGATGCAGCATGCTTGGGGCTGGTGCATGGGGATGACCCAGAAAGATGTTATGGGGAGGGAGGTGGGAGGGGGGTTCATGTTTGGGAATGCATGTAAGAATTAAAGATTTTAAAATTTAAAAAAAAAAAAAAAAAAAAAAAAAAATAAATGTCATACTTGTTTTCATTCCTGAAACTTGGGGCTTTTCTTGACCTCCTGGAATGCAAATGCCTTCTGCCATCAAATGCATTCCATCTCACCCTGAATTGCCAGCTCTTTGGTCATGTTTTCTTCATGCATGTTTTGGCAAATTGACCCACTAGCTATTGGTCCAAAGAAAGCAATGGTTTAGTTAAATTAAAGTAGCTTATTGAGTACTTTGTGTACCTTCTCTCTAATCCTTCCTGTAATTTTGAGCATTATGATCTCTGTTTTGCAGAGGAGAAAACTGAGGCTCAATGAAATTAAGACTTGTGGCTTAAAAGGTACAAGGTCAGTATTTGGACATGAATCTGGTCTTGACCTCCATCTTTCCACTGGAGGTATGTGTGTGCTGAGACTTATATTCTCAACCCAAAGTTGCAGAGATTTAACAAATTACGTGTGGTAATTTTAGAACACTCATTTTTATCTGAAGGCTATTTTGTCCCGCACAGGACATTTGGCAATGTCTGGAGACAAACAGAGGGAGGGAATACTGCTAGCATCTAGTGGGTGGAGGCCAAGAATACTGCTAAACATCTTTCAATGTGTAGGACAGCCCGACAACAAAGAATTCAGTTGAGTTCAGTCGCTCAGTCGTGTCCAACTCTTTGCGACCCCACAGACTGCAGTACGCCAGGTCTCCCCATCCGTCACCAACTCTCAGAGTTTACTCAAACTCATGTCCATTGAGTCAATGATGCCATCCAACCATCTCATCCTCTGGCATCCCCTTCTCCTCCTGCCTTCAATCCTTCCCAGCATCAAGGTCTTTTCAAATGAGTCAGTTTTTCACATCAGGTGGCCAGAGTATTGGAGTTTCAGCTTCAGCTTCAGTCCTTCCATTGAATATTGAGGACTGATTTCCTTTAGGATGGACTGGTTGGATCTCCTCGCAGTCCAAGGGACTCTCAAGAGTCTTCTCCAACACCACAGTTCAAAAGCATTAATTCTTCGGCGCTCAGCTTTCTTCACAGTCCAACTCTCACGTCCATACATGACCACTGGAAAAACCATAGCTTTGACTAGACAGACCTTTGCATTACCTTGGCAAAGTAATGTCTCTGCTTTTTAATATGCTGTCTAGGTTGGTCATAACTTTTCTTCCAATGAGCAAGTCTCCTTTAATTTCATGGCTGCAGTCACCATCTGCAATGATTTTGGAGCCCAAATTATCTGGCCCCAAATATACCTGCTGTCCAGATTTTTGTGCATCATAATGTGTTTATTAAGCTGAAAAGTTAGAAGGAAATGGCAACCCACTCCACTATTCTTGCCTGGGAAATTGCATGGACAGAGGAGCCTGGCAGGCTCCTCACAGTCAGTGAGTTCCCAAAGAGTCAGACATGACTAAGCAACTGAACGCACAAGCTTAAAAGAGTGATAAATTGCATTTGAAGGGAGCAAAGAGGGATAGTTGAATAAATCAATACATTAAGAGTCAGAATATCTGTGTTCTGATCCCAAGTCCTCTGTTAAGTAGCCTCATAACTTTGTGAAAATAGACTCTCTAAACCTCAGTTAACCTGTGAGTAAATGGTGAAAATAGTATCTGTCTCATCAATTCATCTGCTAATCCATCAGATTTTTATTTATTACCCACTATGTTTCAGACTGTGTTAGACACTGAGTGTGTAGTAGGGAAGGGCTACCCTGGTGCCTCAGCGGTAAAGAATCTGCCTGCAACGCAGGAGATGTGGATTCAATCCCTGGGTTGGAAAGATCCCATGAAGGAAGGCTTGGCATGAATATTCCAGTATTCTTGCCCGGAGTTATCTCACGGACAGAGGAGTCTGGCAGGCTATAATCCATGGGGTTGCAAAGAGTTGCACAAAACTGAATGAGTGAGCATGCAAGTATGCAGCAGGGAACAAAATGGGCACCAACCCTACCTTCACATAAGTTAGTGGGAAACAGAGATAAGAACTATGAGACAATCTGGTAACCTAGAGATGGGATACATAATCTAGTCCTAGGCAGTGAGAGAAGTGAGAGGTAAACTGATAACTAGAGAACAAGAAGGTAGGCAAGCAAAAAATAAGGGAAGAAAGTAGAGTTCAATGTCTGCAAAAGCCCAGAAGTGAGAAAATACATGGGGTAATAAAAAACCTGAGAAATATCCAGTATGACTGAGTACAGCATTCAAAGGGAAGGAAGAGGCATGCCTGGGGAGGGAATTCCTGCTCAGTTCTTGGAAGATTTCATGGGCCAGGGTAAGGAATAGAAATTTCAGCCTGGGGCAGTGAGGGGAAAAATGAAAGGTTTTAAAAGCAAGGGGATGACATAGTTAGACTTGAGTTTTAGGAAGATCGTTCAGATTGCAGGAGGAAAATGGGTTTCTAATTATGCTTGGGACTAGGAGACCAGGTGGAGCTTGCTGCTGCTGTCCCAGCGCAGATCAGGGTGGCCTCAACTGGGGTAGAGGCAACAGGACTGACAGATGTGAATGCATTTAAGAAAAGATCAACCAGTTCCTGCTACTGAGGGCTTGATGAGATATCCCTGTCATAGAGCACAAGTTCCCAGAATGAGGCATGGCTGTCACTGCTGTCTAGAATCCGGAAGTATTGATAGGATTCTATGAGGAACTGTATCTTTGTCTCATTAATGTGAAGCCTTTGTGGTATGTGATTGGCAGGGCGTAGTCATATGCCTGCACTCAAACTGCAAGGGATTTGGGGAAAGTATGTATCTGGCTTCTCCCTGGGGAGAATGCCCTAAACTTAGGAAGGATGTTTAAGAAAGACAAATACTCCCTGCAGTACCAATGGAATGTGATTTGTTAGAACCTATTTAAAAGAAAATCTGAAAATATCTTTCAAATTAAAAACATTCTTCCTCTTACAAGCCCCACTTCTCAGAATCTATTCCATAGAAGTAAAATTACCCATACGTAGAGAATACATGCATAGAGATATTATAGGAGCAAAAATTCTGGCTATTCTTAGTGGCAAAAATTTTGTAACAAAGTGAGTTAGAGCTAAACCAATTGGGACTGGGAGACTATGAAAGGCTGAGAGATGTGCTAGGACACCTCAAATAGTAACCTGTCATATTTCACAAAAATCTGATTCATACCATCTTCTGGGAATGAGAGGAGGAGGGTTTTGGTTTTTTGCCCCTGACTCGCTCCTCCTTCTTCAACAGCCCTGTCCAGACCCAAATCACTGAATATTTTGCTCTTATTTTCTCTGAGCTTCACTCAGGAAGTGACCACGAGTTTTAGTTTATGCAGCTTCCCCCAGAGCTCTCATGCCTGCTCTTGGGTTCACCGTACATCACCCTTGGGCCAAGAAATTCTTTGTGACCTGTCCTGCAGGAAACAAGGTCTTCACAGAGAAGCCCCTGAAGTAATCCCTGGATCTGAGCTGAAACTTCTGCCTACAGTTCCTTGACTCTCTGGGTAACAGCTTGGTTATAACAGCTTTGTGGTCTTACTCTTCTTGGGCTGCTGTAACAAAATACGAAAGACTGATGGCTTAACAGAGATTTATTTTCTCAGAGCTCTGCAGCTTTCAGACCAAGGAGCCAGCAGATTCAGTTTCCTGTGAGGGCTCTCTCCCTGGCTTCTAGATGGCCAACCCTCACTGTGTCCTCACCTAGTTAAGAGAGGGAGTTCTAGTCTCTCTTTCTCTTCTGATAAGGACAGTGATTCCAGCACAGGGGCTCCACCCTCATGACCTCAGGTAAACTTCCTAAAGGTCCCATCTTCAAATACCATCACATGGGGAGTTAGGACTTCTGCATATAAATTTTGGAGGGATGCAAACATTCCCTTCCTAGCATGGCTTCTGAATGTAGTCATCAAGAACACAAACTTTGAGGTCCTGGTTCTGCCATTACCTGCAGTACTAACTTGAGCAAGTTAGTTAGCCTTTCTGTGCTCCAGTCTCATCTATAAAATGGATTAGGAACAGTATCTGTTTCATAAGGCTGTTATGAGGATCAATTGCTTAACGTATTTATATGTGTATTACATATAACACATGTAATGAGGCTTCCCTAGTAACTCAGATGGTAAAGAATCTGCCTGCAAAGCAGGAGGTGCAGGTTCAATCCATGGGTTGAGAAGATGCCCTGGAGAAGGGAATGGCAACTCGCTCCAGTATTCTTGCCTGGAAAATTCCATTGACAGAGGAGCTTGGCGTGCTACAGTCAACAGGGTCACAGAGTTGGACATGACTGAGCAACTAACACTTCCAGCATGGCTGTAGAGGGGTGCCTTAAATGTACAAAGATCAAAAATGTGTTTTTCATCATTCACTTCTCAATGTAGTTCAGTTCAGTTCAGTCGCTCAGTCGTGTCTGACTCTTTGCCACCCCATGAATCGCAGCACGCCAGGCCTCCCTGTCCATCACCGTCTCCCAGAGTTCACTCAGACTCACGTCCATCGAGTCCGTGATGCCATCCAGCCATCTCAATGTAGGTAGGTATTAAATTAGTATCTTCCCCCAAGTACTTAATCTGGTTGAAGTACTCTAGCAGCTTTCTTTCTCTCCCAACCTCTGGTTGATCGTTTTGTTTAAAAAACAAAGTTGTATTTATTATTAATACACAAGCAATATTATAGTAATGGTGATTCATAGGAGACACATGGCTAAACTTCTTGAGGGTGGGAGAGGAGGAATTTCAGTTCTCTAGATCCATTCCTAAACTGGAGGATGTTCTACTACCCCAATACTTTCTGTACTTGCAATGTTGCTATTTTCCATTTTCTAAAGCTCTATTTAACCATTGTAATTTGCGGCTTTCTTCAAAGCTAAGTATAGCACAAAACATAATAATGCAAACTGGCTCCTGCTGAGCTGAAATGAGTAGTGTTCTCTCCCCAAATTCTCTTGCGAGCTTTAATAACTTCTTGAATCTCTCTGTTATTTTCCAATATTGTATACCTGTTCCAGAAGTACTCATTTTGTCTTTGCTAAGCTGGCTTTCCTCTGCTGGAAAAATGATTCTGCTCCTGTCCTCTTACCACACCTCTGTTTTTTGGTTTTCAGCTCCCATTCTGGGGTTATAACCAATTTAGCAGTTGTTGATCATGGTAAGAAGCTATAATTGAGTCAGCACTGGAGATGGAATGACTTGTCAGAACATTTCATTTGCGAGAAACCACTTCTAGGACCCAGAGAATGAGCAGGAACGTCCATATGCATTATACTTGCTTGGGAAATAATAGAGGGGATTTCAATATGGAGTTAGTTTGGGTTATATTCCTTGACTCTGTGGAATACTCTTCCTTTTTTTTGTCTGTTTTAAAATTTAAGATTATCCTCTAACAGAGGCAGGAAAGTTCCCTGTCTGGGTTTAGGCCTGGACACTATGTTTAGACTGTAAGCTCTCACAAGGAGCAAAATATTAATACTCAGCTTGTCATGGGAACTCAGAAAACATGAATTCAAATCTACAGGCAGAAAGAAAGTGCTATGCTTAAAGAAACACTGGGTTGGTCAGTGGTGACCTTATGGCTGCTTTTATAAATAATGGGTAGCTATGTTTGATTCTATATTCAGATTCCTTCGAAAAGGAGAATGTTTGGACTTTAAAAAGTACCAGAGTGAAAACAGTAAGGAACTGGAGCTGAAGTTAGAATGAAAAGGGCGAGAGAGAACTGCCTCCTTTCTGGCATATGAGGGGCTCCAGAGTACTTTCTGGGAAAGGCTGAGATACTTTTCTACCCGCATTCCTTCTGGACTCAATTGCCCACAATTCCGTGAGAGGTCTGTGGTCTTCAGCAGCACCATGCCCTTGTTTGCTCTGCCTTAAGCATCTCTTCCCACAGGCGCACTCACTACCCCCACCCAGACCCCATTCAAATGATGTCAAGTCTTCTCCCAGCTAGGCTTAAATTCCCTTCTCCTCTGCATTCCCATTGCTCTCTGTTCATGCCTCTAGTACTTAACACACTCCAGTGTCCATACTTCTTTTAAAATCAGACCTAGAGTAATGGATTTAGGGAGAATAATTTATTTGGGAAGAGATCTTAGGAAGGACTGTGAGGGAGTAGGAAGTGGGACCAAGAAAGGAGAAAAGCGAATTAAAGGTGTTTTAACGGGCAGGTTATTGCTGTGAACATCTGGCCTCAGTTCCATTGGGGACCTCCTGAGAGATTGAGTGACATGGGCTCAAAAAGTTTCCTACTGAAAGGCAAGGAACTGCCACTCTCACTGGATGAAAATTGTCCTGGAAATCAAAACCACAATGAGGTACCACTTCACACCAGTCAGAATGTCTGCAATCCAAAAATCTGCAAGCAATAAATGCTGGAGAGGGTGTGGAGAAAAGGGAACCCTCCCACACTGTTGGTGGGAATGCAAACTAGTCCAGCCACTTTGGAGAACAGTGTGGAGATTCCTTAAAAAATTGCAAATAGAACTACCGTATGACCCAGCAATCCCACAGCTGGGCATACACACCGAGGAAACCAGAATTGAAAGAGACACATGTACCCCAATATTCATCGCAGCACTGTTTATAATAGCCAGGACATAGAAAAAACCTAGATGTCCATCAGCAGATGAATGGATAAGAAAGCTGAGGTACATATACACAATGGAGTATTACTCAGCCGTTAAAAAGAATACATTTGAATCAGTTCTGTTGAGATGGATAAAACTGGAGCCAATTATACAGAGTGAAGTAAGCCAGAAAGAAAAACACCAATACAGTATACTAACACATATATATGGAATTTAGAAAGATGGCAATGATGACCCTGTATGCAAGACAGCAAAAAAGACACAGATGTGTATAGTGGACTTTTGGACTCAGAGGGAGAGGGAGAGGGTGGGATAATTTGGGAGAATGGCATTGAAACATGTATACTATCATGTAAGAATCGAATCACCAGTCTATGTCCAATGCACGATACAGCATGCTTGGGGCTGGTGCATGGGGATGACCCAGAGGGATGTTGTGGGGAGGGAGGTGGGAGGGGGGTTCATGTTTGGGATCGCATGTACACCTGTGGTGGATTCATGTCAATGTATGGCAAAACCAATACAGTATTGTAAAGTAAAATAAAGTAAAAATTAAAATTTAAAAAAAAAAAAGAAAATTGTCCTGGAGGTGTTATTTCTCTGACAATTCCAGTCTGCCTCCAAGGGGCTGAGCTACTCTGAGGTTAAAGAATGCCTTTATGTGGCGAGATGCCATAACTCCTGGTGGAACTATCCAGAGTGGAAGAAGGGGGAAGCTGAGGGGATATGGACTTGGCAAGGACAGCCTGCTACAATGATTGACAGTTGTGTAAGCTTTTGGAAGGCAGGATATGAACTGCACTCATCTTTACACACCCAAAATATCCAACATGCAGCTTTGTACCTAGTCGGTGCTTACTTACTGTTAAATAAATGAGGTTAATTAACATAAAACATATCAAATGAACCAATGATGCATTCAACTAATATATAGTGAAATACTAACTATGCACCAGAGTAATCAGTCAGGCCCTGTCCCTGCTCTTGGGGGGAGCTGACAGTCTCACAGAAATGACAGGCAACAAATAGTTACAATGAGGTTGATAAGTATTATTGTTGGACATCATCAGTGTACTTATCACTCATTGGTACCCCCTCTCACTGGTATCACCCATTGGTACAAAACCTATCATTTGAATCTCAGCAGGTTAGATTTTTATCTTCTAAGTTTATTTTTCAGATGGAGAGTAGGAAGAGAGATTAACTTTAATGAAGTTATTTCAATGTGATTTCACATTCTGGATTGATGGCCTTGGATTTGGATTGTAAACAGACATAAAAGGACATGATACATGGAAATGTAGAAATACAACTTCCTGATTCCTTTCTGGTTTTTACTTGAAAACTGATCTGTTAAAATAGCTAAGTAGATTCTTGATTCAAGAAACCAGAGGAAAAAGGGTATATATATTCTTGCCTTGCCTGATAAATAATGCTCAGTGAGTGCTGAAAAGAAGCTCAAAAAGAAAGAAAAAAGTGCCCCCCAAAGTGGGCTTGTCTGTTTCGCTTTCAGTTTGAGATGAGGAGGCTAAACAATATAACCAACAAAACTTTTGACTATAGCACTTCAGTTTTCTAGAACTTTAAAAAATAATGCCTTTCAGTTTCCAATCTGGTGTGTAAGAGACTTGGTGTTTACTCAAATGAACTAAAAACTTATGTGCACAGATGTGTATGGCAGCTTAATTCATAACCTCCCAGACTTGGAAGCAGCCAAGGTGTCTTTCAGTAGATGAACAGATACACAACTGTGGTACCTTCAGATTATGAAATATTGTTCAATGCTAAAATGAAATGAGCTATCAAGTTATGAGACGATGCAAAGGAAACAAACAAATACTGCTCCATGAAAGAAGCCGATCTGAAAAGACTTTATATTGTATGACTTCAGTGATATGATTTTCTGGGAAAGGTAAAACTATGGAGACAATATAAGAAAAAGGTCAGTGGTTTTCAGGGTCTCTTCCTTTCAGGGAAGGAAGAGATGATAGGAAGAGCCCAGAGGATTTTTAGGGGAGTAAAACTATTCTGTATGATATTACAATGGCGGAGTTAGATACCTGTCATTAAAAATGTGTCAAAACCCACAGAATGTAACATCACAAGTGAACCCTAATGCAAACTATGGATTTAAGGAGAAATGCACTTAATATGCCAGCAAATTTGGAAAACTCAGCAGTGGCCACAGGACTGGAAAAGGTCAGTTTTCATTCCAGTCCCAAAGAAAGGCAATGCCAAAGAATGCTCAAACTACCGCACAATTGCACTCATCTCACATGCTAGTAAAGTAATGCTCAAAATTCTCCAAGCCAGGCTTCAGCAATATGTGAACCATGAACTTCCAGATGATCAAGCTGGGTTTAGAAAAAGCAGAGGAACCAGAGATCAAATTGCCAACATCTGCTGGATCATGGAAAAAGCAAGAGAGTTCCAGAAAAACATCTATTTCTGCTTTATTGACAATGCCAAAGCCTTTGACTGTGTGGATCACAATAAACTGGAAAATTCTGAAAGAGATGGGAATACCAGACCCCCTGACCTGCCTGTTGAGAAACCTATATGCAGGTCAGGAAGCAACAGTTGCAGCTGGACATGGAACAACAGACTGGTTCCAAATAGGAGAAGGAGTCCTTCAAGGCTGTATATTGTCACCCTGTATATTTAACTTCTATGCAGAGTCCATCATGAGAAACGCTGGGCTGGAAGAAGCACAAGCTGGAATCAAGATTGCTGGGGGAAATATCAATAACTTCAGATATGCAGATGACATCACCCTTATGGCAGAAAGTTGAAAAGTGAAAGTGAAAGTGAAGTCGCTCAGTTGTGTCCGACTCTTTGCGACCCCATGGACACCAGGCTCCTCGTCCATGGGATTTTCTAGGCAAGAGTACTAGAGTGGATTGCCTTTTCCTTCTCCAGGGAACTTCCCGACCCAGGGATTGAAGCCGGGTCTCCCGCATTGTAGACAGACACTTTACCGTCTGAGCCACAAATAAAAAGCCTCTTGATGAAAGTGAAAGAGGAGAGTGAAAAAGTTGGCCTAAAGCTCAACATTCAGAAAATGAAGATCATGGCATCTGGTCCCATCACTTCATGGGAAATAGATGGGGAAACAATGGAAACAGTGTCAGACTTTATTTGGGGGGGGCTCCAAAATCACTGCAGATGGTGATTGCAGCCATGAAATTAAAAGATGCTTACTCCTTGGAAGGAAAGTTATGACCAACCTAGATAGCATATTGAAAAGCAGAGACATTACTTTGCCAACGAAGGTCCATCTGGTCAAGGCTATGGTTTTTCCAGTGGTCATGTGTGGATATGAGAGTTGGATTGTGAAGAAAGCTGAGCACCGAGGAACTGACGGTTTTGAACTGTGGTGTTGGAGAAGACTCTTGAGAGTCCCTTGGACTGCAAGGAGATCCAACCAGTCCATCCTAAAGGAGATCCATTCCTTCCAATGAACACCCAGGACTGATGCTGAAGCTGAAACTCCAGTACTTTGGCCACCTCACGCAAAGAGTTGACTCATTGGAAAAGATCCTGATGCTGGGAGGGGGGCAGGAGGAGAAGGGGACGACAGAGGATGAGATGGCTGGATGGCATCACTGACTCAATGGACGTGAGTTTGAGTGAAGTCCAGGAGTTGGTGATGGACAGGGAGGCCTGACGTGCTGCGATTCATGGGGTCGCAAAGAGTCGGACACGACTGAACTGAACTGATGTTTTACTGCAAGTTCACTGATGGCAACAAAGGTAACACTAGTTTGGGATGTGATTGGTGGGGAGGCTGTGCATGTGTGGGGCTAGGGAGTATATGGAAGCTCTGTACTGTCTGCTCAATTTTGCTGTGAACCTAAAACTGCTCTAAAAATAAATTTTATTAATTATATATCATTGAACTATTAGAAACACAAGCCTACATTTTACAAAATTAAAAGAATGTTTTTTTTTCTTTTTGAGTCATGGTACAACTAATTAACTTTTGGGTGACATAATTTGACATGAGAATTCATGGTGCTTTTTACATTTATATTTAAACTAAATATAATTCAATAAAATACTTATTATGGATTCTACTGCCACTCACATTGACAAGAACTATTGAGAAATATTAATCTTAAAATACATAGTTCAGAGATGCTAGATCATCTTTATTCATGAAATTATGTTCCCAGAAACAGTCTAGATTTCATTTACACAATTTGTGCTTCCCTGCATCTCATTCCCACATTTGTATTCTCTGCCCCCCTTCTTAAGCATAAGGGCTCCACATAATGGGACATGATTTGCAGCTCAGAGTATACATATTGGTGGGTAATTGTTAAACTATCATATATTATTCTAAATACCAATGATAACTATTTTAACAGCCTTATCTATCAAAAAAAGAAATTTTATCCACAGGGAGGTTAGGCAACTGAATGGTTATTTTGTATCAGGCTCTGTAAGAATAAAAGAATGCAGTGAATATGGGGGCCAGCTCTCACCTAACTTTTTCTTAGAGTAAGAGATCATTGCATTAGTTCTGATGTCTTCTCCTATAACTTACCCCGAATAACACACGCATCTTTAAGTGGAATCACCAAGACTTTTGTTTTTGTTTATCTTTTCTCTCATTACTTTGTTTTTGATGAGCATGCATTAAGGATGTAATAAAAAACCTCTTTAAAGAGGCAGAGTTTTTAATTTGTTGTTTGAAAAGCTTCGAATGGGGCATTTTACTCAGGAATTCTTAACAACTTTTGCTCCATGCTGCCCTTTGGCAATGTGGGGAAGGCTATGGATACCTTCACAGAGTTAGAACTGGAAGAGGAAATGTTTACTGATTTTAATAGAATGTAAGCCTGGGAAAAAAGTGAAAGTGAAATGAAAGTTACTCAGTCATGTCTAACTCTATGCAACCCCATGGACTATACAATCCATGGAATTCTCCAGATCAGAATACTGGAGTGGGTAGCCTTCCCAGGTCTCCAACACTGCAGGCAGATTCTTTACCAGCTGAGCCACAAGGGAAGCCTGGGGTCACACCCTAAGCTGAGTCAGGACAATGAATGAATGAATCACAAACAAGGGAAAGAAAACTGGCACAGGATTTTCCTGGAGCTCATGGAAAGCTTCTGATGGAATCCCTGCTGCTTTCTTACAGCAAGTGCTTTTTGAGGTAGCCAAGCTTATCTTTTTCATCATATGCACATTCCAATCAAGACGTTTTAAAATATGAAACGTCCCCATTTTCCATAAGGCTGGTTTAATTGCAGACATTCACAGAAGAGAGGTTAGACCCTGACAGATGACATTGCTCCAAGTGCATCATCCCTCACCCTTGGGGTCGGCACAGGACTCCAAGCTGAGCATCATCAAAGGCCCTGCCAGAGGCTCTGTCTTAAGTACATCAGAATGACCTGGCCCTGATATTTGGTGGTGCCCTAGGGTATCTAGGGGCAAGACAGGAATTCACAATGAGAAGGTTACATGTGGTCTGTGTGGAGATCCTTTCAATTAAAGCTTTTAACGTTTTTTCACAAGCAACCCCTAGGGATTCAGTCATTCTTATCACTAGCTTTGATGGATGTCAGGCTAATGCAGCAAATGGCTCATCCAGCTTGCTTGCAGATACCAGCAAATTCAGATCGTCTACCTTCTCTGGAAAGCTCCTCATGCTTCTGATAGGGACATAGGTCAAGAAGCTTTAAGAAATGTTGATTTTTACTTAAATAGGTGCATAAATGCTGTTTTCAGCAGAAATTATTCCTGTGGCTTGTTTTTGTCAGAATAATGTTCACAGCCTGGTATCAGGAGCAGAATGGTCCAGCTATTTATTGTGTGACTCTAGACAAATCACTTAACTTCTCAAAACCCACTTCTTCTCACATCTGCAATGGGGTAAAATACCTGGCTCATAGTTCTCATTCTGATTCAAAGGAGGGTCCTAGTTGGTACCAAAGTCATTATTCATGAGTCTAACTCTAAGGAGCTGTTATGTATGAGTAGAGTTGTCTGTGTCTGTATGTGCACATGTGTGTTAAATATTAATACATATCCATCCATCTATCTATACACACATACATATACATGAGCCAACATATAAGAACTGAAAAATCGCATACAAAAATGAAATATTTCCTGTTTTTTTTTAAAGTAAAATCATAACATTTGGCAACATTAGGGTAAGTGGCAACGGCTCCCTGAGCTATGGCAAGTATTACAGTCCTCAGTTCCTGGACCACATCCCTGCCTCTGCGGCCTGCTCTTTGGTCATTTGACTGTACCATATCCCATCTGCACCCCACTGCCCCCCCACCTTCTACTGCAGGTCTGGTGGCAAGAACTCTTCAGAAAGGCAGAGGCAAACTCCAGTTTGAATAGACTGGGGATGTGTATTTACTTTTGTTTGTTTGTTTTAATGTTTTTATTGAAAAGACTATAGAATAAAAAAGAGCAGTGACCATTTAAATCAAACTTTAACTTTACAATTATAAAAATATAACCAAAACTTCAGTTTCTTTTATACATTTTTCTATAAACTTAATGCCAAACTATAAATGATGCTTGTACACTATGATGTGAGCACAGCAACCAAAGTTTAAGTTTTTAAAGTATTGATCTTTCCCTTAACAGAACATGATACATTTTCCCAACTTAACTCTAGTCTCACGATACACTCCAACACTAAAAAACAAATTACGTCTTAACTGGCTTAATCTAGACTTTAACGTAGGTTATAGTCAGTTTTCTTTTTCCCCAAACAAGCTAGATAAATATAATACAAGCTAATATTAAAGTGTGTTTTATGGCTCAAGTCAAATTACAGTACTATGCTGCTCATTATGTATTTAACAAAAGCAAATTGCTTCAAGTGAGTCCAGTTTAACCCAAACAATGAGTGATATAAAACATGTGGAATAATTATGGGAAGCCAAACCTTACAGTTATAAAAGCTGATTTGTATCAATCAAAGCCCGCTAATGATAGACCTCCTTCGTCTCTCAGTTTGGTTAGTTAAACTTAGAAGAGAGGGATTCCAGAGGAGATGAGTCAGCTTTTTAAATTAAAAACTATTTCCAGCCTAACCCTATTCAAGAAAGTCCTCTGCCTTTCTCCAGAGCTGCCAAACTGAGCAGATGGTGTTGCTGGAGGTGAGGATGAAACAATGGGTCTGAGGGCGTATTTCAGCCATGACAGTGCTTCTCCATCCTTAGGGATCGTGTTGGTAATTTGTGAGACTTTTGTTTTGGTTGTCACATGACTGGAAGGTCCCACTTGCCTTCAGCGGGTAGGGCTAGGATAGAAGATGCCCTGTAGTGCTCAGGAAAATGACCCACAATGAAGGGTTTGCCATATCCCCCATAACTTTCATGTATTCTGCCAGATATTCACACAGGTGAAAAACATAACTGTCTTAACTGGAACCCAACTCCACTGTACACACACAGTGTCCTCAAATGGCTCTAATAAGCACCCACTTTTCTAGGAGCTCAGGTACTGTGTAAATTGAGGGAAGAGTGTACTTTCTTTGCTCAGAGGTTTACCAAGTACTGATCTCCATTTCAGAAACTACCCGAAAGCATCACTGTTCAATGCATTTAGGGTGACAGTTCAACCAACTGAGTCAGTCGGCTGATATAGATACTTTATTCAGGGTGTTTTTACCTATAGCAGTGAATATCTGATTACTTAATTAAGGATACTGTAGAGAAAAATTTGGGTTTCCTTAGGTGGTGCTAGTGGTAAAGAACCCACCTGCTAATGTGGGAGACATAAGAGACATGGATTCAATTTCTGGGTTGGGAAGGTCCCCTGGAGGAAGGCACAGCAACTCACTCCAGGATTCTTGCCTGGAGAATCCCATGGACAGAGGAGCCTGGCAGGCTACAGTGCATAGGTTCGCAAACAAAGAGTCAGACACAACTGAAGTAACTTAGCAGGCAGGCAAAGAAAAATTTGTACTTCAGTGAAAAGCTGTGTACTATGTATACCACACCCCTCTGGGTTATCTGATTTTGTGGGAATGATTCTACAACTCGGTAAATTGTAGATAAGTGATAACAATGTAAGATAATATTTGTCTATAGACATCTGAGTTCTGTGGTTTCTGGTAGAGGTTCAATTATCCTCTCTTTTCCACTGCTGAAGAAACTAGCTTTGCCTTCATTTACATATCATTTCAATATTCCTAATTTATAAATATATCCATTTTTTGGCTTCTCTCTTGAATGGGTTATAACATTTGCCTGGTTCCTTATTATGAGGTAATTGCCATAAATACATTTTATATCTCAGTGAGGGTCATGATTTTACTGGTTTGTTTTTTAAATTATCTTTCATCAGTTGTCATGTCTGAGTATTTGCAAATTGAGAGACATGTCTTATTGAGGCTTCCTTTCCCTTTGGTTCTCCTTTTATAACAAGGTGTTTTTATTTTTTTAAATGTGTAATACATAAATTTCATTTCAAGATAACAAAAAGGGCATTCAAATACTTGTTATAAAAGGGAGCATGAGGTCTGAAAGGGTTGCAGTCATAGATTCCATCAGAAATTCTCTGAACAAGCCCACATATGTTACTGATTAACTGAGGCATTATTTTTTGTCAGACAGAAAGTTCTAGAGCTCCAAGCTACTTACAGAGGGCACTAAGCTATAAATTGTTTTGGGAACCAGTCTCCTTCCCCCCAGCTCCAGCTTGGTTAAATAGGACAGGTATAAAGTAGCCTTTTATGGGTACCACTGACCCAAGTTTCTCTTTTCAATACTTTGCCCCAGATCATCAAAAGCCAAGAGTATTCCAGACAAACTTCATTGTCTGACTCTCTTGGGTAATATCAAGAAAACATAAAGTAAAAGAAGGCACTTTCCCTTATTCCCCCTTCCTTGATCCATAGTTTTTCATCCCAAGATAAACACCCCATGAGTACTCATTCCCCATATCACCTCTAGGGAATCCTGATTCTGACTTGCAGTGCTGCAGTAAGTCTTAGGTCCAACTCCTATAATACATGTATCTGTTGTCACATTTTAAAGTCCAGAAAGGGTGGAATTTCAGGCTGAAATTTCTTTAAGCTCAGAAAGAAACAGTGAAGTGGCTCACCTATCTTGATGCCATAAATTTCACCCCTAGCTGCTGACTGAGAATGTCTTCTGCTGACAATGATGAAAGAAAAAGAAAAAATCCACTCCTGGTTGTTTACTACTAAGATATGCTTATTTCAAGACATCATTTTTCCTTTTATTAAGTAAACACTTATCTCCAAAAAAGTACAGAAGAGCTAGGCAAATAAAAATAAACTTTAGAAAATTTATAAGCCTGGTTTATATATTGCTTTATTTAGAGGATAAGTCGCACATGTTTTTTTTCTTCCACCTACTAAAAGGAACATGTATAATAAATGAAACTAAGCTTGGCAGGAAATCCATCAATAAGGTTAATTTAAAGTGTAGGCAGGATGCAGATCTCCATATGGATATCAAGGGGTTTGTTCTTGTTTCAAAACCAATTGACTTCTAGACATCTGAGTATGCCTCTCTGAAGAACCACCAAATAGAAGGAAATTCCAGCAACTTAGACATCTACATCCTGATGATATGTTCTCTGAAAATTCATGTTTTGGATTGCCTAAAATTAAGAACAAGGCTTAGGCTAGAAATGGGGCCTTTTGCTGCAAGCAGGCACTCAGGACCTGGGCTGCAGGGTTGAAAATCTGGCACCATCACTCACAAGCTCTATGACTTTGAGGGAGATACATAAATATCCTGGGCCACAATTGCCTCATTTGTAAAATGATAGCATACAATGCTGTATAATATCATATATAGTATATATGTTTGAAATGACTACTGGAATCCATGAAAAAATTATTAGCATTGGCTGGGCATTATAACATTTAAGACAGTTTTTAAAAATAATCATAATTTGTGAGGGGAGATATGTGTAGAAATATAAAAGAACAACTCCTCCAAAGGGGACATAAGGACATAAGATAAGACCTCAGGAAATGGTAGAAATAATTTGTTTTTCAGCATGAGCAAACTTGGTTCTCTGTAGAACTTTAGTAAAGTTCTATCTTCTTGACCTAAGTCCTCAACCAAAGAGGACTTAGGACCAGAGAGGACTCTGACCTTTACTAGGTAAAAGACAGCTTTCTTGCTCATCCTATTGGGATTAAGTGTGTGCATAAAACATGAAAAACAAGAAACTTGGGAAATGAAATCTTAAATTTTTTCAGTAGTAAGACATTGCCTAACTCCTTAATTTTTTAGTCTCCAAAATGAGGGCTTCCCTAGTGACTCAGCTGGTAAGGAATCTGCCTGCAATGCAGGAGATCTGGGTTCAATCCCTGTGTTGGAAAGATTCCTGGAGAAAGGAATGGCTACCCACTCCAGTATTCTGACCTGGAGAATTCCATGGACTCTATAGTCTCAGTTCAGTTCAGTTTAGTTCATTTCAGTCTCTCAGTCGTGTCTGACTCTGCAACCCCATGAATCGCAGCACGCTAGGCACCCTGTCCATCACCATCTCCCGGAGTTCACTCAAACTAACATCTATCGAGTCAGTGATATCATCCAGCCATCTCATCCTCTGTCGTCCCCTTCTCCTCCTGCCTCCAATCCCTCACAGCATCAGAGTATTTTCCAATGAGTCAGCTCTTCACATGAGGTGGCCAAAGTACTGGAGTTTCAGCTTTAGCATCATTCCTTCCAAAAGAAATCCCAGGGCTGATCTCCTTCAGAATGGACTGGTTGGATCTCCTTGCAGTCCAAGGGACTCTCAAGAGTCTTCTCCAGCACCACAGTTCAAAGCATCAATTCTTCGGCACTCTGCCTTCTTCACAGTCCAACTCTCACATCCATGCATGACTAGTGGAAAACCATAGCCTTGACTAGACAGACCTTAGTCGGCAAAGTAATATCTCTGCTTTTGAATATATTGTCTAGGTTGGTCATAACTTTTCTTCCAAGGAGTAAGCGTCTTTTAATTTCATGGCTGCAGTCACCATCTGCAGTGATTTTGGAGCCCCAAAAAATAAAGTCTGACACTGTTTGCACTGTTTCCCCATCTATTCCCCATGAAGTGATAGGATCAGATGCCATGATCTTCGTTTTCTGAATGTTGAGCTTTAAGCCACCCTTTTCACTCTCCTCTTTCACTTTCATCAAGAGGCTTTTCAGTTCCTCTTCACTTTCTGCCATAAGGGTGGTGTCATCTGCATATCTGAGGTTATTGATATTTCTCCCAGCAATCTTGACTCCAGCTTGTGCTTCTTCTAGCCCAGCGTTTCTCATGATGTACTCTGCATAGAAGTTAAATAAGCAGGGTGACAATATGAAGCCTTGATGGACTCCTTTTCCTATTTGGAACCAGTCTGTTGTTCCATGTCCAGTTCTAACTGTTGCTTCCTGACCTGCATACAGATTTCTCAAGAGGCAGGTCAGGTGGTCTGTATTCCCATCTCTCTCAGAATTTTCCACAGTTTATTGTGATCCACACAGTCAAAGGCTTTGGCATAGTCAATGAAGCAGAAATAGATGTTTTTCTGGAACTCTCTTGCTTTTTCCATGATCCGGCAGATGTTGGCAATTTGATCTCTGATTCCTCTGCCTTTTCTAAAACCAGCTTGAACATTAAGAAGTTCACAGTTCACGTATTGCTGAAGCCTGGCTTGGAGAATTTTGAGCATTACTTTACTAGCATGTGAGATGAGTCCAATTGTGCGGTAGTTTGAGCATTATTTGGCATTGCCTTTCACAAGAGAAGACTCTACACATGGACATCACCAGATGGTCAACACCAAAATCAGATTGATTATATTCTTTACAGCCAAAGATGGAGAAGCTCTATACAGTCAACAAAAACAAGACCGGGAGCTGACTGTGGCTCAGATCATCAACTCCGTATTACCAAATTCAGACTCAAATTGAAGAAAGTAGGGAAAACCGCTAGACCATTCAGGTATGACCTAAATCAAATCCCTTATGAGTATACAGTGGAAGTGAGAAATAGATTTAAGGGCCTAGATCTGATAGATAGAGTGCCTGATGAACTATACAATGAGGTTCATGACATTGTACAGGAGACAGGGATCAAGACCATCCCCATGGAAAAGAAATGCAAAAAAGCAAAATGGCTGTCTGGGGAGGCCTTACAAATAGCTGTGAAAAGAAGAGACGCAAAAAGCCAAGGAGAAAAGGAAAGATGTAAGCATCTGAATGCAAAATTCCAAAGAATAGCAAGAAGAGATAAGAAAGACTTCCTCAGTGATCAATGCAAAGAAATAGAGGAAAAGAACAGAATGGGAAAGGCTAGAGATCTCTTCAAGAAAATTAGAGATACCAAGAGAACATTTCATGCAACGGCTCGATAAAGGACAGAAATGGTCTGGACCTAACAGAAGCAGAAGATATTAAGAAAAGGTGGCAAGAATACACAGAACTGTACAAAAAAGATCTTCACGACCCAGATAATCATGATGATGTGATCACTAATCTAGAGCCAGACATCCTGGAATGTGAAGTCAAGTGGGGCTTGGAAAGCATTGCTATGAACAAAGCTAGTGGAGGTGATGGAATTCCAGTTGAGCTATTTCAAATCCTGAAAGATGATGCTGTGAAAGTGCTGCACTCAACATGCCAGCAAATTTGGAAAACTCAGCAGTGGCCACAGGGCTGGAAAATATCAGTTTTCATTCCAATTCCAAAGAACGGCAATGCCAAAGAATGCTCAAACTGTATAGTCTGTGGACTCACAAAGAGTCAGACACGACTTAGAGACTTTCACTTCCACTTTCAAAATGAAGAGCATTAAAGTCAGAGCACTAAGGCAAGGAAAAGAAATAAAAGGCATCTAAATTAAAAAGGAAGAAATAAAATAATCTCTTAACAGATGACATGATCTAACATATACAAAGCCCTAAACATTTTACACACACACACAAACTGTTAGAACTAATGAACAAATTTGTCAAAGTTGAAGGATACAAAATCAAGACACAAAAATCAGTTGTGTGTCTGTACACTAACAATTACTTAAGAAACAATTCTGTTTATAATAGCATCAGAAAGAATAAAATACTTAGGAATAAACCTAACCAATGAGGCAAAATACTTGTACATTGAAAATTAAAGAATATTTCTGAAAAAATGAAAGACACAAACAAATGGAAAGCTATCCCATGTTCATTGATTGGAAACAATATTTTAAGATGGCTACATCACCCAAAGCAATCTATGGATTCAACACAATCCCTGTCAAAATTTCAGCTACATATTTTGTAGAAATAAACTTATCCTAATGTAATCTCATATGCAATCTCAAAGGATCCCAGTAGTCAAAAAATTTTGAGAAAGAATAACCAAGTTGAAGGACTCATGTTTCCTGATTTTGAAATATATTATGAAGCTACAGCAATCAAATAGTTTGGTACTGGATAAAGACAGACAGATAGACTAATAGAATAGAGCAGACAGCTAGGAAATAAAGCTTTGCATATACGGTCAAATGACTTTTGACAATAGTGCCAAAAGGTGTCCTCTTCCCAATGGGAAAGGACAGTCTCTTCAGCAAATATTATTGGAAAAACTGGATATTCACATGCAAAATAGTGAAACTGGATCTGTATCTTACATGATACAGAAAAACTAACTCAATATAAGACATAAAGCTATAAAACTGAGGGAAAATCATAGGAAGTTTCCATGACATTGGATTGACAGTGATTTCTTGACTATGACACAAAAAGCACAGGAAACAAAAGGAAAAATAGACAAATGGGACTACCTCAAATTTTAAAACTTTTATGTATCAGAGAACATGATCAACATAGTGAAATGGCAACCTGAAGAATGGAAGAAAGTATGTGCAGGTCACATTAACTCCTAGTTAGGAGTTAGTATCCAGAATATATAAAGACCTCCTACAGTTCAGCAACAAAACACCAGATAGCCTGTTTTTAAAACATGGTAAGAACTTGAATAGTTGTTTCTCCAAAGATGGGATGTAAGTGGGCCGCAAGCATATGGAAAGATGCTCAGTATTAATAATCATCAGAGAAATGCAAATCAAAGCCACAGTGAGATGTCACCTCACACCCCCTAGGACAGGTACTGTATGAAAGGAGGGAGGGAGGAAGGAGGGGAGAAAAAAAAAGAAAAAGGAAGTGTTGATCCTCATGTGAACACATTAGAACACTTGTACACTGTTGGTGGGATTGCAAAAGGGTGCAGCAACTATGGAAAACAGTATGGAGGCTTCAAAAAGTTAAAAAATACTACTACCATGTGATTTAGCAATCCTACTTCTGGTCATACATCAAAAACTGAAAATGGAGTCTTGAAGAGAGATTTTTCACACTCCCGTTCATAGAAGCACTCTTCACAATAGCCAAGAGGTAGAATCAAACCAAACATCCCTCGACAGATATGTATATATGTTATATACATATGTTATATACATATAATGGCATATTATTCAACTTTAAAAAGGAAGGAAATCATGCCACATGCTACAGAATGGATGAATACTGGGGTCCAGCCCCGGCTGGATCCAGGGTATCCGAAGCGTGGACGGCGAGGCGAGAGAGATATATAGATGTAGAGAGAAAAAAGGAAAGAAATTGCAGTTAAGATAATAGAGGAGAGAAAGAGGCTCATATTCCTTGGTTTATGCAGAAAGCCAATAAAGCCCCAGACAAGGGGCTTGCACTATTCACGTAGGCCACAGGTGCCCTCTTGAATAGCAGAAGGTGCCCCACCTTGGGCTCCCTCTCACATGGGTCTTAGAAGCCTGGGCAGGAAAGTGAACCCAGAGGGCCCCTACGATCCAGGGAGTCAGCCTGAAAATAAAGAGAAAGAAAGACATGGGGAGACCAAGCTTCAGTGAATGAGGCCCAAAACTATTTTCCAGGGGAGCTTATATATCTTGAGCTGTACATAGAGAATAATAGAATATGCAGAGTCATGCAGGGTCAGCAGTCCTGCCCCTTATCGAGACCAGGCTTTCTCTCAGTCTCGAGACTGAGCATCTTTCCATATGCTTGCTGACCATTTACATCCCATCTTTGGAGAAACAACTATTCAAGTTTTTTTACATGTTTTAAAAACAGGCTATCTCATGTTTTGTTGCTGAACTGTAGGAGGTCTTTATATATTCTGGATACTAACTTCTAACCAGGAGTTAACGTGACCTGCAAATACTTTCTTCCATTCTTCAGGTTGCCATTTCACTTTCTGCATACATTTCCATATGCAAAAGTTTTACATGATTTACATCATCTTCTGGCCAGGAGGCCTGCTAACATTTTATGACCCTTCTTTCTGATAAAGGTTGCTGCTAAGTCGCTTCAGTCGTGTCCAACTCTGTGTGACCCCAGAGATGGCAGCCCACCAGGCTCCCCTGTCCCCAGGATTCTCCAGGCAAGAACACTGGAGTGGGTTGCAATTTCCTTCTCCAATGCATGAGAGTGAAAAGTGAAAGTGAAGTAGCTAAGTTGTGTTCCACTCTTTGTGACCCCGTGGATTGCAGCCCACCAGGCTTCTCCATCCATGGGATTTTCCAGGCAAGAGTACTGGAGTGGGGTGCCATTGCCTTCTCCACTGATAAAGGTTAGTTAACCAGAAAACTTATTTTCTCTAAAGGTGATTCTTCTAAAGTCTAGCACCACTCCCTGAAAGCACTAGATAAAGTTGCATTCCTATAGGGGAAAGGTGCGGTGGGCTATAACAAGGAAGAAATTTATTAACTCAAGGTTTAATGTTGTAAATATCAAGGCTACTTACTTATATTTCTATATATCAACTATATTAATTAATGCACTCCCAGGTACACAACGAAAGATGAAAACTTGGTGGCAAGTATTGGCTCAACAATGAAGCCCTTAACCAGTTCTATTCTAATAATTTTTAATTCCTCGAAAGGCTCTCAATTCCTAGAATGTTTTAAGCTTCCCGTGCCTCTTGTGGTTGGGAGGCTGTAAACAATCACATGCATAGTTGTAAGCGTCTGGATAAACCTATCAGGCAAGTTAGAAAGCTATCAGAGGGGTTTGAATTGAAACACTCTTATCATGCCCAGGAGACTTATTAACTAGAGTTCTAAGTTGATTTCCTTCAGAGAAAGGTGGTTGGGGACAGCCCCCACTAATATCAGAAGAGTTTGGCGAAAAGCATAAGATAGTAAGACGGACAAATTCTGGTTTTGGGGTAGATGCTCGAGCAGGTCCAGGGGATCCCTCAGTCCTGATCCGCCTTGCCCGTCAGATCTCTCCGCATGACCTGTCATGGGTGGGATCTCCCATGCTGGCTCCGGCATGCCTTGAGAATACTATGCTAGGTGAAACAAATCAGTCACAAAAATACAAATACTGTATAATTCCACTTATATCTTAAAATATCTTAAAATAGTGAAATTTATGGAAACAAAGTAAAATGGTGGTTATTACTGCCTAGAGGAAGTGGGAAAAGACAACTTTTTATTTAATTGGGTAAAACTCAGCAGTGGCCACAAGACTGGAAAAGGTCAGTTTTCATTCAAATCCCGAAGAAAGGCAATGCCAAAGAATGCTCAAACTACCACACAATTTCACTGATCTCACACGCTGGTAAAGTAATGCTCAGAATTCTCCAAGCCAGGCTTCAGCAATACGTGAACTGTGGACTTCCAGATGTTTAAGCTGGTTTTAGAAAAGGCAGAGGAACCAGAGATCAATATGCCAACATCCTCTAGATCATCAAAAAAGCAAGAGAGTTCCAGAAAAACCTCTATTTCTGCTTTATGGACTATGCCAAAGCCTTTGACTGTATGGATCCCAATAAACTGTGGGAAATTCTGAAAGAGACGGGAATACCAGACCACCTGACTTGCCTCTTGAGAAACCTATATGCAAGTCCAGAAGCAACAGTTAGAACTGGACATGGAACAACAGACTGGTTCCAAATAGGAAAAAGAATATGTCAAGGCTGTATATTGTCACCCTGCTTATTTAACTTCTATGCAGAGTTCATCATGAGAAACGCTGGGCTGGAAGAAGCACAAGCTGGAATCAAGGTTGCTGGGAGAAATATCAATAACCTCAGATATGCAGATGACACCACCCTTATGGCAGAAAGTGAAGAGGCACTAAAGAACCTCTTGATGAAAGTGAAAGAGAAGAGTGAAAAAGTTGGCTTAAAGCTCAACATTCAGAAAACAAAGATCATGGCATCTGGTCCCATCACTTCATGGGAAATAGATGGGGAAACAGTGGAAACAGTGTCAGACTTTATTTTGGGGGGCTCCAAAATCACTGCAGATGATGATTGCCGCCATGAAATTAAAAGACGCTTACTCCTTGGAAGGAAAGTTATGACCAAGCTAGATAGCATGTTGAAAAGCAGAGACATTACTTTGACAGCAAAGGTCTGTCTAGTCAAGGCTATGGTTTTTCCAGTGGTCATAATGGATGTTTGTTTGGACTGTGAAGAAAGCTGAGCACTGAAGAACTGATGCTTTTGAACTGTGGTGTCGGGGAAGACTCTTGAGAGTCCCTTGAACTGCAAGGAAATCCAACCAGTCCATCCTAAAGGAGATCAGTCCTCAGTGTTCTTTGGAAGGAAAGATGCTAAAGCTGAAACTCCAATACTTTGGCCACCTCATGCAAAGAGTTGACTCATTGGAAAATACTCTGATGCTGTGAGGGATTGGAGGCAGGAGGAGAAGGGGATGACAGAGGATGAGATGGCTGGATGGTATCACTGACTCGATGGACGTGAGTCTGAGTGAACTCTGGGAGTTGGTGATGGACAGGGAGGCCTGGCGTGCTGTGATTCATGGGGTCGCAAAGAGTTGAACACGACTGAGTGGCTGAACTGAGAACTGAGTTTCAGATTTGCAAGATGAAAAAATTCTGGAAAGCTGTTTCAAAACAATGAAAAATATACTTAACACTGCTGAACTGTACAATTGAAAATTTTAAGATGGTAAATCTTATCTTTTAACACAATTTAAAAAATGAAGAGAGTTAAATGAGATGCATGTGAAGGATTTGGGAGGATGCTTTTCAAGTAACAAATGCACATCACATACTATTAGCTATTAATGAGGTTATCAAATGCTAGTCCTCCAACATGGTTCTTTCTGTAGCACCCCCTCCCCAGCCTTTCCCTGTCAGCACAACATGTTCTTTCTCAATCTGCTCTTGTATTCTGTCCTATTTCATAGCTACATTTATACCTTTCTAGTGTCAAATGCAGGAGCAATGAATTGCGGAACACTGTGTTCCTTGCTGAGTTCTACTCACCACCAGGAGTTTGGTAGATACATATTTTTTTTTAAGTTAAGATTTTTTTCCTTTCCATTATGAGAACAACACATCATTGATTCAGAAAATACGGACAATAGTAAAGCAAGAAACAGAAAAAGGAAATCGCCCAAAGTCTTACCTCCTAAAAGTAATTGCAATCGGTATTTTCTTTAGTAATGATTTCCTGTATTAGAGTGAAAATATTAATAAAACACCAACTGTCTTAAAAGGAAGGTAAGAATTTAATATTCAAGTACATTTGGGAATTGCTTTCCTTGAGAATACCTCAGGGTAGGTTGAGGCACCTAGGCGCCAAGAGACTGATAGGGATGTTGCAATAAAAGACAGTATAACTGTGATAATGCAAATATAGATCTTTTAGTTAATATTATTGTGGTTGCAGTCAAAATAACACCTGTTTGGCAACTGAAGAAAAAAGGTGAATTAATTGATGTCAAAATATAATTTTCAAAAATGTGAAATATATGACTCTCCTACTCTATGATATAGTATGTCTGAGTGTCATCTATCTATTTAATTAATAAGAGAACCAACAGGATGGTTCAGTTCAGTTCAGTTCAGCTCAGTCACTCAGTCGTGTCCGACTCTTTGCGACCCCATGAATCGCAGCATGCCAGGCCTCCCTGTCCATCACCAACTCCCGGAGTTCACTCAGACTCATGTCCATCGAGTCAGTGATGCCATCCAGCCATCTCATCCTCTGTCATCCCCTTCTCCACCTGCCCCCAATCCCTCCCAGCATCAGAGTCTTTTCCAATGAGTCAACTCTTTGCATGAGGTGGCCAAAGTACTGGAGTTTCAGCTTTAGCATCATTACCTCCAAAGAAATCCCAGGGCTGATCTCCTTCAGAATGGACTGGTATTCCCTTCTCTTTCAGAATTTTCCACAGTTTATTGTGATCCACACAGTCAAAGGCTTTGGCATAGTCAAGAAAGCAGAAATAGATGTTTTTCTGGAACTCTCTTGCTTTTTTGATGATCCAGCAGATGTTGGCAATTTGGTCTCTGGCTTCTCTGCCTTTTCTAAAACCAGCTTGAACATCAGGAAGTTCACAGTTCATGTATTGCTGAAGCCTGGCTTGGAGAATTTTGACCATTACTTTACTAGCATGTGAGATGAGTGCAACTGTGCAGTAGTTTGAGCATTCTTTGGCATTGCCTTTCTTTGGGATTGGAATGAAAACTGACCTTTTCCAGTCCTGTGGCCACTGCTGAGTTTTCCAAACTTGCTGGCATATTGAGTGCAGCGCTTTCCAAGCATCATCTTTCAGGATTTGAAACAGCTCAACTGGAATTCCATCACCTCCACTAGCTTTGTTTGTAGTGATGCTTTCCAAGGCCCACTTGACTTCATATTCCAGGATGTCTGGCTCTAGGTGAGGGATCACACCATCATGATTATCTGGGTCGTGAAGATCTTTTTTGTACAGTTCTTTCATGTATTCTTGCCACCTCTTCTTAATATCTTCTGCTTCTGTTAGGTCCAGACCATTTCTGTCCTTTATCGAGCCCATCTTTGCATGAAATGTTCCCTTGGTGCCTCTAATTTTCTTGAAAAGATCTCTAGCCTTTCCCATTCTGTTGTTTTCCTCTACTTCTTTGCATTGATCGCTGAGGAAGGCTTTCTTATCTCTTCTTGCTATTTTCTGGAACTCTGCATTCAGATGCTTATTTATTTCCTTTTCTCCTTTGCTATTCGCCTCTCTTCTTTTCACAGCTATTTGCAAGGCCTCCCCAGACAGCCATTTTGCTTTTTTTGTATTTCTTTTCCATGGGGATGGTCTTGATCCCTGTCTCCTGTACAATGTCATGAACCTCATTGTATAGTTCATCAGGCACTCTATCTATCAGATCTAGGCCCTTAAATCTATTTCTCACTTCCACTGTATACTCATAAGAGATTTGATTTAGGTCATAGCTGAATGGTCTAGTGGTTTTCCCTATTTTCTTCAATTTGAGTCTGAATTTGGTAATAAGGAGTTCATGATCTGAGCCACAGTCAGCTCCCGGTCTTGTTTTTGCTGACTGTATAGAGCTCCTCCATCTTTGGCTGCAAAGAATGTAATCAATCTGATTTCATTCGGTGTTGACCATCTGGTGATGTCCATGTGTAGAGTCTTCTCTTGTGTTGTTAGAAGAGGGTGTTTGCTGTGACCAGTGCATTTTCTTGGCAAAACTCTATTAGTCTTTTCCCTGCTTCATTCCACATTCCAAGGCCAAATTTGCCTGTTACTCCAGGTGTTTCTTGACTTCCTACTTTTGCATTCCAGTCCCCTATAATGAAAAGGACATCTTTTTGGGGTGTTAGTTCTAAAAGGTCTTGCAGGTCTTCATAAAACCATTCAACTTCAGCTTCTTCCGTGTTACTGGTTAGGGCATAGACTTGGATAACTGTGATATTGAATGGTTTGCCTTGAAGATGAACAGAGATCATTCTGTCATTTTTGAGGTTGCATCCAAGTACTGCATTTCGGACTCTTTTGTTGACCATGATGGCTACTCCATTTCTTCTGAGGGATTTCTGCCCACAGTAGTAGATATAATGGTCATCTGAATTAAATTCACCCATTCCAGTCCATTTTAGTTCTCTGAATCCTAGAATGTTGACGTTGACTCTTGCCATCTCTTGTTTGACCACTTCCAATTGCCTTAAAGCTAGTTAAATGGAGGATACATTGAGATGGAGGTAATGGTCAGTAAGAAACAGGATGCTGAAATCAAATTGCTAAATTAGATACAAAACAAAACCCAAAGTAGTACAACTATAGCCTCTGTGGATACCCATCCACTGGACAAAAAAGATTTTTCTCTTAGACAAAAATTACACGTAACAATTTTAGCATCAAACTTTTGGGAAATAGGGCCCTAATCAATTGTCCTCTGTGGTCCTAAGTTCCTTCACAACAATGTCACATGACCTTTAGTCAGGCCGATTGCACACTTTTCCAATATGGCACTGAAAGGCATACAGTCATTTATTTCCGAAGATTTGATCTTTTTTTTTTAAGTGAACACAGTTTAAAGATTGTATATACCTTGCTATTAAAGATAGAATTGATAAGATGTTATCAAAGGAAGAACACATCTATAGACCAGGAATAACAAAATGAATACACAAATTGCCGGGGTCCAGCTCCAGCAGCCAGGGAATCAGTTTGAAGGGGTGAGCAGTATCAGTGGACAATGATGTAGCCTCTGACTCATAGTGCGGAACTACATGTTTATTTCAAGCTCAGGTTCTCTTTTATACTTTGAGAAAAGCATTAGGTCAGAGTTTTGACATTTTCAGTTTCCCCCACCCAGATTTACTGTCTCCAGAAATCATTGTCCTTCAAACAGATTTCCTACTTCAGCGATTCTCTCAGAATTCGCTTTCAGTTCAGTTCAGTTCAGTTCAGTCCCTCAGTTGTGTCCGACGCTGCAACCCCATGAATCGCAGCACGCCAGGCCTCCCTGTCCATCACCAACACCCAGAGTTCACTCAAACGCATGTCCGTCGAGTCAGCGATGCCATCCAGCCATCTCATCCTCTGTCGTCCCCTTCTCCTCCTGCCCCCAATCCCTCACAGTGTCAGAGTCTTTTCCAATGAGTCAACTCCTTGCGTGAGGTGGACAAAGTATTGGAGTTTCAGCTTCAGCATCATTCCTTCCAAAGAACACCCAGGACTGATCTCCTTTAGAATGACTGGTTGGATCTCCTTGCAGTCCAAGGGACTCTCAAGAGTCTTCTCCAGCACAACAGTTCAAACGCATCAATTCTTCAGTGCTCAACCTTCTTCACAGTCCAACTCTCACATCCATACATGACCACTGGAAAAACCATAGCCTTGACTGGATGGACCTTTGTGGGCAAAGTAATATCTCTGCTTTTTAATATGCTATCTAGATTGGTCATACCTTTCCTTCCAAGGGGTAAGCGTCTTTTAATTTCATGGCTGCAATCACCATCTGCAGTGATTTTGGAGCCCCCCAAAATAAAGTCAGCCACTGATTCCACTGTTTCCCCATCCATTTCCCATGAAGTGATGAGACCAGATGCCATGATCTTTGTTTTCTGAATATTGAGCTTTAAGCCAACTTTTTCACTCTTCTCTTTCACTCTCATCAAGAGGCTCTTTAGTTCCTCTTCACTTTCTGCCATAAGGGTGGTGTCATCTGCATATCTGAGGTTATTGATATTTCTCCCGGCAATCTTGATTCCAGCTTGCGCTTCTTCCAGCCCAGCATTTCTCATGATGCACTCTGCATAAAAGTTAAATAAGCAGGGTGACAATATGAAGCCTTGATGGACTCCTTTTCCTATTTGGAATGAATCTGTTGCTCCATGTCCAGTTCTAACTGTTGCTTCCTGACCTGCATATAGGTTTCTCAAGAGGCCGGTCAGGTGATCTGGTCTTCCCAGCTCTTTCAGAATTTTCCACAGTTTATTGGGATCCACACAGTCAAAGGCTTTGGCATAGTCGATAAAGCAGAAATAGATGTTTTTCTGGAACTCTCTTGCTTTTTCCATGATCCAGCAGATGTTGGCAATTTGATCTCTGGTTCCTCTGCCTTTTCTAAAACCAGCTTGAACATCTGGAAGTTCACGGTTCATGTATTGCTGAAGCCTGGCTTGGAGAATTTTGAGCATTACTTTACTAGCATGTGAGATGAGTGCAACTGTGCAGTAGTTTGAGCATTCTTTGGCATTGCCTTTCTTTGGGATTGGAATGAAAACTGACTTTTCCAGTCCTGTGGCCACTGCTGAGTTTTCCAAATTTGCTGGCATATTGAGTGCAGCGCTTTCACAGCATCATCTTTCAGGGTTTGAAATAGCTCAACTGGAATTCCATCATGTCCACTAGCTTTGTTCACAGTGATGCTTTCTAAGGCCCACTTGACTTCACATTCCAGGATGTCTGGCTCTAGGTAAGCGATCACACCATCATGATTATCTGGGTCATGAAGATCTTTCTTGTACAGTTCTCCCGTGTATTCTTGCCACCTCTTCTTAATATCTTCTGCTTCTGTTAGGTCCAGACCATTTCTGTCCTTTATCGAGCCCATCTTTGCATGAAATGTTCCCTTGGTATCTATAATTTTCTTGAAGAGATCTCTAGCCTTTCCCATTCTGTTGTTTTCCTCTACTTCTTTGCATTGATCGCTGAGGAAGGCTTTCTTATCTCTTCTTGCTATTTTCTGGAACTCTGCATTCAGATGCTTATTTATTTCCTTTTCTCCTTTGCTATTCGCCTCTCTTCTTTTCACAGCTATTTGTAAGGCCTCCCCAGACAGCCATTTTGCTTTTTTGCATTTCTTTTCCATGGGGATGATCTTGATCCCTGTCTCCTGTACAATGTCATGAACCTCATTGTATAGTTCATCAGGCACTCACTCTATCTATCAGATCTAGGCCCTTAAATCTATTTCTCACTTCCACTGTATACTCATAAGAGATTTGATTTAGGTCATACCTGAATGGTCTAGTGGTTTCCCCTACTTTCTTCAATTTGAGTCTGAATTTGGTAATAAGGAGTTCATGATCTGAGCCACAGTCAGCTCCCGGTCTTGTTTTTGCTGACTGTATAGAACTTCTCCATCTTTGGCTGCAAAGAATATAATCAATCTGATTTCATTCGGTGTTGACCATCTGGTGATGTCCATGTGTAGAGTCTTCTCTTGTGTTGCTGGAAGAGAGTGTTTGCTATGACAAGTTCATTCTCTTGGCAAAACTCTATTAGTCTTTGCCCTGCTTCATTCCGTATTCCAAGGCCAAATTTTCCTGTTAGTCTAGGTGTTTCTTGACTTCCTACTTTTGTCTTCCAGTCCCCTGTAATGAAAAGGACATCTTTTTTGGGTGTTAATTCCACAAGGTCTTGTAGATCTTCATAGAACCATTCAACTTCAGCTTCTTCAGCTTTACTGGTGGGGCATAGACTTGGATTACTGTGATACTGTGTGATTTGCCTTGGAAACGAACAGAGATCATTCTGTCATTTTTGAGATTGCATCCAAGTACTGCATTTTGGACTCTTTAGTTGACCATGATGGCTACTCCATTTCTTCTAAGGGATTCCTGTCCGCAGTAGTAGATATAATGGTCATCTGAGTTAAATTCACCCATTCCAGTCCATTTTACTTCGCTGATTCCTAGAATGTCGACGTTCACCCTTGCCATCTCCTGTTTGACCACTTCTAGTTTGCCTTGATTCATGGACCTAACATTCCAGGTTCCTATGCAATATTGCTCTTTACAGCATCGGACCTTGCTTGTATCACCAGTCACATCCACAACTGGTTATTGTTTTTGCTTTGGCTCCATTCCTTCATTCTTTATGGAGTTATTTCTCCACTGATCTGCAGTAGCATATTGGGCAGCTACCGACCTGGGGAGTTCCTCTTTCAGTATCCTATCGTTTTGCCTTTTCATACTGTTCATGGGGTTCTCAAGACAAGAATACTGAAGTGGTTTGCCATTCCCTTCTCCAGTGGATCACATTCTGTCAGACCTCTCCGCCATGACCCACCCATCTTGGGTGGCCCCACAGGGCATGGCTTAGTTTCATTGAGTTAGATGAAGCTGTGGTCCATGTGATTAGATTGACAAGTTTTCTGTGATTATGGTTTCAGTGTGTTGCCCTCTGATGCCCTCTTGCGACACCTACCATCTTACTTGGGTTTCTCTTACCTTGGACATGGGGTATCTATCTCTTCACGGCTGCTCCAGCACAGTGCAGCCGCTGCTCCTTACCTTGGATGAGTGGTATCTCCTCACCACCACCCCTCCTGACCTTGAACATGGAGTAGCTCCTCTCTGCCCTCCTGCACCCGCGCAGCCACCACTCCTATTATCTACTTTCTCTTATGTGTCCTAAACTTGTGGTTACATTGCAACTCATGCTACATTCCTCAGTTTATTTCTTATCTTTCTAAGTCCTGTTTGCCCCTAGCATCTCAAGATCACTATTTCCTAAAAAGGCTTCTAGCTATTCTTAATTATTCCTAAACCCTAATCCCATTAAACTTCTTTTGCCATCAATATTTCCCTCACAAACAGGTCTCAGATAACAATCCTTTCCATGGCCTCAAGCTGCAGCCTATGTGCTAATCCTGGGACATTCTTTGTAAAGATCCTTGAACAGATGTCAATGGTTACTTTATTGATTATTTTCTGGGCACAACTGCAGAAGGCTTTGTGCTTTCTCATGCTTCTCTCAAGCGCCTTAACATTATTCCCAGCCAACTCAACAGAAGAAAGGAAAGAACAAGTCAGAATCACAAGGCCTAACTCCTTCATCCTGGGGCTGTGCCTGCAGGACAAGGAAAGGGGGTTGGGGGCCATGCCTCCATTTTGTCAGTAATGCCTAACGTGGCTCCTGACAGCAAATAAAGGCAAAACTGATGTTTTCCACAGTGGGTAACAGAAACAAGTTAAACCTCTATTGGATTTAATTTACATGTCTATAAACAAGAGTTATTTTGCTTTACTACTTTTTTCAATTGTGGTATAGTTGACTTATAATGTTTTAGTTTCAGGTGTATAATACAGCAACTAGTTATATGTATATGAATATATATATATATATTTTTTAGATTTATCATATTGTGTGACTTTATTTTTTTGTTTTTTATTTTTTTAATATAAATTTATTTATTTTAATTGGAGGCTGATTACTTTACAATATTGTATTGGTTTTGCCATACATTGACATGAATCTGCCATGGGTGTACATGTGTTCCCCATCCTGAACCCCCCTCCCATCTCCCTCCCCATCCCATCCCTCTGGGTCATCACAGTGCACCAGCCCCGAGCACCCTGTATCAAACCTGGACTGGCGATTTGTTTCACATATGATAATATAAATGTTTCAATGCCATTCTCCCAAATGATCCTACCCTCGCCCTCTCCCACAGAGTCCAAAAGACTGTTCTATACATCTATGTCTCTTTTGCTGTCTCGCATACAGGGTTATTGTTACCATCTTTCTAATTTCTATATATATGTGTTAGTATATATCTAGTCCCATCATTTCATGGCAGATAGATGGGGGAACAGTGGAAACAGTGACAGACTTTATTTTGGGGGGCTCCAAAATCACTGCAGATGGTGATTGCAGCCATGAAATTAAAAGACGCTTACTCCTTGGAAGGAAAGTTATGACCAACCTAGATAGCATATTGAAAACCAGAGATACTACTTTGCCAACAAAGGTCCGTCTACTCAAGGCTATGGTTTTTCCAATGATCATGTATGGATGTGAGAGTTGGACTGTGAAGAAAGCTGAGCACCGAAGAATTGATGGTTTTGAACTGTGGTGTTGGAGAAGACTCTTGAGAGTTCCATGGACTGCAAGGAGATCCAACCAGTCCATCCTAAAGGAGATCAGCCCTGGGTGTTCATTGGAGGCTGAATGAACTGATGCTGAAGCTGCAACTCCAGTACTTTGGCCACCTCATGTGAAGAGTTGACTCATTGGAAAAGACCCTGATGCTGGGAGGGATTGGAGGCAGGAGGAGAAGGGGATGACAAAGGATGAGATAGCTGGATGGCATCACCGACTCGATGGACATGAGTTTGAGTGAACTCTGGGTGTTGGTGATGGACAGGGAGGCCTGGCATGCTGCGATTCATGGGGTTGCAAAGAGTCGGACATGACTGAACTGAACTGAACTGAACTGATACTGTATTGGTGTTTTTCTTTCTGGCTTACTTCACTCTGTATAATAGGCTCCAGTTTCATCCACCTCATTAGAACTGATTCAAATGTATTCTTTTTAATGGCTGAGTAATATTCCATTGTGTATATGTACCACAGCTTTCTTATCCATTCTTCTGCTGATGGACATCTAGATTGCTTCCATGTCCTGGCTATTATAAACTGTACTGCAATGAACATTGGGGTACACATGTCTCTTCAATTCTGGTTTCCTTGGTGTGTATGCCCAGCAGTGGGATTGCTGGGTCATATGGAAGTTCTATTTCCAGTTTTTAAGGAATCTCCACATTGTTCTCCATTGTGGCTGTACTAGTTTGCATTCTCTCCAGCAGTGTAAGAGTTCCCTCTCCAGAATTTATTGCTTGTAGACTTTTGGATAGCAGCCATTCTGACTGGCATGAAATGGTACCTCATTGTGGTTTTGATTTACATTTCTCTGATAATGAGTGATGTTGAGCATCTTTTCATGTGTTTGTTAGCCATCTGTATGTCTTCTTTGGAGAAATGTCTGTTTAGTTCTTTGGCCCATTTTTTGATTGGGTCGTTTATTTTTCTGGAATTGAGCTGCAGGAGTTGCTTGTATATTTTTGAGATTAATTCTTTGTCTGTTGGTTCGTTTGCTATTATTTTCTCCCATTCTGAAGGCTGTCTTTTCACCCTATAGTTTCCTTTGTTGTGTAAAATCTTTTAATTTTAACTAGGTCCCATTTGTTTATTTTTGCTTTTATTTCCAATATTCTGGGAGGTGGGTCATAGAAGATCCTGCTGTGATTTATGTCGGAGAGTGTTTTGCCTATGTTTTCCTCTAGGAATATTATAGTTTCTGGTCTTATATTTAGATCTTTAATCCATTTTGAGTTTCTTTTTGTGTATGGTGTTAGAAAGTGTTCTAGTTTCATTCTTTTACAAGTGGTTGACCAGTTTCCCCAGCACCACTTGTTAAAGAGATTGTCTTTAATCCATCGTATATTCTTGCCTCCTTTGTCGAAGATAAGGTGTCCATAGGTGTGTGGATTTATCTCTGGGCTTTCTATTTTGTTCCACTGATCTATATTTCTGTCTTTGTGCCAGTACCATACTGTCTTGATGACTGTGGCTTTGTAGTAGAGCCTGAAGTCAGGCAGGTTGATTCCTCCAGTTCCATTCTTCTTTCTCAAGATTGCTTTGGCTATTCGGGTTTTTTTCTTGTATTTCCATACAAATTGTGAAATTATTTGTTCTCAGTTCAGTTCAGTTCAGTCGCTCAGTCGTGTCCAACTCTTTGCGACCCCATGAATTGCAGCACGCCAGGCCTCCCTGTCCATCACCAACTCCCGGAGTTCACTCAAACTCACATCCATTGAGTTGGTGATGCCATCTAGCCATCTCATCCTCTGTCATCCCCTTCCCCTCCTGCTCCAAATCCCTCCCAGCATCAGAGTCTTTTCCAATGAGTCAACTCTTCGCATGAGGTGGCCAAAGTACTGGAGTTTCAGCTTTAGCATCATTCCTTCCAAAGAACACCCAGGGCTGATCTCCTTTGATTAGCTCTAGTAATTTTCTGGTGGAATCTTTAGGGTTTTCTATGTATAGGATCATGTCATGTGCAAAGAGTGAGAGTTTTACTTCTTCTTTTCCAATCAGGATTCCTTTTATTTCTTTTTCTGCTCTGATTGCTGTGGCCAAAACTTCCTATTCTTTTTTGGATTCTTTCCCTTATAGGTCATTACAAACTATTGATTATAGTTCCCTGTGCTATACAGTAGGTCCTTGTTGGTCCCTGTTGGTTACCTATTTTACCCAGAGTAGCAGCAGCAGTGTGTATACATTCGCTGGAGAAGGGAATGGCTATCCACTCCAGTATTCTTGCCTGGAGAATTCCATAGACAGAGGAGCTTGTTGGATTACAGTCTATGGAGTCGCAAAGTCAGACATGACTGAGTGACTAACACACACACACACACACACACAGAGTATGTTAATCCCAAACTCCTAATTTATCCTTCCCCACTGCTTTCCCCATTGGTAACCATAAGTTTGTAGAAAATGTTTTGAAAACTGGGAACCTCAGGTCACTGAATACTCACTACTGACGAGTGCTGAATGTGTGCCATGGATCAGGCCTGAGCTAAATGCTTTACACACAATGCTTCACTTCATTCTCCTAACCCCGGCAAACTGGTACTATCACTCCTTCATGTTACAGATGAGTAGTCTAAAATGGAGACATTCACATCATCCCCCCAGGTTATATAGCGGATAAAGTGGCAAAGCTCAGACAGTGTTTATCTGACCAGTCTTAAAGCCAAAGAGGCATCTCCTTGACTCTGGGCTTTGTGAGGGTGGAGGAAAGGGAGGTTTGCCACTAAAGTGACTCCTGTGTGACTCTCAACTTCCTACCAGGGCTTTTAGAAATCACATTGGAGGATGACTGAAACGACCTAAAAATGAAAGACAGTAAACCACTGGGTCCTCACTTTAGAAAACTGAAGGGCAATGAAGGCTGGACACAGAGTCCACAGGAATTCAGATTAGCTTCCAGAGGCAAATGCCAGCATCATCCTCAAAGCTTAACTGAGGAAATGCTTGGAGCATTTGGAGCGAAGCCCTCCAAGTGTGCTGTAGCATTCATATTACTGGGCACTTTCTGAAATTACTAGTTACACTCAATTGGATAAATGCTTCTAAAAGCAATTAAGAATGTATTCTTTGTTAACTTCCTGGATAAGCTAAGAAAAATACTCATTATCTTGTCTTTCTGGGAAATACTACACATTCTTAGAGGCTTGGTCTTCTTGCCACAGTTGTAGGGGATAAACAAAGGGGAGGAGAACCAGAGCTCCACAGCCCAGCTGCAGGTGTCCCTTCAGTGCCCACTCACCCACTCCACATCCACACCACACACAGACCTTGTCACCCAGCTCCCTTCCCCAGCTTGAGAAAGCCCAGTGTGATGAAGCTGGGAAACACAGCTTCCTGCCTAGTCCTAGTCACACTCCCCAAAGCAGATGGCCTTCAGGGACCTCCAGGTAATGGCTCAGTAGGGGCAGGTGGCCCCAGGAAAAGGAAGAGGCCTCAGAAAGGGCATGGTTGGGAATTCTGGCCTCACAGTGGAGCCCCTTAAATCAACCCTCATTGTTTACCCGCATGAATGGGATAAGCCCGCCTGATGATTTCACGATTACAAGGTGTTTCCAGAGGGTACTGTGCATAGTGGGTTTCAGCTTCCCTCTATAGAGAAGTTTCCCCTTTTATTTGACAACTAGTTGTGGCAGGTATGGGCTTTTCCTGGTGGCTCAGATGGTAAAGAATCCATCTGCAATGCAAGAGACCTGGGTTCAGTCCCTGGGTTGGGAAGATCTCCTGGAGAAGGAAATGGCAACCCACTCCAGTATCCTTGCCTGGGAAATTCCATGGACAGAGGAGCATTGTGGGCTATAGTCCATGAGGTCACAAAGCGCCAGACATGACTTAGCAACTAAACAACAACAACCCAGTCTTCATGCACCTGTATGGCTCCTCACACTTGAAAAGGGCTGACTGTATAATAATAAAACATTGCACAAATGATAAAGCTCAACTTCCAGAGATAGGTCATAAAAGACATTGTACCTTCTGCTTTGCTGTCTGCTTGATCACTCATCCTGGGGGAAGCCAGCTGCCATGTCAAGAGGACACTCAAGTAGCCCCAAGGGAGATCCATGTGGCAAAGAACTAAGGCTCCTACCAACAGCCACGTGAGGGACTCATCTCAGAAGTGGATTTCCAGCTCCAGTTTAGCTTAAAGAGACCGCAGCCCCAGGCAGCATTTTAACTACGATCTCATGACAGGTCCTGAGCCAGAACCATCTACCTAAGCCACTCTTGAACTCTTGACCTGAACAGAAACTATGTGAGATAATATTTATTGTTGTTTTAAGTCACTGTGTTTGGAGTAATTTGTTATACAACAATAGAAAACCAATATATCCACTGTAGTAGTCAAGTCTATATATCTATCAATCATTATGTCTTTCTGTATGTATAATCTTTTCCAATACAATTCTCATACCCAAGATCAACAGAAAGGAATAAAAAGCAGGGAATAAAATTCTCTTTCGCTCTCATTTGATAAAACATTCCAACAGTTCCAGGCAAGCATAGAGCAAGCAGATCCAAGATAAGAATGTTAGTTGGTGGGGGGACCACATCTTCCCCACGCCACCATAGGTTTCCATAGAAGGAAGAGATTAACCATCCCATTTTCCAAGAGGAGGGGAAGGGGAAAAGTTCGAGAATTTCCCTTCCAGGAGCTTCTTTTTGTTCCTTACTCTCTGCTCTCTGGGCTAACAAACTTACCTGAACAGACTTTCCAAATTTTATCAACTTGGAGAAGGAGGAACTCAGCCCCGTGCTCCCAATTACAGAGGGAGGCCGACTCTGCAACTCAACATGTGATCTTAGAAAAGTAGTCCTGTGGATGACCCAAGTTGGTACAGCCCTTCCAAGGAAGCTGTGCAATCTTAAATTAGGTGAGGTGTTAGGATCCACGTGTCACATGCGTAAACTCTGTTCTCCAAGCCAACTTTATTTATGAATAGTGAAGTCTCACTTTGATCTCCATCTGTGTAACTTTGTGTCTACCTCCCGGTTCCAAATTCGGAAGAGGACGGAAGGGGTGTTATTAGCCCCTGAAACATCAGCAAGCAGCATACATTCAACGTAGACGTGTTATTCTAAATTACTTTATCTTCAGTCTTCCTCAACATTTTCCCAGTTATCACTTTCCCAAGCCACCACCTATATAAGAAACCTCTGTTACATCCTAATTACAGTCTCACTTTCTCAACATAATTGCTCATCTTCAAAATCTAAGTAGTACACAGCAGAGGGAGAATCTAGGTGACTGAGGAAGTCAGTCCATCTCATTGATCGTAGTAACAGTAAGGACACCTACCATGTGTAAGGCTGGACCCCAGGGCCATGATGGGCTGCCCCTCCTCTCTCCTGCCGGCGGGGGACGTCCCTAACGGAAGGAGCCTCCCAGATTCCCGGGACCAATGACAGCACACTTCACCAGCTAAAGCCGCCCCGCCCCAGCCACGTAGAAGGACCTGTCAGCCCGCGATGCCTCAGCCTGGTGACCTATCCAAACCCCGTTCACTAACCGTACCTTTTTGGGCGATCTAGCCTGACCGTCCCCCACAACAAAAGCATATAAGCCGCTCCCCAGCACAGTCCGGCGCTTCCTCGACCTGCCTCCTTCGGGTCTGGGAACCCTGCCGGGGAGCGCTTCCCCATTAAAGCCTGTTAGACACTCTTTTCGGTGTCCTGGTCGTCTTTTACCTAACACCATGTACTACTATACTGCTTATGTTTATAGTCTCTCTTTAATCCTCATGATAACTCTGATGTAACTAGAGCTTATTTCCATTTCATTGAGGAGAAACTCAAGCCTCAAAGGGATGGTTCACAGGAAAGTGACAGGGCATCCCAGGTTTATACGCATGTCGGGCTGGCTCTGAAGTCTCTGTTGTTTCTAATACTACATTTAAAGCCCTACTTTGGACCTTAGTCAGTTTAATAAGCATTAGTGTATTTAGATAGATGGTTTGACATTTTTTCTTTAAGTTTTATACCTTGTTAATGATAATATCCCTTATGATTATACAGTGGAAGTGGGAAATAGATTTAAGGGCCTAGATCTGATAGATAGAGTGCCTGATGAACTATGGATGAAGGTTCGTGACATTGTACAGGAGACAGGGATCAAGACCATCCCCATGGAAAAGAAATGCAAAAAAGCAAAATGGCTGTCTGGGGAGGCCTTACAAATAGCGGTGAAAAGAAGAGAAGTGAAAAGCAAAGGAGAAAAGGAAAGAAATAAGCATCTGAATGCAGAGTTCCAAAGAATAGCAAGAGAGATAAGAAAGCCTTCCTCAGCAATCAATGCAAAGAAATAGAGGAAAACAACAGAATGGGAAAGACTAGAGATCTCTTCAAGAAAATTAGAGGCACCAAGGGAACATTTCGTGCAGAGATGGTCTCGATAAAGGACAGAAATGGTATGGACCTAACAGAAGCAGAAGATATTAAGAAGAGGTGGCAAGAATACACAGAAGAACTGTACAAAAAAGATCTTCATGACCAAGATAATCACGATGGTGTGATTGCTTACCTAGAGCCAGACATCCTGGAATGTGAAGTCAAGTGGGCCTTCGGAAGCATCACTATGAGCAAAGCTAGTGGAAGTGATGGAATTCCAGCTGAGCTATTTCAAATCCTGAAAGATGATGCTGTGAAGGTGCTGCACTCAATATGCCAGCAAATTTGGAAAACTCAGCAGTGGCCACAGGACTGGAAAAGGTCAGTTTTCATTCCAATCCCAAAGAAAGGCAATGCCAAAGAATGCTCAAACTACCGCACAATTGCACTCATCTCACACTCTAGTAAAGTAATGCTCAAAATTCTCCAAGTCAGACTTCAGCAATACATGAACCGTGAACTCCCTGATGTTCAAGCTGGATTTAGAAAAGGCAGAGGAACCAGAGATCAAATTGCCAACATCTGCTGGATCATCAAAAAAGCAAGAGAGTTCCAGAAAAACATCTATTTCTGCTTTATCGACTATGCCAAAGCCTTTGACTGTGTGGATCACAATAAACTGTGGAAAATTCTGAAAGAGATGGGAATACCAGACCACCTGACCTGCCCTCTTGAGAAACCTGTATGCAGGTCAGGAAGCAACAGTTAGAACTGGACATGGAACGACAGACTGGTTCCAAATAGGAAAAGGAGTCCATCAAGGCTTCATATTGTCACCCTGCTTATTTAAGTTCTATGCAGAGTCCATCATGAGAAATGCTGGGCTGGAAGAAGCACAAGCTGGAATCAAGATTGCTGGGAGAAATATCAAGAGCCTCAGATATGCAGATGACACCACCCTTATGGCAGAAAGTGAATAGGAACTAAAAAGCCTCTTGATGAAAGTGAAAGAGGAGAGTGAAAAAGTTGGCTTAAAGCTCAACATTCAGAAAACGAAGATCATGGCATCTGGTCCCATCACTTCATGGGAAATGGATGGGGAAACAGTGTCAGACTTTATTTTGGGGGGCTCCAAAATCACTGCAGATGGTGACTGCAGCCATGAAATTAAAAGACGCTTACTCCTTGGAAGAAAAGTTATGACCAATCTAGATAGAGTATTCAAAAGCAGAGACGTTACTTTGCCGACTAAGGTCCATCTAGTCAAGGCTATGATTTTTCCAGTAGTCATGCATGGATGTGAGAGTTGGACTGTGAAGAAGGCTGAGCGCCAAAGAATTGATGCTTTAGAACTGTGGTGTTGGAGAAGACTCTTGAGAGTCCCTTGGACTGCAAGGAGATCCAACCAGTCCATTCTGAAGGAGATCAACCCTGGGATTTCTTTGGCAGGAATGATGCTAAAGCTGAAGCTCCAGTACTTTGGCCACCTCATGCGAAGAGTTGACTCATTGGAAAAGACTCTGATGCTGGGAGAGGTTGGGGGCAGGAGGAGAAGGGGGCAACAGAGGATGAGATGGCTGGATGGCATCACGGACTCGATGGACGTGAGTCTGAGTGAACTCTGGGAGATGGTGATGGACAGGGAGGCCTGGCGTGCTGCGATTCATGGGGTCACATGAGTCGGACATGACTGAGCAACTGAACTGAACTGCATTGAACTGATGTATGGATGTGAGAGTTGGACTGTGAAGAAAGCTGAGCGCCTAAGAATTGATGCCTTTGAACTGTGGCGTTGGAGAAGACTCTTGAGGGTCCCTTGGACTGCGAGGAGATCCAACCAGTCCATTCTGAAGGAGATCAGCCCTGGGATATCTTTAGAGGGAATGATGCTGAAGCTGAAACTCCAGTACTTTGGCCACCTCATGCGAAGAGTTGACTCATTGGAAAAGACTCTGATGCTGGGAGGGATTGGGGGCAGGAGGAGAAGGGGGCAACAGAGGATGAGATGGCTGGATGGCATCACTGACTTGATGGACGTGAGTCTGAGTGAATTCTGGGAATTGGAGATGGACAGGGAGACCTGGCGCGCTGTGATTCATGAGGTTGCAAAGAGTCAGACGCAACTGAACTTAACTGAACTGAACTGAATGATAATATCAACTACATTTTTAGGATTATTATCAAATTTTGTAATTTCTCTCCCAAATTTCTTTCATACGTGCTGTAAAATTTAAGAGCATTTCAAGTTTTCTTATTGTTTAGTTGCTAATTTTGTGTCCAACTCTTTTGTAACACCATGGACTGTAGCCCACCAGGCTCTTCTGTCCATGGGATTTCCAAAGCAAGAATACTGGAGTGGGTTGCCATTCTCTTCTCTAGAGCATCTTCCTGACCAAGGATCTAACCTCCATCTCCTGCATTGGCAGGTGGGATTCTTTTACACTAAGCCATTTGGGAAGCCCCAAGTTTTCTTGGGTCATGACTAATCTTAAATACTCTTAAAGTTAATGATCCCTACTAACTAATCTGTTGCTGATGCCCAGGTTATAATGGTATATGTTTAGTTTGTATTTTAGCTGATGTCAATGTTTTGTGTCAAATTGGCAAGGAGTTTAAACCTTTTTCAGTGTGGTCAGACATTTTACTTTTCATTAATTTCATGCTTAAGCTGTCCATGTTTAAGCTTACCGGACCACCTTTCCTGCCTCCTGAGAAATCTGTATGCAGGTCAAGAAGCAACAGATAGAACTGGACATGGAACCATGGACATGGTTCCAAATTGGGAAAGGAGTACATCAAGGCTGTATATTGTCACTCTGCTCATTTGACTTATATGCAGAGAATATCATGAGAAATGCTGGACTGGATGAAGCACAAGCTGGAATCAAGATTGCCAGGAGAAATATCAATAACCTCAGATATGTAAATGACACCACCCTTACGGCAGAAAGCAAAGAGGAACTAAAGAGCTTCTTGATGAAAGTGAAAGAGGAGAGTGAAAAAGTGGGCTTAACAGTCAACATTCAAAAAATGAAGATCATGGCATCCAGTGCCATCACTTCATGGCAAATAGATGGGGAAACAGTGGAAAGAGTGACAGGCTCATCTTCCTGGACTCTGAAATCACTGCAGGTGTTGACTGCAGCCTTGAAATTAAGACACTTGCTCCTTGGACGAAAAGCTATGACCAACCTAGACAGCATATTAAAAAGCAGAAATATTGCTTTACTGACCAAAGTCTATCTAGTCAAAGCTATAGCTTTTCCAATAGCCTTGTATTCATGTGACAGTTGGACCATAAAGAAAGCTGAGTGCAGAAGAACAGATGCTTTGGAACTGTGGTGTTGGAGAAGACTCTTGAGAGTCCCTTGGACTGCAAGGAGATCCAACCAGTCCATCCTAAAGGAAATCCGTTATGAATATTCATTGGAAGGACTGATGCTGACGCTGAAGTTCCCATACTTTGTCCACCTGATGTGAAGAACTGACTCATCTGAAAAGACTCTGATGCTGGGAAAGATTGAAGGCAGGAGGAGAAGGGGATAACAGAGGATGAGATGTTTGGATAGCATCACCGACTCAATGGACATGAATTGAGCAAGCTCCGGAAATTGGTGGTAGAGAGAGAGGCCTGGCAAGCTGCAGTCCATGGGGTCACAAAGAGTTGGACACGACTGAGCGACTGAACTGAACTGAAGCTGTCCAAGAATCCATTTCTTACTTTCATCTGAAATGTATTCCTTCCTCTTGATCATTTACTGCTCTTGGTATAATCTAAAAAATTTTGCTTCTATTTGCTTCTTTAAAAAAAGAATTTCTATCACCCATGGTAGCGTGTTTATGTGTGTCAGTCAGTCATGTCCAACTCTCTGAGATCCCATGGGCTATACCCCACCAATCTCCTTCTGCCTGTGGGATTTCCCAGGCAAGGATATTGGAGTGGATCGCCATTTCCATCTCCATCACCCTTGGTAGAGTGGAGGCTTAATTACCTTCATGTTCCCCATATAGAAAGTTACATTACAAAATCACTGTCATGTAGAGTCAAAAAAAATTGATGGAAATGGTTCTATTGAACTAGTCTTTTGGTAAATAAAAATAACTTATTTTCTCAAAAAAAAAAAAAAAAAGGAAACATTATTTTGACTAGTTCTCCTTTGGGCTGAAACTGGGCTTGTGGTGGGTTTCAGAGAAGCATGGAATTTTAAATTCTGACCTAAAGATTCAGTTCAATCAGTAGAGTTTCAGAGAAGCATGGAATTTCTGGCCTTTAAAGTTCTCTGAATATCAAGTCCTACCTCATCCCCCTTCATTTACAAATGAGGAAACTCAGAAAGTTTAGATCAGTTCCCAATAATTTAATGGTAACTTGTAAGAACTATGGGTAGTCCAAACTGCTAATATGATTATGAAGTTAGCTGTGCAGAGATATTATTCCCTAAGGTCTCTTATTTGACCATCCAAGACTTCATTCCCTGAGATCTCTTATTTGATCATCCAGTTGTTGGCTTGGGCCCAAGAGAACAAAACAAACTGAATTCATAACCAAAAGATGTACTATTTCCCCTCTCCTGTCCCACCCAATTGCTTTGGAAGATAGTTTTATGGACGTGAAATATAATTCTTTCGTAGAAAAACAGAAACATTTTGTTTGCCTCCATCCAAGCTCAGAGTTTCACATTTTATAGTCAGTTATGGGGTGGTGGTATTCACAGTAAAAACTCAACATCTAGACCCACAGAGAATTGAGCCCATGTCACAATTACAGATCTACAAGAGCGCTAGTTTGTCTTGGATGCAAACTCTGACATTTTGTAACATTTTGGATTTGGTTCACTTAGGAAGCTGTCAATTACTGCCACAAAACCAATCATTCTTTGCTAAAAATGCACTTAGAAACTCCATTTCTGACACTTTTAGGAATTTCCTTGGCATTTTACCAAGAAATATCACTTATGTTGAAAGGAAAACAACTCCCATATTTTCTGCTGTAAATGACCCTTTGCCATGCGGGAGAGCACAGGCATATACCGTCCTGTATGTTGGGCTCTGACTGTACAACAGAGGTTGGTGAGCCCAGCCTCAGCCCCAAAGGGGAGTGGTCAGAAACAACGTGGGGCATTCTGGACTTCACCTTTCTGTTGTGGTAATACTTCTATGACTTGTCCTAGTGACCAAACTTCAGTTGGTCCCTGGGTCCTTCCCTTGTCTCCTTCTTCATGGCCCAATGCCCTCTTGTGATGCCCTTCTTACAGGATCCTTTCAGATGGAGTGCAAAGCAGTGAAATTCAGAGCACTGGCCTCAGAGTCAGATGGTTCCAGATTAGGTTTCCATGCTGGGATCTGTCACACTGGTTGTGACCCTGGTGATTTTTCTTGAGCCTCTGATCCTTGATTTCCTCATCTGTGAAATAGGCATACAATACCTAGTATGGAGAGTTGTTGTGAGGGCTGAAGGAGATGCTATTTGTCCAACATCTAACACACTTGGCATGTAATAGGTGTCCATAAGTCAGAGTTCTCCCTTGTGATTACACTTTAGACTCGCAGGGGGCAGTTTTTTAAAATACCCATACTCAAGACCCATGACCCACAATGACTTAATTGTCAATTTTTAGAAGTTCCCCCATGTGAATCTGGGCTTCCCAGGTGGCACTAGTGGTAAGAACCCACCTGCCAATGCAGGAGATGTGAGAGATGTGGGTTTGGTCCCTGGGTCTGGAAGATCCCCTGGAGAGGGAAATAACAACCTATTCTAGTATTCTTATCTGGAGAATCCCATGGACAGAGGAGTCTACAGCCCATGGGGTCGCAGAACTGGACATGACTGAAGCAACTTAGCATGAGCACATGTGAATCTAATATACAGCCAGGATCATGCTCCCACGGTTATAAATATTTCTCTCTTCTTTGCTTCTCCAGTTCCTTATAGAAATGAAAATTTAATCATGAATAATCTAGAATAGTTCTATTTCTGGAAACTGACTCAGGACATGCTATCCCAGGTTTGGAATCTTTGTAATGTGTTTAAATCATTCCCTGGTACATGGTTACTATAACAGCACATATTGAATTCCTTCCATTGCGCCAGACCTTTCAAAACATTTGTTCAAATATTTAAATCTCAACTAATCTGAGTTTATCCCTATGAGATAAATTTTATTATTGACCCCATTATACTGAGCGAGAAACTAGTATTCATAAACATACATTCAGTTTTTCAACAAATATTTATTGAGTGCATGCCTCTAGGTGATACATCAAAGGGATACTTCTAGTTGAATGAGCTTGCCTCATTTAAGAAAGAAAGGGAGGCTGGACTCAATTCCAGACTGCCTGACTCAAAGCATGCTTTCCATCATAGCTTTTTGCCGCACAGTGGAATTGCTCAGCCCAGTAGCAGGAACCAGAAGAAGCTCTTGTTTATTAATTCATTCAACTCTCACCCTCCAGGGAGCACTACTCACATCATACTGTGCCTGAATGATGCTCCAGGGAATTGTGCAAGCCAGTGGCCCTGCCATTTCTTTCCTTTTTAAAAAATTAATTTTTATTGGTGTATAATTGCCTTATAATATTGTGTTAGTTTCTGCTATACAGCAAAGTAAATTCAGTTATATGTATGCATTTATCCCCACTTTTTAAGATTTCCTTCCCATTTAGGTCACCACAGACCATTGAGTAGAGGTCCCTATGCTACATAGTAGGTTCTTTATTTTACATGTAAGAGTTATTTATTTTATTCATGGTATTTATTTTATACATAGTAGTGTATATATGGCAATCCCAATCTCCCAATCCGTCCTCTTCCTTCCCCTCTTGGTAACTGTAAGTTTGTTCTCTACATCTGTGACTCTATTTCTGCTTTGCAAATAAGTTCATCTGTATCATTTTTCTGGATTCCACATGTTAGCAGTGTTATACAATATTTGTCTTTCTCTGTTGACTTATTTCACATAGTATGATAATCTCTAGGTCTGTCATTTCATTCTTTTTTTATGGCTGAGAGCAAAGACATTACTTTGCCAAGAAAGGTCCGTCTGGTCAAGGCTATGGTTTTTCCAGTGGTCATGTATGGATGTGAGTTGGACTGTGAAGAAAGCTGAGCGCCGAAGAATTGATGGTTTTGAACTGTGGTGTTGGAGAAGACTCCTGAGAGTCCCTTGGACTGCAAGCAGATCCAATCAGTCCATTCTGAAGGAGATCAGCCCTGGATTTCTTCGGAGGAAATGATGCTGAAGCTGCAACTCCAATACTTTGGCCACCTCATGTGAAGAGTTGACTCATTGGAAAAGACTCTGATGCTGTGAGGGATTGGGGGCAGGAGGAGAAGGGGACGACAGAGGATGAGATGGCTGGATGGCATCACTGACTCGATGGATGTGAGTCTGAGTGAACTCCGGGAGTTGGTGATGGAGAGGGAGGCCTGGCATGCTGGGATTCATGGGGTCGCAAAGAGTCAGACACGACTAAGTGACTGAACTGAATATCCTATTGTATATACGTACCACATCTTTTTTATCCATGCCTCTGTTGATGAACATTAGGTTGCTTCCATGTCCTGGCTGTAGTAAATAGTGCTGCAATGAACACTGGAGTGCCTGCATCCTTTGCCTAGGAATGGGATCGCTGGATCTATGGTAGCTCAATTTTTAGTTTTTTAAGGAACCTCCATACTGTTCTCGATCAGTTCAGTTCAGTTCAATTCAGTCGCTCAGTCGTGTTCAACTCTTTGCAACCCCATGAATTGCAGCACATCAGGCCTCCCTGTCCATCACCAACTCCCGGAGTTCACTCAGACTCACGTCCATTGAGCCAGTGATGCCATCCAGCCATCTCATCCTCTGTCGCCCCCTTCTCCTCCTGCCCCCAATCCCTCCCAGCATCAGAGTCTTTTCCAATGAGTCAACTCTTCTCATGAGGTGGCTAAAGTACTGGAGTTTCAGCTTTAGCATCATTCCCTCCAAAGAAATCCCAGGGCTGACCTCCTTCAGAATGGACTGGTTGGATCTCCTTGCAGTCCAAGGGACTCTCAAGAGTCTTCTCCAACACCACACTTCAAAAGCATCAATTCTTCGGCTCTCAGCCTTCTTCACAGTCCAAGTCTCACATCCATACATGACCACTGGAAAAACCATAGCCTTGACTAGACTGTTCTCCACAGTGGCTGCCATTTCGATCATTGACATTCTGTAGATGGGGGAGCCAAGGCACCCTGAGGGTCTTAGGTTCACAATGCTAGAAAGTGCCTCCCAACCCTCAGGCTGGTTTGCAAGCTTCCAAAGGACAAGGTGTCCATCTTCTGTGTGGACCGTTCATTGCCTTATATGCTGTGTTTGAGCCACATTAACCAACAGCCGAGAAATGCCTGGCAAGACCTTCCTGAGGGAGTCAGTGCCCTGAAGGACTGGGATGAATAGTGAGTCTCATTGTTGTGGATTCCAAGAAAATGCCAACCCTAAGCATGTGATTGTGCTGTTCCATGATTATATTTAGCTTGTGTTGCATCACATATTCAACCAAACATATTAAAACACAGTGCCTGCATCCAAAGAACTAAATAAGCAAAAAGAGAAAGGAGGCTGTGTCAGGAGGAAGAGAGTGAGTCTCTCCTTTCCATGCTGTTTTGGGGTTCTAGTTTGTACAGAGAGTTAATCTCAGATACTGAGTCAACACTTAGTGCTTTTGTTTTTCTTACTCTCAGATATAGTGGAAAGACATGGCCCTGAGAACCTGATAATGTGGTTCTCTGTCCACAAATTACTCAGCTACATTGACCTGGGAGCAGTCAAAGCTTTGACCAGATGAGGCTAGCCTCATTCAGAAAGTCTAGAAACTCTGGATCTTGAACTGTAATGTGCATCAAAATGCTCCACAGGGCTTGTTAAGACACACTGCTGAGTCTCATTCCCAGAGTTTCTGACTTATTTGAATTTCTAACAAGTTCCCAAGTGATGCTGTTGCTGCCTGTCTGGGGACCACACTTTTAGGACTTCTGGTCTCCAAGAACAAGGCAGTCCCATGGATGCTAGAACAGTTTCAATTTAAGACTAAAAAGTAAGGGGAAGCAAGGGAAGGGTTCACTACTATTTATGTATAAAGTGAGTTGGCATCTATTACATTTGCAGCTTATATATACATAGACTATTTCTAGATGGTTATAAAAAACCATGAATAATAGTTGTTGGGGAGAGGGGGTGCTTGGGGGTCTACGGTGGTGCCGTGTTGATTGTTTTCTGAGTCTGACTCCAACCCAAACAAACTTGAACTCATTTTCCTTTCTCTACTGTGTTCCTTTCAGAGTCTGTCCTCCACAGCCTCCATCATCTAGTTCCCCTTGATGGTTGACTTCCTCTTGGATTTGGCCAATGGGAGGCACCAGCAGGGATCTGAGGGTGGTAAGAGAGAAAGATGGAGAGATTTCTTCTCTGAGGTCTCCCCACTTTGGTGCAGTGTCTAGAGCACACTTAGCCCCAGCTCTCACTGGGCTCCAGTAAGATACTTTCCTTCTCCAGCTGTTGCTAGTCTCTGGGGCTTCCACATTACCCTTTTTAACCCCCTTAACCCTACCCACCCATCTGTGAGTGGTCCCTTTATTAACATCTCTGAATTTGAACCTTCTGGAGGTGAATTCTGTTTTCTAACTGAAAATGATGGGGAACTTACTAGTTACTGTGTATCTTTTTCTATCATTTAAGTATTTTGCAATGTGCTATCATGGATGTTCAGAGAACGCAAATATTAAAAGTTAAATCATCAAAATAAATCTTAAATAACCTAGATCAGTAAATTCCGAAGAGGATTGCTGGAGAGTCGGTCTACTTCAGCACCTAATGTACTCTCATTTTGTTTGGCTTTAATCAGATGCTAGCAAGGAATCATGATTTATACTCTTGTACATTCCAGCCTTGTCAGTACAGCTAAGGTGAATGTTTCTGAGCAAGAGTTATCACTGGTATCTCTCTGAAGAGTGCACACAGCATCCAGGTGCCAGGGTATAATATGGTGGAAGGAAACTCAACGGGAATCACATGGGCTAAATTCAGATCACATCTCTGCCACTTCAGTTCAGTTCAGTTCAGTTCAGTTCAGTCATGTGCACCTCTTTGTGACCCCATGTACTGCAGCACGCCAGGCCTCCCTCTCCACCACCAACTCCTGGAGATTTCTCAATTCATGTCCATCAAGCCGGTGATGCCATCCAAACATCTCATCCTCTGTCATCCCCTTCTCCTCCCGCCTTCAATCTTTTCCAGCATCAGGGTCTTTTCTAGTGAGTTAGTTCTTCGCATCAGGAGGACAAAGTATTGGAGTTTCAGCATCAGCATCAGTCCTTCCAATGAATATTCATAATTGATTTCCTTTAGGATGGACTTGTTGAATTTCCTTGCAGTCCAAGGGACTCTCAAGAGTCTTCTCCAACACCACAGTTCAAAAGCATCAATTCTTCAGTGCTCAGCTTTCTTTATGATCCAACTGTCACATCCATACAAGACTACTGGAAAAACTATAGCTTTGACTAGACGGACCTTGGTTGGTAAAGTAATGTCTCTACTTTTTAATATGCTGTCTAGATTGGTCATAGCTTTTCATCCAAGATGCAAGTGTCTTAATTTCAAGGCTGCAGTCACCATCTGCAGTGATTTTAGAACCTAAGAAAATAAAGTCTATCACTGTTTCCATTATTTTCCCATCTATTTGCCATGAAGTGATGGCACCAGATGCCATGATCTTTATTTTTTGAATGTTGACTTTTAAGCCCACTTTTTCACTCTCCCCTTTCACTTGCATCAAGAGGCTCTTTAGTTGCTCTTTTCTTTTTGCCATAAGGGTGGTGTCATCTGCATATCTGAGGTTATTGATATTTCTTCCAGCAATCTGGATTCCAGCTTGTGCTTCATCCAGTCCAGCATTTCTCATGATGTTCTCTGCATATAAGTCAAGTAAGCAGAGCGACAATATACAGCCTTGATGTACTCCTTTCCCAATTTGGAGCAATGTCCATGGTTCCATGTCCAGTTCTAACCATGGCTTCTTGACCTGCATAGAGTTTTCTCAGGAGGCAGGTAAGGTGGTCTGGTATTCCCATCTCTTTCAGAATTTTCCAGTTTGTTGTGATCCACTCGGTCAGAGGCTTTGGCATAGTCAATAAAGCAAAAATAGAAATTTTTCTGGAACTCTCTTGCTTTCTCTATGATCCAACAGATGTTGGCAATTTGATCTCTGGTTCCTCTGCCTTTTCTAAGTGCAGCTTGAACATCTGGAAGTTCACGGTTTACATACTGTTGAAGCCATCCTTGGAGAATTTTGAGCATTACTTTGCTAGCATGTGAGATGAGTGCAATTGTGCAGTAGTTTGAAGACTCTTTGGCATTGCCTTTCTTTGGGATTGGAATGAAAACTGACCTTTTCCAGTCCTGTGGCCACTGCTGAGTTTTCCAAATTTGCTAGCATATTGAGTGCAGCACTTTCACAGCATCATCTTTCAGGGTTTGAAATAGCTCAACTGGAATTCCATCACCTCCACTACCTTTGTTCGTAGTGATGCTTCCTAAGGCCCACTTGACTTCCCATTCCAGGATGCCTGGCTCTAGGTGAGTGATCACAGCATCATGGTTATCTGGGTTGTGAAGATCTTTCTTGTATAGTTCTTCTGTGTATACTTGCCACCTCTTCTTAATATCTTCTGCTTCTGTTAGGTTGATATGGTTTCTGTCCTTTATTGTGCCCATCTTTGCATGAAATATTCCCTTGGTATCTCTAATTTTCTTGAAGAGATCTCTAGTTTTTCCCATTCTACTGTTTTCGTCTATTTCTTTCTATTGATCCCTGAGGAAGGCTTTCTTATCTCTCCATTCTATTCTTTGGAATGCTGCATTCAGATGGATATATCTTTCCTTTTCTTCTTTGCCTTTAGCTTGCTTTGATTCCATGAGTCTCTTGTCCCTCCTGGGTCCCCAAAGGGGACTCATCCCATCACATGAAGGATCTGTACTCTTTGGACATTGCCTCTTGGATGCCATAGCATTACTACTTTTACATTCTTCCATGAACCTAAGAAACAAACCATTAATCCCTTAGCTTCTTTCATTCCAATATATGGACACAACATACCCTCACCCCATGTCCAAATAACACCCATACTAGCTGGAGGAGGGGTAGTCCAGGGGTCAGGCATGAGAGAAGTCTTGAACCTAAGGCACTAAGATTTGGAGGACCCCAAAATTATAAATAATGGTTTTGAAAGCTTAACATCTATTTAGCAAGAGTAATGGTTTAAAGTGGGAAGTCGCCAGATGGTGTGCACTGTTAATAATGCCCATCTGTGAGCCATGTCATGAATTATAAAATTGATTTGGAGGAGAACATCTCCTGCTGTTTGTCACAGGTGCCACGACGTCTCCTCATGCTCTGGGGATCAGGTATGGAATGAGGTGCATGTTGCTTAAAAATAACATTATATAGTTTTTTGTATAATAATATTAAAATACTTGAATGCTGGTTAATTTGTTACAAATATTTGTGGCATCCAGAACTTCCTGTTTCACACACGCCTGCCTCCAGGAGCGTGGAGGTGCCTGGCTGTAGGGAGGGCTGCCTGTCTCCAGTGCTGTGTTGGGCCACTCTTGACCTTCTGCCCTGATTCTGGTGAGCTTGGCCCGTGAGCCTCTTCACTTCAGTATAGATTTCTGTCAGTGGCCTCAGGTGCTCTTGCATTCAAGGCCAGTTTGCTCCTGTGTCTCCACCTTGACCTTGCAAACTCTCCTTGTCTGGTGTCACAGCTGCAGATAACAGAGGTTCCCTCCTTCCTCCTTGGTCCCTGAGAACTGGGTCACTTGGTTGCCTTGCCTGAATGGTCTGCTAGGAGAGGACATGAGCAGCTTCCTAAAATCTCTAAGGCACAGTTCTTCACCCGTAATGATACTTCACTAAGGAGTTTCAGTAAGGACTGATGTAAAGCATCAGTGGGAAGTGGTGATGGGGCAGAGCAGGGCAATCCTCAACCACCAGCCCCAGGACAGCCCGCACACTATTTTTATACCCCACGCACACTCCTTCCCTTGCTCTCTGTCTCACCTGCAGGGAACACCCTCCCCTTGCTCCACAAAGCCCCTAACTCAATGCTTCTACTATGAAGCCCCTTTACCCTTCACACCCATGGGGGTCTTCCTTCCGAAATCCTTGCAGGCATGTCATCCACCCACCTGTATTTTGCTTTATGCTGCATTCAGTCATCTTCACTTGTGCTTGTCTCTCAGGTAGGATGGAAAACTCGTCAGGGAGAGCCATGCCTTCTATGTCTTTGCACCCTCTCCCATTGTGTGTCTGACCCAGAATTGGAAAGACATGTATGCTAAGTCACTTCAGTCATTTCAGAGTCATTGCAACCCCAGGGACTATAGCCTGCCAGGCTCCTCTGTCCATGGAATTCTCCAGGCAAGAATACTGGAGTGGGTTGCCATGCCCTCCTCCAAGGGATCTTCTTAGACCCTGGGATCAAACCTGCGTCTCTTATGTCTCCTACATTGGCAAGTGGGTTCTTTACCTCTAGAGCCCCTTGGGAGGCCCTGGGAAGACACAGGGAGCTTCATTATTCTTATCCATTGTGTAATTCATCTTGTCCTGTTATTTCAGTAGTCTTCAATCCTCACACTGCACTAGAATTTCCCGGGAAACTTTCAAATATGCAGGTTCTCAGGCCTGTTTCACTAGACCTAGAATGGAGCCCAGTTTTGGGTGTTTATTTAAAAGCTCCCCCATGTAAGTCTAAGGTACAGCTCAGAGCACGGTGTGAACCAGGATAACTTTGTCCTCAGCTGTACTTAATTCCCCTGCCACTTCAATTTGTCTGCTGGCTGCACTTTCTCCATTTTAATATTTCAAATGATATCTTACAAGTTAAACTGCAACCCTCAGCTCCTTTTTGATATAATATACAAGGAATCATCTTTAAGGCAAGTGAAAACTTTTGCCATTACCTCATTGGGCAGAGAGTCAAGCTTTAAAAAACCGTATGAGTGATTCCTTCAAACTGAGACTCTCATTAATCAGTGAGCCATCCTCCAGGCACCTGTGTAAAGCCAGGCAGTCACGATTTGTGACATTCTGTTTCCTTCACCCACATAAATCAGGCAGAACTAGCAAACAACAAAGGTACTGTCACCTATCAGGGTCACCAACAGGTAATGATGAAAGAATAGGTAAAGAGGGAAAAAACAGGAATGAGGAATCAATGAGGTTATTATGACAAAATGATTTAATATGAGAAAGTGAATTGAGGAGGTTTTGATGGCATTTACAAGTCTCATTTCACTTGAGGATCACAATGAATTCAGTATCTCCTGAAAAACATTTAAGAACATTTTATTTTGAAAACGTTCTGTTAACAAGACAGGGAAAATAGTCTTGAGGAATATTTTCCCCATTTGCTTCTTTTTGGTTTACTGCAGTTTTAATTACCGAGGGAAGGAAACCATAAGGTGAAAAGGAAAAAACAAAAAACAAAAACCAATAACCCACAGAATTCTTAAAGAGTCAAGGTGATTTGAAACAAATATTTTTGTAAGATGGTTAAAACAAGGAAACTGTGAGTAAGTGTACACTATTTTACACTTCTCTAAATTATGTTTTTCAAAAATTTCCAGTGGGCATCAATACACTTTTAGATATTCTGTCATATTAATTTTCTTAACAATTGCTTTAAAAACAGTTTTGTTTATCTGCTCAGAATTAAAAGAGCTATTATACTTTGTTATAAACTATGGAGCTGCTTTACTGAAGATCTATTATTTCAGCTTTGTCTCTTCAATGTACAGTTAAACTAGGCTCTAGAATCAAATAAGTTCCTTCTGCATCTACACAGTTATTTTTTTCATGAGCAAAATTTCCATTGTTCATGAATTTTTAGTTTAGAATGGATTACTTTTCCCTTGCATATATTTTCAGGGTATTGTTTTTATTAAAATTTGCCATTTTTCTTTTATGGAGAAGCTCACTAGATAATACACACTGCTCATACATCCAGAGCTTTCACATACCTTAATTCCTTCCTCTGAAATATAAACAGAGACCAAGGGTCACCAATACTGTAAAATCCTCCAATATGAAGGAAAGTGACCCCAAAACAAATATACAGGCTAAAGGAATGCAGATTGATGAGAGGAGATGAAGAGAGCAGATGAAAATGCTGAAACAATTAGAATTCACATCCTCCAGGAGACAAAAGGAATTGCTGTACCCATTTAAAAAAAAAAAATAATCAAACTTGAGGAAAAAGGAAGAAGACCAGGGGAAAACAACATGGGTTAGAATGGTTGGTGTCAAGGAGGAAATGAGTCTCAAGTTTCATCACCCTTTGGGGGTGAGCATTCCATAATGCAGGAACACTATAATCGAAGGTGTGGAATCTGGAATAAAGTAGTGTGTGTCTCAAAGACAGAGCAGTTACTCGGATTGAGATTACACTGAGAGTAAGGATACATGCTGAGCAGATGTGAGAAATAAAAATGGATAAGTAAGATGAAGCTATGTTGATGAAGGCTTTGACATTAGGATTTTGGATTTAGTTCCATAAGCAATAGGTACACACTGAAGCTGAGTTTGCATGTGAGATTGGGAGCTGGGCCACTGAATTGCAGTTTCCGTAAGCTTCTTCAGGTTAGTAGTGGGATGGAGAGATACGAGTCAGAAGGACAGATTAAAGCTTATAGGAAATACCCAAAAGTTAAGCTATGTTATTGTAAGATAAAAATTGCATCTATTAAAATTTTTTAAAGAAATGGAAAGCATTATTTGCCTCCAAATTTTCTTGACTGATTATAACTAAAATTATTGCAAGATCACTGATGAGTGTTATGTCTCGAAAAGCTCTCTGTACACTATAGGGATGGTTATAATTCTGCCACTGCTTGGGGAAAAAAATAAAACAGTGCTTTTAAGTTTTACTTACATAGAGAAGCATTAGAACTTAGTGGTCTATGTTCAAATTCAAGATAAGCCATGTTAGAGAAGTCATTTAACGTTCCTAACCTCAGTTTCCTTATCTGTAAAATGGGTATAGTGATAATTAGGAAAATACCTGTCACATAATAAATGTTAACTGTTACTATGCTGTGAGGTCAATGTCATGTTTATAGATTCATTGATTAGAATATTGGCTGCTAGTTTATATTAGAAAGAATACCGCCATTTATTGTAGTGGTAAGGGAAGAGTTAAAAGATGCTGTAAGTAATAAGTAATGAACAATGGGAAATTTAATCAAAGTCACCATTTAAGGACAAAGCACCATTCCTTGGTTTTGAATCTATTATAACTAGTATTATTAGTAGTAATAAAGTGTTGGTTTCTATAGAACCAGGACTTGGAAACAAAGCCAAGTGACATATGTATATATTTATTTAATGGTGGGAGACCCAGCACATTTGGCGACGGGCACAGTGTTCCACTCAGTGGGATGAAATGCATGCCTCACGCCAGCTTCTTTAGAGGGACTGTTATTCATCACAGCTGTAATGTTCCCTTCAGAGAGCTCCCACCAGAATGGAAAAGGCGCACTGGCAATTTATATACAAAAGCCAACCCACGTTTGGCTTTGAAAATTCACTGGGAAAACTGTATGCAGTCTGTTAGTTATTCATGGACATGCTCTGGTTTCTGATGGAAGTGCTGTGGTTTCGTTTGTTATCATCACAGTAAAATTAGAAAGCAGCAAAGAAAAATTAAAGGACTGGCATGTAGACATATTCTAGCTGACAAATCATTATGTGTAAGTTTTCATGGTTCAGCTGCCATGTAAAAATAGTCATAATTCACACAGCCCTGTGTTTGGAGTATGCATACTGGCCTTTGCCCTGATTGTCAGCCCTGCCCCCACCTTCCTTCGGTAAAATTATAGAGTTGTCCTCTGCCCTGGGACACTCAGCATGCCCTGCAGAGCTAACGGTTTAGGACGCAGGAACACCCTGCCTTCCTCAGCAGTGCCATTTCTGTAAACTGTACTGAAACATCTTTTAACATCTAGTGAAACAATATAACTGAAAATATAAACTTGCAAAATGCTGCAGAGTTGAATCTTGATTGAAAGGAAATATTATCTCCAGTTAACCTTTCAACTGAAATAGTTTCCCTGCCCCTTGGTTAGATAAGTGTATAAGTCTAGACACCAAAATTTTTCCTCCAATAACATTCTCTCACATCCACAGAGGAATGCTATGGGGTTCTAAAAGCACATTCGCATCTACCATCACAACTGATCTTCACAAGAAACGTGAGAGACAAGCATCACAACACCCATTTTATAGCTGCAAATATAAAAATCCAAGAAAGTGAACTGCCGTGCCCAAATTTCACAACTAGGAGAGGCAGAAGTGGGGTTTGAATCCAGCAAGGGTCCAACATTTATGCCACTTTCTTGAACTGTGTTTTGGAAGGGAAATAGGACTTTGTTTCCTATTTAATGATGAATTGTTCCTATTAATAATTTAATGATGAATTAAATATTTATTTAAATGATAAAGAATACAAATACAGTTTCTTTTAGTCCCAGCCAGAAAAGCAGGCATCCCTGGTGGCTCAGACAGTAAAGAATCTGCCTGCAACCTAAGAGACTTGGGTTCGATCCTTGAACCAGTAAGATGCCCTGGAAGAGGAAATGGCTAGCCCCTCCAGTATTCTTCCCTGGAGAATTCCAAGGACAAAGAAGCCTGGCGGGCTACAATCCATGGGGCCACAGAGAGTTGAAGACGACTGAGCAATAACACTTTCACTTTCAGAAAAACAAAAATGATACTGTAATGCTTGAGTATGGAACATGTAAGAAATGTGATGCTGTCATTTTGTTGGTTGATTTTTTGTCCATAGGATCAGTTCTGTACTCATTTTACTTCAGCCAACCCAGAACTGGGCAACCACTATGTAGCAAGCAATCTGTTAGACACCGAAGACACAAAGGGTCAAGTTTCAGCCTTTGGCTCAGAAGTCCTTTTTGGAGACAGACAAGCAAACAGGTAATACCTCACAGTATTCTAAATGCTGTGACAGAGAGGTGCATACAGACTGCTAGGGGAGCCCAGGGGAAGGTTGGGTATGTCAATTAAAGAAGATTTTCTGCAGAAGGAAATATCTCAGATTAGTTTTGAAGGATGAATGAGAGTTTTCCAAGCAAAGAAGAGGGGAAAGAAATAGCAGGAATGTTCAGAGACACGGAGACAGAAGACAACAGAAATAAATATAGTTTCTGCTGAGGAACGCAGGAAAGGAGGGGCACTTTAAAGGAGAATAGCATATAATCATAAAGATAGTTCAGTTCACACAGTGCTTGCCTTGTGCCAGGCTCTGTTCTAAGCACTTTACATGTGCAAACACATTTATCATCCACGGTTTTGCAAGCAGGCAACTGAGACACACAAATATTGAGCAGTCTGGCCAATAGTCCATGGGCTATGCTTTCAACACTATGCTATACTGCCTTCCAGAAATGTATGTGTAGCAGAGAGAGGGAGAGGGAGAACAGAGGAAGCTTCCAGAGAAACAGAGATGAGCAGAATTTTGGAAAACCTGTACACTTTAGAAAAAAATTAAACCAATGGAGGGACTTTAGTCTGGAAAAGTAGAGTGAGAAGGCAGAGGAAGAAAATGAACCTCAGTATTATTAAGGAGCCTATACATTAAACTCAAACTCAAATAAGAATTTTCTCCTGGGTAGGAGTAAGCTGTATCAGACCTATGTCCCCTAGAGGGCTTGTCAAGGAGCCTTCCAGCAGGCTGTGCTCGCCATAAATTTTTTGAGTAGTCAGAATCCTGCCATGTTATTAGGGCAGCACAGGAGGAAAGCATGAATTTGTTGGAATGCATGAGCCCTTTGGGTGCAGATGTTTAATAAATATTGATTGATAACAAATCATAGTTAATGCTGTAACTAAGGTTAGTAAAATTAATTGGAAACACATTGAATGTTGGCTTAGTTTTTATGACTCATGGCTAACAGGTGAAAATTCAATAAGGAAAGTTTTACCCTTTTCCTCATTTTTAAAGACGTTAATGTAGATAAGCTGTCACTAGCTAATAAGTTCAAAGTCAAATTTGCAGTCCTCTTCTGTCAAGGAAGAAAGAACTCTGTGACAGGTATTCCAATTACTAATCTTGCCATCATTTTGTCTTATTTTTTCAGTGCTTATTTCCTCTCCATATTTACTATTTCCTTTAAAACAATTTTTACTGCACTCTATCTTTGAAAATGCCCACAAATTCTTTTGCAATGAGGTAAAGGTGTAATTAAATACATACATAAACCAGATGTTACTTGAAGACCCCTTGGAGGGTTAGTTAAAATTAGTTTACCCCTGATCAGAAGAACTCAAAGAATTCCCATGATTTCCACACTCCTGTGGGCCATTTCAATTCAAACCCACTTATTCATTTTTCTTCTCATTCTTTCAACAAGCATTTACTGACCACCTCTACATCCCAGGTACCATCACACCAATGGCAAGTCCCTGTCCTGGAGGATCTTCCATCCTAGTAGGTGAGAGGCAGGCAAAGAAGCAGACAAGAGCAAAAGAATTATGTACGTGAAAAGATAGTTCCAGGGAGTGAAAAGTTTGATGAAGAAAAGGAGACAAGGAGATGTGGGGTGGGGGGTGAATTTCCCCTGGGGGCTCAGGGAAGTTCTTCCTGAAAGGTGACCTCTGATTGGGACCTGAATGACCAGCCTGATGGCCTGCTGGTCTAGGGGAGGAAATGCAGGCAAAGACAACCATCAGGATCAAGGCTTTGAGGTTAGGCTGGACAGGGAGAATGAGTGGCAGGGGTTAGATGCACTTAGGAAAGGGGGCTGGGAAAGATGAGTGGCCAAGGGGGAGCAGGTCACAAAAGGCTTTGTGAAAGGCCACGGGAAATGAGAGTTATTCTTAACTGGGGTCTGAAGGCTTCTGCCTTATGGTTTTTAAAGAACGCAGTTTCTATTTTGTGGAAGGAAAATTGCAAAAAAAGGAGGAGACCCATTGCGGGGGACCTCTTGCAATTGTCTGGGGGATAGATAGTGGCCCTGGAACTACGAGGTATTGGGCATCCAGGGAGAAATACAGTGGATCCTTGAACAGCATGGGTTTGAACTGTGTGAGACCACTTATTACATGAATTATTTTCAATAGGAAATACTACCCTACAACACGATCTGCTGTTAGTTAAATACGTGTACGCAGAATCATGGATGTGGAAGAACCTCATCCTGTATTTCTCCCTGGATGCCCAATACCTCGTAGTTCCAGGGCCACTATCTGTCCCCCAGACAAATGCAAGAGCCTCCCCCACCCTCCAAGGGCTGACTTTAAATTATATGTGAATTTTCTACCACATAGAGGGTGGATGTCCCAAACCCGGCTGCTGTCAACTGTGAACAGCAGTAGGTTCACTTTTAGAGATGCTGAGACAGAGGCAAAACTCCTGCCTCAGTCCCCCACCCACACCCTTTGCTGACTTCTGCAAGAAATTTAATTGCATCGAAACTGTAATTTTTGGAATTTTACTTAAGTTTGAGGAGTGAGAAGGAAGGGCTTACTTTGGGAAACCTGTGAGCATCATTGACAGGGCTCCCTTGGTCTCACTCTGCCCTCTTTTAAGGGTCTGTTGTGCCCACCCATGAACCCTCCTCTCTATGCAAATCCTCCAGCACTTATAATCCTGTCCTCACTGCCCCCTGCCTCAGAGGGAGCAAGCCCTTTACCTCAATGCCAGTTGAAGATCATTGCAAATATATTAAATCTGACGGAAATCTGCCGCATTAAATGTTAGTTACATATGAACTGACTTGTTACTAACTAGGTGATACACTGTTGTGATTTGTAAGCATTTCATTAGATTTTTATTTTATGGTTTATTTTTCTGTTATGATAATCCATTTTTATTTTTCAGGCTTCAAACATTTTGTGGGACATTACAAAACTCACGTCCTCTGTGCCCATGGAACTTCATGACTCAAACAACCGTGACTGAGGGGCCAGGCTCGCTGGCACTGTGGTAAGTGACATCACCTCCATGTGACTACACATGTACACCGAAGGATGAGCTGCAGTGTCGGCAGGCTTCCAGGACACTGCTCACAACATAAATGCACGTCTCCCCACCCTCCCCTGTTACAATGGGCTTCCTGGGCCATCTGCCTTCCTCTCACTCACAGGTTCCTCCCCACTCCACACTCCTCTGCTTCCAGGACCTTGGGCCCAGAAAGGTCAACCCAGAGCCTGAAGTGGTAGAAATTCTGGATCCTTGGTTCTCCATGGCCAATCTAGGGTGAGAGCATGGCTTCCACTCAGGAGCCCCTGAGGGTGGGGTACAGACTAGGCAGAGAGAGGAACAGTTGGAAGAAGGGACTCAGGGCCCTCACATGCAGGAATCTTGAAGCAAAGAGATGGAGACGAAGCCTGGAGGAAAGGGAGAAAGTATGTGTGGTGGGGGGCGGGGGTAGGGGGCGCAGAAGCATAGTACAGGCCAAGGTCTGGCAGCTGCTGGGAGGACAGGCCTGCTCCTGGTGGATTCCTCTAAGGCAGCCTCATCTTCTTGGCTCCAGCAGGCCCTGCAGTTTGTGTTTCAGCAACCACACCGCTCACCTGGGCGCACCCTTCCTGGCACAGTTCTCATGCCTCTTCTCCCCACCTTCTTTTTCCATCTCTTCTTAGAGATATAAGGGATCCTCCCCGTGTGTGGAGACTCAGACATCAAAGTCACAGCAGATTTAGGGGTTGAACACATGACCCCTAGAGCCAGGTTGCCACGGCTTACATCCGAGCTCTGAGCTCAGTCACCTGGGGGTGTGGCTAAAACTCAGCCTCTGTTCACCAGTGCCAAATAGAGACATGGAGACAGAGTTTTGGGTGAAGTAGAGAAGAGTCGGTTTTATGGGTTTGTCAGGCAAAGGGGGCCACAGCAGGCTGATGCCCTCCACGTGTCCCAACCGTGAGGGTGTAGTGAGGAGAGTCGTAGTGTTCAAGGGGCAGGTGTGATCAGCTCAAGGACATTCTTCTGATTGGTTGTTGGTGGGGTAACTGGGAGTCAATATCTTCAACCTCTGGTTCCATCCAGTCTGGGGTCTATGTGCTTGTGGGCAGCATACAGCTGACTTCTCCCACCTGGTGGGGGTTTCAGTATCTGCAAAACAGCTCAAAGGACATGACAATATTATCTATAGAACTTGAGATAGAATCTATAGACCTGACTTTGTTTACTGGCTAAAGTATTATTATTTTGTCTTGCTTGACTGTTTTCCTTTCTTTCTTCATTTTCTCACTTCTCTGATTAGACTTATTCTTTGACTAAAGTTTTTCTACAGACAAAAGGCAGGCAGAAGGCCTGGGTGGGGACCTATCCTGGGAAGGATTCATAAGGTTCTGCATGGTCACCTGGGCCCTGGGCCTACTTCTTATCATGTCTGTGCCTCAGTTTCCTCGGTTGTAAATGGGCTGGAAATAGTTCCCGTTACACCAGCTTGTGATGTCAACTGCAAAGTTCCTAGCATGTACCGAAAGTGAAAGTCGCTCAGTCGTGTCTGACTCTTTGTGTCCCCATAGACTGTAGCCTGCCAGGCTCCTCTGTCCACGGGATTCTCCAGACAAGAATATTGGAGTGGGGTGCCATTTCCTCCTCCAGGGGATCTTCCCAACCTAGGGTCTCATGCATTGCAGGTGGATTATGTACCAGCTGAGCTACCAGGGAAGCCCTCCTAGCATATGAGGGTTCACAAATGCTTCACTATTGTTTTAAAGATTTGTCAAAACAAGATCACAAAACTGTGACATATTTTAAAGTTTACCTTAGCAAGTTATGATTTTAACTCAGAAAACACAAGGGTATATAACTGTGCTATGCTGTACCATGCTAAGTCGCTTCAGTCATGTCTAACTCTTTGCAACCCTATAGACTGTAGCTCACCAGACCCCTCTGTTCATGGAATCCTCCAGGCAAGAATACTGGAGTGGGTTGCCAGTGCCCCTCCTCCAGAGGATCATCCTGACCCAGGGATCGAACCCACATGTCCTGCAGCTCCCCCGTTGTAGGCAGACGCTTTGCTGATGAGCCGCTGGGGAAGCCCATATAAGTGTACTATTCTCAGATAATTACATGTTTGTTTTTCTTTAATTAATTTGTAGCACCTGAAATGAGGTATAGGTCAATCACAGGACACCATTTAGAACTGAACAAGAAGCATCTATATATAATGCCTTTTTAGGAAATAATGGCCAAAATTCAAGTTTGAGATCCTTTGCGAATGTTTGTCTCCAGGCCAAGTGCTTTTCCTGGTCCCTCTATGACCCCCCACTCCAACTTTCATTCATATCTTAAAATGATGACAGCACATAAGTGTGGGGGCTGGATTAGACTCCATTTTCTAGCTCTCTGATTTTAAAATGGGATTAACAGGGTATGAGATAGGGAGGAATAACGCAAGGCTAAAACCCTATGTTCTATAAACAACTGAAGTCTTTGAGGAGATGAAGGCCCACAGATCCTGGCCACAGGAGAGCTGTGGAAGGAAAGACAAACTCTCTCTTTTCAGTTACCAAGTCATGTCCAACTATTTGTGACCCCAAGGGGACTGCAGTATGCCAGGCTTCCCTGTCCTTCATTGCCTCCCAGAGTTTACTCAAACTCAAGCTCTCTCTACCACCCAATTGTTTTAACTAATCATGTCTGTGGGTGATTTTCAACCAAATGGCACTTTAGGGCCACAATTACCCTATATTACAGCAGTCCATAAATTAGGAGGAAGTGGAGGGCATGGCAACCCACTTCAGTATTCCTGCCTGGAGAATGCCACGGGCAGAGGAGCCTGATGGGCTACAGTCCCTGGGATTGCAATTGAAGCGACTTAGCGCCTGTGCGTAGGAGACAGAGAGGGAAGGCCAAGTTAACCCCACTCCCTGGTTTCCTCTGGAAACATCAGTGCATGAAGGGCTTTGCGGTTGCTACTGTAGGAATGTTACTTGCAGATCTTTAAAAACAGGAGCCTTGGCTGCTCTCTGGGAAGCTGAGATGAAAGCCTACCTAGACTGGAGCAGACTGGCTGACCTTTCAAAGGCCCTTTTATCCTTGAGCGCCTGGTTTTGATGTAGTGTTGAGTATTTTTCAACTTCCTATCAAGAGTCAGGGAGATATGAAAAATAAGGTCGGGTTCTGCACTCATTACTTCATGCATTTTTAAAAGGTTTTAAACCCAGAAAGATGTTATGGGGAGGGAGGTGGGAGGGGGTTCATGTTTGAGAATGCATGTAAGAATTAAAGATTTTAAAATTTAAAAAATAAAAAAAGGAAAAAAAAAAAAAAAGAAAAAAAAATGGATAAACATTGTAGTCACTCAATAAATAATATTCCAACCAGATGAGAAATTTAAATTTGTCTATTTTGCAAATCTAAGAGTTCAAAATTCCTATGCAAGAATCCTTGTGGGGGGAAACACCATTTTCTTTAAAATGGGAGTCAAGTCCTTGTTGATCAGCCCATAGTAGAAACACATCACATTTTTGTTGAATGAAGGAGATATTGAGGAACACAGTTTTTTGTGTCTTAATGCTTATTATTTTGGAGGAAATAAAGTCAATGGATAATGATGACAACTTAAAAAAATAGCTGACATTTATTGAAAGGACTTTTTAATCTCAGTTACCTGCTGCTGTGTAACAAACCACTACAATATATAGTAGCTTAAAAGAATATTTTATTATTTCTTAGTATTCCAGGTGGCACTAGTGGTAAGAACCTGCCTGCAAATGCAGGAAATGTAAGAGACACGGGTTCAATTCCCAGGTCTGGAAGATCCCCTGGAGGAGGAAATGGCAACTCACTCCAGTATTCTTATCTGGAGAATCCCGTGAACAGCAGAGCCTGTAGGACTACAGCCCATAGGGTTGCGAAGAGTCAGACATGAGTGAAGCGACTGAATAGGCAGGAGTCTATGGGTTGCCTGGGCTCAACTGGGTGGCATTCTGCTCCACATGGTGCCTTCTAGGGCTGGAATGTTCAAGATGGATATCTTGCTGGATGGGATTCCTGGAATAGAACAGCTAGGGTTTGAGTTGGTATTTCTCTTTCTCTCCAGGGAGTTTCTCCAACAGGATCACCTAACTTCTTTATATGGTGGCTTGGGGCTTTGAGAGCAAATGTCCCAAGAAGACAAACCCCTATATGCAAGCATTTATTAAGACTCTGCTTCCATACCACTTGCTAGTATCCCACTGGCCAAAGCAAGTTATCCAGCCAAGTCCAGAGTCAGTGTGGGAGGACCTTACACAAGGGCTTAGTATTGGAAAGCATGGTTCATTTGAGGCCCCCAGTGTAAGTCAACCACACAACGCACTTGCCACATCTGTGTTGGACATTTTACATCAATGTATTCTTTTAAAATTTAGAGTACTGTAAAGTGTATACTACTTAGAATCTTCATTCTAAGATGAAAACGACCAGATACGGAGAGGTTACTGACTTTATTACCCAAAGCCAAAACTGGTAAGAACTGACAGAATTGGAGTTGAATATAAGCCATCTAACCCTAGAACCTGAGCTCACAAATCTGAAGGCACAAGCACAAGAATAGAAAGTTACTAACTTAAAAGTAAATAACATCTGAGAAATATTTAGGTAATATTTGATTTAGAAGTTCAGGGCTTCCCTGGTGGCTCAGTGGTAAAGGATCCACCTGCCAATTTAAGAGATATGGGTTCAATCCCAGGTCTGGGAAGATCTCACATGCCGTGGAGCGACTAAGCCCGTGCACCATAACTATTGAGCCTCTGTCCTAGAACCAGAGAACCCAACTACTGAGCCCTTGCTGACAACTGCTGAAGCCTGCGCACACTAGAGCCCGTGCTCAGCAGCAAGACAGGCCACTGCAGTGAGAAACCCGAGCACTGCAGCTAACGAGTAGCCCCCACCCTCCTCAACTGGAGAAAGCCCATGCAGCAATAGAGAACCAGCATAGCCAAAAATAAAGAAAAAAAATTTTTTTAAAGAAGCTTATACATACAGTAACATTTATGAGAATTCTGTCCTCCTTTCTCTAAGAGGTCATACTACATCTTAGCTCCTAAAAGGATTGTGAACCAGGAGAGGCAGGAGCACTGAGTTGTTGAGTTCCATTGACCTGGGTTAGAATTTTTTTTTTCTCCTTACTCATAGAGTCACTTGATAACTTCATTTCCTCAGCTGTAAGTTGGGAATGATCATCTATAACTTGCAGAGTTGTGGTGAGGATTAAATGAGATATATAGTGAGCACAAAGTATGGAGAATGTTCTTGATGCTTAGAAGGTGTTCATACCTATGTATCAGTATGAATCATGGACAGAGCTGAGTATGACAAGACAAACAGGGAGCAAATTTTAGGGATTTATGATCTCCTCTTACATGAGCTCACTGGAGAATAATTAGAGCAGTGAGTTTTAACCATAGCATAGGCCATTATATTCACCCACAGCTGGGAAGCATGGACCAGAATAGAGAGAGAAATTACAGGTCTGGAACACCCCATCCCAGAAACACAGGGAGAACAGGCAGCACGGCCCCCGGAAGACTCACGGCTGGTATCCTCGCAGAGCTAGTCTAGCTGATCCAACTCAACTCGACCAGGCTCTATCATCTGCAAACTTGATACAGTTCTAAGAGGCTTTTAGGGCATCCCCCAAATTTAGAGAGTCATATACTAGCTGAATACAGATCAGTCATCTGGTTCTGGTCACCTTCTAATACAGAAAATTATTTTAGATTCTAGTGAAGATGTGGAAAAAGGGAGAAAAGAAAAAAAACAATTCATCATGGGTAACTTTCCAAACCTTCGTTTCCACTGTCTGGTTATGCCCTTAGCTGTCTGTTGGTTTCGAGGCAATTTACAGCTGGAAGAAACAAGACTCCACATTTCTTCCTTTGGGGTTTGAATGATGGCTTTTTCCATAGTATTATGGTCACAGTTCTACACATGAGTTATGGCAGCTTTAAATTACAGCCACAATATTATGGGAAAAAGGATAAATCCCTCACTGCCTTCTTTCATCTCCAAAGCAGTTGGGAAGTGGGGAGGAGGCCACTTACCCGAAAGGAATAAAATGATGTTGGGGGAGGTGTCTGGGCGAGAAGAGGCAGCTGGCAGCAGGCTTTGCTGAAAATGCTCTCAAACGCTAAATCACTATTACACAAATCTCTCTTCCCCAGATGCAAGAGGAAGGACAGAGCGAAAGAGGATAAGTGAGGAAGATGAGAACAGGGCAAACCCTCTTAAACCCTGCTCATCGCACTTAGCTCGCTGACGGTAACTGCCCAAATACTACTCTACAAGGACTCAAGGATACTCTCTTCCCAAAGCAAGTTTTTGGTTTTTTAAAGGTAATTTCCAATATGCCCTTAAATGTGTTTCTCGCTATCTTACACATCTGAGTGATCCCTGAGTGTAGTGCCTCAGTTCTGTGGTATGATTTCCATCCTATTAGCTAGTAAACTCAGGTACGTTAATGTAACCTCCTTAAGCTCAGTTTTGTCATCTGTGAAACGGACAGGACACCTACATCGCAGTGTCATTTGGGGTAGCTAAAAGCTGTTGTTTGCACCTTCGTTTCTCTCACCTTCTTTCAGACTCTGCTAATTCTGCATGCCACGTGTCTCTGAGATGGTTTCCTTCTTCTCCACCATCTTGCCGATGCATTATCTCTCTCCTGAACCATGGCAGGGTCCCCCAACAGGTTTTCTTACCCTGGACAGTGCCGGGATCTCCAGAATGCACACTGACTTGCTGCTACCTAAAGCCCTTAGCTCCTTCCCATTGCCTATAGTGTAAGTTCCAAACTCCGGAGCAGAGTACCCAAGTCTCTGAGACCCAGCTCTGTGGACACACCCTACTCCACCTCCTCCCCCGCCTCATTCTCTGCACATAGGTTCCCACTTAGTGAGCTGGGCAGCAAGTAGCGTGGCCTTTGAGAGAGTAACAAAAGCTGTTTGTCAGGTGGCAGGATTGAGAATCCAAAAGCTACTTGCTACTGTACAGTCAGATGAGCCATGGTCAAAGCGGAAGGTTTTGGTTGCAGTTAGTTGTACAGATTTGTGTTTGGGTCACACAGCTTTGTCCTTTGAAGACCTTTAGTGGCCAGGGTTTCTTTTCGATCACGTATATTCCCTTTTATTCTTTCCCCAGCTTAAGAATTGGTCTGCTAATTATAATTTGAAAGAAATAGCAAGCAATGTTTCCTTGCTTTGATTTAAAATTTTCAAGGAATTCTAGTCCTGGGGCAAGTCGGAGGTGCTTTGGAAGGGAGGGGAGCCTGGTGAGTGACAGCTCTGTTGTGCAGAGCTGTGCAGCACGCCAGTGACACTGCTGGGCTCAAACAGCCTCACTCCAGGTGTACTCCTTCAGCGGCCTCGAGTTTCCATCTCAGTATCTTCAGGCAGAAAGAAAATCATTTGAATGGAGGCTTCATATTCTACGTAGAAAAGAATCAGAACCTGAAGGACAACTTTGAAAACCACATAAGAGCGATAGACTTCTACTCAGCAACAAAAAGGAACAAGTTACTGATAATGTGCAAAACCGTGGCTGATTCTCAAAAGCATTAGGCTGGAATGGGAGAAGCCAGACACAAAAGGTTACATACTGCTTGACTCCATGTATATGATGTTCTGGAAGAATGAAAAATTCAGGGACAGAAATCAGATCAGCGGTTGTGGGGAATGGAGGTGGGGGCAAGGGGCAGGAGGGAGTTTGGGGAATGATGGAGCCGTTCTGCGTCTGGATTGTGGTATTACTACAAGACCATGTCAAAGCTCATCTAACTGTATGCCTAAAAAGGGTGATTTTACTGTATGCAAATCATGCCTCAATGAACCTCACATATACACACACTCAGGAGGATGCCGCTAAGCTGGCTGGAATCAGGGCTATGGGAAAATCTAGGAAATGGCCACTGGGATGTCACCTGTGTTATACATGAAGATTCTGTGGCAAATTTGTTTGTAAAAAGATTCATGCTGCTAAAAACATTTGGAAAGACTGGATAATGTCAGCTGGGGGCAGCTGAGGCTTCTTAAGAGAGCAATGCTCTGTTGGTTTTTCTCCTGTATCCTACTACAAGGCAGAAACCAGAAGAGGAAAAAGAAGGCTATATATATTTACCTTCTCCGAGAAAACCCCCAGAGTGTTTTCTCTCCCTGGATCTGAATCTCACTAAGAGCTCTGTTCTCCTCCACACTTAGGAGCAGAGGGCTGGACGCCATCTATTTTTGCCAGCCTGTACCGGCCAGTTGACAAGAACCCCTTAACATGAGCAGGTGCAAGGCAACGAGGCCTTTGTTCAGCTCAAACCCACACCCGATGGGCTTTCCTGGCCCACACAGCCGTGGGAGCTTAGCAATAAAAGGACTCTGAAAACTTTGGCATGCCTGTGAAGCTGGCTGAATAAACCATCCTTGAAGCTGTGGTTTGGCTCCAAGTATCAGACGGCTCTCCTGCATTCAGCTACGTCACAGCTCAATGTGCAAGCCCTTCCGTGGGCTGGCAGCCCCCTTTACTGCAATCCCCACTTCTTGTTCTTGCCTTCCCTTGAAACTTCCAGTTTTAGGCCCCAGTCCTGAAGGTGTTTATGTTTATGAAAACCATTAGGATTTGCTGAGTCACATTGGGACTAAATGAAATCAACCCTGAATATCCATTGGAAGGACTGATGCTGAAACTGAAGTCCTAATACTTGGACCCCTGATGTGAAGAACCATTGAAAAGACTCAGATGCTGGGAAAGATTGAGGACAGGAGGAGAAGGGGATGACAGAGAATGAGATGATTGGATGGCATCACTGACTCCATGGACGTGAGTTTGAGCAAGCTCCAGGAGATAGTGAAGGACAGGGAAGCCTGGCATGCCGCAGTCCACGGGGTCAAAAAGAAGCAGACACGATCGAGTGACTGAACAACAAATTGGGACTAAGGGTAACCATCAGATGATGAACTCCTTCCTCCCCATCTCTCTGCTTCACGCTGCACGTGCAGGTGGTTGGATGTCCAATCATCCTTCTGTGTCAGCCACCCTCCCTGGGACTCATCCCCCATGGCTCAGGGTGTGCTCTAATCTGCCTCCATCTCTACCCTCCAGACCTTCCTAACATCCTGGGGAAGTCACCAGCTGATCCAGCTCCCATCAATGGCCCCTCTTTCCCAACTCCTACTCTCAGCTGCCAGAGACGACTTTCCCTCCTGTCCCCTCCAAATGTAGGGCTGCGGACAGCTTCCCTCTGTTGCTGGTTCCCACATACTTCACCCCTTTGTTGTTTCCTAGCCCTGCCTACACCTATGTGGATAATGCTTTCATCACCTTCTCTTCGGCTGAACAATGTCAGGGTTTAATCTGATTTTTCTTAAGACTACGGCCGTTCCAGCTCTCTTGCCCAAATTCTGTGATAACATCTCAGTGCCTTTAGGATAAAACCCAGCCTCCTTTATGCCCTCCCTCCCTGACCCCATCTCCTATCATTCTCTTCTAGTCTGCTAGGACTGTGCTGTGCAAACTCTCTGTCATTTGGGCCCTATGCATCTGCTGTTCTGGAATGTTCTTTCTCCCTATGTTGGTGCAGTTGCCTCATTCTCATCATTATGGTGCTTGTCATACATTCACTCCTCAGAAAGCCCTTTCAAGGCCACTCTAGGACACAGCCCTTCTCCCTAGATGTCAATCAGAGGGTCCTCCTTTTTTTTTCTGAAGAAAATAATTTATTCAATTTAAACCAGGGAATTGACATGCAAGTAGCAATATGACTACATGATTAAAAAAAAAAAAAAAAGGCAGAAGGAAGGAGGTGCCTGCTGAATTAGGCTATTAAGTGGCAGCGAGCAGAATCAGCTGGTGACTCCATCCCATTACCCTGTTTTTCAGCTCTTACGTTACTTACAATTATATAGATTATACCTGCAAATATGTCTGGTTTGGGTCTGTTCTCCATGCTACTGTCAGCCCTGCCTTGTTGCTGTTCAGTCACTAAGTCATGTCTGACTCTTTTTACCACTATCTCTGTCAGAATTCCAGCGAGAAATCAGTGATGGCACACTCGAACTGAGTCACATGAAAACAGTTTCTTAAAAGAACCGTTTAGAAAGATGAGGGCGATGAGGGACAGTGTGATCCCCTAGGGCTCACGGCGGCAGGACAGTCAGAGTGCTCGCCAGAACTCTGAGAAGGTGATGGAATGGAGAGGTCTGAGCCCCATGGCAACCTGGCAGGGGGCGGCTCCACTGGCACTCCCCTCCTTCCAGTCTCCTGCCAGTGGGAAGTTGGAGGGCAAGGGTGTTGATGCCATGCACAAGGTCTGTTTCCAGGGTCACAGAGCAGAGTCGGGAAGATCAGAGTGGGCCTCTGAAGACCCAGAGGTGTGATACAGTAACTGTAACACAGTCAGGGGCCTTGCTGTGTTCAAGATGGTGCTTAACACCACGGCCCACCACATTTCACATTCACCATGGCCCAGCGAGCACCATTTACCTAGAGTTGAGCGACGTGGCTGGAGAAGGCAACGGCACCCCACTCCAGTACTCTTGCCTAGAGAATCCCAGGGATGGGGGAGCCCAGTGGGCTGCTGTCTATGGGGTCACACAGAGTCAGTAAACAACATGGCAGCCCTGCCTGGCAGCAGGATCTCTGAGAAGGAGACATCGAATGAGTCCAGGATCCCCCCACGGGTTTGGCTCCAGGTTCTGGGGACTGATTAGGGAACATTTACTCCCTCCATCACAGGGAAAGAGACACTGCATCATGGGCTTCCTGAATACTATGACCAACATCTTGGCCATGGCTCTATAAGATGGAGAGAGAGAATTCCTGTGACTGGTAGGCTCCTACGTTCTGTGCCAAGGACATTTCTGAAGTTGAAGAACAATCTCTATTTATGTGCAGCATGGAGAAACGGGAGCTTGTTTTGCATTGTGTTGGGAGGCAGAGAGGAGTCAGGTAGCAAGCTGGCAACATTCCTGATTTTTCATGGAGTGTAGAGCTCTCTGGGCATGGGTCGGGGAGGAACAGAATCATCCATCTACCGGATTAGCGGCTGAATGGGGATGAAGCCGAGTCATTACACACTGCTGCCATCAACCTTTAGCAAGGTGAAGAGCTACTATTGTGACACGTAGGGAACAGGTATCTCTAAATGAGTTTTTAATCAGAAATCCCCCTTGAGTGCCTTCTAGTTGGAATGTGGCAATAATTCACAACAAAGGGAAGACAGAGTTTACCTTTAACATAACATGCAGCCAAAGGAACTGTAGGTACACGATGGGGAGCCAATTACAAGAGACACGTTCCATCATTAAGGGTGGAGTGGGAGATGCTTGTCAAAAGGGTTTGAACATTAAGCTAATGATGGGATGAAAATTGCTGCCAAAATAGATTTCCCGATTTCCCCAGTGTAGGACAGATTGAAAGAGGAGGCGACCTGGGATGGCTGTGAAAATAGAGAAGCAGGGGCAGCCAGGACAGACTGCCAGGGTCTGCAACGCCCTCATCCTGCTTATGCCTGCATATGTGTCCTTCCATAAGCACGATGAAGGTGCAAACAGCTGTGAGCTCTGTGCTGCTGCCTTTACCTGGTACATTCGGTTTCCCCGCACATCTTTCTGTTTGATCCATCCTGTGTTATTTGCATGAAATAATGTTGCCATTGCTTTCAGTTGCTTTGCCTTAACTTTGTTACAAAAAAAAAAAAAAAAAGAATCACAAATGCATGTTAATTTCAGGTAGGAATTCTGCCTCCCCCGGGGGGAAGCTGCTGCCGGCTTGTTGACTGATGACAGGCTGATCCACCAAAAAAATAAAAGAATAAAACAACGAAGTACATGTCCTCTGGGGATAGTAACTTCAAACTTATAATGCTGGAACTTGTTCTTTCTTGCCCTAAATCATACTGAGGCATCAGCTGATAACAGATTAAGAAATGTAGTTGCTACATGAAATTAGCATTTGATCAGGTGGATCCTTATTTATTCAATATTTGTGGAGCCCTTACCATGTACTAGACTCTGTGCTAGGCCTGGGCAGTATACCAAGATAGTTAAGACATAGCAGATGCCGAGGAGCTCACAGTCTGGGGGTGGAGGGGCAGGGGGTACGGGATGTGGGCGCCTGAGCACTGCTGTAGTGGGGGGAACACAGGGTGCTGTAGATCGAATGGAAGAGGCTGCTGACCACAACTGGGGCTGAGGGTGGTCAGGGTGTCTTCCAGGTCCGCTTTCCACCCTCCTCTGTGCCCTGCTGCTGGCTGGTAGGGACTGCATCAAGAGGCCCCCACGCCTGCTGTGTTCAGTTAGACTTGGTCAGTGAGGACCCAAAGCAAAAGTTGAGCAGAAACGGGGAGAGAGAGTCTGGGGTGCTAGTTCTCTCTAGGATTCCTCCTCTCAGGTTCATTGCAGGCTGAGTCTGTGTCTACTCCTGACATGTAGCCCTTGCCACACAACTCTCTCCTTGGGGCTCTAGACACCTTCCCTTCTCTGGCCCTTTCTAGCCTCTGGGATGGTGACAGTCTACTAGTCATGGGGTGCTGTTCCAACAATCTTTGGTTTCCTTATACCCTGCTCACACCTTTATAACTAGTCCCTTTACTGATTCTCCCTAATTGCTCAGTGATAACATGCTGTCTCCTTCCTACTAGAGCCTGACAGTTATGGCACATTTGGAGGGAGAGGTGATGCGTGAGTTGGGTGGCAGTGGGAAGTAGAATAATTGGGATGAAGAGGGGAGAAAGGTCCAGTCAGAAGCAACAAGCAGCCAGTGCAAAGACATGGAGGAAAGTGAAATCAAAGTGTTCCAGAAGCCAGGGAATGATCCCTGCATTCTCTTTTTCCTTCATCCCAGCATCTGCTTGGACACCATGCCCGAGTTCCTCACCATCTCTCCAACCTGCCCACTTGTCTCCATCTCCTCTACTTTCCTGATTTCTTGCCTCCATTACTATATCAGCTTTGCGATCATTCTCATTTCCCTGCCAACAACTCTCCCCATAGCCTTTAGGTTAAATGCAAATTCCTGGGCAGGGACCCCAGCCCTCCTGCAACGATCTGGGCCCTACCTATTTGTCACCTGCAATTGCAAAATATGGTTTTAAATCTTTTTTTTTTTTTTTTTAGATGGAGGGAAGAAGGTCCCAGGAAGGCAAAAATACCTAATGGCCAGGAAAATCATCTGTCCCTATTTCTCTCATCATCCTACTCTTATTATTCTGGGTAGAAAATGTGCTTCAAAACTCGTTTAAGCCGCTATTATAAGATGGATATAGTGCTATGCAGATTGAAATCTAAAGAAGAGGAAGAGAGGCTCTTTGAACTCAGGGGGGAAATCAAGAAACATGGAAGAAAAAGAGTAAAGAGATGGAATAATCAGAGAGAAGTACTGTTTCCTAAAAAAACTGATGATGTGGGATTTTCCTAACACATGATCCCAGCGTGCTGAACTCTGCGTGTCTGCAGGAAAGTGACACAGCACTGTGGCACCAGATCCAGTTCTGAAGGCAGGAGCCTGAAGCTAAAAAAAAAAAAATTTAAATATTCAGTTGATAAGACATAAAGCAGTAAAGGTATGACTTTTCCTCTTGATACATTTGTATCATGTCAGAGTTAATCTTGATTTTGCCAAGACTCCTAATATATAAGCTCAAAAGAGAAACAGTAACATGTAAAATGTAAATCATCAGTGAGTATTCAGATAAAATTTCAACCACTTGGGCAAACAAGAAAATAGAAAGAAATGATCAGAACACTTCTATAAGCGTTCTGTCAACTCCAGGGTGGAGTGCTAGCTATAGCTTATCTCTAGGGGATGGAATTATAAGTTATTTTATCTTTGTTTTGCTTACCTCTCTATTTTCTTCTGTTCTCACAATGAACACCTGCAAATTTTGTCTCTAGAAATCAATACAATTTTTCAAACCCAACTATACAAATTATAATGTCACACATTGAGGAATTCTTCTAAGAGAATAGAAATACATGATGAGCTTGTCTATGAAACTGAAAAATTGAAATAAGCTAACTATTCATCAATACAGGATTGATTAAATATTATATTTTAGTCTACCCTCAAATGATCACTCAAAATTATTACTGAGATCTATATTTATTGATGTGGCAGATATTCACAATACATTGTTAAAAATAACATATAAAAATGTATGAAACGAGTAAGTATGACATAATTTCCTTTTTCAAAGAAATTTAAAATGCCCTTTTAAAGACGAGTAGGAATTCACATTAAAATGTCAGCAGTAGTTGGAGTATCAGAAATACAAATAATTATTTCTTCTCTATGTCTTTTTTACGAGTGTATAATTGCTACAATGTTGTATCGGTTTCTTCTGTACAACAACACGAATCAGCCACATGTATACATACATCCCTACCCTCTTGACCCTCTGTCCTTCCACCATCCCACCGCTCTAGGTCTTCACCAAGCACTGAGCTGACGCTCTGTGGTACATAGCAGCTTCCCACTAGCTATCATCTGGTAGTATATATATGTCAATGTTACTCTCTCTCCTTTGTCCTACCCTCTCCTTCCCCACCACATCGTGTCCGCAAGTTCCTTCTCTTCATTTCTGTCTCTATTCCTGCCCTGCAAATAGCTTCATCAGTACCATTTTCCTGGATTCCACATATATGTGTTAATATATATTTATTTTTCTCTTTCTGACTTACTTCACCCTGGATGACAGACTCTGGGCTTTTAAACTTAATTATTTTATTTACTCTTTTCTAACTAGAAAAAAAATCTACTATTTCTACTTTTAAAATTAGAGTACAAGAAGATAGTCAGATGTGCATCAGACAAAAAGTTTTAAGAAACATTCGCCTAAAACAACACTTCTCTCATTGAAATCCAGTGTGATTTTTGAAAGGAGAACCTTCCTTGCAAAAAAAAAAAAAAAAAGCTACTGCCACAGATTTGACATCTCCAAGGTTTAGCAAACCATTTCCCCATTAAACTTGCTTCCCCTCCCTGCTTCATTGATTGTAACCATTCTTTTTTTTTTTTTTTTTAACTTATTTTATTTATTTATTTACTTGGGTGCACCGGGTCTTAGTTGTGGCATGTGGGATCTAGTTCCCTGACCAGGGATCAAACCTGGGCCCCACATACTGGGGCCACAGAGTCTTAGCCACTGGATCACTAGGGAAGTATTGTAACTATTCTTGAGCTCAGAAATTTAGTTGCTTCCTTCCCAAACCAATGGGATGCAATGGCTACAACAGATTCATGGCAAAAATAAGGGTATGTTTGCTAATCCATCAGTCATGTCTGACTCTTTGTGACCCCATGGACTGTAGTCTGTGGATCCTTCACCGTCTGAGCCACCCGAGAAGCCACCAGGGAAGAAGGGCATGTTTCAGTTCAGTTCAGTTCAGTTCAGGCGCTCAGTTGTGTTAAACTCTTTGCGACCCCATGAATCGCAGCACGCCAGGCCTCCCTGTCTATCACCATCTCCTGGAGTTCACTCAGACTCACGTCCATCGAGTCCATGATGCCATCCAGCCATCTCATCCTCGGTCGTCCCCTTCTCCTCCTGCCCCCAGTCCCTCCCATTATCAGAGTCTTTTCCAAAGAGTCAACTCTTCGCATCAGGTGGCCAAAGTACTGGAGTTTCAGCTTTAGCATTATTCCTTCCAAAGAAATCCCAGGGTTGATCTCCTTCAGAATGGACTGGTTGGATCTCCTTGCAGTCCAAGGGACTCTCAAGAGTCTTCTCCAACACCACAGTTCAAAAGCATCAATTCTTCGGTGCTCAGCCTTCTTCACAGGCCAACTCTCACACCCATACATGACCACAGGAAAAACCATAGCCTTGACTAGACGGACCTTAGTCGGCAAAGTAATGTCTCTACTTTTGAATATACCATCTAGATTGGTCATAACTTTTCTTCCAAGGAATAAGCGTCTTTTAATTTCATGGCTGCAGTCACCATCTGCAGTGATTTTGGAGCCCCCCAAAATAAAGTCTAACACTGTTTCCACTGCTTCCCCATCTATTTCCCATGAAGTGATGGGACCAGATGCCATGATCTTCGTTTTCTGAATGTTGAGCTTTAAGCCAACTTTTTCACTCTCCTCTTTCACTTTCATCAAGAGGCTTTTTAGTTCCTCTTCACTTTCTGCCATAAGGGTGGTGTCATCTGCATATCTGAGGTTATTGATATTTCTCCCAGCAATCTTGATTTCAGCTTGTGTTTCTTAGGATGGGCTAAAGGGAAAGGTTGGGCTTCCCAGGTGGCTCAGTGGTAAAGAATCTGCCTGCCAATACAGGAATCCCAGGAGACACGGGTTTGATCCCTGAGTCAGGAAGATCCTCTGGAGAAGGAAATAGCAACACACTCCAGTATTGTCTGGAAAATCTCATGGACAGAGAAGCCTGGCAGGCTAGAGTCAACGGGGTGGTGAAAAAGTCAGACATAATTCAGCAACTAAACAACAAAAACAGAGGGAAAGGCATGTTGGGCAGGAGGAAGGGCTTGGACCAAGGCTGAGTTGAAATATGCACATGATCTTTGGAAAATAGTGTTGAAAAGTTAGTGAATGAGTGGAGAGTTGGTGAGGGGGAATGGTGGGAAGTACGATAAAGTGGTCAGATAGGAGGGTCTTATATATCAGACTGAGGGGGTCTTCAGTTTATCCAGGTGATGACACCGTTAAGTTTCTGAGCAGCAGAAAGATGAGAGGTAATTGGAATTTTAGAAAGACTCATCTGAGGGCTGAAAGCAAAATGATGGATTTTGCTGCTGTTCATATTCTGGGATGAAAAGCCTCTGGATTAAGACAGAAAGCAAGGAGAGAGGAAAGAGTGTCAAACGAGAGACTTCTGTATTGGTCAGCATTCTCCAGAACATAACCAGTAGAGGGTGGCGGGGGGCGGATAGATGGGTGGATGCATAGATAGATAGATGATAGATTTATTGTAAAGCATTGGCTCATATGATTATGGAGGCTGAGAAGTCCCAAGATCAGCAAGCTGGAGACCCAGGAGAGCAGATAGAGTGAGTTCCAATCTGAAGGCCATAGGAATCAGGACGCAGGAAGAGCCGATGTCTCAGCTCAGGTTCAAAGGCAGAAAAATAGCAATGTCCCAGCTCAGAGACAGTTGGGCAGGAGGAATTTCCACTCACTCCCATGAGGTCTGGTTTTTCAGTTCTGTTCAGACTTTTCACTGAAGGAATGCAGCCCGTCACAACTGGGCGGGGTGATTTGTTTTATCAGTCTACCCATTCAAATGTTAATATCATCCAAAACACCCTCACAGACACCTTAGAATACCCAGAATGTATTAGAATGCCACAGAATGCCCAGACAAGTTGACACACACAAGTTGACCATCACACTTTCCAAAGGAAAAGCAATATAGTGTTTGTGTTTTGGAGGTCAGCCTGCAAGGAGTATGCCTGCAGGCTTGTTTCACCTCCAGCAGACACACCGGTGGCCTCTCAAACATAAGCCAGACTCTCTTCCGTCCCACAAGAACAATGGCTGTGAAATCGTCCCCTGAGGCACTGGTCAGGTCTCACTGGTGACTGTTGTGTTTACCTTCTGCACAATTTAAAGATAAGGAAGACTGAGGCCAGAAACATTTAAATTACTTGCTAAAAGTCTCCCAGCTATTAAGTGGCAAAGCTTGGACCAGGGTGGGAAATAACCTCTTGAGCACCTACAGTGGATGAGGCAAGAGGCCAGCTCCTTATTATACTTTATTTTGGTTAGTCCTCACAGTAACCCTGTATGCTATTATTATCCCCATTTTACAGATGAAGAAACTGAGGCTTATAAAGATTAGAAATTTCACTCAAAGTAGGCAGTGAAACTCAGGTTTGGAACTCACATCTATTTGATTTTAAAGCCCTATGCTGTGATTTCCTGGTATATGACAGGTCACATGAGAACAGAGGGAAAAAGTGAAAGGTGATCAAGGGCAAAGAGCCAATGTAGCCCAAATGATGGGAGTGAATGAGCCAAGAAATTCTGATTCACTCTGCAGTGTCTGTATTTCACTGTTCAGGCCTACGGTTTGACCCAGATCTGTCTCTCTTAGCAAGTTTCCTCTTCCATCCCCGCCAACAGACATGTGTTCAAATCCTTGGTGCTGCTCAGAACCACAGAAGGGCTGGAACTTTTTGATCACACCAAACAGGAACGTTTGCGTCAGCAGACTGAAAGCAGAAATCCCAACTGTCAGAGATGCTTACACTTTGTACGCCGCCTATTCCTTAAAAACTAAGCAGACCTAACTCACCGGCTGTCTGACTAATTAGCAGAATGTTCTTTAGGCAGACAGAACTCGGAAGCCTCCAACAGAATAGTGAGATCAGCTCTGTGGAACGGCGATTTCCACCGCCGCCCCCCCACCCCCACCCCGTCTCTCTTACAGGACAAAAGGTCTGAGTGGAGTGCTTCGTGGCCGACTTTCACCAGGGTCTTAAATATAATTTCTTCAAGGTGTTGCGATGAGTGGATGAAGAAAAAGAAAAGCACTAGAAGCTCTCTTGGGAGTTCTCTTCATCTTTTCTGCTGATTTCTGTCCTGTGTTGCAGGGAAGGTACGAGAAACTAAAAATCAATAGGATTCAGGTTTACATTGAAATTACACATCTGTTCCATCCCTCACCTGCATTTACCTAGTTTCCTGGAGGTTCCATTTATAATGCTAGGCTTTAGCTACCCCGAAATAAGAAAATCAAAAAGAAACACACAGCTAGCATATATGTGACATATAAATGAATCTGCCCAACCATCATGAAAGGTATTCTGTCCCTTTCCTATACACTATACACAGGCCATGTGTACATTACCCACACTGGTCTACACTCTTCCCAAAAACTCTGAGCTGAAGACTCTCTGTGACCCCCAAGAAGCAATATTTTATTTTCCTGAATCATACCCTTGAATTGGCACTTATATCATATGGGCACAAGGAGAAGGCTTCTCCGAGACTAGAGGACTGAGAATTGTGGGTCTTAAGTGGGGGTTGTTATAAGCGCACCTTCCTCTCTCCAGATGACTTGCCTAGTCCCTGAGGCTAGGGGACCAGGCCCTGAGCCTCTTAAAGCCCCCAGAGAGTCCAGTTTATGGCAGGCCTCCAGTGGACAGGTTAGAAGTCAGAGCCCTAGAGAGAGAGCAGGTCGGGGAGATCGCTAGGATGAGAACAGAGACAGAGAAGCCAAACTCGGAGGAACATTTAAAGCCCGAGAACAGGCTGCTTCTGCAGTCCCTGTGATAATGCTGACTTGGACCTGATTTTGTCACGGAGTTCCAGTAAAGCGGGAACAAAGCCCAAAGCGGTGTCAGGTGGCTGCAGCAGGGACACAAGGCCACAGCCGGCTGGCCGCTAATGAACTGGCTGGAGCGAAACCAGAGAGGGTTCAAAGACAGCGGAGAGGAGCACCTGCCAAGCCCTGCCAAGGGCTGATATACCTGGGAAACAATGAGTGAAGTTTCAGCAATTACCAGCAGCCCTCGGCCCTGAGTGCTGGGTGGCACTGATCTATGACACAGCCTCTCTGTCCTGGCAGGCTTCAAGAGGGCAGAAAAGACATTTGCCTTTCCACGGGGATTTCCATAGTTACGATGGTTGTCTCAGCTGCTATTTTTGGAAACAGTCTGTCACAGTTAGCTATGAACACTCCTTTATGATGTTGTTCTTTTGTGGTTGACACCCTACCTTGTAAAAGACACTTTTCTGTTCCTGGCTTCAAGAAGTGACCTGTCTAGCTATTAATATTACTCCATGTTCGTGGTCATGATTGTAAAGTAGGGTATACACATTTAATGCACAGGTAAGCAAGAAGCCAGGGTCACTAATCATTCTGAAGAGTACCATGCTTGTTGCAAAAACACTGCAGCGGTTTCCAGAATGTTTAGTGCTAAGGCAGCTGCAGTATTTCCTCCCAGGGTGCCAGGGTGCCGGTGAGTCTGGAGATGGAGGAGAAGGCTGGAAACTGCATCTGCATGGCTCTTTTCACAGTATTGAGCAGACCTCAGTTCTCTACATCAAAGAGTGAGTGGGGACTTTAGTCCTAACTAGGATCCCCACCCCCCACCGCCGGCCCTCCTGCCTTGCTTAAGCCTTCATTTCATCCTGATTTGCAATCTCTTCCCACCCCTCCCAGGCAAAATCTTGTTGGGTTTAGCATTTTAATCTAAAATCAACTTCCTTGATTTTCAATGTGTTCATTTCAATTTAAGTATCAGCACGAGGTAGCCTTTACTCCTCTCTTTTGAACCCACCATCTCTTCTCCATCCCCCGCAGTCATAGCCTAACATCCGGTCCCTCTGAGCTCTCTCTATTGTAAGAGCCTCCCACCTTCCTCCCATTCATCCTGATGCCTGAAGGGACTCTTAATGTATTTGTGAGCCAGTCACCCCTCTTCTGGAACAGTTCTCTGCAGTATCCAATCTGACTCCCTTAGCCTGACATCGCCAGGCTTTTACGATGTGACCCCTGCCTACTATTCCTGGAAAAATGAACATAGCTCTTTCCATTGATGCGGAGGTGAACAATTATAATGAAGGCCTTTGTGAAGGGGCTCCAGGATTAGGAGGTACTGAACACTCTTCAGCATTTTGTGGCTGCCCCCAGGTGACTTCCATTTCCGCCCCAGAAATAATGACCATCATTTGATTCTGTCCCAAAATGAACTCTCTTAGGCTCTTCCCCAGGTCTGTCCTACAAGGGGGTGGGGCTTCACTCCCAGGGCAGGTCACAGAGACATTCTTTTCCCAGGTCCCAGGTGAATACCTTTACCTTGGCAGCATTTGCCATTTAACATGGGGGAAAACACAAGAAATGGAAGAGGATTAGTGGTGCTGGGGAGCTCCCCCCACCTGGTGACATCAGACCACTGGAGGAGACTGCCTGTCTGTGCAGCTTTCCTTTGCAGGTGTTCCCTGGGATGAGTGAGTGCTCTTTTTGAACCCCAACCAAAGAGTGCTTTGGAAGAACAGCCTCAGGGCATGGTCCTGGCCTCCCCCTCCCCCAAGACTTGGAGGTTAGGCTGCAGGTTGGCTTCTCATCCCAGGAGCACATTTCTTCTGGAAAGATCGCACTGGGGGGCCTTCTATCAGGAACACTTCTGTACCTCCCTCTAGCACCACCCACACTCAGCCAGCTTGTGGTATTTGGGGGCTGTCTTACTTTCTCAGAAGTTAGGGAACAGTCTGGAAGGGCCAGTTTGGTGAGTTTTCTCCAGCCTCACAGATGAATTCAACACAATGTTTAGCAGAGTACAAGAAATTCTGACCTACCTCCTACCCTTCTGGGAAAGCTCAAAAAACAAATCAACCACAAAGTGATGGCACTGTCACCATTCACCTTCTGGATATCATTTCTGGCCTTGTGCAGCTTGTGTTCAGTTTTTAGTATGGGCAGCTGCTTCCAAAGAGAAGTCCTCATCCCTGGAGACTGCTCTCAAGTAATATTCGAAACCGTCATCCTTTGGGCTCCCCTGGTGGCTCAGAAGGTTAAGAATCTGCCTGCAATGCAGGAGACCTGGGTCTGATCCCTGAGTCAGGAAGATCCCTTGGAGGAGGGCATGGCAGCCTACTCCAGTACTCTTGCCTGGAGAATTCCATGGACAGAGGAGCAAAAGCTCACAAAGAGTTGGACACCACAGAGCAACTAACACTTTCCCTTTTTCACCATCCTTAGAGAAACCATTCAGATTTCTTTTCTGAAAGACCTGATTCCTGAAATGAGAGGTCTTTGTAGCTGATCATAATTCCTCCTCTCAGGTTTGTTCCTTTTGCCCCTTCCTAAGACGTGAATTCCCAGGTGGTACTACTGGTAACCCACCTGCCAATGCAGGAGGTGTAAGAGACGCAGGTTCAATCCCTGGGTTGGTAAGACTGGAGGAGGAAATGGCAACCCAATCCAGTATTCCTGGAGAATCCCATGGACAGAGCAGCCTGAAGGGCTACAGTCCCTAGGGTTGCAAAGAGTTGGACACAACTGAAGCGACTTATCACACACACATGTAATGCATGAATTAAAACTATGTTGAAAAATAAAAACAGAAAACCCCATTCACATTGTCTAAAGGAGTAATAATATAAATTATTTGTTCAGTAGTAATGATGTTTCAGGTCAGGTTTGATCCAGCAGCTCAGACAATGCCACTAAAGTCAACTTCTGCCTTGTCATCACATGGGCTCCACATGACATGAGCTGCAGCCCACCTGGTCCTATACCCTTCATCCCATGGCTACAGCAACTGTAGGACTCACATATTCACACTCCACTGCCCAGGAATAAAATATCTTACAAACAGGAAAGAAACTGTTTCTTTCTGAGAAGCCCTGGCAAGCATCTTACCTTGTACTGTCTCAGATTGGGCTATGTGCCCCAGAAATAATGCCACCCAAACCATAGGTAGACCCAGTTCTTTCCCCCCAGTGAGACCATCTCCTTGCTAAATATGACAATCATAGTCATAAGTGTTATTCTGACCAAAGTTCTAAACTCTTATCCTTTGCTTTGTTATAACCTTCTAGGTGGAGCCCCTCCTGGCAGACACCCTAGGCTTCTAAATATCTCTTCTGAACACAACGTGGGTCACTGATCCCAGACTAGTTCTGCAATTGCTTGCCCCATTGGACTGAAGCTTAATTTTGAGGTGACCATCTGTCTAGCTCCCTCTTATTACTTCTAAAGAGCTTTCCCCTGTAGCCTAACTTCAGATCCAGCCATCTGCAGTATGGTGAGAGTGGGTGATAAGGTGAGGGATGGGCCCACATCCTCAGTTACTCTGATAGCTTAACATAAACATAAACCATCCCAGTCTGTTCCAGACCATCCCCTTTTGGGTCCCTTCCAGTTAGCTGCCTTGCTTCCAACTCCAGCCCCTGATGAAAAGAAACACCAGTGACAAGCATGATATTTGCTCTTCTACTGAGGGCTTCTTCAGCAAGTCAGCTGTTTTCATTTCTCTGCCATGGTTTTTCCCATTGTCATGTATGGATGTAAGAGGTGGACTATAAAGAAAGCTGAGCACCAAAGAATTGATGCTTTTGAACTGTGGTGTTGGAAAAGACTCTTGAGAGTCCCTTGGACTGCAAGGAGATCCAGCCAGTCCATCCTAAAGGAAATCAGTCTTGAATATTCATTGGAAGGACTGATGTTGAAGCTGAAACTCTAATACTTTGGCCACCTGATGCAAAGAACTGACTCATTTGAAAAAACCCTGATGATGAGAAAGATTGAAAGCGGGAGGAGAAGGGATGAGATGAGAGGATGAGATGGTTGGATGGCATCACCGACTCAATGGACATGAGTTTGAGTAAACTCTAGGAGTTGGCGATGGACAGGGAGGCCTGGCATCCTGCAGTCCACGGGTTGCAAAGAGTCGGACACGACTGAGTGACTGAACTGACTGAACTGAGACAGCCCATGCAGATATGAGCGCTAACCAAGAGAGGATGAGAATAAGCCCCTGAACGCAGGGCAAAGACCTGTTTTTCTGTTCAAATTTCTCAGAGGCTCATGGGAGCTCCCTTCCTTCTTCTCAGGCATCTGGATTCATGAACCTCTGCATGTCCCCTTAGGGCCCGCTGCCCATCCCCCTGTGGTGCACCCTAGTCTGGGCACCCACCTTACCCAGACTTCAAGCCACACCAGAGCTCAACCTGACAAGCCCACAGCTGAGCCTTCCTCTGATCCTCAGTAAACAGCTTACCTAAACCTTGAGAACAACTGTGTTTGTGCTTCTTCCATGAGCTGCATGACTGACCCGTTACCCAAGGTGCAGGTGCTCTGTGCATCTACCTGAAAATCTGCCTGTCCTCCCCGGCTCTGTCCCTGGAAGATCCTGGTCAGCACAGATGAGTCCTTTCCTACTGGAGCCCCACGTCCACTCCTTGACTTTGAAGCATAGATAGCCTCCCCAGGCATAGCAGTACCCCGGGATTCTGGTGGGTGAAATTCCCTAAATCGGCCTCCTGAAACCACTCTTTTTAGATAAACCTCCATCCTCATTCAGAAAATCCTGCTTTCCTTCCAGCTGTCTTCGTTTTTCCTCCTAAAAGCCACATTTCATTAAAATTTCACACGCTACATTCTCCCATGTTTTCATCCTAAAACTGCTGAAGAAAACTATTTCACCCTTCTCTTTTAATGTTTAATGTACAAGTAGCATTCTTTCCTCTTATCATTAACATATTTAAAAATCCAGTTTTATACTTTTCACTGCATCTCATTGCTCTGTGGTGCCCAGCACCATAGAGTATAAGGCTGGCTTGTGATCTGCTCCACAGTTCTGCTTTGCACAAAAGATGTTCGAGACTTCAGAAGAGTATAAAAATTAATTTTTCTTCCTTTGCATTGAGTCCTTGAATATGTTTTATACACACCTGTGTTAGTAGAGGGCCTCCCTTGTGGCTCAGCTGGTAAAGAATCCGCCTGCAATGTGGGAGACCTGGGTTAGATCCTTGGGTTGGGAAGATCCCCTGGAGAAGGAAACAGCTCCCCACTCCAGTATTATGGCCTGGAGAATTTCATGGATTGTAGGGCTTCCCTTGTGGCTCAGCTGGTAAAGAATCCACCAGCGATGTGAGAGACCTAGGTTCGATCCCTGGGTTGAGAAGATCCTCTGGAGAAGGGAGTTAGTATAAGTGACCAGCAATGCATGGGTTTTCTGAAAGGAATATTTGGATAAAAAACAAATATAGTGAGAAAAGGAGAGTAATTCTCTGGTTGCCCAGTGGTTAGGACTCTGCTTTCATAGCTAAAAGTGTGAGTTCAATCCCTGGTCTGGGAGCTAAGATCCCACAAACTGCATGGTGAGGCCAAAAACAAATAAATAAAAGTGAATAAAATATGGAAAAAGAGATAAAATATTGCAAGCAGCCTCTTAGTTGTTTTTTTTTTTTTAAGAGATAAGGGAATCCTTGTACACTGTTGATAAGAATGTAAATTGATGCAGCTACTGTGTAACACAGTATGGAAGTTTCTCAAAGAAATGAAAATAGAACTACAACATGGGGAAAAAAATCCCAAACCATTAGTTCAACTGATATATTCACCCAAATTTTCATACCAGCACTATTTGCAATTGTCAAGATTTAGAAACAATCTAAACGTCCATCAACAGATGAATGATAAAAAAAAAAAAAGGCGTGGTATATATCCTGGAATACTACTCAAACATAACAAAGAATGAAATTTTCCCATTTGCAGCAACATGAATAGACTTGGAGGACATTATGCTATGTGAAATAAGTCAGATGGAGAAAGATAATTACTGTATGATATCATGTATATGTGGCATCTAAAAAATACAACCAACTAGTGAATATAGTAAAAAGAAGTAGACTCACAGATATAGGGAAGAAGCTAGCGGTAACCAGTGGTGGTGGTAGGCGGAATATAAGGGTGAGAGAGTGGGAGGTGGAGACTGCTGGGTATAAGACAGATTCGAGGACGGATAGTACACCATGGGGAACATAGCCAACATTTTGAAAAAACTATCAGTGGAAAGTAACCTTCAAAATTCTATAAGAATAAACAATTAAAAAAACAAACATGGTGGACACTACCCTTTCTGAAGCTCCAGTCCTGGAAGTGGCTCTAGCAATAGACCTCTAGGCTGGGGAAGAGACCCTTAGCACAGTGCACTTCAGGAGACAAACTAGCAGAAGGGGATGGTGGCAACACTGTGAAGGGAGAAGAAAAAGAGAAGAGTGGGCATGAGGGAGAGAGCCTGTGGGGGATGCTCCTGCCCACTGAGGGTGCTCATGAATGTGCCTGATGCCCACGACCATGGCCAGGATCAGAGGCAGCTGGCAACCGGAGCTGCCACTCAGCAGCCCTGATCTTGGCATGAACAACTGACCCTCCTCCGAGTCCCATCTCCCTTCTCCAAGAATGGCCAGGGTATAAATCAAGGCAGAAAAGCTGTACTAGCCTTGAAAAGACTAAAAAGTCTGCCAGCCCAAAATGACACCAAATTATCCTTCAACCTGTCTGTCAGTCAACATTTACACAGCTCTTCATATTCATAGCTTGAGGAGCTGAGGGCAGTCAGTAGTTAGCAGGTAGAACACAGAACAAGACTAAGGTTATAGGTCCTGTTTTCAATTCTTCTTAAGATTCTGATTCATAGCCTGATTGAATCAGTCTCAAGTCCATTTCCCACAAGTGGAGGCTGCCTGCACAATTGCAGGGCTGAACCCAAAACTTGGCATCCGCCCCTCCTGGTCCATCAGTCCTGAGTCAGCAGCTCTCTCCTCACATCGGTGATTTCTCCTTTCCTCTCATGAGTCCTGGCAGACACAACAAACACATCAAAACCTAAACAAATGAGAATGGCAAAGCTTACTTGAGCATTCAAAGATCAATGCAGTTAAAAATATCTCTGTAAAAAAAAAATAAATAAATCTCTGTACTTTCAACTGACTGATTCACTGTTAATGTGGAGTTAAAACCTGTTCTGAGCTTTCACAATCTGCTAAGTGTTCTGTAATCACATTTAGAGATATGGTTCTGATATTGAACGCTTGGGAACAGATATGATAAATAAAGCATGTTACAAGTATGCTTACTCTGGGTTTGATTACTTTTTGGTCAGACAAGTGTAGATTTGAATGCTACTTTGCCACTTGTTTGAACCCCTTAAATTCTCTAAGCCTCAACTTTTGCATCAGTAAAGCAGGACAGTTACACCATTACTACCTAGGGTTGCTGCAAAGATTGAATGAAATAGGATTTGAAAAAGGCCTAACAGAACATTTGAAAATATAAATGTTCAGCCACTAAGTCGTGTTCAACTCTTTATGACCCCATGGATCGCAGCATGCCAGGCTTTCCTGCCCATCACTGTCTCCTGGAGTTGGCTCAGATTCATGTCCATTGAGTTGGTGATGCCATCTAACCTTAGTAAATAATAGCTTTTATTAATGCTACAAGAATAAAAGTTGCAGTGTAATATAATCAGAAGATTCAGATAAACAGTAACTTTTTAAAGAAAAATTCACCTCTATTATTTATCTTTGGCTGTGCTGGGTCTTCACTGCTGTGCTCAGGTTTTCTCTAGTTGCGGCGAATGGAGGCTACTCTCTGCTGTGGTGCATGGACTTCTCATTATGGTGGCTTCTCTCATTGTGGAGCATGGCTCTAGGTGCTAGAGCTCAGTAGTTGTAGCGTATGGACTTAGTTGCCCCATGGCATATGGAATCTTCCCAGACCAGGGAGTTGAACCCATGTCCCCTGCATTGACAAGGGGATTCTTATTCACTGAACCACCAGGGAAGTCCCAGAGTGACTCTCAAAAAGTTTTTTCTTCCTTCGTGGCAGTCAACACTGTTCACTGGGCACCTACACTGTACCAGACACCATTCTAGAAGCAGGAAATGCAGCAAGGAACAAGACAGATAAGGTCTCAGTTCTCCTGGGGGTTACCTGAGAATGGCAGGAGATAACAGAAAAAGAAATAATGAATAAAGGAGATAATTTCAGATATTAAACAGTGATACCATAAATAGACAGTGACTGGTGGGATACCAGGGAATAATTAGGGAATTATAATTGAGGTGACACCTGACAGAGGAGACACAGGAATGTGTGGGGAAAAAGACAGAGGAAGTGGCAAGTACCAGGCCAGAAGTGGGATCCACCCTGACCTGGCAGAAGAGGATGCAGACGAATTTTCCTAGAGCATAAGGAGGGAAGAGGAGAGTGGTGTGAAATGAAGTTGGAGGACTAGGTAGGACTTCTGATTTCCTATCTCAGCTCTGCCACCAGCAAGCAGTTACATCTTATATATGTGCTTAAACTCTCAAGAGTCTCAGTTTTGCCATCTATAAAATGGGGTTGAGGGGTGGACCTTGATATTGTCCTTTCAATTCTGTGATCTGCATACAATATAGATCGAATGTTGTGTTACTTTTTCTATGATGACAACACTGGGATCCATTATAACTCTTGCAAACTGCCTGAATTTGTTTGTTCGTCAGTATGTTGACCTTGAGGAAAGAGTTGCCATAAAACCAACCAGGCCCCAAGGTGCGGAATGCTTTATCCTCAGATCTCAAAGCATCCTCTGAGTTAGTTGTGGCCAAAAGATTAATTGACCACAGATTGTTTTCGGTTCCTGGTTTTGTTTTTGGCAAACCATTAGCAGCTCACAGACAGTCCCAATAAGCTAGTTTTTAATTGTTTTTGTTTGAATTGTTCTGCGCTGTGTCTTCTTGACATTTTTTCAAACAACTGGGGAGCATGTATGAAGACACACAACTGGGTTTAGGGAAATTTTAAGACACATTCTATTTTGTTTAATAGCATTACCTCCCATGGAAAATCATCCTGAACGGTCACATGAGTGTTGCCATGCTCTTTGTAAATCTTCATCATCTGGAATATGAAGACTTTAACAGTGTCTTCTCTAGGGACTTAATATGCAGTTAGTTACCAGGGCAAATGTACCTTTAGGAAACGGCAAACCATTCACCATTATTACCAGTAACATTGTTAATTTAAAGTTAGTAAATTCCCTGGCATCCAGCGGTTAGGACTCAGCAGTTTCACTGCTAGGGTTGAATCCCTGGCCAGGGGACTAAGATTCCTCAAGCTGCACAGTACAGCCAAAAATAAATAAATAAAGTCAGAAGAGACAATTAAATGAAATTCTAAGCTATTAAGATCAAGATGGTTGCTGCTTATCTGAGGTGCCTCTAGGATAACAGATTTATACCAAATTTATCCTGATCAAGTGAGTAATTGACTACCCTGCTTAAAAGGCATCTATTTTTCAAACCCTTGTAACTTCTGTGGTGTACTACTCCAGAACTTTTTAAGACAACAAAAGCTTTCCATGTTCTTTCTTATGCCTAACCTGAACCCCTTATATTGATTTCCAGATTGTTCCCTCCAATTCTGCCTACATGATGAAGAATAAGCTGGTGATCCTGGCATGTTAACTTTTAAAAATAAATAATAACAAGCAACACACATATTGTTTACTAATCTAGGTTCTAGACAGCAGACTCATTTAATCCTCACAATACTCCCATGAGGCAAGTACCCTTATGAACCCCACTTTACAAGGAGGGACACTGGGGTGCAGAAGCCAGACTGAGATTTGAACCCATGGCATCTGACTCTAGGGTCCTTGCTTTCAACCACTCTACCATTTTGCCCCCTCATATTTAAAATCTCTGCTGAGTCAATATTCACCAATCTATCTCTTTTTTGGTTGAAGTGATTGATGAAGAGAAATAAGAATCATTCTTTTTTCTCTCATTCTTTAATAAATAAATGTAATCATTCCCTTTTCCTGAAAATGGAAGCCTAAGATCTGTGTTTTGTCTCAAAACTTTCACAAAAGGTGTTTTTTGATTTATTTGTGCTTTGTTGTTAATAGATGAAAAGCCTTTCTGGGCCAGACTAAGCCCATGCATTTCCCACTATCTGATTGTTTCAGAAAGTGTGATCCAACACTGGAGTTACAGCCGGAATTCTGCCTGTCTGCTGGGAAAGCACAACAGGCCATAAGATTAAGTGCAGAGCTGAGGTTGGCAAAGTGGATTGGAAAACCCAGGAGACATGTTGTCCAGGTTCATACAAAAGCGTCAGCAGTGATCTGGCTTTTCCTCATCATTAAAATAACTGCTGTAGGCAGAGAAGTGGTAGCTCAGTATTTCTGTCTATTTATCTACACCACACACACACACATGCACACATACACTTCTTTTTCGTTTTCCTTATTTTAACCACTATGATAATTTTCTGCTAAGTCTCTCAAGTCTCCATCATAAATAGAAAACTCCACTCTCTTAATTGTTTCCTTAGCAAATTTCCAAACTTTGAAACCCAAAACAGAGAATGCATATAATTTAAATATATAAAATATTACATTCAATATCTATCTATAATGGAAATGTATTGCTGGCCACAAACTTAGTGGCATAAAATATATAACTGTGTTTAATCTCTTTAAAACCAAACTTAGTATGTCTTCTGTGGAAATAATCTCATTGAGGGAAGTTTCTCTCTCCCTCCTCTTAGGTAGGTAGAACAGGGAAAAGGAGTCCAAAATGGCGGTGGCTATAAGACAAGGAAGGGAAAAGCCCGCGAAAATGAAACAAAAGAAGGTCCGAGGACTGGAGTGAGGACCTCAGGTAAAACAAACGACACTCCTGGCTGGCCCAATTTACATAGGACAGGCCCAGGGAGAGATAAACATATAAACAGAGGAGCCAGAGCCAGCTCTCGCTCTCTCGCTCTCTCTCTCTCTCTCTCTCTCTCTCTCTCTCTCTCTCTCTCTCTCCCTCCCCCTCTCCCCCTCTCCCACGAGCTGGGGCACTCTTCTCCTCCTGTCTTTAGGTCAACATGCCCTCACGCCTCGAAGATGGGTTTTCCTGCTATCCTCTAAATAAAATAGAGCTGTAACACTGAGCTGTAACACTGATTTGTCTAAGAGCTATAACATGGTCCATTCGAGACCTGAGAGCTATAACACGGTCTGTCCAAGACCTGAGAGCTGTGACACGCCGAGGGGGCTTTAACATCCATCGCTCCAAGTCTTTGTTGTGACGAGACAAAGAATTGAGGACATACACTCACGTGACACTCCTGTCTAAGTTGCTGTGGGCCCTGGCATGGGGTGGGAGAGTACATCTGGTCTGGGTTATTGTCCTTCCAGTGATGGACATCCATCCAGTGGATGAAATGTCCTCATTCCTGTCTGATGTTCCATTGTTCATACAGGGAGACTGCAAGGCTCCCAGGGTTTGGCTGTGTCAGAGATCAGGGCCCAGCTCTGTGTGGCCAGCTGGGGCCATGAACCCAGCACTCCAGCACACACAAGGTATTCCAGGGGACCCTGGTTCTGGCTGCCTTCCCAGTTTTCTAGTGGATTGGAGGGGCAAGAGAGCACAGATGCTCACCATCCGAGCCTATGATCTTATCTGGATTTCTTTCACCCTTTTCATCACCTTTTGCCCAAGGCCTCAGTCTGGAGGAGAAGGCAACCCCTGGTTACCTCCTCTCAGATCACTCTAGAGTTTAGCTAACCTCCCCTACCCTCCTCTCCAGTTCTTTCTTTTGCTCTCTCCCTAACCTGTGGCTCTTTGGGGAAGCGATGAGTTGAAGGAAGACTCATTCTCTAGGTTTCTTTTTTTATGTACTTTTGAGAGCCCAAAGCCTTTCTCTGCTATAGGAATCTGAACCTGAGGTCTGTGTCTCATTGATGGAAACAGGCAAAGGAAATGGAATGTGTGAAACAATGATCTTTTCATCCAATCATGTGTACTCATTTAGGAGTGTGTAATATAGGTCTACTATGTGTATCTCAACATGATATATACATGTGTATTTAATATACAGGGCTTCCCAGGTGGCTCAGTGGTAAAGAATTCACCTGCCAAGCAGGAGTTTGTGGGTTCGATCCCTGGGTTGCGAAGATCTCCTGGAGAAGGAAATGACAACTGCTCCAGTATTCTTGCCTGGGAAATCTCATGGACAGAGGAGCCTGGCTGGCTACAGTCCATGGGGTTGCAAGAGTTGGACATGACTTAGCAACTAAACAACAACAATTTGATACACAAGGAGTATATTTACATGTATAGGCATGACTCATCCATGTGGTTTTAGTCTATGGAATATAGCTTTTGGGATGAATTCATCTGTGGATGACTACTTCTATCCAGTTTCTAAATATTTAAGTAACAGACATTTTTTATTTAGGATTTGTAGGATATTGAGAAAAATGGAGAATCAGAAGAGAATTGATAGACAGATAAATAGTTACCGAGAGGTAGACTTCTCATCACCTACTGCAGAAGCAAGAGTTTCTGACTCAAGCATGCAGTAATAGTCAACATATATAATCCTAGTCATGTCATTTAGCTTAACTGTCTCATTTTCAACACCGAGAATTTTTAAAAATGCTCAAATACATAGCAAATATAAGACATCCCAGATTTCAAATAATGAAGTTGATTGTGCTTGAAGTTTAAAATATTGGCTTATTCATGAATAAGACATTTTAGAGCACTAATCAGGCATAAAGAATTCCTAGTCCTTGTACCAGATGCCACAATTCACTGTTTTTCTTGGTATGAAATTGCCTTCAAGCTAGACTCAGACACACTTAGCAAAAAGTCAGATCATATAAGATCTTTCTAACAAATGGTATGTGAAAGGAGTTGCTGAAAAAGAAGCCAATCAGTCTTTGGAATGGTCACATCTTTAACTTATTGCTACTAGTCTAAGGTGAGAATTTAATTTTTTTTTCTCTCTAAGCATGCAAAGAAAAGTATTCTTCCCATGGCAGCCTGAATCCTGAAGGGACAATGTTCCTCTTCCAGGTTGTTGGACAGGAGCCTGTTTTTGCTCCTGGATCTATAAACATATTGTCACTCTAAACTGTAAGTGATAAGATTCGTGGAAAACATATTCTCAGGGGTTACCTCGGACAGAAAATAGGTGGAATCCTAGGGGAAGTGGCTTGAGGTAAGGGTAGCCGCATTTAGCAAGTTAAAATACAGGATGCCTAGTTAAATTTGAAGTTCAAATAAAAAATGTAAGTCCCAAATACTGCATGGAATATCCCTACCAAGGTAGAATTATGCGAAGACAGGAAATGGTCACTGGACAAGGATTTACCAACCAAAAGCGTAAACACTTGATAACTTCGGCCATTCTAGCCTCAGAAAATAGCGTAGAACAAAATTCCCCCTCAGGGGTCCATAAAAATGCAACTGGAAAACTGGAGCAGTAACGCTATCAGGAGCCTACCTTGGAATTAGCCTGAGCAGCTTGACAGAAAGACCAAAAGAAAGACCAAAGTGGGACAGAAAAGGAATAAGGGACCTGTGTAACCAGGTGGCTGTGTCTGTCATACCAGTCTGTGACTCGCCTTTAAGTTATCTTAGGACGCAAAGTCTGTGCTTGGGAAGCTCACCTGTTTCTGTGCTCTGGTATCTTCCCTTTTTGGTCTTCAGGTGCTTTCCTCTTATTTCTCAGTCAAGTTTCCTTTTAAAAATCCCAGCTCTTGTCTCTGAATAATTAACATATAGATCTTTAGTCCTTTTCAGCCTCATTTGGTCGTGATGTGTTATCTTTTTATATCTTGGATTTCATTTGCTAGCATTCTGCTGAAGATGTTTGTGTCTAGAGAAATTGGTCTGTAGGATATCAGTCTGTAGTTTTCTTTTCTTATAATGTCTTTGTCTGATTTTAGTATTAAGATAATATTGGCCTTATAAAATGAATTAAGAAGTGTCCACTCCTATTTCTGGGATACGTTGTGTAAAATTGGTCTTATTTTTTTCTTTAAAGTTTGGTAGAATTCACCAGTTCAGTTCTTGGGTTGGGAAGATCCTTTGAAGAAGGGATAGGCTACCCACTCCAGTATTCTTGGACTTCCTGGTGGCACATGTGGTAAAGAATCTGCCTGCAATTCAGGAGACCTGCGTTCTGTCCCTGGAAGATCCCCTGGAGGAGGGCATGGCAACCCATTCCAGTACTCTTGCCTGGAGAATCCCCATGGACAGAGGAGCCTGGCAGGCTACAGTCCATGGGGTCGCAAAGAGGTGGACATGAATGAGCGACTAAGCATCAACAACAGTGCTGAAGTCCTGTCTAGTGCACCTAAGTCACAGGAAGCTCATAATGTGTTACAGAGAAAATGCGTGTGTTAGGTAAGCTTCATTCAGACATAAATCATAGTGCTATTGGTGTGAGTTCAGTGTTAATGAAGCAGGGGTCTTTAAATAAATAGATTGTCTTTAAATGAAGACAAACATAGGGACTTCCTGGGTGGTACAATGGATGGGAATTCACCTGCCAGCGTAGAGGACATGGGCTCAACCCATGGTCCCGGAAAATTCCACGTGCCATGGAGTAACTGAGCCCACAAACCACAACTACTGAGGCTGTGTGCTGCAACTGCTGAAGCTTGTGCTGGAGCCTGTGCTCTGCAGCGGGAGAGGCCTAAGCACCACGAGTAAGGCTCAGGTGCTTCACTCCTGCTTTACGAGTAATGCAGCTGGAGAAAGGCTGTGCGAAGCAGTGAAGACCCAGCACAACCAAAAATAACATAAATTAATTATTTAAAAAATGAAGACAAACATGAAAATATATGCTGTATTGATCAGCTGACAAAATTGCAATGACAAGAGACTCATAGGAACCTAACATGGTGCTTCCTTTAGCTGTAATGGTGCAGTATCAACCAACTCAATATTTATGGCGGTTTTATCAAGTAAGTGTGTTACATTTTGTTACCCATCTTTCAGTTGGTGGCTTTTGGTTGTCTCCACTTTGGGGCATCATGAATAATGCTACTATGAATATTTATGAACAGGTTTTTGCGCCTCTATATTCTTTCTGATTTTCAGTCTACTTGTTCTGTTGATTACTTACTGAGACAGAAATGTTGAAGATTCCAACGTAACTGTGGATTTGTCTATATCTCATTTCAGTTCTCTCAGTTTTACTTCATGTATTTTGAAGTTCTGTGTTAAGTTCATACGTATTTAGAATTGTTATGGCTTCTTGGTTAATTAACCTCTTTATTATTATGTACAGTAAGTCCCCTACATATGAATAAGTTCCATTATGAGAGCACTTTCATAAGTCCTACAAAATTAGCCTAGATACCTAACACGATTGGCTGTACAGTACTGTATTGTAATAGGTTGATAATACTTTTCACACAAATACTACATAACAACAAACAAACATAAAAAATAAGGAAAACATTTTCAATTTTATAGTGCAATATCTTGAAAAGCACAGTAGTACAATACACCAGCTTGCATACAAGGGCTGACATCAAGTTAACAGGCTAGAAGAGTTACTGACAAGAGGCGGGAGAGGAGGTAGGAGACAGTCGAACTGAAGGATCATCAGCAATAGGAGACAGAGGGCAAGCTGCAATTTCACTCATGCCTGACATTGATGGCACAGGTTCTGGTTCCTTGCTGGCTTCAACTCTACCCACCCCCTGGAAGAACTGTGGTGCTGGTGAACAATTTTGAGAATCCCTTGGACTACAGGGAGATCAAAACAGTCAATCCTAAAGGAAATCAATTTTGAATATTCATTGGAAAGACTGATGCTGAAGCTGAAGCTCCAATACTTTGGCCACCTCATGTGAAGATCTACTAACTGGAAAAGACTCTGATGATGGGAAAGATTGAAGGCAAAGGAGAAGAGGGCGGCAAAGGATGAGATGGTTAGATAACATCACCAACTCAATGGACATGAGTTTGAGCAAGCTCTAGGAGATGGTGAAGGACAGGGAAGCCTGGCGTGCTGCAGTCCATGGGGTCACAAAGAGTCGGACACGACTTAGTGACTGAACAAAAAAACCCACCACCACTCTCTGTAAAAAGACGATCCAGTGGTGTCTGGCAAGTAGTTCTTTTTTCCTTGCCGTAGATGACATGGTGGCACTGGATTACATTCTGAGTGGCTGCTGCAGCCTTTGTGAACCATTCTGTGTTCAAGTTCTGTGCCTCAAGACCTGGCAGTGCCTCCTCAGACAAAGAAAATCCCCTTGTCTTTTTCTGCCATGTTCTGCTTCATGAATCTGTTTGGTTCTTCACTTACTTCTTCTTCCTCTTGTCGCTCTCCATCTTTTCTCTGGGCCTCCAATTCCATCTTTCCTTTTGCTCTCTCCATTATTTTCACTTTTGTTCTCATCGTTATAGATTGGTGCTTCTTAGCAGTATCAGCTATTAATACAGCAGTGCTGATTTTATGCTTACTTCCAGACATCTTGGGCAACTTAAAAAAAAAAAAAACATGCAGAAGTATTTTACAAATCTTACAAAAATACATGAACATGAGAACATATGGTTTATACCCTTCCAGGGCCTTGGAAGAAGCCAAGCATGGAAGGGTCCTAAAGTTTAAGTTGCATCAGCGTCATGGTCGATTGCTTCTGCCTTTGACTTTAGCATTATTTTAGTATAAAAATAATAATGGAGCTAGTGGAAAAGAATTTTTTTTACTTTATATCTCAAATATTCTGCATTCAAGCACCTTCAACTCTGGATTAAAAAGTATATCACCGACCTAAAAACCTATAATTTTTTGAGTTACTTGATATTGTGTATCATGTCCGGATCATTCAGTTCGTTTCAAGTTATTAACATCGACAATTCCATTAAGTGAATGAATTCTCTACAGCTTCACAATTTGTCTTTAAAATCTTACGCCAGGAAATACATGAAGGTGTTGAAATTTCACTGGGCTGGAAGACATTAAGGGCTAGTATGAATGAAAGTGTTCATTTGTGTTTAGTCCACAGTTAAGTAAGTTAAGTGATGGACTTAACTTTTCTGAAGAATATGTGTTCTTGTCAGACTCTCTTTTATCCTCTTTTACTGTAGAGGCTTCTGCCTTCATCAGACAAGTTATTTCCTAGCTCCAGGTTCTGCCTTTACCAGACTGGTTCCTCTACATTGGATGAGACTTGGGATGAGAGAAGGAGGGTAAGGAAGAGATACGGGAGATGCAAGCAGAGTCTGAAGGTGCAAGCATAAATGTCCTGAGCTCTTGCAGTGTGCTGGGCACCACTCTAAGACTATCGTGTAAGACTTCTGCACAGATTAACCTGCCAGAGGCAGGCATTACTACACTTTTAAATCACAAAAGAGAAAACAAAATAATTCAATAACTTTCCCAGGTAAAACCAAAACCTACATATTTTCATCCCAGAGCCAAGTCACATTCAAAGAAACACAAAACATTCTGTGCCTTTTCTTGGTAGGTCCTTTGAAAAATGTAAAGTCTAAACATAGAGTTTGTAGCTATTCTTATTAAAATCCATTGGTTTCTCCTACTCTCTGATTCCCATTTGGTTTTAAAATCCAATTCAAACTTTCTCGAGCAAAGGGCTTCTGTTGAGGCTCTTGTAACTTGGAGTGTTCTCCTTTCAGGAGTGGCTGGACCCAGCGCCCTTAGTGATGCCATCAGATCTATGTGTTTGCCTCTCTTCTCCACTTGGAGCTGGTTTCCTCTGTGTGATAGCTTTGCTCTATGGGCAGTTTTTCCAACTCTGTTGAGGAAATTGCCTTTGGGCTTTCACAGTCCTTACAACTAGAAAGTCTGGAATAAAAGAGATCCTTCTCTCTCCCAGTGTCTACCCGTCATGTCATGGGAAAGGCCAGTGTCCTAAAGGATTAAGACCTCTGTTTGGTCAGGTAGGAGCATAGGGAGGTGGGGATGGTCATGGGAGAACTTAGTCCTTCCAGGATCACATGGAGTGTGAGAGGCATAGTGCCCCACAAGGGAAGGAGAAAGAATACCAATCAGGTGAAATCAACCAACATCCATGACCTCCTGAAATGCTGTGCTCTGCTCTGCTCTCTCTCCTGCTGCCAACCCGGAAATCCCTCTCATTCATGCTCTTCAGAAACTACCATCTCTCATCCCAATCACTCTGCATCAGTCTACCCAGAATTCTCAACAGAGTACATGTCTGTTTGCTATTCCCCTCTTTCATGCCCTTCTTCTAATTTAGAAGAGCATGCCAATTGTTGCAGACTTCAAATATGGTGCTAGTGGTAAAGACCTCCCCTGCCAATTCAGGAGACATAAGAGAATCGGGTTCATTCCCTGGGTGGGGAAGATTCCCTGGAGGAGGGCGTGACAACCCATTCCAGTATTCTTGCCTGGGCACTCACATGGACAGAGGCACCTGGCAGGCTACAGTCCATAGGGTCGCAGAGAGTCAGACATGACTGAAGTGACTTAGCACACGTGCACATGCCAATCATTACATTTTAATGTGATTTTATCACAATATAAAGATTCAAAGTCTAAGCAAGTCATTCAAGCTTATATTCCCAGCTTAAATTAATTTGAGCATAGGCAAAAGGGAGGGACCCCCCTCCTTGAAACATTAAATTCCAGCAGATGTCCATTTTTCCCTCGGCAAGCCATTGTCACTCAGAGTCACTGATGTCAGGCCCTTCCACTGATCACACACCAGATCATCCAGGTAGGAAACCAAAATCTGACTGCATGCACAGAGAATTCCTTCCACAAACAGTCATGGGGTTTCTTTTAGGCCTGGGACACAGAGGTAGCCACTCTCCTAAAGGGGATTTACTGGGACTCAGGATGACCTCACTGTCTCTGGTTACTTCAACCAAATAGTTGTCCTGATCACATTTCATCCAATGTCACCATATTTGAGCAGCTTCTTAAATATCCTTGCCTGATTCTTTTTTTTCCTAATCCTTCCTCCCCCAGTCTTAACAAAAACACTTTATAACCCCTCACCTGAGTCATTTTTGACCACTTAATGCCTCTTCTTTTATCTGCAAAGTAAATCTTTTGGACGAGGGCTGCCTACAGCAATGAAAGAGGGGAGGACGACTTTGGCAGGATGATGGAGCAGCATCCCAGATGCTACAAACAGCGGGAGTAAATGGAACACAGCATTTCTTTCCCAGCACTGGATGGAGGAGGCTATTATTAAATCGACTAAGAATTCACGCCTAGAGCAGCAGCCGTGAGATCTCTGCTGCTGGGCCAACCTTTGGTTTTTAAATACATTCTGCCCACAGGTGGCCCAATGTTTCCTCCAAATCCTTCCTTGTCAACAAATGAGCTCACCCCTCACCCTCCCACTTTCCACCCCAAACTGTTGCGAGTTCTACCGCTACCCTGCAAGCAAAACAAAAGTGTGGTTTTTCTAGCAGAAGGAAGTCCATTATGTATTCCTTTATTTCTTCCACACTCTTCAGGCTGGATTGGCATTGATTCATGTAGCAAACTTATTCCTCAGGGGAGAGACTTTTCTGGCACAGGAACACTAAACAGTATACACATCACCGGAGTTAATTTTCTTCATTCTGTTGGTGACATTGTCCCCTACGGGCTTGTAATCAATAGAAGTTGCTGTGAAACACTTGGCTATAAAACCTTGCCCTCCCTTTCTGTCTTCCTTAGGGCAGTGTTTCTCTGTCAACCAGTCCCATTGTAGCTGGGGTCCCAAGGACAGCTTAGGCTGTGTTTCCAGAAAAATTCAGGCCTGTTCAGGGACCTCTGGAACACTGTGGACAAATGAGAGGAGCCCAGTTGTAGATCCTTTTGCCTGAGGGGTCCAAGAACCTAATGAGAGGAAACTTCTAAAGGAAGAATTGGTGCGTGCCCAAATGTGAGTGGGGGTGATTGTGAGTACAGTGGAGGGTGCGGGCTCACAGTGCCCTCTGGATTGGTCTTCCCAAGGCACCCACACTTAACTTTCCCCTGGACCCCACTCCCAAGTCTCTGGCTAGAGTTGGGGAAGCTGAAATATAAAACTAAGGGAAAAGCAGTATGGCCCCATCACTCAGGACGGCTGCTCTCTTGCTCTCTGCACATCCCCTGCCTGACCAGGCCCCACTTCACTCACATGACTACCCAATCCTCTTCATTACAAGCATGGTTGGCCCCGGTAACCGACAAGCCCCCTGATGTCAATTCCCCTGATAGAGGGAAGCGTCCTTCTCCCCTGAGTAGTGAAGGCTTCTGTCACATCCTGTCTCCTGTCTGCTGTGCACAGTGGGGTGTCACCCCAGGACCTTTGTGTAAGATCCCTGTGTCCAGTAAACTCTTGATGTCTCTGTCACTGTCTCCAGGCTTTTTGTTTGGTCCCAAGGCTGGGCAACTGCAAGCCTTGTGGGCCTGTGGGGTGCAATACAAGAGAAGTGAAGTGAAGTGAAAGTTGCTCAGTTGTGTCTGCCTCTTTGTGACCCCAGGGACTATACAGTGATCCCATGGAATTCTCCAGGCCAGAATACTGCAGTGAGTAGCCATTTCCTTCTCCACAGGATCTTCCCAACTCAGGAATCGAACCGGGGTCTCCTGCATTGCAGGCAGATTCTTTACCAACTGAGCTATCAGGGAAGCCCCAATACAACAGAGGTATTTCACTAAAACCATGGAAGGCTTTGAGAGCAAAAAAATTCACAGCCTTGTGGCCCACCTTACAGAGTGCAACACAAATGGAGAGCGGTGTAATTTCCCCACTTCAAAGGGGACATTGCCATTTACAGCAGTAGGGAGCAAGGCCACCAGGCATAGCCCAGGGCTACCTTGGTGGAGAAGGCTAGGAGGACGTCACAGGGAGCAAAGTGGTGGAGACAGGCTATGATTATGCCTCATGAGGCTGCCGTGATCCTGCACTATTCGGGAATAATTTGGTTGGGAGAGGCGAATAGGAAGGATGTCTATCTGTAATTCCTGGAGTTCTGTGATTAAAGGCTAAATCAACAAAAAATGACTTTATTACTAATTCCATTACCCTATTTTCCCCCATGTGTGGGGTGGGGAAATGTTTCACAGTTATGATAAAAATGCATTTGTTTCCCTCAGAGATAATTTTGACTCTAAGTTACTTCATTTTCTAGGTCCTAAATGAGCTGCCATTTGGGATCGGTCCGGTTTTTTGTTGGTCCTGTAATGTACACTATTTCCAAGAGGCCCCTACATGTGTGGAAAGTCAAGGTGGGTTCAGAGATTTTAATATTCGTTTCAAATAACAAATATACTTGCAGTGGGGAAAAAGAGAGTGGCCAGATCTTCAGTCATGCTTCTACTGGGCGTCCCTTTTTTAAGACGGCAATTTGGATTCCTGCAATTATTTTCATTTTTGTTGCTAATTGCTCCTACCATTGGTGCAGCCAACCACTTTGGGGTGCAATTACCCCCTCGTGGGAGCAATTACAGATGAAAACACTTCTGCACGTGCAGCTCATTGTGACAAAACAAAAGGCGGCTGGGGAGGACAATTTGGCTCATCAAATCATAACTCCTACTTCAAACATGTGCCAGCTATGAAAAGGCAGAACAGTGGGACAGGGTACTGAAACCTACTCTGGGTGCTGTGAGCTGGAGCATTCCTTCCACTATTTGCTAATGCCTTTGGGGAGGGTTAGATCGTAGACTTATTTAATTAGAAAAGAACAACTTGGCTCAGCTACCCATTGGCCTTTTGCTAAAGGGGTTCTAGATACCACATCAAGCCAAAGACTCCTCTAACTAAACACCCAGACTCTCAGATAATGCCAGATTCTAATGGATTTTTTTTTTTTTTACAAAGAACACTGACATTTTCATCCCATTGAATTATAAAATACGCCCAAATCTCCCTCCCCTTGTCTCTGTGAGACACACCAACATAACTGCTTCAGTTTAGGATTGAAAGTGATGGTTTAATGAGCTGACAAATGAGGTCTGATTACCAGGAGCAGCGGCTCTGAATGGCGAAATGTGTCAGGCATTCTACTCAAACCATCCTAGGTTTCCAGGCAGCCCACATAACAGACAATTGTCATATCTCATTGCCTGATTCAAATTGTAGATTAGAAATGAAAAATGGGGATGTATCTAAGTCCACCATCAGTCTGTATCCCTGCTTCTGTCAAATTTATAAATATACATGGATCCTACTGTACCCTCAGCTGTTTTTTTTTTTCATGGGAAGCAGTTAAGCACACAGGTTCTAGAGACAGACTACCTCATTTTTCTTCTCTGTAAAATGAGGACAGTAATAGCTCCTGTCTCATAGGTTAGGACATTAACTAAAAGGGCTAGTACATGAGAACACAGTGACTAGCACTCCATATGTGTTAGCTGTTTTTTATCACTATCTATGATATTTTATTGCAATTCCTGATTTCTAGATCTGTGTCTTCTCTGAATTTTTAAGAAAAATTATCCATAATTTAAGATAACCATCTAGCCTTTCAAATAACACTCAAGTATTATCTCATATGCAGGCCTAAGGTGAAAGTAACTTTGTATTATTAAGAGTTAGAGGCCAGGTTCAGGAGAGTTAGATGTTAATTTGTAGAAGATTGATAAATTGCAAATGATTTGTATCTTAGTAAGAAAGAAAGTGAAGTTGTTTAGTCATGTCCAACACTTTGCGACCCCATGGACTATAGCCTACCTGGTTCCTCCATCCATGGGATTTTCCAGGCAAGAATACTGGAGTGGGTTGCCATTTCCTTCTCCAGTGTCTTAGTAAAGAGTTAAACTATTTCTTTCCAGTCAAAAAATAAACCCACAGGGGTATGGGACTAAGAGATACAAACTACTACGTATAAAACAGATAAACAACAAGGATATATTGTGCAAAAAAGGGAATCCAGCCATTATTTTGTAATAACTTTAGATGGAATATAAGCTATAAAAATAGTTACTATGCTATACACCTGAAGCTAATATAATATCATAAGTCAACTATACTTCAATATAAATAAATACTAATAAATAAATCCAAAAGTTGTTTTTAGGCTCCTGTAGGACAGAAACCAGTTTTGTACTGAGCTCCTTATTCCAGCATTTTGTTTTTTTCTCATTGACCAAATTTAGCAGTTTTTCCTATTCTCTTTCGAACCAGTTTTGCTATTTTGTCAAACTCATATGATTAATGGCTTAAATCTTTGACACACGTTCACTATACATTTTTCTGAGATCATGTTTTTACCTTTTAATATATTGAATGAAGGATTCTTTAAATTCCATGCTGCTGCTATTGTTAAGTTGCTTTAGTCGTGTCCGACTCTGTGCGACCCCATAGACGGCAGCCCACCAGGCTCCCCCGTCCCTGGGATTCTCCAGGCAAGAACACTGGGGTGGGTTGCCATTTCCTTCTCCAATGCGCGAAAGTGAAAAGTGAAAGTGAAGTCGCTCAGTCGTGTCCGACTCTTCACAACCCCATGGACTGCAGCCTACCAGGCTCCTCCGTCCATGGGATTTTCCAGGCAAGAGTACTGGAGTGGGTTGCCATTGCCTTCTCCTCAAATTCCATAGTGCTGTTCAATTTTCCAAAGCTTCACACCCATGATTTCACATAACCCTGTAATAACCCTTTTCTCCCCTAACCCTGTGGTTCACCTCCCCCTTTTCCTATCCCCACTGATAACCACTAGTTTGTTCTTTATATCTGATAATCTGTTTTTTAATTTTATTTACTAATTTGTTTTATCTTTTAGATGCTACCTGTAAGTGATGGTATGCAGTATTTGTCTTTCTCTGTGTGATTTATTTCACTTAGCAAAATACCCTCCCGGTCCATCCAGTGTTGCAAATGGCAACATTTCATTCTTTTTTGTGGCTGAGTGGTATTCCGTTGTAAATGCATATGTACATGCCTTCTTTATCCAGTCATCTGTTGATGGATGCTTAGTTTGCTTCCATGTCTTGTCTATTGTAACATGCATCTTTTCAAATTAGATCATGTGTTTCCCTTTATTTAAAAAAATAGTATTCTTTGCCAAAAACCAGAAGCTCCTTACAGACAGCCTTCTTAGAACTCTTTTCCATTTCTCAAACTTTAATGTTCATCAGCTGGGAATTCTGTAGGTCTGGGGATAGGGGAGCCTGAAATTTAGAATTTCTAGCAGATGTTGTTGATCTTATTCCTGACCACAAGGCCTGGACTTGGAAAATGTTAGTGCTTACAAACTGTTAGTGTGTAAACATCCACATGTATCAGCAAATGACGTGTTCTACTCTTTATGCCACCACCCTCCTATATCTATCCTTTGTTTTCACAAGTTATACACAGTAATTCAGAGGATATAATTTTAGTTGGGATGCAATTAGTAAACCCTGCTTATCACAGTGACTCAGTTAAATGAGAGGTTAGTGAGAGAGAGGGAAAATGGAAGAGGTTTCATTGACAATTAGAAAACACAGTTATTTTGGATGTTAAACCTAAGGCACCTATGAGGGTGATGGGCTTCCATCCCTATAGAGGACTTAACACCTGTAGCATTGCCCAACCTCGTTCCCACAGGGCACCTGAACTCCCCCTTAGGCAACCTTGGGCTTCAGAGAAGTGAATCATGGTGGCTGTACCAACACTGCCAGGACTTCTGACCTAGGGAGTGGATGTGGCATCCAGCTCCTGTTGTCTCTGGGTCTCCCACCTTCACATGCTGTCATGCATGTATAGTTATGGGCAATAAACTCTCTGTATTTAGAAAAAATAAAATAATCAAGTGCCTCCTATATGGATTTAGGGAGAATTCTGGATGCCAGACCACCTTACCTGCCTCCTGAGAAGTCTGTATGCAGGTCAAGAAGCAACAGTTAGAATGGGATACAGAACAATGGACTGGTTCAAAATTAGGAAAGAAGTACATCTGCTTATTTAACTTATATGCAGAGTATATTGTGTAAAATGTTGGGCTGGATGAAGCACAAGCTGGAGTCAAGATTGCCAGGATAAATATCAATAACCTCAGATATGAAGATGGCACCACCCTTATTACAGAAAGTGAAGAGGAACTAAAGAGCCTCTTGATGAAGATGAAAGAGGAGAGAGTGAAAAAGTTGGCTTAAATCTCAACATTCAAAAAACTAAGATCATGGCATCTGGTCCCATCACTTCATGGCAAATAGATGGGGAAACAATGGTAACAGTGAGAGATTATTTTCTTGGACTCCAAAATCACTGTAGATGGTGACTGCAGCCATGAAATTAAAAGACACTTGCTCCTTGGGAGAAAAGCTATAACCAACCTAGACAGCATATTAAAAAATGGGACATTACTTTCCAACAAAGGTCTGCCAACAAAGCCATGGTTTTTCCAGTAGTCATGTATGGATGTGAGAGTTGGACCATAAAGAAACCTGAGCACTGAAGAATTGATGCTTTTGAACTGTGGGGTTGGAGAAGACTCTTGAGAGTCCCTTAGACTGCAAGGAGATCAAACCACTCCATCCTAAAGGAAATCAATCCTGAATATTCATTGGAAGGACTGACACTGAAGCTGAAACTCCAATACTTTGGCCCCCTGATGGGAAGAGCTGGCACCCTAGAAAAGACCTGATGCTGGGAAAGACTGAAGGCAGGAGGAGAAGGGGACGACAGAGGACGAGATGGTTGGATGGCATCACTGATTCAATTGTCATGAGTCTGAGCAAGCTCTGAGAGGTGGTAAAGGACAGGGAAGCCTGGTGTGCTGCAGCCCATGGGGCCAAAAAGAGCTGGACATGACTGAGCGACTCAACAACAGCTGAATGTCTCCCACAGTGGTTCTCAACCCTGGAGGCACATCAGAATTGGGAGCTTGAATGAAAACATGCCCGTGCCTGGGTCTCCCCTCCAGAGAGCCTGTTGTAATCAATCTGGGGTGGGACTTGAACAAGAGTATTTTTAATATCACGCTGCTTCTTAAGGGGAAATGATAGCCACATCAGCTACCCTATCATTGAGGTAACTGGGAAATTGTTGGCTATCGACTCCTTTACTCATCTTAGCAGCACTAAGGCCAAGTATCTCTAGTCATCTTAAGAGCGTTGCAAGATTCCCAAGAAAGTGGTCTTACTTCTTTGTGCTTCATAACGTGAATGTGTTAAAACTGCTTTTGAGAAGAAGCACTAGATGCTACAAAAGGTAACATGAAATATAGGTGGCTTGTGAAGCCTGGTCATAAGGTATGACCTCCTCAAGCACCTGCAAAAGAAAAGAAAGATGTTTCATTTGAGTCTGCATCTAATTAAATCCACACTTAATGGATACAATCAAGCAACCAAGAAATTGTAAATACCGTATTATGATATTTTCATTGGTATTTTTATAAAATACTTTTACTATTGAAAGAAAACATTTCTAAAAATAAATGACTAAGAAATAAAGTCTCACATTTCTGCACCCTTGCTCACTCCCCATCACTGCTTCTAATCCTTTACCTGGAACCTGACTGCCGGCTTAGACAGGAATGAAGGTGAATTCGGCCTGGAAGCCAAACTGCGTCTGGACCTCTGTTCATGAACAGGATGTCTTTGGACTCCACACATCCTTATCCAGACACTTTTTTCCAGAGGCCAAACTATTGGGAAGGCACAGATGAGGCAAGGGTTATTTTGAGAAATAAGATCTAACACTATAGAAAATGTCATTAAACACCAAGCAAAAAGTGTCAAATACAGGGACCTATTAGAAGAAGGAGGAGGAAAAGAAATAGAAAAACAGCTAAAATACAGAAGACAAATGTAAACAAGCCATGAGAAATTAATAGTGACTGTCATGTGTTGGTACTGAATGCCAGCTGCTTTATATATGCTATTTTATGTAATTCTCAGAAAAGCCTAATGAGGTGGGTCATTATCTACATCTCTCAGTTAAGGTCTCTTTTATGTAGAGGTGGCTGAATCAGGATCTTTCCCCCGTTAGCCAATTTTAAATCATTTCCAAATTTGACATCAGGAAGGGGAAGGCACACCAGAGGCCTAAGACGTTGCTACTTGCGGGGATGAAGAGGACCCTGAGCATCTCGAGGGGAGTTGGGTCCCAAGAAGGAAGGAGACTAGGATCCCGAATAGGCCCATGGAAAACCAACAGACCAGGAGCACCCCCATGGACTGTAAGGAAGAGTGCGCATTTTTATTCATTCATTTGCTTATAAATTTGTTCATTTATCCATTCAAAAGCCACTTGCATAGGTGCCAGACACTGTTCTAAGGGTTTTATAACTATCAGCTCACTTAATACACAAAACAACATTCTGAAGCACATGCTAATTTTTTTTTGCATATGCTAATATTATTCCCATTTTGCAGATGAAGAAATTGAAACAAAGCTAAATAACTTCCCAAAATATTGTGTTAAGGCATTGATTAGGAGTTTTATTTGTTACAGCAGTGAGGCTGCCTTGATTAATACAGTGTCACCACAAAGATATTTTCTGTTCAGACTTAAAGGGCTAATTTTGTGAAGAAGTTTACAAAACCCAGAGTTGTGACTTCAAAGACTTTGAAAAGGAAGTTCAAAAGACATCTTACATTTTGATGTGGCTCAGTTCAAAAGATTGATGACAAGGATGAGTTTATTTGGATGATGTAGGGGGGATTAATACATTGACTACTAATGACCTTTTTGAAAGTATCTATACAATCTTATCTACAAAATCTCTTTTGAAATGTACTGTCTTTTAAAGAAAATGAATAAGTCCACCTCTCAGATCCAGGTGGCTGCATGTTCTCATCTGTTAAATGAAGGTTAGGGATGGATAAGCTTGGAAGTACCTTCCAGCAGCAACGATAAGCACCAGTGATCAATTTCCCATGTTTCGGCCACCTCAAGATGTGAAATTTAACTTAAAGTGGGGGTAACTGCTTTTCATAAACAGTTCACAAACTCAAGGCTGAATTCAAGCCTCTGATCCCAGTCTTAACTGTGAGCCGGGAGCAGAGGCGTAAAGACTCTCTGTTAGAATGTGAGCTTTTACAGACATGAACTAATATAAAAGAACTATAACTGCACTTTAACTTGGCTATCACTTTTAAAATCACACAGTGTATGATTCTGTGATAAATAAAGTGATAGGTGAAGCACCTTCCTTGGATGCATGCATGCAGTACTGCCACATACTGCGAGGGTTTCTATGAGAAAACAGATTGGCGGAGACATTTGGCCTCCCCTCCCCTCCATCATTTTCTGCTCCCTTTTGTTCTCTGTCCTTTCAGTTCCTCCTCATTAGAGCCTCTGGCTCTCTCATTTTGTGGTTCCATCGTTTGACATTGAATTCACCTTTCCTTTTGACAGGACCCGCTGCTTTATATTTTCCTTTTTCCAACTCTGCAAAGATAAAAATCTCATTTCTCAATGAAAACTGAGACTCAGATACAAAGCATACTCGGGAATTGGCTTAATTGGCAAAGAAAAAAGAAAATTATTGAAAGAGCCAGATAACTGATCCCAGCCAAACCCAGTGTTCAATCTAGCATAGCTATTATCTTTTTTTCAAACCCAGTACTGAACCAAAATCACTGCTTTTGGAAGGTTTTGTGAAACTTAATCAAACACTGCCGTGGGGTATGTGAATGAGGACTTTTACAATGAGAATCAATCTGCATTGTCACTGGCCTGAACCCAAACCAGACTGGAACAACCTCAGGTGTAACTAGAAGCTAAAACCCAAGTAGAACACTCTAAAGTTCTGTTCCATGTAGGGCTAAAGCAGCCACCACCATTCCTTTTACTAGGTTGACTTAGTAGCCTCTAAAAATAAACAGATTTGTGGACTTGCTTTTTGCCCTCCAGTTCAGTTCAGTTCAGTTGCTCAGTCATGTGCGATTCCTTGCGATCCCATGGACTGCAGCACGCCAGGCTTTCCTGTCCATTATCAACTCCCAGAGCTTGCTCAAACTCATGTCCTTTGAGTCAGTGATGTCATCCATCCATCTCATCCTCTGTCGTCCCCTTCTCTTCCTGCCTGCAATCTTTCACAGCATCAGAATCTTTTCCAGTGAGTCAACTCTTTGCATCAGGTGGCCAAAGTATTGGAGTTTCAGCTTCAGTGTCAATCCTTCCAATGAATATTCAGGATTGATTTCCTTTAGGCTGGACTGGTTTGATCTCCTTGCAGTCCAAGGGACTCTCAAGAGTCTTCTCCAACCCCACAGTTTAAAAGCATCAATTCTTTGGCACTCAGCTTTCTTTATAGTCCAACTCAAGTGGGTTTTTACTTATGCCACAAACTACAGTTATGTTATCATATGCAAGTCCATGTGCCTGATGCACAGTGAGGCCAAACAAACCTAAATATTAAAGATTGGAGCGGAGAAAAATTTATTGCAGGGCCTAGCAAGGAGGGTTTCAGAAAAGCATTTTTAAAGACCAGATGATAGAGGAGCATCCTTGGGGTTTATGATCAGCTCATGTATAAAATTCTCTGATTGGCTGATGTTGAGGTAACAGGGCAGTTAACATTGTCAATTCTTAGAGACCTGTAGTTGGGGGTGGGGGGTGGGTGGCTAGTCATGATCACCAAGTAGTTAATGTCTTCCATGGTGGTGGTTTTAGCGTCTGAAAAACTCAGGAAGTGTGTATCAGGTATTATTCTCTAGGTACTTCAGAGATAAGCTATAGCAGAGGATATGAGGAAGGGAGTCTGTCCCAGGAAGGCCACATGGGGTCTTGCTCGGTTACAGTTAGATACCAAATCCTCTCTCTCTCTGTCTCTCTCCCCTCACTCCTGCCTTCGCACCCCTTTCCCCTCTCTCCCTCCTCCTTCCTCTTTGCCTCTCTCTCCCTCACTCCTCTTCTCCCTTCTTCACCTTTGATTAGGGGAGGAGGTGGGCAGGAACATCCTCTAAGGCACAACCCTTTTACAGTTTCTCCCTTAAGGGATCTAATTATCTCATGAATCCAACTTCTAATCTCTGTCTATGATTTCTACTTTCTGTCTCTAGTTCTATCCTTTCACCTAACTTCCAGGTCTACAGGACACGCTCACACTGATGTAGCTTGTCTTCAAGAAAGCTGCATCAGCTTCTTCCCCCTCTGAGAGGTGGAGCCTATTCCTTCACCCCCAGTGAATCTGGGTGAGGGGGGCTGTGACTGCTTTGACTAACAGAATATAATGGATGTGATGCTGTAGAATTTTGAAGACTAGGTTTTAAGTCACCTTGAAGCTTCCACTTGGGTCTCTTAGAATATTACTTTTAAGAGGAGCCAGCCCTGGGGGAACCAGCCACCATGAGAGAATCTAACTATCCTGAGACCTCCATGCTGTCAGGAAGCCCATTCTAGCAACAAGCAGAAGTCATGTGGAGGGAGTGACACCCAACCGGTCCCCAGTGGCCCAGACATCACAGCCCAAACACCAGACAATCATGAACCAAGAAGTCATGACTTCAGCCCTCGCTGCCATTTGACTGCAATCCTATAAGGAATCAGTCCCAAGGGAAAACTACCCAGTTGAACTTATCAGAATCACAGAATCATAAATAATCAGAAGAGACATCTAAGACATTTCATTCAATAGCTGACTCTTTCATTCACTTAGCAATTGTTCGTTGAACCTTACTACATCTGCAGCAACTTGCAAGGTCCTAGAAACAAGCAATGAAGAAATCAGACCCAGTTCTTGCTTTCATGGAGCTGACAGTCCTTCAAAAGGGAAGATTGAACAACAACTGATCAATTGCTTCAAACTTCGAGTACCTCCTCCTTTGCTCTCATGCTCAGGTGGTAAACATTCTTCAATTTTCCATTGAGATATGGAAATAATCGAGGAGGGATTCCTTCACTTAGGGACCTAGGATGTAAACTCCTTACCTACCAGCATCTCTGTGGAACTCTCCACCCACCTTCTCTCTTGTTTCTCTGAATGAAGTGTCTCTGGAGTTTACTCCATCCTCTTGAGCCCTGGATCCCATCCTTCACAGTGACTTCCCCATCACTTCAGTCAGAAAGCAAACAGCTTCCAAAATGATCTTGACCAGGCCCTTGGTTTGAAATACTATCTTTAGGCTGATGGCTCAGGTATCCATCTCTCCAACCTTGATCCCTGCTCAGACCCACAGACTGGTATAGGTCCAAAAGACATACCATGACCCACACAGAACTCTAGGTGTTTTACCTGCTTCTTTCACTCTCCCTCATGCTTCTCAGTCCCAATAAATGGCCTCTTCCCAATCCCATCTCGAGAACAAATGAGTGATACTTGATTCCTCTCTTTGTTTCACTCTCACCTCCAATCCAGCAGGCAGCCCTATGACTGTACCTCCAAAACATCCACAAATCTACTCACTCCTCTTCAGCTTCAGCTTCTCCATCCTGGTGCAGGTCACCATCCTCTCCCAGCAGACTGCTGAAATTTCAAGCCTCCTTGTTTCCCCTCTTGTCCTTCCACAATCCCTTTTCCTTATAGCATCCCGAGTATCTTTTAGAAGCATAGATTATTATCAAGTGATTCCTCTGTTTAATGACCTCCTCTGCACTTAGAGGGCTTCCCATGTGGCACAGTGGTAAAGAATCTACCTGCCAACGCAGGAGGTGTGGGTTCAATCCCTGGGTCGGGAAGATCCCTTGGAGTAGGTAATGGTAACCCACCCCAGTATTCTTGCCTAGAAAATTCCATGGACAGGGGAGCCTGTCAGGCTACAGTCCATCAGGTCGCAAAGAGTTGGACATGACTGGGCCACTGAGCACACGTTGTACTTAGAAAAGCTTGTGTCTTTGTATCCTTATTTCTAAACTCTGTGTCCTTGTTTCTATCATCTGGCCTCTCAGACTTCTTTGCATGTGACTCTTGCCTTCACCTACCACATTCTAGCCATGAGGTCTTCTTTCCCTGCTGAGACAGGCCAAGGCCACTTCTACTCAGGGCTTTTGCACTACCTATTGCCCCTAGTCTTGACTTGGCTGACTTGCTAGTCAGCCTCCAGCTTCAAGGTTTCCTTTTCAGACTATCGAATCTAGTGTGACAGCACTCTATTTTAATTGTTTGCATAGCACTGCTAACTCTCTGACATTGTTCATGATGATGTGTTTTTTAACTTATTTTTTTTCATCACTTGCACCTAGAAAGTAAGCTCCATGAGGGCAGGGGCTTTGTCTTGTTCTCTGTTGCTTCCTCAGCTCCAAAAGAGTGCCTGGCCTGTAGTAGGTGCTGCATAAAATCTTGTTGATGATGAATATGAAGAAAAGTGTCAGGTGCTATGGGAGCACCTAACCTATGATGATGAATGGACTAACCTAATTTCAGAGGTGTGGAATGGGAACCATTTTCCTGAGAAAGTGGAAGTTTAAGTGAAGATCAAGGTCTTCCTTGGTGGCTCAAATGATAAATAATCTGCCTGCAATGCAGGAAACCCGAGTTTGATCCCTGGGTTAGAAAGATCTCCTAGAGTAGGAAATGGCAGCCCACTCCAGTATTCTTCCCTGGAGAATCCCATGGACAGAGGAGCTTGGTGAGCTAAGTCCATGAAGTTGCAAAGAGCTGGACATGTCTGAGCAACTAAGTACACAGCACACAAAAGGTGAAAAGGAGAAAGGCGCAAAGCAGGTAGCAAGGAAGAGAGCAGAAGGTCACACAGAAAATCTCTGAGGGCGAGAAATGCCTGGCTCCTGGGACACCGGAGAGAAGTTCAGAGGGAGAGAGGCTGGCCGGTCAGGTCCTGGGAAGGGTTTTCGTGTTTCCAGGCCACTCATCTCTGTCCTGCCTAGACCTTGCTCATCTTGTGGCCAATCTGGAATCTTCATGAATGTGCCTCTACCAGGGACTCCTCTGTTCTCCCACAGGGTCCTGGAACCCTGAGGTCACCTCTGCTTCTTCTCCGTCAGGATGCCATGCCCCTCAGGGAGGGTCTCTGTCCAGTTGACCACCCTCTCAAATTCCCCGCACATCTGCTTTGTGGTCACCATTCCCAGTGCCCATGTAGCAGAGAGGAGCAGCTTTGCCTGTGCTCATCATCAGCCTCTGTCTCAAGCCCTCAGTCTTCCAGGGTCCATGCCTCCTGGTTCTAGCCGCACCGTTTCACCCCACTAAACGCTCACACACCAATCCTACTAGCCTGGAGCCCCTACTCTAAATCTTCCGGGGGGGTGGCCTTCATCGTGACTCTTCTCCAACCAGAGACCTCAGTGGCCCCTTAGCTCCTGCAACATCCTCTCTAAACCCCATCACCAGGCTCCACACCTCCCATCCAGCCTGACCCAGAACCCCTTCTGAAGACTCCTGCTTCACAGGGCAGTGAACACAACAAAATCCTTCCCTCCCACAATTTTGCACATACCTCAGCATGACCTCATTTCTTCTCTCAACCACTTGAGTCCTCCTTCTCCACACTGAACATCTGCCCATCACTCAGTATATGGCTGTGATAAAGAGCTCTAGGGCTGGAAACAGATTGCTCAGCTCCACCCCACACCTGCAGTGGAACCATGAGCAAGCAAGCCACTCCACTTCCCTGTGCTTTGTTTTCTAATCTGAAAAATGGGAACAATAATAGTATCTAATTTATCCCAGAGGGATGGTATGGGGAGGGAGGTGGGAAGGGGTTTCAGGATGGGGAACACATGTACACCCGTGTCGGATTCATGATGATGTATGGCAAAACCAATACAATATTGTAAAGTAATTAGCCTCCAATTAAAATAAATAAATTTATATTAAAAATAAAAATTAAAAAATAGAAAAAATAAAATTATTTCTATAGGTCATGAAAAAATAAAAAAAATATAAAATGGGTAACCAACAAAGACCTACGGTATAGCACATGTAAGTCTGCTCAATGTAATATGGCAGCCTGGATGAGAGGGGAATTGGGAGGAGAATGGATACACGTATACGTATTGCTGAGTCACTCTGCTGTGCACTTGAACCTATCACAACATTGTTAACAGGTTTTATTCCAGTGTAAAATAAAAAGCTAAAAAAGAAAAAAAGAAAAAGGGATAGTATCAAATTTACCGCGCTCTTGTGAAGATTGCATGAGTTAACGTAATGTAAGTAAAGCACTGAAAACAGTGCCCTGTACACTGACAGCACTAACAAGCATTTACTGTTTTTATTGTTGTTGCTATCATCACTTCATCTTTTCTGTCCTGAACTCAGAAAGCACCCAGGATAGTCCACATCACAAATGTAATACTTAGCTTTATCCCTAATTGTATTTTTCCCTATTGTTTCCTGAGACCGCCCCCCGCCCCCAGGAGGATCTTCATTTCCTTGAAGACAGAGAAACAGCAAAGGCTGTCTCGTATGCCAGCAGTCCCAGGGAAGGCTGAGATGAATCAGAGCCCTGGCTCTCAAGTTGTTCACAGGCCAGTAGAAGAAGACCAGCCTGTAATCATCATTCAAACACCATGGAGTGTGGAAGTGCGATAACCTTCTCGGGAGCACCAAGAAGGGGCTTTCTGGAAGGAAGGCTGCCCAAGCTGTAGGTTGAAAGTACAAGCATCAGATCTATACAGTCAGGAGTGGAGGAGACTATACATTTCACACTGGCCCACACCACACAAGCCTCCTCTCCTTTCAATGGAGGCACTAACTCAACATACAAAAAGCACTGACAAGGATTTTAAATTCTACTGAAGTTTTAAATACAGGGTCTAAGCAAGCTACACCGCATGACTCACAGCAGCTTACCCTGAAATATCTCATCAGTCATCCGGGTCGTCTCCACAGCAGCCACGCAGAAATCTCCCCTGGCTCCTTTCCCCACTCTTCTCTTTGCAAACTTTCCCCCCAAACTCCTCCAGGGTTGGCCGGTTTCTTCTCCCCTCCCCAGTTCTGCTCAGCTCTTCACTAAGGAGACACATTTTGCTTTTCTAGGCCTGCTTCAATTCATCTTTTATTCTCAGTAGCAACTGAAAGCCAGGCTCCAAGGCCTCCCTGGAAAGGAAGGGGAAGGCTGCAAACTCTTTTTACACTAGACTTTCTCTTCTTCCCCAGCACAAATCCTGCCTGGTAAAAGTTTTCCTCTTCTCTAAGAAAAGGACGTGGACTTCTCTAGGGGCTCAGTGGTAAAGCATCCGCTTGCCAATGCAGGAGATGGTTCGATCCCTGGGTTGGGAAGATGCCCTAGAGAAGGAAATGGCAACCCACTCCAGTATTCTTGCCTAGGAGATCCCATGAACAGAAGAGCCTGATGGGCTACAGTCCACAGGTTGCGGAGAGTCAGACATGACTTAGTGACTAAACAACCAGAGGACATCACACCATCCAGGTCACCTTCCAAACTCATAGCCCACCCAACAACCTCCCCCACCACTTGTCTCCTATTAGACTGAGCCAGTTTCTCCTCTGACATCAGCAAGGTTGGGGTAAGGAGAGCTGAGGCTGCCTGCTTCTGTGTCTTTCAAAGTTTCTTCTAGAACAATGACTTTTGAACTTTTTTTGAGACCCACTGTAAGAAATACATTTTACATTACAGCCAAGGGCACACATATGCGCACACACACACCACACTACTGAAACAAAAGTTTAATAAGACATTATTTAACCTTTATGCCCTATTTTCTATTCCATGTGCGTCATTTTAAAATGAGAATACACATCATATTTCAGGGATACAAACTATTTACAGATAGAGTGATCTGAGGTCTGTAACTTGCTTCAAAATAATTGAGGTATCGATGAAACAAGATTGAACATGAGTTCATAACTGTTGAAACTTGGTGAGAGGCACATGGTACATGATGGTTCATTATACTATTTTCTCTAATATTTTATAAAGTTGATATCTTCCATAATAAAAAATTTAAAGCAAAACAAAAATATTGGTGATGCCCCACAAAAGTGATTTTACAATCCATGAATAGGCCAGGAACTACATGTAAAAAACCTTCTAAAAAGTCCAGGAGTTGGGAAATTTGAAACTAGATGGCAGGGGGAAATGTCAAGATCTAAATTTAATCTGTTACACACTCCATCCCCCTAAACAAAGTCTATTTCTTCTTCTAGGATTGGGAGGTGGAATGTTTGCCGAGTTTTGTTTCCCTTCAGCATACAGCTGTTTCCAGGTTTCTGTATGGATGAAAAACAAATATGGCAGGGTAGGGAAAACACATTGAAAAGATGGCAGGGACAGCCAAAGCCCTGTATAGTGTCTGTTTCAAACAGACAGAAAGGGAGGTGGATCATTAAATTCAATTTAGACAATGTGGTTTTATCAGAAACAAAGCCAGTTGTGCTCATCATTTGGTCCTTCCAGAATGCTGTATGTTTATGTGTGTGTGGGCTAAATCACTTCAATCCTGCCTGACTCTTTGTGACCCCATGGACTGTAGCCCACCAGGCTCCTCCGCCCATGAGATTGTCCAGGCAAGAACACTGGAGTGAGTTGCCATGCTCTCCTCCAGGGGATCTTCCAGACCCGGAGACTGAACCCTGGTCTCTTATGTCTCCTCCATTGGCAGGCAGGTTTTTTACCACTAGCGCCACCTGGGAAACCCTGTATTGTATACATATTTGATGTCAAATTGCCAGTCTCTTGTGTTATGATCTCCCTTGATAACCTTGTGGAGGCTATAGTTTTTATGAAAGCTCCTGGCTGAGGAAGGGTGGGTGGTGCCATTGCCTATAATGTAGAAACAGTGGTCTCTCCATACCAGATGGCAATTGAGTTTATTCTGGGCCTGCCTCTACACTCCACCCCCGCCAGCTCTCCTGAATGGCATTGTCTGGGCAGTGATAGATTCACCCCAGGAGGATCCTGGTTCTTCAGGAAAATTAGAGATACCAAGGAAATGGCAACCCACTCCAGTATTCTTGCCTGGAGCATCCCATGGACAGAGGAGCCTGGTGGGCTGCTGTCCATGAGGTCGCACAGAGTCAGATATGACTGAAGCAAATTAGCATGCATGCAAGGGAACATTTCATGCAAAGATGGGCTCAATAAAGGACAGAAATGGTATGGAGGGACCTAACAGAAGCAGAAGGTATTAAGAAGAGGTGGCAAGAATACACAGAAGAACTATACAAAAAAGATTTTCACGACCCAGATAATCACGATGGTGTCATCACTTACCTAGAGCCAGACATCCTGGAATGTGAAGTCAAGTGGGCCTTAGGAGGCATCACTACAAACAAAGCTAGTGGAGGTGACGGAATTCCAGTTGAAGCTATTTCAAATCCTCAAAGATGATGCTATGAAAGTGCTGCACTCAATATGCCAGCAAATTTGGAAAATTCAGCAGCGGCCATGGGACTGGAAAAGGTCAGTTTTCATTTGAATCCCAAAGAAAGGCAATGCCAAAGAATGCTCAAACTACTGCACAATTGCACTCATCTCACACTCTAGTAAAGTAATGCTCAAAATTCTCCAAGCCGGGCTTCAACAATATGTGAACTTCCAGATGTTCAAGCTGCATTTAGAAAAGGCAGAGGAACCAGAGATCAAATTGCCAACATCCACTGGATTATCGAAAAAGCAAGAAAGTTCCAGAAAAACATCTACATCTACTTTATTGACTATGCCAAAGCCTTTGACTGTGTGGATCACCACAAACTCTAGAGAATTCTTAAAAAGATGGGAATACCAGACCACCTGACCTACCTCTTGAGAAACCTATATGCAGGTCAGGAAGCAACAGTTAGAACTGGACATGGAACAACAGCCTCATTCCAAATAGGAAAAGGAGTACGTCAAGGCTGTATATTGTCACTCTGCTTATTTAACTTATATGCAGAGTACACCATGAGAAATGCTGGGCTGGTGGAAGCACAAGCTGAAATCAAGATTGCTGGGAGATATATCAATAACCTCAGATATGCAGATGACACAACCTTTATCACAGAAAGCAAAGAAGAACTAAAGAGCCTCTTGATGAAAGTGAAAGAGGAGAGTGAAAAAGTTGGCTTAAAACTCAACATTCAGAAAACTAAGATCATGGCATCTGGTCCCATCACTTCATGGCAAATAGATGGGGAAACAGTAGAAACAGTGACAGATTTTATTTTCAGGGGCTCCAAAATCACTGCAGATGGTGATTGCAACCATGAAATTAAAAGATCCTTGCTCCTTGGAAGAAAAGTTATGACCAACTTGGATAGCATATTAAAAAGCAGAGACAATACTTTGCCAACAAAGCTCTATCTGGTCAAAGCTATGGTTTTTCCAGTAGTCATGTATGGATGTGAGAGCTGGACTGTGAAGAAAGCTGAGTGCCGAAGAATTGATGCTTTTGAACTGTGGTGTCGGAGAAGACCCTTGAGAGTCCCTTAGACTGAATGGAGATCAAACTAGTTAATCCTAAAGGAAATCACTCCCGAGTATTCATTGGAAGGACTGACACTGAAGCTGAAACTCCAATACTTTGGCCATCTGATGCGAAGAATTGACTCATTTGAAAAAACCCTGATGCTGGCCAAGATTGAAGGCAGGAGGAGAAGCGGACAACAGAGGATGAGATGGTTGGACGGCATCACCAACTCAATGGACAAGAGTTTGAGTAAACTCCGGGAGTTGGCAATGGACGGGGAGGCCTGGTGTGCTGCAGTCCATGGGGTCACAAAGAGTAGGACACGACTGAGAGACTGAACTGAACTGAACTGACCATGTACCTGCAGTACCTATTGATTTGTTAGATCTTCTAGGAAGGGGTGGGCACCTGACCCCAGCATCATCATTCCTAGAAACCATCTGCAAAATAGTCCAATCCCAAGTTCTCCAAACTCTAATCAGGAAAAGGAAGCCCCCAAACACACTTCTGAATTATTCTGAGATTAAAGAAGACCGCAGAACAGTACTCCTGGCTGTAAATGGATAGAGAACCGTGTGGAAGAAATTACAAACCATCTCCATTCCCATAAGGTAGATTCTGGGAAAAGGTTGCTGACATCCTTCATAATCACTTATGCACAAAGGTTAGAGATTCCAGTGCTAACCTTTATCAGCATGTTGGGAAATGCAGCAGTTCACTACGGTGAGATGACAGTGAGCCCATTATTTTGTTTACTGTGACCCCATACAGGATCCTATTCCCTAAGCTGTCACCACCAGCTTTCATGGAAACGCCACCTGTTGCCAAATCTTCATGGAGTGTCTCTTTTTCCATCTGCTGAGAGGAGACCCATTTATGATGATTCTTCAGATTACTCCAGTAAAAGAGAAAATCACACACACACACACACACACACACACTCAGGAAGGTACTTGTAACAAGCTGTCATGTGACTGCTCCAGTTTCTCCTAATGTGGACACTAGACCAGACTTGCTGGTCAGTTTCTGGGGTCTCTACATTGCAGAGGAGGCAAAGAGGTCTGGTTTAGGACTAGGTCATAGTCCAGTCCTTTGGCTTCAGGAAGCCTTGCTGTCCAAGTTCCCCATCACTTTGGTGGACACTTGCCACGTGGAGTTGCTGGATGATTGCGCAGTGATATGAGCAGCTCGCTGAGCAGCTGAACGTAGGGACCCTCTGCACTGTAAACACTACTCATACCACCCATCCCTAATATCTGGCTCTGACTTCCTATCTTTTCTGGAATGAATTTACATTTCAGAAACTGTGATCTTGGAGGCTCAGATCAGAACAAAGCAAAACAATAAAACTGCATGCAGCCTGTAAGCCGCTGAGGGAGGGGACCCTCTCAATCTTGGGCAGTGCCCAGAGGCCCAGGGCAAGCCGGACTGTTTATCATGCAGCTAGCCCTGGGTCAGACAGCTCCCCTGAAGGTTGGCTCCACAACTTGGAGTGGTTTAAAGTGGGTTCCACCACTTCCCTAGGATTAAGATGCTGCTTTGCAGAGAGAGTTTGCTCTACTGAGTCCACACCATCTACTTTGCATGCTAAGTCCATCATAGGTGCTCTTGGTGAAGGTGTCCTTGAAGTTCGGTCTGGAGGGTATATTTAATTCTGTGGGTGGCTAGGACCTCAGGGCCAAAGTCTAGGACATCTCCTCCTTCTTTTGCTACACAGAGTGTCTAAAACCAAAGGAGTAAGGCTGGGAAGGGCTAAGAGATTAGAGTCTAGGTTTTCTCCTTTTCCTTTGAAGTTCATGCCAGAGAGTTGAGGACCGAAGAGGCAGGCCCACATTATGACTTTCACGGGCCCTAGATACCTCTATCATCCTGGGCCTCTTCCTCCATAAAAAAACACTTTAAATTGTATTTTATTGTTGGATTGCGATAAAGAACAAACAAGTCAGTATAATATACTGAAGCTTTTTCTTCAACCTAAACATTATGTTTCTCTTTCGCTTTAAAGAGAAATGAAAGCATTTTTATGCACCCTTAAAAATATTGTAGGTCCTGGGTACTGTGCCTGTAGGGTTAAGCAGATGCTAAGCCTATTAAGAGGTGCCACTAAGTACTCGTGAATGGATCAGTAGATGAAGGGAAAGATCATGATATTCAGGATGAAGCTTTGTAGAAAATCCTTCACTGTATCTCCTTCCATCTGTCCACCCTGCCCTGAGCTTCCTGCTCTCAGCCGTGATGATTTCAGAACCTCTGATTCACTCCTAAGGGTGGTAGAACGTCTGTGGAGGGAAGCGGCATTCTCCCCTTACCCCCACAAGTCACCACAACACTGTAGTAACAGAGAATTACAGTTTCCAATTTTAAGGGAAATTTTATTTAAGCACATGAACAGAATATCAAGAATAAATTTTGTCCTTCACTACAAACACCTCTGCAGACGTCCTAGCATTAGTCATGAGAAAGACCATTTTAAAAGATGTTTACAGAGCTACCTTCTGAAGCTTGGGCTTCTCAATCATAATATTTTTCAGTTGTTGATTAACTGAGTCTCCAGTCAAACAATCCACTGAGTTACAAATGGAAAGACATAAGATTGGCAATGGCTCCTACAATATTTCACATTTGTCATTTGCAGAACTTATCACTAAGAGACAATGTATTACAATTTTCTTAGTGTGATTCAAATTCACTTTCCTTTACCTTAATCTACGGGTCTGCGTGCTAAGTCATTTCAGTCATGTCTGACTCTTTGGGACCCTACGGACTGTAGCCCTCCAGGCTCCTCTGTCCATGGGATTCTCCAGGCAAGAACTCTGGAGTGGGTTGCCATTCACTTCTTCAGGGGATTCTCCCAACCCAGGGATCAAACCTGCATCTCCTACATCTCCTGGATTGGCAGGCAAGTACTTTACTATTAGCTCCATACAAGTCTACAGATGGCCAGAATCTCCAGTGGAATCCTGAAATTTTCCTGTTCTTTTCAAAAGATATTTTTAGTTCACTTTCTCATATACAGAGATTCCAGGCAGCACATTTAGCAGTAGACTGCTTGTGTCCTCTGAGAACAGAGTGTTACCGAACTAGAGATTGAGAAATGCTCTTAATATTCTCAGAACCAAGTGAACTGAATTATTTATTGTTGGGGGGAAAAAAAGTAATTATCCCTCAAACCTTCTAAGTTCTTGGCCAAGACGCCCCCACCACCACCACATAATTAAAAGACAAATCAACAAGAGAAAAACACATTTAACTATGTACCTATGGGAGCACCACAAAGGTATGAGACCCAAAGCCACCCAAGCAATTGAGCCTTGCATACCATCCTGAGCTAAGAAATGGTATAGGAGAAGCCTATAGGCTTTTCCATCCTGAGATAGGAGCCTAGGGCTTCACAGGGGAGGAGAGCAGTTTCCAGGAGGGGGAGGAGAGCAGTTTCCAGGAGGATGAGAAGAGCAGGTATTTGGTAAACAAAATTTGCCCTGTCAGGCAGAGAAGTCAGATGATGAAATTGTATCTGGTAACAGCTTTCTTCCTGGTATCGGCTCCCTTTCTCATTTCTTTCAGGCAGTTAAAGGAGGTGGCGAAGAGGAGTAAAGCAGCTTTTCTTGCAGCTGGGTCTTTAGTGTCTTTATCTTAAACTAATGCACGTACCAAAGCAGCACATTCTGGGGTGATTTATTCTGAACCCCCTAGTTATCTTAGAGCGGCAGTAGGCAAACTAATGTTTATGCGCATGCGTGCTAAGTCACTTCAGTCCTGTCCGACCTTTTGCGACCCTACATACTGTAAGTAGTCAGCCAGGCTCCTCTGTCCGTGAGATTCTCCAGGCAAGAATACTGCAGGGTTGCCACTTCCTCCTGCAGGGAATCTTCCTGACCCACGGATGGAACCCACGTCTCTTGCGTCTTGTGCATTGCAGGCAGGTTCTTTACCACCAGCGCCACCTGGGAAGCCCACGACTATCTGGCACCAAAGTTAATACCTTTCCTTCTGGTGTCATCGTCACTTCCTGAGCCTTTCCGGTCATCATGGAAGTTTGCCACTAGGACTCTATTTCTTTGCTTTTTTTTCTTAAAATTAAAGTGTAGTTGATTTATTATGTTGCATTAGTTTTAGGTGTACAGCAAAGTGATTCAGTTATATCTATTTATCTATTTTTTTCAGATTCTTTTCTCTTATAGGCTATTACAAAACATTGAATATAGTTATTTGTGTTATACGGTAAGTCCTTGTTGATTATCTATTTCATATATAGTAGTATGTCTATAGGAGAAGGCAATGGCATCCCACTCCAGTACTCTTGCCTGGAAAATCCTGTGGATGGAGGAGCCTGGTAGGCTGTAGTCCATGGGATCTCGAAGAGTCGGACATGACTGAGCAACTTCACTTTCACTTTTCACTTTCATGCTTTGGAGAAGGAAATGGCAGCCCACTCCAGTGTTCTTGCCTGGAGAATCCCAGGGACGGCGGAGCCTGGTGGGCTGCCATCTATGGGGTCGCGCAGAGTTGGACACGACTGAAGTGACTTAGCAGCAGCAGCAGCAGCAGCAGCAGCAGCGGTATGTCTATGTTAATCCCAAACTCCTAACTTATCGCTGTTTGGTAATCATAAGTTTGTTTGCTATGTCTGTGGGTCTGTTTTGTATGAGTTCATTTCTATCATTTTTTATTTTAGACTCCACATATAAGCAATATCATATGCTATAATATTTGTCTCCTGTGGTCATGTATGGATGTGAGAGTTGGACTGTGAAGAAGGCTGAGGGCCGAAGAATTGATGCTTTTGAACTGTGGTGTTGGAGAAGAGTCTTGAGAGTCCCTTGGACTGCAAGGAGATCCAACCAGTCCATTCTGAAGGAGATCAGCCCTGGGATTTCTTTGGAAGGAATGATGCTAAAGCTGAAACTCCAGTACTTTGGCCACCTCATGCAAAGAGTTGACTCATTGGAAAAGACTCTGATGCTGGAAGGGATTGGGGGCAGGAGGAGCAGGGGACAACAGAGGATGAGATGGCTGGATGGCATCACGGACTTGATGGACGTGAGTCTGAGTGAACTCCGGGAGTTGGTGATGGACAGGGAGGCCTGGCATGCTGCGATTCATGGGGTCGCAAAGAGTCGGACACAACTGAGTGACTGAACTGAACTGAACTGAACTGATTTACTTCACCAAGTATGATAATCTCTAGGTCCATCCGTGTTGCTGAGTGCTCTATTTCTTTTTAAAATTTACTTTGGCTGCGCTGAGTCTTCCCTGCTGCTCACATGCTTTCTCCAGTTGCACCGAGTTGGAGGCTACTGTCTAGGTGAGATGCGTGGGCTTCTCATTGCAGTGGCTTCTCTTGTTGCAGAGCTCAGACCCTAGGTGCTCAGGCTTCAGTAGTTGAGGCATGTGAGCTCAGTAGTTGTGGTTCCTGGGCTCTAGAGCTCAGGCTTCAGTTGTTGTGGCCCACAGGCTTAGTTGCTCCACAGCATATGGCCAGGGATTGAACCTGTGTCTCCAGTGTTGATAGGCAGATTCTTTACCATTGAACCATGGAAAGCCCTGAGCACTCTATTTCTTAGTGCGCTCTTAGTACACTAAGCTTAGTGCAGAGTAAGGCTTCCTTTTATTTGTCCCAATTTGCACCTTCTCCAGCTTTAAAAGGGAGCCCTGTGTTTGGTAAACATGCTCTTGCTGAGTCTGGGTAATTCAGCCATACCCTCTCTTGTGAGTCCCATCTTCCTCTAAATCTTTTTTTGGGGTGGTGGGGGCTGGAGGCAGGGCAGAGAGCATCTCTCTTCCTTGCGAACGGAAATGTCCTCTACTCTTCAAGCCTGCTATGGTTTGGTTTTATTTCTTTAGCTGCAAGAACCAGAGCAACAGATGACATTCTCAGGTTCAGTAAACTGGCAGGATAGGGTTTCTTTTCATTTCCCATGTCTTCCTTAATGATTCCTAGCATTTCACTGTTGTTTGGTTTCATCTTCTTGGGGCCATAGAAGCAAAAGAGAGCAATGTTTTGTGTTTCTGGTAACTTACCAAGCACATTCCTGGAGCAAAACTTTGTTTGCTCTGCGCTAAGGATCCTATTATATTGTTTACATTAGTTTCCTCTGAATAGTTTGAGTATCATTTTCCTGCATAGTTCACATTCTTTTAGTTCTCATTCTAAAGGGAAAGAAAGGCACAGGACAAGTGTGTGTGTGTGTGTGTGTGTGTGTGTGTGTGTGTGTGTCTACATGGGGGAGGGCTACCCAGTGAGGCGGAAGGCCTACATTCTTTTACAGGAACTGGAGCTCCAAATACCTTGGAGCTTCCAAGAATATCAGATATGATCTAATCTCTAAATTGAAAGTCAACAGACTGTTCCCATGACTCATGAATCCAGATACATCTTTCAACAATCAGGCCTTCACTTCATGGGGGTGGGAATATCTATACCTAATCAATGTGAATAAAGCAGATCTTTTTGAAAGGCTCGCATTTCTTCTGAAGACTAGGAACAGTGTTTTGATATGTTTTACTACTGTTTTCTTAAATATATTTTCAAAAACATATATTTCTGCCAGGCTTCCAGGTAAATTTTCATGTAAGCATTCTTTCAAACACCTCAGCATAATTGCCAGTTGGTAGTAGGGGCTTTGGCACCCCACTCCAGCACTCTTGCCTGGAAAATCCCATGGACGGAGGAGCCTGATGGGCCGCAGTCCATGGGGTTGCTAAGAGTCGGACACGACTGATCAACTTCACTTTCACTTTTCACTTTCATGCACTGGAGAAGGAAATGGCAACCCACTCCAGTGTTCTTGCCTGGAGAATCCCAGGGATGGGGGAGCCTCATGGGCTGCCGTCTATGGGGTCGCACAGAGTCAGACACGACTGAAGCGACTTAACAGCAGCAATAGAGGCTTAACCCTGACCCAGCATGTAGTAGTGCATTTCTAGATTTCCCCACAGTCATCAGTTTTCACAGGTAGAGTGATGTGAGATCATTTCATTCATCAAACCTGATGAGAAATACTATATAATCCCTGCCTGGACATTTCAAACATTCATGTAACTTTTTCAAAGTTTCCTTTAATGTTTCTCATTACTTCTCTACGATGAAAGTGAAAGTGAAGTCACTCAATCATGTCTGACTCTGCAACCCCATGGACTGTAGCCTACCAGGGTCCTCTGTCCATGGGATTTTCCAGGAAAGGGTTCTAGAGTGGGTTGCCATTTCCTTCTCCAGGGGTTCTTCCCAACCCAGGGATCAAACCTTGGTCTCCCGCATTGCAGGCAGATGCTTTACCATCTGAGCCACCAGGGAAGTCTCCTCATGCTTATTCTGTCTAATCAGTGAGTGTCATCTGTACTAACTACTCTCAGTTCCTTTGGAAAACCTAACAAAACTTCCATTCACCCTCGCTAGTCAAGACAATTCCCAGCCTATATTTATTTTTGTTCTTTTACTTTCCTTTCTTCTGTTTTTCAAGAAAATAAACCAAGATTAGAAAGACAGAACTAAAGGCAAGAAGATGCTTTTGTAATAAGCCTCCTGAAGGGTGTGGTATCTCTGTCAACTCTACCTGGTACCCTTGCTCAGCCCAGTGAGCATCACCACTGACCTGAGTTCTCCCAAGTTCCCAATACCTCGAAGCAACTAATAAAGAAGGGGGTCACCTTTTGCACCCATGTAATAAATATAAATTATAAAGACTAATAGGATATCACCTCAGATTTATTTTTACAATTATTGTAGTAAACAAATACAATAAATTCATGTATGAAGATAAACAAAATACAAACAAAACACATTTTACTGGCTTATCAAGAACCTTAAAGAGTAGAATCTTGTCTTACCTACCTAGAACAAAGATTCTAAAATCAATATATAATTCACAAAAGGACATATAATCTAATACACTCTTTCTTCTTTTTTTAATTGAAGTTTACTAGTGCCAACTATGGACTTCCCTGGTGGTTCAGACGGTAAAGCATCCGTCTACAATGTAGGAGACCTGGGTTCAATCCCTGGGTCGGGAAGATTCCCTGGAGAAGGAAATGACAACCCACTCCAGTACTCTTGCCTGGAAAATCCCATGGATGGAGGAGCTTGGTGAAGGCTACTGTCCATGGGGTCACAAATAGTTGGGCACGACTGAGCAATTTCACTTAGTGCCACCTGGGAAGCCCGTATATATTAATAGATACTTAGAAGTATGTATCAATACCTATACTAATATATATACTTATATACTTATCAGCATATATCAACATATATGGGCTTCCCAGGTAGCACAGCTGGTAAAGAACCCACCTGCCAATGCAGGAGATATAAGACATGCGGGTTTGATCCCTGGGTTGGGAAGATCCCCTGGAGGAGGACATGGCAATCCACTCCAGTATTCTTCCCTGGAGAATCCCATAGACAGAGGAGCCTGGCAGGCTACAGTCTATGGGGTCAAAGAACCAGAACGACTTAAGAGACTTAAGCACATTCACAGGGACAGTGGATCAAGGTGATAGCAAGACTAGATTCAACATAAAGCTCATGAAGCTCATGTGTTTGAGCATCTCCTGTGGAGGAATGGGTCAGCAGTAGACTGCCACAGGGACAGGGGCTCTGGGTGCAGCAGACTGGGGTATGGCATAAGCCCTCTTGGAGGAGGTCACCATTAACCCCACCACTGAGCTGCCAGAACTTACACAGGACTGGGAAATAGACTCTTGGAGGGTAGAGAAAACCTTGTGCACCAGGACCCAGGAGAAAGGAGCAGTGACCAGACAAGAGACTGCCCCAGACTTGCCCGTGAGTGTCCAGGAGTCTCCGGTGGAGGTGTGGGTCGGTGGTGGCCTGTTGTGGAGTAGAGGGGGCGGGGGGCGGGTGTGCAGTGACTGTGGCAGTACATGCATATGACCTTTTGAAGGAGGTTGCCATTATCTCCATTGCCTCCACCATAGTTTGGTCCCAGGTAAACAGCAGAGAGGGAACACATCTTCACCCATCAATAGAAAATTGATTAAAGATTTACTGAGAATGGCCCTGCCCATCAGAACAAGACCCAGTTTCCCCCTCAGTCAGTCTCTCCCATCAGGAAGTTTCCATAAGCCTCTTATCCTTCTCCATCAGAGGGAAGACAGACTGAAAACCACAATCACAGAAAACTAACCAATCTGATCACATGGTCCACATCCTTATCTAACTCAATGAAACAATGAGCCATGCTGTATAGGGCCACCCAAGACAGACGGATCATGGTGGACAGTTCTGACAAAATGTGGTCCACTGGAGAAGGGAATGGCAAACCATTTCAGTATTCTTGCCTTGAGAACCCCATGAACAGTATGAAAAGGCAAAAGATAGGACACTGAAAGATGAACTCCCCAGGTTGGTAGCTGCCCAATATGCTACTGGAGATCAGTGGAGAAATAACTCCAGAAAGAATGAAGAGACAGAGCTAAAGCAAAAACAACACCCAGTTGTGGATGTGACTGGTGATAGAAGCAAAGTCCGATGCTGTAAAGAGCAATATTGGATAGGAACCTGAAATTTTAGGTTCTTTAATCAAGGGAAATTGGAAGTGGTCAAACAGGAGATGGCAAGAATGAATATCAACATTTTAGGAATCACAGAACTAAAATGGACTGGAGTCGGTGAATTTAACTCAGATGACCATTATATCTACTACTGTGGGCAAGAATTCCTTAGAGGAGATGGAGTAGCCATCATAGTCAATGAAAGAGTCTGAAATGCGGTACTTGGATGCAATCTCAAAAATGAAAGAATGATCTCTGTTTATTTCCAAGACAAACCATTCAGTATCATACTAATCCAAGTCTATGCCCCAACCAGTAATGCTGAAGTAGCTGAAGTTGAACAGTTCTATGAAGACCTTACAAGACGTTCTAGAACTAACATCCAAAAAAGATGTCCTTTTCATTATAGGGGACTGGAATGCAAAAGTAGGAGGTCAAGGAACACCTGGAGTAACAGGCATATTTGGCCTTGGAGTACGGAATGAAGCAGGGCAAAGACAGATAGAGTTTTGCCAAGAGAATGCACTGGTCATAGCAAACACCCTCTTCCAACAACACGAGAGAAGACTCTACACATGGACATCACCAGATGGTCAACACCGAAATCAGATTGAGTATATTCTTTGCAGCAAAAGATGGAGAAGCTCTATACAGCCAGCAAAAACAAGACCGGGAGCTGACTGTGGCTCAGATCATGAACTCCTTATTGCCAAATTCAGACTGAAACTGAAGAAAGTAGGGAAAACCCCTAGACCATTCAGGTATGATCTAAATCAAATCCCTTATGAGTATACAGTGGAAGTGAGAAATAGATTTAAGGGACTAGATCTGATAGACAGAGTCCCTGATGAACTATGGACAGGGGTTTGTGACACTGTACTGGAGACAAGGATCAAGACCATCCCCATGGAAAAGAAATGCAAAAAAGCAAAATGGCTGTCTGGGGAGGCCTTACAAATAGCTGTGAAAAGAAGAGAAGTGAAAAGCAAAGGAGAAAAGGAAAGATATAAGCATCTGAATGCAGAGTTCCAAAGAATAGCAAGGAGAGATAAGAAAGCCTTCCTCAGTGCAAAGAAATAGAGGAAAACAATAAAATCGGAAAGTCTAGAGATCTCTTCAAGAAAATTAGAGATACCAAGGGAATGTTTCATGCAAAGATGGGCTCAATAAAGGACAGAAATTGTATGGACCTAACAGAAGCAGAAGATATTAAGAAGAGGTGGCAAGAATACACAGAAGAACTATACAATAAAGATCTTCACAACCCAGATAATCACAGTGGTATGATCACTCACCTAGAGCCAGATATCCTGGAATGCGAAGTCAAGTGGGCCATAGAAGCATTACTACGAACAAAGCTAGTGGGGGTGATGGAACCCCAGTTGAGCTATTTCAAATCCTAAAAGATGATGCTGTGAAAGTGCTTCACTCAGTACAAGCAAATTTGGAAAATGCAGCAGTGGCCACAGGACTGGAAAGGTCAGTTTTCATTCGAATCCCAAAGAAAGGCAATGCCAAAGAATGCTCAAACTACTGCACAGTTGCAGTCATCTCACACGCTAGTAAAGTAATGCTCAAAATTCTCCAAGTCAGGCTTCAACAGTACATGAAGCATGAACTTCCAGATGTTCAAGCTGGTTTTAGAAAAGTTAGAGGAACCAGAGATCAAATTGCCAACATCTGTTGGATTATTGAAAGAGCAAGAGAGTTCCAGAAAAACATCTACTTTATTGACTATGCCAAAGCCTTTGACTATGTGGATCACCACAAACTGTGGAAAATTTTTCATGAGATGGGAATACCAGACCACCTGACCTGCCTCCTGAGAAATCTGTATGCAGGTCAGGAAGCAACAGTTAGAACTGGACATAGAACAACAGACTGGTTCCAGATAGGAAAAGGAGTATGTCAAGGCTGTATATTGTCACCCTGCTTATTTAACTTATATGCAGAGTACATCGTGAGAAATGCTTGGCTGGATGAAGCATAAGCTGGAATCAAGATTCCCAAGAGAAATATCAATAACCTCAGATATGCAGATAACATCACCCTAATGGCAGAAAGTGAAGAAGAACTAAAGAGCCTCTTGATGAAACTAAAAGAGGAGAGTGAAAAAGTTGGCTTAAAGCTCAACATTCAGAAAACGAAGATCATGGTATCTGGTCCCATCACTTCATGGCAAATAGATGGGGAAACAGTAGAAACAGTGACAGACTTTATTTGGGGGAGCTCTAAAATCACTGCAGATGGTGATTTCAGCAATGAAATTAAAAGATGCTTACTCCTTGGAAGGAAAGTTATGACGAGCCTAGATAGCATATTAAAAAGCAGAGACATTACTTTGTCGACAAAGGTCCGTCTAGTCAAAGCTATGGTTTTTCCAGTTCACTTCAGTTCAGCTCGGTTCATTCACTCAGTCGTGTCCGACTCTTCGCGACCCCATGAATCGCAGCACGCCAGGCCTCCCTGTCCATCACCAACTCTTGGAGTTCACTCAGACTCACGTCCATCCAGTCAGTGATGCCATCCAGCCATCTCATCCTCTGTCGTACCCTTCTTCTCCTGCCCTCAATCCCTCCCAGCATCAAAGTCTTTTCCAATGAGTCAGGTCTTCGCATGAGGTTGCCAAAGTATTGGAGTTTCAGCTTTAGCATCATTCCTTCCAAAGAAATCCCAGGGCTGATGTCCTTCAGAATGGACTCCAGTAGTCATGTACAGATGTGAAAGTTGTATTATAAAGAAAGCTGAGTGTCAAAGAATTGATGCTTTTGAACTGTGATGTTGGAGAAGACTCTTGAATGTCCCTTGGACTACAAGGAAATCCAACCAGTCCATCCTAAAGGAAATCAGTCCTGAATATTCATTGGAAGTACTGATGCTGAAGCTGAAGCTTCAATACTTTGGCCATCTGACCCAAAGAGTCAACTGATTAAAAAAGACCCTGCTGCTGGGAAACACTGAAGGCAAGAAGAGAGGAGCACGGCAGAGGATGAGACGGTTGGATAGTATCACGGGCTCAGTGGACATAAACTTGGGCTTTTTGAATGGACATAAACTTGGGCCTGTTGGATAGCATCACCAATTCAATGGACATGAACTTGGGCAAACTCCAGGAGATAGTGAGGGACATGGAGACCTGGCATGCTGTAGTCCAGGGGATCTCAAAGAGTAGGACACAACTTAGCAACTGAACAACAATAGCAACAACAACAGGAACACCACCATGAATGGGGAACTTATAACATATTAGGAACCCAAGGAAACAGAGACAATCTTACATTAGGAGAACAGTTGCATTGCAGAGAGACATTGAATTAAAGAAATCTACCACTCAGATGACCATTACATCTACTATTGCAGGCAGGAATCCCTCAGAAAAAATGGAGTAGCCGTCATGGTCAACAGAAGAGTCTGAAACGCAGTACTTGGATGCAATCTCAAAAACGACAGAATGATCTCGGTTCGTTTCCAAGGCAAGCCATTCAATATCACAGTAATCCAAGTCTATACCCCAACCAGTAACACTGAAGAAACTGAAGTTGAATGGTTCTATGAAGACCTACAAGACCTTCTAGAACTAACACCCAAAAAAGATGTCCTTTTCATTATAAGGGACTGGAATGCAAAAGTAGGGAGTCAAGAAACACCTGGAGTAACAGGCAAATTTGGCCTTGGAATGCAGAATGAAGCAGGGCAAAGACTAATAGAGTTTTGCCAAGAAAATACACTGGTCATAGCAAACACCCTCTTCCAACAACACGAGAGAAGACTCTACACATGGACATCACCAGATGGTCAACACTGAAATCAGATTGAGTATAGTCTTCGCAGCAAAAGGATGGAGAAGCTCTATACAGTCAACAAAAACAAGACCGGGAGCTGACTGTGGCTCATATCATGAACTCCGTAAAACCAAATTCAGACTAAAATTGAAGAAGGCAGGGAAAACCGCTAGACCATTCAGGTATGACCTAAATCAAATCCCTTATGGGAACAAAGCAAGTGGAGGTGATGGAATTCCAGTAGAGCTGCTTCAAATCCTAAAAGATGATGCTGTGAAAGTGATGCACAATTGCACTCTTCTTACATGCTAGTAAAGTAATGCTCAAAATTCTCCAAGCTAGTAGTCATGTACAGATGTGAAAGTTGTATTATAAAGAAAGCTGAGTGTCAAAGAATTGATGCTTTTGAACTGTGATGTTGGAGAAGACTCTTGAGAGTCCCTTGGACTGCAAGGAGATCCAACCAGTCCATTCTGAAGGAGATCAACCCTGGGATTTCTTTGGAAGGGATGATGCTAAAGCTGAAACTCCAGTACTTTGACCACCTCATGTGAAGAGTTGACTCATTGGAAAAGACTTTGATGCTGGGAGGGATTGGGGGCAGGAGAAGAAGGCGACGGCAGAGGATGAGATGGCTGGATGTGAGTCTGAGTGAACTCCAGGAGTTGGTGATGGACAGGGAGGCGTGGTGTGCTGCGATTCATGGGGTCGCAAAGAGTCGGACACAACTGAGTGACTGAACTGAACTGAACTGAACCATCAATATCGGTAGCTTCCCATTTTATTAAAATACACTATACATTTGAATGGGCTTCCCTGGTAGCTCAGCTGGTAAAGAATCCACCTGTAATGCAGGAGACCCTGGTTCAATTCCTTTCAGGAAGATTCCCTGGGAAAGGGATAGGCTACCCACTTCAGTATTCTTGGGCCTCCCTGGTGGCTTAGACAGTAAAATATCTACCTGCAATGTGTGAAACCTGGGTTCGATCCCTGGATTGGAAAGATCCCCTGAAGGAGGGGATGGCAAACCACTCCATTATTCTTGCCTGGTGAATCCCCATTGACAGAGGAACCTGGAGGGCTACAGTCTGTGGGGTAGCAAAGAGTCAAACAAGACTGAGCGACCAAGCACACATAATTTGAATATTCATAGGTTTAAAAATTCTCAACTACAAAATACCACCATAAAAAGGGTAGAAAGAAAGAGAATAAAAGTGCAAGCCTGGGGCTTCCCTAGTGGCTCAGTGGTAAAAAGTCTGCTGGCCAGTGCAGGAGGCATGGATTCGCCCCCTGGTCCAGGAAGATCCAATGTGCCGAGGGGCAAACGAGCCCCTGAGCAACAACTACGACGCCTGTCCTCTAGAGCCTCGACTACTGAGTCCACGTGCTCCAACCCCTGATGGCCGTGCACCCCACCAAGAGCATAGCCCCTGCTGGCTGCAACTAGAGAAAAGCTTGCTCAGCAACAAAGATACAGCACAGCCAAAAATAAATTAAAAAAAAATTTTTTAAGTGCAACCCTGTGCTTTGTCACAGTCATTCTGATTTCTACAAACAACTGGATAAGAAACAAATTGAAGTTTATCAAAGATTCTTACACATTTCCAAAGTTTCTATGTCTTATTAAAAGTATCTGCTTTTTAACAAAAAGAAGAAGCAAACTCACAGATATAGAGAACTAGTATTTACCACCGTGGAGGAAGAGGGGGCAATACTATGGTGGGAAAGTGGAGGGTACAAATTCTTGGGTGTAAGATGGGCTTAAGGATGTACTGTACAACATGGGGAATATAGCCAATATTCTATAATAATTATAAATGGAAAGTGAAGTGAAGTTGCTTAGTCATGTCTGACTCTTCGCGACCCCATGGACTGTAGCCTACCAGGCTCCTCTGTCCATGGGATTTTCCAGGCAATAGTACTGGAGTGGATTGCCATTTCCTCCTCCAGGGGATCTTCCCAACCCAGGGACTGAACCCGGGTCTCCCGCATTGTAGACAGACTCTTTACCATCTGAGCCACCAGGGAAGTAACCTTTAAAATTATAAAAAATTAAAATAAAAGATTTTATATCCTTATTAACTGATTCCCTAGATTAACCGCATTGTTGATAGTGTGATGGTATATGGGCAAGGAAATGTAATCATAAGTATGTAACATTTGTACCTAAAAACCTGGTCCAGACTATAATATTTTCATATACTATGCTCATCAAAATGTAGTATCACATGTCATAATCTGCCCAGTTTTATCATGAAAACTTTTGTCAGTGACACCCTTTTTTTCCTAGTTGAAATCTTATTTTTAAAACCTTGAATACTTAACATATTTCACACAATCTGTTGATTGTGTAAGGCACTTTGAGGGCAAACTAATAACCACAATTTACTGTTATATAACATAATCAAAATTAGATATTTTCTAAAAAAAAAATTAGATATTTTCTTTAAAAATAATCAAAATTGGCCTGCTATTTTAATATCAAAAATTAACTCAGAAATATGGGTTCTCTAATTTTTGTTTAGTACAATCCTGTCCAGGATTAATATTGTTAATACCGCTATCAATTACTTATTTGGATAATGTTTTCTTGTTGTTCAGTAGCTAAGTCATGTCTGACTCTTCACAATTCCATGGACTACTGCACATCAGGCTTCCCAGTTTAGAGTTCTGATCCTGGTAATGGCAGAAAGCTTATATCAGACAAATCTTCCTGCATGTAACAATGGTAAACTTTAGATAAAACATAAAAATTGCTATCATAAGGCACCAGAGAACAACCAAACTTGGCAGACATAGAAGAGAATAAGGAAGGATGAAAGCCACATTTATATGTTTTGCCCTGAAAGCACACCCCAGCCTACACTATGCAGAGTGGCTGGAATTCAGACAGAAAACTGCAATATTGGCTTGAAATGTCAAAAAATGGAGTTCAAACTGATAAAACACCTGGAAATTAAGGGAGAAAATCTCAGAAAGGAGGGAGAGGGGGAATCCTAAAATCTGTGCAAAAACTTCCCTCAAATCCTTGACCAATTTCTGAACTATGCACATATGGGGGAGACTTCAAGAAGCCCAGTGGAAAGCAACAGCTAGAAGTTCATGGAGCTAAGTAGATATTTCTTTCGCTGCATAGCATAGGAAGGCTGAATTTTAAGTTTTAGTCCTGCAAAATTAGAAAAGCTTGGCAAATACCTTGAACTTTCCATTGGAACTCCAGAATAGCCATAATTTATGTAAAATGACCATGTCTCAGTACTAGGGCATTTGCCTAGGAATAAAGGCAAAACTGAAACAGAATTACCCTCACAAATAATAAAACCAAGCCTATAGAAACTCAAAGTGATGAGTAAGTAATTAAACTGATGACCTGAACAAAAATCAATACTATTTAGAAGAAAACAGCACAATCCAGAGTCTCTATAACATGTCAGTGACAATGTTCAATATATAATTTAAAGGGGCTTCCCAGGTGGCTCAGTGGTAAAGAATCCACCTGCCAAGCAGGAAATGTGGGTTCGATCCCTGGGTCAGGAAGAACCCCTGGAGTAAGAAATGGCAATGCGTTCCAGTATTCTCACTCGGAAAATACTGAGGATCCTGGAGGGCTACAGTCCATGGGGTCACAAAGAGATACAACTTAGGGACTAAACAGCAACAAATATAATTTAAAAGTTACCAGATAGGTTATATCAGTCTAGATCTAATCAGGGAATAGGAACCTCACAGTAATTGCAGCAAAAAGCTTAATATAAAGAGTTATTAAATTATTAGAGCAGAGTAATAATGAAAATGCAAAAAGAACTCAGAAAGGTCTTCTGGGGCTGACAGAGAGCACTCAAGGAAGAACAAACTAGGAACTGGTTTTCCTCAGGGTTCAGACCTTGTTGGAGGAGTGGTTTCAGTGCAATAGATAGCAGAGAATTTTAGTGGTTGCTCCATCCAGAGCTTGTCCACGTTAGCAGGCAGCAGGTGTCAACCTTCCAGTACACAGACAAGCCAATCCTGGCAGGTAGAAACAGGGAGGGAGTCAAAGAGCTGTGGCCTGTGTGCAATGTCCATGTCTGAAGGATCTTAGGAACCGACTGAGGGGCAGGCAAGGCAAGGCAGTCAGAGCAGCGCTGCCAGTACAAGGCCTGAAGCATGGCGGTGTCTGCATCAGGAAGACAACAGAAACCAGTTCTCAGAGATGCAGGCAAACAGACTAGTCGGCAGTGGTACAAAGGGAATTGGGGTGTCTTTCCTAGTGTAAGACTGAAATGTGCTATTGTCTGCAACAGCGTGGTGGTCACCAGGACTGGGATAGGACTGCCAGTTACCAAAGGACTATGTGCTCTAGGCACATGCTTGAAGTAGAGTACCACTGGATATTCAATCACACGCGCACACACACGCACACACACACACACACACACACACACACACTGCTGATGGACTCTGCAGCAGGACCAAGTGAAAACAACGCAGCATAAGCAGAACCAGGAAGAGATGTGCTCTTTATCCTGCAGTGTGCCTCCAGCCTCCTCCCCTGAGAAAGCTTAACATTATATGAACTATTGATATATAAACAAATGTTTAAAGAGTCAGTCCATTTTCACAGAGCAGGTCCTAAGAGTGAAAGTGGAATTGGGAGACAATAAATTGATAGACACACATACAAAGAAACAGGAAAATGTGATCTAATACTGAGAGGAAAAGCCATCAGTAAAAATCAACTCTGGGATTAAATGTTGGAATTAGAAGACAAGGCCTTTGTTTCAGATATTATAAATATGTTTGAGGGCTTAAAAGACAAAATGTCACAATGATTGAATATATGGGAAATAAAGAAGAGGTGGCAAGAATACACGGAAGAACTGTAAAAAAAGATCTTCATGACCCAGATAATCATGATGATGTGATTACTTACCTAGAGCCAGACATCTTGGAATGTGAAGTCAAGTGGGCCTTAGAAACCATCACTACGAACAATGCTAGTGGAGGTGATGGAATTCCAGTTGAGCTGTTTCAAATCCTGAAAGATGATGCTGTGAAAGTGCTGCACTCAATATGCCAGCAAATTTGGAAAACTCAGCAGTGGCCACAGGACTGGAAAAGGTCAGTTTTCATTCCAATCCCAAAGAAAGGCAATGCCAAAGAATGCTCAAACTACCACACAATCGCACTCATCTCACACGCTAGTAAAGTAATGCTCAAAATTCTCCAAGCCAGACTTCAGCAATACATGAACCGTGAACTCCCTGATGTTCAAGCTGCTTTTAGAAAAGGCAGAGGAACCAGAGATCAAATTGCCAACATCCGCTGGATCATGGAAAAAGCAAGAGAGTTCCAGAAAAACATCTATTTCTGCTTTATTGACTATGCCAAAGCCTTTGACTGTATGGATCACAGTAAACTGTGGAAAATTCTGAAAGAGATGGGAATACCAGACCACCTAACATGCCTCTTGAGAAATCTGTATGCAGGTCAGGAATCAACATTTAGAACTGGACATGGAACAACAGACTGGTTCCAAATAGGAAAAGGAGTATGTCAAGGCTGTATATTGTCACCCTGCTTATTTAACTTCTATGCAGATTACATCATGAGAAATGCTGGACTGGAAGAAACACAAGCTGGAATCAAGATTGCCGGGAGAAATATACTTGATATGCAGATGACACCACCCTTATGGCAGAAAGTGAAGAGAAGCTAAAAAGCCTCTTGATGAAAGTGAAAGAGGAGAGTGAAAAAGTTGGCTTAAAACTCAACATTCAGAAAACAAAGATCATGGCATCTGGTCCCATCACTTCATGGGAAATAGATGGGGAAACAGTAGAAACAGTGTCAGACTTTATTTTGGGGGGTTCCAAAATCACTGTAGATGGTGACTGCAGCCATGAAATTAAAAGACGCTTACTCCTTGGAAGAAAAGTTATGACCAACCTAGATAGCATATTCAAAAGCAGAGACATTACTTTGCCGACTAAGGTCCGTCTAGTCAAGGCTATGGTTTTCCCTGTGGTCATGTATGGATGTGAGAGTTGGACTGTGAAGGCTGAGCACCGAAGAATTGATGTGTTTGAACTGTGGTGTTGGAGAAGACTCTTGAGAGTCCCTTGGACTGCAAAGAGATCCAACCAGTACATTCTGAAGGAGATCAACCCTGGGATTTCTTTGGAAGGAATGATGCTAAAGCTGAAGCTCCAGTACTTTGGACACCTCATGCGAAGATGTGACTCATTGGAAAAGACTCTGATGCTGGGAGGGATTGGGGGCAGGAGGAAAAGGGGACGACCGAGGATGAGATGGCTGATGGCATCATGGACTCGATGGATGTGAGTCTGAATGAACTCCAGGAGATGGTGATGGACAGAGAGGCCTGGCTTGCTGCAATTCATGGGGTCGCAAAGAGTCGGATACGACTGAGCGACTGAACTGAACTGAACTGAACTAGCAAAGAAATGGACACTATAAAGAACTAAATAGAAATCCAGATCTAGAAATGAAACATCAGAAATGAAAAAAAATTACTTAATAGCATCTTGGAAGTAGGAGAAGAAAGGCTAATTGAAAATCATCGAATCTGAAGAATAGAGAGGAAAAAATTGAAAAAGAAGCCTCAATGACCTATGGGAAATATCACATTCTAATATATATGTGACTGGAGTCTCAGGAAAAGAGAGAGAAATTGAGGCAGAAAATATATTTAAAGAAATAATCATGAAAAATATCAGTTAAAATATCCAGGAGTCTCAGCAAACTCTAAGCAGATAATCACAAGGAAAAGCACATCTAGTAACGTCATAATCAAATGGAAACTAAAGTCTTAAAATCAGCTAGAGATAAAAGACATTACATACCGGAGAAAACCAACACAGATGACAGCTTATTTCTGATAAAGAGAGAGAGACCAGAAGACAATGAAATAATATCTTTAAAGTGATGAAAGTAAATAAAAACTGCCAGTCCAGACATTTTTAGATAAACAGAAGTTGAGAGAATCTGTTACTAACAGACTTGTACTACAAGAAATGTTAAAGAAGGTTTTTCTGGCAGAAGTGAAGCCTCACCACACAGAAATTTGAATCTATAGGAAGGAATGGAGAACACTGGAAATAGTAAATATTTGGGTAAATATAAAAGACTACTTTTTCTTATCTTGCTTTATTTAAAATTTTAAGGCAAAAATTTATAACATATTTTAAATCTATATAAATATAACATATATGACAATAATAGCACAAAGAATGGGTGGCAAGAATGGAATTATACTGTTACAAATTATTTTATTTTTTAAATTTTTAAATGAAGGGTACAGTGTCAACTCTAAATAGACTGTGATAAATTAAGATGAAGTAATCCCTAGTGCAACCAATAAAAAATGACCAAGAGTTCTATCTTAAAAACGGAGGAATCTAAATTTAGGAATATCCAAATGCATTTGACTAACTCATATAAAAGTGGAAAAGGAGGAACAGAGGATGGGACACTAGAAAAGAAATAGCGAAATGTAGACCTAAATCCAACTCTATCAATAAACACGTTAATTATAGGTGGATTATACACACCAGTTAAAAGACATGAAACTATTAGGCTGGATTTTTAAAAAGCAAGAACCAACTAAATGCTCTCTACAAGATTTAGGTTAACATCCAGTTTATCTCTGAATAGATGATTCTAATGTGTACATCATGAAATTAGAAATAGTCCTGGTTTTAACTAAAAGTGGTTGAAGTATTTGGGAGTTTAACTAAATGGTTACAGTTTCTTCTAAGAGTCACAACTCACTGAACAGATGGAATCTGGGGATTTTATGAAATACTCTTGTTTCAACTGCTGCCAATTGATTATTCATTCCTATAACTTCCTGTTCCTTTCATAACTATATGTATTAATACACCACATTTAAATATTAGACATGATCTAATATTTAAAACCATTTCTTAAGCATAGAAAATCATGGTTTGAAATTATAACTATCTTTAATGAAGACAAAAATGAGCAGTTAAGCGTGCAAAACAAATGATCTGAGATCATATTCCCTCAATGAGAGTCAAATGTTCCATAGTGGCATTTTTTGCTAATTAGGAGAGGCAATGTGGAACGTTCAGAGATAAGGGGGTACAGTTCAGTTCAGTTCAGTTCAGTTCAGTCTCTCAGTCATGTCCGACTCTTTGCTACCCCATGAATCGCAGCATGCCAGGCCTCCCTGTCCATCACCAACTCCTGGAGTTCACTCAGACTCACATCCATAAATGGGTACAGAGTCCAACAAATCCTTCTTTTGACCCCTGCTGTCTCCTCTTATTGGCCATGAGCCAAGTTAGCTCAATTTTTATTTTCTTATCTGCTTCCTCCTCTGCTTAGGAGGTTGACTTAGGAGCCAGGCTTCTTAGGTTCTAACCAAACCACTTCCTTCTCATTAAGTTAACTTAGTGAATTCTCACTAAGTTACTTAACTTCTCTAGGCCTTTAGCTTTCTCATCTGCAAAATGGGTATAATAATACCACCAACCTTATACAGTTTCTGAGGCTTGATTGAGTGAATATTTGTAGAGCACTTAGTATCTGGCACATAGAAAGCATTGCATAACTGTTTGCTAAATAAAATAGATACTGCCTCATTAGGTCCTTGTAACAATTAAGATAGATTAAATAAATCACTTAGACCACTGTGTTAGACAAATAGTAAGTATCAATCAATAATAGTTGTCATTACTATTCCTAGAGGTGCTATGGGTGATCATTGTTAAACATTAGCAATTGTCTCACTAGTACACATCTTATCAGTCACTGGGAGAAGTCTTGGTTTACTAATTAATAATGAGTTGATGGCTTTATGCATAGTTTATAGACTATATAATCAAGTTTAAAAAGAGTGATATTAGAAAATGTGTTTACAAAGAGACCTCCCCAAGAAGTTAAAAAATAAACCTTAGGAAGAGGGGATAGATAATGCTAACAGATATAAAATTGTAACCGTTAAGACTGTTCAAGTTGATGAAAATGTTAGTGAAGAGTTAAGGCTTTAGAAATTATCTTTGGAGTGGGCATAATTAATGGAGGCAGAAATTAAGCTTTCAGAGACTTTGATCTACTGACTGGAAGCAGCAACATCCCCTGAGAACTTACTAGAAATGAGGAATCTTGAACTTTACCAGAATCAGAATTTATAAGATCTCCAGCTGATTCTGAAGCATGGTGGTAGAGTATTTTCACTTTCTAGTTTTTCTATGGAGTTTATTTTAAATATACCATATTATTAATACTAAGATCTGGGTGATATTATGTCTCTAGAATGATACATTTTCTCTGATGATGTGACTTTACAATTTGGCTACATGCATGATTTTATTATGTCCTGGGGACAAATTTTTATAATCGAAAGCCATTTCTGGTTTTATAATGCAAATCTATTATGTGAAAAGAGTCACCAAGCAGGTTTTATAGTAAATATCACAGGCATTTCTCAATTTCATTACCTCAGTTTTGCATGTTTTTGAAAAAATCATCTCTAAATCACTAGAGTTCAGAATTTTACCACTTTTCACAGTTCACCCTTGCTCAGACTGAAGACGAGAAAGGGCCCTGAAAACAGGGCCCTCATTCACACTTCTGTTGTAATACAGTCATAACTCACTGACTTTTAATAGGATGTTTCAAAACCAAATATTTTATTTGGATGTATCTGGAGAGCTAAAATATTTCTAATGAAAATCTGTGTGAGAAAACATTCTAGATATGAAACATCTGGTTTTGTTCATTTCAGCTGAAGGCTAATATTTGCACAGGTCAGAAGGGTCCACGGTGATATTGTGTTGTTCTAGCACAGTATTTCCATGATGAGGGATTCCTGGAAGATTGAGTAGCGGTATTCAACCCATTCACATGGCTCAAACATTCCCAGCATATCTTAGAATATGTATATCTACAAATATCCAAAAATAGCTTTCTCACTTCCTTCCTTTTTTTTCTTGGAAATAGAGGGTGAAGAGGGGTGGGAAGGCTGGATACAGTTATGGAAACACACTGGGGGTTCAATATCAGGGACAAAGTGTCTGGGAGACCCAAGTATTAGCCTTAGTGTTCGTCAGGAGGGGCCATTACTACCAGTGGTCTTTCGTAGCATTCCCCTCCCAGAGTGAAGTTGGAGGATCTACCTGTTGACTTCCAGTCGGGCAGGGGCCATGCAGTTTGAAAGTTATACCCTCTAACTAACATTGTGTGAATGCTGGAGCTGTCAAGAACATTTGATCAACTCTTTAGGCTCTCATCCTGAACTACACAATGGGAATCACCTGCAAAGATTTACAAGTAATTGGTACTCAAGTCTCACCCCCAGACATTCTGATTTAATGGTTCTGAGGCATAACCTGGGTACCAAGATGTTTCAAAGCACCCTAGTGACCTATGTGCCGTGACGGGTCTCCGTGTCACAACTGTTAGGACTCAAATTTCTCTCTCTTGCTCCAAACACCCCATCCTGCCTGATTCTAGCTCCTCTGATCATTCAGTTCCTTTTCTCCCTCCCCCAAGGTTGCCACCTCAGCAACTTTCCAAGACTGGGTCTTTCTGCCAGCAGTGAGTGAGTCCCAGACTACAGAGTTTTAGACAGTGTTACGGGCTGAATTGTGTCTTTCCGAAATTCTTATGTTGAAGTCCCTCAGAAAGCAACTGTATTTGGACAGATGGCCTTTGTGAGGTAACTAAGGTGGAATGAGTGCATACGGGTGAACCCTCACCCAATATGGTGGATTTACCAGAAGATTAGGAAGCAGGTAGGCAGAGAGAGAAAATGGAGACTGAGGGAGAAGAGGACCATCTTCCGTCAAGGAGAGAGGTTCCTCAGAAGAAATCAATCCTGCTGATACCTTGATCTCAGACTTTTCACCTCCAGAATTGTGAGAAAGCAAACTTCTGTTGTTTAAACCCCCTAGACTGTGGTTCTTGTTATGGCCGCCAGAGAAGATGAAGGCAGAAATCTTTCAGTGTGCCCGGCACCTTGTGAGTCACAGCTCTTGTCTCCCTAGAGGGTAGTTGTGCTGGCCATATGGCTTACTCTTTAGTATCTCAGAGGTTTTTGGCACACAGAGAAACACCCACAATGATTTGAACTCTCCACAGATTGAACATTTAACCCATGATCTAAAATTTTATTAAATTACCTTACTTTAAACTGAAATTGCAAATCCAATATGATCAATTCTTTTGAAAACTTCAACACCTTCAATAGCAGGCAAAACACATAAGACAGCAAAACTTACTACAATATTTAACTTCAGACTATTCTAAATATCAAACACCATATGTTGAATTTATTTCTTCATTAAGTTTGTTTCGTATCTCCCTTGGATTATGAATGAATTTGTTTTGACATCTTCCTAATGTTCTAGTAATACAAGTTTGGTACCTTCTAGTTACAATTCTCAACAGACCCCAAAACTCAGTTTCTGAATGCTTCATGATTCCTTGGTTGGGGCACAAAAATATTGTTTTTTCTCCCTAGGTGATTCAAATCCAACCGAATTGTTACAGTACTGAGCATGCGTTTCTTATTCTAAAACTTATTTGTTAGGTTACTTAGATTTTTTAAGTCCACTTCTTTTTCTAGATTTAAGTTTGTCACCAGAAGTTGGTGTTTGTCTCCAAAAATATGTTTTAGAACTCTTTTGGCCAAGATTACACAATGCATTGCTCTATACTGTAACAGGCTGATGTGGTCGATTAGGTTTATAAACATCAAGTGTGTCCTTATTGATGTTTTTATGACTATTCATGAAACCACTGGGATTTCATTCCCTGAAAGTTGAATCTCTCTGCTAAGCAAACCTTAACAGGATATTTGGGAAATTTATCACCTTGGAATTCATCACCAAGCCTGCTTTTTATTTTGCTATTGTTTAAGGCTATGGTTTTTCCAGTAGTCATGTATGGATGTGAGAGTTGGACTGTGAAGAAGGCTGAGCACCGAAGAATTGATGCTTCTGAACTGTGGTGTTGGAGAGGACTCTTGAGAGTCCCTTGGACTGCAAAGAGATCCAACCAGTCCATCCTGAAGGAGATCAGTCCTGGGTGTTCATTGGAAGGACTGATGTGGAAGCTGAAACTCCAATACTTTGGTCACCTCATACAAAGAGTTGACTGATTGGAAAAGACCCTGATGCTGGGAGGGATTGGGGGCAGGAGGAGAAGGGACAACTGAGGATGAGATGGCTGGATGGCATCACTGACTCGATGGACGTGAGTCTGAGTGAACTCCGGGAGTTGGTGATGGACAGGGAGGCCTGGCGTGCTGCGATTCATGGGGTTGCAAAGAGTCAGACACGAGTGAGCGACTGAACTGAACTGATACATATATCCCCTCCCTCTTGAATCTTTCTCCAACCCCACCCCCATCCCATCCCTCTGGCCATTACAGAGCACTGAGGGGGGCTCCCTGTGTTATACAGCAGCTTCCCACTAGCTGTGTACTGTACACAGGGTAGTGTATAAATCTCAGTGCTGCTCTCTCAGTTCATCCCACGCTCTTTGACCCCTGCTGTGTCCACACGTTCATCCTCTGTCTGCATCTTTCTTCCTGCCCTGAAATAGGCTCATCAGTACCATTTTTCTAGATTCCATATATATAGGAAGTATGGAGTCTTAACCACTGGACCACCAGGGAGTTCCATTAACCATTTTTAACTGTACAGCTCAGAGGTATTGGGTACATTTAGAGTGCTGTGCTACTACCATCACCACCATTCTTCCACAGAACTCTTCCTCTTGCAGAACTGAAACTCTGTACTGATTGAATAATAGCTTTTCATTTCCCTCCCCCCAACTCCAGTTAACTACTGTCCTGCTTTCTGTCTCTGAATTTGACAGCTCTAGGTACCTCATGTAAGTAGAAGGATGTATTATTTGTCCTTTTATAACTGACTTATTTTACGTAGGATAATATCCTCAAAGTTCATTGATACTGTAGGATTTCCTTCCTTAGGAAGGAAATTCCTTACGTACATTGTATGTATATATCACATATTGTTTATCCATTCAATCATTGATGAACAGGTGTTGCTTCCACCTTTTTGTAATCGTGAATACTGCTACTATGAACATGGGTGCACAAATATCTGTTTACGTTCCTTTCCATTCTTTTGAGTACATACCCATAAGTAAAATTCCTGGATCATGTGATAAATCTATTTTTAATTTTTTGAGGAACTGCCATACTATTTTCCATAGTGACTACACTATTTTACATTTCCACTAACCAGTGCCCAAAGGTTACAATTTCCTGACAATCTTGCCAACATTTGTTTTTTAAATTGTAGCCATCCTAATGGGTATGAGATGGTAGACTGTAGTTTTAGTTTGCCTTTTCCTGGTGATTAAAGAAGTTGAGCACCTTTTCCTGTGGTTATTGACCTTGCGAACCATTTTTGTAAAGTGCACATTCAAATCTTTGCCAATATTTATCACAGGTGTCACTTAACATGAGTCTGGACAAGCCTGAAATGGCAAGGCAATGTAGGGCATTACCATGGTCTTTGAGAGTCTTGTTATGTCCAAAATTAGCTGCCTACTATTTGTTTCTCCATAAAGGTGAGGGTACTGCAGGTGGTGGTGGTGATAATGTGGTGGTGGTAGTTTAGTTAGGAAGGTGTGTCCAACTTGCAGTCCCATGGACTACAGCCTGCCAGGCTTCTCTCTCCATGGGATTTCCCAGGCAAGAGTACTGGAGTGGGTTGCCATTTCCTTCTCTGGGGGATCTTCCCGACCCAGGGATTAAACCCATATTTCCTTCATTAGCAGGTGGATTCTTTACCGATTGAGCCACCAGGGATGCCAATGTTCTTTAAATACCAAATGATATTTTAAAAACACGCATATATTTTTAATTTTTTGATGTATAGTTGGTTTATAAAGTATTAGTTTCAGGTGTACAGTAAAGTGATTCAGTTATACACATATGTGTGTGTATGTATGTATGTGTGTGTGTGTGTGTGTATATATATATATATATTCTTTTTCAGATTCTTTTCCATTATAGGCTGTTGCAAGATATTGAACATAGTTCCCTATGCTACACAGCAGGTCCTTGTTGCTTATTTTCAGTAGTGTGTATCTGTTAATCTAAAACTCCTAATTTATCTCTTCCTACATATTTTAATATTCACTTTAAGAGCTACTCTTAAATGTAATGCATAATTGTTTAATTTACATTTTTAGTTCTCTGTTCATCAGTATGTTTGTAGACCCAGAAACATTTTCCCTAGAAGTGAAATCAGAGCTTTACTAGAGAAGACCAACCACAAAAATTTAAAGCCTCCTTTTAATACTATTTGGGGAAGGCTATCTATTTAATTAAATTAAATTTCATTGCTTGCCTTCTGGGACTGAGATCAAGAAAAATTAGATGTGTTATCTCTTTGGGGAGGATTGTGCCGGAGTGCCTGCATCTCTCTCACATATCAGATAACAAGATGGCCAGTGCTCCTATAGGCCTGGCCCTCTTCCCCTGGAATTCTACAACCCACCCCTCAAACTCAAGCACAATTTCCTTGGAATGAGATGCTTCAGCTATGATTCAAGAATCTTCTTTTTGCACGTGGTAGATCAGAGAGCTCGAATACTTTGGCCACCTAATGCAAAGAACCAACTCATTGGAAAAGACCCTGATGCTGGGAGATATAGAAGGCAGGAGGAGAAGGGGACGATAGAGGATGAGATGGTTGGATGGCATCACCAACTCAATGGACATAAGTTTGAGCAAGCTCTGGGAGATGGTGAAGGACAGGGAAGCCCGGCGTGCAGCAGTCTATGGGGTTGCAAAGAGTCAGAAACAACTGAGCAACTGAACAACAACAAAAAAAATCAGAGAAAATGAATCAAAACTCTTAGGGAGTTCTGTGTGACAGAATTTGTGTTAGGAGCTTGTGTGACATTTAGGAAAGGACATGAATCCTTGAAGCCTCCAGGGCACAATTTAATGTAGGATTGCAACAAAACTGGCAGAGCAATTCCCCATGATATGGCCAATTCAGTGCAATTTCCCATGATATGGCCAGTCCAGTGCAATTTCCCATGATACGGCCAGTCCAGTCACTATTACTACAGGGATGCAGTAACTAAAGCAGCTCCTCAAACGCTTAGCTCATAATGGAAAAATGACACTGGATAAACCTTAAGGACCTGAGGTGGGCTAGGAAGACGGATGTTCTGGTGAGCAAAGGGTTTAATTGCACTTAACAGAGGCTGATCATACAGTAGCTTAACCAAGTAAGGAATTCATTTGTCCAATGTAACAAGAACCTGGGGTCAGCGGTGAAAGGCTGGTGAAGCACTTAAGAAAGCAGGTCCCTTCTCCCCAGCTGCTCCACCATCCTCAGCATAGTCACAAATGGCTGCCTTACCTCAGCACTGCATCATCACCATCTGGACCAGTGGGAAGGCAGGCTAAAGGCAGAAAGCTTATACTGGCCTTTTTTTTTTTTTTTTTTTTTTTTTGACTTATCAGGGAGAAAGCAGTTTTCCATTAGACAATTTTTGGCCAGTGGAGGACTGGATGCTCACCAAACTTTTGGAATTATTTTAAATTAAATTGTTACCTCCCACTCCCACCCCAAGTAAATTTATGATTCTGTTAGCAAGAAAGAACACGAGAAACTGGTAATATCTAGCCCATTAGATTAACGTAATTGTCATACTTTGTATTTTAAATTTTGCTGTTAGACACCTTTCTACAAATGTGTTTATCATTCCCATGCCTTTGAAAGCTCACCATCAGACAAATCACAACTAAATTTTCTTTCTTTCTCAACTTATTTGATTTTTCGAAAAGGATAACTTAAGATACATCTACTTGAATGACTACATTGTCAGTACTACTGCAAGCACTTCACAAAAAAGTGTCCAAATGACTAACATTTGAAAGAGATGCTCACCATTTGCCATTAGGAATATGCAGATTAAAGCCATAATAAATTGCCATTGCATACACAGTAAAATGTTTAAAATTAAAAAGATATAATACCAAATGTTGGTGAAGATGTGGAGTAACTGAAACTTTCATACGTTGCTAGTACCAGGATAAAACCTCTTCAGAAGGTTATAGTTTCTAGTGACCTTAAATCTATGAGCAGTCCTGTTCCTAGGCATGTGCTCACCAAAACACATGCACAGAAAAGTTAATATTCATAATAGCAAAAACCTAGGAACTAACCAAATGCACACGGACAGTGTAAGGAATAAATAAATGATGATATAGTCACATAATGGCATACAGCAGTGAGAATGAGCAAACTACAAATGGATGACTCTCACAAGCATTTGAGGGAAAGAAGCCAGAGTCACCGAAAAGGACCTACTGTGTAAGTATACTTTTATCTAAAGTTCAGAAAAGGCAAAATTATCCTGAGTTCTGAAAAGTCATAAAAGTAGTTAAAATCCTGAGAAGAGTAGTACTTAACATGAACAAGAAGAGAATTCTAGGGCTTCTGATATTGTTTCTTGATCTAGGTGTGGGTTAACCAGTTGAGTTCACTTGCTGAAAATCATCATGGTATGCATTTATGATTGGTTCTCTTTTCTGTATGTATCTTATACTGCAGTAAAAAAGTGAAAAAATGATAATCATACACTGCTATTATAATGAAGGTTTCCAGTCTTTTGTCTAAGGCCAATTCTTCTCCCTATACTTCAAGTTTTTAAGGCATTCACCTATGGATTTTGGGATGTTATTTATGAAGTTGAGAATCATTACAGCACAAGGTGTTTCTTTTTACATTAAAAAATGAAGTATAGTTGACTTATAATGTTGTGATAGTTTTAGATAAACAGCAGTGATGCTGATATATATATATGCACATATATACTTTTCAAGATTCTTTTCAATTTATAGATTATTATGAAATATTGAATATAGTTTCCTGTGCCATACAGTAGGATTTTGTCTGTTTTATATACAGTGGTGTGTATCTGTTAACCCCAAATTCCCAGTTTACCCCTTTCCCCCTTTTGGTAACCATAAATTTGTTTTCTATGTCTGTGTGTATTTCTGTTTCATAAATAAGTCCTTTCCTATCATTTTGGGGATTCCATATATGTCATATCACATGATGTTTGAGTACCTTTCAACCCTTCTCTTATTTGATTTCTAGGTCAAGGGGGCCTTAGGAAGCATCACTATGAACAAAACTAGTGGAGACGAAGGAATTTCAGCTGAGCTGTTTCTAAATTCTAAAAGATGATGCTGTTAAAGTACTGCACTTATTATGCAAGCAAATTTGGAAAACTCAGCAGTGGCCACAGGACTGGAAAAGGTCAGTTTTCATTCCAGTCCCAAAGAAGTAAAAGTGAAGTCGCTCAGTCGTGTCCGACTCTTAGTGACCCCATGGACTGCAGCCTACCAGGCTCCTCTGTCCATGGGATTTTCCAGGCAAGAGTCCTGGAGTGGGGTGCCACTGCTTTCTCCTAATCCCAAAGAAAGGCAATGCCAAAAAATGTTCACACTACTGCACAACTGCACTCATCTCACACGCTAGCAAATGCTCAAAATTCTCCAAGTGAGGCTTCAACAGTACATGAACCATGAACTTCCAGATGTTTAAGCTGGATTTAGAAAAGGCAGAGGAACCAGAAATCAAATTGCCAACATCCACTGGATCATTGAAAAAGCAAGAAAATTCCAGAAAAATATCTACTTCTGCTTTATTGACTATGCCAAAGCCTTTGACTGTGGGATCACAACAAACTGTGGAAAATTCTTCATGAGATGGGAATACCAGACCACCTTACCTGCCTCCTGAGAAATCTGTATGGAGATAAAGAAGCAACAGAAACAGACATGGAACAGCAGACTGGTTCCAAATTGGGAAATGAATACATCAAGGCTGTATACTGTCACCCTATTTAACTTATATGCAGAGTACATCATGAGAAACGCTGGTCTGGTGGAAGCACAAGCTGGAATCAAGATTGCTGGAAGAAATATCAATAACCTTGGATATGCAGATGACACCACCCTTATGGCAGAAATCAAAGAGGAACTGAAGAGCCTCTTGATGAAAGTGAAAGAGGAGAGTGAAAAAGCTGGCTTAAAACTCAGCATTCAAAAAATGAATATCATGGCATTCAGTCCCATCACTTCATGGCAAATAGATGGGGAAACAAAGGAAACAGTGAGAGAGTTTATTTTCTTGGGCTCCAAAATCACTGCAGATGGCGACTGCAACCATGAAATTAAAAGATGCTTGCTCCTTGGAAGAAAAGCTTTGACCAACCAGGATAGCATATTAAAAAGCAGAGATATTACTTTGCCAACAAAGGTCCATCTAGTTAAACTATGATTTTTCCAGAAGTCATATATGGATGTGAGAGATGGACCATAAAGAAAGCTGAACACCGAAGAACTGTAGATTTTGAACTGTGGTGTTGGAGAAGACTCTTGAGAGTCCCTTGGACAGCAAAGAGATCCAACCAGGCAATCCTAGAGGAGATCAGTCCTGAATATTCATTTGAAGGACTGATGCTGAAGCTGAAGCTCCAATACTTTGGCCACCTGATGGGAAAAACTGACTCATTAGAAAAGACCCTGATGCTGGGAAAGATTGAAGGCAGGAGGAGAAGGGGATGACAGAATGAGATGGCTGGATGGCATCACTGACTCGATGGACATGGATTTGAGTAGGCTCCAGGAGTTGATGATGGACAGGGAAGCCTGGCATGCTGCAGCCCATGGGGTCACAAAGAGTCAGACATAACTGAGTGAATTGAACTGAAGCATCTGTTCAAATAATAGCATTATGAAGAGGGGTGACCAGACTTAAAGTGTTTTAAGGTCCTTGGATTATTTGGTTGGAGTATATTATCTAATTTAAAGTTTTATTCTATTAAATAAGCATGGTAAAATTTCAGTGTAACACTAAAAGAATAGAAAATGAACATATGAGTTCCACACGAATAAAAAAAATTAAATAGTATGCACATTAGACAAAAAGATAAAATGTAGCTAAGTGAATATAAAAGGAGACATTAAAATTTAAGGACAGAGGAATTGAGAGTAAGAGAGGGAGAGGAAGGAGGAGGGAGGACCAGGAGGAAGAGAAAGGAGGAGAGGGAGGCAAAAGGGAGGCAGGAGAGAGGAGGGAGATAAGAAGGATATAGTAGATAAACATCAATAAATGGAGAGCAGGGGACTTCCCTGGTGGCCCAGTGGTTAGGAATCTGACTGCCAATGCACTGGACATGGGCTGGATCCCTGATCTGGAACTATCACTCATGCCACAAAGCAATTAAGCCTGTGTGCTACAACTACTGAGCTTGCACCTTAGAGCCTGTGCACCTGAGTTTGCCTGTACTGTGCAACAAGAGAAGTCACCGCCAACGAGAAGCCTGCACACCACAACTAGAGAGTAACACCCCCTCCCCAACTACAGAAAGCCCACGCACAGCAGCGAAGTCCCAGGACAGCCAAAATTAAATTCAAAAACAAAAAGGACAGCGTAACATAGTTTAATATCTGACAAAATAGACTTTACCCAGGACATGACTCAGGGACTAAATAACAATATATAACTGAATCATTTTGCTGTATACCAGAAACTAACACAACATTGTAAATCAATTATGCTTCAATTAAAAAAGATTTTACGACAAAAAACAATACTGGTAATAAAGAAGGCCATTGTGCTCAGTTGTGTCTGACTCTTTTGAAACCCCTTGAACTGTATAGCCCACCCAGGCTTCTCTGTCCATGGAATTTTCCAGACAAGAATACTGGAGTGGGTTGCCACTTCTTCCTCCAGGGGATCTTCGGACCCAGGAATCAAACCCACATCTCTTATGTCTCCTGAACTCGCAGGTAGATACTTTACCATTAGCACTACCTGGGAAGCCCTAAAGAGGGATATTACTTGAAAATTCAGTTTATCAGAATGGCAATATAATGTTAACTTGTATTAAAAAACCTAGAGCTAGTAAAAAAAAAAATTCATAGTTTCAGGGTAAAATTGACAAATCCAGAATTGTAGGTACTCCTTGTTTTTAACTGTAAAAATCATAAAACAAGTGAATAGATTTAAAAGATAACATTTGTATTGCTTGTGGCATTAATGGTGATTTTGTTCCATTTTCTGAACTTTCTTGATTGCTGTGACAATTTTATAATTAAAACACCTTTGAAGAAAACCAAGTGTGGAAGTCAAAATCCTAATTGAGGACTTGAGGTGGGTCTAGTTTTTATTATTAGAGTTTTACTGTATTGGGGTTAGTTCTATAGCCCTTACCCCAATGTTTATCAGGTTCAGTCACTCAGTCGTGTCCAACTCTTTGCAACCCTATGGACTGCAGCACTCCAGGCCTCCCTGTCCATCACCAACTCCCAGAGTTGACTCAAACTCATGTCCATTGAGTTGGTGATGCCATCCAACCATCTCATCCTCTGTCGTCCCTTTCTCCTCCTGCCTTTAATCTTTACCAGCGCCTTGAATGTTTCCCAGCGCCTTGAATGTTTCCCAGCATCATGGTCATTTCAAATGAGTCAGTTCTTCACATCAGCTGGCCAAAGTACTGGAGTTTCAGCTTCAGGATCAGTCCTTCCAATGCATATTCAGGACTGATTTCCTTTAGGATGTACTGGTTGGATCTCCTTGCTGTCCAAGAGTCTTTGCCAACACCACAGTTATCAGGTTGGATACATCTTAATTTCAACTTGTTTCTTTGTGTTTCGGTAAAAAGTCAAATGATTTTTTTACATGTGGACATAAATGGCTCAGGCACTCCTTGACTGTACATTAAATATGACTTACCACAGTTATTATTACTTCTTATTCTAAATAAGAATACAATATTTTGGAAACAATGCATAATAATGCATTCCACATTTAAATATGCTACAACTGATTGTTATTAGCTACTTCTGGATATCTGTTTCAACAACAGCGGTTTTATTTTCCTTTGGTTCTGCCCAGACATCACTATTAATCAATTACCCAAAATAAAAGCAGAGAAAGATACAAATTGATACTTTTTCTCATATTGAGACTCTCTTGGACTTATATTGCAATTCTTAAAACAGTGTTCAACATCTACTTATGCCTTTTGAAACACCTTGTGGTAAGCAACAGTTAAATGAGATAGGAACAGATCACTGTATACAAACAGAAAATAAGGCACCCATGCTCTGAGGCTTGTTCTAAAGAAAAAGGGCATTAGGAGTCTTTTATTATAATATCAAAAAGAGACAGTAAATAGACTCTTCGAATGCATCATCTCAAAATCTAAACTGTAAAACCTGTATTATACAAGTTTATTTTTCATAGTTTTCTACTTTATTTTTTATTTTTATTCTCCAGGGGTCAGGAAGATCCCCTGGAGGAGGAATTCTGTGTGCAATACTGGGATAGAAATGACACCGTTTGAAAAATAAAACAGTAATTTTAGGTTTGTATTTTGAAAAATATTAAAAAATAATAAGAATTTTAAAGTCTTTTGTTTTACCCAATGTGTTTTGGAATCTTTTGAGATTTGAATATGCAGAATATTCAGTTGACTTAACTCTTGCTGTTTAGACAATAAAAGAACAAGAATTATTTGCATTGCTTTGCTATACGAAAATAGTGTAAAAATTAAATCTTAAAAACTTCAAATAAAACTTCATTGTAGATTAACAAATAAGTCAATTTCAACTTCAAACTATCATTTTATTTTTCTTTTTTCGTTACCTTTGTTTACTGTTTAAGTTTACTGAATTACAACCTGTATAAAGAGCACAAATAAGTGTACAGCTTAATGAATTCTTACATTGGCACTGTGCTACCAGCACAGTGTATCATTAACTTTGAGGCTGATAAACTGGTAAAACTGAAGGGTTAAAACCATCAACAACCACCACACACACACAAAAAGTAGTAAACAAGAATGAGTCAGTGTAACTAAATCAGGTGGGCGGCACATTTGCAAAAATGAAACAAGTTTGGCGCACATTTTACAGCACATAGGTTCTATGTATCATCAGAACCTGAGAGAATACATTATCTCAGTCTGATAGGAGCCTGACTTGGGAGTTCCTTACTGTGATTTCCCCTCCTTGCCGCTAAGAATTGTACATTTCAAAGCAAACATCAGAAAAAATACAAAACGTCAGAAGCAATTAGATTACGTAGCAACGTTTTTATCTTCTTTCCTGAGCAACATCTGTGGAATCCTCCTTGTCACTAATTGTGACCTTACATGATAACTTTAAAATTGAAAATCAACTTTTTCAAAAACGCTTTGAGACGCTCTCTTCCCTTCACTGACAGATCGTTTAGTTCATTTAAAATCGAAATTGTGGGAAGTCTCCTAATCCTTTGCATAGTCATAACGCCCAGCGGTTACTAAAGACCACGCAATATTCACAGGGACTCTACCCATGTTTTACCACCTAAATACAAGCCATTCTCCGATCTGGGTCCCGAAATTAGTTTAGCTTTTGAGAGTAGAAATACTAACATGTTCATACAACGAACCCGTTCTTAGATTTTTAAATTCTTTATATATTCAGATTTCTTCGACCCACCAGTAATATTCCGTTACCAACCAATAGTTTTACATTGCTAGCTATTTGTTTCCTTCGGAATTTACGAGCAATTTAGCCGCTTTAAGACAGGGGAAGAGAGGATCTTCCTATCAAGGAACCCACACAATGAGAGGCCTTTGGTACCCAAATGAAGCAACAATGAAAGACCAGCAAAGCTCAGAAATGTTCCTGAAAGCCAAGAATGCCACTCTGATTTCAGATTGCTGGAGTGCGCCCGCCTGGTAGCCTTTGTGGCCGAGAGGTCCAGAGAAGAGGGTCCCACTGAGGATGCCTAAGATGACAGTGGCCGACTCTGCTACCCGCCCGCCGGGACCACAAAGAGGAGTTAACGCTCCGCATCCCGTCACCAGGGCAACTCTGCAATCCGACACCGAGGCGCAAGATTCCGCATCCCGAGCCGCCGGCCGCAGGACCGAGGCGTTTCACAGCCCGGACGCGGGGACTCCGAGGCTCCCCAGACGCCGCCGTCCCAGGGGTACTGAGTGCAACTCGAGAGACGCCCTCTCCGTAGGCCCGGGGTCCGAGGCTCAGCCACCCTCAACCACCCGCCTCACTCAGACCTCGCCGGCCGCACGTGGCGCCGTGATTGCCCCGGGCAGTATCCCTCCGCGGCCGCGCCCCCGCTCAGTCTCCCCCTCCCTTCTCGGGACCCTCAGAGTCAGGGCGCCGCGGAAGGATCGCACGCACGCGCGCGCGCACGCCCCGCCGGAACGGCGGAGAGCTAAGGGAGCCACAGTGAGGAGTAGTCTCCAGCGCCGTCGCCGGCACTGCCGCTCCGCAGCCTGCCGCCGCTAGTTAATCAGCCCCGCGGTCGCGGGCGGGAGGGCGGCCGGGCCGGGCGCGCTCCGCGGCTTGTCCCTCACCGCCGTCCCCGCGTCCTCCCTCCGCAGCTCCTCGGGGAGGGGGGCGGTCGGTGCTTGCGCAGAGCCGCCTCCTCTCCGCCCCCGCCCCGCCTCCCCCCGCGCCGCCGCCGCCCGCGACCGCCGCCGTCGCCGCCGCTGCGCCTGCTGCTCCTTGCCGTCCCCGCTGCAGTGCGAAGGGCTCGAAGATGGCCGGTTGGCAGAGCTACGTGGATAACCTGATGTGCGATGGCTGCTGCCAGGAGGCCGCCATTGTCGGCTACTGCGACGCCAAATACGTCTGGGCAGCCACGGCCGGGGGCGTCTTCCAGAGCATTACGGTGAGGACCGGCGGGGACCTGGGTACCCGGCCCCGGACCCATGCGGGGCCGGCCGTGGGGGCGCCGCAGCGCGGGGCCGGACTCGGGCAGGGCCGCGCCGGCAGGTGTGAGGAGCGGCGGGCGCCGAGGATGCGGCTACCGGGCGGGCGGAGAGGCCGAGGCCCGGGGACGCCCCCTCGCAGGGGCTGCGCTGAGTGGCGGGGGCGGCGGCCGGGCTCGCCGGCGTTCCCACAGCTTGTCCGGATGAGGCTGGGGGAGGGGGTACGCACCGGTTCGTGGGTGGGGGGCCTTTTCCCTTTTCTCGCCCCCGCCCTGGGGTCCCCTGGAAGCCCTGAGGTTTGCTTTGTACATTCCCGGGTGGAAGCGGGGACCGGAGGAGCCGGGCTGGGGCGCGGGTCCTCGGGTGGTCTAGCCGCCCCTAGCTCCTCCGGTGACGGCGCGCCGCCCGCGCCGCGAGCTGTGGGAGGCGGCGGCTGCCCGGCCCCCAGGATCCTCGCGGCCACTTGGCGTAGATTTGCCGGTGTCCAGGCCTCTTGGGCTTGCGAGAAATGAACGCAGACAACGTAGGTGGATTCGTGAATCTCTGGCTCCATAGGATTTTTTTTTTTTTTTTAATTCTCCAAGATGGCGATCTGCCATTGATTTCTTTCCTATGGAGATTCATCGATATACCGTTATCCCCAGTTACGCAACAGAGTTCTAAAAAAAGGGGGTGCTTGGGGCTTTCAATAATCTGCGAAGACCGAGGGGATGTTCAGTTCTCCAAGTCCCTCCCTCTTTAGTGATCTTCGTAAGGGAACTAATGCAGATTAATGCTTCCCGGTGCCTGATTTTCTTGTGACTTGGTGGTTTGACTCGGTTGCCACATGTTTGGGGAATAACTGTCAATAAGCCCTCCAGTGCTGCTTTATTGTTTTGCCTCTTTCTGCACAAGGGTCTAAAATGGTGACATTATATCAAATACAGGACCATTCTCTTAATTTCCTACGCTTCACGCCCCCTTCCTATCAAATGCCAAAATTCAGGCCCCTTTACTATGGGTGCTACTAATTATTCTTGTACTGCTTAACATGTTTAAGGTCTAACTGTGTAGAACTCCTGATCCAGGTACTTTCCGGCTCTCTGTTGCCGCAGTGGACTACAAATCTTACAGAGAATTGCCGTCTGGCGATCAACTTTTTTCCTGCAGTCCTCTTGTCTTTGTGTGTGAGTTCCCGCTGTTTGGCTGGGAAGATTGCGGGAGTGTGCTTGGAAATGGCTGGGGCCTGCTATGACTCTGCAGTTCTGATGGGGGCGACGCCTTCCTTCTTATTCATGGAATGTTAGAATGCACGTTTTCTCCTTTCCGGTTCTGGTCGCTACCTCAGTTTCTTTCCCACTCTCCCTCCATTTTCTCTGTTCTTTTATGGTTGCTTATTGCAGCGCTACAGACAGAATCCTCTTTGCATTTGCCCAGAAAGAAAACTGATTACTTAGGAGGGAGGGGAAGGAAAGTTGGAGAGGGAGTAGCAGCGAAAATAAAAGAGGAGGGAAATATGAATTTGGGGATGCGCTGAGATTCAGGGCTTGAAGTTCATACTAGGGGGGTATGTCAAGCTATTTGAAGCAGAGTAGATGTAACCAGATCTGCCAAGCATGGGCTTTGTTCCAGGAGACTTTCAAACAACTTTAAGTTTGATATGACAAGACTGTTACGTGATTGTGATAGGTAAGATTTTGTTGAAAGTTTCTGGGTGAATCTTTACCATTACATAAGCACTTCGGGTACCACCTGACTTGAAACAAGTTTATAAATAACTCTTAAGTTTGTAGTTTATCTAGTGTCATCTACTAACTGGAGATTCTTTGCATAGACTGGGCTTAGTTAACAGACCACTCTCTTAACTGTGAAATCTAACTGATATAAAATGTCATCCCGTTTAAGATTAAGTTATTTTTTAGAAATGACTGAAACTTGGTTTTACATTAATGAAATGTGGATGTCTTGTAGTGGTAGTACAAACTTGACACTTTTCCTGTTATACCAGGACAAGAAATTAACTAAAACTTTTTGTTTTGTTTTCTCTCTCTCTCTCTCTTTTTTTTTTTTTTTTTTTTGTGGTTGGGGGCGGGGGCAGCCAGTAGAAATAGATATGATTGTAGGAAAAGACCGGGAAGGTTTCTTTACCAATGGTTTGACTCTTGGTGCAAAGAAGTGCTCAGTGATCAGAGATAGCCTATACGTGGATGGTGACTGCACAATGGACATCCGGACAAAGAGTCAAGGTGGGGAGCCAACATACAACGTTGCCGTCGGCAGAGCTGGTAGAGGTGAGTACAGTACCCTTTTGGTTAATAGTTGCAAGTCACATTACAACTTATTCAGCAGTTTCTTTAACATTTTGAATAAAGTGTTAGTCCATAATGGCTATTAAGGTGGTTTTTGTGAACTGCCGAGCACTGAAGGAGGCACTGCTTTAGATTCATTTGCTCTACAGCAGCTGCATATACAGCCTCACCTCTGAGATCCTGACTTTATGCTGAAAATAGAATATTAATATCAGTTCTTCAGTTCCAGCTTTAGTAAACTGAAAGTCTAAATTTGTCTCTTCTGTATGTATAACTGAACCACTTTACACTTGAAATTAAGTTAATCAACTATAATATAAAGTAAAAAGTTAAAAAATAAAATCACTTTGTTCCTCAACTGCTAATTATTCAGATTGTTAAATCATTCAAATTGGTTATTTTAGTCCCTCTGGATTTTTGACTTTTGAATGTCTTCCTTTTCTTTCTTGCTCACATTTTAGTCATTCACTATTCAGCATAAAAAATGAAAAATTTCTATTGGCTTCCATTTCTATCAGAAACATTGCTGGAGAAGAGAGAAATAATTAGAATGAGGGCTTTGGAGTAAGTTTTGCACTTATGAAATATTTTGAAAGACTATATGTGCCTGATTTATTTGAAAAATAGGAAATTATATTTCATTTATATACTGATCCAGAACTTCTTGTGTTTCCTATCATCAACATTGCAGAAATTCTTACTGTACTAAATAATGAGATTTATTATGACATCTAATTGGTTTAAAAATACATTTAAATGTGTTAACCTGTGAAAATGTTTTGTAAATAAAGAAGGCTGGTGTAGCCTAATAGAGCAGATTTGGCCCATGTAATGTTAAGACCAAATCTACCATGTGAAGAAACTTGAAGCTACTGTGAGCTGCAGTGGGCCTGCCAACTCCCAGGACTGTCCTAAAGGTTCCTCCTGTTCTGCTGTGCATTGCTACGTATAAGTATTTCTCTGTAGGAAAATTAGATGGCTGTGAAATAGGAGATAAATCTCAAAAAAATAGCTGAGCTCAGATAAATATACTAAAAAGAAGCATCAACCATGTGACATAAAACCAGAATGTTTTTGTGCCACACTGCACTACTGACATCTAGTGGCAATAAATATAAAATCTGATATACACATACACATATTTTGAGGATAGACCTTTGAACTATATCATGGAAAAACCTGTTGTTGGAAATAATAAATTTATTTTAGGGTTTTATACTCAATTAAAAACAAAGCTAACAGTGAGGATATCAGTAAGCACAGACCTTCAGAACTTTTCATTTGGGCTCTTCTGAATGGCACTGAAAATGCTATTTAAAATTCAGTCTTGGTTTTTCTCTGGAAGTAATACACATTTAGCCTCACTGGTAAGACTTAACAGTTTGTACTTAAGCAGTTAAATTTGGGAAGAATTTTATAAGTGAGTTTTTAAAAATTTATTTTGGGGGGACCAGTCTAATGTGTATTTGTCATGCTAATCAGAAGTTTTTTGTTCTCTGTATAAGATAGATGTCCATAAAAGGAATGCCATTTGCAGCAATATGAATGGACCTAGAGATTATACTAAGTAATAAAAGTCAGACAGAAATATAAATCGCCTATATGTGGAATCTTAAAAAAAATTATACAAAGGCATTTATTTATAAAACACAAACATTCACACACTTAGAAAACAAACTAACGGTTACCAAAGGGGAAAAGTTGGGGAAGAGGGATAAATTATGAGTTTGAGAGTAACAAATACACACTACTATATATAAAGTAAACAGATCTACACAGGGAACTCTACTCAATATTAATAACCTAAATGGGAAAAAAATCTGAAAAACAATACACACATACATGTGTATAACCAATCACTTTTCTATGAAGCTAACACAGCATTTGTAAATCAACTATACTCCAGTATTTAAAAAAAAAAAAAGATAAACAGTCACACTCTTTTCCCCCTAGCTAGTGTAAAGATACTGTTATAGAGCACTGCAGCTGTACTGATTGGACTTCCAAGATGCAGTTAATAGTCAAAATGTTTTCAGCATATTACTAGTTTGAAAGTTCTCCTTTTTGGAGACCTGGCTGACTTCAGTGCTTCGTTGTTCATGAAAAACTGACTTAATGTTAACTTATTAATCGGGGTTCTGTCTGCTAAAACTTATGTGACTCTCTTGATTAACACTTCTTTTGAAACACTTTTCTTCTTTCTCTTTCAGTCTTGGTCTTTGTAATGGGAAAAGAAGGGGTCCATGGAGGCGGATTGAATAAGAAGGCATACTCAATGGCAAAATACTTGAGAGACTCTGGGTTCTAGCTGCTAGGCAGACTGTTAAGTATTAGGGGAAAATTGCTCTTAAACTTTCCTAGCTGTAAGCTTGAGTCTTAATTCTGGAAATTTTATTAGCAATGCAGGGTGATGGGGTATGAACCTGTGTCTCCTTTGTATCCCTCTGTTGGTGGGGAAAGGTGTCTTTCTTTCTGCCCCCCCCCCTTAAATAATTCTGTTCACTTTTGTTTTGTTTCCTTGTGTACTCCAGCATTGGTTATAGTCATGGGAAAGGAAGGTGTCCACGGAGGCACACTTAACAAGAAAGCATATGAACTCGCTTTATACCTGAGGAGGTCTGATGTGTAAGCAGCCTCTCCCCATCTTCCTAGCAACTGTCTTCATCATCACCCCAATTATGGTCACAGAGCTACCTGATTATAGATGGTAGCTAATTTTTCTTTGCCTATTTTCTAATGTCACAATTCCTGTTTGCCCAGTGGATCATTTGTATGTTAACCACTGTATGTAACCAACCTTATCTGGCAACATAATTGCAGCACAATAATGATTTGCATGATACCTTGAAATTTGGGGGGAGGGGGCATGCCAACTTGGGCATCACTTTGTCTTAGCAATTAATGGGATATTGATTACTAAAATAAGTTAATATTAAGCAAGGTGCCGGTTGTACAATCTCTAATTTGATCAGTGTCTCTCAGCACTTTGAGCATTTACTTAGCTCATCTAGTCTTCCTTTCATAGCGCATGGTTGGGCGGAAAAAGTGCATGCATCTTTCCTTCACTCCTCTTTTCCCACCCCCTCCCTTTGCACATAGGTATTTGGTTTGCTTCCATCTTTTATGCAGTGCCTGGTTTATTTAACCAATTAATATCACTTTTGTTGATGAGCTATTGAGAGCTGCAGTAGTTTGCTTTTAGTATTGTTGTTGCACTTGAGTAGAGACAAACCTTTTATCACAGTGTCCACAGGACATACAAGTGCAACTGCAAAACAAGAGCAAAATGCACTTCCTCCCGTGACCTTATAGTAACCGTACTGATTAAATCCCAAGGGACATTCCATCATTGCAATAGCTCAGATTTTTGTTTCTGTCTTTTTCTTTGCACACCAGCTCTACTCTTTAGTAAAATTGTAAAAGGCTGCCATTATGGACATATTAGGTATCCCAACATAACCATCTGGAGTGTGTCCAGTTTGTTCTTCATAGGACCAACTTTTATTTGCAGCTTGAGTTTTTATATAAAGTTGCATTATTGTGGACTTGGCTGTCTTGTGATGAATTTTTTTCATATGTATTCTGTGCCATACTATTGTTAAAATGAACTGTTGCTATTGTGAGATGGATTTTAACTGACCTATTAAAGGTTTCGTTCGAATGGCACTACTTTAGGGACATTCTAGTATTTGCTTCTATTGTTTGGGCCTTGTGGATAATGTACAGATTTAAAAACAAATCTTGTTGCTGATTTGTCCATTTCTTTCCCTGCACTTTGTTACATCTGGGATACAGTCTAACTCATCTGATTTAATATGCATTTAAAAAAATGCCATAACTATTAAACACCTTGTTTACAGACAGATGAAATAAATTTATTCCAACCAAATACTCTAGACTCCTGTTATTTATATAAATTGTTAGCTTACTGTTACAGTTGATCTTTGACACAATGGGAATATACTCTGCTGCAAGCATAAAATTTTTCAAAAACTTCAGCTGGTGGCCTATCCATTTCCTCTAGTATTATAAAGAAAATGAGTGCCTAGGAATTTATTTTTAATAAGCTTTGTTTGCCCTGTTAAAAATGGCTTATCATTTTGGGTGCATCTTCAGGCTTAATGAAGCAAAAATTGATTTATCCACTAGAAATTAAATACTTTTTTTTTGTTGCTGATGTTTTGATAATGAAAAATCTAGTGAGCCATAAGGGTCCCAGTATCATGAACGGTTTCTGCATTTGTGGATTCTTCTGTATTTGAACTGTCATACATATGACTTCTCTTGATTGGAGGCTGTGTTGGCAGGCTGCAGTCAGTCAGCTGGGACTCGCACATAAGAGAAGACATTCCTTAGGCAGCATAAAAGATAACTGGGATTGGGATGTCTGGCAGTTTCTGGCTATGGACTGACATGTTAACTATGACTATGTAATAGCCAAGTTTAATCCCAGAGGTCATAAGGTCTAGGAGATGTATTGAATTTTAGTAAATATGTTTTAAATACTATTGAGGTAAGTGATTATCATGAACAGTCAAGTGGAAGGTCCAAGCTCAAAACTTGGTGGGTCTAAGCAAAACTGGGGGACTGGTTATAACTCAGATTATGGGCTCTGGAATGCTACCCTGGAGATGAAGTTTCCAGAAGTCATTTTAGAAATAATCATTAGGTCAGTCTGATCCACTTTAAGTGGACTATATGCTACCCTTTGAGAAAGAGTGGGTTAAGGAATAGAAGTTAATCTCTTAAGATACACTGTGCATAACTAAAATTTTTTTGACAGTTGTTGTTATGAATTTGATTGGCCATACAGGGATGTAAAGGTATGGAAGATGTGGGATTTGGGGCTGCTGTGATAGTTAGGCACACCTTAGAAAGGTTAAAAAAAAAAACTTCTTGATGTATTAAGATCCCTGTTAGGAACAAGAGGTCAGATGGAAATTTGGTGGTTGGGTTGTGATGGTTTATGATTTTATAGTAATGTAAATTTACACTTTGGGGTAACTAATTAGAAAGCAGTGACTAGACTTGTGAAACCCTCACTGAACGAACCTTTGAGTAGGCAAGGGGATGTGTCTGGTAGAGGTGTCGGTAGGGAGACTTGGGAAACCCTCCTGAACGAACCTCTGAGCAGGCAAGGGGATGTGTCTGTGGTAGAGGTGTGGGTGAGGAGGAGAAGGCAGTAGTTGTGTTGTGTTGCTTAATCCCGCAGTTGTGTCCAACTCTTTCAGACTCTGTCCATGGGGGATTCTCCAGGCAAGAATACTGGGGTGTGGGTTCCCATGCCCTCCTTCAGGGGATCTTTCCAACCCAGGGATCAAATCCCAGGTCTCCTGCATTGCAGGCGGATTATTTACCTCCTGAGCCACCAGAGAAGACACTAGATGGCAACTTTATCACTAAAATAATGAATGAAACTAGTCTTTGGCCCCCTTCCCATAATTTCTTTAGAAAAGCACTTATGAAAATATATACATGTACTTTGCTTTGTACTCTTCTAGGAATTTAACCTAAAGAAGTGGAGCTATATAAATTTGTATAGCAGAATGTCACTCCCACAGTGTTACTTAGAATAACTAAACTTGGAAAACTACAAGATTTGACTTTCAGGGTTATGAGTCGAATAAATGACTATGTTCAGAAGATAAAATAGTCACTGAAGAATTACATAAGACAGTGCTCACCAATGAATTTTATATAATGGGATAAATATGTGTCGTATATAATGTATTTTACATATGGATTTCTGAAGGCAAAACAGTTTTTCTCTGGTAAGTTGCTAGGTAACTATACTTTTATAATCAGAAGGTTTTTTAATTAGGAAGATATTTTTTAGTGGAAATGGGATTTTATTCAGTGGGCTTTTAAAAAAAGCTGTGTAATTATACCATAGAGAAATTATAAAAGATTTCAAGTGCCTATTAGAACTAGTAACAGTCCTAGATAGTGCTAAGTATACCTATTTGTAACAACTGAGAGTTTATAGAGTTTCAAAAGAAAATTATTTTGCCTCAGAAAAATTCCTAACAAATTTGAAGGAATCAAGTCCTTGAATTGTGGATTAAAGGCTGAGGGAATATAATATCTGATACACTTAACAGTGATTAACTTTTTCCCTTTAAAAAATTATATTTTAGGTATGATCTTATTAAATAGTTATAAAAACGATTATGTTCTGGACACTGAGCTCAGCATTTGGACCTTACACCCTACCTTAGGATAAATGAATTACACAAATGACCAGACAGGTTTGGAAAAGTTAGGATCAAACAGGTGTGTCAAATTCCATAGCACTGTTTTAACTACCGTAGTAAACTGATAATTCTGTTTCTCAGGTCTTATTTTTATTTCTGTGGGGTAGGGGTGGGAGAATAATGAAGAATTCAATTTTTTATTTTCCTAAGTGGAAATACTCATTTTTTGTTGTTGCTTATAAGAATTTTTTTATAGCAGTTCAAAAAGTGAAATTTCCCTCAATAGTGTTACATTTTTAAAAAATGTATTAAATTTTTTTACAACAGAAGTCTAACTTTCCTCTAATATGCTTCTGTTCACTATTAATTTCCCATGTTAATACAGATGAATCTAGCTATTTACCCTCTTGGGACTGTACAGCAGTTTACTGTAAAGATGTACCATAATTATAAGAAGGTACCATAATGTACACTGTTGTTGGAACGACTTGGTCTGCAGTTTTGGGGGGATTCCCTAATTGCTTGTGAGCAGTTAACTTTGTATAAAATCCTAAGGTAATGTGTGTTTATCTGCCCTAAATTACCTTGTTATAACTTTAAAAAACACTGTGCACATAAATAAGTTTAATGTGGGTAATACTACAGGAGAACAAACAAAGTGGAAAACGTGTTTATTAACATTCAAACTCCCTTCATACAGGCCATATAAAAATTCTTAGCATTTTGATTATATATAATAAGCCTATATTTTCTACATAGTTAACAATAATGTGTAATTTAGCTTTTCATAATACATTGTTTAAATACATTATTAGTTCTGTTAAACATAAGCAACATTTTCAAATCCAATACTTGAACAGTTTCCTCTGTACATAGTTTAGCAGGGCTAATAAGCATAGGATGCTCTTTATTAAGAGGTATATAATCTGAGCATTAACAATTACTGAAGTTTGGTATTTTTATACAGCATTTTGTTTATGTTTTGATCACCACACAGAATTCTTAAGGATACTGAAATTCAGTAAGTAAAGTCAGAGACATTACTTCAGCTGATAATGAAGTTCATACATGACACTATAGTATTAAAAGCCTTAAAAATAAAAAACATTTTGCAAACTGCCCTAGTACTGACTGTTCCTATCAGGGTAAGACTACTTGGCAATAGAAAGGAAAAAGCTTTGAGTTTCTCTGTGGTGCTGATAGTCGCCTCTTGCTAATTACGGCAATTTGGGCAAATACCAGAACAAGCATATTCCAGCTCAACAACTCTAGGTAACTTTATGGAGATGGGAGTTGGCTCAGCTCATGCTCGGTGGCCACAGCACTGACCCTGTGTATAAGAACATGAAGTGTGTGCATACTGTGATCTAGGTCTTAATTGCAAGCTATACTGAGGAATCTTGATGTTTTGGCTGTTTCATTCCAAAAGAGTTGATCTGATGCTTGAGTTACAGCACCAGTCTATTATTAGTGAAATGAAGTACACTCCTGCAGATATACCAGATCAAAACAACCTGTTTCAGTAATCTTGATTAACCTGTAGAATAAAAAATAAATTATCTCTACAGAAATCTCTGAAGGGAGCAAAAAGAAAAATCAAACTATATGCCTAAATAAACATTTTAAAAGGAAGTAACCCAGTATCCTCTGAAGGTCAGACAGTATTTGCTATGTTGTAATCCCGTTCACCATTAGGCTGCAGCTGGACCACAACACTGTGTTCACTGATTTCGTTTTCTGCATCACTGCTGTCGGTATCATTGTCATCTTCCTCATAGTCTGAAGATTCGGTCATGTTCTGATGGGAGCGGGATTCCGACAAAGCCCCAAATGACTGAGTGCTGGCAGAAGCCAAAGGTCTGAGTAAAGGGGTGTGTTCTGACACTTCATTTTCTTCTTGACTACTATCTGTGTCAGAGTCTGAATCGCCTTGAGAAGGAACAACTTTTTGCTTGCAGACTGGACAGGTTTTTTTGGTCTTAGTTAGCCAAGGATCTACACACTTGCAGTGATAAGCTGTTGAAGCAAAATACACATCTTTGAGATAGTACACTTTTGTTGAGAACATCATCTCCTGCCGCGGTTATTCATGTTCTGATCAGTATGCATCATATATGGACGAGACAAACGTTTGTAAATTTTTATAAATCTTCATCGTTTAATAAGAGATTATGATGTGCTAGTAACTATTTTCTGTCTAATACTGAACCTAAGTACAAATTATGTATAAATTCAAAGCAGTATGTAATTATTCATACCATGGGAACAGGGAAGGATTCTGAGTTTGTCTCCATCTTCATATTCATCCAAACAAATGGCACATACATCATATTCATCTCCTATGACAGAAATAATAAAATTAATTAAAAGATCCCTTTTTAATTCCTTACTGTTGAACTTACGACCTTTATTTTAAAAAAAGACAAAGTCATTGCCTATCTCACACAGAGGGCAACCATATCAGGAAGCATGTTAGGATAAAGCCGTTGTCTGGAAAGATAGGTGGGAAGAACATAACATACTGAAAAGAATAATTGTTCCAACTGAAAGAATCCCTTTAACGTGTAGTCATTTAAGCACATTTAGGAGAAGTCCTAAATAGAAAGTTTTAAGGAAAATTTTTGTTCAGTATCTTGAGTGTGGTTACTGTATTATCACTTATCAAATACACTCTGTAACAAATACAGGGTTCTATTATAACCTCCTGTTTTGAGATTTAGTGAGACTGATTTTACCTATCTCAAACTATTAAAATACTAAAGGACTCCAACATATCTATAATTATCTGTAATTACACAGATCCATTTACCTGGGTTTTGAGGCTAGTTCCAATACATAAGGAATTCAACCATGCTGATTTCTCATACAAATCAAACTTTCGGACTTACGGCTTTGTGAAAATGCCCATTAAAAACAGATTCAGTTAATATAACTGAACAGGACTGAACCAATCCGAAGCTGTACCACAGCTCTAAGCCTCATTTTACTAAGGTAGAAAGGTTACCCTGCATTATCCAAGTGGGCCCAATGTACACAAGGGTCCCTAAAAGTATGAGGAGGATGTTTTTCTAGTTCAGAGTCAGAGGGGGAGATGTGACTATGTCAGAAAGAGACAATATTACTGGCTTTGAAGACAGGAGGGGAGGAGGATCATAAGCCAAAGAACATGGTGGCCTCTAGAAGCTGGAAAAGGCAAATAAATGGATTCCCCCACTAGAGCCGTCAGAAAAGAATGTTTGATTTTAGCTCAGTGAGGCCTGTCAAGACTTCAAACCTACAAAACGAAAATAATAAATGTGTTGTTTTAAGCCACTAAGTTTGTGGCTTTAAATTTGTCACCACAGCAGTAAGAAATTAGTAGTAGTAGGGTTAGCCTGCAAGTGAAAGTTGCTCAGTCATGTCTGACTTTTGCAACCCCATGGACTATACACAGTCCATGGAATCCTCTAAGCCAGAATACTGGAGTGGGTAGCCTTTCCCTTATCCAGCGGATCTTCCCGACCCAGGGTTTGTGCATTGAAGGCAGATTCCTCACCAGCTGAGCTTATCAGGGGGTTAGGCTAGACATATGGAATTGATGCTTTCAAGTGTTTGAAGTGATAGGTTTACTATTGATCGCCCATATTTTCTAGGCACAGTACTTGCTTTGATGATAACTGGTCAACATTGAAAGGTGTAATTTGTGATCATGGACCAGAAGGGAAGCCTTAGTGTTCTGTGGAGAATTAACCCCCATGGTGTGTGTGATGAAATGGTAAATCACATCCTGACTTTTATTTATTACCTGCATAACCAACCATGTGCAAGATGCCACCTTTATGTTTCAGTATTCTCAAAGGCAAAACAAAAATACTAACATACTATGATTTTGGATTGTTGTGGATTAAAGGAGAATGCAAGCAGAGTGTCAGGCACAAACAGTACTTCTTAGCCAGTCTCCACCTGATAAAACTGACCTGGTAGGCATACTGGCTTGTGAAGGCTGGCTTGTGTGGCTAGGAATCTGCTCTCTGATATCCCCACGTGATTCTGTTAGTAGCAAAGAGCTAGTGGCAATGGTCAGTGAACCTGTTGGCTCTACCTGGGGTAATTATGTAATTTAAGTATTCAGCAGCCCCTGAGCTGTGAATGTGTATGACTTCCGGTTTTATTTGAAAGCTAGGTTTGGTAGACACTTGATAAAAGTGTTCCCCCCAGCCCTTCTCCAGTCAAAATGTGATGAAATGTGGTATGGGTGAGAAACCTAAAAAACAGACAAGGTTATATATCAATAAAAAAGCAAAAAGGAAAACAATCAAATTTCTGTCCCGTTTTAAAAGACAAAATTAAAAATGGTAGAAAATGTATTATATGACAACTTAGAAATCCAGCCAGTGCATTCATATTCAAGAGAATGGCCCAACATCAAGCAATTATTAAATGGTTTTATATTTGAGTTAAAGATAAAGGCATTTATATATTTTTGAAAATTATTTTCAACCTTAGTGGATATTAAAATTAACCAATTTGTCCAGTGATTCTGGTAGCATGAGATAAAGGGGCTATAACAAGTGCTAACAGCTGTTAATTTTGTTCTTGTCAGCACCATGCTAGAAAGTTCCACTGCTTATAAACCAGTGGTTCTCAACCAGGGGATAATTTTGTTCCCTTGCCCCTAGGGATATTTGGTGATATCTGGAGACATCTTTGGTGTTCACAATTGGGAGTTGGTACTGTTGTCATCTAGTAGATCAGGGAGGCTATTAAATATCCTATAATGCTGGAGTGAAAGTGAGTGTTAGTCACCCAGTCATGTCCTATTCTTTGCGACCATATGGACTGCAGTCCACCAGGCTCCTCTGTCCATGGCATTCTCCAGGCAAGAACACTGGAGTTAGGTTGCCATTTCCTGCTCCAGGGGATCTTCCCGATCCAGGGACTGAACCTGGGTCTCCTGCACTGCAGGGAAGATTTTTTCTGTCTGAGCCACCAGGGAAGTCCATAATGCTCTCGACAGCCCCTCAAAGAATCTTCCCACATAAAATGCCAATAGTGAGAAGGCTGAGAGAACCTGATATAAACACCCCTCCAGGCTTTCTCAAAGACTGCTAATTCACTAATGGATAGATGTTCAGAAGCTGCAGGAGGGGTGAGATTCATGTCTGTTATGTGTGACCATATGGAAACACTTCTATCTGGATTGTTATATTATTGTTATTTAAATGTTTCAGAAAATTTTCAAGACAGTTAAAATCTCATCAATCTAGGAACATTATAATAATACGTAAGTAGACAAAACTTTGATTTTCCCCTCTAAACCTGTTTCTCCCTAGTTTTTCCCCCAAACCTTGGGTCATCAGATATGGCAAAGGCACTGACCTATCAGAAAACACACAAGACTTAAGGCAGCCACTGCAGCAGCATCCACTGATTATCAGGCCTAGGCATGTCCTTGATGCCTCTTTCACTTAGAGCTTAGATTCAACATCACCATGTCCTATACACTTTTTTCTGTAAAACATCTTCAGTTGGTCTCTCTGATTCCTCAATTACACTAATCCATTAGCCTTGATTACTAAAGAGCCTCCTTCTTTTCCTGTCCTATATGGTTTTTCTCCATAGCAGCCAAAGTGATATTTTAAAAACATAAACAGTCCCCCATCTCACTCAGAATAAAATCTGAGCTCTTTGTCATGGCCTTCATATAGCTGAATATGATCTGATATACAGATCGGTCATCTCACGTCACTCTATCCCCTTTCATTCACACTTCAGTCACACTGGCCTTCTTTCAGTCTTGAACAAAGTAATAGAAATTGTAATTTCTAAAGATGACTTAAAAATGAACTAGTTGTTGACAAAATGAAAAGACAACTACTGAATGGGAGAAAATACTTGGAAATGATTTGACTGACAAGGTGCTGACATCCAAAATATATAAACAGCTCACATCAAAACAACATAAGACCTAGACAGATATTTTTCCAAAAAAAGACATACAGATGATCAACATCACTAAACATAAGAGAAATTCAAATGAAAACCACAATAAGATCACTTCACACCTTTTAGAATGGCTATCATCAAAAAGACCAAAAATACTGGCAAGGATGGGGAGAAAAGGGAACCCTTGTACATTGCTGGTGTGACTGTAAGCTGGTACAGCCACTGTGGAAGACAGTATAGAGATTCCTCAACAAACTAAAAACGGACCTACCATATGATCCAGCAGTGTTCCACTCCTGGGTATACATCCAAAACAACATTAATTCAAAAAGCACACCCCATGTTCACAGCAGCAGCATTTACAATAGCCAAGATAGGGAAGCAACTGGTCCATCAACAGATCGATGGATAAAGGAGATGTAGTATATAGATTCCATTATGTGTATATATATATACACACAGTGTGTATGTATTCCATAGTGTATATATATACACAATGAGATACCACTCAGTTATAAACAAGAATGAAATGTTGCCATCTGCAACAACATGGATGGACTTGGAAGATCTGCTTAGTGAACTACATCTGAGAAAGACACATACTGTGTGATATACTTGTATATAGAATCTAAAAAATAAACTAATATAACAAAAAGTGAGTCATGGACATACAGAACAAACTAATGGTTATCAGTGGGGAGAGGGTAGGGGAGGGGTGAAAGGGGTAGAGGATTAACAAGTACAAACTACTAGGTATAAAATAAATAAGCTACAAGAATATACTGTATAGCACAGAGGATATAGCCAGTATTTTAAAAGAACTATAAATGGAGTATAACCTTTAAAAAGTGAGAGTCATTATATTGTACACCTGACAGTTATATGATACTATAAATAAAATAGACCTCAATCAAAAAATAAGTTTACTTGAAATAATCTAGTCATATACAAAAATTGATGCCAACCTTAACTGTTCAATTTTATAACACACTAGTCCACCTTAAGTCAGCTAGATAGGTTTCCTCAAAAAGAATGAATGTTCAGAGCTAAACACATACCATTTTCATGAGAAAAGAATATCTATTTTAAATAATATGTCCAGGGAAGATACAGCATTGAATCCATGAGCTTCAAATCAAAAATTACTGTTCTTATAAAGAAAATGCCTTGCCACGCATTCCCTGCTTTGCCAGTAAAGGAAACAATGGCAGCTCTTTCTAGCAAATTTAAATAAATAAATCTTATCTCTTGTTTTCCCCTCCTCCATACCTGTTCCTAAGAAATGTGAACAGAAGACAAACTAGATAAAATATTTCATAAGCCAGATTTCCTTAAGAATTATTCCTGATTATATTTAAACCCTGAGCAAAGGAACAAATATTTACTTTTAAGGTTGTATTAAAGACAGTTAGGGCTCCCCAGTTAGTTCAGCTGGTAAAGAATCCACCTGCAGTGCAGGAGACCCCAGTTCAATCCCCAGGTTGGGAAGATCCCCTGGAGAAGGGACAGGCTACCCACTCCAGTATTCTTCGCTGGAGAATTCCATGGACAGAGGAGTCTGGTAGGCTATCGTCCATGGGGTTGCAAAGAGTCAGACACGACTGAGTGATTTCACTTCAAAGGCAGTTAAATAGTAATAAAATATAAGGATGTCTTCATAAATACATATAAGAAAATTTTTAAAAATTAAATACTGCCCCACTGTTTTGTGATCTGCTATAAAATGTCACACTCCATTTTTTCAATCTCTGAAATAAAATCTTCGTCCTTCTAAACATGATTAGAAAATTTCAGTGATTAAGCTACAAAGAAAAAATGTTGGTAACTTAAAACTTCAAATATAAAATCCACTTTTTCATCCTTTACGTCTCAGGGATTTGCCTCCTTCACACACTAATGGGGTAGGGAGACAGCTCCCATGGAGACCGCCTTAAATGCTTAGTTGAGAAACTATTAAGGGAAAACATAAGGATTTTTCATTTGCTATGAAACATGGTATGTGGTAACCAGTCTTTATGGTTATAGAAAATGCATCAATTGATGCAGGAAACTCAGGAAACCACAATGTCAACTGAAGAGGTATTTTTGAAGACAATAGTGAATAATGAAATTTATAAGGAAGTTGGCTGCTTCAAAAGCAAGAAAGTAACTAATAAAAGGCTATTATTATTTTGTACGTGCTAGTGATGGTTTAGTTGCTAAGTCATGTTCAACTCTTGGCAACCCCATGGACTGTAGTCTGCCAGGCTCCTCTGTCCTCGGGATTTTCCAGGCAAGAATACTGGAGTGGGTTGCCATGTCCTCTCCAGGGAATCTTCCCCACCTAGGAATTGAACCTGGGTTTACTGTATTGCAGGTGGATTCCTTACCAACTGAGCTACCAGAGAAGCCCGTATGTGCTGCTGCTGCTGCTAAGTCACTTCAGTCGTGTCCGACTCTGGGCGACTCCAGAGACCGCAGCCCACAAGGCACCCCCGTCCCTGGGATTCTCCAGGCAAGAACACTGGAGTGGGTTGCCATTTCCTTTTCCATTGCATGAAAGTGAAAAGTGAAAGTGAAGTCACTCAGTCATGTCCGACTCCTAGCGACCCCATGGACTGCAGCCTACCAGGCTCCTCCGTCTATGGGATTTTCCAGGCAAGAGTACTGGAATGGGTTGCCATTGCCTTCTCTGCTTATATAGCTAAGCAGAGAAGCTTATATATAAGCTTATATAGCTGCTTATATTGCCTTCTCTGCTAGAACTAGCTAAATCAATATTTTCAACATTTAAATATTATTCTGCATAAACATTCTGAACAAGCAACAAAGATGAAGAACACCAAGACAGGAAGATTTAAGATGATCTTGTCCCCACAATACCGTAAATGAATGAGAGTGCTGACTAACCTTTACAGACATTTTACCTGTGCCACAGCCTCAAGTTGCTAATTTCTGTGGGTTTGATTACAAGTGTCTATGAAATACTTCTAAATGCCATATTCTTTTTTTGTTTGTTGGCAAATATTTCCTATATTTCCTAAATGTTACAGATTCCCCTAATATAAACATGAACAGTTCTTTTCAGTCGCTCAGACATGTCTGACTCTTTGCAGCCCCATGGACTACAGCACGCCAGGCTTTCCTGTCCATCACCAACTCTCAGAGCTTGTTGAAACTCATGTCCATTGAGACGGTGATGGCATCCAACCTTCTCATCCTCTGTCGTCCCCTTCTCTTCCTGCCTTCAATCTTTCCCAACACTGTAATCTTTTTCAACGAGTGAGTTCTTCACATCAGGTGGCCAAAGTATTAGAGCTTCAGCATCAGTACTTCCAATGAATACTTGGAACTGATTTCCTTTAAGATTGACTGGTTTGATCTCCTTGCAGTCCAAGGAACTCTCAAGAGTCTTCTCCAACACCACAGTTCAAAAGCATCAATTCTCCGATGCTCAACTTTCTTTATGGTCCAACTCTCACCTCCATACATGACTACTGGAAAAACCATAGCTTTGACTTGATGGTAATGTCTCTGCTTTTTAATATGCTGTCTAGGTTGATCATAACTTTCCTTCCAAGGAGCAAGCGTCTTTTAATTTCATGGCTGCAGTCACCATCTGCAGTAGTTTTGGTGTCTAAGAAAGTAAAGTCTGTCACTGTTTTCATTGGTTCCCCATCTATTTGCCATGAAGTGATGGGACTGAATGCCATGATCTTAGTTTTCTGAATGTTGAGTTTAAACCAGCTTTTTCATTCTCCTCTTTAACTTTCATCATGAGACTCTCTAGTTCTTCTTCACTTTCTGCCATAAGGGTGGTATCATCTGCATATCTTAGGTTATTGATATTTCTCCCAGGAATCCTGATTCCAGCTTGTTCTTCATCCAGCCTGGCATTTCACATGATGTACTCTGAATATAAGCAGGGTGACAATATACAGCCTTGATGTACTCCTTTTCCCATTTGGAACCAGTCCATTGTTCCATGTCCGGTTCTATCTGTTGCTTCTTGACCTGCAGATTTCTCAGGAGGCAGGTAAGGTGGTCTGGTATTCCCATCTCTTTCAGAATTTTCCACAATTTGTTGTGATCCACATAGTCAAAGGCTTTGGCATAGTCAATAAAGCAGTAGAGGTTTTTCTGGAATTCTGTTGCTTTTTCTATGAACTAACGGATGTTGGCAATTTGATCTCTGGTTCCTCTGCCTTTTCTAAATCTAGCTTGAATATCTGAAGTTCATGGTTCACATACTGTTGAAGCCTGGCTTGGAGAATTTTGAGCATTACTTTACTAGCGTGTGAGATGACTGCAATTGTGCGGTAGTTGGAGCATTCTTTGGCATTGTCTTTCTTTGGGATTGGAATGAAAACTGACCTTTTCCAGTCCCAAGGCCACTGCTGAGTTTTCCAAATATGCTGGCACATTGAGTGCAGCACTTTCACAACATCATCTTTGAGGATTTGAAACAGCTCAGCTGGAATTCCATCACCTCCACTAGCTTTGTTCATAGTGATGCTTCCTAAGGCTCACTTGACTTCACATTCCAGAATGTCTGGCTCTAGGTGAGTGATCACAGCATCATGGTTACCTGGGTTATGAAGATCTTTTTTGTATAGTTCTTCTGTGTATTCTTGCCACCTGAATGTTTCTACTATATTCTCAACCCTAAGAGTTCTTTTAGGGCTTCAAGTTTTGGTACTATGACTTATTAGAGTGATGAACCCGCAGAAGTATTTTAACTTCCTTTCATGTTTTCAAATATAGTTGCACCTACAACTATGAAAAACTACAGTAATTAGGATTTTTTTTCTTTCTAACATCCATGTATGCTTTGTCAAAACCATTAGAATACAATAATATGCATAACAAATATAACTCTTTTTACCTTAGATGTTAAATTTCTTGACGACCAAAATATTCTAAAACAAAAATACAGCTGGCTCAAACTTACATTTACTGGGAAGGAAATGCAAGAGTCATATTTATAAAGTTACATACTGTTAAGCTGCTTTTTATTTATTTTTTCCACCATAAATGTTTAATGACTGAAGACAGATGACACTAATATTTACTTATGGTTATTATTTAAGGGGTTGTTGTGTTTTCATACTAATTGCTGCCATTTGTTGAGCTGTTGCTATGTGCCAGGCACTGTTACAAGCATCTGTCACATCTTGATTTAAATCCCTCCACCCATCTTATGAGGTAGGTTTTTAGTCACATTTACACATGAAGGGATTGGGGAGAGGTAACTTGTACAAGGTCACGCAGCCAATGAATGGATGATCTAGAATTTCAGCCCAGGTCTGTCAGACTCCAAAGTCCATGCATGGTCTGAACCATTATGCTCTATTGTCTTTGAGTTTCACATTTAAATAATCCCCTTTGATTCACAGTATAAAAGGAGTTAAGAAATAATCTTAAGTAGCCTCTTAAAAGAGATTAAAATGTTTCCAATTCATAAACCAGAGAATTTTTTTCAGATTGCAATACGTGGACAGGGAATAAAGATTGTTTTTTAGTCTTGTCTTCCGTGGTTTCATATTATTACAAATCTTTCAAGGATGCTACAAAATGGTAGCAATATTCTACAATTTTCATCAAGGGTCGAACACAAGGAAACAATCAAATGACTATTGAAGGAAAGTATTTTGTGGGCAAGTTCTTTTGGGGGATATGTATTAGTGAATTACTTCATTAATTAATTAGAATAAAAATCATTGTCTTAGAGACCATAAGGCTTCCCAGGTGGTGCAATGGTAAAGAATCCACCTGTTGATGCAAGAGACATGGATTTGGTCCCTGGATCACAAAGATCCCCTAGAGCAGAAAATGGCAACCCACTCCAGTATTCTTTCCTGGAAAATTACAAGGACAGAGGAGCCTGGTGGGCTACAGTCTGTTGGGTTGCAAGAGTTGGACACGACTGGCCAGCTGAGCACACACATGCACAGACTATAAACAAATCCATACAAGAAACTTAAATCCAAGCATAGGCACTAGTATTAGCTTTGACCAAACTCCATTTTGGGTAATTATTTTTCCTCCAAACCTAACTTTTTCCTGTATTTCAAAAAGCCATTCTGTATTAGTGTTTACTGGTTCTAATTTGATTACATTATGCAGATTAACTACAGTTGCACCCAAGATATTTTGAAACAGATTTACAGATTTGCCATTATCCTAAAGTGAAAAACCAAAGTTAAAAGGGATTTTAGAATGGTAAATATTGTGCCAGACTTTGTAGTATTTAAAAATCACTTCTTTGCATTAAGTACTAAAGGTTTCTTTTTTTTTCATTACTACTTTTAAGGTGACTAGGAAATCAAGGTGGACAACACCCTTCCAGAGTCAACTTCAGCAAACTCAAATACTTCAGTATTCTAATCCAATAATTATTTTTCTTTTCCTTCAGTTCAGTCAGTCATGTCCACCTCTTTGCAACCCTGTGAACCGCAGCACGCCAGGCCTCCCTGTCCATCACCAACTCCCGGAGTTTATCCAAACTCATGTCCATTGAGTCGGTGATGCCATCTAACCATCTCATCCTCTGTCATCCCTTTCTCCTCCTGCCCTCAATCTTTCCCAACATCAGGGTCTTTTCAAATGAGTCAGCTCTTCACATCAGGTGGCCTAAATATTGGAGTTTCAGCTTCAACATCAGTCCTTCCAGTGAACACCCAGGACTGATTTCCTTTAAGATGGACTGGTTGGATCTCCTTGCAGTCCAAGGGACTCTCAAGAATCTTCTCTAAGACCACAGTTCAAAAGCATCAATTCTTCGGCACTCAGCTTTCTTTATAGTCGAACTCTCACATCCATACATGGCTACTGGAAAACCATAGCCTTGACCAGACGGACCTTTGTTGACACAGTAATGTCTCTGCTTTCTAATATGCTGTCTAGGTTGGTCATAACTTTCCTTCCAAGGAGTAAGCATCTTTTAATTTCATGGCTGCAATCACCATCTGCAGTGATTTTGGAGCCCCCCAAAATAAAGTCAGCCCCTGTTCCCACTGTTTCCCCATCTATTTGCCATGAAGTGATGGGACCGGATGCCATGATCTTAGTTTTCTGAATGTTGAGCTTTAAACCACACTCCTCAAGGAATTAAATGAGAAATTTGAGCAGCCTCTGGTATACCTGAAGCTTAAAGTGGAGGAAGCAACAAGACACATTATTTTTGCTTAAAGCAGAATTCCTTCTAGATGACTTCTGCCTGCTGACCAGATTGAGCTAGTTTTTATTACCACTCTCAGTGTAGCAAAAATGACTATAAACAATCACACATAAAATTTCCTCCTAAAAAGTATGTACAAGTTTGGTAAGCAAACACTGAGACCCCCAAAGAAATGTGAACAAAGGACAAGACAGGTTATAAAGGCAGAAATATAAACAGGTAATCTACTTTGTTAATGGAGAATATGATAAAATGAGTATGCTGGTAGACTTGAACCATTAGGAAATTAGTTTTTTCTCAAAAATGTTCTGTCTCTTGACACAGTGAATTGAGTTGGTGAGGGTAAGTACAACTAGGGGTTGGGGGAAGATTAGAGAAGGGGGAAGAGGTGGAGTAAAGCTAGAAGGCAATTTATTTCATTTTGAAGTGGTAGTGATTGCAAAGGAAAGACAGGCTTGGGTAGTATTTATAATTGTAATGTTTGTAGTCAAAAGCCTGCTATTTACCTAGCTATGCACACTCAGGTAATTTACTTGACACTTCTGAGTCTCATTTTCTTTTTCTATTAAATTGTCATGACAGTACTTTTCTAATTATGCTGCTCTGAGAACTAAATGAGATAAATTATGCAAGGTACATGGTTTGCTTTTATACTATATAATAGGTGTATTATATGCTTATAAGATTAAAATAGAAAATTATCAATATTTTAATTGGGTACAGTGTCCATCCCAATCCAGTTTAATACTGCTTAACTCATTTGGTATGAATGACACTGACTTCTTCAGTGAGAAGTTGGTTAACAGACTGAAGGTATGGTTGTCTATAGCAATCACATCTACAGGCAAATGATGAAGTCAACAGTGCCATGCTGTAAATCAACCTGACCAACTCTCTCAATCCCCTTCAGTCTGTCTCAAGACTACAGTGCAGACCTTGGGCCTAAAATAATAAAACCGTTCATTTTTAGGTAACTCAGGAGAACAGTGATCGCTGAGGAGCCACAGCCATTACAGTAGCTTCTAGCTGACTTGGAACCTCATTATTTTACTGCTTTGCGGCCATTATAAAAAGTATTCGAGGAATTGAGGATATTCCCTTTTCAGATTCGTTTTTTAAGAGTAAATTCAGAGCATTTTCCTTTAAAATAGTTCAACAAGGAAAACATACCTACCAGCACTGGCTGGACTGAACTCTGGTTGTAGATTCTTAACTTATGAGGAGACAGACTATGTCTTTTCCTCACCCTAGTGTTTAATACTGTGCCCAGTAGACAGTAGGCCCCCAAAAAATATATGCAGAGTAAGATATGCCACAGAGCCTTTGTTCATGTCCTGAGGGACGGTTAACAAGCACCTATCTCTCGCCCAGACCTGGCACACGGACTCTCCCTGCTCCACTGCTCACCTCTAGTCTGTTCCCCACTCACCAGTGAGGGTTCCTTTCCCACAGTAATCCTGGCATGGCGTTCTTCTGCTCAAAACCCATCCAGGTTTTACCACAGCACAATAAAATCACAAGTCCTTGACTATGGTGTGACCTAGCTCCCCATGCATCTCTCTGGCCTCATCTCTAACCAATCGCGCTCTAAGCCACTGTATATAGTCTAGTCACATGCCCTTTTTACTGTCCCTTGATTATATCAAACACACTGTTGCCTCAAGGCCTCTGAACTTGCTGTTCCCTCTCTGCCTCCACTGTTCTCCCCTCTCTCCTGCCCCCTCTGTTTATTCTCTCCCCTCATTTGGATCTCTTGCAGGGTGTCCTTCTCAGAGAGGTCTTCCCTGTCTTATCTAAAATAGCATCCTGTCCCATGACCTATCGCTCATTTGTTTTTCTTCACTGGACACTGTGACTTTACTGCTTTAACTTGTCTTTTTGCCCCCACAAAGTTCCACAAAGGCATGAGGGTTGGTTTTTTTTTTTTCCCATTTTATTTACTGCTGTTTCACTCCCACCCAGAACAGTGCCTAGCACACAGTAAAATCACTCAGTAAGTATCTGCTGGAAGAATGTACAAATAACTACATAAGTGATTCCCAGAAAAATCCTGATCTCTACCTGAAACTCTTATCAGAGAACCTAATCAGATAGATCTAAGTATAAAAAGCTAATAATGTAGGTAAATTCTGTGTAGATCCTGACTGACAGAGTTAAAGTGGCCTGTCTTCCTACTTCCGTGCTGAATATTCCCGCCAATGCTCAAGACAACAGAAGACAACATGCAACAAAGTTCACAAGGAATACTATGCTTGCACAGTGGCCACACTCAACACTATGTCTACTGACAGACAAGAGATACCCACGAAAAGAGGAGTTCATTGGACCAAGAGATACTAGAGGAGAGTGCTTAGAGAGGCACTAAGGGTCAAGCCTTACAGGTAAACTGAATTTAAAAAATCTAAGGAGGAAAAGACAGGATTGGGAAAGTTCTGTTGAAAGACTGTTGCAAAGAAGAAATAAACATGGAAACATGGCAAGATCAAAGTTATGCAAAGCTAGAAATAAAGAGCTGCTGCTGCTGCTAAGTCACTTCAGTCGTGTCCGACTCTGTGCGACCCCAGAGACGGCAGCCTACTAGGCTCCTCTGTCCCTGGGATTCTCCAGGCAAGAACACTGGAGTGGGTTGCCATTTCCTTCTCCAATGCAGGAAAGTGAAGAGTGAAAGTGAAGTTGCTCAGTCGTGTCCGACTCTTAGCAACCCCATGGACTGCAGCCTACCAAGCTCCTCCATCTATGGGATTTTTCAGGCAAGAGTACTGGAGTGGCACTTAAAGGTGGATGAGTTTGGTGGAGTCAAATTCTGAAAGTTTTTAACATCGAGATGAAGACTTGATCTTGGCATCTCTTAGGCAGTAGAGGCCAGCTGAAATCTTTCAAGCAGAGGAGTAATTGATGTATGAAACAGCATCTTAAAACTTCTTCATAAGGGTGCTGAAGGGACTTGGGCCTGGGATGTACAGGTCAGCCTAGAGATGGTTGAACTGACCTAATGTTTAGTACTTTCAAAAATCAAGGAATAAACTGATGTTGGCTTGCATGATAAGTGACCAAAAGAAAGAAATGATCACATCCAATAATCATTTTGGGAGAACAACTAACTCATTGCATTAGGAGACTAGACATAGGTAATAAAAAAGAAAGGGTAAATTGAAGATAACACATGTAATCTTGCATGATGGCTATTTTCATTTAACAGAAATTCAACAACTTTTAAGTGTTTTATTTGACATTATTAAGACACAACATATAAAAGAAACAAGACAGGGGCTGGGAGAAAACTGCATACAAGCTGGTAATTTTTTTTAAATATAAGAATTGGTAAATTAATTATAAATGTAAAGGAAGTGGTTAATATTTTGTGACTATGTTTTATCCTAAAATAATGTAACTACTACTAAAGACTAATTATAGCCTGAACAGTATGTGTGTAGCTTATTTAGACTACAGTGTGTCAAAATGTATCGATAATATCTCTGCAAAGACAGAGTATCTACTCTTCCTGGACCACACACTTTACTGAAATATAAGACATACAATACAGGTTTGCTCTGATCTTTGCAAGTAGAGTGGCAACAAGAGAAGTCACTGCGATGAGCCCATGCACCGCAGAAAGAGTAGCCCCTGCTTGCTGCAACTAGAGAAAGCCTGAACACAGCAATGAAGACTCAGAGCAGCCATAAATAAATTAAAATTTTTAAAAATGATTCTCAGAATAAACTATAGAGGTTCTCTTATTGTATATAGTTACAGACAGTAAGCTGCTATCTCTAACACCAAGCACAGTGGCTGGTCACACAAATGTTGACTAAATGCAAAAGGAAAAATAGTTCTGAACATACTGAACTTGACTGTATATCCAGGCACAGATGTCTATTAGTTAACTGGATATATGGAAATAGTGCTCAAGAGAAAGGTGGGAGATCAAAAGTATGGAAGTCACCAGGAAATAGCTCACCAGAAAGGGGCAAGGGCTAAGGAGATCATTACCTGATATAAAGCCCATAGATCAAATGCGTGCTGTTTTTTAAGCAAGCAGTGAACCAGAGAATAAATGGCAGCAAAGGAGATTCCCACTTTATAAAAGAAGAGGACTCAAAATACTGATGACCGACTATAGCAGTGTTCCTGATGCCTACCCCACCTACAACCAACCAGCATTAAAAAACATGGCATAGAAGAGAAATTACTGGTGGCAGTGAGTTGCATATGTCAATTTTAGGGAAGCAGAAAAATGTTGAGACTTTCTGAGGCATAACCTTTTTTTTTTTTTTTGAGGGCAGGGACTGTAAACTAACTTTATAAAATAATTCATTGCTTCTTTCAGAGCATAGCCACCATGAAACTAATACACATTTGTTAAATTACTAAAATGAGTCTTAGAGGATGATCAGCCTATGAAAATCTGCTAATACCATTTGGGGGAAAACATCTTTAAATAAAAAGTCAAACTACAGATCATGGATAATAAGCCAAGTAAGGCAATATATATGTGAAAACATTTCCCATAACAGAGTACTGTAAAAACAAAAACTCAAGAGTCTAACTGTAAGAAATAATCTAGTAAGACACAGGAGACACCGCTATATAACAACTCCAGATTTCTTTTTCTTCAGAAGTTAAGGCATCCTGAGAATCTAAGCTGGCCTATGAAACTGTATAGACTTTATGGCTAGCATGATACTAAACTTGTTTAGTTTGGGTCTATAATAATTTGTATTTGAAAAGACAAGGTTTTACGTTACTTTTCAAATCTTAGTGAGTTACTTTCAGCAAGTATTACCAGAGAGGGAGGTTAAGTGCTCAAGGCCACAGAGCTAATCACCAAGAATCAGGTCTTTTGGTTCCATATCCTGTATTCTTTCCACTGTAACATTTAGCTGATCTTCTAAAAGTTAAGTGCTAACTTCCTCACTGCTACGGGGTTCATAAGAACAACGTATAAGCCCCCACCCCTCCAACTACTAAAGTTTGTCTGTGGTAGAAGGAAGACTAGGAACCAGCTATAGGAAAGAAAATGACCTGTGATTTCAGTGGCATTTTAGAGCTGTCTATAGTTCCTAAAATGGAATGATTCCTGCAGCAAGAAATGATGAACATTCCTCACTGACTTCTATTGGCTTTCCTTTTGGACATAAGATCTAGTGACAGCTAGTTACTTTCTTTCTCTACTTTTTTTAAATTAGAAAAGTTTCAAACATATGCAAGAGTATAATGGCATACCATTACACCAAGCTTCCCAGATGGCACAGTGGTAAAGAATCTGCCTGCCAGTGCAAAAGATGCAGGTTTGATCCCTGGGTTGGGGAAGATGCCCTGGAGAGAAAAATGGCAACCCCACTCCCATATTCTTGCCTGTAAAATCCCATGGACAGAGGAGCCTAGCAGGCTATAGTCCATGGGGTCCCAGAGTAGGACACGAAAAATACCATTATACCACCTCATGTATCGTCACTGAGTTTCAGCTTCTCTTCTTGCTAGATCTATCTTCCTCTGCTTTTTTTCCTGAAGTATTTAAAACAAATTCTGAGATATATCATTTTACCAACACATACTTTAGTATACATCTCTAAAAGATAAGGACTTTTAAAAGATGTAATCACAATACTATGATCACACCTAACAAAATGAATAGTAATTTCTTAATACCATTCAATACTCTGTAAAAGTGAAAGTCACTCAGTCGGGTCTGACTCTTTGCGAACCAGTGGACTATACAGTCCGTGGAATTCTCCAGGCCAGAATACTGGAGTGGGTAGACCTTCCCTTCTCCAGAGCATCTTCCCAACCCAGGGATTGAACCCAGGTCTCTGTCAATGCAGGCAGATTCTTTACCAGCTGAGCTACCAGGGAAGCCCAAGGCATACTCAAATGTTCTCAGCTATCTCAAAACTCTCTGTGCAGATGATTTATTCAAGCTAGGATCTAAACAAGGTTTAAACACTGCATCTGGCTGATGACTTATAAGTCTTAATCTAAAACTGTGTGTCCTGCCATCTTTGTATACTTTATTTGCTAAAGAAATGGATCATCTCTCCTATAAATCTGCCTGCATTCGAGATTCAGTTGATTACACAGCAGATAGTTACAATGGCTACAGCACTACATCGATCATTGTATCTTCAGACTAAAAACTCTACTAGCTCAACGACACCCTGAGCAAATTAGAAAAAAAGGCAACGCAAGGTACTTTATTGCTCTTTGCCCCCATATAATTGTTACCACAAATACATAAATCTCTGATGATGAAGAATGAGTGAAAACCTCCCAGAGTTATGCAGTGTACAACCAGTACAATCGTATGCTGCAGCCTGGATTCAGAGTTCTTGGTAAGATAACTTCCCACAAGTAAGAAAAAGTGGATGGGATTTCTTTTGGGTAAACTAGTTTATTTCACACTTTAAACTTGAAAGACAGAGAGAGCATCAGTTTTCAACACTATCATTATCCTTTGACTGGTAAATTTGACAGGCTTTTCATACTTCAAACTGTGTGGCCCCAAGCATCTGGACTAAAAACGAATTCATGGTTAAAGTTTTTGGCAAAGGATTAATTAAAAAAATTTTTTTGTAATCGTCTCCAATGCTGTGTTCATGTGAAAACCACTTAGATTTTATCCTTTTCATAATTATGACATAGTTTGACTTTTTCACAGACAAAATAACAACTATCAAAATGTATTTAGTCTGATACTCCTAAAAAATCCATCCAGTGATTGGTTCTAGGTTTCTCATAATTTGGCTTATAATGTAATGATCAGATACGCTGATAACAAAGTTTTACACCATCAAACCTTTTGTGCAAATGAAAAACTACTGTCAGTGGATGCAATAGAGGGCATGTTAGCAAACGTTTGGAACTCTAACAGTTGCTGGAAACTTTAATATTTTTAGGACAAGGATAACTGAATTTAAATGGTTTGTGACAATTATAATTTAGAGCAAGTAGCAAATATCTGAATTCCTACTAAATAAGTGCCATGCTAGGTATGAATGTCTTTAAAAGTTAAAAATACAGCCTATGCAAAACAAAATATCTTTAAGATGCTAATAACAAATAATTTTAAAATTAATATATTAGGAATTCACCAAAAAAGATGCATTAAGTCAAAATGTTTTCTAAACTACTAACTCAATAGTTAAATAAACCAGTGTGAGGTCATTCAGTAAAATGTGGAATGACAGTTCCTTTTTGTTTTATGCTCATTGCATCCCCAGTGTTAGGTAGAACAGTGTGTCTAGAGCACAGCAAGTACCCACTATGAATGAATGAATGAATGATTATTTAAATCTGGAATTTACCATCTAAGTTAATGTATAAGTTACTTAAGGGCAGTATTTTTTAAAAGCAGTCTGTATAGATCAAAAATAATATTAGCAAATAATTTTGTTGGTACTAAACTAAATGAAGACCTCATGAAGACAGATAGATCTGATCAGACCCACAACTTTCTAAGAATACTGGATTGATCTGGAAATGTGTAAAGTAACAGAAATTCTCATTTACCTCTTGTAGGATGGTAAGTTGGTATAAACATTTTAGAAATTAACTTAGCACTATGCAGTAAATATGATAATATACCTAAATGCTATGACTTGGCCATTTCACTCCTAGGTAAATATACGACCTAGAGAAACATGTGTAACCATGATGGTATGAAACGAAGTAGTAGTAGGATGAGAAGGACAGAGGGCGACTTCCAGGTTCTGGTGTGGCAGAATAGGGTCTTAGAAGCTATCGCTCCTGTGCTCACAAGAAAAAAGCTAAAAAAAGAACAAAAACAAAAACCTGAAAATCAATAACTCTTCTTAGACCTGTTGAAAAGGTCACGGAGAAATCTGCTGCCCCCAAACTAGGCAGACAGATAAGCAGATAAAGAGAATCACAACCTACTGGAGCAGAAGCCCAGGAGCAGAAAATGCTGTGGGCAACAGTACTGGATAGACAATCATAAACTGAGCGATAAATGGCTGGAGCCCAGTATGGATGTTTTTGACAGTGAAAACTCTAGGAGAAGGTTTCTAGTCCAGGATATCAGAAGCTTAAAGTCACCATTTTCCCATAACAACAAGTAAAAAGCTAAGCAAACTGAAAAAATAAACAATTCTTCTTAGCTCCATCAGAGAAATTAACTCACAGGGCAAACTGCTGCCCTCCTCCCCACAACACACACAAATTAAGAGAGACAAACAGGTAGATACAGAGAATCACAGCTCATGAGAGCAGAAACCCCTAGAAGAGACTTCCCCAGGGACCAGTACCAGGGCAGGGAAAACTAAACTGTAATTGATAAACTGCCAAAGGCCCAGTGTGTACAAGTCTGAGAGTTTTAAACTCCAGGAGAGCCTGAACATTTTTTGTGTGTGAGTTTTCTCTTGTGGAGCTTTACCAGGTTCTCACAGTGAATAGAGAAGAAGAAGTCCCTCGGGCTTCTGGCAGGGAAGGGGAAAAGTGGCCACTTTGAAGAATGCCACAGCATTCTGTTCTTCACAAGCCTGCCCTCGAGAATAAACTATCTAACCAGGTCATAACCTACTGTGGTTTTAGGTTTCAGAGTCTAACCAACATGGAGGAAGGGAAAAACCCACCTTCAACCTTTCCAGCCATCAAGTCACACTTAAAGGCTGCGGAAAAAAACTGACAGGCACTTGTGAAGTTCCCAGCCCAAAGCCACAGGCTCACTAAAAAAAAAGTCTTGAAAGAAGCCGGGGAGTGGGGCACGGCGGGGAGAGGACTTTACCTTTACAGGAACAAAGATAAGAATTATATCCAACTCTTCTCAGAAACCAGGCAAGCAAGGTATCCTAAATAGCCAAAAAATCTTGAAAATGAAGAACAAAGTTGGAGAACTCATACTTCCCAATTTCAAAATACAGTGCAAATCCAGAGTAATCAAAAACAATGTGGTACTGGCATAAGGATAGACACAGAGATCAATGGAATAGATTTAAGAGTCTAGAAATAAACCCATTTATCTGGGGCAAATATTTCTGACAAGGGTAAATGACCATTCAAAGAAGGAAGATTAGTCACTTCAACAAGTGGTGCTAGGGCTAGGACAACTGCATTTCCACCTGCAAAGGCATAAAGCTGGAGCCCTACCTCACAATATATGTATAAAAATTAACTAAAAACTGATTAAAGGCCTAATATGAGCTAAAACCATAAAACTCACAATGTATTCTTAACTATGACACTAAGAGCATAAACAAAAACAAGAACAGAGAATTCATACTTCTCATAATTAAAAACCTTTGTGCTTCAAAGAACATTGACAAGGATGCAGAAGAATAGGAACCCCTGTGCATTGTTGCTGGGAATGTAAAACAGTGCAGTAGCTTTGGAAGACAGTGCAGCACTTTCTCAAGAAGTTAAACAGAACTGCCACATGACCCAGCAATACTTCTCTTCAGTTCAGTTCAGTTCAGTTCAGTCGCTCAGTTGTATCCGACTCTTTGCGACCCCATGAATCGCAGCACGCCAGGCCTCCATCACCATCTCCCAGAGTTCACTCAGACTCACGTCCATCGAGTCAGTGATGCCATCCAGCCATCTCATCCTCTGTCGTCCCCTTTTCCTCCTGCCCCCCAATCCCTCCCAGCATCAGAGTCTTTTCCCGTGAGTCAACTCTTCGCATGAGGTGGCCAAAGTACTGGAGCTTCAGCTTTAGCATCATTCCTTCCAAAGAAATCCCAGGGTTGATCTCCTTCAGAATGGACTGGTTGGATCTCCTTGCAGCCCAAGGGACTCTCAAGAGTCTTCTCCAACACCACAGTTCAAGAGCATCAATTCTTCGGCACTCAGCCTTCTTCACAGTCCAACTCTCTGAATGCAGGAACTCAAATATACTTTTACATCAATTTTCAGTGTTATTCACAAGAGCAAAAAGGTGGATGTTAACTCAGGTATTCATTAGCAGATAAAGGGATATACAAAATGTAAAAACACACCACGTTATTATGGAAAGGAATATTACTGCTCCTTGGAAGAAAATCTATGACCACCTAGACAGCATATGAAGAAGCAGAGACATTACTTTGCTGACAAAGGTCCGTCTAGTCAAAGCTATGGTTTTTCCAGTAGTCATGTACGGATATGAGAGTTGGACCATAAAGAAAGCTGATTGCCAAAGAATTAATGCTTTTGAACTGTGGTGTTGGAGAAGACTCTTGAGAGTCCCTTGGACTGCAAGGAGATCAAACCAGTCAATTCTAAAGGAAATCAGTCCTGAGTATTCATTGGAAGGACTAATGCTGAAGTTGAAGCTCCAGTACTATGGCCACCTGATGTGAAGACCTGACTCACTGGAAAAGACCCTGATGCTGGGGAAGATTGAAGGCAAAAGAAGGGGATGACAGAGGATGAGATGGTTGGATGGCACCACCGACTCAATGGACCTGAGTCTGAGCAAGTTCTGGGAGTTGGTGGACAGGGAAGCCTGGCATGCTGCAGTCAGTCCATGGGGTCACAAAGAGTTGGACATAACTAAGTGACTGAACTGATAAAAAGCAATGAAGTTCTGATATATCCTACACCATGAATAATCCTTAAAACATTATACTAAATAAGATAAGCCAGACACAAAAGGACAAATACTGTATGATTCCATGTATATGAAATATTTAGAATAGGCAAATCCACAGTGACAGAAAGTAGATTAGAGGTTACCAGAGACTGTTGGGAGGTAGGAATAGGAAGTAGTTGTTCAAGAGGTACAGAGTTTCTAGAGTGATGAGAAAATTTTAGAAATAGATAGTGGTGACAGCTGCAGAAACACTGTGAATATAATTAAAACCACTGAACTGTACCCTTAAAGATGGTTAAAATGACATATTTTATATTATATACATATGTTACCAGAATAAAAAGATCTGTTAAAAAAAAGAAGCTGGACACAGATGTTATACCATTCCCCAAAATTAACTAAAAATGGAGCACAGACCTAAACAGAAAAGGCGAAACTGTAAAATTTGTAGAGGATTACATAGAAAATCTAGCTGATCTTGAATCTGACAGTGAGTTTTTAGGTACAAAACCAAAAGAATGAACTATGAAAGAAAAAAACCAACAGGAGAGACGTCATCAAAATTAAAAACTTCTTCTTTGACGAAGACACTGTTAGAGTGAAAAGACAAGTCACACCCTGGGCAAAAATGTTTGTAAAGGCTTGTTATATGAAATGTACAAAGAACTCTTAAAACCCAAATAAGAAAACAACCTGTCTTGGTCAATTTGGGCTGCTGTAACAAACCACAGACTGGGTGGTCTAAACAACATTTACTTCGCATAGTTCTGAAGGCTAGGAAATCCAAGATTAAGAGGCTGGCCAGTTTTGTTCTGGTGATCACCCTCTTTCTGATTTGCAGATGGCTGCCCTCTCGCTGTATACTCAGGTGAAAGAGATACCATTTCTCCTGTGTCTCTTCAAGTATGAAAGCACTTACTCCTATTCATGATGGCTTCACCCTCATGACCTAATCACTTCCCAAAGGCCCTACCTCCAGATATCATCACACTGGGTATTGTGGCTTTAACATGAATTGTGGAAGAACACAAACATTCAGTCAGGTATAAAACCCAATTAAAAAATGACTAAAAGATCTCATTAAAGAAGATATACAGATGGCAAGTACAAATAAGCATATAAAAGCTGCTCAACAATATATGTATGAGATACCACTACATACCTACTAGAATAGCTACAATACTGTTAAGTTGCTCAGTCGTGTCCGACTCTTTGCAACCCCATGGACTGTAGCCCGCCAGGCTCCTCCGTCCATGGGATTCTCCAGGCAAGAATCCTGGAGTGGGTTGCCATTTTCTTCTCCAGGGGATCTTCCCGACCCAGGGATCGAACCCAGGTCTCCCGCAGTAGAGACAGACTCTTCAACCTCTGTTGGGGTCCTTTAATGGACTGGAACCTGGTGGTCCGGAGTCAACGATAAGAAAGTGAAAGAGAGAAAGAGGCTTATAGTCCCTGCTTTACGCAGAGAACCAATAAAGCCCTTGACACAGGGCTTGCATCGTTCACGAAGGCACCGGGCGCCCTCTCAAGGGGGTGAAGGCACAGGGAGCCTTCTCGAGAGGGTCTTAGAAGCCCGGGTAGGACAGTGAGCACGACAGGTTTCTACGCTCCAGAGAATTAGCCAGAGAGACAGAGAAAGAAAGAGAAAGAAAAACGAAAGAGAAAGAAAGAAAGAAAGACACGGGGACCCGAGCTCTGATGGGACAAAGGTGCTTTAATGATTTTTCTGTGAGTATATATAGGCTGTGGTACAAGAAGTTTCTTACAATGATAAAGATCAGAAAACCAAACATACAGCAACCATTGGGAACAAGGGATTAATAATGGTCACAAGGTCAGGAGACAATCCATATCTCAAGCAAGGGGATCGAGACTAAGCAGTTCTGTCGTAAAGAGAATGTTTACTAAAGGAGATTCAAGCCTATCTCACACAATGACCTCAGTCCCTGGGAGCAGCATGCTGCTCCGCTTGAAAAGAAACAAAGGACTTGTGAGAAACAACACATAGGAATCCTCCTGTTAAACACTCCCCGACAATTCCTCCTTATTTATTTAAAATTTGTAAAGAGTTCTGACCATTAGAGTTTGTTTAGTTTTAACAATCTTTGCATGAAGGCAATGGTAGATGACAAATATAATTGTCAAGACAATCACCAAAATTACAGTTCCAGACCCGATGCTGTGAGTAATGCTTGAAACCATCTGCGTGGGTCTAGCCCAGATAATTGATCAGCTAGTTGTTCAGCTAGTTTTCAAATTAGTGGAAGAGGACAGATTTTTAAAAAATGTTTCAAAAATTTCTTTTTGTAATAACTGTACATTCAGAGAGGCATTATCATGTATGTTTTGTAAATGAAATTTGATTTGTTCCCAGTTGTAGGCACTATTATTGAAATGAACAGGAGTAACACAAAATTGAGTAGAATTCCAATCACATTTTAGCATCACCTGTTTTTGTACATCTATTAATTGATCTCCAACCCATTTGATGGCTGTTTTTAGTTCCTGTATTTCATCTTAAATATCGTCATCTATCTGAGCCTAAGTGGTCCACATAGTATGAGCATCTTTAGTCCAATTTTGGATAAAATTATGTGTTTGAATTGAGGTTTATAAAGTAACGCCAGTGATGGCAGCAGTGGTGCAAACAGCTATTAATCCCAAAACGCCACAAATCAGCCATCCAGTGAATTGTCTAGATCATCAGAACAATTTAGTAAGTAACTGGGAAGCAAGTCCAGCCATGGGAACTTCTTCCCAGGGCCGCTAGAGATTTATTGGTAACCACAGATTATGATGAGATCAAAGAATCAAAAGAGAATCATTTCTCAAGGAAATAGAGGAGTTAAGACAAGAATATAATTTATAATTTATGCAAGTACAGAATGTAAAGTCTTAGTGACTTGTAAATTTCCTATAGCTATAACAAAAGGAAGTGGAACACAAGTTTGTATGAAATATGATTGATTATAACAAAAGAAATAGTTTCTATGACTACGATTGGTCCCTGTGAAATGTCCAGTCCAAGTCCTAAGTTCTTCGGTGTTCAGAGCAAGTTTCCAGATGTCCCACTGTTTAGGCCCAATCTGTTTATCAAGGACGATTCAAGGACAAGGGGGGGCCATTCCACCATCAAGCCACCCAAGAAGTCCTCTGTCATGGTAATGCTCCACTGCAGTACTAGTAACCTTCCATGCTACTCGAGTAACATAATCACACACAGTGCTGTCAATATCATCTGAGCAGTTAGATAACCACATACCATGGGGTCCCCAATCGACAACTGTATGATTAGCCATAAACATTAATTTTCCTGACTTGGCCTGACATTTGTCCCAATCAACAGGAATATATTTAAAGTTCTTATTAGTAAACCCTTTGCATAATGTTCTTTGTTCTTTCCTTAAAGTTTCAGTAGTATAAACATGGTTCAAGGACAAAGAAAGGGCAGTAAATAATCCAAGCAGCGTCCTAAAGTCCTCTTTTGGAGGCAGGACGAAAGCCCATGTTTGTCGACTAACATTAATATATAATTTTGTTGGGCCAATGAATAAAGGAAGGATCTCAAAGCCTAGAGAAATATTAATTAGTTTTCCTTTTTTCTCAGGATTAGAGGGCCCCTCCAAGTTCCAAGGAGGGGGCATATGTGTTGAGTCATTAGTGGTTTCAAATGGTCCTACATCTGTCCATTTTATAACCTACAATAAAAAGGGGGGGAGGTTAGGTATATAAGCCCAATAAGCATGATCAATCAAGTCAACTTGAGCTGGGGAAGTAAAAGCAAGCAAAGCAAGCATAGTGAAAAAAGAAAAAAAATATTTTCAGGATTCTGAGGCATTCCCTGTTGTGAAATCAGATTTTCAGCTTGATTAGTAAGGATTTTTAGCTGTCCCCAAGTAGGGAGATCATAAGGTTGATGATGTCAAGTGCGGTGTTTTTTGGAAATTTTTAAAGCTGCCATGGCTTGTACTGGAATTTCTTCCTCCTGGGGTTTTTGTTGTTTCATCTCTAGTTTGAATGTTGGGGGCCCCCTTAGGTTGAATCTTCCGAAGAGGAAGCCATGTGAGTTCATTGGATCCATCTGGAGAAATAGAAGCATAACCTTTTCCCTGTAAGATTAATTTCTTAGATTTCCATTGATTAGTTAACCTGTCTTGATACCAAATGGGCAAAGGAAGGGAGGTGTCCTTCAATGTCTCTCAATGTTTTTCTGCTTTTGTCAAAATATCTTCTTACGGTAAGTTTTAAAAAATTTAAAACAAATAAAGCTATATTAACAATAGTTAAAGAAAGAAAGGAAAGCGGTAAGAATGAAAACATTCCTAGGAAATATTTCAGTCCAAAAAAAAATCACCTAGAGATCTGTTTGGGGACTGGTATTTGGCTGGGGGTTTGAATTAATAGGTTGATTTCCTCCTCATTTAGTACATACATTTTTCCTGATATGAAAAGAAATGGGATCTAACTATATTTTAAGTGGTTTGTGTTATTTGGGGCAAAGGATTAGGAGCAAACACTCAAACATTTTTCCTAAGTGAAATTACTGAAAAGCTGATGCAGAACAACTTGACAAATGAAATGCTGCTCACATCCAAATACCTGACCTTGTCCCCGGAAAAGAAATGCAGCCTGGTAGCTGCTGAATCTCTCTGTTCAGTGTGTTAAGGAAGATGATTATATTTTCAAGACAGACCTGAAAAGAAGGTGAATATTTTGCACTTTTGATACTCTTAGAAACAAATAACTTATTTGGCAAATGGTGTCTTTTTATGTTGTTTTTGTTTTGTATTGTGAAATAGGCACTGAAGTTGATGTTATTTTAAGAATCTTACAGGCTGGAAACAGAAATAAAGCTATATTAACAATAGTTATAGGCTTAAAGAATATATTGCATTAGAATCTAGTGAAGTTTGCTCTGGATAAGGAAGATGAAAGTGTTCCTGTGTATTTCCCCTTACTTATTTTTTTATTTGTAGTTTTAGTGTGTAATGTGTTTGTTTAATTATGTCTTATGTTTGTGGATTATAAGGAATGTTTATAATTTGTTTAAATAGAGAATGAATGTAAAAATTGTTTGAATTGTTTAGAAATATAGGCAGGGCCATTTTCTGTTTTTATAGAATTAGGTGTTGTCATTATTGTAAACTAAGCTATCAGGTGGGTTATAACATGTCATGTAGTTTGACCTTGGAGAGGTGTGGCCCATATAAAGAAGAATTTGTATCTATCGAGACATGTAACAAGGAAGAGGAAGAAAGTTCAGGGCAATGAGTTACATCCATTTGCCATAAAATCCTCTTTAGTTTGTCATAAATCTTTTTTATATTTTTGTATTCATCATTTTATTTGCCATTTCTTATATCTTTTATTAAAAATATATTTTTTACTTTTCTTTAGCAACTATGAAGTGTCTTGTATATTAGCATTTTACAGATTGGTGAATATATTTATTATATCATATTATTTATATATATAAATATATTATACATTATATATTTATTAATAGTTTAAAATCTCTTTAGTTTTCTGTAAGAGGAAGTTAAGGTTCAGTAATTAGCGTTTTAAAATCTTATTTTATTTGGAGATGATCTAGCTATTTAATAAACTTTTATTATTTAGTTTAGTATAACTCTAGAAATTTAAGTTACCCCAACCCTAAGAGATTATTTTAGATTATAATAATAATTCTATTAAAAATATAATTATTTTTAATAGAGTTTATCTAAAAGTTTTCATCTCATTTATATATTTATATATTAAGAGTTACCTTTTTGTTGACAAATTTAGTTTACCTTAAACCTAGGCATAAAAAAAATGTTACATAACTGTTGATGACTTAAGACATGTCTTAATTAGATTAGCAAATAATTACATTTAAATTATATAAATTAAATAAATTATATTTATATTTAAATAAACATTGAATAAATAAATATTGAATTTTTTCAGTTCATGTGAAGCTGAATTTAAATAGAGCGTATTAACTTCATATTATCCAAAAACAAAGACAGATAATTTTAGATAGACAGGCATAGTTTTCTGCTTGAAATTAAAAAAAATTTTTTTTTCCCTGAGTTCCACCAACTGGTTTATGGCTGGAGTCCTAGATAGAGTGGGCTGTGTATCCCAAGGACATGATAAGAGTTAACTTTAGGTTTTTCTTAGGCCTGTTTTTGTTTCCTAGGCAGAATTGGAGCTCCAAAAAAAGTATTTTAACAAGTTAACCTTTTCCTAACTGCATGTGTAAGAAGAACCGGTTTTGCAATTTCAAAAAAGATTTTATTTTAATCAGTTTTCTCTGGAATCTAAAGAATATCATGGCCATTCAGTGTCAAAATATCATTTCTCCTTTTTGTAATTATAGTATATTATTAATGGTATATGCATGAAGGAATTGCTGTCACATTGGATGTAAAGCCTTGGCTACAAAATTTTGACAAATAGTAGGCCTGTTAGGAGAAGGCAGTGGCACCCCACTCCAGTACTTTTGCCTGGAAAATCCTATGGACTGCAACCTACCAGGCTCCTCCATCCATTAATTAAAAAACGAAAGTATATTTTTAACAAAGCCAGGACACTGTGTTACTCTAAATGTCAACGTCATATAAGACAAAGGCTAAAGAAGAAGTCCAAATTAAAGAAACCCAAAGAAATAGAACTACAAGCAATAAAGGATACCAGCCTGGATACTACTGTTATAAAGGAACCTACTGGAACAAACAACTAAACTAGAAAAAGAACAATGAATTAGATTAAAATAGCCCATCAACAAATATCCTATCATTGGTGACTTAAATGCAGTACCACAAAAGAATCTTCTTATTCTTAAGAATCCACATGAAAATATTTAGACACAAAGGGTCATGATGTATATAACTTACTCTCAAATTATTCCAATGAAAATGTTACATACATATATAAAGAAGGAGAGCAAAAATGGTAAAGCAATAGGTTGCAGCCAAAACCTCATGTCCACTCAGAACTTGTAGATGTTACCTCATTTGGATATAATTTCTTTCCAGATGTAATCAAGTCAAGATGAAGTTTTAATGGATTTGGGTGGTGTTATAAGAAATGGAAATTCAGACACACACACACACACACACACACACACACACACACACACACACACACGGGGAAAAGCCATGTGAAGATGGAGGCAAGAGATTAGAATTCTGCTGTCATAAGTCAAGGAAAGCCAAGAACTGCCAGCAAACATCAGAAATAAGGAAAGGACAAGGAAGAATCCTTCCTCAGATTAGGAAGAAAAATAACACCTTGATTGCCAACACCTTGATTTTGGAATTCTAGCTTCTAACACAGTGAGAAAATAAATTACCCTTTTTTTTAAGCTACTTAGTTTGTGATACTTTATTATGGCAACCCTATGGAAACTAATATTGTAAGTAATAGGTGAATCTCAATAAAAGGTATACTAGTGGTTTTGGAGAAATCATGCAAAGTTTTCTTGTCCTCTTAACAGTCTTCCTCAGAACAAAAGTTTTTAAACTTTGAAGGAAAGTTTTTCTAAGTTTGAAATTATTTCCCAAAAGGTTAAAGATGAATACAATAGGACCAAGAACTTGAACAGAAATTTCTCCAAGGAAGACAGACAAATAACAGTAAGCACATGATAACATACTTAACATCACTAATCATCAGGGAAAAGCAAGTCAAAACTACAATGAGGTACCATGTCACATCCATTAGGATGACTACTATCAAAAATCAAAAACAGAAAATGACAGTGTTAGCAAGGATGTAAAAAAACTGGGAGCCTTGTGCAGTGCTGGTGGGAATGTAAAATGATACAGTCATTATAGAAAATAGTATAGCTTTCCTCAAAAAATTCAACAGAGCATTACCATTTAATCCAGCAATTTCACTTCTGGATATACACCCAAAACAACTGAAAGCAGAGACTGACAGAGGTCCCTCTATGTTTACAGCACCTACATATCTATCAACGCATGAATGGATAAACAGTATGTGGTATATACATAGAATATTATGAATACTACTCAGCCTTAAAAAGGCAAGAGATTCTGACATATACTACAACATGGATGAACCTACAGCATGGATAAACCTTGAGGACATTATGCCAAGTCAAGCAAGCCAGTTACTTATTATTCTACTTAAAAGACTAGAGGGTTTCCCTTGTGGTTCAACTGGTAAAGAATCCGCCTGCAATGAGGGAGGCCTGGGTTTGATCCCTGGGTTGGGAAGATCCCCTGGAGAAGGGAAAGGCTACCCGCTCCAGTATTCTGGCCTGGAGAATTCCATGGACTATGGGGTCACAAAGAGTTGGACACAACTGAGCGACTTACACTTCACTACATGACTAGAATAGCCAAATTCATAGAGACAGAAAGCATAATGGCAGTTGCCATGGACTGGTTAAGGGGGCAATGGAGAGTTACTGTTTACTGGGTGCAGTTTCCATTTGGGATGATGGAAAAGTTCTGGAGATGGATGATGGTGATGACTGCACATGTAAATATAGCTTATGTCACTGAACTTTACACTTGAAAATGGCTAAAACAGTAACTTTTCTGTTATGTATATTACAAAAAATACAATAACTGTATATGTGTGTGTGTGTATATATATATATATACATATATATATATATATATATATATGTTTGGAGGTAGGGTGATCTTGACAGGCTGATTTACATGGAAATGCAAAGTGTCAAGAATAGCTAAAAAATTATTGAAGAGCAAGGCAGAAGGACTAACTCAAACAGAATATCAAGACTTACTATAAATCTACAATAACTGAGATAAGAATAAGACTAACAGAAGTCCAGAAACAAACTCACATTCGTGGACACTTGATTGTGTCACAGTTGACCGACACTACGAACAGTGTATGTTTAATAGCTCTGGGACAACTGTATATCCTTATACAAAATATCAAACTGAAGACAGATTGGGCCCTCATTTTACAGAATCAATTTAGACAGACTAAGTGTCCAAACATGAAAGGCAAAATTATAAAGCTTTGAGAAGATAATATAATATCCACATGATCTTAGAGTATGGAAGAAGTTCTTTTAAAACATGCAAAACGCTACCATAAAAGAACTTTAGTCCTGTGGAAAAAAATTAGCAACGAAACCAGAAGACAGTTAGGACACATAAAATTAGTGACGAACTGATTCACAAACACACCCACAACTCTTGGGGTGGGGTGGGGGGACGGCAACTATTGTGCAAATATGTGAAGAATTCCTCCTACACGTAAAAAGCAGGGGAGGACAACCCAACAGGAAAATCACATGAAAGGTGCTTCACGGAAGTGAAAATCTAACTAGTAAATAAAATAGGCACTTCACTGATGAGGGAAATGTAAATTAAAACCACTATGAGCCATCTTTATAAACCCATTGGATTGGCTAAAATTTAAAAGTCTGTCAGTGCAAAATATTGGTTCAGATGTGAGGTAAGAGGAATTATACATACTGATGGGAATATAAACTGTTAACATCATCACTCTGAAACAGATTTGGTATTATTCAATAAAATAGAAGATATGTATATCCTATGAGCCAGCTAATCTACTTCTAGGTATGTACTCTATAAAGAAACCCATGCTTATATATATCAGGATATATGTACAAGAATGTTCTTAAAAGTATGGTCTGTAAAGATCCCCCCAAACAGGGGAAACAGAACATTGTATATCAACAGTACTTCAATAAAAAATAAAAACAAAACAAAAACCCAATTGTCTATCAATAGTAAAATGGATATACAATAGACTTATACAATGAAATGACACTGAATGAACTACACATACAAGCAATAAAGTGGGTTAATTGCATCCAAAAAATGTTAATAAAAGAAGGACCAAAAAATACAATTCAAAAATAGGAAAAATTTTATCTTATTGTTTTGGAATCCATACATAGGTGATAAAACTTAAGAGAAAAGCAATGAAATGATTAGCATAAGCCAGCATGGTGATTACTTCCAGTGAGGAGGAAAGGATTATAGTCTAGAAGGGGACACAGTATTTTCTGCAATACTAATAAGGTTCTGTTTCTTGAACTGGATAGTTTCAGTAAAATGTCTTATATACTTTTCTGTATACATATTATACTTCACATTTCTAAAAAATGTGAAGGTATAGTAAGGATAAACACCACTCCATAAAGATGAACGTGGCTACAGAAAAATACAGTTATGCTGATTGGTTCATAACTATGAACTTGAAAGGGAGGTTCAGGTTCCCAGGCAATCATATTTCCCTATTCCATCTGCCCATCTACTCTCCTAGAATAACATACCACACCTTTCTGTCCTTTCTGTGGATTCCCTGGTGGCTCAGAGGTTAAAGCATCCGCCTCCAATGCAGGAAACCCAGGTTTGATCCCTGGGTCGGGAAGATCCCCTGGAGAAGGAAATGGCAACCCACTCCAGGATTCTTGCCTAGAGAATCCCATGGACAGAGAAGCTTGGTAGGCTACAGTCCATGGGGTCACAAAGAGTTGGGCACGACTGAGTGACTTCACTTCACTTTCACTTTCTGTCCTTAAACCTCCAACATCTCTCCTATCCTATCTCTTGATTGATGATTCTGTTTCCTACTTCACTGAGACCCATGGAAGTAAAGAATGCTTCTGACCACCATAAACACTGCCAGGATTCGGGGCCCACATATTCTACTTTCCCTTAGCTTAGCTCTCCATGCAGCTATCTAAGGCCAATCCACCTATTTGTACACCAGATCCCATGCCTTTCTGCCTTCACAAAGACATATATTATAGCAATTCTCCCATCTATCCCCTACATCATCAATTTTCTTCAGCAAATATGCTATTACTTCTCAGTGAAATTTCCCCTACCAGCTGCTATACCATTTCTTTGCTCTCCTTTATAGTTAAATTTCTTGAAAAAGTTGTCTATAGTTAATATTCCTCTCCTTCCATTTTCAAATCCACCACAATCAGGTTTCTGGACTGATCACTCTGTCAAAACTGCACATGATGATAATCAATAATCGATCAGTTCTCACCTATCTATCAGGAACATGTGACACAGGTTATCAATCACTCTTTGCTCTTTAGAGACTGGTATCACTTGGTTTCTGGTAAACCGCTACTTTCTGATTTTCCCCTGTATAATGGTCACTCCTTCTTGGTCTCCACCGCTGATTCCACTTCTTCCTTACTCAGTGTTAGGCTGCCCCAAAATGTCTTTGGTATTCTTCTGTCCATTTATACTCATTCTCTTGGTAATATCATCAGTCTCATGATTTAATTACATATTTATACCAATACTTCCAGTTGAGGAATGAAAGTCCTGATTCATTCAAACGTCTAACAGACATCTGAGATTCCACATATTCAAAACTGATTTCTCAAGTTTTCTCCCCAAACCTGTGCCACCATTTATTAACCATCCTTATTTCTTTAAGGCAATGCCTCCTTCAGCTGCTGAAACCAAAAAATCTGGAGTTGTCCTTGTTTCCTCTCCCCACATCTAGTCCATCAATAAATCTAGTAATTCCATTTTACAAATATATTCATCTCCTCTACTGCTACCACTCAAGGCCAAGCCACATTCATCTTTCACTTGGGATTACTGCAACAGCCTCCTATTTGTTCTCTCCACTCACACCTCTGACCCTCTAAATCCTATTCTTAACACAGCAACAAGGAAGATCCACTTAACTTTTAATTTAGATCTTATTTTTTCTCTGCTCAAAATCCTACAATGGCTACTCATCTTACTCAGAAGAAAAGCCAACTATGGATGCTCTTTTTTAGCCTAGGACAATAGCAACATCATTCTTTTTTTCCTCTCCCTCCTCTCCCCCTCGTTTTAGAAAACAAAATAAACACACAAAATGGAGCCTTAAAAAGTGATTCCTAAAGCCAGTCCTCAAACTGTCCTATGAATAACTTTTAATCCACACTGTATAATGACAGTACACTGCATTTTTGTAAATGTTGATATTTATTTAACATGTGATTTTCCTATTTTTTTTGTTGCTAAACTTTATATTCATAAAGTAATGGTTATTATATTTGGTAGGTTTTTTGAATAGTTTATTACTTGGAAAAATAAAAATTTTACAGAACTAATTTTTTTAATTGAAGTATACTTGACAGAATTATTAATGCCTTCTCTTTTTCTCCTTTCTACTCTCTATGCATTTTCTCTACTGAATTAAAAAACAGAACATTTTTACTGGCATAGAAATTGAACATTCTAGGGAACTACTGGCCAAAAAGATTTAATAAGCATGTACCCGCATTGAAAGCTCACTAAGCTTAAGCAGGAGAAACTACATTAGCTAGAGTGTTAGACCCCTGCCCAGCTCTACCAGTACTGGTGAGGTGACATTAAATTTTTTGCCTTTCTGACCCTCTATTTCCTCATATACAATAACTATTATGGTACCCATTTCATAGGAATATGGAAATTAAAATGAGATGATACATTTAAAATACACTGATACATAACAGCTACCCTATTGTGTTTAGTTAAACCAACACTATATGTGTTTAGTTAACACAATGTTAACACAGTAATGTAGGGACGAGAGGAGGAGGAGGATCAATGGGAGCAGACCACCTGGTGCAGAGAAATATTTTATCCACTGATGTTTTGAACTTCTGGCACATGGGGATAATAAAAAGCATTTTGGTCAGTTTCATTATTGTTTTTAAAATCTCTGAAGACTGTGTACCCACCCGGGCCCCGACTGTTCCTGCCTTTACCAGGATAAACCACAGCAAAAGACCACCTTCTACATTCACTCATTAATTACTAACTGAGAATTAGGCATAGGGTACAGGAAGGACTCAGCAGGTAGTATTAAAGTATGATCACCATGTATTATTAAATAAACTAATGGTTATTTAGAAAATAATCACTTACCTTTTTTGAATTTATGTACAGGGAGTTTCTTAAGTTGATCTTTACGAAGTCGGTTTCTTCTAGCTCTATGCCTATCCTGGACAAATTTTGTGATCTAAAAATAAAAGAGAAACATAAAGGGAATCAGATATTAAACATGCAGATAGAAAATGACTATTAAAATAATAAATGCCTTTTAAGTTTCTAGATAGCTGCTACAAATCAATTTATTATCTATGATTAGATGTACTGACAAACTGTATTGAAATTTGTCAACTTGAGGGTTGAAATTTCTATAAGTTACAAACTAATAAAAATTTTCAAATTTTATAATGAGTATTGTATATGAGGAAATAGAGGGGCAGAAAGACAAAAAATTTAATGTCACATCACCAGTACTGACAGAGCTGGGGAGAAGCATGGGTCTAACACTATAGCTCTATCTTTATTATTAGTGGTTAGCCCATAAATTATCTTTGAATTTTTATTCACTGACCTAAATTATCTTTACTTCACTCTGACAGAAACATTATACATAACATGTAACTATTGGTTTGCAAAAATATAAATGGTAGACTTTAGGTTACAAAGACTTCACTAAATCAAAAACGGGAGAGTTGAAATTTCTATAAGTTACAAACTAATAAAAATTTCAAACATAACAGGCATTAAACTGCACTTTCAGTGATTCTAGTAGCAAAATGGACAGGACGAATACAGATAACCTGTATTATAAATATACAGAAATATCAGATAAAATATACAAAACATTTTAAAATATAAACTGCTATGCTTACAGGAATAAAAATAAATACATGGGGTCAGAACCAAATGCCAAGAACAACATTCACAAAAGAAACTTTTGACAGATTTGACTACAACAGTAGACTTCTGTCTACATCAATGACTTCCATCCTCAAAAGATTCTGTTTAAAGATAAAAGACAAGTCACAGACTGGGAAAAATATCTGCAAATTGCAGGTCTCACAAGGGATTTCTATCCAGAATATATAAAGAATTCAAAATACAATAATAAGAAAAGTAAAGAAAGTGAAAGTGAAGTTGCTCAGTCGTGTCCGACTCTTTGCGACCCCGTGGACGGTATCCTACCAGGCTCCTCCGTCCATGGGATTCTCCAGGCAAGAGTACTGGAGTGGGTTGCCATTTCCTTCTCCAGGGGATCTTCCCTACCCAGTGATTGAACCCGGGTCTCCCGCATCGCAGGCAGACGCTTTAACCTCTGAGCCACCAGGGAAGCCCAATAATAAGATACAAACAACCCAACAGAAAATAGGTAAAATATTTGAATAAACACTGAAAATATACAGATGGCAAATAAGCACTTGAAAAGATGTTCAACATAATTAGTCAAGACAAAAATGAAAATTCAAAATCACAAACACTGCTATATTATATATATACATACTATATTATATATATATATATATACATACTATATACCTATTAAAATGAAAAAGACTGACTATACCAAGTGTCAGCAGGCAAGCAGAAGGGCTGGCACGCTGATACACTACTGGAAGGACTGTAAAATTGTACAACCATTTTGGAAAATAGTTTGGTGATTTCTTATAAATTTAACTAGATATTTACGAAATGACCTAATCATCCCACTCCTACTTATATTTTGCCAAAAGAAATGAAGGTGTATATCCATAAAACAACTAGTACACAAAGGTACCAAAAAGTCTATGTCAGCTTTATTTAATAGCCCCACACTACAAACAACCCAAATATTCATCAGCAGGTAAGTGAATAAACAAAACTGCAGTACAGTCATACAACAGAATATAACTTGTCAATAAAAAGTAAGGAATATCAACATATTCAATAACATTTATGAGTCCCAAAATAAGTATTCTGAGAGAAAGAAGGCAGACACAAAAGAGTACATAATTTATGAGTCCCTGTATACAAATTGGTAGAAAATGCAAATTAATCTTAGTGACCAAAAGCCAATCTGTGATTGCCCAGGGATGGTGGGAAGGGAAGAAATGAAGGAGAAATTTGGAAGGGGTAAAAAGAAAGTGATTAGAGTATAAGGAAACTTTTTGAGTGAGTTGATATTTCGTTATTTTAATCATATGGTTTCACACATATCCATATACGTATATCAAAATTTACCACACTGTACAATTAAGTATGTTCAGTTTATTAATATATTAATCATATTTCAATACAGGTTTATTTTAAAAATTTAGTAGTAACTACTAGAAGAATAACAATATAAGCTTTCAAACTAGCAGGAAAATGGAGAGAGGGATAAAGAGGAAAAAAAGTTGGGTAATCCAAATCTGCACAGTAGAAAAAATAGAATAAAAAGTCCACAACAGAAGTCAGTTGAAATCACAGCAATACGTGAACTCTGAACTTCCCAATGTTCAAGCTGGTTTTAGAAAAGGCAAAGGAACCAGAGATCAAATTGCCAACATCCGCTGGATCATGGAAAAGGAAGAGAGTTCCAGAAAAACATCTATTTCTGCTTTATTGACTATGCCAAAGCCTTTGACTGTGTGGATCACAATAAACTATGGAAAATTCTGAAAGAGATGGGAATACTAGACCACCTGACCTGCCTCTTGAGAAATCTGTATGCAGGTCACGAAGCAACAGTTAGAACTGGACATGGAACAACAGACTGGTTCCAAATAGGAAAAGGAGTAGGTCAAGGCTGTATATTGTCACCCTGCTTATTTAACTTATATGCAGAGTACATCATGAGAAACGCTGGACTGGAAGAAACACAAGCTGGAATCAAGATTGCCAGGAGAAATATCAATAACCTCAGATATGCAGATGACACCACCCTTATGGCAGAAAGTGAAGAAGAACTAAAGAACCTCTTGATGAAAGTGAAAGAGGAGGAAAGATGGCGGAGGAATAGGACGGGAAGACCACTTTCTCCCTCACAAATTCCTCAAAAGAAAATTTCAACGCCGAGCAAACTCCACAAAACAACTTCTGTAGGCTGGCAGAGGACATCAGGCAACCAGAAAAGCAAACCATTGTCTTCAAAAACAGGTAGGAAAAAATATAAAAGACGAGAAAGGAGGCAAAGGAGGTGGGGAGGGGGCTCCGTCCTGGGAAGGGAAGCCCGTCCAGGGAAGGGAATTTTAAGAAGAAAGGTTTCCAAACACCAGGAAACACTCTCCCTGCCGAGTCTGTGGCAAGCCTTGGAAACACAGAGGGCAACATAACAGGAAGGAAAAATAAAGAAATAATTAAAACCAAGAGATTACAAGCCCAACAGTAACTCCCCCAACGGAAAAGCAGCACAGACGCCTGCATCCGCCACTGGGAAGTGGGGGCGGGGCAGGGCAGGGAAGCGCGGGAGGCGCGGGCTGCAGTGCTTTGTAAGAATCGGGCAGGAACGCCCCACGCGCAACCAGAACGATCTAACTTGGGCTAGCAAACCAGACTGTGGGATAGCTACCAAACGAAAAGCTCGAACATAAGACACCGCCAGGACCGAGCACAGGACAAAGGACGGAAGGGAAAAAGCCGGCTGCAGACCATCCCCCGCCGGGGAAAGGCAGCCAGAGCCCTAAGGACTGGAAAGGGGCAATTGCAGACCCGGAGAGACTTTACTTACCTAACTGCAAGCAGGCTTCTTTGCTAAGACTTCTGGGGGTGCTGGACAGTCACAATCTGCCTCACGGGGGGCGCCAGCGGTCCACCCAGAAAGCTGAGCAGCAGCGGCAGAAAAGGTGACATGCCGCGGCGATCGCGCTTGCCAAACTCCTGAGCTACTCGGACCTGGGAAGGGCACAAAGCGCAGTTCCAGCCGAATCTGTGCCTCTGAGGGCTGCCTGAGCGCCGAACCTGAGCGGCTTGGACCGGGGAAGTGCACGCAGCCTAGGGCCGGCCCCAGACGGTTCCCGGCTGAGCATCAGTAGAGCCGGAGCGGTTTGTGCACTGCGAGAAGGGACAGGTCAAGCGGGGCTGAGACACTGTGTGTACATGACAGTGCTATTTGTTTGCAGCATCGCCCCTCCCCACAGCGCGACTGAACTAGTGAGCCTAAAAAACCAGCAAACAGAAGTTAAACGAGGGAACCACCTTGGAAGTGATCCCACACGGCCCACAACATCAAAGAAGGGCCAGATATTTTTACTATTTTTAAAATCATTCCTTTTTTGTTTGTTTTTTTGTTTTTTTTTCTTTTCTTTAATTGTTAAGTCTTCTATTTCTCCTCTAATTTTTATTTCTATAACCTACTATTACTATTTAAAAAAAAAAAAGACTTTTTTTTTTTTTTTAAGGGCAAACACCATATATAGTCTTTGGATGGTTGTTGGTGGTTTTTTCCTTGTTTGTTTGTTTGTTTGTTTTTTGGTTTGTTTTTTTTTTAATAATTCTTGGTGTTTTTTTTTTCTCTTTCTTCCTTTTTCCTTCTGCTTTTCTTTAATATTGTATCTTTGAAAACCCAACCTCTACTCTAGATTTTTAATCTTTGCTCTTAGGTTTTTGTTGTCAATTTTGTACATTTAAAAACCCAAACTTCACTACCCAAGTTTACCTGAGAGCGAGCTTACTGGCTTGACCACTCTCTCCTCCTCTGGACTCTCCTTTTTCTCCACCAGGTGGCCTCTGTCTCTTTTCTCCCCCATCTCTTCTCTATCCAACTCTGTGAATCTCTGTGTGTTCCAGATGGTGGAGAACACCTAAGGTACTGGTTACTGGCAGGATTTGTCTCTCTCCTTCTCATTCCTCTCTCTTATCCTCCTGGTCACCTCTGTCTACTTCCTCCCTCTCCTCTTCCCCGTATAACTCCATAAATACCTCTGAGTGGTCCAGACTATAGAGCGCACATAAGGAAGTGACTACTGGCTAGCTTGCTCTCTCCTCTTTTGATCTCACCGCATCTCATTCCAGTTACCTCTAACTACCCCCTCCATCTTCTCTTCTCCTCGTAACTCAGTGAACCTCTCTGAGTGTCCCTCAATGTGGAGAAACTTTTCATCTTTAACCTAGATGTTTTATCATTGGTGCTGTATAGATGGAGAAGTCTAGAGGCTACTGTAAAAATAAAACTGAAAACCAGAAGCAGGAGGCTTAAATCCAAAGCCTGAAAACATTAGAGAACTCTTGAATTCAGGGAACATTAAGCAATAGGAGCTCATCAAATGCCTTCATACCTACACCAAAACCAAGCTCCACCCAAGGGCCAACAAGTTCCAAAACAAGACATACCACTCAAATTCTCCAACAACACAGGAACACTCCCCTAAGCTTCAATATACAGGCAGCTCAAAATTATTCCAAAACCTTTGATGTCTTATAACCCATTACTGGTCACTCCACTGCACTCCAGAGAGAAGAAACCCAGCTCCACCCACCAGAACTCCAACACAAGCCTCCCTAACAAGGAAACCTAGACAAGCCACTGATAAAACCCCACCCACAGTGAGGAAGCTCCATAATAAAGAGAACTCCACAAATTACCAGAATATAAATAGGCCACCCCAAATGCAGCAATATAACCAAGATGAAGAGACAGAGGAATACTCAGCAGGTAAAGGAACAGGAGAGTTGACCACCAAACCAAACAAAAGAGGAAGAAGTAGGGAATCTACCTGAGAAGGAATTCCGAATATTGATAGTGAAAATGATCCAAAATCTTGAAGTCAAAATGGAATCACAGATAAATAGCCTAGAGACAAGGATTGAGAAGATGCAAGAAAGGTTTAACAAGGACTTAGAAGAAATAAAAAAGAGTCAAAATATAATGAATAACGCAATAAATGAGATCAGAAACACTCTGGAGGCAACAAATAGTAGAATAACGGAGGCAGAAGATAGGATTAGTGAAATAGAAGATAGAATGGTAGAAATAAATGAATCAGAGAGGAAACAAGAAAAACGAATTAAAAGAAATGAGGACAATCTCAGAGACCTCCAGGACAATATGAAACACTCCAACATTCGAATTATAGGAGTCCCAGAAGAAGAAGACAGAAAGAAAGATCATGAGAAAATCCTTGAGGAGATAATAGTTGAAAACTTCCCTAAAATAGGGAAGGAAATAATCACCCAAGTCCAAGAAACACAGAGAGTTCCAAATAGGATAAACCCAAGGCGAAACACCCCAAGACACATATTAATCAAATTAACAAAGATCAAACACAAAGAACAAATATTACAAGCAGCAAGGGAAAAACAACAAATAACACACAAGGGGATTCCCATAAGGATAACAGCTGATCTTTCAATAGAAACTCTTCAGGCCAGGAGGGAATGGCAAGACATACTTAAAGTGATGAAAGACAATAACCTACAGCCCAGATTACTGTACCCAGCAAGGATCTCATTCAAATACGAAGGAGAAATCAAAAGCTTTACAGACAAGAAAAAGCTGAGAGAATTCAGCACCACCAAACCAGCTCTCCAACAAATTCTAAAGGATATTCTCTAGACAGGAAACACGAAAGGGTGTATAAACCCGAACCCCAAACAATAAAGTAAATGGTAACGGGATCATACTTATCAATAATTACCTTAAACGTAAATGGGTTGAACGCCCCAACCAAAAGACAAAGATTGGCCGAATGGATACAAAAACAAGACCCCTCTATATGCTGCTTACAAGAGACCCACCTCAAAACAAGGGACACATACAGACTGAAAGTGAAGGGCTGGAAAAAGATATACCACGCAAATAGAGACCAAAAGAAAGCAGGAGTGGCAATACTCATATCCGATAAAATAGACTTTAAAACAGAGGCTGTGAAAAGAGACAAAGAAGGCCACTACATAATGATCAAAGGAACAATCCAAGAAGAAGATATAACAATTATAAATATATATGCACCCAATATAGGAGCACCGCAATACATAAGACAAATGCTAACAAGTATGAAAGGGGAAATCAACAATAACACAATAATAGTGGGAGACTTTAATACCCCACTCACACCTATGGACAGATCAACAGAAAATTAACAAAGAAACACAAACTTTAAATGATGCACTAGATCAGTTAGACCTAATTGATATCTATAGGACATTTCACCCCAAAACAATGAATTTCACCTTTTTTCAAGTGCTCATGGAACCTTCTCCAGGATAGATCACATCCTGGGCCATAAATCTAAACTTGATAAATTCAAAAAAATCGAAATCATTCCAAGCATCTTTTCTGACCATAATGCATTAAGATTAGATCTCAATTACAGGAGAAAAACTATTAAAAATTCCAACATATGGAGGTTGAACAACACACTTCTGAATAACCAACAAATCACAGAAGAAATCAAAATATGCATAGAAACTAATGAAAATGAAAACACAACAACCCAAAACCTGTGGGACACTATAAAAGCAGTGCTAAGAGGAAAGTTCACAGCAATACAGGCATACCTCAAGAAACAAGAAAAAAGTCAAATAAATAACCTAACTCTACATCTAAAGCAACTAGAAAAGGAAGAATTGGAGAACCCCAGAGTTAGTAGAAGGAAAGAAATCTTAAAAATTAGGGCAGAAATAAATGCAAAAGAAACAAAAGAGACCATAGCAAAAATCAACAAAGCCAAAAGCTGGTTCTTTGAAAGGATAAATAAAATTGACAAACCATTAGCCAGACTCATTAAGAAGCAAAGAGAGAAAAATCAAATCAATAAAATTAGAAATGAAAATGGAGAGATCATAACAGACAACACAGAAATACAAAGGATCATAAGAGACTACTATCAGCAGTTGTATGCCAATAAAATGGACAACGTGGAAGAAATGGACAAATTCTTAGAAAAGTACAATTTTCCAAGACTGAACCAGGAAGAAATAGAAAATCTTAACAGACCCATCACAAGCACGGAAATTGAAACTGTAATCAGAAATCTTCAAGCAAACAAAAGCCCAGGTCCAGACAGCTTCACAGCTGAATTCTACCAAAAATTACGAGAAGAGCTAACACCTATCCTACTCAAACTCTTCCAGAAATTGCAGAGGAAGGTAAACTTCCAAACTCATTCTATGAGGCCACCATCACCCTAATACCAAAACCTGACAAAGATGTCACAAAAAAAGAAAACTACAGGCCAATATCACTGATGAACATAGATGCAAAAATCCTCAACAAAATTCTAGCAATCAGAATCCAACAACACATTAAAAAGATCATACACCATGACCAAGTGGACTTTATCCCAGGGATGCAAGGATTCTTCAATATCCACAAATCAATCAATGTAATTCACCACATTAACAAATTGAAAAATAAAAACCATATGATTATCTCAATAGATGCAGAGAAGGCCTTTGACAAAATTCAACATCCATTTATGATAAAAACTCTCCAGAAAGCAGGAATAGAAGGAACATACCTCAACATAATCAAAGCTATCTATGACAAACCCACAGTAAACATTATCCTCAATGGTGAAAAATTGAAAGCATTTCCCCTAAAGTTGGGAACAAGACAAGGGTGTCCACTTTCACCGCTACTATTCAACATAGTTCTGGAAGTTTTGGCCACAGCAATCAGAGCAGAAAAAGAAATAAAAGGAATCCAAATTGGAAAAGAAGAAGTAAAACTCTCACTGTTTGCAGATGACATGATCCTCTACATGGAAAACCCTAAAGACTCCACCAGAAAATTACTAAAGCTAATCAATGAATATAGTAAAGTTGCAGGATATAGAATCAACACACAGAAATCCCTTGCATTCCTATACACGAATAATGAGAAAGTAGAAAAAGAAATTAAGGAAACAATTCCATTCACCATTGCAATGAAAAGAATAAAATACTTAGGAATATATCTACCTAAAGAAACTAAAGACCTATATATAGAAAACTATAAAACACTGATGAAAGAAATCAAAGAGGACACTAATAGCTGGAGAAATATACCATGTTCATGGATCGGAAGAATCAATATAGTGAAAATGAGTATACTACCCAAAGCAATTTACAAATTCAATGCAATCCCTATCAAGCTACCAGCCATATTTTTCACAGAATTAGAACAAATAATTTCAAGATTTGTATGGAAATACAAAAAACCTCGAACTGCCAAAGCAATCTTGAGAAAGAAGAATGGAACTGGAGGAATCAACTTGCCTGACTTCAGGCTCTACTACAAAGCCACAGTCATCAAAACAGTATGGTACTGGCACAAAGACAGACATATAGATCAATGGAACAAAATAGAAAGCCCAGAGATCAATCCACACACATATGGACACCTTATCTTTGACAAAGGAGGCAAGAATATACAATGGAGTAAAGACAATCTCTTTAACAAGTGGTGCTGGGAAAACTGGTCAACCACTTGTAACAGAATGAAACTAGATCACTTTCTAACACCCCACACAAAAATAAACTCAAAATGGATTAAAGATCTAAATGTAAGACCAGAAACTATAAAACTCCTAGAGGAGAACATAGGCAAAACACTCTCAGACATAAATCACAGCAGGATCCTCTATGATCCACCTCCCAGAATTCCACCTCCCAGAATTCTGGAAATAAAAGCAAAAATAAACAAATGGGATCTAATTAAAATTAAAAGCTTCTGCACAACAAAGGAAAATATAAGCAAGGTGAAAAGACAGTCTTCGGAATGGGAGAAAATAATGGCAAATGAAGCAACTGACAAACAACTAATCTCAAAAATATACAAGCAACTTATGCAGCTCAATTCCAGAAAAATAAACGACCCAATCAAAAACTGGGCCAAAGAACTAAATAGACATTTCTCCAAAGAAGACATATGGATGGCTAACAAACACATGAAAAGATGCTCAACATCACTCATTATTAGAGAAATGCAAATCAAAACCACAATGAGGTACCACTTTACACCAGTCAGAATGGCTGCGATCCAAAAATCTGCGAGCAATAAATGCTGGAGAGGGTGTGGAGAAAAGGGAACCCTCCTACACTGTTGGTGGGAATGCAAACTAGTACAGCCACTATGGAGAACAGTGTGGAGATTCCTTAAAAATTGCAAATAGAACTACCGTATGACCCAGCAATCCCACCGCTGGGCATACACACTGAGAAACCAGAATTGAAAGAGACACATGTACCCCAATGTTCATCGCAGCATTGTTTATAATAGCCAGGACATGGAAACAACCTAGATGCCCATCAGCAGATGAATGGATAAGAAAACTGTGGTACATATACACAATGGAGTATTACTCAGCCGTAAAAAGAATTCATTTGAATCAGTTCTGATGAGATGGATGAAACTGGAGCCGATTATACAGAGTGAAGTAAGCCAGAAAGAAAAACACCAATACAGTATACTAACACATATATATGGAATTTAGAAAGATGGCAATGATGACCCTGTATGCAAGACAGGAAAAAAGACACAGATGTGTATAACGGACTTTTGGACTCAGAGAGAGAGGGAGAGGGTGGGATGATTTGGGAGAATGGCATTCCAACATGTATACTATCATGTAAGAATTGAATCGCCAGTCTATGTCTGACGCAGGATACAGCATGCTTGGGGCTGGTGCGTGGGGATGACCCACAGAGATGTTATAGGGAGGGAGGTGGGAGGGGAGTTCATGTTTGGGAACACATGTAAGAATTAAAGATTTTAAAATTAAAAAAATAAAAAACTAAAAAAAAAAAAGGAAAGTGAAAGAGGAGAGTGAGAAAGTTGGCTTAAAGCTCAACATTCAGAAAACGAAGATCATGGCATCTGGTCACATCACTTCATGGGAAATAGATGGGGAAACAGTGGAAACAGTGTCAGACTTTATTTTTCTAGGCTCCAAAATCACTGCAGATGGTGATCGCAGCCATGAAATTAAAAGACACTTACTCCTTGGAAGGAAAGTTATGACCAACCTAGACAGCATATTAAAAAGCAGAGACATTACTTCGCCAGCAAAGGTCCATCTAGTCAAGGCTATGGTTTTCCCAGTGGTCATGTATGGATGTGAGAGTTGGACTATAAAGAAAGCTGAGCACCGAAGAATTGATGCTTTTGAACTGTGGTGTTGGAGAAGACTCTTGAGAGTCCCTTGGACTGCAAGGAGATCCAACCAGTCCATCCTAAAGGAGATCAGTCCTGGGTGTTCATTGGAAGGACTAATGTTGAAGCTGAAACTCCAATCCTTTGGCCACTTGATGCGAGGAGCTGACTCATTTGAAAAGACCCTAATGCTGGGAAAGATTGAGGGCAGGAGGAGAAGGGGATGACAGAGGATGAGATGGTTGGATGGCATCACCAACTCGATGGACATGGGTTTGGGTGGACTCCAAAAGTTGATGATGGACAGGGAGGCCTGGCGTGCTACAGTTCATGGGGTCACAAACAGTTGGACACGACTGAGCGACTGAACTGACCTGAACTGAAATGGATACAATTCACCAGTTTTAAAATTTAAAGTGTATCATACTGGATAAAGAAAAAATTCCAACTATACGCTATTTACAAGGTATGAGATTAAAACTTAATGACACATTAAGACTAAAATAAAAGTAAAAAATACAGGGGTAGATAGTTATGATAGTATCAAGTAAAATTTGGTTTATCAAGTAAACTAGGATATAAGACAAAAATCATCATTAGGAAATAGTTATCACAATGAATCAAAAAGGATACTTCACCTAGAAAATGACAAAATTGTGGAAGAATAGATAAATTCATAAGCTTGGTAATTTTTAGGTAAAGCAAACAACAACAAAAAAAGTAAAGACCACAGACCCAAGGTGCCCATTATGGCAACCACTGTATGCAGGCAGCCACTGAGTACTTGAAATGTGGCTAATCTCTATTGAGATTTACTGTGAAAGTATAAAATATATACCAGATTGCAAAGACTTAGTATAAAAAGGATGTAGGATATATTTTATAACTATTTATTAGCTGAATGTTGAAATACATTTTGGATTTACCAAGTTAAATAAATACAATATTAAGCTAATCTCACAGAAATATTTCCTTTTACCTTTTTAAATCTGGCTATCAAAAAATTTTTAAATTACAATAAATGTGACTCACAATATCATTTTATTCCATAGCACTTCTTCAGAAGAGAGAGGAGTGCAGAAATCTATAGACAACTGCAATCATTATTGCACACGGTAGTTGCTCAGTTCTGTGAATATACTAAAACCACTGAACTGTATGATTTAAATGGGTCAATTTTATGTTATGTGAAGTATATCTCAAACTCTCTTCAAAATACTAAAAAAAAAAAAAGAAATAGACTAGACAAGACAAATACACAAGCTCAAGTTAATGGACATATATAAAATTTTACACCCTACAATGCTTTTCACATACATGGGGAAGGTTTATACATTTTAACAACAATTAGCATGCCCCTTCACCACCTGGATTAAAAAGAAGAGTAAAGACATTAGAATACATGTCCCACTGGAATGTAAGCTGCTTGAGATCAGGGATTTTTACCTATTTTGTTCACTGAGGAAACTTCAGACCCTAGAGGAGTGGCTAGGTTTGGAGGTGCAGAACAACCATTTGTTGAATGAAAGGGAAAAAGAAAATTGCAAAATCCAGTCCTCTAAAAGACAAAGACAAACTTCTGACAACACTGTGCAAGGCATGGGTGGATGCGAATAAACCAGAACTCACCCCACATATAGTAGGAATTCTCTTTAAGTTGCTACAGGAGTACACAGATGTTATAAATCACTTTATACAATACTTGAAAACAGACAAAACAGAAAATTTCTTAGAAATATAATTTGGTATAAAGAAGAAGACAACCATTTATATACTCATGTAATTGTGGGGGAAAAAAGAAAAAAACAGCAGATTTAGATACTTTTATAGGCAACCTTCACCAAAACTTCCAGGAAAAAGACAATCCCAATTTTATTTAAAAAAAAAATTAGAAAGTAGAAAATAAAAGAAAGCTTTAGTTTTATGGGACTAGCTTTATCTTATGTAGTTATTTTAAATTATGGCAAAATATACAAAACATAAAATTTACTATCTTAACCATTTTTAAGCATACAGTTCTGTGGCATTAAGTACATTGTTGTGCTACCATCACCACCATCCATCCACCAAACTCTTTACGTTTCCCAAAACTGGAACTCTGTACGCATTAACCAGTAATTGCCCAACCTCCCCTGTCCATAGCCCTTGGCAACCATCATTCTATTTTCTGTCTCTGAATCTCACTACTCCAGGTACCACACATAAATAGAATCACACAGCATTTGTCCTTTAGCACTTGCTTATTTCACTTAACATGTCTTACAGATTCATCAATTTTGTAGCATCTGTCAGAATTTCCTTCCTTTTTAAGGCTGAACAGTATTCCATCACATGTATATACCACATTTTGTCTATCTACTCATCCATCAATGGATAACTGGGTTACTTTCACCTTTGGCTATTGAAATAATGCTGTGATGAACATAAGCGTGCAAATATCTAACTTCCAGCTTTAAATTCTTCTGAGTACATATCCAAAGCTGGAATTAGATCATACAGTAAATTTTTTTTGCTGTACTGTTTTCTATGGCGATAGCTCCATTTAACATTCCCACCAGCAGTGCTCAAGGGATTACCTAGTTTTGATGTCAAGATTACTCTAGTCCCATAAAACTAAATTTCTGTTACCTGGACATTCAGGTTGCTAGTATTTAGGATTTTTGCACCTATGTCCAAAGTGTATAACTGGCTGATCCATATTGGAAATTTGATAACCCAATATACAAAGGCAAAATTTATATATTAGTCAAAAGAGTGTACATAAGATACAAGGGTTTTTAGAATTTACAAAACAAATTCATGTAATCCAACATAAGAATAGAGTAAAAGAAAAAACAATGATCATCATGATAGAAAAAAAGACATATAAGGCATCACCCATTCTTTATTTAAAAAGGAAAAAAGGCAAAGAAAAATTTTGTTTCCTTATTTCTAATTCTTATACTTTTTTTGTCTTACCAGAAAATATAGCACAACGTTAAACAGAAGTACAACAGGCATCGTTTTTTGTTGTTTTTAACATTCACGGGAAGGCTTCTAATAATTCACTACATAATGTTTTCATTTCAGTTTTTAGTCAGTAATCTTTATTGGCTTAAAAATTTACTCCTAATTTGCCAAGGATACTTTTTGTTGTTCTAACTTTCCATATTTCCTTATACACTGAAAACCCAAGAGAATAAAAAAATTCAAATTACCAGAATAGGAGAATTCAGTAAGTCTGTAGAGATAAAATTAATATATAAAAATCAATAATTGTCCACTGTCCAAATAGTGGTTTCTTGAATACTAATCTTCAATTTAAAAAGGCAAAACAAAACAAAACAAATCCAGGGCTCCTTGGGGGAAATGTCTGATTTTAGGGCTAGGGCAAGAGAAAGCAATGATGAGTCTGGAGTTTCTTATAGGACCAAACACTAAAGAAGTATACTTATGAAACAAGGATGGGCCAAATCAAAGAGACCCAAGACCCAGCCTGCAGAGCTCCCAATGACCAAAGCTCAAACAATTAAACAACAAAAAGAATGTAGTATTGGATTATTACCCAAAGTATAAAAGAAATATACAGAGCACATACCAATATAAATGTGATTGAACAAATAAACAAATGCCAAAAATAGACAAATCTTCCTTACAAAAGAATTCTAAATAATGTATGTAGATACTTCCCTCCCTTCAAGAAGTGGAGCTTAATTACTGCCCCTCCCCACTTTTAAGACTGGCTATACTTAGTGCCTCACTTCCAAAGGAAGAATAGAATAGAGAAAGAGAAAAAATATTAACTTCATAGTGGAAAAACTAAGGGATGAAGGTTAACATCATTCAGTGATGGTATGCGAGTATCATGTACCCTTGGCTGACATGTTAGGATGAGAAGGGCAATTTGCTTTGCTGATACTCTTTATAAAAACCTATAACCAACCCATTCTAATCATAAGAAAAATATCAGATTGAGGAACATTCTACAGGATACCTGGCAGGACTCCTCAAAAACAAGGAGAGATTAAGAAACTGTCACAGGTCAGAGGTGATTGGGAATACATGATAACAAAACAATGTGGTAATCTGGACTGGGTCCTGGAACAGAAAGAAAGCATTAATGGAAAAATGTAAAATCTATCCAGTCTGGACTTCAGTAACAGTAATGTTAACTGTGTTAGTTTCTTAGTTTTGACAAATGTATCGTGGTAAAGTAAAATGTTAACAATGGGGACAACCAAATGAGGAATGCACAGGAACTCTCTTCTTTGCAATTTTTCTGTGAATCTTATTATTACAAAATTAAAAGTTTATTTTAACATATCAATAACATTCCTATACCTCAGTAATATCTAATTAGAAAATACGATTTTAAAAAATCTAACAAAAGATATACTAAATGTTTACAGAAAAAAAATGATTAAACTGATGGATATGAAAAACCAACAAAGTAAAAGAAATACCACATCATAGGAAGACTATTACAAAGACAGTGTTTAATCTTTACTAATTCAATACAATAATAAACTCATTGGATGTTACTATAAATATTCTTTATGAAAAATAAAAAGGTTAGGGACAATAGTGGGATTGTTTTATATTTTTGTAAATCTCTTTTAATATCTATCTTAATAGAATACAGAAAGATTCTCACATGTGCTTCTGCATTCAATTTGTTTTGATATCTCAGACCATGTAGCCTCTAGAAACCTCTTCTATAAACCATCTATAAACCATCCTCTAAAAGAGAATGAGAGTCTCAAAGGCAAATCATAACTTAGTATCATTACGGAAATAATTTTGACCTTGCAGACCCACCAAGAGTCCTGGGATCATACTTGATAACCACTGTTTTGGAAACAATGTGTCACCCTTTTAACCTTGAGGCCTCACAGTATTCTTTATTTACATTTTAATATGAAAAATTTCAAATTAGAGAAGAGTTAAAAGAATTTTTATAATAAAATGCATATATCTCCTACCTAGATTCTACAATTAACATTTTACTATATTTTGTAATCACATATCTATTTATCCCACTATTCACCCATCAATACATTTTTTTCTCTTTATTTTTTACAATGCATTTCAAAGTAAGTTGCAAATATCAATATACTTCCCCTCAAATAGTTCAGCATGTAAACTCATTACTTAGAGATTAGTATTTTTATAGCTTTTTTTTATTTTTAGGTAAACTTTACATACAATGAAATGCACAAAATTTAAGTATGCAATTTGGTGAATCAGACATTGTGCAACCTAAACAAGATAGACAACATGATTCTCACTCTCCAGGAAATTCCCTCATACTCTCCTGAGTAAATCTCTCACCTCCTTTCCTCCCCGCACCTATCCCCCCAAAGAAATCACTGTTCTGGTTTTTTTCAACCCGGATTATTTCTGCCTTTTCCAGAATGAGTCACGTAAATGGACTCACACAACATGTACTCTTCTATGTACAGCCTCTCTCAGTACAATGTGTTTTAGAGCCATTCATATTATTTTTTAAAGTATTTAAAATTAATTTACCTACCATGAAAATGACTATCAAGATGAGACAGATGCCCACTATGATAAGGAAGGGGATTAGGTAGTATTCCAGAGGAAGGCTAAATTCCGGAACTAAGATAATGTGGCCCCTGCAAGAAAACAAAAATTAATAATTAGGAAATATTGACTTGTCAAATTATGATGTTAATTGAAAGCAAAGAAAAATATTTTTAAAGCATTTAGACATTACAATTTAATCCACTAGACCCATCTCATTTTCTAATAGGTGATTTCCATTAAGTTAAGGGATGTTTTCTCCATTTTTAAATCAGCTTTACGTATTTACCAAAATAATTTGCCATTTAATTAAAAGAAACTTTAGATTGGTTAGAGGAAATCAGTTAAGCAATACTTACTGTGTCCCTCCAAGAACATGTGTTTACTGAATTTAGTAATGATGAAAGTTAGCATATTTCACAAGCAAAAATCAGTATTTAAAAGTGGCAGTACCTCAGGCAGTATGTCAACAAGAACCACACGCCCCCACACACACCAAATTACTTTTCATCAGTTTCTCCCATGAAAAGACTCTGAAGCCACTACTGACGAAAATAAACTCCTTATTCCCTTTATGCTTTATGGGAATTTGTTGTACCAAGTACAATGGATATAACCCCCATACTCCACATTCATCTGTGAGATATGGAATGGAAAACTGGCAAAGATTCACAAGAGTTGTAGCTTCTTTTCTATTCTAAACCTTCTCTACTGCTTGACTGAAAAAAAAAAAAGGGCAAAAAAACTACAAAACTGTATATATTGTGGGGGTTGGAGGGGCGGAAATAACCAAAGGCCCTATTCTCCTCGTTATTAACCATGGTTAATACAGTTATATGGTTATCAACTATACAAGTATTATAAAAATTGACAGGGAATCCAGAAATGAAACTGAACAGAATAAGCACACTATTTATGCTGCATGAGCTAATTTTATATAGCAGCAAATCCTGCAATAGAAAATTTCCTCAGACTAGGGAAGGGTCTATATAATGGTCACTAAGATGGTTGATTTCTCCATTGTACTTCCGTGCTACTCAACTAGTATGGTGTCAGCAACATTATACTGTTACCCACAGCTGGGTGATTTTTTAGGTACTGATTTCAGATAATTCGTATCACAGACTGTACATCAAGGTAATCAAATAATTGATGAGGTGTGATTCCTCTTTATGGAGCTATTTCAGATAATAAATTAAGGAGGAATTATAAAATAAGACTACTTGCTAATCCTAAAGAACCGATGGCTTCAGACAATGATTATTAATGATTGCTCACATCACAAAGAGAGAACCAAATATTATGTATCCTGATGGAAATACATAATAATACATATAAATTATTCTTGCCTTACCTATCCTCCTGGTCCCCAAGCCATACTTGAATTTGAACAGCCCTCTAGATCTAACTAGCAATTTACAGGGAAAATTAGTAATAAAGGAAACCTCTAGACAATACACCAAGGATGCAGTCAGAAAAGTCCAGACTGTGGTAAAATTTTACAGGACAAATGACTCTGTTTATTCAATAAATAAATGTGTAGGGAAAAAAAAAAAAGAGGCATAGCAAACTTATAGATTAAAAATAAAGTCATATGCCCTTATTTGCTCTGAAACAAATCTAAAGATTGACATGTTTTGATATTAATGTTTCTTAATTTAAAAAAGGATAACTAAAGAGCCTCTCAATGAAAGTGAAAGAGAAGAGTGAAAAAGTTGGCTTAAAGCTCAACGTTCAGAAAACTAACATCATGGCATCTGGTCCCATCACTTCATGGCAAATAGATGGGGAAACAGTGGAAACAGTGGCTGACTTTATTTTTCTGGGCTCCAAAATCAGTGCAGATGGTGATTGCAGCCATGAAACTAAAAGATGCTTACTCCTTGGAAAGAAAGTTATGACCAACCTAGACAGCATATTAAAATGCAGAGATATCACTTTGCCAACAAAGGTCTGTCTAGTCAAGGCTATGGTTTTTCCAGTAGTCATGTATGGATGTGAGAGTTGGACTATAAAGAAAGCTGAGCGCCGAAGAATTGACGCTTTTGAACTGTGGTGTTGAAGGAGACTCTTGAGAGTCCCTTGGACTGCAAGGAGATCCAACCCGTCCATTCTAAAGGAGATCAGTCCTGGGTGTTCATTGGAAGGGCTGATGTTGAAGCTGAAACTCCAATGCTTTGGCCACTTGATGCGAAGAGCTGACTCATTTGAAAAGACCCTGATGCTGGGAAAGACTGAGGGCAGGAGGAGAAGGGCACGACAGAGGATGAGATGGTTGGATGGCATCACCTACTTGATGGACATGAGTTTGGATAAACTCCAGGAGTTGGTGATGGACAGGGAGGCCTGGCGTGCCATGGTTCATGGGGTCGCAAAGAGTCGGACACGACTAAGCGACTGAACTGAACTTAAAGTAATGAAAATGCCATTATGGTTTTTATATGTGACTCCATTTTCTAATGATATATTTTGAGATGTTTACAGTTTAGATCATAGGGTATCTAGCACTTGCTTCAGAATTATCATGAAGTGGGGAAAAAAGGGCAGACAGCACTTAAAGAGTGGACAGTCCAAACAAAGTTGGCCATAGTTGATAATTCTGAGACTGAATGACATTCATCATACCCATCTCTAGTTTTAAACTAAATAAATAAATAATAAATTAATAGGTAGGTAGGTAGGCAAGCAGGCAGACTGGTCAACTGGCCAGTCAACAGACAGATGATACAAGCCAGTCTGCATAGGTCTACAATCCTTCAAGCATAATTCTGAAACCTAAAAAGCTTTAAAAAGTAATGCCTGCAATTCATTTGATAGTCAACCTGAACCTAACCGACACGATCAAACACTCATACATTTATTACAGATATATATGTTATTTGATTATAGAATGCTGCCTCAATCCTCAAATTCTATCCCTTGTAATATTACTTAACTTTTAAAAATCTGAAAACGCTTCAATTCCACATCATATCTGTCCCAAAGAGCTGGGATAAGAGATTTTGTGGCCTTGCATTAACATGGAAAGGGTCTAAATATTAAGTAAATAAAGTACGTAACAAAATACTGAGTATTACAAGGCACTGTTTTATGAGCAGGGTATCTCTAGTTAAGGTCAGCATTCACACATGGGGAAAAAATTAAGCTGTCAGTGAAGAGCATCATAGGGACTTTCGTTTAAATGTTTTCTATTTCTGAATTTTTCCATATTTTATCAGGAGGTATCTATTACTTCTTAATTCAAAAAGAAATGGTTTTATTATTTTAAAACAAAAAGGCTTTAAAATACACATAATTTTTCTATATGAGAGAATAATACTGAGATAAAAGCAAGTAGTAGTTCTCACCCCCATTAACTACACAAATATGGCTGGCAAAATAGCATCTTGCTTAACTATTTTTAATACAATATTCCAAATTATATTCCCTAACTTAATAAAGATGTTCTGAGCACAAAATATGGGAACAGTATTTTAAATATGAAAACCATATAGGGAAAAGGTCAAAAAATGTAAACAGACACTCTTTCCTTCTCTTTTTTTTATTCATATTCAAACTCAAATAATTACAGATTCCCACCCCCCGCCCCAAATAATTAGAATTGCATTTCCTTGTGCCAGTTTCCTCTTTTGGCAAATGTAGATGGTAAGAGATAATAATAATAACTTCTAGAGTGTTGTTGTTAGAAATTAAATGGATAACAAATATAAAAGCTTTGTTTCATGAGTGCCTGGCTCTTGCTAAATCCTTGATTCATTATATTACTATATTATATTACAATATTACCACTTTTATTATTAATATTGTTCCCTTGGTCAAATGCCTATTCCTGTCCACTATGTTTTGGTACCTGTTTTTTAGAAGAAGCTCTAAAGTGTTAATTGAACTGCACTGTTTTCCATATTAGATAACACAGCTGTCCCTTAGGTTAGTTTCAGTCTGAATTTTTATCATGGTAATGAGAATTTGGGGAGAAATTCCATAATAAGTTTTAAAATCCAAATCAAACTTTTTAAACTTGAAAACAAACTGTTTGTGTTTGTAAAAATTAGTCACCAAACGCATCACGTGTTGGATTCTTTGTTTATAAAACATTTCCATTTAATAAAATACAAATATGTCTTAATGTAAAGTATCATATAAATGTAAATCACATTGCTTCTAAATACCAATGGTTTGACTAAACTATAAAAGGGAAAGTTCCCTTTTTAGCAACATGGGTGCCTTAATTTCTCTAGCATAAATATATTTTCAGTATATAATCATACACAGAAGAAAAGGAAAGTCTTAAAATCATGATTTAAGAAGATATAATTTAGCACAATAGAGTACATTTTAAAACACAATTTTGATTACAACTAATCTTTTATAATTCTACCCTCACACAGAAAAGAATTTAAGCTACATGATTATTTTTTATATCCATTACTTACTTACCCTTTTTCATATGTGAATTCATCTTTCAGGGAATTAGCTGATGATTCACCAATAAAGACAGATGGAATGTCAATTTTCTTTAGTACCTCAACTGTATAAAACAATAGTAAAAGTTATTCTTCAAAGCCCATACTTAATATAAAATCAAGTTAACTTTCTTTATAACAGCAAATATCAATGTAGGTGGAAATAACTATAATCAATTTGAATTGTCTGTTAGTTGATTTTCCAGATTGCAGATTAATACCACGATCCGAATGGCTGAGAAACATGATGACATTTACAACAACAAAAGCTAATAACATTTTGCATATATACATTACCACACTATCTCAATAGTCCTATGAGATTGAAATATAAATCTTACTCTATTTCCATTTTGATTTACTTGATTTATTCCCGTACAGACATACTTAACTTTTAGAAAAGAAATAAGAGGAAGAAATGTAAAGTATTTTTTCCACACATAACTTAATTCCTAAATGAAAAAGTGAAAAAGCTTTTTTTACATACCCATTCCCAGGAGAGGTGTAAGCCAAAGAATGTAAGAAAAGACCACTTTACAACAGTCTGAAAAATGACATCACACATCTAAGGCTTTTCAGAGTGAAGGGCTGACAAGAGTTCAGAAAGGGCACTGGATAGGGAAGCTTGGTAAATTTCTACTTCCTCCTAAGCTCGGAGTGCATGTTAAAGCATTGTGTTTTGACAAGTATCTTACAAAATTTACTTCTATATCTATATTAAAAAACCAAAATCAAATGCCAACAAAAAAAGAACTTTGCAAAAATTACCCATTACTCAAGAAGAGAAGTAAAAACAATCATCTTACTGTCACCACAGAAAATAGCCATATTTTTAACTATGAGTTATTTTAACACATTTGGCTTTAGAGAAAGTCCATTTGTTTTCTTTTGTTACATTCTGCATAACAACTTTGTTCTACATTTCTTTTAAAAACTGCACATTTATTATTTATTTAAAAGAGGGAGGTGGATGCACATGAAGAAGAACAGAACACAAGCATAACCCTTCCCACCCAAAGATAAGGCTTTATTTGAAGCAACAGAAACAGTTCTATATGTTTTGACAAATAGGATCCATTATGTAACCACCACCACAGCCAAGATAAAAAAATACGTTATCATCCGTCCAAATTCTCTCATGCCCCTTTACAGTCAAGCCCTCACCACAACCTCAGCAACCACTGATATATTTTTCTTTAGTCTTAAAATCTTAGTATCCTTAATAGAATATATGTTTTTTCATTTTCAGATTGAATTTACGCAAACAAAATCATCCATTTCACACACTGTTTGTGTCTGTCTCTGCCTCTCTCACACACATACACCCACACACACTCCAATATCATATAAGCCCTAAAAGGGAAGGAGCCAAAATGGTTAGCGGAGCAATATTTTAATCACTATCTTTATATTAATAAGATCAATAAATATTTAAAATTTTCTATTAATGGGATCATATAATAATGGGAAAAAGTATAGGTTTTTTCCTACTCAATGGTATATCTCAGATATTCTGTCATGTCACTAAATAAATATCCACCTCATAATTTTTAATAGCTGCATGCCAAGAGATCTTTCTCTTTCACATAATAGTTTAACTTTTAATTTATTTGAAAATTAAAGTTTGGAATTGAATACCCTTTGTAAAATGTTCTGTTTCACGAAGATACTCTGATAAACTCGAGGAATTTTTGGCTTGTAACTACTGGCTTATAATTATTGGAATTAACATAACTTCTTTGAGTTATGATATCTAATGAGATGTTAAAAGCTCCTCACTTCAGTAAGAAAGTTAAGAAGAGGAGGGAAATGATGTACACAAATATGAATAGCCACCTTGGAGACTCTGCCACATCGTTTATCTACTGAAAACAAAACCAAATGTTTTCATTCAAAAAATACTTTAAAAATACTAATTTTAATTCTGATCCACAAAATAACTCTGTAAAGTATACATGCCAAGTAGTATTATCATACCATAGACAGGTTATAATTTAAGTGGTCAACCCCAACCTCTCTAGATGCATATTCCAACTGCCTATTCAATATCTCCATTTGAATGCACAATAGATGTTTCTCAAATGGATCTCTCAATATCTCTTTTCCCTTCATCAGTCCTACTCTTCCTTGTCTCTGTAAATAGCCTAACTATTTTCACCTAGTTTCTCAAGTAAAACATTTTGGAGTTCTCCTTTACTCCTCCCTTTTATTCCTTAGGTCAAACTCTATCAACTTCAAAATGCAGCCATAATTCTATCACTTGCCATCACAGTCACTGCTAGTACTCCACTGCTGTCATCTCTTGCCTGGCTGCGGCAACAATGTTCTAACTGGTCTCTCAGCCGGCACTCTTGCTCATCTTTCACCTCCAGTCTGTTCTCCAAAGAACAACCAAAGTGACGATCCTTTTAAAACCGTCAGATCATCTCACACTCTATTTCAGTTCAGTTCAGTTCAGTCGCTCAGTAGTGTCCGACTCTTTGCGACCCCATGAATCATAGCACGCCAGGCCTCCCGGTCCATCACCAACTCCCGGAGTTCACTCAGACTCACGTCCATCGAGTCCGTGATGCCATCCAGCCATCTCATCTTGGGTCGTCCCCTTCTCCTCCTGCCCCCAATCCCTCCCAGCATCAGAGTCTTTTCCAATGAGTCAACTCTTCGCATCAGGTGGCCAAAGTACTGGAGCTTCAGCTTTAGCATCATTCCTTCCAAAGAAATCCCAGGGTTGATCTCCTTCAGAATGGACTGGTTGGATCTCCTTGCAGTCCAAGGGACTCTCAACAGTCTTCTCCAACACCACAGTTCAAACACATCAATTCTTTGGCGCTCAGCCTTCTTCACAGTCCAACTCTCACATCCATACATGACCACAGGGAAAACCATAGCCTTGACTAGACGGACCTTAGTCAGCAAAGTAATGTCTCTGCCTTTGAATACACTATCTAGGTTAGTCATAACTTTTCTTCCAAGGAGTAAGCATCTTTTAATTTCATGGCTGCAGTCACCATCTTCAGTGATTCTGGAGCCCAAAAAAATAAAGTCTGACACTGTTTCTACTGTTTCCCCATCTATTTCCCATGAAGTGATGGGACCAGATGCCATGATCTTTGTTTTCTGAATGTTGAGCTTTAAGCCAACTTTTTCACTCTCCTCTTTCACTTTCATCAAGAGGCTTTTTAGCTCCTCTTCACTTTCTGCCATAAGGGTGGTGTCATCTGCATATCTGAGGTTATTGATATTTCTCCTGGCAATCTTGATTCCAGCTTGTGTTTCTTCCAGCCCAGCGTTTCTCATGATGTACTCTGCATATAAGTTAAATAAGCAGGGTGACAATATACAGCCTTGACGTACTCCTTTCCCTATTTGGAACCAGTCTGTTGTTCCATGTCCAGTTCTAACTATTGCTTCCTGACCTGCATACAGATTTCTCAAGAGGCAGGTTAGGTGGTCTGGTATTCCCATCTCTTTCAGAATTTTCCACAGTTTACTGTGATCCACATTCTATTTAGAACCTACATAAAACAAAATCTAAAGTCCTACAATACCCACCAAGCTCTAGCCTCTGGTTCCCCCCTAACTTCATCCCCTACAATTCTTTCTCTCCCTTGTTCACTCTGACTGCAGCCACCATGATTTTCTGTCACACCTGCTTTATCTCTGAGCCTTTGCATTCGTCTGCTATTCTTTTTCCTTGAAATACCCTCCTCCAGAAATCTGCAAGGCGTAGCCTTTCACTTCAGACCTATGCTCAAATGTCAAAGCCTCAAGAGACCTTCTCTGATCACCCTACCTAAAACAGCCTTTCTCCGCCTCTCATCCCTGTCACCCTGTATCCCTTTAACCTGGCATGTTTTTCTTCATAGCACTTACCACTCACTACTTGACATATACCATACCTCTTTGAGTATTATTCCCACTATAGCCTGTAATGATAATAACTGCAGCAATAACAATTAAAGCAGCTAAAGAATCATTAAACAGCTATTAAGAACCAGGAAGTTGTCTAGATATTTATATGTCATAAGCAACAAACCAAACTTGAATACTATTATTATCCACATTAAACATATCAGAAAAGTGAGGCACAGAGATGCTAGGTAATGTTCCCAAGGCCACACCACTGGTAGGTGGAGCTGGGATTCAAACCTTGTAAGGCCGTACTCAGAAACCACACTCTTAACTACATCATTCTGCTACCTCAATGAAAAGTATGAGCGAAGCCTTAAAACTATATCATTTCCTCTGTAGTCATGATGCCTAAGAGAGTACTTGATGTGGAGTAGGCTACCAAAAAGTATTTGATGAAGGAAGCAAGCAAGGAAGAAAAAAGAAACAAGCCCAGACACATTGATAACTTGCCCTGTTTATACAGCAATCTGCACAGCCTAGACCCAAACTTGAGGCTCAGACTCCTAATCTAGACTCTTTCCACTCTGCCTTATCATGGGTTTTTCTCATACGCCTTCTTTCATATGATCTTCACAGTCTTGTTGGGTTAAAAAAAATTAAAACTATTCACAGTTTTACAGATGAAAATAAACAGCTTGGAAAGATGAGTAACTTTTATGAACTAGCCTGAAATAAACCCACACTTCCTAGTCTTGAAGTTCATGCTCATCACATTCTCCTGCCTCCTGAAGATGACAAATGTGATTCACTCAAAGTGAACCCATCCTATGTCCTACCTGAAATAAAAAACAGACACATTCCTGTGTGAAATGCTGGCAACAAGAGGTCTTTAAAAATTCCTTTTGTTTCCAGATGTCAGAACCACGTATTAGGAGTATACATGCAGTATTTTCCTTGTGGTTATGATCTAAACCTAAAAAGAGTGACAGATACATGCTTATTTTAATAAATCCATGCTTTCTTTCCTCTACCAGTGACAGCAAAGATGAAAGCAAAGATGAAAATGGGAAATATCTTTACAGTGTGTTGGAAATATGAAATGTTCAAAAACATACATACTCAAGGACAGAGAAAAATGTCATGGAAAGTAATCGAAGCAATAAAGTCAAGAACCAAAATTGTGAACAATCTTTGAAATAAAATAACTCAGTTGGAACATTTCCACAGCAACAACAGGATTATATGGTTATGTGCTACTTCTAATATTTAGCACACTTTCCTTAGGAACTGACATGATTATCACAAAAAAGTTTTATTATTGACATGAAGACAAAACAGGTGTCCAAGGGAACTGACAATTCCAACTTGAAAATTTTTTTATTAAAAGTGTGTTAAAAGAATAAATAGCTTACAAATACTAATTATTTTATTCAACCCATAACCCTTGAGAAGGTCTTGAGGGTTGCTAAACCCTAAGCCTAGGTTTTCAGCAAAACACAAACAGAGTAAGTAACTTGCTCAAAATTATACAGTCAATTCAAGCAGGAGCTTGTACTTGAATTCAGGCCTATTTTTCAGAGTGTCTGTGCTTTCCATTTTGTCAATAATGTGTACGGGTCACAAAAATGACTAATGTGGGAGGTATGGTGTAGATTAATTTTTTAAGGGAGGTGATTAAAGGAGGAGTACCAAGAAGTGTGCAGTACCAACAGTACTAGTTTATTTGATAAGCAAAATCCCTTAATCAATTCCTCTAATTCCTATCAGCGGTTGTTAAACTTTTGGTGATGTGCCAGAAGCTCTTAGGGCTACTTCATGCATTCTACAATTATGACTTAACCAGCCAGAAGACTAAAATAATCATTGAAAATGTAAAGAAAGTAAGGAACTTATCACTAAGTTTTACTTTTTATAACTTGTAATTTTACCATAGATTGTATTAGGAATAAGAAGGAAAAGAGTTGCAGGAGACATGGGTTTGATCCCTGGGTCAGGAAGATCCCCTGGAGTTGGAAATGACAGCCCACTCCAGTATTCTTGCCTGGGAAATTCCATGGACAGAGCAACCTGGTGGGCTACTCCATGGGGTCGCGAAGAGTTGGACACGACTGAGCACAGCAACAACAACAAATAATGTCCCACGTTATAAAGAGATTTTTTTGGTCAAGAAATCCAACATATTTCCTATTGAGGATACGGTTAAAGCCCTAAATACATTTCACTGGAGTATATCAATCCATGCTTTATATGTCTGCTCTTGGCTGCAAACTTTCTTACATATATGACTCAATGCAACTTAACAACAAGAGGTATTATGGATATATGCTAGAAGAAAAAGAAAAACAAAATACTTAATCATGAATGTTGGCAGTTTATTTAGTGTATCTTAGATTCCGATCCCAACTGCCAACATACATGGGCATCTTCCCCACACCATCAAACAACTCAATTCAATTCTGACATTATCGACCTCGAGATAGCACCAATTCCACAGGATAAGGGTCTGGTCTCACAAGAATCCCCACCCCCAACTTCAGATGCCAGCCACTAGTCTAAGTTGTCACCTTTGCTTCTGACCTACCAGTTATAGACTGGAGGTTTCAACAATCCTTACCACATGGGTTCAATTAATTTGCCAGAGCAGTTCACAGAATTCAAAGAAACATTTTATTTACTTGATTACCAGTTTTTAAAGAAAGGATATAATTCAGAAACAAGGAGATGAAAGAGATGTATAGGGCAAGGTATATGGGAAGGGATACAGAGGTTCGATGCCCTCTCCAGGAGTGCAACTTTCCCAGCATCTCCATACTTTCACCAACCCAGAAGCTCTTTGAACCTGTCCTTGTAGGTTTTCATGGTGGCTTCAATACATAGGCATGAATGATTAAACCCACTGGCCACTGAGGTTAGGGGGTAGGACTGAAAGTTTCAATCCTTTAATCACCTAGTTAGTTCTCCTAGCAACCAGCCCCATCATTTGGTGGGGTCCAAAAGTAGCCTCATTAACATAAAGGAGACACCTTTATCACTCTCAATAAACTAAGTGAAAGCATACAGCTTAAAAATCAGTCTGATTAAAGCCAGTTATTTCATTAAAATGGGCTCATTTTCCCTATGAGCTAATATTTCATAGAGAATAAGGAAAGATATTGCCATTTTGAACAAAAAGCTATAGGCATGACAATATATATAAAGGGGCTAATAATAACCAACTGGTATAAAAGAGCACAAGTATGTGGCTTTGACATTCCACAGGAATACAGTAGCTACTTAGTATTTCTGCATATTCTAAAATTTAACATTGTGAATCTCTAAATAAATCACAAAAATTCTCCTCTGGCATCCTAAACTCAACATGCTTATCTCTATTTAAAGCTTTGGTTTTCCTTTAGCTTTTACCAAAATAACAACACATCCTCGAAAATGAAACACATAGGTTAAAAAAAACAAACCAGCAACAACAAACTGTTCAGAAAAGAACAAGTCAATTCCATTTATACTGTGAGCAAAATTATCCCAAGAGGTTTAAATACTGGAAATTATCTTTCTGATGGGAAGAAATTTTGCTTTCTAAAGCAGAAAATGAAAGAAGAGAGACTCTGGTAAATTTTAGTTTCGAATGATTGGTCAAACAGGAGAGAAGAAAAGTGATACCTGTACTTACTGTCGTTGGATCCCATGCTAATGAGGTCATCAGAGTCAACATTGTGAACTATGGCTGCTTTGTATCCTGCTCTCTGTGCATTTAAAACCTGCAAGTCAGAAAACAGTCGCGATATGAGGAAGAAAGTGCCAAAAGGTCCCTCAACTTCAACAAACATAGATCAACAACCCCATAAAGGACAGACTAGATTATGTACATATATATTATATATATATAATATATATATAAACAGATCTCAAGTGTATTCTTGAAACATAACCTTTTACAATTGATTATCAAGGACTAAGTCTTTAGATATCTTCTTGATTTCACTCAAGGTATTAAGTGAAATGAGAGACAAATAAAGGACGGAGATATAAGCTACCTACCAAAAGGATCCAAAGCACTAACCCTGTCTAGCTCTAATGGGATACAGACTTGGGACCACGCTCAAGAGCCATCAGCCCTTGAGAAGTCAAATCTACCTCCACTACTTAGTGCAATAAACTTGGAGCAAATTGCTTTTCTTCCTCAATCCTCAGTTTCCCCAAGTTTAAAACAAAATAGCAACAATATTTTTCTCATATGTAAAATAATTTTAAAATGCTTAACACCATGATGATACAAAGAAATGAGTAAAATAAAAGCTATTCTTATTATTAGCTTCATCAACAACCATTTTCTTTAGAAAGCTTTTCTAAAGCTTTGAAAAAATTAAAAATAAAAATACTCCAGCCTGAAGTTGCTTACTCTGGTTCTATTTAGCTATACAATCTTTCCTAAAACTAGTTTCCAAAATATTAATAGTCAGTTTCACACCCTAAGAATATGGCTAGATATGCAGTAGAATTTTCTTAGAGCAAAGATCTGAAAAGTATATAACACATGTTACCACATCTCACTTTTAAGGTAACAGTTTGTTTTAAAGAAAAATAAACCCAGACTAACCTCTTATTGTACCACCTTTGAACCATTTGGTAAAACTGAAGGTTACTATTTGCATACTGGTTAAATAAAATGAAAACTGGGTATGTAAATATATATAATAGTTTTGAATACTTTGAAAACTATATACATATAATTCTAAATACTTAATATGGCAAGAAATTTGAAACATATCACCTTATAATCACTGCATAGTGATATGTCTCAAACTTTTCTTTATAATATCAATACTTCTAAAATTAATTTTAAAAATAATTCCCAGAAGGTCTAATATTAGCTCTGTTTTAGTTATCAACATAACAATGATTCAAAATTCTACAGTAATTCAATAAAGACCTGCATCAAGTTGCAAAGAGTAAGGGAAAGTCCAAAAAGTCAAGTTCCTAAGAATAAAAGGAATGCCCAAGTGTTCAGCAGACTGGACTTGAATGGTAGGTAACAGAAATGAGGCTCTGTAGTCAACCCTACTCAGGCAAGAGTAAAATTCCCTTCTATATTACCCTGACTCAAAAACTACCTCGCAAATGAAAGTTAGAATTCTGAAAGAGATAATAATGTGGGTTACTCAGAATAATTTTATCTTATCACCAAAAAAAAAAAAAATCTAAATCTGTAAAGGCCTCAAAGAATTAATATTCTGTCTCTCTGTGGGTATGCTTAGTAACTAAGTCATGTCTGATTCTGAAAACCCATGGACTGTAGCCTGCCAGACTCCTCTGCCCAGGGAATTTTCCAGGCAAGAATACTGAACTGGGATGCCTTTTCCTTTTCCAGGGGATCTTCCTGACCCAGGGATCAAACCTGTATCTCCTGCATTGGCAGGCAAGTTCTTAACCACTGAGCCACTAGGGAAGCCTTTATAGTCTCTATAACTCATATGAAATAGCAGGCTCACACAGAGTAAGCACTCATTAAATATTTTTAGAATGAGAAAATATGTAAGTGCTTAAATTAACAGCTCATATTATAACATTACAAATACAAGAGAGAAAATTGTGTGTGTGTTAGTTGCTCAGTTGTATCCAACTCTTTGCAACTCCATGGATTGTAGCTGGTCAGGGTCCTCTGTCCATGGGATACTCCAGTTAAGAATATTGGGGTGGGCAGCCATTTCCTTTTCCAGGAGATCTTCCGACCCAGGGATCAAACCTGGGACTCTAGAGTTTTTTTAATGAATTAAAATAGCATAAATAGTTCACCAACATAGGACCTACTGCTCTGATGTTCGGAATAATGACAAGAAAACCAACACAGCCAACAGAACTGTTACAAGGAATGTTCTGTAGTCATGCAAGGAAAAGTCAACAACCAAATAAAAAAGAAAATAAGTTTACTACTTTTTGCCTATGTGTGCATGTTTTAATTTTAGGTAGATTTTGCTATCCAACTAAAATTTTAAAAATGCCAACCTCTACAGTCTTTTATCCATAGATTTTATTGCTTTCCAAGGGGAGAAAAAAAAAAATCTCTCAAGAAGGATATAATAGTTTCTAAGCCTTATTTGCTACTTATTTATTAACCTATTATTTATTCATTACATTTTCATAGCAGGACAGACTTCACTTAGCTTTTATTTAAACTTTTATTTAAAGTGTACTTGGTTGAGGTTGCTATTAATTTATCTGATGCTTTAATGACCATTTAATTGTTCCTAAAAAAGCTAAACAAGTAACTACAGAGAAATGTTTCTCTCACAAATCCAAAAAGCAAGTGTTTCCAGAGATACAATTTAAGAAATACAAAATTTATATCAAAAGCTGTTCTTTCCTTATATAAAACTTAACTTTTACTTTTCTTTTTAAAGCCAACTAATACACAAAGTCACTAAAATTACAATTTGACTTGTTTCCCTGAAAAATATGTATTTGTGAGCAAAGATACAACATGTTAGGATACAGAGAAAAGTGGTCCCAGGAACCATGAAATGTAAAACAATATAGTTCAGTTTAGTAAATATTTGTTGAATTTACATAACATGTAAGGTACTATGTGTTGGGTACAATGCAGAACTTAAAGGTGAATCAGAAACAATCATTACCCTCAAAGGGACTCAGTACTCCTGGACATCCAAACAGGTCGGGTGCTTTCTAGCCTCTCTATTTGCTCAAGCTACCATCTGTGCCTAGAACAGCCTTTGGGTTCTGAATGCCTAATCAGGCTTCAAATTTGTCCTGTTCCATGCCCTATTTCTAATGCCCTGGTCCACATGTTGTCCCAAGCACCCTTATAGCTGCTTCCCACTTGGTATTTACACCTGTTATATTGTTCTTAAAGATCTTCTACAGTGTCTTATATTTATGCATTATACATACTATCCCATTTATAAAACAAGGCTTTATGGGGTTCTTTAATCTTCTGCAGTTGTCTATGTGTAAAGAAGGGACAAAATATCACAACTCTTAAAAGAGGCTTTCTGAACTGCAAATTGTTAAAAATCACCAATATAAATTAACAGCAATCTGCTATGTGTGTAACTAAATCTAGCGAGTAGTTTCTGAAAACTGCATTGAGCAACTGAGGAAATATGTTTCTTTCACATAACCAAAATGCAATTGGTTCCATAAATACAATATAAAATTAGATTAATATCAAAAGCTGTTCTCTAATTAAAAAAATAAAATTCTTAAAATAGAAAACCACTAAAATAGGAAGGAGTTTTATAAGCACAAGTGTGAATTCCAGAAAATAGAAACATGTTTCAAAAATTTAATAAGAAGGCTTCCCCAAGACTTTTGTTGTTGTTGTTACTGATTTTTAAAATAAACTAATGAAATTAAATCAAAGAAACACATTAACATACGGACCAATGGGCTTACGAATACAAACAAGGAAAATATATTCATGTTATGAACTGCAAAAATCATGTGTCAGTCAAATTAAATTACATTTTTAACTATGCAGCAGCTGGTATTTTCAAAAACACAGGAGGCAGAAATAAGGCCTAAATCATCAGTAAGCATGTGCAGGGTTTCACATTCATAAAATGCAATCTCAAACATGTTGTCAGATGGAAGCAGAGAACTCAAAGATTCTTTAATAAAAAGCAGGCACAGTGAACAAACCTAAATTTCAAAACAGCCATCAAACAGAAAATTGCACAAAAAGACCTTCTGAATTGAACTGCAAACGTGCCTTTTTAAGGAGACTCAAATTGTGCTAAATGTACTAGTTTACATCAAATCAACCAATTAACTGCAACTAAATTATGTAGACCAGATAGCACTTAACCACAAATTTTAAAAAAATATGCGACTGCCGACTTGTTATTATAAATAGCCAGTATACCAGAAGACAGCAGACTGCTAATGGAAGAACCTTCAATGAGACAGATTCTAAAAGGAATCCTGGGAATGAAATAATAGTTCATCCTATTTCCAGACTGGACAAACTGGTGATATTGACACTAATAAACACACCTTGTAAGAAGAAGGAATTCACTGTGCTGTCAAGATGATCATAAGCAGAGATTTTTTAAGGGACACACAGGCATGAGGAGGTGGAGGAAACTGTTGACAGAATACATACAAGGTTCCAGACCAAAGGCTCTATCTATGAATAAAAGAAGTCTCTATGTGCTGGTGCCTTACATATATTGTCTCTAATATCTGACAGAACTCTACCATGTAGATATTCTTTTCAATATTCTAGAAATGAATATACCCTAAGGTCACACTTAGGCAGAGCTGAGATTTGAAAACAATTTTATTTGATTAGATAGAAAAGCATGGAGTTTCCCAATGAATCAGAATAAGAAATAGGATCACTAATCTTATTTAACATTTTACAAATGTCCTAAAAGAGGGATTAAGAAAGAGATCACTTTAAGGGATTACTTTCTTTGATACTAAGAAAGTACCAAAACTCACATCACATTAATCTTAAAATCTTACGGGCAAAATAAAACATATACAAATCAGAGTATAAACCAAAAAGAAAAGTACTCAAATAGTGTGGTAGAGTTTATAAAAACTTAGAGAGGGAAAAATTATATTGAAGTACCTATGGCAGGCAGATTTTATAGGACCTGAAACATTTTAATAAAGAAATGAAATCTACGTTAACAGGAAAGAGTTGTGGGGAAATTTCTCATGTGAGAAGAAGAGAGAAATAACAAGGCAAAAGGCACATTAAAAACAAAACACAAAGAAGGACCTTAAGTGAAAAAAGAGTGTTACAGAAAGGAAGACTCTAATTCCAGCAGAGGAGTTAAAATTATACTCTTGGAAGACGATTATTTGGATTCAGATTCTGACTCTGTTATATACAAGCTGTACAAACTTGGGCAAATAACTTCTGTAAAATGAGCATAATAATACACCCAACTTAAGAGTCATTCTGAGGATTAAATTACTAAATATACGGAAAGCACTTAAAATAGTGCTTAAACAGTGCCTCAGTTCAGTCGCTCAGTCGTGTCCGACTCTCTGTGACCCCATGAATCGCAGCATGCCAGGCCTCCCTGTCCATCACCAACTCCCGGAGTTCACTCAGACTCACGTCCATCGAGTCAGTGATGCCATCCAGCCATCTCATCCTCTGTCGTCCCCTTCTCCTCCTGCCCCGAATCCCTTCCAGCATCAGAGTCTTTTCAAATGAGTCGGCTCTTTGCATCAGGTGGCCAAAGTATTCGAGTTCAGCTTCAACATCAGAACTGATCTCCTTTAGGATGGACTGGTTGGATCTCCTTGCAGTCCAAGGGACTCTCAAGAGTCTTCTCCAACACCACAGTTCAAAAGCATCAATTCTTCGGCGCTTAGCTTTCTTCACAGTCCCACTCTCACATCCATACATGACCACTGGAAAAAACCATAGTCTCGACTAGACGGACCTTTGTTGGCAAAGTGATGTCTCTGCTTTTCAATATGCTATCTAGGTTGGTCATGACTTTCCTTCCAAGGAGTAAGCGTCTTTTAATTTCATGGCTGCAGTCACCATCTGCACATATTAAATAAGTGCTAGTTATGATTACTGTCATTGCTGTTCAATTTTACAGCTGCTGTTGGAGAGTCAGAAATTAGGAGAGATGGGAAAAAAGGACAGATAGTATTGTATCTTGAAGGCCATTCAGTAAAGTAGACGTGAGGTCTTCCCTGTTAAGGGCTCACATTTCCTTCTCCAGGGGATATTCTCAACCAGGGATTGAACGCAGGTCTCCTGCACTGCAGGCAGTCTCTTTAGCATCTGAGTCACCAGGAAGCTTAAGGGTTCACAACAGGCACTTGAATAAGGAGGTGACATGGCTAAAACAACGTTTTAGAACAATCTGGTAATACTTTGATATGGAGAAGACAGACTGAAGATTTGGAAGTTGTTATGACAAGGCAGAATGACTGCAATGATGTGAAAGAACAATATTTTCATTCTTCCTCAAAACCAACTTTTGAATCTAGGAAATTTAGGAATGTACTTAACCAAAAACATGAAAGCTGAGAAACAGCTTGTTTTCAAAGGAAGAAGAAGAAAATGGTTCTGAGCACACTAAATTTGAGAGCTAGGGAGGTTTCTATATATAGATTTCCTAGGTAGGTAGAATATAAAATATCAGGACCTGAGATTTAAATGTACATATTTTCAGCAGATTAATTCATTCAACAAATATCTGGAATAAAGATTGCTACCTGGTTGCTAAAAATAATTAAACTTCTAATAAAACATAATCCATTCACAGTGTTATATATCTTACAGTCTTCAATGTCCTTTAAGTTCTATACGTGAACTAAATTTAAGTACACTTTAGTTTTCCCCTGAGAGGATACGCTACAAATAAGTAAATCTGTGTATACTCATTTCTAGTATACCTGCAAGAATGCTAAAAATGTTATGAGGTAACTTTTCTTGATGAAAGAGAACCATGAAAAGAACCTCATTATATATCAGACAGTAGTCTGGATGTTCGTGTAAAATGAGGCACACTTGGAACATTTTTTTATTTGAAATGTATTTAAAGTTCTGAGGTCTTTAACTGAATTCTAGTGTTATTTTTCCCTTGTATGAAGAATAATTTTAATGTTTGAACAATAGTGAAAAGGCAAGCTAAAAACCAGGATTATTTCAGACAGACGATACTCCATGAACATCGTATATGCATCCCCTACAGATGCCCGTGTTTCTGATGTTATCTGCCTTCAGGTGCCAGGCAAAAGATGTTTGAGAGTAGCAGCCATTTAAAATATATCCTCTTCTAATTTGAATGATAATACAACCTTTAGATCATTATTTCAACACTTTTATTAAGTGTTAAAAGGTCATTAATTTTAATTGGGAAGTTGAAAGAAAATACTACACTGAAATATTTCAGATTGTAATTCATGCAGAATTAAAATATGTGATTTATATGTGGAATCTAATATATGACACAAATGAACCTATCTATGAAACAGAAACAGAATCAGGGACACAGAAAATAGATTAGTGGTTGCCAAGGTGGGGAGTGGTAGGAGAGGGATGGATGGGGATTTGGGGATCAGCAGATGCAAACTGGTATATATAGAATAGATAAACAACAAGGCCCTACTGTAGAGCACAAGGAACTAATAGATTCAATATCCCGTGATAAACCATAATGGAAAAGAATGTATATACGTATAGCTGAGTCATTTTGCTATATGGCAGTAATTAACATAGCATGGTAAATCAACTATACTTTAATAAAAACAAAACAAAAATGTGATCTAGAGGGAAATTTCAGTGATGACTTATAGTTTTATTTACTAAAGGAGTAATAAGACTAGAAGTAGAGGGACTCTCCTGGTAGTCCAGGGGTTAAGACTTGGCGCTCCCAATACAGAGAGGGTGGGTTTGATCTCTGGTGGGGGAACTAAATCCCATTTGCAGCATAGCAGGACCAAAAAAAAAGAAAGAAAGAAAGAACAGAAGTACAGAAAGATGCAATAAATATTAGGGAAATTCAATACTATTCTGGCTTATGTATAAATAAGAAAAATACATCTATCTCAAGATGTAATTTGACTGCTTAATTAACACCAGGAAGAGAATGACGAGATATTCTTGAACTCCCATCAATCAGGTGATAACCTTCAGTGCCTGAAAAGCATTGTATTTTCTTCTTGCTCTCCATCTGCTTCCCTGCAGAAGGGTATGTACTCCATATTATCAGATAGGATATACTACCTAATTATCAATAATAAATTTCCTAAGAGTGGTAACTATATTTTGTGAACATGGAGGAGAATGCTGCTGTGGGAAAGAGAGGAATAAGACACAAAAGATTTAACTCTTAAAATAGTTAAAGACAAAATATCAATACTTGGGAATTATTAACAATGTTAACTTCTGCAGGATACCTCTGTTTTCATCTTTGTTATTATATACACCACAAGCTTTTGTCTTGAATGAATTATTTTTTTAATACCCATCTGGGTACTTTGACAACCTGATACATTTTAATCAAGCCAATGTCACATAATTAACCTTACACAGAGTAATTTTCAACTTCCATAGTTCATTAAATGACATAAATGTACACTAATCTCCGCATGTTCTCAAAAATATAATAAAGCCAAAGTCCCGCTGTCTTAATAGAAATCACAATACTAGAAATCTAAATTTGTGATAACTTAAAGTATTACCTTAAAAATTAACAAAAGATCATTGTTTCATGTGTGTCAGTAAAAAGCATTAATTATCAGAAAGTTAATCCTGACATCACCTTGAAAAATAAGAGATCTGATAAAATAACATTTAGAGCTCTTTGAATGCCAGACTTCATGTTTCCTAAGGAACCATCTTGTTCACTAGCATGTATCTCCAGCCTAGAAAAATCTCTCGCATAAATACTTATTTAGTCAAATTAATCATAACTAAGGGAACTATCTATCAAGTCCTACCCAGAAAGATATATGCCATAAAAATGAATTTATATTTACGGCTTAGTTCCCTCTTAAAAACATACCAAAAATTTTACTTCAGTCATTGTGGATAAAAAATTTTTCTGAAATATTTTGCATCTTCCTAGCTGTCTCAATTAGAAGACAACAAATGTGATTTGACCTTTTCCAATGACTTGGGATCATCATGAACATGTTTACTAGATCCTAGCTGGTTTTTCTCCTCAATGTTAAGTGTCACTTCCTCTCTCTCTGTATTTAGACTACTAGTAGTCATTAAACTTGCTCCACTCTTACATTCTTTTCTACAATACAGAAACAAAGGAGAAAACCTGATTAGAATTCTATTCTTCAAAAAAAGAAAAAGTACAGAAAAAGTTCCAAGAAAAAGTCATCAGGAAAAGTACATGGTTTTAAAAGCTGGAATTTTATGACATTATTGTGGTACAAAGGCATGCTTCCTTCTTTTATTTTACGTTACATACTGAGAGCATTGACCTTTTGATAAATGGCATGTTACAAACATACAAGTTTATTTCTTACTTAGGCTGAGAGATAAATTGAATTCGTTTCATCAGAAAATTTGGGGGGGCAGAGCTGGTAAAATTTGCAAAATCAGCAAAGCCATACTTATTCGTTTCAAGTAGAGCAGAAAACAAACCAGAATCCATGGAACTTTAAAAATTAATTAAAGAGCTTATGTTATATCCCAGTGACAGATTTTAAAGTCAATCTTTGTACATGGGAAAGCAATTCTAAATATTGACGGTACTGAACACTGTAGATAATAAAATAATTTAGTGAACCTGGGTGAACTTTTTTTAATAAAAGGAAATTTCATATACCAAAGTATTTTAGCTAATATAGGTAAGTACTGTTTTATGAAATTTATTATAGGCTGTGTGCTGTAGGGACATGTGTAAAAATAAATTTCTTAATATAGATTGCAGTCAAAAAAGTTTGAAACCCATATAGTGAGTTTTTAATGTTCTGTAGATTGTCTGCAATCAGAAAATAGATTGTGCTTTTCCAACAATATTATTGTGTAACATACCATCACAAAATCAAAGTCATTAATGTATAGGCCGTTGAATGTGGCGGTTTCCAATGTAGTTTTAATATTATACCTAGCATGTAATTTTAGTACTAAAGATTAAAACTAAAAGTGATGCTTTTCTCTTGGTGTCATTAAGAAAACCCAAATAAACCTTTACATAGCTATTTCTGATGCTTGCTATTAAGGAAGCTTTTCTTTAAAAAACTTTTATATAATGAGCCATACCAATTAAACTATATTAGTTAAAAGCTACCTAAATATTCAATTTTGAGAATCACAATTTAAATTTTACAAAAGTATCACTGAAGTATCCTCTAGTTATCTATGTATATTAAAGTGCATATTAAAATGAAGGATCCAAACTAAGTTCCTATTTTTTAGATACTACTGGATTCATATTCCAATCAAATCTTATTTCTCATCCTAACAACAGCAGTAGCTCCATTCTAACCCAATCAGCACGGTTAATAAAGTTTTTTGGAAGAAATTATTGTGAAGCAAAAGGATAAATCTAAACTTGCTATCAGCCTACTAGGAATTTCCAAGTAATGCCAAAAGCTCATGCTGCACTGGAAAAATAACTGGCAAGGCAGTTATGATGAGAATTCTGGTACGTATACTCCTCCCTCGACTGCCTACTCATTTTAGGGCTCTAAGCTCAGCACACAGATCTGCATAAAAATATAAGTCCTACTCCCAAGAAACTGAAGTAAGAAAAGATATACCCATGGGGTTTTTTTTTAAGCTAGAATCAAGCAAGAGGGGGAAAAATATTATGGGGCAAAAAGAAAGAATCTCTAAAGAAATAGGAAATGCACAGTAATGCTGGCTGGGATTTGCTCTGGCTTCAGCCAAGAATCTTTCCTATCACAAACTTTTCAAACACAGGACAGAAAATGAACAGCTTTAATTAGCAGTCACTTTGTGGTATTAAAACATCTGAAATTATCGCAAGAATTCTCCAAATAGGAAGTTCCTTCACGAAAAAAAGCTATTAATACAAGTCTAACATAATCTGTGGCTTCCCTGGTGGCTCAGATGGTAAAGCGTCTGCCTGCAATACGGGAGACCCAAGTTTGATCCCTGGGTTGGGAAGATCTCCTGGAGAAGGAAATGGCAACCCACTCCAGTATTCCTGCCTGGAGAATCCCAGGGATGGAGGAGCCTGGTAGGCTATACTCCGTAGGGTTGCAAAGAGTCGGACACGACTGAGCAACTTCACTTCAACATAATCTGACACGACTGAGCAACTTCACTTCAACATAATCTGTAACTGAAATAAAATCTAAACGATTTACCTAACAAAGTCTCCAATGAAGTCTGGTTAAAGTAATTAACAACATTAACTAATTAACGTTAGTAAGTAACAGGTCTCTCTTAAGCTAAACAGTGAGTGCTCAGATATTTATTTTACTATTTAAATTGCAACTTGAGTGGTACATACATACATTATGAACAGTGTTTCTGTGTTATTCTATCTTTGAAAACACAACAGGTAAAAAGTCAAAAAAGCATCACACAGATGCTGGGTGGTTGTGGAACCTGGTCTCTTCTGTCCACCCTGGCTGTACAGTGGGTTTCGGCACTTCCGGTTATAATCTGAGAACTGGAGCACTACTTTACTGTCCAACCTCTGCAGATCCTCTGCAGAAAATGTAGTGTAACTCTGCTTCTAAGTATTTCCAAATGCCAACTAAAAAAAAAAAAAAATTCTCTGGAAAACTGATTTTCTTTTCTCTCAGAATTGCCAATAGAAAGCAACAATAACTCAACCATCAGCCTGGACACAAACTACACTTCTTCCCGATCTGGATATCTAACCCAGGGAAAGAAATTGTTTTCCCTATAAGGGAAAGAGATGAAGCAAAGAAACTCATAGGGGACTTAGAGGACAGAGATAACTGTCAAAATGTAGCTATGTTCTTTCATCTGAAGAAGTTAAGAAGAAATTAAGAAGTAAAATTTCTTTCTCAAATGATCAAACCAATGAAGATGAGAATGGAACAATAGGAGGCAGTTCAGGTTTAATGTAAAAACTGTTAATTCTATCTATAGGATAAAAATTTCTGGAAACATTATAGTACAGTAGGGAATAAGCAATTGTTGAAATAAGATCCAGAACTGTGGCAAGCAATCCTACCAAGATTAAATCCAACATCATTCTTCCCTGCATATTTCAGAATCACTACAGTACACACTGGGAAGCGCTACTTCACCTCAAAGCGGATAACATCAGAAACAAGGGGCACCTGTAGGGGATGCGTGTCCAGTGTTCATGGAGTATCGTCTGTCTGTCTGATGTTTTCACTCTCATTAAAATGAATTCAGTGACACAAGCCATCTTTCCCTCTTTCTTTAGATTCCATCTTCCTTAACTAGACATTCTTCATTTAATGTGTATCTGAATAATCCGAATAACTTTATTTTAAATGAAACAATGTGTGTGGAATCTATGACAAAAGAGGTAAGAATATACAATGGAGAAAAGATAGTCTCATAAATAACTGGTGCTGGGAAAATTTGACAGCTGCATATAAAACAATGAGATTAGAACATCCCCTCATACCATATACTAAAATAAGCTCAAAAAGGATTTGAGACCTAGATTTAAAACCTGAAATCATAAAACTCCTAGAAGAGAACACAAGCAGAATATTCTTTGACATAAATCAGATCAATGGTGTTTTGGATTTGCCTCCTAAGACAAAAGAAATAAAAAGCAAAAATAAACGAATGGGACTGAATTAAATTTAAGGTTTTTGCATAGCAAAGGAAATCACTGCTAAAACAAAAAGATAACCCACTGAGTGGGAGAAAATATTTGCAAATGATATGATCAATAGGGGGTCAATATGTCAGGCATATAAACAGTGCATACAATTCAGTATCAAAAACAAAGAACCCAATTGAAAATTGGGCAGAAGACCTGAATAGACATTTTTCCAAAGAAGACATACAAATGGCTAACAGGTACATGAAAAGATGCTCAATTATGCTCAATTTCCCTCATAATAGCTAGCTATGAGGGAAATGCAAATAAAAACCACATTGAGATATCACCTAATGTTTCTCAGAATGAAAGGTGAACGTGAAAGTCGCTCATGTCCGACTCTTTGTGACCCCATGGACTGTATAGTGAATTCTCCAGGCCAGAATACCAAAGTGAGTAGCCGTTCCCTTCTCCAGGGGATCTTCCCAACCCAGGGAATTGAACCCAGGTCTCCTGCATTAACGGCAGATTCTTTACCAGCTGAGCTACCAGGGAAGCCCCTTTTGTCAGAATGGCTATCATCAAAAAGTTTTACAGTAACAAATGTTGTCAACGATGTAGAGAAAAGGGAACCCTCATACACTGTTGGTGGGAATGTAAATTGGTTCAGCCACTATGAAGAACACTATGGAAGCTCATCAAAAAACTATAAATAGAATTACCATATGATCCAGTAATCCCATTCCTGGGACTTATCTGAAGAAAACGAAAACACTAATTTGAAAAAATACATGCATCCCAATGTTTGCAGCAGAATTATTTATAATAGCCAAGGTATGGAAGCAACCTAAATGTCCATCAATAGATGAACGGCTAAAGAAGAGGCAGTATACAACTAAAAATGAAAAAATAATGAAACTGTCCTATTTGCTAAAGCATGGATGGTCCTACGAGTGTAATGCTAGTGAAATAACTCAGAACAAGACAAATACTTTATCACTTATGTGTGGAATCTAAACAATGAAATGAATGCATATAACAAAATATCAATAGACACAGATTCACAAATAGAATTAGTAGTCACCATTGGAGAGAGGGAAGGGGCAACATAGGGATATGGGATTAAAATAGGTAAGCAACGAAGATATATTGTACAGCACAGGGAAACAAAGCTAATATTTTATAATATTAAATGGGAGTATAATTCTTAAAAGTTTTGAATTACTGTGTTGTACACCTGAAACCAATGTAATATTGTAAATCAACTATTCTTCCAATAAAAGAATGTGTATTGAGTGAGTGAGTGAAGTTGCTCAGTCATGTCTGACTCTGCAACCCAGTGGACTGTAGCCCACCAGGCTCCTCTGTCCATGAGATTCTCTAGGCAAGAATACTGGAGTGGGTTACCATTTCCTTCTCCAGGGGATCTTCCCAACCCAGGGATCTAACCCAGGTCTCCCGCACTGCAGGCAGACACTTTAACCTCTGAGCCAAGAAGTTATTGGCATTATATGTTTTCACTAGGTTAGGGTAAAGTACATGTAATTTCCTGTTTTTCAGCTTTTTCTTTCATTAAATATTACTTTCCTTGTAAAAGAAGAGAATCTGTTTCACTGTTTTAATACTGAATGAATTTGTATATAAAGGAACCTAATTATTAACACAGATACTTTTACGAAAGGGTGGAAGAAAGAAAGAAATGAATACATTAATGCACTAGTAGCATAGAGCTATCTGAATCCTATATGGGTAGAAACGCTTCCATCTACTGAGTATTATTTAACATGTTTCTTTAGTGAAATCTATTATACAGGATTCCAAAGTAGATTAGCAACAAACATTATAGGTTACCTTATAGAACTATATGATATTATAGATGACTTTAATATATGACTTTAACTTCTATTTAAGTTCATATCTACTTGCTTAGTACTACTGAAATAAAAGTGCAATTCTGAGAATACCATATACTGTATCAGCCTGGAGGCCTGAGAGAGGAGAATGAAAGGTAAGCTTAGAAAGAAAAACTAGATGCCTGTTTTGTAAGATGACAGAATTTCACTTCAAAAATTTTATTATTTGTTACTATAATAAGATCACACAAATAACTCAAAAATGTTTATGTTAATTTTTTAATTATCATAAAATATTTTGACCCAGAGAAAAATGTGGGATACATGACTATCTAGATTTAGAAATACTTCCAAGGGCATTCCAAGAACATTAAGTGAAATGAAAATGAAGCCAACAGAATGTTCCAATAATACTGTTTATTCCCTAATCTACTTAAATTTAATTTTAAGCCATTAGGATTTTCTAAATATTCTAAATTCAGCAAATATTTATTAATCATCTACCAAGTGCCACACAATGTATTAGGAATTTGAGTTGTAGAAAGAAAAACATGATCTTTTCCCTCACAGAGGATTAAATAAGCAATGTATAAAAGAAGTGGGAGAAGGAAATGGCAACCTACTCCAGTGATCTTGCCTGGAGAATCCCAGGGACGGGGAGCCTGGTGGGCTGCCGTCTATGGGGTCACACAGTGTCGGACACGACTGAAGTGACTTGGCAGCAGCAGCAGTAGGACATAAGATAAATGATTAATGAATCTACAGAAAATATGCCCTTTGCTTTTCCCTTAGCTATAAATCAAGTTCCAGTGTAAATTAAACATTTTTTGACTTTTCAAATATCAAAACACGAAATGTTTTCTTATCATACTATTTTATCATATATAATATCATTTTTTAAATTAACATTCAATAGCAACTTCTCTGTTAATAACTAAAGTCAGATCAGAACATGTGATCATCATGTTCAAAATCCATCAGTAATTTTCCTTTTAGTATGCGTAAAGAGCAAAGTCCCTGACCTCGCCTCCAGATCCTCTGTGATCCCACCAATGCTGGCCTCCCTTTCCCTTCTAGCTCCTTTTTGCTTCTCTCTTTGCATGCCAGCTCCATTTGTTATTCTTCATTTCTTTAATAATCTAGCTCCACTGATAAGCTAGGCCTGTCAATTATGGAAGATCCTAAGGATGGCAAATGTCCAGAGGCATCACCTTGATAGAAATGAAGACCTTCAGGCCTTATTCTTCACCTACTAAAATAGAATCTACATTTTAGAAAAATTTCCAGGAGATTCACAAGGATTAAATTTGGAGAAGCACTGATCTAGGCCACCTCCCACTGTGGTCTCCCGGTTTTCTTTTTCCTTTGCTCCTCCCACCAAACGTTGCCTAGTAAGATTTTTGATCAATTTTCAGCTTAAGGTGGAAAGTTACTTGTAGGTCTGGAATTTGAGTTAAATTTTGATCAGGAGGACAATTTTCTTGGGGTCAGTTCCTGAAAGGAATCTGGAACTTTTGTCCAAGTAAACTCAAGATGATTAGCTCAGAAAAAAACATACTGATCAAGGCACTCACAGCATCAAAATTTACAGATAAATTGAAGTTTACATAAATATGTCAGAAGTGTCATCTGTGGTGGAAAACAGTGCAATTTCAATAGTTAAAACAAGGACTGCCAACAATGACTTGATATTTACAATTTTAAGGCTATAATGCCCTGTGGAAAAACCTGGACTTCTACATGTTCAAATCTATATACCCAGAGGAAAAGCTTAGTTTTGTCCTAAAGGGAATCCTTGTATGTTATCTGGGAATTTTAGTTCTTCACTTCTTCCTGTTCTGGCAAAAATAAACAGTTATACAACTTGCTGACTATTGTATTCAAAGCAAGTTTATTTAAACAACATTTTCCAGAACTTGGGAAATAAAGCCTCCAAAATGAATGGGTATGCAAGGACTTGCTCTGTGTGTTACTGTCATTCCAGTGCTGTTTTATTATTTTCTGCTTAGAAATCCTAACTCTTTGAAAGGATCTCCACGATTTCTTACAAGATACGGGTAAGAGAAAACTGAATTCTATAAGATTCATTATTCATTTTATAAAGTAGTCAAAATACTGTATAATTTATAATAATTTTAGATTGATTTGCAGGATGCAAAAAAAACCTGACAGTGGAAAATGTAAAACAATGAATACATTATCTGTATATGTTTTTCTGTGAGTAAATCTGAATAAGCAAAATACCTGTAAGACTGAATTATTCCCTTTAACAATAATTTATTATCTTCCTAACACAATTTAAATAACTTTATAAGTTTTGGTGAACTAGAATGTTAAACAGTTAAACTGGATTTAAACATCAAGGTATACGTGTCCTACGTAAAAAATTTTTCAGTTTATTCTGATTAAAGATCCATTCTTTTTAATTAAAAAAAAAAAAAAAAAGAAGTGATCTGCTCTGCCTTGAAGATTAGGGAAGGTTTCAGATAGGAGATGAAACTTCATCTGAGACCTAAAACAAGCCAGGTAGACAAGCGAGGGAGATACTCAAATGAAGGACACAGCAGAAACCAAGACAGAGGGGAAGAGACTGCTCAGCACCTCCTGGGACTTGTAAATTCTTCATGGTTAAGGTAAGGGGACAGGCAAAGTACAGATGTGACCTGACTTTAGACAGAGACAAAAGTCAGGTCAAGTAGGGGTTTGTGCCCCAGTTAGGTTTTGTCAAAGTCACATTCCAACAGAAAATGAGTACCAGCGTATTCCTTGGATTGTATTCATCTACAATCCAAATATAACTCCATCTAATGAATCCCCTCCCTGAAATATGGAGGGAATAATATCTAAGTCCTTTCAGCCTCCTGCAGCTAGCTACATTTTTCGAAAATAATCACTAGAGCATTAAGCAGTAATAAGATTCAACAGAAGTACATGGACTACACCATTTCTGTTTACCAAGCTTCCCTTGAATTCAGTTGAAATAAAGCAAATTGACTATTTGAAGAAGTTGACAGCATTAAAACCACAAGGTAGAAACATTTTAGACTGCAATGGCAACAGATTTTTGGCAACTAATGATTTTTTGACTATAAACACAGAAATTTGTGTAGTTTAGAAAAGTTCTATTTTAAGTGATTATTTTAATGTTCTTGAAATAACCAAGTATTTTTACAAAAATTTTTAAATGTTATTTCCCACTGGGATGCCAATTCAAGTCTTTTGAGAACTCTCTGCCTCAGAATGCTATGAAGTCATTTTTCTAACTAGAAGATTTAATAAAGCCTTAATGTATTTACCAGAAAGCCAGAAATGTTTTCCTAATTTCAAACACTCACCAAAAACTAACATTTCCAAACAATTATATTTTGTCACAGTGAAGCACAAGTGCACAAAGATAAACAAAATAACATTGTTCTGCTTTTCCTCTAAAGTGCTGTATTTTTCAGAAGATACAGTTTTTATCAGTGTAAGTAAAAGTGACTGTTTTCAGATTAAGCAGCTGGCATGTAATCAATAGTTATTACTGGCCTTCTGGACATTCCACATATCCAAATACTAATTCTGAGTATGGGTTCTGCTATTATCTCTCCAGGACAAGAAGACTAAAAGGCTCAAATGTGCTTCTCTAGACAAAAGATTAAAAAAAAAAAAATTAAAACAGTACTCTATTTTAAAATGATACAAACAATTCAATTTTCTACCTTCCAAAAACTGTTAATTGCATTTCAGCATCTTATTAGCTACCTTGAGTCACAAACCACTTGAGATAGTTTGTGTAGAAAATCTGTCATCTTCTTTATTGTAACAGAGCTTTTACTCATTTACTTTTAAGAGAGAATAAAAGTTTAGGTTTCTTTAATTATAGCATAATGTTCTTCTTCAAAAAAAGTCTAAAGATTTATAATAAGTAAACCTTGAAATACCCTAATCATTTGAAGAATCTTGAGAGAATTGTATTTTTTACTTCTTTTCTCTTCTGCTATCTACAATGGAAAGGGCTCATTTCACCAAAGAAAGCTCTGTAAGATGATGCCAACTCTCATTTGTCTGAGATAATTTGGGTTTCACTTTGGATAGGAGGCATAGCAAAAAAAAAAAACACCTTGTAACTATTCTCAATATACTGTGGCATATAGTATGGTGCTGAATTAAGCTTTTGTCAGTATTCAGTCCTAGCATGCTACATCAGGAATAAGAAAATGAGCTCTTTTTCTAACTATTTTCTTAAGCCAATTTATTCATAAAAATTGTGGCTACACATGAATGAACCACTATTGAGTATCCACAAAGAGCTATTTATTTGCAATTCAGAAGAGAAGTATCATACATAAATTGTAAATAACTGATTTCTGTAACATACCTACTACAAAACTTAATCACCAACTTGGAAGTCAAAAAAGTACAGTCATGGATTTCTGATCTGAAGATTATAGCTAATAAAGCTAATAGCCTGTGTACCAGTGATCACCATTAGAAAAGAAATTTTCTTTGGAATGAGATTCCAGTTGTTTTCCCAGTAATCATGATGACTTTATCCACTCACCCTACCTTGACAGATGATCTGTAATTCATAAGCTTGTATTTATGAAACTTATTTTGTATACATTATACACTGGCATGAAAACACTGTCCTTTATAAGCCAAATTAAAAATTTTACACATCAGTTGACATGAGTTACTGTATCACAGTGTGACTTATCAGCCAATGATTAGTTTCTGAAAGGTGAGAACTGAATTCAGGTGTTAATTTGACTGGGCTAAGAGATGTCCAGACAGCTGGTAAAATAGTTAGGCAGGTGTCTGTGAGGGGGTTTTTGAATTGTTTGTCATTTCATTCAGTAGACTGAGTAAAGAAGATCCACCCTCAACAATGTGAATAGGCATCACCAAATTCCTAGAGGTTCCAAACAGAACAAAAGATGAAGGGAAGGGTGAATTCCCTCTGTCTGTTCTTGACATCCACATTCTCCTGCCCTTAAACTTCAGAGCTCTTAGTTCTTGGGTCTCTGGACTCTAGGATTATACCATCAGATCCCCTGGTTCTCTGGCTTTCAGACCCTAACTGAATTACACCACTGGTTTTCCTAGTTATCCAGCTTGCAGACAGTAGATTACAGGACCTCTCAGCCTAGTACAGTCAGCACCTTTGCCATCTTTACCCTTATTCTATTTTATACCAATAATGAAAAAAATCAATAAAACATTGATGGTTAATAACTACTGCCTAGTTACTGTGTGCAAGGCACTGTCTGACAAGCATTCAACACTGATTATTTCATTTGATCCTTATAACAATGCTATGATATTAGGAACATTTGCAATTTATTTTACAGATAAAGAAATTGAGGCACACAGAGATAAAAATAACTTGTCTAAGATCACACTACTATAAATGATAAAGATGTGATTCAAATGTATGCAGTCTGCTTCCAGATCCTGAATACAACCAATATGTCTCCCTCAGTAAATTAATGTCTTGTAAATTTAATATAACTGAAAGAAATCATTAGAAATAATATGAGTATGAAATCTTTCACTTTAAATGTCTATAATTTATTCTGTTGTATATTTGTGAAGGAAAATTAACAAAGTTAAAGAATATGTATAGAACAGAACTTTATCCATTAAGACTATGTCTACACAATGAGTTATATAATAAGATTTTAATGTTTTCTTTCTAAGATTAGAATCCTCAATTAAAACGTTTTTACATATTCTTTATATGCAAGTGCTTTTAAAGAATACATTATACACACAAGCAGAAGACTTACTATACTACATAGATTGATTTAACAAACTTTCATTGCTCTCCTACTATGCACTATAATACAAATTAGATATTTGCTGCTGCTGCTGCTGCTGCTGCTAAGTCGCTTCAGTCGTGTCCGACTCTGTGCGACCCCATAGACAGCAGCCCACCAGGCTTCGCCGTCCCTGGAATTCTCCAGGCAAGAATACTGGAGTGGGTTGCCATTTCCTTCTCCAATGCATGAAAGCGAAAAGTGAAAGTGAAGTTGCTCAGTCGTGTCCGACACTTCACAACCCCATAGATTGCAGCCTACCTACCAGGCTCCTCCGTCCACAGAATTCTCCATGCAAAAGTACTGGAGTGGGGTGCCATTGCCTTCTCCAATTAGATATTTAAATATAGTTAAAACATGAACTCTAAACATAGTAAGCCTGCATATAAGTGAAATATATATAACAGAAAACAATAATGTGATAAAGAGATTTGAGCTGGAATGGTTTGTTCTGTCCGAGGGAGGGGAGAAAGAAAAGTAAGGCTTCCAGAAGAGGTAACAGTCTCAGCACTTAAATGGCCAGAAATATAGGTGATAAAGGTCATCTTAGAGATCTTGGACACAGGAAATAGTATGTGTGAAGGCACAAAAACACAGCAAGTTGAGAGATTTCAGTAGGTGATATGACTACAGCACAAAATTCAAGACAGGAAGTGGCAAGTGATGAGCTGGAATATTAGCTAAACCAGGAAATTCCATTAGAAATACTCAGACATGTATGTGATGAGGATCCACTGAAGGGAGCGGAGGACTAACAAGCCCTCCTATCCATTCCTGAGTTGGGTTTTACCCTAAAAATAATTATTTAATGACAGTATTTCCCTAAATGTTGTAGTGCAACACCTCCCGTCCCCACCTAAAAAGAAAGTTACTTTAAAAAAATAAAAGGTATTGCAGTTTCAAATTACCAAAGACTGGACTAAGACAAACATTACATACCTTAATGATGCAATAAATCTTGAAATCAGCAGAATTAGCTTACTTTTCATTTCTTAGTGGCATGAAATTATCAAATATTATAATAATATTTCATTTTGTTGGAACAATCTGTAATTATTATAATTTAGTTCTAGATCAAATCTTAAAACGGTTTAAATTCAAACTACTATAAAAGCATAACAATTAGAAAGAGAAGTAAATCTAATACATTTGACTTCAAGCTCTATTTCCCACTTAAAGGCAATTCAGAGTTTAAATTTGGAACTAATATACAATACAAAAACATTTATTATTTACAAAGTGCTCTACATTTTCAAACTCCTTTACAGTTATTATTTTATTTAAAAAGTTTATTATGGAGGTGTAATTTCTTTCATGAAATTAAAGGAGCAGAGACAAAAAGGCAGGCACAGCAGGAGTCGGAGAAGCCTTTCTTACTTAACAGATAAATCATCTAATATCAAGCATGGAAAGTACATGAAATGATATCCTACATCTGTTCTCTAAGATACATGTAAGACACTCAGGTTTGAGATAGTTCAATAAAAGTAACAGGCTTCAATCTGGCTCTCCTGACAAGGAGACAATCCGAAAACAAATTTTTAAAGATAGTATTAAACAACAACAACAACAACAAATAAACAAAAAACAAACCTTAAAATCTCACATCTTTAGAGCTAAATTGATGATAGTGAGGGAAGTCCTATAGCAAACTTTGTTTTAACTATTTGAAATGCCAGCATAACCCACCTCATGGAGACAAACTTTATACATGTGACAGTCAGCTTATTATAAGAGAATCCCAGCATCAACAAAGATATACAGATGTTGTAATCATACTGAAGGGTGAAGACATAAAACTAAAGACTAACATTTCCATTCCTAGGTTAGATCAAGCAAGACCACTATTAACTCACAGTTCAAGATGCCCAATAACCATGTGAAAAGTCTTAGAACCAATAGTAAGTAGGTAAAACTGAATCATAAAACTGATGGTGTTTTCCTCTTTGTACTGGCAGCTAAAAGCTTAAATTTTATAGCAAATGAATAAGAGGTAAGTAAACTCATTCTTGTCTTTCCTTTCATTGTCTCCTCATTTTCTTTCTGCCCTTAACTCCTTTATTTAATCTGAATGAATTGTGTAAACTTTCTTAAATCCTTTCTGAAACAAGAGAGAATTTAAACTAGCTAGCTAAACAAACAGTAACCAAAAAATGAAAACGGAAACATTACCTTTTCATCAAAATTACAATCAAGTCTTCTAATTAACACGATGAAAGTGCCAGATGAATTATCTCTTACTGGCGGAGGCACTATGGGTTCACAGGCATTCTCTGGTTTTGAGTTAATCAAAAAACCCTAAAAAAAGAATTAGCAGTAAGTTTTCTCTCTGTTAAACTAAAAATTAAAAAAGGAATTCAACTTACTTCTATGAACACCTTTTGAATTTGCTCCCCATGTTTTGCATTACACTAGATGAATTATCTGGCAACTACAACAGTTTCTACCTGCACAGTGCTCACAGTCCCAGAACTACTAAAGTAGTATTTGGTTTCCTAAGCATTTTTTTCATTCCATTTTTACTATTAAACTAAAAAAAAAAAAAAAAAAAAATCACACATAAGTCCATCACCCCAGAGACAACCACTGTTAGCATGTTGATATATTTTCCAACAATGATTCCCATTTCTAAGTCAAGTGAATACTTTTTAAAAAGTAACTACTGATTTTCTTTCATCAAACAATGAAAATGTACAGCATTTCTGGGAGCTTATTCTATAGAATCACTAGACTGGGTATATAAAGGTGTATGTAGAAAGATGTTCCCTCTTACATTGCTTTTAACCAGAAATCATGTTCATCAATATGGCAGCCATTTAAGAAATTATAATATACTCTTTCAGTGGAAAATAATAGAATCACTAAAAGGAATAAGGTAAATCTATACATATTAAACTGAAAAGGCATTCACAAAATAACTACCAATTAAAAAAAAAAAAACAGCAAGTTGCTCTCCCAAAAATACAGGATGGTTTCACATCTGAAATATATTAATATAAAATGTTATATTAATAGTTTAAAACAGAAAAAACCAAAATCAACAGATATAAAACACTGAATAAACACATAAAGATATTATCAAAGTCTTCAAATTCATTTATAAGAAATGAGTAATTTTGTAACTTTATCAACAAAGGTCCATCTAGTCAAAGCTATGGTTTTTCTAGTAGTCATGTATGGATGTGAGAGTTGGACCATAAAGAAAGCTGAGCGCTGAAGAATTGATGCTTCTGAATCGTGGTGTTGGAGAAGACTCTTGAGAGTCCCTTGGACTGCAAGGAGATCCAACCAGTCCATCCTAAAGGAAATCAGTCCTGAATATTCATTGGAAGGATTGATGTTGAAGCTGAAACTCCAATACTTTGGCCACCTGATGTGAAGAACTGATTCATTTGAAAAGACCCTGATGCTGAGAAAGACTGAAGGCAGGAGGACAAAGGACAACAGAGGATTAGACAGTTGGATGGCATCACTGATGCAATGGACATGAGTTTGAGTAGGCTCCGGGGGTTGGCGATGGACAGGGAGGCCTGGCGTGCTGCAGTCCATGGGGCCTCAGAGTCAGACACGACTGAGCGACTGAACTGAACTGAACTGAGTAATTAAGGCTATGACACAGTGTCTTAAAACAGTCCTGTATGGTACATGAACTGGTCACACCAACCATCTATTCTACAGGATTTGGTAACTTCTCCTGCCTTAAATGAATTGCCTGGCTTGTGATAGAGAATGTTTTTGCACATGTTTCTGGAATAAAATACAGCATACCTTCACTTACTCAAAGAATAACTCCCTCTCTTGACTCCATAAAGCGCTTGATTTTTACTTTGCAAGGAAACAGAAATGTGGTTATCCTCCCAACAAAGAATATTTACTTTATTCATATTAAATTTGCTCCCTGCTGCCTTTCCTGTGCCTTTCTGCACACAAACTAACTTTATGCCTTACAGCCAAATCACATAGCGCAGTTCTTTTCAAGACACTTATAACAGCAATTAAACTCAAGCCATGTGGCAGCAACAGGGTATATAACTCAACTGAAGTGAAGACAATATGAACAGCTATGACCAAATTTCCTGTGAGGACAACTCCATCATGATCGCCATCTAGCGGATAACAAGTGAAAGACACATCCTAATTTCAGATAAGTTAAAACATGGGTTAATAAAGTGCATCTTGGAATCAATACAGGGCTTAGAATCTTAGAATCAATATGAGTGCACAATCAACATGGGGCTTCCCTGGTGACCCATATAGTAAAGAGTCTGCCTGCAGTGCGGAAGACCCGGGTTCGATCCCTGGGTCAGGAAGATCCCCTAGAGAAGGAAATGGCAACCCACTCTGGTATCCTTGCCTGGAAAATTCCATGGATGGAGGAGCCTGGCAGGCTAAAGTCCATGGGTTCGCAAAGAGTTGGAAATGACCGAGCAACTTCACTTTAGAATCAATAAATGTATAATATGTATAGAACACCAAAAGGTCTACGAGTGGAACCAGGAAAAGGCTTTTGCTTTTTAATCATTTCTGTATTGATGAATCTGTTATGTATTACTTTGTGTATGTATTATTGTATATATAGTATTATTATGCATTATTTTTAGACATAAGAAAACTTACAAAACTTAAATACACATAAGCTAAAAATTAAAAAAAAATCTATCTGCACTAATGGAAACTGAAGCCTAAAAAGAAAAAAAACAGGTTTTTGTTTTGTTTTGAGGGGGCGGGGGGGCACATGGCTCATGGGGTCTTAGTTTCCTAACCAAGGATCAAACCAGAATACCTGGCAGTGAAGCACACATTGGGCCACCAGGGAATTCCCCAAAACAGGTCTTAAAATTATTAAATATTATTTTTCCTGTAGACTATGCTAAAAACAGTAACTTGATAAAACTAGCCTACCAGTTCCTACCCTTCCCCCAGATATGTCACTTAAAACAGTGAAAATTTATTTTGTTTCATCCACAAAGTCTACAAGGCAGTGTAATGGACTTTGCCAATTAATTTAGGAGAACTCTCTAGTCCCTTAAAGAGTGGCCAAGAAGGTGCTGCCTTATTCCAGGTCCACATGCCTCAAGTTTCCCTCCACAGCCAATTCCTTTTTCTTAAAAGGATGCAAAAAAATAAATAAATAAAAATAAAAGGATGCTTGCTCTGCAATCAAGGATCCTCCTTATCCCTATTTACTGATGGGGCAGTTTACACCAATGTGTAGGAAGCCCAAGAAAACTACCAATGTCGAGGAGATTCAGAGAGGATGCCCATCTTTCTTACCATTGTTGCTGTAATTCTCTGATGATGAAACAAAGAGGCAGGACAAAAATAGTGCTTTCAGTCTGGCACCTCAGTATCACCAAATGCATAACAGAATAGGTTTGTGGTATATATATTTATGGATTTTTTTAAAAAGCTTTTATGGCAATACATGAAGCAGAATACACAGAAGATGGTTTTTCAGCTTGATGAGTGTTCTCAAACTGAACATATCTGTGTCAGGAAACAGATATTAACACCCCTCCAGGAGCTCCCTTCATCATCCCTGTCAGTCACTACCACCCCCCACCCCCATCCAATCAGCAGTGTCACTACATGGACTTTGAAGAGCTTAGATCAGATTTTGCCTAATTTTCTACTTAAACAGAATCAGACATACAGCAGATTCTCTTTTAGACATCTCTCTCTCAGTACTGTATTTCTCAGACTCATCCCTGCTCTTCAGCAACCATACTGTTAAGATGTATTTGGCAGATCTTACATCTTCATTTCTCTATAGTATTACATGGTGTGAATATACCAAAATGTATTCTTCTGATGAGCATTTGGGTAATTTATAGCAGGCACTATTACAAACAGTGCTGTTATAAACCTTCCAGTGCAAGTGTTTCCATGAACACATGTGCATGATGTTTATGTACAAAGAAGAACCATAGGATATCAAGCTGGATTACAGAGTTTCAAGCTCTAGTAAATACCACCAAGCAATTCATTTTTCCAAAGTGGTCTGGGTTATCATGTTTTAACTGGAATATTCAAATAACCTAAACTTGAAAATCATACTGAATATAATTTTGTTTTACCACTTCCAAAGTACTTAGAACTGTGAAACTGCAGGGTGTTATGAGAGAATTACTTTGCTTGATAAATTACACTGTTAATGAAGTCAAAAAGAGACAGATAATTTTAAAAGACGGTTTTATTTAAAAGACTGTTTCAGGCTGAAAAGCCTTAGACTTTCCTCTCCTCAGTTTGAACTGAATGGCAACTATACAATGAATAAAATTAAGAAGAGTATGTGTGTGCTCGGTATCTTTAGTCATGTCTAGCTCTTTGCGACCCTATGGACTGTAGTCCACCAGGCTCCTCTGTCCATGGGATTTTTCAGGCAAGAATACTGGAGTGGGTTGCCATGCCCTCCTCCAGGGAATCTTCTTGACCTAGGGTAAGGAGAGTATATGCAAAGATAAATGTCAACAAAAATGCTGAAAGCAAGGGAACAGAGCATCGTTCCCTTTGTAAAAATATAAAAGTAAAAGCATGAAGAAAAAAAGTAGTGAGCTGTTTTGTTAGTGAATACCTGAAGTTATTAATAATCAATAACTGCAGTAATAGCAGGCAGTTAACATTTGTTGAGCCATGGCACTGAGCACTGTGTCAGGCACTATGCCCTTTAAATGCCCTAATTCATTTAATCTTTGCAATAACCCTATGGGGTAACTCCTATTGTTATATCCCTATCGTAAAGAGGAGGGAAACTGAGTCTCAAAAGAGTTAGGTAACTTGTCTAAGGTTACACAGAGCAGGCATGTAATCCCAGGAAGTCTGGGTCTAGACCCTACATTCTCAACCACTCTGCCCTTGTCCTCCTGCTGGACAGGAAAAAAAAAAAAAAAAACAGGTGAAGAAGAAAATGGGCAATAAGAAGAGAAATGCACATTTACAAAAATGAACAAATTGTTCGTTTAAAAGGCAGTTAAGGTTGATTCCAAAATTTAATACAACCATTTCAAATGATAAAGATGTCATAACTTTTACATTCAAATACAGACAAAAAGAGTCACACTGATCAATCAGATTTTATCAGCTAACATTTTCCTAATGTGTGACAGATTAATTTGTTTCTAGGATGTTAAAAAGATCCACTGCTATTTTCTCTAATGCTTTGTTAGACCATTCTTCTACCAGTAACTAAATCTACCAGTAACTTTCACATACAAGGTACATTTAATTCCCTTTTCACAAATTGCTGGACATTACTCTCCTCTTAGGCAGTAAAACACCCCTTAACCATTACGCATTATTTTAAGTTCAATAAGATAAAATAAAAACAACATGAAGTACAAATGCACAGATGAGAGAAAATTATTCTATGTGAGGCAGTAACAGAAAAGGTGATGTTTGACTTGGTTCTTAAACTTTACTATAGTTCAATCTGGTGCCCAAACCTAAATATACTACTATAAGTGATCTGACCAATACAACAACAGAGAGGAAATATCACACTTTAACCTTTCCTAGATACTATATGTCAATTGACGCGCCATAAAACCAAATTAGGTTTCTGACAAACACATTACAGTCCTTTCAACAAAATTTTGACATGCTCCTACTAAGCTATACTTCTTCTCTTTTCAGAACCTATCTTTTAAGACTTAAAGTGAAGTGAAATCAAGTCGCTCAGTCGTGTCCGATTCTTTGCGACCCCATGGACTGTAGCCTACTACGCTCCTCTGTCCATGGGATTTTCCAGGCCAGAGTACTGGAGTGGGTTGCCATTTCCTTCTCTAGAGGATATTCCTGACCCAGAGATCAAACCCAGGTCTCCCGCACTGTAGGCAGATGCTTTACCGTCTGAGCCACCAGGCCAGGGCAGATTTAATTCTAGTATCAAATTCTTAAAAATAACAACATAATATATAAAAACGTAAAGATTGTTGCCTTGAGTTCTACTTACCATAGAAGTAGTCATTTGTCAGGATTTTGATTTTATAAATCTCAAGCTCCATGAGGAAAAGTCCACCTGGTACATGCTTCTCATTCAGCATGTAGAGATACTGCTTCACTCAGGGGATGTATTTTGACATTTTAGAAAGCAAAATCACTGCGCCCTCTGGTGGACAATGCTTTTTAGTAATAGGTTGCATGCATACTGTTTCACCAGCATACCCACTCATATCATTATCATTCTTAAGAAAAATTAACAATTGTCACTTCAGTCTGAACAAACAGGGATTTACATGGTGGAGTTAGCAGTAAACAATCCACTTGCCAGTGCAGGAGACATACTGAGACACAGGTTTGATCCCTGCGTCAGGAAAATCCCCTGGAGGAGGACATGGCAATCCGCGTAAGTATTCTCGCCTGGAGAACCTCCATGAACAGAGAAGCCTTGCAGGCTATAGTCCACAGAGTTGCAAACTTGGACATGACTGAAGCACATGTACGGTGAATCAACAAAGTGGAAAATTAAAAGCTCAAAAGACTGGTACACTTGTAGGACTTGATATATCCAACAAGACTGTTTCTTTAAAACAGGAATTTTAAGTGAATTGAGCTTACACTGTAATTACATGTCCTTTAAGACAGTCTTCTATATTGCCATATAATCAATACACATCAGTAAGGAATATTTATTCATATTTTATAGTCTGTAGTACTTGGCAAATCCTCTAAGAACATAAAAACTTTAAATGTGTTAATCAATTACAGAGTTCTTAACAAAATCTTTGATAACAAAAAGTTCAGAAACAAATACAGAAAGTAAATCTGTAAAAACTTAAAAGACAGCAAAGAAATTCTCCTTCAGTTTTATAAACAAAAGTGAGTCCTGAGTAATATATCTTCACAGTGAAGTGAAGTCGCTCAGTCGTGTCTGACTTTTTGCGACCCCATAGACTGTAGCCTACCAGGATCCTCTGCCCATGGGATTTTCCAGGCAATAGTACTGGAGTGGATTGCCATTTCCTTCTCCAGGGGATCTTCGCAACCCAGGGCTCGAACCCGGGTCTCCCGCATTGTAGACAGACACTTTACCATCTGAACCACCAGGGAAGTCCTATATGTCATCATAACTGTTTGCAATTTGTCATTATCACAAGTCAGTCATGTGCTCAGTATCTAAGTCTCGTCCGACTCTTTACGACCCTATGGGCTGTGGTCTGCCAAGCTCCTCTCTCTATGGGATTTCCCAGGCAAGAATACTGGAGTGGGTAGTCATTTCCTTCTACAATAACTCAGTTATAGTTGAGCACAATCTAGTTAACTAAAGTTGAATATAATCTGGTTATCAGGCTGATTAAGGGGGTCAGAACTTAAAATTACTGATAGCAATGGTCAGATCCTAACTACTGAAATTGTTTCAGTATGCAGTGTTCAAAAAGAATGGTGAATAGCAAGAAGGGGTGATGCAGGTACACAGATAAAAGTAGGGAGAAAATACAAAATAATAAGTATTGGTATTGGTATTGGATTTTCCGTTAATTTCAAAGATGATGATCACTGATTTCTTTATTAAATGAAATAAGAAATACAGTAAGTATGGGAAAAAATAAATTATTTCACCATGGCAAACTCTAATTTATAGAAGCATGATACTATCAATCTCTCCAAAGTGGTCAGAAGTTCATATACCAGCCATACACAAGAATACTTGGCTTCCCATTTCCTTGTCATCCATTGATAAGACTTTTTTTTTCCCACTGATCTGATGAGTGTGAAATAACCTGTAATTATACTGTATGCAAGGAGATAATTTTAAGGCTATTCAGTGCAACACTATAATAGCTAAAAACTGGCATCTTACATATCTACCAACAAAAGAATAAAAAAATAAATTGTAGCATAGTCATAAAATGAAGTACTATTCTTTGAAATGAATTAAGACTATATAATAACATGAATTTCAAATATATTGTAGGATGAAAAAGGCAAGTTTAAAAGCCTCATGAAACATATAAAAGCAGGCACAACAGTATTTATAAGGTAACATGTTTTATAACATTAAATGGGAAATTACACATAAATTTCAGGGTAATGATTATCTATGAGAGGAAAGATAAGGGAACCTAATTGGGAGGATAAAGAGATGTTTCAGTGGTACTGATAACACTTTTTCTTTAAAAAACGGTAAACTATTCGCATCTAAGTAGTAGGTATGTTGGATATTCTATTATTTCCCTACTCTATTCTGTTTCCAATATTTCATAATTTTTAAAATTAAGAGCAACCTAAATGTATAATGACACAAGGGATTGGTGCATTATGGTATAATTCCAGTACTCCAATAAATTACAGAATTTCTAGTGATGCTATGAATACATATATTTTTACATGAAAAGATACCCATGATATTGGATATGTTATAATATTGCCAGATTTTAAGAAGTTGCAAAGTAATATATATAAATGGATGATTTTCAAATTCTTTTCACATCCTACATCATCTTAATTTTTATAGTGACCATATATTACTCTTATAACCAGAAAAATAGGTTTTCATGGGCAAAGGAATAAAAAGGTACCTTTAAGGTAATTACCAATTTTTACCATATCAAATTGATAAAGCCAGCAAGAAAATCTAAGGAAAACTACTAAGTGAACAGACAACAGAAATGCCCAGCAATGAAGCAGGGATGTATGTAGGCTGACTATGTTGATTTACAATATCAGAACCTAAGCCTCCTATTACTTCCAAGGTGGCAAGAGAACAAACAGAACAATGTGGGTGGGTCCAAGGATGGTGCAAGAGACTAGGGCCCAAACTGTGGAGCAAAGGAAAAGAACCAAGGTTGGATTTTACGAATTCCACAAAAGATGGGTGAGATGCCATAGATGCACTCTTTTCAGGCCCTTCCTTTTATGCTCTCTCCCAGCTGCCCCACATCTAAGTGATAAGCTACCATAATGAAATAATTCTTCATTATTTTCTATCTCTAATGAGAGTCTATATTCCTTGATTCAGTAATACATGAATAAGCAATCATCACCTTTGAAATCAACAGGAAAAGGCTTATTTTTATATGTTCAAAAGTCACTGAAGAAGCATTCTTTGAATATGATCGAAGTTTCTGCAATTGAAAATGCCTTTGTATCTTAGAATTCTCCTTTCATGTATAACCAGGTGGTTTTATTCCTTATTTTGACGGCCCTATTTCCTTATTTTTCCTTCAAAAAGGAAAGTCTGACCTCTGTTTTAGCCAACAAATTGAAGGTGACATTGCAACAGTTCATAGTTCTTAGGAGAGAGGCAGCCATGCACATGCAGCCTTAACCAAGACTTCTTCCTATCACAAAGCTGTCAAGTGTCTGGGAGGAAAAACACAGCAGCAGTCCTGAATCTCTCTTGGATATCTGCTACAAAGGAAGCAAAGGAAGTCTCACAAACAACCACACATTCCCTTGCAATATTTGCATTTTCCTTCACAGCCAAAAAAAAAAAACAAAACCCACACCCACTCTCTTCTAATCTCATCTTTACATTAAACAAAATGATTTCTTATAAAATAATCCTAAAATTAACTAGTAAATTTATTTTCAAAGAATGGTATAGTTTGTGAAAAATTAACTGGTGATGATGCTATAAGGTACTAATTTAAGACTAAAGATCAGAAAAAAAAAAACTAATTGTAAGAGGAAATCCTTTTATTTGTACATTTGTCTGTCTATATATGAGGAAAGGCAGTCAAGCACAAATCTACCTGTGAAGATCTTTATCCTGTCTTCTCACTCACATGAAGAACTTAGGCTGAGTATCACGTTACAAAAACACTGTATACAAACATCATGGTACCAGACTTCCCTGGTGGTCCAGTGACTGAGACTGTGCTCCCAGTACTGGGGGCCCTGGTTCGATTCCTGGCTAGGGCACTAGATACCACATACTTTAAGAGTTCGTCTGTCTCAACTAAGACCTCATGCAGCCAAATAAATAAACACACGTCAAAAAAAGAGGTCATGGTAAATCCAGCCCAAAAGGCATTTTGCTGAAAACAAGATTTGCCATTGATAGGAATACTCAGGAAACCCCAAATATTAGGCTTACCTTTCAGAGATAATCTTGATTTGAATTTTTAGTAATCATTATTATTCCCTCTACTTGTCAAAACACTTCTTAAAAGCAAAGAAGCAAGAAACTTAGAAAAGTTTGCTCCCCCTGAGACTGGTCTTTGGTGTATAACTGAATTATTCCAATGATATTGATAATATACAGAGAATCTAATCAGAAACTTTGTTAGCATTACTAATCTACATGATAAAATCTTGACTATGCAATAATGATACTTCAGTAGTTGGGTATTCTTTCAAAAAGGGCCTATTTTACACTATACAATAAAATAATCCTGGGTAGATTAAAGACCTCCCAAGCATGGAGTGAAGGGCATGGGAAAAATTTACAAATTTTGCAGTAAACAGAAAAATATTTCAAGACCTCAGGGTAGGGAAGGATTACTTAAGATATAGAAAACTCAAAACATCAAAAAAAAGATGTCTGCATTAATTTAAACATAGGCATAATTTTAAAAGGCAATTTTAAGTTAAATAACACAAAGAAGAAAATATTTATAAGGCAATATAACTAAAAGATTAAGAAACCTGACCACCAAAAAATTGATGGTTTTGAATTGAGGTGTTAAGAGAAGACATTTGAGAGTCCCTTGGACTTCAAGAAGATCAAACCAGTCAATCCTAAAGGAAATCAGTCCTGAATATTCATTGGAAGGACTGATGCTGAAGCTGAAACTCCAATACTTTGGCCACCTGATGCAAAGAGCTGACTCACTGGAAAAGTGAGTGGGAAAGACTGATGGTGGGAAGAGAAGGGGATGACAGATGATGAGATGGTTGGATGGGATCAGCAACTCAATGGACATGAGTTTGAGCAAGCTTCGGGAGTTGGTGATGGACAGGGAAGCCTGGCGTGCTGCAGTCCATGGGGTCGCAAAGAGTCAGACACAACTTAGCAACTGGACTAAATTGAACTAAAAGATTAGTGTCTGGACTCCTAAAAGTGGATATTTTAAAAATTTACAAACCAATACAAAAATGGGTTAAAAAACAGACAAACCAGAAGCCTGCTTGACCAATAATGCTATATCTCACTAATAATTATATAATGCTACATGCAGGTAGACATGAGAGATGTGGGTTCAATCCCTGGGTTGGGAATATCTTCTAGAGGAGGGCATGGCAACCCACTCCAATATTCTTGCCTAGAGAATCCATGGACAGAGGAGCCTGGTGGGCTACAGTCCATAGCGTCGCAAAGAGTCGGACATGACTAAAGTGACTTAGCACACATACACGCACATCTCACTAATGCTTGATATCACTAATTATTCAAGAAATAACAAGTAAAAGCAGAAAGATAGCACTTCATACCCCATCAAGTTGGCAATCCTTTAATTCTGATAATAAGTCTTGGCAAATATGGCAAAAGAGTAACACTTACTTGTTAAGTTTTTATTTTAGTGAGGCAGGAGAGAGAATGGAATTACAACATCAAACTGAGAGGTTAAAGACCTTCTGCAGTGTCTAACGGGGACTCTCAGAAAGGAACTTCTTGTAAGGATCTAACTCTGGACAATGAACACACCTTACGATATGTCATTGTCAGGTCTCTTATAAGGTATTTAGACTTAAAGGAACATACTGATGTTATACATCTTCCTTTTGGATCTGAGGCACAGCCAATAAGGTCTCAAAAAAAAAAAAAAAGGTTTTCTGTTAAAGGTACTGGCTAAAACAGCCAATTAAAATATATAACCAAAAACAAAGAGTTTCCCCTTGGTAAAAATAACAAATCTTTCTTTTAAAACTTCAACAACACTAACAAGACATTTTAATTCTTGTAAAATTCACATTTTTACATTAAAGCTAAAATTTTCTTTTGTTACTATTAGGTTAATTGGGGCATATGTAAATGGAATGCAAACAATTTCAATTGATATGTTATATCATACATATCTAATCTTTTATAAATGGTGTAATTCAGTGATACTATTATAAAATCTACAGATTCTACAGAATTTTTTACTATATTTTATACTATTATAAAATATACAGATTCTATCTACAGAACATAAGCCTACAAAAACTATCCCAACTAAACACTCTGGACAAAGCTCAAAAGTAAAAATATTTCTCAGCTATATCTCTTAATGCTATAACCATACAATATTTTTAAATTAACCTGGTTATATTTTTAACACATCTGTTTAATTAGTTTTATAGACATTACACTACTGTGAGCCATGTCCACTTTATCGTCAAGTCCTCCTTGTAAACAATAAGAAGTAGGCTAGCGTTTGTGAATTCTGATTCCAGGCAATGGCAAGCCAGTCATGCAACTATAAAAGCTATCTATAATGATCCAACAATTTGCAGTTTGTTAGAATACTCTCTTTACTATCACTGCATTTCACCTATTGGGCTTGCCCTAGAATTATAGGGTAAAAGCAGGCAGATATTTAACACTATTTCTTTTCCCCAGGCAGTGAATAAACACACTTGTCAAAATACCTTTTAAACGTAAACTAAATGTACAATGAGCTTCCCAGGTGGTTCAGTGGTAAAGAATCCACCTGCTAAAGCAGGGGACTCTGGTTCAGCCCCTACGTCTGCAAGATCCCCTGGAGAAGAAAATGGCAACCCACTCCAATATTCTTGCCTAGGAAATCCCACGCACAGAGGAGCCTGGAAGGCTATAATCCATGGGGTCACAAAAGAGTCAGACATAACTTAATGACTAAACAACAAAATTCACAATAGCACAGAAGAGCTACAATAAGACTATGGTTATCAGGAGTTAATGAAACTCTTTAAAACAAGCTTACTAAGCAGAAAAATTCTTCAGTGAAAAGGGATGGTCGGACTCTTTATGCTGAATGGAAGAAAGGCTGCCAACTCAAAATCACTGATAATCAGAGAAATACAAATTAAAACAAGATAATTCTTTTGCCCATCAGATTGGCAAAAGTTTAAAAGATTGATAATATCCAGGATTGGCAAGGGTGTAGGAAAATGAATATTCTCATACCCATTAGTACAGGTTTTTAGAAAAGTAATTTAGTGCATGTAAGAAAAATTTTATATATAAATACCCATGCATTCATTTATTACACGTCCAAACCTATTTTAGCAAAATAACTGGCTTAGATAAGAAACCAAAATATCTGAATATTTATTAATAGAATATGACTAATAAACGGTGGTCATTCATGTTACAGAATACCAAGCAAGGCTGTGCAAAGATCTCTAAGACATAATGCTAATATGGGGAGGTGGGGGAATCAAATGTAAATACTATAGTGGATACTCTTCTTTCATAATGCCCAAATTTTTTGAAATCACTGTTCCCACACTATGATCCTACCTTCCCAAAGTAGAACAAAACAACAAAAATAACAACTATATTATCCAGCCTCCCTCACAGCCAGGTATTTCGCTAAAGTATTAATATATAGCTAGTAACTGGGTGATCTCAGTTCAGTCACTCAGTTGGGTCCAATTCTTTGTGACCCCATAGACTGAAACACGCTAGGCTTCCCTGTCCATCACCAACTCCCGGAGCTTGCTCAAACTTATGTCCATTGAATTGGTGATGCCATCCAACCATCTCATCCTCTGTCGTCCCCTTCTCCTCCTGCCTTCAATTTTTTCCACCATCATGGTCTTTTCTAACAAGCCAGTTCTTCTCATTAGGTGGCCAAAGTATTGGAGTTTCAGCTTCAGCATCAGTCCTTCCAATGAATATTTGGGACTGATTTCCTTGAATATCGGGTTTGATATTCAAACCTGGTTTGAATTTCCTGCAATTCAAAAGCATCAATTCTTCAGCACGCAGGTTTCCTTACGGTCCAACTCTCACATCCATACACGACTACTGGAAAAACCATAGCTTTGACGAGACGGACCTTCATCGGCAAAGTAATGTCTCTGCTTTGTTAATATGCTGTCTAAGTTTGTCATAGCTTTTCTAGACTGTGTGGTCTGAAGTGAAGTGAAGTGAAGTCATTCAGTCATGTCCGACTCTTTGCAACCCTGTGGACTGTAGCCCACCAGGTTCCTCCGTCCATGGGATTCTCCAGGTAAGAATACTGGAGTGGGTTGCCATTTCCTTCTCCAGGGATCGAACCCAGGTCTCCTGCATTGTGGGCAGACGCTTTAACCTCTGAGCCACCAGGGAAGACTGTGTGGTCTAGAGTCTGTCAATTAGAAAAATCCAGGTGACAGATTTGAGGAAACGGTTTGGCAAGGGTATCTCTTTGACCAGCTTGGGTAGACACAGAGGCAGATTGTTTTAAGACCACAGAAGCTTCTTGGTCAGGGACAAGGTTCTGTGCTTTTCTCTGGCGGTCAGTGGCTGCCATCAATCTTTTATCATGGCAGTTCTACAAGGCACTTCCAGGTTTTTTTGCTGAAACAGTCTGGAAACTGCTTCTCCAGGCTACAATACTCTCAATATCTCTATCCCTTCATAAATTCCTTTCTGGATAAATTAGCTAGGATGGGTTTCATTATAAAAATTAAGAAACCTTTCATATACATAATGATAACCACTTATGAACTTTATAAGTTCATAAATGTATGAACTAAAAAACACTACATATTTAGAAAAGGATCTGAAGACTGTGAGGGCACATAACATCTGATGATGAACTCTAAAGAAATACGTATAGGTGAGGAAGAGGGTACAGGAACGCTTTTTCCTTTTTCCTCTCTATACCTCTTTCCTGTTTAAATAGTTTTACAATGACAAATAGTTGTATAATACTGGGATTTTTAAAAATAATTTAAAATCTTTGAAAAACTTAAAAACTGGTACATCCTTCCCAGAGATGCCTGGTATCCTAGTTGAGAATAACATTTTTATGGCACTTAAATACGGAATTTTAAAAAATTAGAACAAACTGAAAACATTCTGTGGTACAATATATATACAATTTCATGTACTCTCACTTACATAACATAAAAACCTTATATTGGAGCACGGAAGGATTTTTTTAAGCATGACTCCAGAGGTAGAAGAGAAAGATAATAATATGCAACTATAATACACAAATATAACTTCTGAAACTTTAAAGTTAAAAGATGAAGGACAACAATCTGAGGCATATAAGGCAAATAACAGATTAATACTTTCAATATATATTCTTACATAGCAATAAGAATGGATATTTTAATTTAAAAATGGGCAAAGTGCATTAGCAAAACTTGGACAAGCTAAATACCCACAGTAAAAAAATTAAACAAAATTATTCAAAAATCCATAGTATTTCATGATATTGCAAAACCATGCAGTCACAGCAAACTAAAATGCAGAACCTTGTCTATTAGCATGAAAAGATGTTCTAGTTTACAATGAAGTAAAAATGGCACGTAACCAAGTGACATATTTCTATTAGCATTAAACAGAAGTTCATTATATGTACATAAATATATATGTACAAATATTTGTACATATGTACATATTTGTACATATATTTGTACATATATCTCAACAAACACATAGCACATATTCTAGAAGAACAGATCTGGAATATCAAATGCCAAATGCTAACAGCAGCTAGTTCAGAATAATAAAATACAATCACAAGGAATTTTCACTTTCTTTTTCATAGCTTGTCAATAGTCTGAGCCCTTTATGAATGAATATATATATAGGTTTTATAAGTAACAGTAAGAAATATTTTCATTCTTTAAACAAATAAAGAGCAATAAAGATAACTTTATTAAAAATCCTGTAATTTTAATCATATATTACTATTTTCTTACCTTTAAACCTTCAGCTGGAAGTCTATAACCAAACCTTGCTGGAAGGTCATCAAATGTCTGAGATGCGTTTTCAAAATTATACTAAATATAAAATTAAAAACAATCAAGTTACAACCAATGTACACATAACATTAAAAAGAAAAGTTTTTTAAATTATTTAAATTGTCCATGATCCTGATTTACTATCACAGCTTATCACAATTCAACTTTGAAAATGCATATCCACTAAGAAAGGAATATATGGATAAAATTTACTATATATATAACTGTTTCAATTGGATTCTGATTTCATGTAATTATTATTAAACAGAAGCAATAATTCTGTAACATTTAACTACCTTCTGTTTTCCTGAGTTTTTCCCCATAGACAATTCTCTAGCAAATAATTTTCTAGACAGATTATTTTCCAGCAAGAATTCCATCTTATTTTCTCTATATTATAAAGGTCTAGATATAAAGGAAGAGATTTACTGGATTTCTGGATCTAGCTTGGAAAGATGCCTTTTCCCCAGAGAAGGAAGGAGCATCAAACCATCCTTTTAAGACTGCCATTTTTAAAGTAATCTGAACACTTTTATTCAGGACTGAAAATGAAAGATCTAAACTCAATGAAATACATACACATAAAGAACTGAAGGTATTCAATCTCTTTAAAAAACTACCCCCCTCATTCCTTATAGATACAGATTCCTGTTCTACAATATTTCAGTCCTCCACCAAAACAGAACAAAACAAGGATCTGCTCTAGTTTTATAATGAAAGATAACAGTAATGATAATTGTAAAGTGAGATTACTGTATTATTTAAGATGCTGTATTCAATGTACTTTAAGGAAAACAAAAGAAACAAGGAAGATGTGAAACTAAACAAAAATGGTAAACAAGTAACTTTTGAAACATAGGCGAAATTTACACAGTGAAACAGAAGTTAAGGTAGCTGTCAGTAAACTGTAGGCCAAAGACAGAAAAAACTGAACACAATTAGTTTGAATACAGATTAAAAGGATGGAACAAAGCAAGAGTGCTGTGTATAGACAGCGCAAGACAGAACGATGATGCAAATCTTAAATATTCACAACATGGATTAGATCACACATCCAGAATGCTGTCCTTAAATTAAACACCCACTGGAAATCCTCATTTTAGCCTCATGTGTCATTTGCCAGAGACAGGTGGATCAACAGCTCTGCAGGTTAACAGCAAATTACAGCTGTGTTCAGATGTAAATACCTCAGGTCTCTCCAACAGAGCAAGAAAACACTGGATCCAGACACTTTCCATCTGTTAAGTCCCTCTGTTCATCCTCAACTATACTGGAAACATACTGTCACCAGGGAAAGTGGATGCAGCATACAGATTTGTTATTGTTTAGTCACTAAGTGGTGTCAGATGCGTTGTGACCCCATGGCCTGCAACCCGACAGGCTCCTTCCGTCCATGGGACTTCCCAGGAAAGAATACTGGAATGGGTTGCCATTTCCTTCTCGAGGGGATCTTCCCAACCCAGGGATCAAACCTTCGTCTCCTGCATTAGCAGGAGGGTTCTTTACCACTGAGCTATCAGGGAAGCCCAGCATAGAGACAAACTATGGACAAACTAATAACAGGGAATTCAGGATTTGGGTAGTGTGACTCTTCACCTATCCTGAGTGTATTAACATACCCATCTTTTATCTATGCTTCTCACTGTATATTTGTAATAAATTCAATAAACTGTAACTCAACTATCCAAGTTTGATCACTGAACCTATCTATTCTGTTACCTTTGGATAATCAGCCTGGAAATATACTTGAAAGCCAGCAATGCTTCAGAGTAAATTCTTATTTTAAAAACAATTCATATTTGCAGAGTGCTTTATGGTTTACAATGGAGAAGGAAATGGCAACCCACTCCAGTACTCTTGCCTGGAAAGTACCATGGACGAAGGAGCCTGATAGGCTACAGTCCATGGGGACGCAAAGAGTCGGACACGACTGAGCAACTTCCCTTTATGGGTTACAAAGTGCTTTAGTCAACAAAGTGCTTTTACCTCCATCATCACAATGTATCATTTAATCTCTCAATTAAAACATCCTTCTTTAATTGATTTGATTAAATTATAATCAGCTTTGAGCTTGAGACAGCCATTTAACTCCTCCAAGGCCAAAGACACTTAGCCTCTATTTAAGGAAATAGATCTAGATCAACACAAAGAAAAAGACAGATGTGTACAGGCAGTACTTTTTCTAAAATGTACTTTTAAGATTAGGAAATGAAAAGCCTACAGCTGTGCTAAAGTACTCTTTTATAACTTCCTACTACTGAGGAGTTTCATGCTCTTGGCTAGAATTTCAGAAATAAAATATCTAGCTTGAACTATAGTACTTGTAACACTGGGACGTGGAATCCAAGTTTTGTTAGTGAGTGAGAGTTATTTTGAAATTGCTTTGCCTTTCCTCAAGAAAGCAAAATGTTACTTTGCTCACACTGCTTTTTACAATCACGTTGTAAAAAAAAAAAAAAAAAAAAAAGTTTCTATCATGAACAAGACAAACAGAAAAATCTTTAGTACAAAAGTGCTTTACTTTTTTAGTACAGTGGGGAGCAAGGGGGCCACTGCTGCTCATGAAATTAAAACACACTCACTGTTAAAATAGAAATAAAATTATTCCTCTCTGGAATCCCAGGCTCAATGATTACTGTGCTTTCGTTTTAATCTCCTCATTTTGAAAAAGTCTCTTCGTAACTAGCTCTCCTTGACAGCAGCCTTAACAGAAATTTAATTCAATTAAATTCACTCGCCAAGTTGTGTCTGACTCTGTGATCCTATGGACTGCAGCATGCAAGGCTCCTCTGTCCTCCACCATCTCCCAGAGTTGCTCAGATTCATATCCACTCAGTCAGTGATGCTATCTAACCACCTCATCCTCTGCTACTCCTTTCTCCTTTTGCTTTTAATCTTTCCCAGCATCAGGGTATTTTACTTCAACTTAAAAAGCAACAAGTAGCTCACAATTATGGAACATTTAAGATATCATGCTAAACATTTATTCAGGTATTCACTTACTTAATCTTTAGGACAATACTATTAAGTCATCTATTATTATCATCATTCTAATTTTACAGACTAAATAATAAAATACCCTGCTTGAAAATAACTTGCTCTCATAAATAAGAAGAACCAGGATTCAAATCCAGGCAGTCTGGCCTCAGAACCCTGGCTCTTAACTCACTGCCCTATACTGTCTCTTTTCCAATCTCATTTTCATAAGTAAAGTGAAATTTAAGAGATGTTATATCATTTGTCCAAGGACATGGAGTCACAGAGTGTTAGAAGTGGAATTCAGCCCAGATTGTAATTCCATTGCTGGAGCGCTTAACTTACCTTTCTGTATGATCCAATCCATCCACATTACAAACCACTAGGGGCTTCTCTCCTAACTCTGTCCATTGACCCCCTGAACACCTACCAAGCAACGAAATGTCTCTAACAAATCTCTATGACAGAATCAAAGGGCAGATTGGAAATAAACAAAATTAGGTTGTTTGACTCTCTGAAATACATAAGATGAATACTACTTCTCAACAAGATCATGGTCCAGCTTGAAGCTAACTAGTCACTGTAGCCTACGGACCTCAGAATATTCAACATTCATCTGGTTGTCTCTAAAGTATAAGGTCCCTGCCAATTCTAAAGTTCCATGTTTCTAGATATAAACTTACAAATTAATAACTTCATATTTCCTTTTGGGTTAAAGAAAAGAGAAGAGTTCCAAGGAATAAATGCTATTAAAAGAAAATATAAAAGAAGGAACTCTCCAAGGAAAAACTATTAATCAACTCAAATATTTACTGAATTCCTCCTGTGTGACTCTTACGAGGTACCAGAAACACAAAGTTTAGTGAGATACAGTCCTGTCTTCCAGGTACCCATGGCCTAGGCACTTACTGACCAGTCAGCAATACACCGTATAGTAGCATCTCCGAATCCTATGTGTGTGTGAGTCATTCAGTCGTGTCCAGCTCTTTGCAACCCTTTGGACTGTAGCTTGCCAGGCTCCTCTGTCTATGGGGTTTTTTAGGCAGGAATACTGGAGTGGGTTGCCATTTCCCCCTCCTGAGGACCCTCCTGACCTTGGCTTGAACCCGCGCCGCGTCTCCTGTCTCCTGCACTGCAGGCAGATTCTTTACCCACTGAGCCATCAGGGAAGCCCCCCATATCCTCTCAGAACTCACCAACTAGTTGGACAAAACTGTTGCCAGCAAAGTAATAGTCAAGTGGGAGAATTTAACTGCCAAAACCAAAATCATCTGGCATACAAACAGCATGACTTAACACTGACTATAGCTTTTCAAAAGCAACATTCTAACACCTGTCCAAAATGGAGCCAGAATCAACCTGATTTCCAACTTACTTAAATTTTATTATTACAAATACAGATTACAGTGATGTTCTTATTCAATTAAAAGAAAGAGCTAGTGTTTTCAACCTTTTAACTCACTTCCTCTGAATGACTGTGTTACCACATCTGGTTCCTCTGCCTCAATTTTTAGTTCCCCTTTTATCCTAGACACATGACCCCACAACCGACTCCCCACCAGCTATCTCTGCATTAATGGTCAATATAAAGACCAGATTTAAGTAGCTCTCATGCTGAATAGTTCCTTCACTAGAAGACATCAACATACATTCCACACTAACCTGCCTGAGGCACAGGCAACACCGCTCGCAAGGACTGATTGTTCTTCTATCTCTAATATTTTGTGCTCTATCTAAATTTAAAAACACTACTTAAGGGACTTCTCTGGTTGTCCAGTGGTTAAGAATCTGTGCTTCCAATACAGGGGGCACAGCTTCCATCCCTGGTTGCGAAACTAGATCCTATATACTGCAATGAAAGCTCCCTCCCACACACGGCAACTAAGACTTGGCACAGCTAAATAAATAAATATATATATTTTTAAATACAACTTAAACAGTCACATAAGACCAAGGGAGTGAGTGAAAGATGATGAGAATGATAATTATAATGAAGATAAAAAGATAAAACATTTACTATGTGTAGATACTATTCTGAACAGTTAACCTTATTTAATCATTATAACACGCCAGTTAAAAAATTAAAAATGGAAGCATTTAGAATGACCAAGAATTTTGATCCATATCACATAGCCAGTCATATTCCCAGAGCAATCCACTGAAAATCATTTAACCCTTCACATAGCTGAATCATAGAATAGGTGAACAATTTACTTCAGGTTAAAAAAAAAAAAAGAATCTGCCTACAATGCAGGAGACCCCAGTTCAAGCCCTGGGTTGAGAAGATCCCCTGGACAAGATTCCCGGGCAACCCACTCCAGTATTCTTTCCTGGAGAATCCCATGGACTGAGGAACCTGGTGAGCTACAGCCCATAGGGTCACAAAGAGTCGGACACCACTGAGCAATTAACACTTCTACCTCAGGTGAAAAGGAAAGAAAGAAAGACAAGGAGTAGCAGATGTCAGAAGAGAAGGGAAAAAAGGTATGGAAACCAGCCTTGCTCTCTAAAGTTCTGCAGTGATTCTAGGCCCTTCCACAAATGTCACAGTATGAAGAAGCATGGCTAAGGACCACAATAAAGTTTGGTCAGCAACAATTTTGACCCTTCTCTTTCTAATATTAATAAGCAAATTGCTTGCACCCAGAAAGAAAAAAACCAATAAATCCTTAGCATAGTACCAAGAGTATAGGTGTATCCACACACACATATCACATGTACAGATACAGTTAATTCTTTTTCTAGCTTCACAGAAATGAGAAATAGTAAGTATATACACTTCCCAGTATAGAGGACAGTAAGACAGTAGCTCAGAAAGGACTAAAAGATTTTGATGAGCAGCCTTCTTCTCTAAAAATTTTTCTACCCACCATCAAAGATAAAATCGTTAGGCTTCTCCTCTGGACTCATTAACATTAAGTTAAAAACTTTTATGGCCATTTGTACAATTTTTTAAAATATCACTATCAAAGTCATTACAGATACACTGGGGACCAGGAAAAAACATTAAGATTCTATGTAAACACGTAGCATGTAAATCAATGTGGGCACCAGCACTCAAAAGAGAGCACAAACACTCTCACAAGCAACATTTATCAGGTACTTATTGTACATGAGATCTTATGTTAGAGATCAACCAACTAAAAAACGAGCACTTACACTCTCAAGTAACAAATACATGTATGAACTTACATGTTTGTAAGTAAACACTGTAAGATTTCATTATTTCATTATTCACTCTATCATTTAGAACTAACACAAAAAACTTTTCTTTAAGGGATGTTTTTAGACATGAATAAATTTTACTGTTTAAATTTACTTACTGCTAAAATGTCTGCTTCTACAGGCAGGAGGTTTAAGAATGCAAAGAGCTGGACAGTCAAGATGGTATAGACTTGTGTGGCCGACAGCATGAGCATCCCTATAGAGAGCAGCATCTCGCTGTAGAATCACCTGGAAGACAAGCAGAGGAGTAACAGTAAGTTCTGGGGCTTTGTCTCTGAAAATAAGTTATATGCTAGATTCATTCCTGATGTCCAAAAATATCTTTTAAATTATAAACATGGATTAACATTAAAATGAAACTAGTATTTCAAAAGCATAACTGTTTACACAGATTTGGACATTTAAGTAAAACTCAGTGTTAGTCAATACCTACTTAACTCATGGTGACTAAGTTCTGTTTTAGCTACATAATAAAGATCCTCCCGCAGTTCTCGCTTTATAGTGTGTGTTAGCTGCTCAGTGTGTCTGACTCTGTGTGACCCTAGCCCGCCAGGCTCCTCTGTCCATGGGATTTCCCAGGCAAGAATACTGGAGTAGGTACAGTACAGCTTGTCTACTAACTCAATTTGTGGGAGAAACTAGATTTCAATCAAAATAATGATTTAAAAATGCACAAGCACCTTGACTTAACATTTTTTACAATCTTAAAGAATTATGGTAATTTAAAAATATAATTTGTAAATGTATGTTTTATTTATCTTTGAATATTATACCCACATTAGAGAATTTTTTTTAAATAGCCATTTATTATAAAGTAATACTTTTTGTCCTTTCCCTCCTAACAATACATAACACACCTTTTTGCCTCTCTAGTGCCTCTCTACACCTAGTGCCTTCTCCCAATGGCACTAGTGTAGCTACCTCTCCCAACCTCATTCAATTTTCTACGTGAATCTTTATCTTACAGCAAAAAGATGCCATGAAAGAACTAAATGGTAAAGTATCAAAATTCTCATTGGGAAGCCTCAACCAACTGTATAGTATACTTTTTAAATGGTGAGAATGAAGTATGCAAAGACAAGACCCATATAATTATTTCTTTATCACAAATTCATATAATAACAATTTTGATGACGACTGCTGCTTGTAAGGCTTTAGACTTAGAGACTACCAGATAGACTCAAACTCTGACTCTTTCAAACACACTGGAAGAGAAATATTCTTGAATAATTTTTGAACTACTGTCTTACAAAAGCCATTAAGAGCAGAAATGAAATAAAGGTAAAAATACATTAAATGTATAGATTTGTTCAACAAAGACAAAAAATAAATTAGTGGTTGCCTGGGGATGGGGCTAAGAGGGAGACAGGCGGACAGATAGGAATGGAAATGACTGCTCATGGAAATGGAGTTTCTTTTCAGGACAATGAAAATGTTCTAAAATTAAGACTGTGCTGATGATTGCACAACTCTATAAATTTACTAAAAATAACTGCACTTTTCACTTTAAATGGGTAAATTTTATGGTGTATTATATAATTCAATAACGCTGTTTTCAAGATTTATAGATTTACTGATATGAATGTCTTAGGAAAAATACATTTTTATAATATATCTCTGTTGAGAAAAGAGTTAAACACAGCAGGCCTGAGACTGCTGTCCTTAGAAAGATCTGCTTGCAAGGTTGGCCAATTGTTGGCATCTGAGAACTTAAGATTTCAGGAGGATTGCTATCAGTCCTTGATAAGAACAGCTCATTGTGTCTAAATGCTGCAAACAATGTGGTTTATGGTGGACACCTGCTTCCTTTCTGGGAGTCTGAGAATTTGGTACATGCTGGGTGGAGGGCGCCTACCTAAACAGCCCTCACTCAGTACAAACCCTGAGCCCTGAATCTCTAATGAGCTTCCTTGGTAGACATTTCACATGTGCCATCATAACTCACTGCTGAGAAATTAAGCATATCCCCTGTGACTCCAGAGACTCTTATAAGCTCACACCTGGTTTCCTCTGGACTTTTACTCCATGCACCTCTTCCCTTTGCTGATTCTGCTCTGTACCCTTTCACTGTAATAAATCAGAATCATGAGTAGTCATATGCTGAGTCCTGTAAGTCCACTAAGATAGCGAAGCAGTGAACTTGAGGGTGGTCTTGGGGACCCCCATCAGAACCACAGTATACCATTTCTGGGCAGAAATCACACCATAAAAACATAAAAATCCTTATAAAATAAAGTGTGGATGCTACTAAATTTTACTAGAAAGAATTAGTATACAATATACTGACCACTGACCTGTTTGGCAAAGTTACTCTGAATAAGAAGTATGACTTCACTCGTAAAGTTTTGGAATTCCCAGCTACCTTTAGGGGAGGGAGAGGAAGAGAGAATTTAGAAGGAAAATAACTCTAATGATAGGAATAATAATAATCCCAACAACTATAACTGACCACTTACTAAGTGCCAGGCATTGCTCTAGGCATGTTATTGAATTTAATTCATCTAATCCTAACAACACACTATTAGGTGTCATTTCATAGTTGGGAAAACTCAGGCCCTATTAAGTAACTTGTCCAAGATCAAATAATGAGTAATAGCAGAGCCAGTATTCAATCCCAGGCACTCTGCCTCTGAAGTCTACATGCTAAAGCCCAACTGAAAATAGCATCAATACCCAAGGGCAGTGTCCAGAAGGTAGAGGAACGGACCTATGCTCAAACAGGCACTCAAGGACTTCAGTCCAATGCTCACGGCACAGTGGTCACTGTGGTATCAACTTCTTTTGCTGTGTGTGTGTCTGTGTGTGTTTTTAATAACATCAACTAGGTTTTGGCTATACATTTTTGCTTTTATTGCCTTTTTCAAAATAACACATTCAGGAGTTTCTAAAGTCTATTTACAAAACTAATTCTTATTCTAATTTCATTGTAGAAAATGGGAGAAAAATTGACATCATTCATAATCACCAAATAAAAGAATAATCAGTGTCTATATTTTGAGGTATAACCTCCCATTCTTTTAGCTATATGCAAATTCAAACATATATATTTAGCAAAACTGGAATACACTATACATGTTTTGTTACCTATTATTTTCATTTACTGCCTTATGAATATTTTCCTAATTCATTACTACATTCAAAAAAAATTTAAATCACAAACCCTGTACCATTAACATCGCCTCAAGAACCCTAATAGACAATAGTACATGAGGCCCTCTAGGGGTTCCACCCCTTTCAAATATTTTAAAATCATTTCATATATTGGGCCTGCATATCTGACTGATATATAAAATGAAAACTACTGGTCTAAAACATGGTGTATAATGACAAGATACTTTGTACAGATATTCTTTAATAGATTTAATGGAATCCCCATTACTGGAGGCTGAATTAGCTTCCTGCTTTAAACTTTTTATTTTATATTGGAGTATAGTTGGTTAACAATGGTGTGTTAGTTTCAGGTGTAAAGCAAAGTGATTCAGTTATACATACACATGTATCTATTCTTTTTCAAATTCTTTTCCCATTTAGAATGCTACAGATTACTGAGCAAAGTTCCCTGTGCTATACAGTCAGTCCTTGTTGGTTATCTATTTTAAATACAGCAGAGTATACATGTCAATCCCAAACTCCCTAACTATCCCTCCTCCCTACCCTTCCTCCAGTAACTGTAAGTATGTTCTCTAAATCTGAGTCTGTTTTGTAAAAAAGTTCATTTGTATTTTTTTTTTTTAAGATTCAACATATAAGCAATATTATCTCTTTTCTGTCTGACTTACTTCACTGAATATGACAATCTCCAGGTCCATCCATGTTGCTGCAAATGGCATTATTTCATTCTTTTTAGTAGCTAAGCAATATTCCATTGTATATACATATACCACATCTTATTTATCCATTCATTTGTCAATGTAGTTGCTGTTCAGCTGTGAAAGTTCTTTATATATTCTGCATATATTTCCCTTGTAAGATATATGATTGAAAAACATTTTCACCAATTCCATGGGTTTTCTTTTCACTCTCCATAGTGTCCTTTGATGCACAATTTCTTGAGGAACCAGGGACTTCCTTGGTAGTACAGTGGTTAAGACTCCACACTTTCAAAGCAAGAGGGTGTGGATTCAATCCCTGGTTAGGGAATAAGGTCCCACATGCCAGGCAGCACAGCCAAAAGAATAGTAACAGTAATAATTTAATTTTGAGGAACAACCCTTAATTCTCTTGGCCTTCTGAATTTGAGTACCTTGGCGGCTACATGTGATTATCCATATGGCTTAAGAGCACAGACGCCAGTTATTCATCAAATGCTATTCTGATAATTGCAAAACTTAAAACTTCCCCAAGCAGCAGAATAAATCCTAACCTCACATTTAAATTTGTGACAATATCATGCAACTCATCTAAAAAAAATTCACTATAAACTTTTTACATTCTAAATGTTACAAATGGAGATGCATTTAGCAAGTGTTTAAGACCAACACTGCTTTCAGGAATTTGCTTTTCAAATAACCTTTAACTCTGAAGATGACATAGCTGACATCAACTGGCTCAGTGCCAAAAAACACTCATAAAACAGCTAACCATCTCCGTAAGTATGACTCTGAATAAGCTCATATTGCATTGGTTCTCAAACTATTCTTGCGTATCACTAGGATTTCAAAAACTTGACCAAAATAACCCACTGCTAAAATAATGGTAATCTTTTCCTAACTTGAAAAATGATTTACTAGGTAGTAATTTCAATTTATTTTTCTCCAAAAATGTATCATATACTTCAAAACCACATCAAAAGAGTATGTACTACAGAAAGCACTAACAGAAAAAAAATCTGAAACAGCTAGTTAACTATTTTACTGTAAAATTTATAATAGCCAAATCACATTTTAGTAAAGACTTGTAAAAAAATTTTAAAAACCAATGTGCTCGTCATGTTGTTTACATAAAATTACATAAAATTTTACATAAAGTTACATAAAATTTCCTCCAGAACAGTGTGCTCAATTCATACAAGTGAATATATCAATAACTTTATAATATGACTTCTAAGAGTTCAACTGAGAACTACTGAACATATCTACAGTTAAGTTCCCATAAAGCATACTTTTTAATGCTTTTAAAGAAATGGTTGAAACACTATCATGAGCAAAAGTGTTACAATGGGGAAAAAAATGACAACATCAGGGCTTAACTTTTTAAGCAAAAATAAGATACTCAATAGTTCTTTGCAGAGGAGCTGAAGGTTGCCCAGCTAATTTCTTTAACATGAAGTCAGCTAAACTAAAAGCAAGCCTCACCTAAGACTTTTTACTTTTACTGTCAATCAATGCAAGCTTTTTTCAGATTCCATGACAAATTGATTTTTCAAACAAATGAAACAAATAAACCAAAACTTTAAGAGGTTAGCAAACAGGTTTCTCCCTCTGGGACTCATACAAACTATTCCCGTTGCTTAGTGTGTACCATGATCCCAAAACCAGACAAGGACAACACATATATGCCAAAAAAAGTTATAGGCCAATAGATAAGTAGATAAAACACAGATACAAAATCCTCTACAATATTCCAGCAAACTGAATGCAGCAACATTTAAAAACATATTCAAACCATATTGATTAAAACCATAATGAAGTGGAATTTATTTCAGGGAAGAAAGAATGGTTCAACATCTGCAAATTAATGCAATTATACAATATTAATAAATGAAAGATAAAAGTCTTTGATCATTTCAACAGATACAGAAAAAGCATTTGACAAGATTCAAAACTTATTTACATAAAAACTCAATAAAATAGATGTAGAAGGAATGTATTTCAACATAACAGAGGTTATAAAAAACAAATCCACAATTACTATCACACTCAACAGCAAAAAACTGAAAGTTATACCTCTAAGATGAGGAGTCAGACAAAACGCCCACTTTTGCCACTCTTATTCAACATAGTACTGGAAGTCCTAGCCAGAACAATTAGGCAAGAAAAAGAAATAAAAGGCATCCAAACTGGAAAGGAAGAAGTAAAACCATCACTATTTGCAGATGACATGAACAAGAAAAGATGATCAATATCACTAATTATCAGGGAAATGCAAATCAAAACCACAATGAGATAACACCTCACACCCATCAGAATGACTATTATCAAAAAGGCAAGCAATAATAAGTGTTAGTGAAGACGTAGAAAAAAGTGAACCCTCAAACACTGTTACTGGGAATGTAAATTGATGCAGTCATTTTATGGAAATAATATGGAAAATAACATGGAGAGGCCTCAAAAAATTAAGAGAACTACCATATGATCCAGCTACACTTTTGGATATTTATCCAAAGAATATGAAAACACTCATTCAAAAAGATATATGCACCCCTATGTTCACTGCAGCATTATTTATAATAACCAAGATATGAAACAACCTAAATGCCTGTCAACACGTGGATAAAAAAGATTTGGTAAGCATACAGAATACTGCTTAGCCATTAAAAAAAAAAATCAAGTCTTACCACTTATAACAAGACACATGGACCTTGAGGATATTATGCTAAGTGAAATAAGTCAGATGGAGAAGGAGAAGTACTATATGATTTCATGCGATGTGGATTATAACTAACTAACTAAAGGAACAAACCAAATGAAGATAATCAGTAGTTACCAGAGTGGAAAGGGGCTGAGGAAAGACAAAATGGGAAAATGGGTCAAATGCAAGGTGACAGATGAAAATCAAACTTTCAGTGGTGAGCATGCTGTAGTATGTACAGAGATCAAAATATAATGTAAGCATAATCCAATGTTACCTCAATTTAAAAATACATCGACATAATATAATCAAGGATATTTCTACTACTAAGTGGCGAAAAGTCAGGTCCTGTTCTTCCTCCAATCAATTATCTCCATTGTCCTTATACAGACATAGGCAATGAGTTATCCTTTTTGATAATAAACTTTATTGAGCATTATGCATTAAAGTAGAATTAAATTTTTGCATGGGCATATAACGTAGTTCCGTACAATAAGGAAAACAAATCAAAGCTGTATGACTAATACAGATGAATTTCGTAAGAATAACCCTGAGCAAAGGAAACAAGTCATAAAAAGGCGAACACTATGATTCTACTCACATGAAGTTCTTTAAAAGACAAAACAGAAGATATTCTGTACAGATTCACATTTAAGAGGTAAAAAGGTAAAGAAAAATGAGGACATTATCATCATAAAAATCAAGATTGTGATGTCTTGAGGTCAAGAAAGGTAAGGAAGGGGTGTGACCAAGAAATAGATGCTTCTGGGATGCCAGCAATAGTCCACATCGCAACCTGGGCTGCCATGAGATGGAATTTGCACTATAATTGTTCTTGAAGCCATATACAAATGTTTTGTGCATTTTCTTCTATCTATGATATTGAATTTTTTTTTTTTTTTTTTTTTTTTGGCCACGCAGTGCTGTAAGTGGGATCCTAGTTCCTCAATCAGGGATAAAACCATGCCCCCCACATTGGAAGCTCGCAGTCTTAACCACTGGACCACCAGGGAAATCTCCCTCTATTTTTAAAATGAAAAAAAGCAAAAATAAAGCAGCTTGTCTTTAAAACAAGATTTTGTTTTGCTTTGTTTTTCTGACGACATGGAAATATTATGAAAGCTAGCAAGCAGAAGCCTATTAAGATCACACATACCGAATCAACAAACAATAAGCAACTACTAAAAACCAGACATGTTCAACCCAGAGTTGTTATCTTTTCATTCAGTGCACGTGAGATGGGATCTAGTAACGTGTCTATAGCACATATCATCCAGGGGCTTGTGGTAAAAATAAATATTCCCAGGTCCCTCCCCAGAGATTCAGACAGAAGACTTATAATTTTATTTCTTAAAAACATCCCCTAGTGAATCCACATGATCAAGCCAAATTTGAAAAACACTGTTCTCAACTATAGACTGGCAAGTACTATAGCAAGTCGTTATTTATAAACTTCTTGTAAGTCAAAGGTATAGAGCAAGAAAAAGGAGAAAGGAAGGAAGGAAGAGAAAGAAGGGAGGGAGGGAAGTAGGAATGTAGACAAAAAATAAACATATTTCTCTTCAATACCACCATTGTCACCAGTGCCAACGCCAACCCCAGCAACAAGCCATGCAGCAAACAAGACAGACAATTGACAATGAATTGCTTTCATAACATTAGACTCTTAAGCATCATTTGGGGAAACAGTGTAGAAAATTATGGTTTTCTAGGTTATCAAATCAGGCCCAGCAGAGACTTCCCTGGTGGTCCAGTGGTTAAGACTGTGAGCTTCCAATGCTCAGACTCCATGTACCCTGGTCAGGGAACTACGAGTTCACAAGCTACAACTAAAGATCCCACATGCTGCAACTAAAATTGAAGATCTCAAATGCAGCAACCAAGACCTGGCACAGCCAAATAAATATTTTAAAATATATGCATCAATACTTCATGCCTAGTGTATCTATACTTCAAAATATCAATCTTCTGAATCAAAATTTTTTATGATGCTTCACACAAATATCAGTATCACCACTATACACAGATCAGTAGAGAATTTACTAATTTTGACATAAGCGCTCTGCTAAGTATTTGATGTGAATGTTTTTCCATCTAATCCTCAGAACAACCTTGTCAAGTAAAACAAAAACACTGCAGGGAAAAGTAACTTGTGTTATCATTCCAGTTTCCTATTTTAGGGGACTCAATTTCTACGTGTAAATACTACAATAAATGAACGAATTCTCATATCCATTATTCCCACTCCACCCTTTTCCTTTAATTTATGCATAATTTCTGAACAAAAAGCTGAGCATGCTCAATGCCCCATACACTGTTTGGGGCATGAAATTTATCCTACTAAATCAATGGTGTAAGAGTATGGGGTGCCAGATCAAGACATCCCATTCCCACTGATGATAACAACTGCTTCTTAAAATATCACTCCAAGACTCAGTTCTTGGCTTCTTTTCTGTATTACTGTTAAAAATATTTCATGTTTACATTCATAAGATGCATAAATACTATGAAATGAAACAACCTGTTAACATGTATGTGTAAACTCTGGGTGGTGGGACTCTCATGATTTTATTTTACATTTACCTGCACATTTCAAAATAAACTTTCTAAAGTTTATTTCATTTTATTTAACATATACCAAACAAAAACATTAACTTCAGTATGGCGATGGTTTCACTGTTATACAAATATGTCAAAGCTAATAAAAGCATAAGCTTTAAATATGTATTATTTGCCAGCTGTAAGTCAATAAAGCCATTTGTAATTTTTTAAAGAAAAATAATTATTAAATTCTGATGGGAAAAATAAAGCTGAGGGAGAGTACCCCAAAAGACTAAACCTGGGAGAAGTGTCCCCTCCTCAAACCTGGAGCTTCTCACTGGTGAAGCGCTGGTTGCAACACACGCGATAACAGAGAATTTCATCAGACTGTGCGAACCAGAGCTGGTCCAACACTGCCAGACAAGCAGGAAACCCTTCTCTGGAATGCAGGGGTTATGAGGTTGCTGTGCAAGTGTGCAGAGGTAGTCAGGACACTGCTACAGGCACAAGAATGCATAGTACGCGTGTGAAGAGAACTGTAGGAGACAATTCCCTGGGTAAAAGCAAGCCAAGGCTGGTGCACAGGCATGCAGATGTCAAGGCACTGCCTGCACAAGGCCTGACATACATGGTGTCCACTTTAGAAGGGCCATGGCAAGGCAGGTCTGGACCGGGACTGCAGGACCAGTGAGGACCTGTTTACTCTGGGCATGTGGCTGAGGCAGAGCACCACCAGATGTCCCCAGGGAATGGGGGAGGGGAACAGGACACACACACAGCTAGGAAAGGGAACACTAGGAAACTAAGAAGGAAGAAAATCCCTTCCCCTCCAGCACCCTGACCCTTTTAGCACCTAGTAAAGCTTAACATCATGCTCTTTGTAAAGGAGAAATGGTTAGAGTCCAGTCCATTACTGCAGAGAAGGTACTGAAGGGTGAATCTGGAGCAGAAAGAAAATGAATTTATAATTTACACAGTTACCTTTCTGCTCTTACCAGTATTTAAGTGAGACAGTGCTTCTCTCACTTAATAACAGGGAAAAAGGAAAGTGAGTACATGGCCATGAGTGTTCATCGTGGCCATTGGTGCAGAATCTGAAAGGGCACCCACAGTCTTTGACGTATCACTTATTTTTAAAATTCACACAAATTTCTTACTCTAGTCTAGGTTATTATCCATGTATGTTTTAAAACAAAATGTTTTAACTTACGCAACAACTGATTGTTATGCTTAACAGCTTCTAGGAGTTGCCCAAGTTCCTTGGCTCAGGTGACCCATGCCCCATCTTCAAAGCCAGCAATGGCATATTGATTCCTTCTCATTATCACTTCATTCCAAACTCCTCCTCTGCCACTTTCAGGAAATCTTGTGATTATACTGGGCCTATGTGAATAACCCCCAGCTTCCCTGGTGGCTCAGTGGGAAGAATTCACCTCCAAATGCAAGGGACACAGGTTTGATCCCTGGGTCTGGAAGATCCCCTGCAGAAGGAAATGGCAACCCACTCCAGTGTTCTTGCCTGGAAAATCCCATGGACAGTGGAGCCTGGCAGGCTACAGCCCATGGGGTTGCAAAAGTCAGATAAGACTTAGCAACTAACCAACAACAATCTCATCATGTTTGAGCATGTCTCTGTTTCCTGGCACAAGATTTTCTTGTCCCATCTTGTATTTCCCTTGCTGTAGCCCCCAAATCAGTCATTTCTCAAAGGAAGAGATCCTTGTTTGTAGGAATCTTACACTGAAGTTTCTGGTGAGTACAGAATATGAGGTTAACAAATTACTCTCAAATGATTAAGGAAGGAAAGAAAAGGTCCCTGTACTGTTCTAGAAATGAGATCATTTCAAAATTAAAATATACACATACATATTTTATATCAACCAACACAATTTCTTCCAAAACTCAAAACAAATTATTTGAGGCTTGTCTAAATACCAGCAGTACAGATGAATGAAAATTTACCAGCTATAAAAATCACTGTGATTCCTCTCAGAACCTGACAAACTGAACTCAGCTTTTGAAGTTGGAACTGCAAAGACTATGAGGAGAGTTGTAAAGTACAGATCAAAGTTCTCGGCCAGGTAAATCCACCATTTACTGATTTAAGTTAAGGCCACTGTAATCAGCCTCTAATCCTTACACATTATTCATTATATTGTTATCTAACAAAATGTTTATGGTTTTTTCTAATATTAAAAATAATGCTCAGTAGAAGATATGAAGACAATACTGATTACCCAAAGTTTAACATTCACAGATGACATGAGTGTCCATCCCCATGTGTTCTGGTTCATTCTCACAGGTCCCTACACACCCTCGCTCTCCAACCACCCAGCCGACCCATAAGGGCCCAGTTCACCCAACATATTACAGCACAACAGCAACAGCACTGTCATTGATACACTCCTTAATCAGATACCACAATTTCTTAAAAGTCTATTCCCTTATTCTGTATCACCCACATCATTCACACTGGTTCTACTTCTCTGATCCAACCACTACTGGCAGTTTTTTTTCCAATCCGTATTTTATTATCATTTTTATACTTATTGTATTATGACTTGTATGCTTTTTTACTTAAAGTTGTATCATTTTCCCTTGTTATTAAAACTCTTCATAAACATTTTGTCAACAGCTGCTGAATGTTACATTATATGGCTAAATCATGACTTTCTCTAACTATCCCTCAACTGTTTAATATTAAGTTGAATCTACCTATTGCAATTATAAATAATTCTATGATAAATATAAATCTCTTTCCATATTTCAGATTGTTTCCTTAGTATAGATTCCTAAATGTGGAATCACTATGCCAAGGAAACGATCTAAAACTTTATACATGTAGCCAATTGCTTTCCAGAGAGAATATTCCTATTAATATTTATAATTCCAAATAAATGTACATTTCAAACACTGATTATCCTTTTCTCATCTTTGTTGGTGTTAGATAATAAGTTACATATGCTATAAATTATTTTTTTAAATGTCTGGCTATGTATTTAATATGCATTATTTCTTTTAATAATTCCAACAGTATGAACAGATGGTGGAAGGTCTTACTATCTTTCCATAAATATAGGAAACTGAGAATTAGATAAATAACTTTTAAGTGCTTATAGCAGTGCTGAGAATATAGCAAGCACATTAAAAGTATGCACTTTCTTAAGTAACTTGCCCAACAATGCTTACCTCTTAAATAATGGAGCTACCATTCAAATACAGGTGAGTATCATGAAATGCCAGCCCTTTCAGACCATCTGATTACTATACAAATTTGCACTTATTTAATTATGTGTAAGATTGAAATTGTTCATATTAAATTTGAACAGATGAAATTGTTCATAATGAAATTTTAAGGCTAAATATTTGAAACTCTCTTTCAAGGAAAACTAAGAAAGGTAAACTAATGTATATAAATAATAATTTACATATTCAAATCAGCTACCATTCCAAGGGCTTTCCTGGTGGCTCAGTGGTAAAGAATTCACCTGCAATGTAGGAGATGCAGGTTCAATCCCTGGGTCAGGAAGATCTGCTGGAGAAGAAAGTGGCAACCCACTCCTGTTTTCTTGCCTGTATACTGAATACTCCCATATTCCCATGGATAGAGGGGCTAGTGGGCTACAGTCCATGGGGTCGCAAAAAGAATCAGACACAACTCAGTGGCTAAACAACAACTATTTCCAACCTTATTTTCATGGATTTCTGAACTAGATTTAATGATAAACATGGTTTATCCCTAAGGCTTTCTCCGTAACACCAGAATTAAGTTGCAGAAAAAATTAACTTTAAAAATAAATATCCCCACCTTTCTTTAAGCTTAAAGAAAATAAAATATTCTTATCTATATTATAATGACCAAGTGTATGCAATCTGATACCAGGAATGCAATAGCATAAGTAGATAATCATTCAACACTATGCTAAAAGGACATCCCATACTACTAATATTCACAATAATCATACATCGAGATTAAAATTCTTTAGTGTTCCACTTCCCACTCTCTTATTTACTTATGTGATCCAGCTTATAAAGTTAAAAAAGAAGGTAAATGACCATTAAAAGAAGTTAATGCTACACACAAAAATCAGTCATGCTTCTACATATCAGCAATGAATAATCCAAAAGAAAACAGTTGCATTTATAAAGGTATCTGAAAGAATAAAATACCCAGGAATAAATTTAATAAGGAAGTGAAAGACTTGTACATAGAAAACCACAAAACACTGCTGAATGAAATCAAAGACCTAAATAAATGGAAAGATAACCCATGTATTATAAGATTAAATATTGTTGAGGTATTCTCTGGTGGCCCAGTGGCTAGGATTCCAGGCTTTCACCGCTGTGGTCCACGTTCAATCCCTGGTGAGGGAACTGAGACCCTGCAAGCCACACGGTGTGACCAAAAAAAAAAAAAAAAAAAAGACTATATATTGCTAAGATGGCAATACTACCCAAACCAATCTACAGATTTAATACATTCCCTATCAAAATTCCAACAGCCTTTTTAATGCAGACATGGTTAAGTTAATCTTCAAATTCATATGAAACCACAACAGGCCCTGAATAGTTCAAAGTAAATTTGAAAAAGAAGTACAAAGCTAGAGGACTCACACTTTCCAATTTTAAAATCTTACTATAAAGCCATAATCAAAACAATGTGGTATGGGCCTAAGGATAGACATACAGACCAAAGGAACAGAACTGAGAGTCCAAAAATAAATCCATAGTTCTATGGCCAAAAAGATTGGCAATAAAGGTGCCAAGATCTTTCAACAAGGAAATAACACTTTCTTCAACAAGTGGTATTGGAACAATTGGATAGTCACATGCAAAACAATGAAGCTATAACCCTAAATTCACAATATGCAAAATTTAACTCAAAATAATTAAATGACCTAAATGTAAGAGCAAAAATGATAAAACTCTTAGAAGAAAATAAAGGAGTAAATCCCCATGATCTTGGATTACACAATGGATTCTTAAATATGACATTGAAAGTATAAGAAACAAAAATAAATTGAGCTTGATCAAAATTTAAAACTTTCATGCATCAAAGGATATTAATAAGAAAATGAAAAGACAGCCCACAAAATGGAAGAAAATACTTGCAAATCATACATCTGATAAGGATCTAGTATTCAGAATACATAAAACATAAACTCAATAATAAAAAAGCAAACAATTCAACTAATACATAGGCAAAAAATTAGAATAGACATTTCTTCAAAGAAGACACACATATGGCCAAAGAAGCACATAAAAAGATGCTCAACGTCATCAGTCCTTAGGGAAATGTGAATCAAAACCACAGTGAGATACTGCCCCACATTCACACAGATAGCCGTCAGTTCAGTTCAGTCGCTCAGACATCTCCGACTCTTTGCGACCACATGGACTACAGCACGCCAGGCCTCCCTGTCCATAACCAACTCCCTGAGTTTACCCAAGCTCACGTCCATTAGTCAATGATGCCATCCAACCATCTTATCCTCTGTTGTCCCCTTCTCCTGCCCTCAATCTTTCCCAACATCAGGGTCTTTTCAAATGAGTCAGCTCTTCCCATCAGGTGGCCAAAGTATTCGAGTTTCAGCTTCAACATCAGTCCTTCCAATGAACACTCAGAACTGATCTCCTTTAGGATGGACTGGTTGGATCTCCTTGAAGTCCAAGGGACTCTCAAGAGTCTTCTTCAACATCATAGTTCAAAAGTATCAATTCTTCGGCACTCAGCTTTCTTTACAGTCCAACTCTCACATCCATACATGACTACTGGAAAAACCATAGCCTTGACTAGATGGACATTTGTTGGCAAAGTAATGTCTCTGCTTTTTAATATGCTCTCTAGGTTGGTCATAACTTTCCTTCCAAGGAGTAAGCGTCTTTTAATTTCATGGCTGCAGTCACCATCTGCAGTGATTTTGGAGCCCAAGAAAATAAAGTCTGACACTGTTTCCACTGTTTCCCCATCTATTTGCCATGAAGTGATGGGACCAGGTGCCATGATCTTCGTTTTCTGAATGTTGAGTTTGAAGCCAATCTTTTCACTCTTCTCTTTCATTTTCATCAAGAGGTTCTTTAGTTCCTCTTCACTTTCTGCTGTAAGGGTGGTGTCATCTGCATATCTGAGGTTATTGATATTTCTCCCAGCAATCTTGATTCCAGCTTGTGCTTCTTCCAGACCAGTGTTCCTCATGATGTACTCTGCATACAGTTAAATAAGCAGGGCCTATTTGGAACCAGTCTGTTGTTCCATGTCCAGTTCTAACTGTTGTTTCCTGACTTGCATACAGATTTCTCAAGAGGCAGGTCAGGTGGTCTGGTATTCCCATCTCTTTCAGAATTTTCCACAGTTTACTGCGATCCACACAGTCAAAGGCTTTGGCATAGTCAATAAAGCAGAAATAGATGTTTTTCTGGAACTCTCTTGCTTTTTCCATGATCCAGCAAACGTTGGCAATTTGATTTCTGGTTCCTCCGCCTTTTCTAAAACCAGTTTGAACATCAGGGAGTTCACAGTTCACATATTGCTGAAGCCTGGCTTGGAGAATTTTGAGCATTACTTTACTAGCATGTGAGATGAGTGTAATTGTGCAGCAGTTTGAGCATTCTTTGGCATTACCTTTCTTTGGGATTGGAATGAAAACTGACCTTTTCCAGTCCTGTGGCCACTGCTGAGTTTTCCAAATTTACTGGCATGTTGAGTGCAGCACTTTCACAGCATCATCTTTCAGGATTTGAAATAGCTCAACTGGAATTCCATCATTTCTACTAGCTTTTCTCACAGTGATGCCTCCTAAGGCCCACTTGACTTCACATTTCAGGATGTGTGGCTCCAGGTGAGTGGTCACACCACTGTGATTATCTGGATTGTGAAGATCTTTTTTGTACAGTTCTTCTGTGTGTTCTTGCCACCTCTTCTTAATAGCTTCTGCTTCTGTTAGGTCCATACCATTTCTGTCCTTTATTGAGCCCATCTTTGCATGAAATGTTCCCCTGGTGTCTCTAATTTTCTTGAAGAGATCTCTAGTCTTTCCTACTCTATTGTTTTCCTCTACTTCTTTGCATTGATCGCTGAGGAAGGCTTTCTTATCTCTCCTTGCTATTCTTTGGAACTCTGCATTCAAATGGGTAGCAATAGCACTAATTTTTTTTTTTTAAACTGGGAAAGAACAAGTGTTGGTGACAATGAAGAGAAACTGGAACCCTCATACGTTGCTGGTAGGAATGTAAAAGGGTTCAGTCACTGTGGAAAATAGTTTGGCAAGACCTTAAAAGGCTAAACATAGGATTACCATATGATCTAGCAACTCCATTCCTTACATATACCCAAAAGAAATGAAAACTAGTTCTCAGACAAACTGTTGTCAATGAATATTCATGGCAACAATATTCACAATAGCCGAAGATGCAAAGAACCCAAATGTCCTTCAACAGATGCTGTATATATTCAATACAATAATTAAGCTGTAAAAAGGAAAGATTCATACATATAGCAATGTAGCTCGCAACAACCTTGCAGAACCTTGAAAACATTATGCTAAGTGAAAGAAGCCAGACACTAAAGGTCACATATTGAATGGTTCTATTTATATAAGATTTCCAGAATAAATGAGATCTCCAGTAAATCCATACAGACAGCAAACTGGTGCTGCCAGGGGCTGGTGGCAGCAGAAAATGGGTACAAGGTTTTAATTTCTAGTGATAAAAATGTTAGATAGAGAGTGATGGTTGCACAACACTGTGTGATTTACTAAGTGCCACCCAATCAGTAACCTCAAAATTGTTAATTTTATGTTGCATGAACTTCACCTCAAAAAATGTTAAGCAATTAATACATATAATACTTGTTATATAAATGTATAACTTACAAGGACAATTCTTTTTTGAAGGTCAAATATGTAAATTACAAGGACAGTGATTAGACAAATTATTCTTCAACATTTAGTGAGGTGTTTTACACCTAAGCAAAGCAGAAATTCAACTCCTACTCTCTTATGACTTGATTTAGAAATATTTACCTATCATCAGGTGGGATTATTTTTCCCTGAAGAGTCACTCCCTCTAAAAGTTTAACTGGATATCCTGATCATTAGAAAATGAGCCCAAACTAGAGTCATATTCAATCTAACTTCGACAAAATTTTCTAGCCCCTTAGAAATAACCCTAAGTCAAATTCTTACCTGACCAGAAGCTCTCTCATTTCAATAAGCAGAATGCCTTTAATTTTCAGCTGTCTTCTCAATTTACATTAATATGGCTATGGACATAAATAAGTTTTAATGTCCAATTATTTCAAGGTTACTGATACCCTAAAACCACACAATTAACATTGTTCCTCAGAATAAAAGACAGAGTTCCTCAAATAGGATTTATACCACTGAAATAACTGGAAGCAAGATAAATATCTTCCCCATGGATAATTCTCTTAAAGGGAATATAAAGACAGATATAAAGATGCCTGATCACACTGCTCCCTGCCTAAAATTCCTTAATAAACAACTTTTAGAATAAAGTTGAAAACTAAAAAGTTCATGAACCGCTCCAGTTCTGCCCCTTGCCATTCCACCTCAATCTCCTCTAACCTCTAACCGTCTAAACTTTCTCTTCTCTGCGCCTCTCATTATGTGCCTTCTCCGGGCCACCTCGGTATAACAAAACATTTAATTTGTTAGGGACTAGACGGTTTCAGATTTGAGATACTTAGCACCTAGCACAGTAATCAAAGGCTGTTGTAGAACTAAATGAACAACTTGTAACATCCTTTACTGGGGTCTAAAATATTATGGCTTATTTTTCCTTCATAATAGCAAAAGGGGAAACTACATGTTAGGCTACATTTGCCTTGTTTTTTAAAATTATAATGTAGTCTTCTTAGTAAATAACATCAAATAGGTAGCATTAGTTTTGTAGACATCTTTCCTAAACATCTAGTTTGTTAACTAAAAGCATAAATTCAGTCTGATTATTATTCAATGGAAGTTCATGATCGGCTCTGTTTTATCCATATTAATAAAGTGAAATGATAAAGACATTTTGTAAGTCTTAAAAGCAGACTTTTTTAACTGGAAAATTCAAACTACTTCATTTTACAAATGAGGAAATGAACTGAGAGGTCAAGTTATCTATGCAAAGTCATCGAGCTACTTACTGGGCAAGTTGGGGAACACCCAGATACCCAAATTCCTTTAATGGTGATGCTTTCAGCTACAGTATAACTGTCTTTCCACTTCAACCTCATAGGCAATGCATAAGCCAGGCAATGCAATTCACAGCACACTTGTCTTTCTCTGTACCTTCAATCTAGTGAGCACATGGGGCCCTTAATACTTGTTACACTCAACTAATTCCTCTGTCTTTAAGATCTGCCCCTTGCCTTAACACAACTTCCTTCTCCCCATCATAAATATTTAATGAGTGCCTACATTTGCTGAGTATTAAATACATTAAAGTCATTTCATTAGGAAAAGGGGAAATGGGGAGACATGCATGAGTCAGAATGATGCAGTCCCTTCCTTTAAAGTGCTCTACAAAATTAGTTACAATCTGCTACAGTACTCTTACTTTATCTGTTCAGAATCATGATTTTATATTAAACATAGAACACAAGAAAAATCTAATTACTTTCAACTATTAAAATTAACCTTATTTTAAAGTAAATTCCATGAGGACAAGGATTTTTTATTTTTAATTTTTTTTTTTTTTTTGGTTCACTAACATACTCTGCATGCCTAAAACAATGCCTGATATAAAAATACCTCAATATTTGTCGAGTGAATGATTGTGATAAAAAAATTCATAAGTAGTGGAGTCCAAGTAATGTTTCCAGCAATGGAGTAACAGATTATGCAAACCTTCCTTGTCTCAATGCTTGCCTAATGTCCAATTTTTTGTTTGATTGGCCAGTTACTTGGGTCTTGCGTTACAGGAAACTGAAAATAGTTCAGAGATCGGTAAATTACTATACCACTTAATTTAATATCATGCCACTACCTAACTGCACCAAACTCTAGAAAATCTGCCAAGAAAGGAAACCACAGGCCGTTCTACTTAGATCTGAGCCCTTTTTGAAATATGCTGCTGCTGCTGCTAAGTCGCTTCAGTCGTGTCCCACTCTGTGCAACCCCATAGAAGGCAGCCAACCAGGCTCCTCCGTCCCTGGGATTCTCCAGGCAAGAATACTGGAGTGGGTTGCCATTTTCTTCTCCAATTCATGCATGCATGCTAAGTCACTTTAGTCCTGTCCGACTCTGTGCGACCCCATGGACAGCAGCCCACCAGGCTCCTCTGTCCACAGGATTCTCCAGGCAAGAATACTGGAGTGGGTTGCCACTTCCTTCTCCATTTTTGAAGTATAAAGGGCCTCCAGGCGTATTTCTTCCTGCAACAGGACAGAACTGGTGTTATCATCATCATCATCTTACAAAATGAGGAAACTGAAGCCAGAGAATGGGTTCAAGGATTCACAGAATTGCTAGACTTCCTACCACACCAAGTGGCCTTCTCCTCTCATCCTCCAAGCTTCTTCTCCCACAGTCTCGGCTTAAGTAGAATACAATCTCTCTAGATCCCCTCTTCATTGCTGATCCATAACAAGCACATAGATCCTCTGATTTTAAAGGTTTTGCTATTATTTAATTCAGGGTAACAAAGAGGGGATGACACAAAATAAGAAATCTGGAGATGTTACAATGCAACATACAACACGTGTATAAGTGTCTGGTACTATATAAAAATCACACCATCTTTCCAAATTATTAATGTGAGAATCCCTAGTCTTCAATGTACTGGCTCTCTTTTGAAATAATAAATGAGAGCCTTGCTAATTTTCCAAAAATTTCCCTCCCTACTACCTTACCCCTATCCTCCCAGGATGCAAAAAAAAAAAAAAAAATTACAGGGGAAAACAGTGGGTAGAACTCTATCTAAAGTGAGAAATCTGCATTTCTGAGGGTCTTCTGGAGTCACATCTCTCCTGTGAAACTGACCCACAGGGGGACTATGGCTTTAGACCACTTCCTCACAATGTGAGCAACTGGTCTCTTCTCTTTTTATGAAGTACACAGAGCTCCCAGGTTCCATTTTACATTTCCAAACATCTGAACTAATCCTCAGCTCCAAAGCCAAAGACTGTATCATGAATTCTTCTCCTAAATCTCCTTCCACCACCAACATCTGTTCTTCATCATAATACCCTCCCCAAAATAAGGTCCATACTTCTGTGGGTTCCCAGGGTCACTTAACAGTCTCAATCTAAACCCTGCACAACAATCCCACCATCATCACTTCTTGCTTCAACCACTGTTACTAAACTCTGTGGTATTCCTATCTCCAGGCTTCCACTCCTTCACTGGACTTTGTTCCAAATTAGTATCTATAAAGAGGGATTCTTCTCAACCAGAATCAAGCACAAAATCTTTAATCTGGTTCCTTTAAGGATTCCTGTAAACTCTATCCATCCATCTTTATACCAGCCTGTTCCTTAAACATACTACCTTGGCAAATGTTCTCTGCTTTCCTACTTCTATACCTTTGCTTCAGCAGTGTCCTTAGGTGAAATTCTTTCTTCTATCGTCCTCTTCCAGTTGCTAACAATCTTTCAAATGGCCACATCCTCAGTATGAAAGGAAAAGGCTGAGGCATATGATTTATCGAACAAATACTCTGTCTAGAGCTTCACAAATTATCCTTACCCCACAAAAACATAATGGCTTAATAACATATTTTTGAGGAAGGAGCTGAGGAAACCAAGGGTCAAAAGAGCTTAACTAAAGTCATCCAAATCAGCAAGAATCCAAAATAACTCCACAGCATTTTGTATTTTTTAATAAAACATTATACAAGACAGGCTTTACAATCAGAATGCCTAGATTCAAATTTCAGTTACTCCACTAACAACCTGTGTGAACTCAGAAAGTTTTGTGCTTTTGATGCCTTCATTTCCCTATCTATAAAAAGAAAATCACAAATATTAAGCGCTTAGAATTGTCTGCCTGTAGTAAACAATGTTAGCTATTATGACTGTGATTGTTATCTATGTACTATGATATGTAAACTGACAATACTGATTATATGTTCTCATTGTTTCTAAATTAGCTTTTATGTAATGCAAAAGGATTATTAAAACTAGCATTTTTGATAAATGCTCAATAAATATTTGCAGAATACATGAATTTTGAAACAATGATTATCTACCATGACCTAATTAAAAGAAATGTCTATTAATTCTGTTTCTTCTTTTGAAAAAACTAACAATGCTTAGTTTCTTCCCTTTTTAATGTCATGTGAAATTACCATATGCAATGCCATATGGCAGTAATATGTCAAATGGTACAAAACACTACTTTGATCCAAACTCATTTTGACTTCTGCTAAACATTCCCAGATTTCAAAATGTCCAAAACCACACTTTTTACTTAAACATCAACCATTTAGGTCATACCAACATGAAATAAGCACACCATGATATTTGACCATGCTATTTCATATATCTTTATGGCAAAAACTATAAAACATAAAATGCCTTCCTATCCAATTTTGTTCAAAGACACAAACCTATCATACCCTTAGTCCTGCCCTTACTTTGTTAAAATTAGTGCCTGGAAAACTTTTGATAAATCTGTTACTCTGGGATGCAGAAAAACATCAAAGGAAGGGTGCTGAATGCAGTAACAGGCCCCTGCAAAATGCCTACAAGAAATGAGCTTTAAACAAGGATAGATGAGAACTTACTCCCAATCCTTCAATATTAAACGCTGCAAATTAACATTTTTGTCCACATGATTTACTGTTATACACTGAGACATGAAGCTTGCTGGCTTCAAATAAAGGCAGGGGTAAAAATAAATATATTATTAAAACAGTAGTTGTCATTCCTTACAGAATTAACTGGGCTTCTAGCCAACATTTCCAAAAAATAACAACAACAAAAACAACTACTTTGAGGCTTAACTATGTAACAGACATATTTCATATCCATTAATTATTATAAGTCTTCCCTTATTCACAGATAATGTCACAGAATTAGTAAATGGCAGAGCTGAAGGCTGAACCCAGTCTGCCTCCCAAATTTGGGATCCAGTGTTTTGCCACAATCCACAATAATACGGTATACATTTACATCTTCCTCTTCACATTCAGACATTTTTTAAAATCTGAAACAAAAGCTTCACGAAATAATACTTACTCTTACTCCAGAGGATGTCCTATGCTATTTGTTTTTTTCTAACATTAATGTCAATGCACTAAATTAATTTCAAAATCCCCATGAGCCCTGCACTACACTTCTTTGATACTGCTGTTTAGTCTCTCCTGACTCGTTGGGACCCCATGGACTGTAGCCCGCCAGGCTCCTCTGTCCATGGGATTTCCCAGGCAAGAATACTGGAGTGGGTTGCCATTTCCTCCTCCAGGGGATCTTCCCCATCCAGGATCGAACCCATGACTCCTTCACTGGCAAGCGGATTCTTTACCACTGAGTCACCAGAGACGCCCACCACATTTCTTATATACTATTTAAAGTTCTTTTAAACTGCTACCACAGAGTAGGGGAACTAAGATCCCACATGCTATTCAATCAAAAACACAAAAACAAACAAAAATACCTGCTACTCCAGCGCAGTTTTGTTACTCCAAAATGAAGCTAATCTCATAGACCCATTAAAATGTATCCCTAAAAAGACTAAATCCTTGAAAGCCCTTCCTTAAACCCTGAATTGATGTATCTCTAACTAGAACTCTCCGACAGCACACCCATCTTATTTATTTACATTGTATCAAATACTGCAGATGTTCTCCTTGGAGAACAACAGATCATTGTGGAAAGGAATGCATGAGTTTTCCCTGTTCCTGCAGCATCACTGAGGAACACTTGTCAGGCTACTTTGGAGTAACAACAAAGAACCTAAGCAGCTGCCCACGGTGCTGAAACTGAAGATGAAACGATGGTTTTGGAAATCTACTATTGCCAAATTAGGACGAAATAGAGGAATTTACCCAAAAGCTGACAGAGAACATTCAGTGATTGCCACCAAATACGCATGAGTGCTTCTGGGATCGCTTGGCTTCGGTGTTTGCCCACTCCCTCTCTGAGAGAAAGTCCTTTCATCAGTGCGGGTCAACTCAATAAGCGTCCCGGCAGAGCTGCCAACTTTAGGGGGCAGGGACGTGGTTATCTGTCCCTAGCAGAATCACATCCCACCTTCTATCGAGCTTCCGGGTGGGGGTGGGGGTGGGGTGGGGGTGGCAGGAAGGTTAGAAAGAAAAGAGGCGACTGCCCTCTTTTTTCCCAAAGACTAAAGCCTTCCCACAACTAAATTCAAGCGACTTCGCCCAGGGACGCCCGGAAAGAGACGACTTCCGGACAGCTTCCCAGGCTCAAGACACCTCAAGAGCGGAATGCAAGAAGCGAAACAGATAACCCAACAACTTTAGATACACACAAACTCATAGCGCAGGAATGCAAGGGAGACTCAGCCTCTGAGCGCAGGGTTTTTTATTTTATCTTCTGCAAAACAAAACTAAACTAAACTAATTCCCTCCGCACCCAGCCTGAGGAGCAGCCAAGAGCACGGCGGCGGGGCCGCCTCGGAGCTTCAGGGCGGGCGAGGGGGTGTGTTCTCCCCGGCAGGCCCCACGGGGGAAAACCTGCAGTCCGGCCGTCGACACGCAGGAGAGGCTCTTACCTGGAAGCTGACCTTGCAACACAAACAGGCAGCCAGCCGCGTCGCTGCAGAAGTCTCTACCCCGACTTCATGACTGAATCTCCACACCGACCCCCACAGCCCAGAGTCGGAGCGCGGACGACAACACCGAAGGCGAGGCGGAAGTCCCGCCCCTTGCCCCTCATTGGCCCGCACCAGAAGGCAGAGGGAAGCCATTGGGCCATAGAACTGCTCGCTAAGGCTCCTTCCCACTCTCTCGCCGAGTCTGGCTGCTTGCTCGGGTCCAGCTCGGAGAGATGCCTAGTGCGTGGAGTCGCGTTCTTGGCCTCGTGACCGTTCCTCTCTGGAATGGAAGGGCAGGGCAGGGTGGGGCTGGCTTGTGGAGCGAGGCTGAAGGATCTACTTTTGGCGGGGAAAGGGATAGCATGGCCGAGGGGATTGGCTATGGAATCCTGTCGCGTCTCCCCAAGAGCGGAGGCCGTGGGTCAGGAGGGGATCGGACCGAGCGGCCAGAGCTGGCTGGCCTAGTCCGTTGGGGCTGTTTGGGCCGAAGCAGCCCGAGACCCAGCTGGCGGGCTCCCCCTGGGCGGGCCTGCTCTGGAGCCATCGCGACTCTCCTGTGCCGCACTCACCGGACCAGTGCAAGAGGCGAGGACGAGGCCTTATCCCTTCTGCACCGCGTCCAGGCCGAGATCTAGAAGAATGGAACCAAGGCCAGCGTCTTAGAGTCCCGGTCGCCCTGTTAGAGGAGCGAGCAGCCCTTGGGCTGAACACTAGTCCCCCGATGCCAGAGTGGAAACCGTGCTGACGTCTGTGCTTTGGGTCTGACACGCGCCATCCCCGAGACTCAACAAAAGTCAAACCGTGTGATTAAACCCTAGGTCAGCCTTTTAAAACCCTTCTTTCCTTTAATAAACAACAACAACAAAAATGTTGCCTTCTGATAAGACTTCCTTGCCCCAAGTACTCCGGTTTTAAACCAAGCTACTTTTAAACTTGAATTATCCGGATTGAAACATCCAACATCCACGCTGATGAGCCAGTTAACAGCTAGACACTGTAGAGGTAATGTGGGCTTACTGCAAGGGTTGCAAAGAGTTATGATCTAGAATGCCAGGGATTCTGGCACTGCTTCTGCTTTAAAATAAGGCGCCTCTAAGAGCCAGTGACAGTCTTCACTTCCTTCAACCTCACTTTTAGAAAAAGGAGAGTCGAGAAGGAGTTATTACCTGGAGCACCTGCAGAATACCCTTGGCTGCAGCTTGTTACCTGGATTGCTCTGGGGAGACCTGAGGAACAGGAGGACTCCCTGTTGTATATCCTTTTGTGCCTTTCAACTTTTGTACCTTTTGAGTATTACCCACTCAAAATTTAAATAAAGGTCATCAAAGGTACTTTCCTCTTCAGTGTATCCCTAACTATACATTCTATATATTCTTAGATTCTCATCAGTTGTAAAGACATTCAATACTTAATAAATAGTCCTGCCTTTAAGAAAGTTATAAGGAAACAGTCAGAATGGAGAACAGTGTTATGAAGGCTAGTGTAATAGGTGTAATTATAGTTAGAATATCCTGTAAGCATTTTTTCATCAAATTATCTCAATCTGGCTTTATATTAAATCCGAGATTCCTTGCATGACATCAAGAAAAGTAAAAAATAAAGCCCACATTTTACAGGTTAAAAAGAATAGCTTTGGTCATTCCTTAAATAAAGACACACTGGAAGATTTCCCTGATGGTGCAGTGGCTAAGACTGCACTCCCTTTGTTGGGGGCTGGGATCCCTTGTCAGGGAATTAGATCCCACATGCCACAGCTAAGGCCTAATGCAGCCAAATAAATATTTTTTAAAAATAAAGACACACTGGATACAGAACATTTTAATCTGACTTTATTGTGCTCTTCAAATCACAATAGATATAGTTCTTTCAGTTACAAACAAGGTAATGTGTTATTCTGCAATTAGGCAAATGAATTGTGCTTCATCCTACAGAAGCATTTATTCTCCCCATTGTGTTGAATGAAGGCAAACTAGAAGAAAGTAGATTGGAAAAATGTACTAATTTTTTAAAGTAGGTTAGACAGTAAGGTTGGTAAACATCTTAATTATGGTTTTCCAGATCTTGAAGGGTTAATGTGGCACCTGATATTAATAGCCACTAATTATCTCCTTACATAGACAAAAGAAAAATCAGACGCTGATGTTTTTTATTTTTTATATCCTCCTAAAAGTACAAACAACATATAAAACTGTAGAATTTCCTAACTCCAATATACTGTATGGAGAAGGAAATGGCAACCCACTCCAGTATTCTTGCCTAGAGAATCCCATGGACAGAGGAGCCTCTCAGGCTACAGTCCATGGGGTCACAAAGAGTCAGACACCACTTAGCGACTAAACAAAATATAGTGTAAGACAGCAACAACTAAAAAGACAAGATACCCAACAACCTAATTGTCTAAAAGGGTTTAGAAGTAGTTTTTCCTAAATAATGAAAATGATGCAGGCAGTTTTCTTTAATCACTAAGATCAACTAGAGACATTAAAATTACTCTAGTTGTTATTATATTTAGAATCAGAAAAAAAGTAATTTTTTATTCAGATAAAAAGATTTTGAAAAGAAGAAAGCAAAATTATTACCGTGATAGAAGAAAGGATTAGAATCCATTGCTATTGTTGTTGTTCATTAGCTAAGTCATGTGACCCTATGGACTGTAGCCCGCCAGGCTCCTCTGTCCAAGGGATTTCCCAGACAAGAATACTGAAAGGGCTTGCCATTTCCTCCGCCACGGGATCTTCCCCACCCAGGGATTGAACCCGAGTCTCCTGCCTTGGTAGGTGGATTCTTTACCACTGAGCAACCTGGGAAGTCCATAAAGCATCCATAGGAATCCATATATGTATGGACTATCCGCATTTGAAAAAGTACTAAACAGGACTTCTAAAAATTGTTTTAGCAAATTTTTAGCCAAAGATTAGAAAGTCTCCCATTTCTTTACCAAATTCTAAACTAATTAATAAGTTAATCTTATAAATGAAGAAAAGTTCAGAACACACACACAAACAGGTATTAAAGGTATTTCAATAAGTTTATTTTCAAGGATTTAAGAAAGGTCAGACCCCAAAAAAGTTCTATTTAAATATAAATGCCTTAAAAAACAATCTGGTCATTGTTTCCCTTAAGATGAGTTGCAGATGACTGACATACAATTTCAACTTTTCCTTTCTTAGTTGGGTCATTGAGAAGCAGTCTTCCTCCATTTGCTAAAAAAATTATCACAAAAATAAGTACACAAAAATTCAGATGACATAATGTAATATAAAGATGTAAGAACTCAGGAATATGGATCAAGACAGTCATTTGGGGAAACAATTTGGTATTATCTGAGAAAAGACTGGAAAGTAATATTTCCTATGACACAATAATTCCTATCTAGGTGTCCCTAAAGAAGCAAAAATTAAATTCATAACTAGGTTCATTGTGGGGAAATTTAAAGAAAAAAAATAGACATTCTAAAATAAACAGAAAGAAAAATGAAATGCAAAGGAATGGCAACTGGCTTCCCAATAGGCACACAAGAAACCAGGAGTCAATGAAATAATATCCTCAAATACTAAAATAAATAGTTAACAATTATCAACCTAGAATTTATTGTGTCAAATTAAGCCATCGTTTAAAAATGAGGGCAGAGGCTTCCCTGGTGACTAGTGGTAAAGAATCCGCCTATCAATGCAGGAGACATGGGTTCGATCCCTGATCTGGGAAGATTCCATATGCCGCTGTTATGCCCAAGTCGCGAAATCTCCCAGTGACCACCAGGCAGCCAATATCCGATGCAAAAGCAAGAGAGTTTTTATTACCAAGCTCGAGCTGGGGCTCCCACCATTACCGACTCAGCGGGTAAGGAGAGGAGTCCCGAACTTTAGGTTACATTGCCTATACAGGGTATTCTCGCGCGAAAAATTCGAAAAACGGGAGTTTCCAGGCTGGGAGACGTCTAATTGGTTACCTTCTGTGGAAGGATTAGGTGTTGGGTTCGGATTGGTTTTCATTTCCCCAGGCTGGCCACGGGTTCTGATTGGTTCCCATTTCCCGGGCTTAATTCGAATTTCTCAGGCAGGTCATAAGTCCTGAATGTGAAGTCAGGAGATCCTGATCCTAAAGTCAGGAGATCCTGATCTGGGATCTGATTGGCTCCCAGGTGGTGCGGTGAGGTCAGGGGATTTCCAAAGACTCTTTCCTCAGAACTCTAGAATGGAGTCTTTTATTTTATTATTTTTTGTGTGTGTGGCAAAATGGAGCGGCTTAGGCTTTTCACCACGAGGTTGCTAAGCCTGTGCACCACAACTACTGAAGTCTGCACTCTAGAGCCTATGCTCTACAAAAGAAACCACTGAGATTAGCCCACGCATTGCAAATTGAGAGTAGCCTCTGCTCACTGCAACTAGAGAAAATCCCATGCAGCAATAAAGACCCAGCACAGCCAAAATTAAACAAATAAAATTATAATAAATAGCCCTTTTAAAAAAAACTGAACAAAGACAATACAGGTAAAGAAAAATCATAGGCCAATCTCACTTTGAATGAATATTGCTAAAATCCCAAATAAAACATTAGTATACTAAAACTAGCAAAGCTTTAAAAATAAATACTATGACCAAACAATGTTGAATTTAACCTAACAGTATAAAATTGATTGGTACGATTCACCACATTAATATATTTAAACTGAAAAGTTTATCTTAATATATGCAGAACAATCATTTGAGAATTAAAGGAGGGACCTATATTGTACAAAATTGTCAAAGAAACTTTCTGAAAAGCTGACATAAGTCAAAATTTAAAGAACAAAACTTCACAGGAACCAATTCTGATCAACTTAAGTTTTAAAAAAAAGGCACTTTACTTGAAGAATATGACAATACTTACAGGATTAAAGGGATGCCTGAAGTACAGTCTTATAAAGATCAATAACCAGTGGCTCTAATTGTCCCAGTGAATCAATATTGTCATCCTGGCAGTACTATTCCAGCCATTTTCATCATTCTGCTCACAATTCAAACTCCAATGAGAGTGTTTCCAACTGGCTTACCTGAGGCACTTGTTCATCCCTTGATGTCTTAATTAACTGTTTCATGAGATCACACACCACAGGAGAGAAGTAAGGAAATTAGGATGATGTCATCAGAAAAAGATAGAATAAATGCTAGTAAGGGCACCTAGAAAGCATATTCAAAGGCCCTGAGGCTGGAGCAAGTCTAGCATAATTGAGGGTAGGGGAATCATTGAGGCTGGAATTTAGTGAGGGAAGGGATGGGAGGTAAGAGAAGAGGTTTAATTGGACACTTCTATTCAAGGCGAGCTTCTCGACTAGCCAAATCAGCCTCATCTGGGAGCTTGTTAGAAATCTCAGTTCTCAGGCCCAGGCAGATGTTATGCCCAAAGTCCGAGTCCCCAAAACTGAGAGAATAAGACGTCCACAGCAATGCAAAAACATAAAGGGGTTTATTGCTAGCTCGAGTTAGGGCCCAGATCTCATCCAGCACAGTGGAATCCAACAAGAGCCCCGAGCTCTGAATCACATCTACTTTTATATAGATGGTTCTTTATTCCTGTAACAGCATAGCTGATTGGTTAAACCGTCCGCGTGTGCGGAACTTTTAACCTCGCATCCCTATCCGGATTGGCTCAGGTCTGGCGCAGGCGGGGAGCTACCGGGATTTTTTCTGATTGGTCGAGCTACATTGCCTGTGGGAGTTCCCAGTGCCTCAGTTTTCCTAGAGACTAAACCTCAGGCCTAGCCTGCCCCTTAGAGCCTGTCCTGGCTTCAGTTTGGTCCTAACAGCAGAGAATCAGATTTTTCTGGGAGTCAGGCCTAGGGATCTGTGTTTTAACTCCAAGTGATTCTTTAAAATGCTTACATTTGAAAATCACTGATGTGGAGGTCTGTAGAGAATAATAAAGGTCCCAGTTTTTCAGTTGTTGTCTTTTGTTTGTTTGTTTGCAGGGGAAGGGGGTGGGGAGGGGGAGAGTAGACCACACCATGCATCGTGCAGGATCTTAGCTCCCCAGCCAGGGACTGAACCCGGGTCTAAGGCCATGAAAGTGCCAAGTCCTAACCACTGGACTGACAGGGAATCCTCAAAAGGTTCCAGCTCTATCGTTAAGGCAATTAGTAATTTCAAGCCAAGAAATAACATGATCTAATTTGCATTTCAAGAGAACCACCGTGCAACTATGTAGGAAAGAGCCTGAAGAAAGACCTGAGAGAAAACAAGAAGGCCAGTCAGGGGGTTGCTGCAATAATCCAAGAAGAAAATAATGGGCAGGACTGAAGCTGTGGCAGTAGAGATGGAAAGAAGTCAGAGTGAAGATATATTCTGGAGTTTAAATAATGAGGATTTGATGATGGGTGTGGAAGCTGAGAGAAAAAGGAAAAACGATGACTGCCAGGTTTCTGATTTGAGCAGCTGCGTGACTGGTGGTACCATTTATGACACAGAGAAAACTGGGTGATAAAGAGAAAAAATTGGAGAGGAAGAAGCACACATTCGTTTTTGTATATATTAAGACCGAAATATCTAAATGGAGATGTTCAGGAGGCATCTGAATGTAAAGTGGGGGATAATAACAGCAGATATAAATTTAGGAATCTTCAGTGTAAAAGTAGCATTAAATACACAGAAGTGTATGAGATCATTTACAGGCAGCCTCCTTTACAGTACTTTAAAAAAACAACTAAACTAATATTTGGAGCTACCACCTAGTGTAAGTTAAGCAGGTAGCCATCTACATGTTATGTTCCAAGAATCCTTAGCTCATGTCCCCCAGTTTGTTCCATATGGAACCCTTTCAATGAAATCCTCAATTCATGCACTAATTATTTTCCTTAGACTCAAAAAAGAAGAGTAGATATTGGAGATTTCATTGTCAGCCACTGACACCTCATATTTCACAAATTCTCCCCTCCTCTGCCACTCTCTTGCAAATCGCAAGATCAAATACATTTTTCAGGCAGAGAAGGATACTCTACAGAAGAGAAGATACAACAGAAAAGATGAGAACACAGATCTGAGACAGCATTGTCCTCATCTGTGGAGCTTGGATGAAAATGTCAAAGTTTTGTCCACAATTTAGACACAGAACAGGAGACAAAACAACACCATGTGCCAGCAGAAGGGGAGAGACAAGCATGATATGCTTGATTTTACTAAATGGGGCAGCAGTTAAAGTTAGAATTTAATTTAAAATTCTGTCATGATATAAAACACTCCAACTAACACAATGGTACTTAAACAGTACTTTAATTAGCCTACTGTTTGTTCTGTTTCAGTTGACAATACGCTGTTATATAATTGCTATTTCCTCCAATAGTGCTTGTTTTCCCGATTGTAGATTTCTTTTCTGTTCACTGCTTGTTATTTCCTGTTTCATGCATGAATTTATTCCAGCCATCAATCACACAATTTCACTTCCTTGATAGAGGCTTAGCATCTGGTGACGAGCTCTATAATCTGGAAATTCTCCCAGCTTCCATCGTGATTGTGGCTAAATCTTATCAACTTGGCAATGTAATGAAATGCATCAGCCTTTAGTTTGTTCATTTCTAAAAATAAAGATGTGGGGGAACCGCTGAATTACACGTGCATGAGTTCAGATGATCAGAGAAGGCAATGGCACCCCACTCCAGTACTCTTGCCTGGAAAATCCCATGGGTGGGGGAGCCTGGTGGGCTGCAGTCCATGAGGTCGCTAAGAGTCGGACATGACTGAGCGACTTCACTTTCACTTTTCACTTTCATGCATTGGAGAAGGAAATGGCAACCCACTCCAGTGTTCTTGCCTGGAGAATCCCAGGGACGGGGAGCCTGGTGGGCTACCGACTATGGGGTCACACACAGTCGGACACGACTGAGGCGACTTGGCGGCAGCAGTTCGGATGATCAAATTAAAGTGCTAGGTATGTTAGATAGTGTCTTCCCTTATGGCTCAGTTGGTAAAGAATTTGCCTGCAGTTCAGGAGACCTGGGTTCAATCCCTGGGTTGGGAAGATCCCCTGGAGAAGGAAATGGCAACCCACTCAGTATTCTTGCCTGAAAAATCCCATGGACAGGGGAGCCCGGCAGGATACAGTCCACGGGGTTGCAAAAGTTGGACACAACTTAGCGACTAAACCACCACCACCGCCGCCATGTTAGATAGTAATAACAACCAGTAAATGGAAAAAAAGACAGATTGTATAAGAGAATTGCTAGAACTGATTGGTTTTTTTAGCCGTTCTTTTTTCTGGCCCTGATACACAGCATATGGGGCTTCCCAGGTGGCTCAATGGGTAAAGAATCTGCCTGCAGTACAGGACATGCAGGAGAAGTGGGTTCATTCCCTAGGACTGGAAGATCCCCTGGAGGAGAGCATGGCAACCTGCTCCAGTATTCTTGCCTGGAGAATCTCATGGACAGAAGAGCCTGGTGGGCTCCAATCCATGGGGTTGCAAAGAGCTGGACATGACTGAAGCAAATGAGCATGTAGGCACGCAGTGTATGGGATCTTAATTCCCTGATCAGGAATCAAACCTGTACCCACAGCAGTGGAAGCTTGCAGTCTTAATCAGTGGACCACCAGCGAAGTCCTTAGCTTTTTCCAATTTTTACTTACAGTCTTCTCTGGCTTACCTCTCTGCTACTTCATAATGACTTTACTTTTCGTTGATGTTGTTTTTTAATTTTTACAATGTTGTGTTGGCTTCTGCCATACAACAATGCAAATTAGCCACAACTACACACATATCCCCTCCCACTTGAACCTCCCACCCCTCTAGGTCATAATAGAGCACCAGACTAGGCTGTGTTATACAGCAACTTCTTACCAGCTATCCATTTTTCATATGATAGTGTACATACGTTGATGCTATTTTCTCCATTCATCCCACTCTCTCCATCCTGCACTGTGCCCACAAGTCCATTTTCTACATCTTCATCTCCATTCCTTCCCTGCAAATAGGTTCATCAATACCATTTTTCTAGTTTCCATATGTATACGTTAATATACGATGTTTGTTTTTCTCTTTCTGACTCCATTCTGTATAACAGGCCCTAGGTTCATCCACCTCATTAATATTGACTCAAATTTGTTTTTTTTAATGGCTGAGTAATATTCCATTGCATATATGTACCACATCTTATTTATCCATTCATCTGTTGATGGAAATCTAGATTGCTTCCACGTCCTGGTTATTGTAAATAGTTTGCTGCAATGAACATTAGGGTACATGCGTCTTTTAGAACTGTGGTTTTCTCAGGGTATATGCCCAGTAATGGGGTTGCTGGGTCATATGGTACATTTATTCCTAGTTTTTTAAGGAATCTCCATAGTGTTTTCCATAATGGCTGTGTAAGTTTACATTCTCACCAATAGTGTAGGAGGGTTCCCTCTTTCCCACATCCTCTCCAGCATTTATTGTTTGTAGATTTTTTGATGATGACCCTTCTGACTGGTGTGAAGTGATACCTCATTGTATTAATAGCTTTGATTTCCACTTCTCTAATAATTAGTGATGTTGAGCATCTTTTCATTTGTTTATTGGCCATCTGCTTGTCTTTTTTGGAGAAATGTATAACGACTTTACATTGATCTCTTCACATTTGGTGCCAAGTAAAACTTTTAATTAGGCACACTTTACTCTTAAACCTTTCCAATCTTTCCTTTCAACATTGTTATTTCCCATATCAAACTCTCTATCCCCAGGAGATCAGTGCTCTTAAAATATTCCTAGACTTTTCCATGTTCCCCCTGCTCCCTTCGCTAATAATAACAATAACAGTAGCGGCAACAACACTATTTTAAGCTCTTTTATATGCTATGTTATAAATCTCATGACAACCTTAGGTTCTACTATTGTATTTCTTTTCACAGATCAGGAAACTGTAAGGTTCCAATAAATGAAATAACTCATCCAAACACACACAGCTGGTGAGAAATTAAATAGACCTCTTGGCTTCTGAAACTGGAACTTGAATGCAAGTCCATCCAAAAGGTTCAGAGCCTGAACTTTGAACTGAAATGACAAAGAGTAGCCAGTATAACAGGAGAGAGAGGGCTCAAGTTGGAACCAAATGACTCGCTCCTGTATAATCTGGGGCAAACAATGCAACTTCTTATTAATAGATTCCACCACATTCTCTGTCTATGCCTAGCTGTCCTGCCTAATAGCACCCCTTATCTGAGCATATGCTTCTCTCTGACTACCTAAAATTTACCTTAGATCTTCAAAACTCCACTTTCAGCCAGCTATCATTTAGAAAACTTGTTAGAAAATGAATACAGTAGTACTAGCCTTGTTGGAGTTGCATGTTTTATAAAGCAGCTTTCAAAACCACAATATCTTAAATGAAAACAAAATTTTAGATACTAAAAAGAATGCATGAAAAACTTGATGGTCAAGGGAAATCCTGCTGCTGCTGCTGCTGCTGCTAAGTCCCTTCAGTCATGTCCGACTCTATGCAATCCCATAGACGGCAGCCCACCAGACTCCCCTCGTCCCTGGGATTCTCCAGGCAAGAACACTGGAGTGGGCTGCCATTTCCTTCTCCAAAGCATGAAAGTGAAAAGTGAAAGTGAAGTCGCTCAGTCGTGTCCGACTCTTAGCGACCCCATGGACTGCAGCCCACCAGGCTCCTCCATCCATGGGATTTTCCAGGCAAGAGTACTGGAGTGGGGTGCCATTGCCTTCTCCAGAAATCTTCCTAGTACCCCTCAATTAGGACATCTTGTAGACCAGTGATCCTTAAACTATTATCATAGGAACACCTGAGCATTTATCCAAATGCAGATTTTGGTTCCATCACAGGGAAGGGAGCCTGAGAGTCTGTCTATACGTCCAGCAAGTGCCCAGGTGATACTCATACTGCTGATCACCAGACCAAACTTCTAAATCATCCATTTCTTTTAGAGTTAAGTCCATTTTCTTTCATCTTCGATTATTTTCTTGTTTTTCTTTGCTAAGTAGCAAATTTGGGAAACAGTAAGATCTGATTTTTAGTTTCCTCTTTGTCTGACCCAAGAGGATATTCCTTACTTCCTTGCAAGTTCTGTGCTTATGAAGATGTATTATATTTAGCTAAATATATCTAAAGGTTTTAGCATTGCCCAGATGCACACGATTGTTTTTCCAGTTAAAATTAAAAAAATAATAAATTACTTTCTTAAAAAAACTAAAATAGTATCTTAAAAGAATCAGGAATAATATAAGGACAGGAAGAATATTGAAAATTAAGAATTTTACTTCCTTTTTGCAAACTTGTTTTTATTCTCAAAAAGCTGGCCTATTTGAAACATAAAGTGCAACCTGTCACTACAGACAAATGCTTTCTCTGAAAGCCTTTGTCAGTTATCAAGAGCTACTCAAAAGTGGTAGCACTACAGTAAATCACCACACCTATTCATAGTTGTAGCAAAGACTACTGGTTCTTAATCTTTTCAGGGCTTAAGAAATGTGAAACAAACTTTGTGGTCAAAACAAGCTTGCATCTTTTATATTTATTTTTTAATAAATGTGATTTTTAAAACTCGTGAATTTTAAACTGAAGGTAGCCATTTTACTTTTATTAAACTACAAATGAAAAATGCTTATTGGTATCAGTCATACAACAATGGATTTTGTTTATGTCTTTTACCATATTCAAGAAAACTAAGGAATGCAAGATTGAAATCTGTTTTGTAAGACTATTTCTAGTGAAATTTTAAATAATAGTTTTCTTTTGATTTTCTTTATATTTAATTGGAAGGCAGCTGAATCAAAATATGTTTTTCTTTATAATTACTTTTTAAAAAATTCTCCATATAGCTTCCAGTTCCTTGCCATTTAAAGTTTGGTCCGTCAGTCTGTTAGAACTGAAAATCTCAGGCCCACTTGAGAACCATTCAATGAGAACCCACATATGAAGAGGATTATCAGGTAATTCAAATGCATATTTATGCTTTATTAATGCATAAATGAAAAGTATTAATGCATAATGCATTATTAATGCATATTAATGCATAATGAAAATAATGGAATTCAGTAACAAATTTTAAAAGTTACAACCATAAAAGCATAATTGTATATTAAAAACAGATGCTATCAGTTTTCCTCAACACATCAGCATTGAGAATTTTCAACCCAAAGCATATACTACTAAGGTAAATTTTACTGTAGAGGACCATTGATTACTCAGCATTACTTTACAATACTATTTACCATGTGACATTAAATATATATACATACATACATATTACTATATATATTTTGGGGGGCTGTGCTGGATCCTCATTGCTGTGTGAGGGCCTTCTCTAGCTGTGGTGTTGCGGTGGGAGGGGGCACCCTCTGGCTGTGATGCTCAGGCTTCTCCTTGCAGTGACTTCTCTTGTAGCAGAGCTCGGGCTCTAGAATGCACAGGCTCAAGCACCTGTGGCACATAGGCTTAGATGTCCCACTGGATGTGGAATCGTCCCAGACCAGGGATTGAACCTGTGTCCCCTAAACTGGCTGGCAGATTCTTAACCATTAGACCACTAGGGAAGTCCTGTATTATATATTTGAAAGTTGCTAAAAGTAGATCTTAAATGTTCTCACTATTAAAAGAAATAGTGTGTGAGATGATGGATGTGTTAACTAACTTTATTGTGGTAATCATCTCAAAATCATCTCAAAATGGTATATACATATACCATTACACCTTTACATTCAATAAAGCTGGGGAAAGATCTTGTTAGGATTTTTTAAATTTATGTTTTAAATTTATATACTAGCTCAGGAAGTTACTTTTATATTAACTTTAGAACGCTTCCCTGGTGGCTCAGATGGTAAAGTATCTGCCTACAATGCAGGATACCCGGGTTCAATCCCTGGGTTGGGAAGATCCCTTGAATAAGAGAATGGCAACCCATTCCAGTATTTTTGCCTGGGAAGTCCCCTGGACGAAAAAGCCTGGCAGGCTACAGTCCATAGGTTGAACTACAGTCCATGGTAAAAAGGTTGGACACATTTGAGCAACTAGCAACTTCACTTGACTTTTCACTTTAGAAAAATTGATGACTTAATGGTTTTGAACCTTTCTTCTGAAGTCATGGTATGCCAGTCCACTTCTTCAAGTCTTTTATGTTTATTGGTTAACTTTTAAATTTTATACATTTCTTACATGTTTCCTGCTGCTTACTCCTAACATATTATCTTTTTTTCTTCTTATAAATGGCGTATTTTCTTCCATTATATTCTATAATTTGTTTCTAGAAAACTATTAATTTCTGTGTACTAATATAAATACAGCCACCTAGCTGAATTACTTTATTATTTGTAGTAGTCTTAAAAGTTCAGTACTTCCCGGGTGGTCCAGGGAAGGTGGCTAAGAATCCATCTTACAATGCAAGGGACGCTGGTTCAATCACTGGTCAGGGAACTCAGATCCTACATGCTACGGAGCAACTAAGCCCACACACCACAACTAGAGAGTCTGTGTCCCTCAACGAAAGAGCGATACTGTTTGCTGCAATTAAGATCCGACAGAGCCAAATAAATAAATATTTTTTTTAATTTTTGATTGCCATGATTTATTGGTTTATAATTATGTCTTGTATGATGGGGTAATTTTACTTGCTCTTTTCAATTTTATTTCTCTTGTCAGGACATTTTGGCTAAATGGCCAAGATGGTAGAGTAGGAAGACCCTGAATTCACTTCCTCTCAGGAGCACACCAAAATTAGAACAATTTACAGAGCAACTATAGATGAGAAAGACTGTAATCTAGCAGAAAAGATCGTCTACACCTAAAGATATAAAGAAGGAACCACAGGGAGATGGGTAGAGATGCACTATAGTCAAGACTCAACACCCCTGGGCAGGTGACCGACAAATTCGAGATTATGACAATTGTAGAGGTTCTCCCTGGGGAGCAAGGGTTTCCAGTCCCACATCAGGCTTCAACCCAGGGTTCCCACACTGAGAAGATGAGCCCCCAGAACACTTGGCTTTGAAGGCCAGAGGGCTTATTTTCAGGAGAGCCAGAGGATTGTAGGAAACAGAAACTCCATTCTTAAGGCAGGTACAACAAAATCTCAACACTTGAGGACCCAGAGCAGAAGCGGTAATCTGAAAGGAGCCTGGGTCAGACCCACTTGCTGATCTTGGAGAGTCTCCCAGAGTCAGGAGCAGCTGAAGCTCACCCTGGTGATAGCCACTTTGGGAGTTCCATTCTACCAGGAGGGCTCTGGTGCTGGCAAGTGCCATTTTGGAATCCTCCCTCTAGCTTACCCAAACTGGAACCCAGCCCCAGCCACTGGTACAGTAAACACCAGTACATACTAGGATGCCTCAGGCCAGGCAACTGGCTGAGTAAGAACACAGCTCCACCCACCAGCAGGCAGGCTGCCTAAAGGAACCCTTGAGTCCATAATCTCCCTAGGACACAGCCTGGTCCATCACAGGACTCATGACTCAAACCCACACACAAGTGTACTGACACTAAGCCCAGGTTCCCTACAGCCAGCAACTGCAGGACTCTCTTCCACCACCAAACGACCAGCCTCACACACCAGTGGGCATAAGCCCCAGAAACCTCTGGCCCTCAGCTCTGCCCACCAGCAGGACAGCACCAGTTCCAAGACACTCTGGACCCCTCAACCAGCTGCCCTGGGATCTAGCCCAATCATCTGTAGGCCAGCACCCGCTTTAGAACACCCCAGAAAATGCAGCCAGCCATTTCAGGAAATAAGCCCAACCACCAGCAGGCTAACACTAGATCTGCCCCACAACCACTTACTTCAGAACCAGTTTTTACCCACCAGTGGGTCAGCACTGGCCCTGGGGCCTCCTGGGGCTCTTCAGCCAGCGCCTCAGGACCCCCCTCCACCGCCCCCCCCCCACCCCCCGCCCCCGCCACCAACCAGTAGCCAGCAGCTCCACACAAGTCAGGGCCTGGCAACCAACTAGACCAGGGGCCAGTCATCCCTACCAGAGCTGAGCATTTACTCCAAAGGCAAGTCCACAAAACTAGAAGACAAAACTATACATGGGTAAGAAAGCAAGCAGCCCAGGAGTTACAAAGTACTTGGTTGTGATTTCTTAACCTATATGAGCTTCTTTCCGTTTCCCTGGTGGCTCGGCTGTAAAGAATCCGCCTGCAATACAGGAGGTGCTGGAGAAGCGGGTTCGATTCCTGGGATGGGAAGATCCCCTGGGGAAAGGCATGGCAACCCACTCCAGTGTTCTTGCTTGGAGAATCCCGCAGAGAAGCCTGGCAGGCTATAGTCCACAGGGTGGCAAAGAGTTGGACACGACTGAAGTGACTTAGCATGCACACATGACCTTTAAGATTCTCTGCTCTAGGCTGGTCTCTGGAAGCAGAGCCTGAGACAGGGGTTGGGATGTGTGCCAGTTACTGAGGGAGCACTCTTCAAGAAAACCTGGGACGTCTCTGGTGGCGCAGTGTATAATAATCAGCCTGCCAATGCAGGAGACATGGGTTCAATCCCTGATCCAAGAAGATTCCTCATGCCGTGAAGCAATGAAGCTAGTGAGCCACAACTACTGAGCCTATGTGCTCCAAATACTGAAGACTGTGAGCCTAGAACTTGAGCTTCGCAACAAGAGAAGCCACCACAATGAGAAGTCTGGGCAATGCAATGGGCACCACAACAAAGAGTAGCCTCCACTCGCAGCAGCTAGAAAAAAGTGAAAGTGTTAGTCACTTAGTCATCTCTGACACTTTGTGACCCCATGGACTATAGCCCTCCAGGCTCCTCTATCCATTTTCCAGGCAAGAATACTGAAGTGGGTTGCCATTCCCTTCTCTGGCGGATCCTCCCAACTCAGGGATTGAACCTGGGTCTCCTGCATTGTAGGCAGATTCTTTACTGCCTAGACCACCAAGGAAGTGCAATTAGAGAAAACTCCATGCAAAGCAACAAAGACTCAGAGCAGACAAAGATAAATAAATAAATAAAAAGAAAAGAAAACCTTAGTAAGGAAGAGAATTAAGCAGGATTTGGAAAAAAGAAAGAGCTAAGGAAGAATGCAATCTCAGTTAAAGTCCAGCTATGGCCTGTTCTGCAGGGATCCTTTGCAGAATTTTCACCCCTTGATGTAAGACAGTGGGCTACAAAATGACTTCTGAGGTCAATTATTGAAGGGAGTGCTTAGCTTTCCTGGCAAGACAGCTCCCATCAACCGAGGGCAATTCTTTGGAAAACATGGTGTAGCTATAAGCCTTTAGTAGTCAACAGTAACTACAGCTGGAGGGGGTGAGGGAGGGTAAGCAAGACACCAAAACAGTGTTAAAACTACATCCTGTCTTAATATTCTTTCAATCAAAATGTTGAAAGCATAAGAAGATATCATCACGTTGCAACACTTGAAAAATATGAGGAAAAATAATCAGTTTGGGGATGAAATCCTTTACCTTTTTTACGTTTTCCGTTTTCTCAAGTTTCTTATAATTGGAACTCAGACTGGGAATCAGAATAGAATTAATCAAGAGTTAAATTTACTAAGTACCTATCATGTGACTGACATTATGGTAAGTGCTGTTGAGAATAAAAAGAAATGTAAGATAGAGATTCTGTCCTAGATTGGGAGGAATTTCAGGAAGAAAACAGGATTTATGTATATGAAAAAAATGATCAGACATAATAACATTAAACAAGGTGTATAATACTGTGGATTTCAAAGGAGAGTCAGAATTAAGCTCTAGTAAAATGCTTGCTCTATAAACTTGAGTAATAGTGCTTAATATGTTTGCTCATTTTTTTGAGAGGGGTTTGAAATATTTTCCACCAACACTAAGGGAAGTTCAAGAAGATAACAATGGTAAATTGTTCTAAATAACATAAGGGCAAGGACTAAAAGAAATACCAACTGTATTGTGTTGTTATTGGGCAGATCCCATTATGCAGAGAAGGGAAAACCACAGAGTCATTTGCCTACACATTCATCTCCCTGGTGCAAGTGGGTATTGTTCTGTACCCCGTGGCAGGATTAGAAATACCAGCGGGGAGCAAGTACACAAAGTTGTTATGGAAACCAGAATGCTTCAGCTCGGTTATTTACAGAGAACTTCCAGGGTGGTCACATTCAAGAAAATCAAATTTGTTTTGCTTTACTCTGTGCCAAGGCATCCCAATCAAATATCTCTTTCAAAGGGTCATTTGATCAGCTGTACTTGGGCGACTATGGATTCAAGGGTCAGTGGACGGTGGTCACATCACAAATTGTAATTCACATGTGGCATTTTTGTGTTACATGCTTGACACCTGTTCACACTTGCCTCAACCATTGTCAAGCTTGCTGGCTTCCGTAATAGAGGAACAGGTGGCTGTTGACTAATGCCATCTGCAGAGATACATTTCCTCCACTGGAGCTGCTGCCAGTGTCACCCGAGACTGTGGCCCTGCACGACTGCTCTCTCCACGTTCTCTCAACTCGCCTTTGAGGCTGGACAGTAACAGTGGCCCCGGCCATCATTTTTAATTGTGAATTGGGATTCTCCCAGCTATACAATAGAATTTGGGGGAAAAGCTTCTTCTTTTGAGAAAATGAGAATTTTCGTAGCCTTTGAGGGATCTTTTGAACCGTTTGATGTTTCAACAGATGAAACTGTGGAGGCTGTCAAGCTGATGATAAAGGTACGTATTTTGTCCCTGAGCCACTAAGATGTGTTTTAATTTTAACTACGCAGTGAAGCTTAAACTGTATGTGGGGTAAAGATATTATTGGGTACATTTTCAGCAAACAGGGAAGTAAAACTACTTGAAAATATCATTGTTTGCTTACATAATCATTTGTTAGATAATGTTAACTGTAAATGTGCTAGACAGGAAAATTCTTGGGGGGGGGGTGGAATTTAACTTCTCTTTATAAGATTCATATGTCTGTGCATTGGCCAGATAGTATTACTGCAATTCTTCATAAAAGGAGAAAAACAAAACACTAACTTTAGACTGGGTAAGTAGAACATGCCAGTTATCAGACAATGGGTTGTATGTCGAGCAAGCAACTATAAAGAACCAAAGGACTTGGGATGCAGAGGGGACTTTGGGGCTACAGTCTCATTTTGCATCCAGGAATAACTGCAGTTCAGAGAGGTTGACCATTTAACCTAGGATCGTGGAGCCAGAATAAGAAATAATTTGAGTGCAGTACTTTTCTTAAAAGTTTCTTATAAATGCTCACTCTAAAGTGGGAAATTAAGACAAATATTTAGGAACTGACCATCAAATGGTATTTAACTGGAGATGATCTATTCCCACTTGCTGAGGAGCATTTATTGAATCATAGTTATATGATATTTATTAATTACTATGACCTCTAAAATCTAGATCTTCTAACATAGAGGCTCTTAACCTTTATGTGTCATGGATCCCTTAGGCAGTCTGGTGAAGCCTATGGACTCCTTTTTAAATGCATAAAATAAAATGCATATCCACAAAAAGCAAACCAGTTATACTGAAATACAATTTTCAAAAATTAGAAAACAAATTGGTGACATGTGGGTTTCCTTATTAACACAGCAAGTGTTTTCAGTGTGTCTCATAACTATTACAGTTTCAAAGGAGATCAGTATAAATATTTTGAGATATCTGCAGCAACTATAATGGGATATGAAGATACCTGTGATTTCTATTGGTGACAAAGTCATAGGAACAGGCAATTACGGCTACTTTAGTTTGTTGCCTATATTCATAACAAAAATTCCAATTTTATTTGGAGTTAATAAAAACCAAATATACTTTTTTCCCATCTAAATTCTATCCATAAACTTTGGGGAATATCTAAAGACTCCAGGTTGAAAACCCCTGTCTAAGACTTCTTCCTTCTCTCCCAAACAATTTTATAATACTCAGTGGAAAATGTAAAAGAAAAGAGATTACATGGCTGGTCTAGTAATGTAGAGATGTGCTGTTTTCATAATGTGCTATTGATTTTAAAGGATTATTTCCACATTCCTCTCTCTGAAGATGAACAAGGCAGGAGGTATCTGGAGCTGATGTATGCTGGAGCAGCTCTAAAGGACAGCTGGAGTCTTGCTGATGTTGGAATATCATTTTGTTCAACTCTCAAATGCTTTGTTAAGGTATGATGGATGAACAGAGTAACATTTGTCCAAGATGTCTACCTCACTTTGGATAAACTTATGGATAATTCAACCAAAGTGATTTTGTAACTTAGGAAGAGGTTTTCTCTTCTTGCCTTCCCCTCTCTTCCACTTGTAAAACTAGTCTTGGGCAAAAATCCATGCAGTAAGGTAAACAAGGCATGGAGACTGGATAGAGTTCCCTCATTAACTCCTTTTTTCCCTTCCCTCCTCTTTCCCTGTAAGTTGCCTGCCCCAAAATAGTCATCACAGAGCAACCCGTAAACCAATATGGAAGCAAGACCAAGGAGCAGATCTAGAATACTGATGTGAGAGAAAGAAGGTTAAGTCACTTCTTTGGGTTTACAACAGATTATGGGAATGAGGAAAGGGAAGAAATTCTCCATAACAATAAAAATGAAGGGGCAGTTTCTACACTCAAATCCATCAGCACAGCCATTCATGAATTAGCTGTATGTACAGAGACAGCATTTTCCATTTAAACTGTCCGTAATCAGTGGTGCTTAATTTGGGATCCATGGCTGGGCTTTAAGAACAAAATCCTAAAATAGCAAAATATGCAAAACTATGTACCTGGAGACTTTTGGGGTGAAGGATCCTTAACTTTTAACAATTTCTCAAAGAGACAAGCAATATAAGAGTTGCTCTCTAAGATAGAAATACTATTCAGTACTAGTTCTCTACTCCATCTGAAAACACCAACCTCAAGGAACGTAGTAAAGTACATATTCTTGGCTAAATGGGGCACTAATTTTCTCATATTTAGCATTTAAAAAATGTTAATGGTAGCTAAAGCTAACTCTTTGTTTTCATGTATTTTACTGATAGACTAAGTGGGAAGTCTATTTTTAAAAGGAATATTCTAAAATATTTACTATTATGTAATAAAGATAAGTCACAGAAAAATAAACATTGTTTGATCCCCATTTAGGTAAATAAAAAGACTATATTTTTATATGTGTTTTTCATGTCTTATAAGCATTTGTTCATGTATTTTTAAAGTTTATTTTCATTGCCACAACATTTGTTTATAATATTATATAATTTTAATGCATGCAATATTATATTTCTACTCCGTAAACTCTATAGCATGCTTGTCACTAGAAATTTAGTTTCCATTCATCTCTGTACCACTGATCCCCTTTACCCCTGTCATATCCCTTTACCTCCACTTCTTCCTGTCTGCTAACTACTACTCTGTTCACTGTATCTATGTCTTTGGTTTGATTTGTTCATCTTTTTGGTGTTGCTAGTTTGCTTTTTATATTCCATATGGAGTGAAATCATATGATATTTGTCTTTCTCTGTCTGATTGTACTTAACATAAAATCCTCTGGGTCCATCATGTTGTTGTAAATGGCAAGATTTAATCATTTTATGGCCAAGTAGTTCCATTGTACACCCCCACACACAAATATATATATATATATATATATATATATATATATATATATATATATATATACACCACATCTTCTTTATCCATTCTTTTGTTGATGGGCATTTAGGGTTGTTTCCATATCTTGGCTATGGTAAATGATGCTGCAATGAACATGGGCAGGGGTACATATGTCTTTTTGAATTACTGTTTTGCTGTGCAGAAGCTTTTTAGTTCTATAGTTTGATGTAGTACTGTTTTCCTTTTGTTCCCCTTGCCTGAGGAGACATACCTGGAAAAATATTGCCAAGACTAATGTCAAAGAGCATACTTCTTGTGTTCTTTTCTATCACATTTTATGGTTTCAGGTCCTACATTTAAGTCTTTAATCTATTCTGAGTTGACTTTTGTGCATGGTAGGAGATATTGATCTAGTTTCTTTCTTTTTTCTTTCTTTCTTCTTTTTTTTGCATGTGGTTTTCCAGTTTTCTCAACATTTATTGAAGAGACCATCCTTTCTCCATTTTATATTCTTTGCTTCTTTCATGTAAATTAATTGTCCATATATGTGTGGGTTTATTTTGGAGCTCTCAATTCTACTCCATGAATCTATTTTTGCCAATACCATGTCATTTTTATTAATATAGCTTTGTAATATAGTTTGAAACCAGAATGTGTGGTATCCTCAACTTTTTTGTTCTTTTGTCTCAAAACTGCTTTGGCTATTCAGTATCTTCTGTGGTTCCATATAAATTTTAGGATTTTTGTTGTTGTTGTTCTAGTTCTGTGAGAAATGTGCTTGGGACCTCGATGGAGATTGCATTGACTCTGTAGACTGTTTTAGTTATTATGAACATTTTAATAATGTTGATTCTTTGTTTCTAAATACTTAAGTGTGTATTATGAAGCAAGAACAACATTCTCTTACAAAACTATGGTAATACTCAAGCCAACATTTTCAACATTGCTGAGATATAATTATCTAACACAAGAACTGGCAAAGTTTTGTTATTTTTTTACTTTGCAGAAGGTTAGATAGTAAATATTTTAGGATTTGTAGGCCATATACTGTCACAACAAGTCCACTTTTAAAAAAACTTTATTGGCACACAGTTGATTTACAATGTTGTGTTAGTTTCAGGTGTCCAATCATATTGATTCTTAGAACTAATGGAATATCTTTCTATTTCTTTGTGTTGTCTTCAGTTTCATTCAACAGCTTTAGAGTTTTCAGTGTACAAGTCTTTCGCCTCCTTGGTTAAATTTGTTGCTAGGTATTTTATCCTTTTCATTGTGATTATAAATGGGATTGCTTTCTTAATTTCTCTTTCTGCTAATTCATTGTCAGCATTTAGAAATGCAACAGATTCTTTGTCTTTTCTTTGTTCTTTTTTTTCCCCCTTTGGATGGTAATTGTTCTGTTGGTTTCTGCCATACAACAACATAAATCAGCCATAAGTATATATATATATATATATATATATATCCCTTCCCTCTTGAAGGGTAAGGAGAGGGTGGGATGAATTGAGAGTAGCATTTTAATATTTGCTTACTTATTTGACATTACACAGAGACATTACTTTGCCAACAAAGGTCTGTCTAGTCAAGGCTGTGGTTTTTCCAGTAGTCATGTATGGATGTGAGAGTTGGACTGTGAAGAAAGCTGAGTGCTGAAGAATTGATGCTTTTGAACTGTGGTGTTGGAGAAGATTCTTGAGAGTCCTTGGACTGCAAGGAGATCCAACCAGCCCATTCTAAAGGAGATCAGTTCTGGGTATTCATTGGAAGGACTGATGTTGAAGCTGAAACTCCAATATTTTGGCCACCTGATGTGAAGAGCTGACCCATTGGAAAAGACTGATGCTGGGAAAGATTGAGGGCAGGAGGGGAAGGGGATGACAGAAGATGAGATGGTTGGATTGCATCACCGACTCAATGGACATGAGTTTGAGTAAACTCCGGGAATTGGTGATGAATGGGGAGGCCTGGCGTGCTGCAGTTTATGTGGTCGCAAAGAGTCAGACACGACTGAGCGACTGAACTGAATTGAACTGACTTATTTGGCTGCATTGGGTCTTTAGCTGTGGCACAGGGGATCTTCACTGTGGTGTTTGGGTTCTCTTATTGTGGCACGTGAGCTTAGTTGCCCCAAGGCATGTGGGATCTTAGTTCCCCAACTAGGGATCGAACTTGTATCCCCTGAATTGCAACCACTGATTCTCAACCACTGGACCATCAAGGAAGTCCCTAGAATTGCAACAGATTTTTGAAAGTTGATTTTGTACTCTGCAACTTTGTTTATTATTTCTAATAGATTTTTTGTAGAGTCTTTAGGCTTTTCTCTATATAAAATCAAGTCATCCATAAATTGTGACAGCTTTACATCTTCCTTTCCAATTTGAATGCCTTTCATCTCTCTCTCTCTCTCTCTCTCTTTTTTTTTTTTTTTGCTTAATTGCTCTGACTAGAGCTTCCAATACATTGCATAAGAGTGGCAAGAGTGGGCATCCTTTTCTTGTTTCTTATTTTAGAGGTATTGTTTTTATGTTCTTGAAAGATGCTTAATCATCAGAAAAGGAAATAAAAACAATTTCTTCTGCTTTTCTCCCTCTAATATTCAGAAAATTGTAGTACAATACATTTTTAAGCAGATTAAATTCCATGTTATTTCTTAAATGTCTTTCATGTCTTTAAATATGTATATACATAATGTGTTTTTGGAGAAGGCAATGGCACCCCACTCCAGTACTCTTGCCTGGAAAATCCCATGGACGGAGGAGCCTGGAAGGCTGCAGTCCATGGGGTCGCTAAGGGTCGGACACGACTGAGCGACTTCACTTTCACTTTTCACTTTCATGCATTGGAGAAGGAAATGGCAACCCACTCCAGTGTTCTTGCCTGGAGAATCCCAGGGATGGGGAAGCCTGGCGGGCTGCCGTCTGTGGGGTCGCACAGAGTCGGACACGACTGAAGCGACTTAGCAGCAGTAGCAGCAGCAGGTAGTACATTCACATGGTGCTCAATTCAAATGTTACAGAAGGATATACAATAAAAAGTCTCTCTCCTTCCTTTGGCCCCCCGTTTCTCTCCCCAAAGCAACCAATGTTCATAATTTTACTTACAAAAATATTTCATAACTTCTGCCAATTAAGCATCATCCATCACAGTGATACAAGCTGCCTTTGCACTGAACTCTAAACTTTCCCTAAAGTTCTAAACTACTAATGACAAGAATCAAATGTAGAGGTACAAGACTCTTCCAGAGAGTCCAGGAAGAATAGGATTATAAGTCACAGGACTGGCCAACATGAAGGGTTTAGTTAAAAACTCAAGTTCCACAGATTCTTAATGATCTTTATTTTCTCCTTCTCTGGCAGAATTATATTTAGAGAATTTCCCCTGTGGCTCAGCAGTAAAGAATTTGCCTGCAATACAGGTTTGATTCCTGAGTCAGGAATATCCCCTAGAGGAGGGCATGGCAACCCACTCCAGTATTCTTGCCTGGAGAATCCCATGGACAGAGGAACCTGGTGGGCTACCGTCCATACGGTTGCAAAGAGTAACTGAGCATCTGAGCATGCACGCATGCATGAAATAGATCTATGTATTTTCTTTATTGAAAAGTAAGACATTTTGTATGTATTTCTTACCATGGTGCCTTGGTTTGCTTGTAAAGTAGAAAACCTAATTTTACATTTGTCAATAATGGTTTGTTTATGGAATTGCTGATTTAACAGTATCTGACTTTCTTGGGTATAACTACCAGTGTTTCAATGTTCAGAACATTCAGGGAGGGATATCATATAGATAAATGCCTTTTTTATAAATAGATATGATAAGTCAGCAAGTTGCTATTAATCAATGGTTACCTGCTCCTTCTCTGTAAAACCAATATGAAGAAGCATCATCAATTGGTATGCCACAGTAGAACTTAAAATGTTGTTCAGTTGCCAGTTCAGTTCAGTTCAGTTCAGTCGCTCAGTCGTGTCCGACTCTTTGCGACCCCACGAATCGCAGGACGCCAGGCCTCCCTGTCCATCACCAACTCCCAGAGTTCACCCAAACTCATGTGCATTGAGTTGGTGATGCCATCCAGCCATCTCATCCTCTGTCGTCCCCTTCTCCTCCTGCCCCCAATCCCTCCCAGCCTCAGGGTCTTTTCCAATGAGTCAACTCTTCACATGAGGTGGCCAAAGTATTGGAGTCCTTCCAATGAAGTCATGTCCAGTTCTTTGTGACCCTATGGACTACAGCACACCAGGTTTCCCTATCCTTCACTAAAATGGGTTACTGAACTTAAAATGGGTTCCCACAAAAACAAAGTTTATAAAATGGTGAAAATACAGAGTTAAAATAGTGCTATGAGAACAGTGTTCCAGATGTGTTATGACTTATTTATTCAATACATATTTATGGACAGTCCACTCTGTACTGGGTACTATTCTAGGCACTGGGTGACAACAATGAACAAAACTCAAGCAATAGTTTCCAACATACCCCACGTTAGAATGAAGGAGGCAAATATTTATTCATATTCTGAAAAATACTTTTTAAACTTATTTTTCTAACATCAAATAGCAGTTAGTCATTAAGGGTGACTTGGGGCTTTGCTGTTTTGTTTGTACACTCTGCATTTAATTCTAAATATAAATTAAAACCCAGATCAAGGGCTAACTTTAGGGAAATCAGAGTAATCATAAAAGAAATAAGAAATAACTATTACATAAAATATAATTTTTCTCTCTTCCTCACTATCTTTTTATTCAGATTTCATAGGAATTTCTTCCTGGCTATAAATATCATATGGATTAGGAGCCTTAATGGGGCTATAGGAACACAGGAGTGTGATGAAAGACAAAGGGTGACTCCTATGTCCTTTCCATGTTTTCTGAGGGCGTTTATGAGGAGCTGTTGAGGAAAATGGTTCTAAGCACTTAAAATTCAGTGAGCAGCTCTGCCTGCAGATTAGCTCAGCAGAAGAGAGCTCAACTGCTCCCAGTGATCTGAGTCCCCGAAATGGACCTCAGATAAGAGCGCCACAGCCTAAGCGATCATCAATAACACTACTCCTTAAAGGCTCTTTCAAAGATATCTGTGTGTTGCTCACATTGTGGTAATGTATTATCTGGGAGGTGCACAACGAATTTCATGTATTACAGACCCCAAAGCAGGGAGGGGTTCCTGCAGAAACCCAAGACAATTCTGATAGAAAGAAGCGGGAGGGGAGCAGGAGTTGGGCAAGGGAGCAGTGGCTGGCTGGAGCAGTCACTTGAGGAACCTGGAGGCCAGGCCAGCTTCTCAGTTTTGCTCAAGACCCTGTGAAACCAGTTACTGGGACCCTGGGTGGCAGCTCCGTGAGCTGACATCTGCTGTGGCAGCATCACGCTAAAGAAAAACAAGATCTTCCTGAATCCGCTAAAGAGAAAGTAAAGCCAGTTTCTCTTTTGTTGTTGTGGTTGTAAAACGGAAAATTTTAGAAATTTTAGTAACCTTTCCTTCCCGCTCTTTCCCCATTGGCCCCTTTTGCTACATTTTTTTTTAGTTCTGGTCTGATTGATTTAACTGTCTTAACAGATTAACATTCTCCTAAACATTCCTTCTTAACTCTCGGATATCTGAGTTCCATCTTAGATTCCAAAACAAAAAGAGCAAAGGAAAAAAAAAAAAAGAGCAAAGGAAACTTTTGTCACTTTTATTTAGTGAAAAGTGAAAGTGAAGTCGCTTAGTCATATCGGACTCTTTTCGACCCCATGGTATGTAGCCTGCACAGGCTCCTCCATTCACGGGATTTTCTTGGCAAGAACACTGGAGTGGGTTGCCATTTCCTTCTCCAGGGGATCTTCTCGAGTACTTCCCTTTTTAAAACAGTAAAAGTAAATACATGCAGTTATTAACAACAACAAAAAAGTCAAACCATACAAAAGAGGAAGAGCATAAAATGATAAGCAAAATTCTACTCCTACCCTGAGCTCAGTCCCACTCCCCACAGACAACCTCCTAGAGTTTTTTAATTGGCTGAGGTTTAGAATCCACAGTATTTCCTTATTAAAGTACATCATGATGGAGGAACTGTTACTAAACTAACACCTCCAGAAGCAGAGCATGGGTATATATGATGACCACTCCTCCTGGGTTTTTGGGCCCATAGATAAGAAGTACAAAGAGACTCAAAGCCCTGCCAAGTCTCCTTCACTTTTCTCAAAGCCATGCTAAGTCACTTCTTTGTGACCCCATGGTCTGGGCTCCTCTATCCATGGGATTCTCCAGGCAAGAAAACTGGAGTGAGTTGCTATATCCTACTCCATCAGGGCTCACAAATATCTTCAGACAGAAGCGTGAGACTCAGACCAGAAGTCAAGGCACCTCACTGGCTCTTGTTTGCAACCTTAGTACCCGTGCTGTAGGAGCTAGAGGCACTGAGAGCAACACTCCAAGATGTTTGTCCCGCGTCCCAACCCCCAGACAAGACGTATTTCTGAGTTCTCTCCTTTCCTCTTCCCTTAGGAGGAAGATAAGCCCACTCTCTGTGTGTTCAACGCTGTGACCCAAGAGACCATGGCCATCATGGAGGGCATTTCCCTTCTTGGTAAAAAAGTGTCTGATCTGAGAACACTGATAGCTCTGAGATGTGGCTTCCCCGTGAGTGTCTTCTGTCTTCGGACCCCAGAGGGACTGGAGATGTATGACTGCAACCTGCTCAGGGACTACAAGACAGACCTCGGTACCCCCCGTGATGTGTGACAGCACCTACTACTCGGCACTTGGGTTCTTTGATACCAGATGCACCACAGGAGGGGGGATTGTTTCTAAACTAAAACCTCTATAGGTGCAGTGTGGATGTAAATGATCAAATTTATGAAAATTACCCCCCTTCTTTGGGGGGTCTCCATGGTGGTCCAGAGATAAAGAATCTACCTTCCAATGCAGGGACACGGGTTCCATTCCTGTGCAAGGAACTAAGAGCCCCACATGCTTTGGGGCAACTAAATAAGCCTGCTCACTGCAACTAGAGAAGCCTGCACGCCACACTGAAGGCCCAGCACAGCAAAAAACAAAACAAAACACAACAACAAAAAAAAAAACCCTCTTTGTTGTCTGGGTCTGTAGACTAAAAATAAGAACCTTCTCACAGTCTCAAGAGCTTCCCCAGTGGCTCAGTGGTAAAGAATCTGCCTGCAGTGCAGGAGATGCAGGAAATGCAGGTTCAGTCCCTGGGTCGGGAAGATCCCCTGGAGGAGGGCATGGCAACCCTCTCCAGTATTCTTGCCTGAAGATCCCTGTGGACAGAGGAGCCTGAAAGGCTACAGTCCATGGGGTTGCAAAGAGTCGGACATGACTGAGCATGCACACACTATACTACACAAGTGGCATTTGTCTTCAAGCAGCTGATGACCTAGTTATTTCATGAAATGACAAAAGATAAGTGAGAAAACCAGGGTGACTTTTCTTCAGGCTTGTGCTGCTCAGGTCATGATGAGACACTTTAGAGACTGAAGAGAATTCAGAAATGGCCTGGTTCAACCTCTATTTTTGTTTTGTTTTTTGTTTTGGTTGCACCATGTGGAATCAGGATCTTACTTCCCCACAAAGGATCAAACCTGTGCCACCTGCAATGGAATTATGGAATCCTAACCATGGGACCACCGGGGAATTCCCCCAACCCCTAATTTTTTATAGATTTAAAGAAAACAAAAAGATTCTATATGCTTAAATTACTTGCTCGGGGTATGTCAAGGATAACACACTTTAAAATGATCCTCAAAGAAGGAGGTGCTGAAGTTGACATAAGTAGACAGGAGTCAGAAAATGATACAGAAAGCTGTCAGAGTCGGAAGCAGAGCAGGGATTCTGCATTGTCACAGATGATGAAGAAGAGACTGTTCACTGGATGCTGGTAAAACACCAAAGACAGTGTGTGATTAAAAACCTTTTGATCTGGCTTAAAGGTCATTGGTGAGCTCAGAGAGAGCAATTTCAATAAACCGGATGGAGACAGAAAGGTTGCAGGCATTACAAAGAAGATTACAGGGATAAAGGGCTCTTTTGGTGATAGAATGTCTGAGAATTAACTTATCAAACATTGATCAAAGCTAAACATTTCCTAATGTTTGTGATTTTCTAATTTTATGACTTCAGATTTAGTGACACATTATATAGGTCCAATAGACAAAAACATGCACACACACACACACACATACACCTTTTCTTGAATCAACCTATACAGGACAGAATGATCCATTTGGCACTGTGAACATCTCATGGCATGTATTCATGGCCCAGACTGAGCATATCACATCTGAGAGACTATTCCAAGAAAAGGGTCCTGTCAGCTCAGGCCACGAAATCTAGGTGGGCTCCAGCGCCCCTCAGCCAGATTTTAGGCCACTTAGAGACCTACTGTCTAGAGGAGGAAATGGCAACCCACTCCAGTGTTCTTGCCTGGAGAATCCCAGGGACGGGGGAGCCTGGTGGGCTGCCGTCTATGGGGTCGCACAGAGTCGGACACGACTGAAGTGACTTAGCAGTAGCAGCAGCAGAGACCTACTGTGCCATTTTAATTCCTTTTATATATGAGAAAACTGAGGCTCAGAGAAGTTAAGTGACCTTGTTCAAGGTCATATGGGTAATGAATAGTCATCTCACATTCAGGGTGGGGCTCTTTCCAACAACTTTTACTGTCAACCCAGTGTCTTTACTGATACCTATTTTATTTGTCCTCTTAAAGTTCTGATCAGTGTTCTGTTTTGATTTCCATTAAGGGAAACCCAAGCCAGAGACATGGTTTCCACGTTCAGAAAGAAAAAGCCCAAATCAGACAGGCAAATACTGTCCCCAGAGTATGCATGAGGAATCCAGGAACTTGGGATATAGGGACCACACAGGGAGAGGATGGAGACCTTCCCTAGAACGGGCACTGTTGCTTGCCCTTGCTTTCCTGAATAGCTGAGGCATGGTAGATGGGTCTGGAAGTAGGGAGTGGGTGGATCCAGGTTTTGTAAATATATACAATTTGGGGAACCCACTTTAAAAAATTAAGAGTAAAGAATTAGACAGTTCATGTAGGAAGAGTCCTTAAGTTTAAGTCTCATTAGTTTTACTTTTGGTTATAAATTTTAGTTGTACTTTCTGGAGCAACATAGCACTTTAAAAATAAGTTGCTATTTTCTAACAGAATTCCTAAGCTTATGAAGGAATTTAATGTTTGACAAAGGAGGCATTACAGCTCAATTTGGATGGAAGGATTATCTACTAAATGGTGCTTACTAACTTGCCTAGAAATTTGCTAGAAATTCCAAAGTTAAGCATTAAGAGAAAAACCATCCATTGTCACCTTTGAGCTTTGAGAAATTAGAACTGCTTTACTACAAAAAACTGAAATTAATAGTTAAAACACCTGTAACATTTGTTCACGTAAAATACTGTGCTGGTGAGGGTCCTGGAATAGGCAGGTAAGTCTGGATTAACAATCGGTAAGATGGAAGAAGACAGAAGGTGAACCTTAGGGAGATCCAGCAGGGGCCCGGTAGGTGAATCAGCACCAGGAATTTATTTTGTTTTGTTGTTTGGTATTTAGTCGTCAAGTCCTGTTGGACTCTTTGAGACCCCACGGACTATAGCCTGCCAGGCTCCTCTGTCCATGGAATTTTCCAGGCAAGAATACTGGAGTGGGTTGTCATTTCCTTCTCTAGGGGATCTTCCCCACCCAGAGAGCCAACCCATGTCCCCTGAGTTGCAGGCAGATTCTTTACTGCTGAGCCACCAGGAATCAATGAATGAATGACATAAAAGGTAGGAAATGAGGCAAGCTGGTTGCTGACGCTGGAGCCTCTGTCAACGTGTAAGAGAAGAGACTAGGATTCAGAATAAGAATTCTCCAGGTTCTGAGCTCAGAGAACAGAGGTGGGATCTCAGTTCTGAAACCCCAAAGGTAGAGTAGGATACTGAGACTTGTGCTCTGAGGCATAAGATGGGGGCTTGGTCTCTTATTCCTGGAGGAGTAAGGCAAGTTATTAAAACAGGACAACATCTGATCAGGATGAATAGGAAGAGCAACTTTCCACCAAACTTCTGAGCTGCTGGCCTGCCATCTTAACACATCCTCTGCTACTGAAATTCAGACTGTTCCAGTCATTCAAATGGAGACTATGTGGCCTCACTGTGGAGGACCAAGGAGCCTAGGGTAGAGTGCTAAGCTAAAGCTTTTCAATGCTCATGTGTGAGTGATTTTCATAAATTAAAAACATAGTAAGTCACTTAAGTTGGGAGATGATATCAGTATACTTGGTACAGTGTTTAAAATCTCTTGTTTCTAGCGCTAGTCATAGAAATTCAATATTTCATTTTAAGATTTTCTCTTGATGTGGACCATTTTTAAAGTCTTTATTGAATTTGTTACCATATTGCTGCTGATTTTTATGTTTTGGTGTTTTGGCCACAGTGTATGTGGAATCTTAGTTCCCTGACCAGGGATCAAACCTATACTCTCTGTGTTGGAAGATGAAGTCTTAACCACTGGACTGTCAGGAAAGTCCTCAAATATTTTACAAGAAAGTTTAAATACAGCAAGAAGCTTTAGAAAAACAAATCTATTATGTCGGGGATAATCCATGTTTTGGAAAATGTTTATTAAGGCATTTCTAGAGTGTATTTGTAGAACTGCTACTCAATCTCTACAGAATAATTCCATAATTCTCCAGCAAGAGAGTGAGTTCTCCTAGCTGAGGCCAGACTTGTGAGGGTTAAGGTAGGCTAGGAGCTTTGAGGGTATTAATGCAGATCAGGCTCTGTGAGTAAACACGCCATCAACTAGGAATCAACCCACAAAGGACAATGAGGCCAAGGTCAAGAAATCCTAGGGCCAAGAGTAAGGGAAGAAGAGCCCCACTTCAAGACTACAGATTGTAACATTCTATAAAACGAAGTTGCTCAGTCGTGCCTGACTTTTTGAGACCCCATGGACTGTAGCCTATGAGGCTCCTCCGTCCATGGAATTTTCCAGGCAAAAGTACTGGAGTGGGTTGCCACTTCCTTCTCCAGGAGATCTTCCCGACCCAGGGAACGAACCGGGGTCTCCCGCATTGTAGGCAGACACTTTACCGTCTGAGCCACCAGGGAAGTCCAAGCGCCGCAGAAAACGTGTTCGCTAAGAGAACAAAGAGCTAGAGCTCCAAGCATCCTCACCTTGTCCTGAAGGATCCCGGATGAGCCCCCAAAATGAAAGGTTGTTGTTGAATCACGACGCCAGGATTTTTGGCCCCTGGAGGAGAAGAATTCAATCCAGGGCCAGAGATGAGGCTTGATCACTCAGACCTTTGGTGTAATAAAGTTTTATTAAAGTATAAAGGAGATAGAGAAAAAGCTTCTGACATAGGCATCAGAAGGGGGCATAAAAAATACCCATTCTGTAAAAGGGAGGGATCAAAAACAAAACAAACAACAACAAAACCACATGAGAGGGATCAGCAGGAAGAACATGTGTGGGTGTCTACCTGTGAAGTGGAGGCAAGAAGGGCGAGAGCGGAGAAGCAAAAAGGAAAGAAAGAGAAGAAAGGTAACTGAAAAAAAAGGAGGCTTTCTAAGCATTCAAAAGAATCCTAGAGATATGAATTCCAAGCCAAATTCTACTCCCAGCTCACTGAGTAATTCAGACAATTCTCCATGGGCTGGTCTTTTAGGATCCTTTTTTTTGTTTTTTTGGTTGTGCTGGGTCTTTGAGAGGGCTTTCTCTAGTTGCAGAGAGGAGATGCCCTGAGGCATGTGGGATCTTAGTTCCCTGATCAGAGATTGAACCCATGTCCCCTGCAAATTGTATACCTCTGGACCATCAGGGAAGCCCTGGGGGATCTTCTTATCTTCAGCCTTTTGTGACTCTAAGGCTACTGCTGTTATGAATATTCTACCTTCCTTCTTTCTCACCTACAAGTATTTATGGTGAACCTGTCTGAGCCTGAGGATATGTGTGGATGAGCCTAGTCACACACTGTCTCATCATCACTTTGGCATGCAACTTCTGGGGCCATCATATTGAGTCAAAAGCAATCAATCCATCTGCTGTCCAGTGACCTCAGCTCTCCTAGCTGAGGCAACTAGAGTCTCTCTTGGAGACAAGCATAACATAGAGGACAGGAACAAGGGCCCACGAGCCAGATTGTCCAAGTCCAACACCTGGTTCCACTACTTACTGGTTATGGAAAACCTGGGGGTTACTTCATCTTACAGTGCCTCAGTTTCCTCAGCTGTCAAATGGAGAAAATAATACAACCCATCACTTAGGATTGTTGTGAATTTTAAATTATGAAATTATTCATGTACTTAGAACATATAATAAGCATTCAGTGAATATTAGCTATTCATATTCAATATATTACTATTGTTATTACTAACTATCATTCTTGTGAATTCAAACTGGGAAATGTAGAGAGACAAAATTGGTTATCAGTAGGGGTGAAAAATGAAAAGTGTCAAGAAGTAAGGTTGGGTTACAGCAAATCCATGCGGCATGCATGCCAAAGTTGTGATAGGACAGAAACTCCGGGAGTAAGCGGGGCAGCCTGTCAGTGGAGAAAGGAGAGCACCCAAAGAGACCTAGAGGGCATGAGAGAGAGATCTTGGGACCCATGGGAGAGATGGCCCATTTTGAGAGGTGTCTTGGATCCTTAGAAATCAAGATGTTGTCATTATCTCGATATAATAAGCCCCATTTTCTTGAGGGTCTCCTTGCAACCCAAGAGCACAATTAAAATACAGCCCATAGACTAGATGAAACATAACGCTTGGGCTCAAATAGTTCTCTTTTAGTGTTTGTCAACTGGCAATTCCAAAGCAAAAATGTATGTTCAATGACAAAAGAGTTTCCAAGTATTCTATGGTAACCAGCTGAACAGTCATTCATCCTATTTGGAGAAGTAAGAGGATGGTGCAGTCAAAGAGGGCTTCCTGGAGGAGGTGATGCCAGGATTGCATCGTAAACTATTGAGAGAAAAGTGGGAGAATCAGAAGAATTTAAAAGAAGGGATATCAAAAGAAGCCACAAATCCAGAAACAGCCTGGGGTACAGAGAGAAACACAGGCCAGTCTACTGAGCTACTAAGGGTTAGGAGGGCAGTACATGGCCAGAACGTGTTTGAGCTGTGGGTCAGAACTTCATTCAAGAAGTATTTACTGATCATCCACCATGAGCCAGGCACCTTTAGGGAAAACAAGCACAGACTTGTGAGCTAGAGTGGCAAGTTTCCAGGGACTTCCCTGGTGGTCCAGTGGCTAAGACCCAATGCAGGGGGCACAGGTTCGATCCCTGGTCATGGGACTAGATTCTACACGCCACATCTAAAGATCTTGCATGCTACAACTAAGACCAAAGCCAAATAAATAAAAGGCCTTTTTTTTTTTTAGGTAACAAGGTTCCTACTGTCTTGAAGCTCGCTTTTCAGTGGGGAAGGCATGCATCATCCAGCAGAAAAATATCCAATTTTAAATAGAATGAAGAACTATAAAAGAAAGCAGAAGGGAATAGAGAGTGGTATGGTAAGGTGGGGAGAGGTTATTGTAGATGGTTGGCTAGAGCAGGAGATGACATTCGAGCAGAGAATTGAATAAAGACGGGGAGGTTGTGGGGAGCTTTCAAGGTAGATTTAGGTGAGAGATTATCTAGGCCTGAAATAGGACAGAGCTGGTTGAGATGGAGGTGAGAAAACAAGAGTAAAACTGTCAGGTCTTAGTGATTGTATGAGCTTCCCAGGTGGCTCAGTGGTAAAGAATCTGCCTGCCAGGCAGGACACACAGCTTCAATCCCTGGGTCAGGGAGATCCCCTGGAAAAGGAAATGGCAACCCATTACAGTATTCTTGCCTGCAGAATCCCACGGACAGAGGAGCATGGCGGGCTACAGTCTATGGGGTCACAAACAGCTGGACACGACTGAGTGACTAAAGAAAAACAAGTGATTGTATAGATGTTGGGGGTGTGAGAGAAAGGAAGGGATGGAGAACAACTCCCAGGTTTCCAGTTCAGGCAGCAAGGAAGGAAGATGGTGGTAACACAAACTGAGACATGGGACAGGAGGAAAAGCAGGTTGAGGGGGAAAGGTTGTCTTTCACAACAGTAGGTTCTAGCATGATCCCTTGGCTGGTGATGTCCCCGGCAGAAGCAATCTGCAGCTGGGGGCCTGGCTGGAGTTTGCGGACTCAGGGGTGAGGGCACAGGGGTGATCAACGATGCCATCAGTGGCACTGAGGTGGCCTGTCAGTCAGCCAACAAACTTGGAGTGGGCACTTGTATCCTCACAGAGGACCATCTGTGAACACTCAGCAAGTGGCAGGTGGTGCGGTGAGTCCTAAAGGATCTTCCTCTTTAGTAGGCCATGAAAAAAAATGTCCAAACTAGTAAAATGATTTCAAGTACTGACAATAGGGACTATGAAGAAGTAAAAGTAAGGTCACAGCATAAGGGGTTTTGGGGAGGGTGGGTTGTGGCAGAAAGATGGTCCTCTGTGAGGATACAATGTTGAAGGCAAAGCTGAGTAACAAGGACACTTGCCCTGTGGACCTGGATAAAGCCCCTTGGAAGCAAAAGAAGCTGTAGGTCTTTCGATCCTCAGACGGGAGTGGACTTCATGTATCTGAAGAACAGGTGAATGGTCAGAATGGCCAGAACAGAGTGAGGGAGGCAAGCTGAGGGAGCAAGGTCTGAGTGGGTCAGATGGGGAGGAGTCTGTTTTGTTTTTTTCTCTTTCTGGTCGCACTGCAAAGGTTGTCTTTCACAACAGTAGGGTTCTAGCATGATCCTTCGGCTGGTGATGTCCCCAGCAGGAGGAATCTGCAGCTGGAGCAGGGGCCTGGCTGGAGTTTGGACTCCAGCCAGGGGATCTTAGTTTCCCAACTAGGGATCAAACCCATGCCCCCTGCAGTGGAAGCATGGAGTTTAAACCTCTGGACTTTCAAGAAAGTTCCCAAGACTGGGTTTTATCCTGAGGGAACACAGTAAGAGCAGAAGCCTGAGGAAAGATTCCTGGGAAACACCAGCCTGAAGGACAAAGGGAATGTAGTCAGAAAGCCAGGAGCAGGCAGGCTTTTGTGGAACAAGTGATAAGTCCTCCAGCTGCAATGCAATTATGTTCATAATGCAGAATGGCTCCTGTTTTGTGAAGGCGACAATGCAAGGATTGTTCGTCTTTACCCATAGCCCACAACATAAGCTAAAGGCCCAAGAAGTCCATATGTCCTGCCACCATTGAGTTTCTCTTTCAACACAACAGCTTACATTTACATGGTGATGTATAGATCAGCAAGGAATCAGCGTCCACAGGACTACTTTAAGATAGCTGCAGAAAGAAGTCCAGCATTGTATGCTTTCACTGTGCAGATGAGAAAATGCAAGTGTACAGAAGTTAAAAAGTTTTTCCAAATTAATGTAGGCCTAAGCTAAAGACAGCATCTCTCTTTCTCTCGCACTTTTAGGCATCCCTGTCTCCTTATTCAAAGGCTACTTTTCATTTGGCACCTAGTTCAGGCCAGTTTGGAGAAAGCTATCATTAGATGTTTTTTGATCACCAAAATCTGGTGACTCTAACCATCTCCACCTCTCTTTATCCACAGGCACAACACTTCGTTTGGATGTCTGGGACGGATGGAAGGAGTTTCTGATGGGTTGTCTCCTTGGACAAAAACTTCAAGTCCAACGCTATTTATCAAATGAAGGACCAGTCCTCAAGTACGAGTTAAAGCAAATGCTAAACTAATCAATTTTTCCTAAACTCTCATAGGACCTCTTTAGCTGGGGTGTTGCTCCACGAAAGTTCCCGTTAGACATTTTTATTGCAATATATTCTGGAATAAGACAGCAAGGATGTCACCAGGGCTGAGAGCCTTTGGTGATGAATTGCAATTCAGGAAGGCTTTCCTTATACTAATCTAAATGGGAGACTTCAGTTTGGTTTGGATATTAGACTTTTAACAGCACTTTTTAAAGGCTACCACAATAATAAGTGCCTTGCCACTCTTATATTCAATTGTTCTAAAAACCACTGATTGCTAATTGATTGGCTGAAAATATCCGTGGTCTCTTCCTAAGCTATCATATAACTTATCAAACTACATTTAATGCACACTTAAGAGGTTAAAGCGTCTGCCTCCAATGCGGGAGACCCGGGTTCGATCCCTGGGTTGGGAAGATCCCCTGGAGAAGGAAATGGCAATCCACTCCAGTATTCTTGCCTGGAGAATCCCATGGACGGAGAAGCCTAGTAGGTTACAGTCCATGGGGTTGCAAAGGGTCGGACACGACTGAGCGACTTCACCTTCACCTTCAAACTTTTGCCACACATGAAGTGTTGCCTGTGCTGCTGGGGCAGTGGAGGAGGGTAGGTTCAGAGAAGCAGGTGGACATTTTAACCTATCTCTGCAGCCAGTAGCTTCCCAGGTGCATAAACTACCTTTTAGGTTTTAATGCAGTGGTATTTTTTTGAACAGTGCCCCCTTGTGGTGATTTAATCATAATGTACAGATACCCACACACACACAGGAGGCTGTGAGGTGACTGGAAAGTCAGCTTTTGAAATTTTCTAAGATATTCAAATAATTTAAATCAATTTCTATTTGGGGATAATTATAATGCTCTCTTTTCATGCTCTGAATGCAAAGAACCATTTCATTGCTTTCAACAGTGCATATTTGTTGAATACTTTGTAGCAGACATTGTGTTCTACTTATTACCTTATTTTATACTTAGAACATTTCTATGAGATTACCCATAAAAATCTTATTCTTTATCTTATTTTACAGGTAAGGAAACTGATTTAGGAAATCTCCCCAACATCACACAGCTAGCAAAGGGCCCAACTAAGTTTTCGATCCCAGCAACTTACTCCAGTGCTCATGTACTTAACCATTTCCACTTACTCTTTAAATAAAATCTAAGAGCTCAGAGAATATAAATAATAAGACTGAAAAACTCCTTTTGCAATTCATCCACCCAATCAACAAACACCAGTTGAGCATTTACTATGTACTATGAGCAATAAACAAGATATGGTTCCTGCCTTTAGCAAGCTTACAGTCCAGTAGAAGAAACACAAAACAAGTAACCAATTCTTGGAAGAACAGAATTGCAAAATGTTCAAGGGTACAAACTTCAGTACCCATTTACTTAGATTCATAGCCCTACTCCCTCAGTGTTTAATTGTGTACACTTGAGCAAGTAGTCATCCTCAGTTTCTTCTTCTGTAAAATGCGAATAATAATAGCACCTATCTTATAGAACTACTTTAGAGATTAACTGAGCTAATATCATAAGGAACTTAGAGGTCAGCCTGGCACACGGTAAGGAGGATATAAATGTTAGGTGTCACTGCTGTTACCATTCAGCCTGAAAAGTATGATGACATGGGTATTGTGCAAGAAGATATAGGAACGTATAGTAGGGACAACTAGAGTTACAGGAGCAGATAAAGCATCCTTAAAAAGGAACTTGAAGGGCTGATACTCAGGTAAATGATTGGGATAAGAATTAAAATGTTCCAATGAGGGCTTTCCTGGTGGCTCAGATAGTGAAGAATCTGCCTGCAATACAGGAGACCTGGGTTTGATCCCTCGGTTGGGAAGATCTCCTGGAGAAGGGAATGGCTACCCACTCCAGTATTCATGCCTGGGAAATCCCATGGACAGAGGAGCCTTGAGGGCTACAGTCCACAGGGTAGCAAAGAATCAGACACGATCAATTAACTAACACTTTCAAACAGATGGAACCACATGTACAAAGACCCAGGGGCAAGAATAGATTTAAAAAACTGAAAGAAGTTCCACATAGTAGATTATAGAATAAGAGGAAGCTAGTGGCCAGAGGCTGGAAAGGTTAGAAGAGGCCAGCTCATGAAGGCTCCTGTAGGAATGTGAAGGAATTTGGACTTTATCTTTTGAATGGTGGGAAGACATGGAAGGTAGAGAAAGACCATGATGCAATCTGCGTTTTAGAATGTTGGCTCTGGCTCCAGTATGAGGAATAGAGGCAGACAGGCAAATGACACTGGCAGCCTGAGCTAGGCTTACGTAGCAGAGGTGGGTCTAGGAGAACAGATAGATAGTGAAAAGATCGTTTAGGAGGCAGAATCAACTAGTCTCAGCAACAAGAGTGCTCTAGTTCCAACAACATGGGTATTAAGGATGAAAGCAAAGGCCAGTTAGGCGACACAGGAGAGGCTTTTCTCCCCAAATCAGGAAAACTGATCAAATTCAGAGTTGCTGGCTTACACTAATGAATTTCAAAATAAATTGATATATGAACCAAAACACCAATGCGTTCATGTATAACTCTAGTTAGTTAGACTCTAACTGTCATAGGGCCCTAGAAACTCCCATGTTCTGGGAAGACCATCTTTCTCATTCAGGAGAATTCCATGGGAAGCCAACAGACAGGAACAGATGCTGTGGTGAGCATGTAATCAGAAACAAGAGTTAGTTCTATGCAGTAGATTTTGGATGATACCAGTCTAGCTTGCCTCCATCTCTACAATGGGGTCTGATAAGCCTTGTCCAAGTGGATCTGGATAATACCTGGCAGAGCCCTGTCTAGCTTTGCCTCCCTAATTCTTATTTCTCTGAACACTCTTCACCAATCATTTGATTTGTGCCTGATGGGGTATTGGAAGGACAGAGATGTCGGGAAGGCCAGTAAGGGAAGAGAAGGGAAGTTGGTAGGAAGTGATGTTAGAGATGGGCAGGGTCCTGGTGACAGGGGCCTTGTAGGCCAAAGTGAAGCATTAGAATTTCGGTTGCAGCAGGAAGGTATTAGAGTGTTTAGAACAGGGCATAGGCCATCACCAACTTAAAGGAAAAAAAGATTGCTAAGCACTATGTGAGGAAAAGCCCATAGCGGGATAAGAAGGAAGTGGGAGACCCGTTAGGAGACTGTGGCACTGGTGGTCATGCTGGTGGGAGGCAATCTAGTGGTTTAGATCAGAACAGCAGTGGAGACTCTGAGAAGCCAGAAAATAAGGACAAAGCAGACAAACACACAAAACGTTCAAATTTCTAAAAATGTACTGAATTTCTTCCCGTACTTTCCCAGTTAATACAAAGCTTAATATTTTTCTTGAACATTTGATTTTCATGAAAAAGAAAACTGCTCCAAAGAAACCACTTTGAATTATTTACATATGCACAGTAGGACAACGTGTATAAGCAGGGCCTGTGTGCTTTAACCTGCATATTGCATGCTAAGTCACTTCAGTTGTGTCCCAACTCTTTGTGACCCCATGGATTGTAGCCCTCCAGGCTCCTCTGCCCATGGGATTCTCCAAGCAAGAATACCGGAGTGGGTTGCCATTTCATCCTCCAGGGGATCTTCCCCACCCAGGGACCGAACTCATATCTCTTGTGTCTTCTGCATTGACAGGTGGGTTCGTTACCACTAGCCCCATCTGGGAAGCCCATATATTACTATAGGCCTTTTCTGATTTTAGGTAAAAGTTAGGAAGAAATAAATATTTTAACCAGAATGCTTCAGGGGTATTTAGTGAAACTACATTTGTCTGTTTGCTCTGGCTTGTTTCATTCATTCAGGTATCAGAAAAGGGTCGCCCTGTACATCGCCGCCTTTTATGGGTACATTGAGCTCACTGAATGGGCCCTGAAACAGGGTGTGCGGCCCCATGAGACAGTCGGCGTGCACCCCTACCGAGCATGGTGCCAGGAAGCCCTGCACACAGACGTCTCTAAATGCCCCATTCATGCAGCCGCGGAAGCTGGCCAACTGTTGATTCTGAAGGCCTTTGTCAATTGCAGCGTGCTGTGCCTGGATTGCAAAAACGCAGCAGGACAAACTCCTCTGACCATTGCGTGCAAACACAAGCATAAAGACTGCGTGTTGTATTTACTGAGTAAAATGTGGTCCACGGTTTCTTTTCTGAAAATCTCAGTCTCCATGAGGATTTATATTAAAATAAAACAATGGGTACTCAGAGCTCAGAGTCACAACCTGAATAAAGGCCAGCTTTGTGGGGCAAGGGTCTTGGGGGCAAAAGTTGGAGATGTTGTGATGGTGGACGGTTTCACCAAACCCAAAATGACCTCCAAGAGCTGGCAGAAAGCTATGGGCAAGAACTCACAAGGAGGCACTGAGAGCAAACTGCTGCCCCTCGAGGAGCAAACTGTGAGCAGGAAACTTGCCCATCCTTTGGCAATTGCACAGCAGGACACAAGAGAAGAGACGGTCAAATTTCCTCCACTGGTAGATGCAAACACATTCTCTGAATTACAAAAAAGACAACAAAGCCGGAAAAAAATTACTGCCACAACTAGGAAAAAAGAAAAGCTCATAAAAAATACATATATGCCCCAAGTCCCTCTCCCTCCAATTTCAAGAGTGGGCTATTCACACCCATCATTTTACTATGCAACTCCCAGTGCTGACTTTTTACTCAGATCTTCCCTCGCATCTTTCTCAGAGCATAGTGGGAGGACTCCAAGGGAGAACGCCATCTACTGCTTAGCTGTGGCCAGGTAAGCTTTTCTCTTCAAACAAAGGTGAACTTTAATAGGGCAGTTCTAGGGAACAACCTTGTGGCTCAGATGGTAAAGAGTTGGCCTGCAATGCAGGAGATCTGAGTTTGATCCCTGGGCCGGGAAGCTCCTCTGGAGGAGGGCATGGCAATCCACTCCAGTATGCATGCCTGGAGAATCCCATGGACAGAGAAGCCTGGTGGGTTACAGTCCATGGGGTCCCACGGAGTCGGACATGACTGAGTGGCTAAAACACACACACACACAGGGAACAAATGGTCCACAAAGCCCTAACATGCCATATGGTGTAATACAGGTTGTTCCAATGCATCAGTCCCCAGCTTCAAGGTCCTCAGCCTAACATCACATTCAGGACAAAATGAACTGATTTTATTGGTTCATCCATGTAGTATTCTACTCATCAAATTTTCAGGAAGAGAAGAGTTGTATCAATGAATAAGTTCCTTTGCTGCTGCTGCTTCTTTTTCTTTAAACTAAAAGAAACTGCTAATTATAATTAAAGGGAGAAGGGGGAAACTTGCAATCTGGGAGATATCAAAAGTGTCAATGGAAGCCTGGACGGTAGTGAAAGTGGAAGGGAAGAAAAGAACAATTTAATGACAAACTGAATCATAAGACTTCAGTTGACTTATAGATAAGATATACAGGCTGGGGGAGAACTACATTGGATAAGAGAATAGAATTGATATTAACATTAAGGTAAGTTTAAAAAGTAATCCATTATCACATTTAAAGACATAAACAAGTGTGTCAGAAGCAAATTTTTCAGGCACATTCATTTTATAAGGTAAAATTTTATATGTGGGTCATCAGTTTTCACTGAAAACAGAACTCTAATTAGATCTCAGGACCCATCGACGACTTATGAGGCATTCTTGGGTGCCATGATTACAGTGGAAATATAGATTTATGAATGGCTTTCCCCCTTACTCAATATCATGAGAAGGAAAGAAAAACTAAAGCTAGACAGTTTTAGTGGCCTTTCTGTATTTGTCTTTATATCATCTAGATTGTTGCCACCTACTGGTGAGAATAATTTTAGCCTTAAAACTGTGGATGTGACTAGTGATGGAAGCAAGATCTGATGTTGTAAAGAGGAATATTGTATAGCAATCTGGAATGTTAGGTCCATGAATCAAGGTAAACTGGAAGTGGTCAAACAGGAGATGGCAAGAGTGAACGTTGACATTTTAGGAATCAGGAACTAAAATGGACTGGAATGGGAGAATTTAATACAGATGACCATTAAATCTACTACTGTGGGCAAGAATCCCATAGAAAAAATGCACTAGACCTCATAGTCAACAAAAAAGTCCAAAATGGAGTACTTGGGTGCAATCTCAAAAATGACAGAATAATCTCTCTTCTTTTCCAAGGCAAATCATTCAATATCACAGTAATCCAAGTCTATGCTTCAACCACAAATGCCGAAAAAGCTAAAATTAAACAGTTCTATGTCGAGGAAAAGAACAGAATGGGAAAGACTAGAGATCTCTTCAAGAAAATTAGAGATACCAAGGGAACATTTCATGCAAAGATGGGCTTGATAAAGGACAGAAATGGTCTGGACCTAACAGAAGCAGAAGATATTAAGAAGAGGTGGCAAGAATACACAGAAGAACTGTACAAAAATGATCTTCATGACCAAGATAATCGTGATGGTGTGATCACTTACCTAGAGCCAGACATCCTGGAATGTGAAGTCAAGTGGGCCTTAGAAAGCATCAGTATGAACAAAGCTAGTGGAGGTGATGGAATTCCAGTTGAGCTATTTCAAATCCTGAAAGATGATGCTATGAAAGTGCTGCACTCAATATGCCAGCAAATTTGGAAAACTCAGCAGTGGCCACAGGACTGGAAAAGGTCAGTTTTCATCCCAATCCCAAAGAAAGGCAATGCCAAAGAATGCTCAAACTACCACACAATTGCACTCATCTCACACGCTAGTAAAGTAATGCTCAAAATTCTCCAAGCCAGGCTTCAGCAATACATGAACCATGAAATTCCTGATGTTCAAGCTGGTTTTAGAAAAGGCGGAGGAACCAGAGATCAAATTGCCAACATCTGCTGGATCATGGAAAAAGCAAGAGAGTTCCAGAAAAACATCTATTTCTGCTTTATTGACTATGCCAAAGCCTGTGATCCTATTGTGGATCACAATAAACTGTGGAGAATTCTGAAAGAGATGGGAATACAGACCACCTGACCTGCCTCTTGAGAAATCTGTATGCAGGTCAGGAAGCAACAGTTAGAACTGGACATGGAACAACAGACTGGTTCCAAATAGGAAAAGGAGTACGTCAAGGCTGTATATTGTCACCCTGCTTATTTAACTTCTATGCAGAGTACATCATGAGAAACGCTGGACTGGAAGAAGCACAAGCTGGAATCAAGATTGCCGGGAGAAATATCAATAACCTCAGATATGCAGATGACACCATCCTTATGGCAGAAAGTGAAGAAGAACTAAAAAGCCTCTTGATGAAAGTGAAAGAGGAGAGTGAAAAAGTTGGCTGAAAGCTCAACATTCAGAAAATGAAGATCATGGCATCTGGTCCCATCACTTCATGGGAAATAGATGGGGAAACAGTGGAAACAGTGTCAGACTTTATTTTGGGGGGCTCCAAAATCACTACAGATGGTGATTGCAGCCATGAAATTAAAAGACGCTTACTCCTTGGAAGAAAAGTTATGACCAACCTAGATAGCATATTCAAAAGCAGAGACATTACTTTGCTGACTAAGGTCCGTCTAGTCAAGGCTATGGTTTTTCCTGTGGTCATGGATGGATGTGAGAGTTGGACAGTGAAGAAGGCAGAGCGCCGAAGAATTGATGCTTTTGAACTATGGTGTTGGAGAAGACTCTTGAGAGTCCCTTGGACTGCAAGGAGATCACCAGTCCATTCTGAAGGAGATCAGCCCTGGGATTTCTTTGGAAGGAATGATGCTAAAGCTGAAACTCCAGTACTTTGGCCACCTCATGTGAAGAGTTGACTCATTGGAAAAGACTCTGATGCTGGGAGGGATAGGGGGCAGGAGGAGAAGGGGACGACAGAGGATGAGATGGCTGGATGACATCACTGACTCAATGGACATGAGTCTGAGTGAACTCTGGGAGTTGATGATGGACAGGGAGGCCTAGCGTGCTGCGATTCATGGGGTCACAAAGAGTCGGACACGACTGAGCAACTGAACTGAACTGAACTGAACTGATGATGATCTACAAGACCTTCTAGAACTAACACCCCAAAAAGATGTCCTTTTCATCACAGAGGACTAGAATGCAAAAGTAGGAAGTCAAGAGATACTTGGAGTAACAGGCAAGTTTGGCCTTGGAGTACAAAAATGAAGCAGGGCAAAGGCTAACAGAGTTTTTCAAGAGAACGCACTGGTCATAGCAAACACCATCTTCCAACAACACAAAAGAAGATACCACACATGGATATCACCAGATGGTCAATACCAAAACCAGATTGATTATATTTTTTGCAGCTGAAGATGGAGAAGCTCTATACAGTCAGCAAAAGAAGACTGGGAGCTGACTGTGGCTCAGATCATGAACTCCTTATTGCAAAATTCAGACTTAAATTGAAGAAAGTAGAGAAAACCACTAGACCACTCAAGTATGACCTAAATCAAATCCCTTATGATTATACAGTGGAAGTGACAAATAGATTCAAGAGATTAGATATTATAGACAGAGTGCCTGAAGAACTATGGACGGAGGTTCGGGACACAGTACAGGAGCTGGTGATCAAGATCATCCCCAAGAAAAAGAAATGCAAAAAGGCAAAATGGTTGTCTGAGAAGGCCTTACAAATAGCTGAGAAAAGAAGAGAAGCCAAAGGCAAAGGAGAAAGGGAAAGATCTACCCATTTGAATGCAGAGTTCCAAATAATATCAAGGAGAGATAAAAAAAGGCTTCCTCAGCGATCAATGCAAAGAAAGAGAGGAAAACAATAGAATGGGAAAGACTAGAGATCTCTTCAAGAAAATTAGAGATACCAAGGGAACACTTCATGCAAAGATGGGCACAATAAAGGACAGAAACCGTATGGACCTAACAGAAACAGAAGATATTAAGAAGAGGTGGCAAGAATACACAGAAGAACTACACAAAAAAATATCTTCATGACCCAGATAACCACGATGGTGTGACCACTCACCTAAAGCCAGATATCCTGGAATGGGAAATCAAGTGGGCCTTCAGAAGCATCACTTCAAACAAAACTAGTGGAGGTGATGGAATTCCAGTTGAGCTATTTCAAATCCTAAAAGATGACCCTGTGAAAGTGCTACACTCAATATGCCAGCAAATTTGGAAAACTCAGCAGTGGCCACAGGACTGGAAAAGGTCAGTTTTCGTTCCAATCCCAAAGGAAAACAATGCCAAAGAATGCTCAAACTACCACACAATTGCACTTATCTTACACGCTTGCAAAGTAATGTTCAAAATTCTCCAAGCGGAGCTCCAACAGTACGTGAACCAAGAATTTCCAGATAGTTAAGCTGGATTTAGAAAAGGCAGAGGAACCAGAGATCAAATTGCCAACAACCACTGGATCATAGAAAAAGCAAGAGAATTCCAGAAAAACATCTACTTCTGCTTCATTGACTACCTCAAAGCCTTTGACTACATGGATCACAACAAAAAATGGAAAATCCTTAAAGAGACGGGAATACCAGACCACCTTACCTGCCTCCTGAGAAATCTGTATGCAGGTCAAGAAGCAACAGTTAGAACCGGACATGGAAAAACAGACCAGTTCCAAATTGGGAAAGGGGTACATCAAGACTGTATATTGTCCCCCTACTTATTTAACTTATATGCAAAGTACATCATGTGAAATCCCAAGCTGGATGAAGACAAGCTGGCATCAAGATTGCCAGGAGAATATCAGTAACCTCAGATATGCATATGACACCACCCTTACGGCAGAAAACAAAGAGGAATTGAAGAGCCTCTTGATGAAAGTGAAAGAGGAGTGTGAAAAAGCTGGCTTAAAGCTCAACATTCAAAAAATGAAGACCATGGCATCTGATCCCATCACTTCATGGCAGATAGATGTTCGGGGTTGGGTGGGGGGGTCCCCTGGTGGCTCAGAGGTTAAACCGTCTGCCTGCAATGCAGGAGACCTGGGGTTGATCCCTGGGTCGGGAAGATCCCCTGGAGAAGGAAATGGCAACCCACTCCAGTATTCTTGCCTGGAGAATCCCATGGATGGAGGATCCTGGTGGGCTACTGTCCACGGACATGACTGAGCAACTTCACTTTCACTTTCAAAATCACTGCAGATGGTGACTGCACCCCTGAAATTAAAAGATGCTTGTTCCTTGGAAGAAAAGCTATGACCAATCTAGACAGCATATTAAAAAGCAGAGACATTACTTTGCTGACAAAGGTCCGTCTAGTCAAAGCTATGGTTTTTCCAGTAGTCATGTATGGATTTGAGAGTTGGACCATAAAGAAGGCTGAGCATCGAAGAATTGATGATTTTGAATTGTGGTTTTGGAGAAGATTCTTGAGAGTCCCTTGGACTGCAAGATCAAACCAGTCAATCCTAAGGAAATCAGTTCTGAATATTCATTGGAAGAACTGATACTGAAGCTCCAATACTTTGGCCACCTGAGGTGAAGAGCTGACTCAGTGGAAAAGACCCTAAGGCTGGGAAAGATTGAAGGCAGGAGGATAAGAGGACAACAGAGGATGAGATGGTTGATGGCATCACCAACTTGATGGATATGACTTTGAGCAAGCTCTGGGAGTTGGTGATGCATGCGAAGCCTGGCGTGCTGCAGGGGTCACAAAGAGTTAGACTCGACTGAATGACTGAACTAAACTGAGCACAATGAGGTTGTGAATAGAAATCTTATTTCCAGTCTTATTGTTTCTCATTTCTCAATATTTTTCTCTTCCTTGCATTTGTACTCTTGACTGCCTTCCCATCTGTCTTCTCCGTTTCCCACAGCATCTTTCCCAGGATGTAGCCCACATTCCCCTGTTGGTGTGTTGTGGAGGGCACAGGGGAACCTGCACACCTTATGCCCCTGAAAAGCTCTCTTTGGTTTGACTCAGGTCGCCCCTCGCAGGAGTCATGAAAGCACCCATGTCCATCTGAAGCTGGCAGTCAAGCCAGGCAGCCAGGTGGTCTGAGCACTTAGTGCTGAAGGACCAGTTACAGCTCTTGGGCTGAAATGTGAGAAATGGACACATGCCATCTTGATGGTGGGGTCCACCATTATCAAGCTAGTATCATAGCCAGGAGATGGGAAAGAGCCTAACTAATCCTTCATGGTGGTGACCCAGGAGAACTGGGTCAGGGAGGGTCCATTAGATGTTCCCAATTTTGTGAGAAATGTGATCTCCCAACCAGGACCCCAGACATTTCATCTGGCATCATATGAGAGCATTTGCTGGACTATGTGTCATTCAGGAACTCCACATTATTTTTAACATTATTCATTCATTCATTTATTTTAATATTTATTTTTATTTATTTATTTGGCTGTGCTCGGTCTTAGTTGCAGCATGCAGAATCTTCAGTCTTTTAGTTGTGGCCTGTGGGATCTAGGTCCTTGACCAGGGATTGAACCTGGCCCCCCTGCATTCGGAGCACAGAGAGTTAGCCATGAGACCACCAGGGAAGTCTCTAGGAATGCCATCTTTAGCTTCACAAAAACATACTTGTGAAGGTTGACTCAGAGTATTGAGTTAACTCAGATCCAGTGCTAATGTGGGTCTCGGGTGGTGAGTGCAGGTAACTGGTATGGAGCTGACAGTGACCATCTCATTCCTCAGAAGACAGTGTCAGCTTTATATACATCAAAGAATATTGCCAAGGTGTGCCTAGAAAACTGTCTTCCTTACAGCTTATTGTCTAATTCCAGTGAACTTGATGTAACCTAGGAATCCAGGTTAGTGAAGATCCAAATGTGGAGGATTGGTCCAGAAGGTTCAGAGTGTACTGAGAATAGATGGTAATCCCCAGAGATGTTTCTGATGGGCTCTTATGCTCCTGATAAAAGCAGAACTCTCTATGTTGTTTTGTTTTGTTTCATTTTGATAAAAAGTACCAAGGAGGGAATTCCCTATTGGTCCAGTGGTTAGCACCCCAGGTTGTTGCTGCCAAGGAAGTGGGCTCAATCCCTAGTTCAGAAACTAAGGTTCCTGCAAGTTGTATAGCATGGCCAAAAAAAAAAAAAAAGCTTCAACCCAGCAAATTCTATGACATTGAGTGGGTTTCTGTTTCTAGCTGTGAGTGCTCACCTTTTGGTATTGCCTTGGGATGATTTCATTCCCACTGCTTCACAAGGAAATGGTTCTAGAAAGATTCCTTTTTCCTGTTTACCTCCTCATAGGACAAGACAAACCAGCCACAAGAACCACAAAATAAGCCCAAGGTTTCCATCACTTTAGCTATAAATGGGGAGAAGGCAATGGCACCCCACTCCAGTACACTTGCCTGGAAAATCCCATGGACAGAGGAGCCTGGTAGGCTGCAGTCCATGGGGTTGCTAGGAGTTGGACATGACTGAGCGACTTCACTTTCACTTTTCACTTTCGTGCATTGGAGAAGGAAATGGCAATCCACTCCAGTGTTCTTGCCTGGAGAATCTCAGGGACGGGGGAGTATAGTGGGCTGCCATCTATGGGGTCGCACAGAGTTGGACATGACTGAAGCAACTTAGCAGCAGCAGCAGCTATAAATGGGTACAAGAATGGACCTCCTTATAAATTATGCCCTGTTTTCTTGCAGTGCCTTTAAAGAGAAACGATGGCTTCAACAGTTAGGAATAGCAAGAGTCCTAGCGAAAAAGAGCATTTCTAATCTGACTATCCAAGGAAGCTTGACAGCATGTGAAAATCCTCCAGAAATTGTGCTTTGAAAAGTCACAACAACCCCAGTTTGTATGAAGACCTGGTCAGACAGAACTTCTAATTCTAATGCTAAAGTTTCTGAAAACTGTTTTAATTTTGGGGTTTCTAATAACAGTTCTGATGATACATGAATATTTAAAGTTCAATACCATGTTTTCTCAAACTCCATCACCCTAACTTAATAGATGCAGAGAAAGCCTTTGACAAAATTCAACATCCATTTATGATTAAAAACTCTCCAGAAAGCAGGAATAGTAGGAAAATACCTCAACATAATAAAAGCTATCTATGACAAACCCACAGCAAACATTATCCTCAATGGTGAAAAATTGAAAGCATTTCCCCTAAAGCCAGGAACAAGACAAGGGTGCCCACTTTCACCACTACTATTCAACATAGTTCTGGAAGTTTTGGCCACAGCAATCAGAGCAGAAAAAGAAATAAAAGGAATCCAAATTGGAAAAGAAGAAGTAAAACTCTCACTGTTTGCAGATGACATGGTCCTCTACATAGAAAACCCTAAAGACTCCACCAGAAAATTACTAGAGCTAATCAATGAATATGGTAAAGCTGCAGGATATAAAATCAGCACACAGAAATCCCTTGCATTCCTATACACTAATAATGAGAAAATAGAAAAAGAAATTAAGGAAACAATTCCATTCACCATTGCAATGAAAAGAATAAAATACTTAGGAATATATCTACCTTAAAGAAACTAAAGACTTATACAAGGAAAACTATAAAATACTGGTGAAAGAAATCAAAGAGGACACTAATAGATGGAGAAATATACCATGTTCATGGATTGGAAGAATCAATATAGTGAAAATGAGTATACTACTCAAAGCAATCTATAGATTCAATGCAATCCCTATCAAGCTACCAGTGGTATTTTTCAGAGAACTAGAACAAATAATTTCACAATTTGTATGGAAATATAAAAAACCTTGAATAGCCAAAGCAATCTTGAGAAAGAAGAATGGACCTGGAGGAATCAACTTGCCTGACTTCAGGCTCTACTACAAAGCCACAGTCATCAAGACAGTATGGTACTGGCACAAAGACAGAAATATAAATCAATGGAACAAAATAGAAAGCCCAGAGATAAATCCACACACCTATGGACACCTTATCTTCGACAAAGGAGGCAAGAACATACAATGGATTAAAGACAATCTCTTTAACAAGTGGTGCTGGGAAAACTGGTCAACCACTTGTTAAAGAATGAAACTAGAACACTTTTAACACCATACACAAAAAGAAACTCAAAAGGGATTAAAGATCTAAATGTAAGACCAGAAACTATAAAACTCCTAGAGGAGAACATAGGCAAAACACTCTCTGACATAAATCACAGCAGGATCCTCTATGACCCACCTCCCAGAATACTGGAAATAAAAGCAAAAATAAACAAATGGGACCTAATTAAAATTAAAAGCTTCTGCACAACATAGGAAACTATAAGCAAGGTGAAAAGACAGTCTTCGGAATGGGAGAAAATAATAGCAAATGAAGCAACTGACAAACAACTAACCTCAAGAATATAGAAGGAACTCCTGCAGCTCAACTCCAGAAAAATAAACGACCCAATCAAAAAATGGGCCAAAGAACTAAATAGACATTTCTCCAAAGAAGACATACAGATGGCTAACAAACACATGAAAAGATGCTCAACATCACTCATTATCAGAGAAATGCAAATCAAAACCACAATGAAGTACCATTTCACGCCAGTCAGAATGGCTGTGATCCAAAAGTCTACAAGCAATAAATGCTGGAGAGGGTGTGGAGAAAAGGGAACCCTCTTACACTGTTGGTGGGAATGCAAACTAGTACAGCCACTATGGAGAACAGTGTGGAGATTTCTTAAAAAACTGGGGACAGAACTGCCTTATGACCCAGCAATCCCACTGCTGGGCATACACACCAAGGAAACCAGAAGTGAAAGAGACACGTGTACCCCAGTGTTCATCGCAGCACTGTTTATAATAGCCAGGACATGGAAGCAACCTAGATGTCCATCAGCAGATGACTGGATAAGAAAGCTGTGGTACATACACACAATGAAGTATTACTCATCCATCAAAAAGAATACATTTGAATCAGTTTTAATGAGGTAGATGAAACTGGAGCTGATTATACAGAGTGAAGTAAGCCAGAAAGAAAAACACCAATACAGTATACTAATGCATATATATGGAATTTAGAAACATAGTAACAATAACCCTGTATGAGAGACAGCAAAAGAGACACAGATGTATAGAACAGTCTTTTGGACTCTGCAGGAGAGGGAGAGGGTGGGATGATTTGGGAAAATGGCATTGAAACATGTATAATATCATATAAGAAACGAATCGCCAGTCTAGGTTCGATGCAGGATACAGGATGCTTGGGGCTGGTGCACTGGGATGAGCCAGAGGGATGGTACGGGGAGGGAGGTGGGGGGGGGAGTTCAAGATTGGGAACATGTGTACACCCGTGGCAGATTCATGTTGATGTATGGCAAAATCAATACAATATTGTAAAGTAATTAGCCTTCAATTAAAATAAATAAATTTTAAAAAAAAGAAAAGAAAATTTAGGGCATTTGTTTTTACACAAAGAGTCTGAGGTATAATTCATAAGAAACTGAGAAGAGCAGTTGCCTATGGGGGTAGTAGGGCAACTGGGAAGATGAGAAACAAGGACACGAGCAAGAATGTCTATCTTATTTATTTATTTTTTGCTTTCCTGGGGCTTTTTAAAATGTTTTTTGTTTTCAAACATATGATTGCAGTACACAGTGAAAATATTAATTCAAAAAATTCTATATAGGGAAAATATTCTATATAGGGATGAGATGGCTGGATGGCATCACCAACTTGATGCACATGAGTTTGAGCAAGTTCCAGGAGATGGTGATGGACAGGGAAGCCTGGCATGCTGTGGTCCATGGGGTGGCAAAGAGTTGGACACGACTGAGTGACTGAACCCAACTGATACAGGAAAGTCCCTGGTAGAGTTATAAATACCATCTATGTCTAATACTGGTCTCGGATATCTTTTGAATTTCTGCTAAAACACTGCTTGCTATTAAGTTTTTTAAACTGATGTAGAGTTTGCCTACAGTGAATTACAAAGATCTTAAATGTAAGATTCAACAGCTTGAACAATTATATACATCTGTGTAACTAATACCCCAGTCAAGACGTAAACACTTCATTACCCCAGAAAGTTGCTTCAAGCTCTTAAATTTATAGACAACTGCTATTCTGATTTCCTGATATACCTCTGCATATAACAGTTTCCAATTAAAGGAATCATATAGCTGTTCACTTTATGTCTGGGTTATTTTTCTCAACTTAATCAACTGAGGCTCATTAACATTGTTGCCAGAGAAGGCAATGACACCCAACTCCAGTACTCCTGCCTGGAAAATCTCGTGGATGGAGGAGCCTGGTAGGCTGCAGTCCATGGGGTCACTAAGAGTCGGACACGACTGAGCAACTTCACTTTTACTTTTCACTTTCATGCATTGGAGAAGGAAATGGCAACCCACTCCAGTGTTCTTGCCTGGAGAATCCCAGGGATGGGGGAGCCTGGTGGGCTGCCATCTATGGGGTCGCACAGAGTCGGACATGACTGAAGTGACTTAGCAGCAGCAGCAGCATTGTTGTATGTATTAGTACTACGTTCTTTTTTTTTCTCTATGTAGTAATATTCCTTTATTCATTGCTGATATCATTGCTGGGATCTTTTGCCCTATTTTTATTTTTGCCATGAATAGTCAGTCTTGTTAATGGTTCTGTCAATTTTACTAATTTTATTAGTTTTCTACAATGAACCCCTTTTGTTTACTCTTTATATTGTATATTTGTTTTCTAACTTGTTACTTTTTTTTTTTTACAGTTTCTGCTGCTCTGATTAAATACTTTACTAGTATTCTAATATTTTGGACATGTTATTCATAGTTATTTCCCAGTCCAGGTCTAATAACTCCAATATTTGCACTTCCTCTATACAAGTCTTCCTTGGATCTTTTTTTTTACTATTGAGTAGTATTCCACTGTGTGGTCACATCACAATGTATTCAGATGTATGACATTTGGACTGTCTCCAGTTTTGCGAATAAAGCTGCTTTAAACATTATGGTAAAGGTCTTTTTCTGGATACATTCTTTCATTTCTTTGGGGGCAAGCATCTAGGTATGTAATTGTGAGATAATATGGTAAATATATAGTAACATTATAAGAACCTACCTAACAGTTCTCCAAAGCAGTATTATAGTTTTACACCTCTAGTAATAAATGTTCTGGTCACTTTACAGACTCACCAAAATTTGGTGTCATTAGAACTTTTGATTTTTAGCTATTCTAGTGGGTTTAAAATGACTTCTCATTGTGGTTTTAATTTGCATTTCTTTGATGACTAATAATATTGAATGCTTTTCCATGTGATTCTTGGCTATTTGTACCTTTTATTTTGTGAAGTGTCAATTAAGTTTTTGTCCATTTAGAAAATTCTGTTGTTTATCTTTTAATTATTGGTTTATTGGAGACTTTTACATACTCATGATACAAGTTCCTTGTCAGATGTATGTACTGTAAGAATTTTTTCCTAATCTGTGGCCTCTCTCTTTCCTTTATTAATGGTGTCTTTTGATGAATGAAAGTTTTTAACTCCAATGAAGTACAGTTTATCTTTTTTTTCTTTTATAGTTCATGCTTTCTGCTTCCTCTCTAAGGAATCTTTGCCCACCCCAAAGCCATGAAGATATTCTCAAATGTTTTCTTCTAGAAGTTTCAGAGTTCTTTAGGTCTACGTGTGTTTAGTTGTTAAGTGGTGTCCATCTCTTTGTGACCTCACAGACTGTAGATCTCCATGCTCCTCTGTCGATAGGATTTCCTAGGCAAGGATACTGGAGTGGGTCACCATTTCCTTCTCCAGGAGATCTTCCTGACCCAGGAATCGATACTGTGTCTCCTGCATTGGTAGGTGACTCTTTACCACTGAGGCACCAGGGAAGCCCAAGTACCTTGGCACCTTTGTCAAAAATCAATTTACAATTGATTTGTTCTTTTTCCTAGTTTGTTTTGGCTATTCTTAGCCACCTGCATTTCCAAAAAGATTTTTAAATAAACGTGTAAAAAATAAAAAAATAAAATAAACTTGCCATCCTCTATTTTAAAAAAAAGGCTATTGGGATTGTTGCCTATATTGATTATTTGAGACTAACTTCTTAATAATAGTGAATCTTACAACCCACCATATATCTCACCATCCATGGTATATGTCCCCATTTATCTAAGTCTTTCTTGATTTCACTCATCAAAGTTTTTTAGTTTTTTAGTGTAGAAGTCTTTCAAATCAGGTATTAAATGTTTTTTTAAATATTTAAAAATTTTAATTCTATTTGCTAGAAAGGTTTATAAGATAGATCCTTTTACAATAGTCAGAGACACCTAAAATCTAAAGCCATCTAAAAGTAGGTTTCTAGTTTGATATTATAGGGTTGGGCACATAGAAAGTTGATACAAAAAAAAAAAGGAAAGATAATGCTGAAGAGATGTTGTAGGCAGCATGTACAGAAGTGTTAGTCATTGCAGAGACAGTAAGAGGGGATTGTAACTGAAAGAGAGCACAGCACAGTTCTGGGGTACTGGTAACATTCTATTTCTTGATATGGATTAATAGATGTGTTCAATTTGAGAAAATTCGACAAGAAGTGGTTTTTTTCCCCCAACTCTGTACCCTTTCCTGAATGAATTTTATCATCCAGTTTAAGAAGTTAACTAAAATAATGAGAAAAATTTTAGGAGCTAATTCATAAACTACTTGATGCCAGCCTCAGACTCATAAGAGGGCAGTTCATGTGATGGATGCCACCATGTTACCTTCCCCTTGAACATGTGTTGAACTGAAGTGCAATTCCTTGCAAGAGATAATCAGTTCAGTTCAGTTCAGTTGATCATTCATGTCTGACTCTTTGTCACCCCATGGACTGCAGCATGCCAGGCTTTCTTGTCCATTACCACTTCCCAGAACTTGCTCAAACTCATGTCCAGAGAGTCAGTGATGCCATCCAACTATCTCATCCTCTGTCATTCCCTTCTCCTCCCGCCTTAAATCTTTCCCATCATCAGGGTCTTTTCCAATGAGTTTTTCCCATCAGATGGCCAAAGTATTGGAGCTTCAGCTTCAGCATCAGTCCTTCCAATGAATATTCAGGACTGATTTCCTTTAGGATTGACTGGTTTGACCTCTGCAGTCCAAGGGACTCTCAAGAGTCTTCTCCAAAACCACAGTTCAAAAGCATCAGTTCTTTGATGCTCAGCCTTCTTTATGGTCCAACTCTCACATTCATACATGACTACAGGAAAAACTGTAGCATTGACTAGATGGACCTTTGTTGGCAAAGTAACATCTCTGCTTTTTATATGCTGTCTAGATTGGTCATAGCTTTTTTTCCCAAGGAGCAACCATCTTTTAATTTCATGGCTGCAGTCACCATCTGCAGTGATTTTGGAGCCCCCCAAAATAAAGTCTGTCACTCTTTCCATTGTTTCCCCATCTATTTGCCATGAAGTGATGGGATTGGATGCCATGATCTTCATTTTTTGAATGTTGAGCTTTAAGCCAGCTTTTTCACACTCCTCTTTCACTTTCATCAAGAGGCTCTTCAATTCCTCTTTGCTTTCTGCCATAAGGGTGGTGTCATATGCATATCTGAGGTTACTGATAATTCTCCTGGCAATCTTGATGCCAGCTTGTCTTCATCCAGTTTGGGATTTCACATGATGTACTTTGGCATATAAGTTAAATAAGTAGGGGGACAATATACAGCCTTGATGTACTCCTTTCCCAATTTGGAACTGGTCTGTTTTTCCATGTCCGGTTCTAACTGTTGCTTCTTGACCTGTATACAGATTTCTCAGCAGGCAGGTAAGGTGGTCTGGTATTCTCATCTCTTTAAGAATGTTGCACAGTTCATTGTGATCCACATAGTCAAAGGCTTTAGCGTAGGCAATAAAGCAGAAGTAGATGTTTTTCTGGAATTCTCTTGCTTTTCCTATGATCCAACATATGTTGGCAATTTGATCTCTGGTTTCTCTGCCTTTTCTAAATCCAGCTTGAACACCTAGAAGTTCTCAGTTCACATACTGCTGGAGCCTTGCTTGGAGAATTTTGAGCATTAGTTCGCTAGCATGTGAAATGAATGCAATGGTGGGGTAGTTTGAATATTCTTTGGCATTGCCTGTCTTTGGGGTTGGAATGAAAACTATTTACCTATCACTGAAACGTAACCAAGGAGATGCCTGGTACAAAGTTCCTGGGGCAGGAATGTCTATGAAGAAGAAAGCAATATGAAAAAATATGAGGGGAAAGGAAGGTAGATGAGGGGGAGGATGATAAGAAAAGAATGTGACAGCACAATTGATTCCCTGACAGAATCAACTGAAAAACTGAGTCTTTATTCTTTATTCACTTTAGCTCTAGAAGTAAGATAGTATGAAGTGATATTAAGGTCTTACTTTCTTACAATATTAAACAGTTGTCAAGCAGTATATGAGCATAGGCAGGATACCATGGGACATTTATTCTAAACCTGAATCTTACTGAAATCAACGTTAAGCATCACCTTCTCTTTGCTCTGGGTCATTCTGTTCTTTCCTCAGGTATTCCCACTTTCACACTGTATTGAAATTCCTTGACTGTCTCCTTTACTATCTTCTCTTAGGCAAGGACAGTGTTTTATTCATCTCTAAATTGCCAATGAATAGCATATGCTTGAGCTTTGAATAACTGCTCTATAAATATTTGTTAAATTAAATAAATGAATTTTATGATAATCATGTACAAGGCATTCTCAATGACACATGCACACAACATCTGCTCATAAAACATAAATATTTCCACTTACAAATCAGTTGCTTAATGCTAGTTTATTTAATTTGATCATCAAGATGAATTTCTTAATATGAATTTGTTAATTCATCTGAGCATCATAGCAGCCCTGCATGGCACACTAAGGACAGTCATCATTAAAGCACACATTTTACAAATGAAGAGGCTAAATTGATAACATATAAAAACAACTTGGTGGAGGTCCTAGTAGTTAAGTGTCAGATTCAGATCTGGAATCTAGAGTTTTGGTTTTTCAGTTAGGTAATTACTTCTAAACAACCATAAAACATCTGGTGCCAGAAAGTCACTGTATACATTGTCCTAGCAAGTTCTAACTCCCAGGTTGGTTTCCCCAGCTATAACTTGGCTTTTTGACCACCTTCCTTGACCACCCCATTCTGTTCATCCTTATTTCCCATCTTCACCCTCAACCTCCATCATCTCTCCTGCTGAAGTCCCTGAGATCACAGAGAAGAAATGCTATATTATATTAGCATAATAGTATACCTATTTGTAAATTCATTTCAGCATTCCTTATTCCCTCTATAATGGACATTCTCTCCATAATGTATGAATAAAATCTTCAGAAAATGCCATTTTTGCTGATCTGCAACATAGTCTAAGAGTGAGGACTTCACTTTCACTTTTCACTTTCATGCATTGGAGAAGGAAATGGCAACCCACTCCGGTGTTCTTGCCTGGAGAATCCCAGGGACGGGGGAGCCTGGTGGGCTGCCGTCTGTGGGGTCGTACAGAGTCGGACACGACTAAAGTGACTTAGCAGCAGCAGCAGCAGCTGCAAATGCTGCTTCAAGACCTAACAAGTTTAAGGATCTGCCTTTCTGTGCCCCCACATAGGAAACAGGGAAGCCGGCATGCTGCAGTCCATGGGGAAGCAAAAAGTTGGACATGACTCAGTGACTGAACAACAACAATAGGAAACAATTTCAGTTCCAGTCACATGTAAGGGATGAGGGAGACACAGAGAGTAGAGCTGAAAAACATTTCCAATGTTCATATAGATATCTTGTAGTATATAGTTAGCTTTTTATCTATAACCCTAGATATAACAAACATAGACATGAAATTTCTCTCCTTCCCCCCACCCTTTCCTCCACTAAGAGAGTGAGAATTGAGGAGTCATATTCTTATTAATAAGCTGTTCAATAGTCTCTTATATTTGAACCACAGCAGGTGAGAAGAATGAGTTGCTAAAGGAACCAAATTCTCCCACTGCCCTTAACACATAAAAAATAAAGACAAGAATGGGTCATTGTCTTCCTCCTCATCTTTATCCTAATTTATAATCACTCATGGAACTTGTTACAAACCTCCATCTTTCAGGATGCTGTGCAGAATGATGGATTTCAGAGCAGGTGGTCAAGGGCTCTGACCTTCTTCCATCTCTGTCACTGGCTGATAACACAGTATCTGGAGCTTTGGATTCTTCATGTACAAATGATGACCCGCGCTGTACAAATGGCCCATCTGTACAAACAATGGCATGGTTATTAAGATAAATCAAGTAAAATAATATATACAGAAGCTCTGTGCAAACTACTTAGCTCTAAAAAAAGTTAGTTTCAGTTGCTTGACCTGTCTCAGTTTACTTATCTCTACTGGGGACAATAAGGATACCTACCTCATAAGGTTCTTGTGAACTCTAAACAAGTTAATAAACCTAAGAACAATTCCTGACATCAGTTCAGTTCAGTTCAGTTCAGCTGCTCAGTTGTGTCCGACTCTTTGCGACCCCATGAATCGCAGCATGCCAGGCCTCCCTGTCCATCACCAACTCCTGGAGTTCACTCAGATTCACGTTCATCGAGTCAGTGATGCCATTCAGCCATCTCATCCTCTGTCGTCCCCTTCTCCTCCTGCCCCCAATCCCTCCCAGCATCAGAGTCTTTTCCAATGAGTCAACTCTTCGCATCAGGTGGCCAAAGTATTGGAGTTTCAGCTTTAGCATCAGTCCTTCCAATGAACACCCAGGACTGATCTCCTTTACAACAGACTGGTTGGATCTCCTTGCAGTCCAAGGGACTCTTAAGAGTCTTCTCCAACACCACAGTTCAAAAGCATCAGTTCTTTGGCTTTACAGTCCAACTCTCACATCCATACATGACCACTGGAAAAACCATAGCCTTGACTAGATGGACCTTAGTCGGCAAAGTAACGTGTCTGCTTTTGAACATACTATCTAAGTTGGTCATAACTTTCCTTCCAAGGAGTAAGCGTCTTTTAATTTCATGGCTGCAGTCACCATCTGTGGTGATTTTGGAGCCCCAAAATAAAGTCTGACAGTTTCCACTGTTTCCCCATCTATTTCCCATGAAGTGATGGGACCAGATGCCATGATCTTCGTTTTCTGAATGTTGAGCTTTAAGCCAACTTTTTTACTCTCCTCTTTTACTTTCATCAAGAGGCTTTTTAGCTCCTCTTCACTTTCTGCCATAAGGGTGGTGTCATCTGCATATCTGAGGTTATTGATATTTCTCCTGGCAATCTTGATTCCAGCTTGTGCTTCTTCCAGCCCAGGGTTTCTCATTATGTACTCTGCATATGAGTTAAATAAGCAGGGTGACAACATACAGCCTTGACACAGTGCTTCATAAATGTTAGCCACTAACATCATTAACGTAAGCTCCGCAAGGGGGCGAGTAGAATTTTAAACTTCTTTTCATCTTCCTCAGAGCAAGGCATTCTGAGCCCCGCAGGGGACATCTGATTCACAAACTGAAGGATCTCCTGCTCTCAGTCTGCGCTTAGGAAGGCGTTTGAGTGTAGGGCGGCCTTCAGCCGGAACCCAAACCTCCGGGCGCTGAAGCGCCGGAGCCTCTTTACGCTTGGACTCGGGGCCCGGAAGTCGCGAGGGTGGGGTCGGCGCTGCCCAGTGAAATTGGCTACCCAGGGAAGATGCTGCTGGACCTGTCGGAGGAGCACAAGGAGCACCTGGCCTTCCTGCCGAAAGTGGACAGCGCGGGTTAGGGCGCGCGGCGGCGGGGGGTGGATCCCTGCGGTCTGGGGAGGGGATCGAGGGAGCGCCTGGCGCTCAGGGTCTCCTGGCTTCCGTTGCAGTGGTCGCAGAGTTTGGGCGAATTGCGGTGGAGTTCCTGAGGCGTGGCTCGAACCCCAAGATCTACGAAGGCGCTGCCAGTAAGAAACAGGGAGGCACAGCTGTGCAGTCTGCTCTGGGAAGTGTGGGCCGTTCTCTATCTCCGTGGAGAGGACGGGGTTCTTGGGACAAGGGTTGTACCCTCCCCTTCACCGCCCCCCCCCCCCCCCCCCCGCCGTTGTGGCAGAAGGGCTCTTAAGTCAGGGCGCAGATCCTGCCCGTGCTCTAAATACTGAGGTTTTTTGTTTGTTTGTTTGTTTGTTTGTTTGTTTTTAAAAAAAAGCTTGTGTTTTTTGGCGTGTAATGGACATAACACCATTTGCCGGATACACTATGATGCTTATATGCATCCAAGTGTGTGGAATAGTTCGGTGAACCATAAATACGTAAGTGTTTGGCTGTTGTTCGTTGTTCAGACATCTGCTTTTACTGAACTATTTTTCCCCCGATGGACGAGGGGAAGTTTCCGATATTGTCTCTTCTGTTAGGCTTGAAGTAGCTGCGCGCTCAGGAGAGGGATAGTACACCTGGTATTGTCTCCACGCATCTGTATTTTGTAAAGAAGGTTACATGGTGGGAAATAACTGAAGGCATTTGCCTGGGAATGGCTGATGAACAGGAGGTTATTACCAAAATTATTTTTTATTGCAGTGTTCGAAAACATGGAGTAATGGATCATATTTACTCTTTTTCAGGAAAACTCAGCGTGAGTAGTGACACTGTCCAACATGGTGTGGAAGGCTTAATATACCTCCTCACTGAAAGTTCAAAGCTCATGGTAAGGGCTTTTGTGGGCAGTTTTGTATTACCAGGACCTTAAGGAGGTTCAGTATACTCTGTGTATCAGTCCTGGTAGGATCTCCTCATTTCAGTAATGTTGTTACTGATTTATAATTGATTGAGTGAAGCCATGCGTACATAATCTGACTGTAAGGTGACCTGCTGGCACGAATGCTTCTTGTTGGTATAAATTAGAATTGCCTGTAATTCCACATGTTACTGTGTATATCCTAAGAAGACAGAGAATGAAATGATTTAACTTCTTGTGTATTAGCAGTATCTAGCTTGTTGGAGAATTGAGAAAACTGGGCGTTTTGGCAGTTCTTTTTGTATTTTAATAAAGTATTTTTTTCCTTTTTTCCCACATTTTTCCCTTTTTAATACTGGCTGAGAATCTTGTGCCAGTTGTTGTTTCTCCATGCTCTTAATAGAAAAAAATATTTGAAAAATTACAGCTGGCTACATGGGATTTCCCAGGTGGTGCTAGTGGTAAGAACCCACCTGCCAATGCAGGAGACATAAGAAACTCAGGTTCAATCCCTGGGTCAGGAAGATGCCCTGGAGGAGGGCATGGCAATCCACTCCAGTTTTCTTGCCTGGAGAATCCCATGGACAGAGGAGCCTGGTGGGCTACAGTCCATGGGGTCGCAAAGAATCCAACAGGATTGAAATGACTTCACTCACATACACAAACACACACACACGCATACACACACAGACACACAGCTTAATTTATATATTGTCCATTCTACTGTTTCTCAGACTTACCTTTTAGTGAGAATGTTGTGTGACCCTTTTAAACCAAATTTCTGATTCCTGTCTCAAACCTGTTGAATCAGATTTTCCAGAAGAGGGGCTTGAGAATATTTTTCTAAGGTGCTTTAAAACATTCTTAAGGTCAGGTAAATTTGGGAAACTACCCTAAAGGCTTAACATTTTGATAGCAAATCCTCACGCTGGAAGTGATGAAAGACAGAGTGTGGCTTATTGAGTTATGGTGTTTCACCCTAATAATTAGGGTGAAATAATTAGATTATTTGAGTGGTTAACTGCATAAAAATATATTTGATAGATTCCTTTTGTCAGACTTCCTAAAATGTTACACTTAGAGGTGTTCCACAGCAAATGCTCTGTCACATAAATGTGTTCCATTAGTTGATGCAGGAACTCATCTTTGCTTCCTAGGTGATCTTTTCTGGCCCTCTTCAGAGCTTACCTGGCTGCTCTCCTCCTCGCAATCAATCTCTAGCCTCTTGCTCTTCGATTTAGTCGAGTTGAATCTTCTGACAGACTACCTGATGTGATTGGTCAACAAACCTAACCCACCTGGTCCCAAAGACTATAAGCCCTCCTCACCGGGATTGAGCCCATTTGATTTATTCAGTTCTTTATTCCTAGCATGGGACCTATCCCATAGTAGGATCTCAGGAAATACTTGCTAAAGGGACAAGATAACCCAAGCCTATGCTGTTACAAACAGAAACAAGTCTAATGACAGTGACATCCCCTCCCAAAAAGGGCAGCGTGCAGAAACTGGAAAAGGGCAAGGGAAGTAGAGTATTAAAGTGGCTGAGGCAAATGCAATGAAGGGAAGAGAAACAAAAAACTTGTGCTTCCTCTACTTTTTCTCCACCTATTTATCCCTCCTCATGTTGGTCATCCAGTAAGGGAGTAAAAGCAAGCCTGCTGTTGGCAGTTTCCTTTTTTCCTATTTAGAGTCAGCACCAATGTTAGGGTTGCTTGGTCCCTAATAATGTTGTTCCATTGGATAGCCAAAATCTGTGACTCCACGTCCTTCTCTCCCTTTGGTCCCTTTGGTGACCAAATACATGACTTTATGTGTCTGGTCAGCATCTGAATATCCCACTAAGATTTACCTAAACCGTTTTCTTCCACCTACCCCCTGCCTCTGGCAACCACCAATCTGTTCTCTGTATCTGTGAGTTTTGTGGGGCTTTTTTTGTTTTTCGTTTGTCTTAGATTTGACATGTAAGAGAGATCATATAGTATTTCTTTTTCTGCCTGACTTAATTCACTTAGCATAATGCCCTCAAGTTCCATCCATGTTGTTGCAAATGGCAAGATTCCTTTTTTTTTTTTTTTTTACGGATGGGTAATATTCCGCTGTGTATATATGCCACAACTTTTCTATGCGTTCATCCTTCGATGGATACTTAGTTTGTTTTCACGTTTTATCCACTGTAAATAGATGCTTCAGTGAACATGGGGGTGCATATGTCTGTTCGAATTTGTGTTTTTGTTTTTTTGGGATAAATATCCAGAAGTAGAATTGCTAGATCATATGGTAGTTCTATTTTTAGTTTTTTGAAGAACCTCCATACTGTTTTCCATAGTGACTGCACCAATTTATGTTCCTACCAACAGTGTACAAGAGTTCCCTTTTCTCCACAGCCTTACCAACACTTGTTTCTTGTCATTTTAATACTATCCATTCCAGTGGATGTGAAGTGATATCTCATCATTTTGATTTACATTTCCCTGGTGATGAGTGATGCTGAGCATCTTTTCATGTGCCTGTTGGCCTTCTACATGTGTTCTTTGGAAAATATGAATTCAGATCTTCTGCCCATTTTAAAATCAGATTATTTATGGGTTTATTTATTTATTTATTTTGCTATTGTGTATCAGATACGTGATTTGCAGATTTTTCTTTCATTCAGTAGGTTGCCTTTTCATTTTGTTGATGCTTTCCTTTGCTGTGCAGAAGCCTTTTGACCCACTAGTTTGTTTTCGCTTTTGTTGCTTATTTTTATTTTTATGTATCAGAAACTCAGAATTTGGAATAGTGGACAGGGGTTGCCTTTTACTAAGCAGTGTTGTTTCTTTTACTAGACAATAGAATTCATATTTTTGTGTGTATATCCAGTATTTCAGCATTTATTAGACACAAATAAATTTTGATAAACTTGATTCATTTTTAGATTTCTGAACTGGATTTCCAAGATTCTGTTTTTGTTCTGGGATTTCCTGAAGAACTGAACAAATTGTTGCTTCAGCTTTATCTAGACAACAGAAAGGAGATCAGAACTATCCTGAGTGAATTGGCACCAGACCTTCCCAGTTACCACAGCCTTGAATGGCGACTGGATGTACAGGTATGACTTTTTTTTAAAAAATCTGACATAGAATATAAGATTTATTTTAGGCTTATGTCTTCACACTTATTATATTCTTTACCACCTTAACCAAATTCTGGTTTGAAACTTCAGTTTTTTAATGTCCATTTTTAGACCATTTCACAAATAGTTCATTTTCTTTTTTTTTTCCCAAACCACACCGCAAGACTTGTGGGATTCTTTAGTTCCCCAACCAAGGATTGAACCCAGGTTCTTGGCAGTGAGAGGGCTGGGTTCTAACCATTGGACTGTCAGGGAATTCCCCATTTTCTTATATTTTTAATATGTTCACATTGGTTTAATTTGTGAAGTTTGTAAGAAATAGGTTATTTTGGAAAAGCAGATGGTTACCTATATTTTTTAAGTGGTGCTTAGCTTTTAGAAAACCCTTTTCTGTCTAAATAAAGCACATTTATAGAAAAGTGCATAGGTCAGTATATAGCCCAATGAATTATCATGTGGTAAAAACACCTATGAAAGCAGCACCCATGATCAGCACCTCAGAAGCATCCTTCTTGCCTTCTACAAGTTACTTCCCCAGCCTTTTCAAAGGCAACCAGCATCCTGACTTTTAATGCATAGATTATTTTTTTCTGCTCTTTAACTTTCTATTCATGAAATGATTCAATAAATATTCTTCTATGTCTGCCTTCTTTTTATGAGGGTTGGGTTGTTTTTAAAGCCACGTACACAACCAAAAAGGAGTTTTCAGACATTGCATGCAGCCCTTTCTCAAGCAGTGACAGATAAGCTAGTTAAGAGATGTTTATTGAATGCCATCCAATCACTGATTAGGGCTGTGCTGAATGCTTTGGGAACCAGGATTGTAAGATACTTTCTCAGCTGGAAAAGATATTATTTGTTTAGTGATATTAGATGTCTCAAAATAACTAGTAATTAAAGATAGTTATGAAATAAGGTTCTGGAGGGAAAAAAAGAATATAACTGTATAAATAAAGGTACTTCTGAGTATTTCAGAAAAGCTGTATCTCAGGTAGTTCAGTGTACACTGGCATGTTCCAGAAAAGCATCAATAAAAGAAGGGTAAATTTCAGAAAAAAGAAATGAATGGAGATAATCAGGGTGATATTATTGAGAGAGGAGACAGCATAAGTTGTAAAGACCCATGTGAATCTGAGAATGAACAAATGAATATGTAGGATAGCTCCCTAGTTCCCAAACTTGATTGCACATTGAAATGACCTTAGGGAGCTTTAAAAAAATTCTGATATCTGTGTTCTGCCCCAGAGGTTCTGATTTATTGGTACAGAGTTTTACCTGGGCATCAGGATTTTTTAAAGCTCCCTTGTCACCCAGGTAATTCTAATGTGTAATAACGTTTGTAAACCGCTGTAATAGTAGATTCTTCTGATTTGAGTGGTCCGAATAGGTTACAGAAATTCAGCTAGACAAGCTTAGCAATTCTATCCCAGTGTCTTGAGTGCTTAAATATATATTAACACAGGAGAAGGTATAAAGCAGATTATAGGCTCCTTGAAGGCATATGCAACTTGCTTTTTTGATTAAACATTTTCTTTTTAGATTTATTGACAGTTCAGATTGCTGTAGTTTACTTCTCTTCCCTGTCATTTAGTAAGCATTTCATTGTATGAATATTCTCAATTTATCCATTCTGTTGGTAAAGAATATTTGAGATATGTCTAGCTTTTGGCTCTTGGAAACAAGTACTATTATGAATATGTGTATATGTGTAAGAGTTTACGGTATGTACCTCTGAGTGGAATTGCTAGTAATTTTATCTGTTTTCCAAAGTAATTCTCTCATCACTCTCACCAGCAGCAGATAAGTTACCAAGTCATTACCATCACTTCGCAGTGCTCCTTATGGGCAGGTTTCTAATTCTTGCCAGTCTGATAAACAGCATGATTTTATTGGCCATTTTCTAATAAAGTTGAACGTATTTCCTGTGTTTATTTTTATTACTTTTGCAAAGTGCTTTCATAGATCTGTACAATTTTCTTGGTTTTGTGGGGGTTTTATTGAGTCAGAACACTTCTTCATACATTCTTGATACTGTTTTTTGGTTTTATGTGTTACAAAGTATCTTTTCTCAGGTTGTGGCTTGGTGTTTTTTTTTAACTATTTTTAGATATCTTTCCAAGAAGTTTTAATAATTTTAATGTATTTCAGTTTATCAGTTTTTTATTTATGAGTTTTGTTTTTATAACCCTTGCATACTGTATGACTACCTATACATCGTAGTTTTTTTTTTCCCAAAGATTTTAAAGTTTACTGTTCATTTTGAAGTCTGTGATTTATCTGAAATTCAATTTTTGTGTATGGTATAATGTCACTATTCATATGTCCAGCATGATTGTTAAATAGTTATTATGCTCTTATTCCTTTTAAAACTAAGCTTGCAAGCAGAAGCCTCAGGCAACAGATTAAACCATCAGTGACTATAAAGCTCCACCTTAATCAGAATGGAGATCACAACACTCAAGTTCTGCAGACAGACCCAGCCACCCTGCTCCACTTGGTTCAGCAGTTGGAGCAAGCCTTGGAGGAGATGAAAACAAACCACTGTAGGAGAGTCGTGCGCAATATCAAGTAGTCCCAGTTTGTTTCTTCCTCCTGAATCACTTGTGAATTGATGATACGCAGTAGTTATTTTTCAAAACAATTTTTTAAGTTGATAGTGATAAATACATAGAGATTTCATAAAATTTCTTTTCCTGTGTCAAGATACTGAGGTCATGATCACAGGCTAAGTGAAGTTTCTTTCTCGGTGCTAAATATGGTCAGTTTCTTGAGTTAAGATGTAGTTTGTATCGTAAATGTGTAAATAGGATTGAATCACCTGAAAGTGAATCTATACTGTTCAAATCCTCTGTGTATATAAATGACTATATTTTTTTGATGCTTTTCCTGACTAGTTTATTGTTTTCCTCCTTATTGATCTAAACTTAAAAATAAAGTTCACCATGTAATTCTATTATTATTCATAGCATTTCTAGACAGTTTAATGTTTTTGACTTTAAAGCACACCATGATGTTAATAGCCATAGAATAGTGGGACGTGAATATGAATTTTTAAAATGCAACATTTTTTAGGCAGTTCATGTATTTTATTTGGCTGTGCATATACTAAGTACTTACCTTGTTGCTTAAGTTTAAGTTGCCATGCTAATAAGTTTAAATAGTACTCAAATTTGTGTGACTATATTGTAGTTTATCAAGGATTAATTTTTTCCCCTATTACCAAAGCATCTAAGAGACACACTGCCATTCGACATTTATAAACAATGGATACAGACAAATTGTAATCAGTTCTTAATTATCTAGATATAAATTACAGTCACTTTTTAAAATTCTGTTTGAATAAAGTGTAAAGAGGGCAAAGGGAGGCCATGTTTACTACTTTCCAGGCAAATTTCCCTTCTCCCTTAAACAAAAACTTGATTTTTGTTTTGTGTTGTTTTTAAGTGGGTGACCATAAGCTACTGGCCTGAAAAATTCAGATGCCGACATGTCAGGTCACTCTCAGGGACACAGGAAGACTTAAGGAGGAACAGGCTTAAGGAGGAAGTTGCGTGGAAGGGTGGAAAATGGGGTTCAGTCTTGAATATCTATCCAGAACCTTATTCTGAGAATCTCATCCCACGTAGCAAATCAGGAAGGGCTTTAGAAACGTCAGACTCTAAGCAGTGCTCCAGGCTCTGTTGTAACTTTGCCCCCTAAGAGTTAGAGATTTCCAAGTCAAAGTGGCATCATGTTTCTTCTTTCTCTTAAGAGAGAGCCTCGCAGGAAACAGGCCAGTGGAAGAGAAGCACAATTGAAATTGCCACCCATCATCCCCTTGTAGGCATCTTTTTTCCATACATGTGTGGAAGAAACATGTTATGCACTTGCAAAATAACTGTAAGCAGACTATACTCAGATCATTTTTGATTATAGTGATAACTTGACTAATGAAGCTTTCATGTTAACAACCTCACAAATAAGAGAAAACTTTACATAGTACATGAAATTGTAGCATATGTCATCAGGTTAAAAGCAACATGCCTGCCAAGCTTATACAATAAAAATAGCCCTGTGAGGCTTCTTATTTGTCCACATTGGGTAGAGATAAGCAGGGCCGACTGCAGCTGAAATTGAAATAATATCCTTGTGTCTTCTTAGGGCAACTTTTATTCTTCCTCTATACCCATTATTCTTATCCCAAGCAAAACAACAAAGCATGTGTTAGTCTCTTTTTTTTATTTGTATCAAACTCCCCTTGTCTTTTTATTACAGTTTATGGGGTTCTCATGGCAAATATACTAGGGTGGTTTGCTGCTCCCTTCTCCAGAGAAGACGACAGAGGGTGAGATAGTTGGATGGCATCACCGATGCAATGGACATGAACTTAGGCAAACTCCAGGAGATGGTGGGGGACAGGGAGGCCTGACATGCTGCAGTCCATGGGGTCATGAAGAGTCAGACAAGACTTGGTGACTGAACAAAAACCCCTTGTCTCCAGTCTCTCTGCTTTGTTGTTCTTTCTGATGTTCTTTGCTTTTTGGGGCCTGAATGAGTTGGGAGCAGTCTTCCTTTTGAATCTGGGACTCACTTTTTTTTGTTCCCCACAGAGCATCTAATGAGCCTCTTCCTTTTCTTGTTTGAACATTCCACACCCTTACCCACTCCTGTGCCTTGTTTGTTTTATGGCACATTAATTTTTTTGTAGTTTGTATATGAACATTTTCTGCAGATGCTCTCCTATATGACCAGTTTCTTGACTCTGGGATATGCCTTTCCATCTGTAACTATCTACATATATATTAAAACATTTTGGATTACGAGTGTGTTTATTTTTTAGGATTTGCTGATTCATGTTTAGACTTAAGCATAATAGCTCTTAAGTCTCAAAGCCAGAATGGTAACATATCATTTCTCTGAACAGCTCTGTGAATAGGGAATAATCAATATATGTAATTACAAAGTCTACATATACTTCACCCATTGGAAGTCTCCTTTGTATTTCACAAATTTCCTGAGTTTATTTTGTTATTGATGTTTCCAAGCTTGAGTAAATTTAAAATAGCAAACTAGAAAGTGGTGTGGATACTATAAGAAGAAAACAGACTTTTGTGAAAACTGGAAAATGAGAACCTGATGCGAAGGAAAGTTTGAAAAAGCATTAAGAGTGGGTAAAGCAATATTGTAAAGTAGTTAGCCTCCAATTAAATTAATTTTTTAAAAAGTGTGTAAAGGATGCTTGTGTGGGAACCTTTAAAATGTATAACAGTATGTTGCCCTTTAGGGTATGATCCTATGAGAAATCAGTCTTTGGGAATGGACAAAAGGATTTAAATTTAGTTTTTGTGGCTTCTTATGGATCCTTGATAAATTCTCAAAGCTTTGTTTTCTTCATCTCTAAAATAGGAATAATAACACCTATCTCATTGGCTTGTAGAGACCAGATGAGACCATGCATGTAAAATGTTCAGTGTAGTAGAGGACTTTAGAATATACTAATGTGGACTGAGGGTCTCATTATTTTATAACATGAATTCTGTCTAAAACACTCTAAGGAACTGAGAGAAAATGTTACCTGGTGGTTTCTGGGTGGTAGGATTATGACTTTCTTTGCCTTCTTAATTTCTATACTGAGTTTAACTTGTATTAAAAAATTTTTTTTGAAGTCTAAAGAAGAAAAAACTTAAATACATTTTTAGTAGTACTTTTATTGAAAATTTTAATTCTTATGGGCCTCCCTGGTGGCTCAGTTGTAAAGAATCCACCTGCCAATTCAGGAGACACGGGTTCAATCCATGATCCAGGAAGATCCCACATTCCTTGGAGCAACTTAAGCCTGTGCACAGTTATCGAGCCTGTGCTCTAGAGCCCAGGAGCTGAAACTACTGAGCCCATGGACCCCCAAATCCTGAAGCTCAAGTGCCCTAGAGGTCTCAAACCACTGCAATGGGAAGCCCACACACTGCAACTAGAGAGTAGCCCCCACTCTTCAAAACTAAAGAAAAGCCCATTCAGCAACAGAGACCCAGCACAGCCAAAAATAAATAAAGTTTAAACAAAACAAAAATTTAATTCTCAGAATGATACACACATAACTCCCCAGAAAACTCAGCTATTCGAACTGCCTAGTCTCCAAAGGACTCAGGTAGACAGGCTGAAGGTTTTACCTATAGGCTTGGTCCAGGGTCCTTTTTTTTTTTTTTTTCTGTCCTTTTCCCTCCATGCTAGTGAAAGAAACATGGGAATCTCAAGGCACTAGCTAAGCCAGCTCTCTTTTTTCTAGGTAATATTATATCTAAATGGAGTTTTTAATCTCCACAGGAAAACATAATACCTCTTTGTAGTTCTCACAGCCTTCATGATTAGGAAGATCTGTCTACTGTTATATTAAAGCCTTCCTACTATACTTTACTTCCCTGGTGGCTCAGATGGTAAAGCGTCTGTCTACAATGCGGGAAACCAGGGTTCGATCCCTGGGTTGGGAAGATCCTCTGGAGGATGAAATGGCAATCCACTCCAGTACTATTGCCTGGAAAATCCCATGGACAGAGGAGCGTGGTAGGCTACAGTCCATGGGGTCTCAAAGAGTCGGACACGACTGAGCGACTTCACTCACTATACTTTACATACTGTTCTCTGTCCTTTTCTTTTAATATATATGTTTAAATCTCTCTTTAGCTTACCCTTCCATGGTTTCCACAGTGATTGGTAACTGTCATCTCTTTTCCTTTCTTTCACTACAAGTGAAAAATACTTTGGTACAAAGGGTGTAGTACTATATTGCCTCTGGTTTAAACATACTCGTTTTTAAAACCACCATGACAGTTATGCTCAAACCTACATACTTTCCTTTAAAGCAAAACAAGCAAGCCCAGCTTCACCATTAGTGTGGTTACTTCAGTGAGCTTTGCAAACTTTGAGAACGATGTTTTAATTATAAAAGCAGAAGAAACCCACTGTTTCTCAGCTTTGCAAAATAGTGTATACTATTTCAAGATGAGAAAACAATTATATGCTTTATGGCAATAAAATACATATATTGAATGACTGTCACTTGAATATTAATGGATCTTTATATAGTTCCAGTCCTCTCTGCACAGGAACTCAAATGACTTAATTATGTTTGGTAGCCATGAGTCCATAAGAGTCTACTTACTATAATAGGGATACATGGGAAAAGTAATTTTATTTTCTTAATGGGCCTAAAATAAAAAAGCATCAGGAATATAGATATCTGCATTAATCAACTTAAACCCTATCAACTTTTTATAAGAATTTTTAAAGTGTAGTGTAAATTGTTTGTTTCATTAGAAATATTGCTAATTATATAACTGTCAGAATGAGAGGCCATGCACTTTCATTGTACTTGAAACTAAATTGATGTTTTTTAGTTGCAAAGATCACAATTTTCATTTTCCTCTCCTGCCATTATCATCTCTAGTCTCACAGAACAGTCTGCCCAATGACCAGCTACAAAGAGGCAACCCAGAGAAAAGGGTTTTTGCCCTTTCTCACAAACTTCGTGAGATCTTTTACCTCTTTTATTCTTTATTTTTCTTAGTCTTTACTCTTTTACTTTGAACTCTGATCCACCCATTTACGTATGGCATTGTGCTGATAGGAAAACAAAGCAAATTTTAAAACCTTTTCTAGCTCTTTTTACAAAGGCAGTGACTCCATCGTGTTAAATATTAAATACTTAGAATGATCTATGTTGTGTGTTGAACAAAGGGTAAAGTCGTAAAGTTTAGAATGCTCTCAGGCCATTCCATCCTTGAAAATCATTTAATTCATAAACTTACCAGTCTACAGAAAGGAGTATCTTAGGTGGCAGGGGGCTATTCTGCAGAAGGGAAGTTCCTTTGGGCTGCTGTCTGTTGGAACCATTTTTCCTTGAAAGTCCACCTTCTTCTGGAAAGCAAAATTCCTAGTATGATTCAATAGCTAGGGCTGTAGAAATGTGCAGAAGAAAAGGCACATGACTGCAGAATACTCTGGAGTATTTGGACATGGTTTGGATGGCAGAAATTATCTTTACTCCTTTTCTACCGAAGAGGGGTTCCCTGAGGTAACCAGAGGTGTGATGGGAAAAGCAAATGGAGTTTTTTTAATACCTGCATGCCGATGTTGTGATTGTCATAAATCCAATGAGAAGTGGATGCCTGTGGCTTTGAAGGAATGTGCTTAGTGCACAGAACGAAAAGGCTTCTCAGTTAACTCAAAGGCTAAAATCACACAGATTAAAATTCAGAGAATGAGGAAAAGAAAATCCAGGGAAGTCTTTGAGTTTCACTGGAGCAAGTATAGATGGTTAGAATTTGATTTTCTGGCATGGTCTGCAAACCATATGCTTTTATTCCAAATTAAAAGCCCTTACAAAGCTCAAGTGAGTGTAAGTCCTGCAGCAAAATAGAATTACTTGATTTGCACCAAGACTGTTCCACAATACATAAACTAAAAGAACTGAGAAAGGCCATAGACAACTTTTTTCAGTACTTAAAAAAATGAGCGAGTCACCATGTACTTTCCAAAAGGAGAAAGTGATTTGTCTCACAATATGAGCAATATAATTAAAAAAATTTTTTTAATGTTTAGGACCTTAAGGGTATAATTATTTGGTATCCTTTCCCATGCCTTTTTTTGTTCCACTCTTTGCCTAGACATAAATACCAAATTCCATGCCTTTCTTAGGCACTTAGAACAATTTCTTTTCATGCCAAACTTTCTAAGCTTCCTTCCTTCCCCGCCCCCACCCTTCTTCTTTAATTTAAATTTTATTTCTTTGGCCATGCCGAGTGGCATGTTCCCCAACCAGGATTTGAACCTGTGCCCCCTGCATTAGGACCATGGACTCTTAACCTCTGGATGACCAGAGAAGTCCTTCCCTCCTTTTAAAAATTATTTTTTTGAGAAATATTTCAAATAACATAAAATTCACCCTTTCAAAGTGCAATTGACTGCGGTTTGGAATATTCACAAAGTTGTGCAAACATGGTCACCACTATCTGATTACAGAACATTTTCATCACTCCAGAAAGAAACCCATATCCATGAGGAATCACTCCCCATTTCCTCCTCCCTCCAGTCCCTGACAACCACTAATCTACTTTCTGCAGATTTGCCTCTTGGGGATGTTTCAAATAAGTAGAATTATACAATATATACTGTTCATGGGGTTCTCAAGGCAAGAATACTGAGGTGGTTTGCCATTCCCTTCTCCAGTGGACCACATTCTGTCACACCTCTCAACCATGACCTGCCCGTCTTGGGTGGCTCCACACAGCATGGCTTAGTTTCATTGAGTTCGACAAGGCTGTGGTCCTAGTGTGATCAGATTGGCTAGTTTTCTGTGATTATGGTTTCAGTGTGTCTGCCCTCTGATACCCTCTCACAACACCTACCATCTTACTTGGGTTTCTCTTACCTTGGATGCAGGGTATCTCTTCACGACTGCTCCAGCAAAGCACAGCCACTGCTCCTTACCTTGGACAAAGTCGCCCCTCCTGATCTTGAACATGGAGTAGCTCCGCTCGGCCCTCCTGCGCCCTCACAGCCGCCGTTCCTTGGATGGGTCATGGTGGAGAGGTCTGACAGAATGTGGTCCACTGGAGAAGGGAATGGCAAACCACTTCAGTATTCTAGCCTTGAGAACCCCAAGAACAGTATGAAAACGCAAAATGATAGGATACTGAAAGAGGAACTCCCCAGGTCAGTAGGTGCCCAATATGCTACTGGAGATCAATGGAGAAATAACTCCAGAAAGAATGAAGGGATGGAGCCAAAGCAAAAACAGTACCCAGTTGTGGATGTGACTGGTGATACAAGCAAGGTCCGATGCCGTAAACAGCAATATTGCATAGGAACCTGGAATATCAGGTCCATGAATCAAGGCAGATTGGAAGTGGTCAAACAGGAGATGGCAAGAGTGAACGTCGACATTCTAGGAATCAGTGAACTAAAATGGACTGGAATGGGTGAATTTAACTCAGATGACCATTATATCTACTACTGTGGGCAGAAATCCCTTAGGAGAAATGGAGTAGCCATCATGGTCAACAAAAGAGTCCAAAATGCAGTACTTGGATGCAGTCTCAAAACGACAGAATGATCTCTGTTCGTTTCCAAGGCAAAGCATTCAATATCACCATAACCCAAACCTATGCCCAAACCGGTGCTGAAGAAGCTGAAGTTGAATGGTTCTATGAAGACCTATAACACCTTTTAGAACTAACACCCGAAAGAGATGTCCTTTTCATTATAGGGGACTGGAATGCAAACGTAGGAAGTCAAGAAACACCTGGAGTAACAGGCATATTTGGCCTTGGAGTACGGAATGAAGCAGGGCAAAGGCAAATAGAGTTTTGCCAAGAGAACGCACTGGTCATAGCAAACACCCTCTTCCAACAACACAAGAGAAGACTCTACACATGGACATCACCAGATAGTCAACCCCGAAATCAGATTGAGTATAGTCTTTGCAGCCAAAGATGGAGAAGCTTTATACAGTCAACAAAAACAAGACCAGGAGCTGACTGTGGCTCAGATCATGAATTCCTTATTGCCAGATTCAGACTTAAATTGAAGAAAGTAGGGAAAACGACTAGACCATTCAGGTATGACCTAAATCAAATCCCTTATGATTATACAGTAGAAATGAGAAATAGATTTAAGGGACTAGATCTGATAGACAAGAGTGCCTGATGAACTATGTACGGAGGTTCGTGACATTGTACTAGATAAAGGATCAAGACCATCCCCATGGAAAAGAAATGCAAAAAGCAAAATGGCTGTCTGAGAAGGCCTTACAAATAGCTGTGAAAAGAAGAGAGCAAAAAGCAAAGGAGAAAAGGAACAATATAAGCATCTGAATGCAGAGTTCCAAAGAATAGCAAGAAGAGATAAGAAAGCCTTCCTCAGTGATCAATGCAAAGAAATAGAGGAAAAGAACAGAATGGGAAAGACTAGAGATCTCTTGAACAAAGCTAGTGGAGGTGATGGAATTCCAGTTGAGCTATTTCAAATCCTGAAAGATGATGCTGTGAAAGTGCTGCACTCAATATGCCAACAAATTTGGAAAACTCAGCAGTGGCCACAGGACTGGAAAAGGTAGTTTTCATTCCAATCCCAAAGAAAGGCAATGCCAAAGAATGCTCAAACTACCGCACAATTGCACTCATCTCACATGCTAGTAAAGTAATGCTCAAAATTCTCCAAGCGAGGCTTCAGCGATACGTGAACCGTGAAATTCCTGATGTTCAAGCTGGTTTTAGAAAAGGCGGAGGAACCAGAGATCAAATTGCCAACATCTGCTGGATCATGGAAAAAGCAAGAGAGTTCCAGAAAAACATCTATTTCTGCTTTATTGACTATGCCAAAGCCTTTGACTGTGTGGATCACAATAAACTGTGGAAAATTCTGAAAGAGATGGGAATACCAGACCACCTGACCTGCCTCTTGAGAAATCTGTATGCAGGTCAGGAAGCAACAGTTAAAACTGGACATGGAACAACAGACTGGTTCCAAATAGGAAAAGGAGTATGTCAAGGCTGTATATTGTCCCCCTGCTTATTTAACTTCTATGTAGAGTACATCATGAGAAACGCTGGACTGGAAGAAACACAAGCTGGAATCAAGATTGCCGGGAGAAATATCAATAACTTCAGATATGCAGATGACACCACCCTTATGGCAGAAAGTGAAGAGGAACTAAAAAGCCTCTTGATGAAAGTGAAAGAGGAGAGTGGAAAAGTTGGCTTAAAGCTCAACATTCAGAAAATGAAGATCATGGCATCTGGTCCCATCACTTCATGGGAAATAGATGGGGAAACAGTGGAAACAGTGTCAGACTTCATTTTTTGGGGCTCCAAAATCGCTACAGATGGTGACTGCAGCCATGAAATTAAAAGACGGTTACTGCTTGGAAGAAAAGTTATGACCAACCTAGATAGCATATTCAACAGCAGAGACATTACTTTGCTGACTAAGGTCCGTCTAGTCAAGGCTATGGTTTTTCCTGTGGTCATGTATGGATGTGAGAGTTGGACTGTGAAGAAGGCTGAGCGCTGAAGAATTGATGTTGTGGTGTTGGAGAAGACTCTTGAGAGTCCCTTGGACTGCAGGGAGATCCAACCAGTCCATTCTGAAGGAGATCAACCCTGGGATTTCTTTGGAGGGAATGATGCAAAAGCTGAAGCTCCAGTACTTCGGACACCTCATGTGAAGAGTTGACTCATTGGAAAAGACTCTGATGCTGGGAGGGATTGGGGGCAGGAGGAGAAGGGGACGACAGAGGATGAGATGGCTGGATGGCATCACGGACTCGATGGATGTGAGTCTGAGTGAACTCCAGATGATGGTGATGAACAGGGAGGCCTGGCGTCCTGCGATTCATGGGGTCGCAAAGAGTTGGACATGGCTGAGTGACTGAACTGAACTGAACTTAAACAATATATGGCTTTTTGTGTCTACCTGTGACCCTATGGACTGTGGCCCACCAGGCTCCTCTGTCCATGGGATTCTGCAGGCAAAAATACTGGAGTGGTTTGCCGTTCCTCCCTCCAGGAGATCTTCCCCACCCAGGGATGGAACCCGTATCTCTTACTGACGTCTGTCCCCTGCATTGGCAGGCAGGTTCTTTACCACTTGCTCCACCTGGAAAGCACTCTTTCAGTTAGCATAGTGTTTTCAATGTTCATGATATAGCAAGTATCAATACTTTACACATTTTAATGACTGAATAATGTTTATCCTATGGATATGCCTTTGCTCTTTATAGTATTTGATTTATTTTCACTCCTAGTCTCCCTATGGAATTAGTCTGTTTCATTTTATTTTATTTTACAGTGGTTATAAGAGAACCTCTGACAGATCCAGTAAGGTATTTTCTACAATGATGGTTTTCTAGAATTATGTTCCCAGGTACAGCTTAGAAAAATCTGAGAATAATTTCTTCCTCACCAGTTATGAGTAGAGTTATTCTCCAGTGAATTGAACATTTTATTTCTAGCCTAATTCAAAAGTTTTGCCAGGTAGGGAGCTAATTGGCCAAACTGTTGAAGGGATTTTTAGCTGAGTCAGCTCGAAAGAAAATTAGATTTGTATTATATCCTTTTTAATTTTAATTTAAAACATTTTTTGCTAACATAAGGACATTATGTGGGCATTTTACAGACTTAGAGAAGATAGAAAAGCAACTAAGGATGTATTGCCGTATTCATTTTGTATGTTTTTCACATTAGAAATGTGAAAAATGTTTCTCACTCTTTTTAAATTAAAAATTTATAAAAATTTTCTATAGTGGAATGGAGAAAAATGCATTTACTTTTGCCTAAATTCACTCCTCAGAGTATTTCTATGTTAATTTTGAAATAGAGGATTGGAGACCTCCAGGACACCGTTTTCCAGATAATACAGCTGCTGTGGCCACTGCCTTCTGGGCTGTAAGCTGGTAGAGGGAATGAAAAGCTACGCAGACAACATTCATTCAGTCAGAGTGTGGTTAGGCATAGGTAAAGGTATGGCAAATAAGGAACTCTGCATACATATATGAGGGAGTGAGTAATTCTCACTAAGTGCATCAGGAAGACACTTCTTTCCCCTTGATCATTTTTGCTGTCTTGGTAATTGCACCCCAGTTTACGTTTGGAGAGCAATTTCTTTCCAGTTGAACACAGTTTGGTGGGACTGTCAGACAAAAGACCACGTGCCCTCTGCTTTTCGTGCTGAGCCCATAAGTCTCTCTCCTGGGACTTTGAAACCTGAGGACTCAGAAGGGTTGGCACAGATTCATTTTAGCAGCGGCCCTGCAAGACGCTCAATGACCTGCTCCGTGACCTCACAGATATGCTCCTGTTCATATCCCTTAAGGACCTGGGCTCAGAGCTGCCCCTTGATTCTGCAGGGTACCTAACACATGTCCAATAAATTCCTTCTCTGCTTGAGTTAGCATCTTAATTATCCTAAATACTACAGAGGATAATAGTATAACTAGATTCATTTTGTGGCATTGCATACTCTAGCTCATAAAATGGATTTTTGTAGAAGAGCTCTGCACATTGTCACATATCTAAAACTCAGGCATTACTTTGGAATATAGATTGACTGCAATATAGGATCTGATTGCAGTCAGTTTTCAACTGTACCTTTCAAACTTTCTCCTTTCACCTTTGTTTCAAAGCTCTGCTTATGGGAATTCCCTGATTGTCCAGTGGTTAGGCCCCCATGCTGTCACTGCTGAGGGCCTGGGTTCAATCCTTGGTTGGGGAATTAATATCCCACAAGTCTCACAGTGTGGCCAAAAACAAAAGCCAAAATTAATTAGAATTTATGCTGTTCAGCCATGCCTTCTTTATTACTGATAGCTGCCTTTCATGTGCTTCCTGGATCCTTCCTCTTTTCTGTTCATCTATACAGTCCAACAAATATTTATTAAGTACCTAGTGTAGTCCATGATCTGTTTAGGTGCTGAGAATGCAGTGGGGACAAGCGTTGAGATTACATTCTAATGGGAGGGTCGATAATTAGGAAAATATATGTGTACTGTAATTTCACATTGCGTTAAATACTCTGAAAAAGGATTTTAGAATAGGAATTATGAGCGAGGAGTCAGAGTTGAGAGCTACTATTTTAGATAGACTGATCAGAGAAGATTCCAAAGAAGTGATACAGGAGCATAAACCTGACTGAAGTGACAGGCTGAGGATTGCTGGAGTGTTTGCTCATCAGAAGGTGAAGTGAAGTGTCCTCTTCACTGACCTGCGGAGACTGTGGTCTGGAAGGCATCACAGAGCTTCCTGGCATGAATCATATATTGTGGAAGTGACTACTCAGATTTGTCTGTGTTTAGTAACAATAAAGAAACTGCACAGTTTTGAACAGGAAAAATGTACTGTATAGATTTATGGTTTGAGTTTAGGAATGTTTCAGTGAATCACAGTAAAATAAGACACAGAGATTTATAATAGCTATCAAGAACAAGTTTTTGAAAATCACTCATCTGTGATAGAAAACAATTTTACCGTATTAAATTGCTTTATCATGGATTTAGAAGTGAACTACACTGGGAAAAAATGTGAACTATTTGGAAGAAGAGTACTCAAAATGGAAGGAAAAGTATGGGCAAAAGCCCTGAGGTGAGAATGAGCTTCACACATCTGAGGGCGCGCAAGGAGGGTGAGGTGGCTGGAGTTGAGGATAGAAATGATCGGAGGAATGGGCAGTGGCAAGATCATGTGGAGCCTTTAGCTTCCAAGTTTCCAAACTGGGATTTTCCAAATTGGGAAAGGAGTACATCAAGGCTGTATATTGTCACCCTGCTTATTTAACTGCTATGCAGAGTACATCATGCGAAATCCGGGCTGGATGAAGCACAAGCTGAAATCAAGATTGCCAGGAGGAGTATCAATAACCTCAGACATGAAGATAACACCACCCTTATGGCAGAAAGTGAAGAGGAACTAAGGAGCCTTTGATGAAAGTGAAAGAAGAGAGTGAAAACCTGGCTTAAAACTCAACGTTCAAAAAATGAAGATCGTGTCATCCAGCCATCACTTTATGGCAAATAGATGGGGAAACAGTGGAAACAATGACAGACTTTATTTTCTTGGGCTCCAAAATCACTGCAGATGGTGACTGAAGCCATGAAATTAAAAGACGCTTGCTCCTTGGAAGAAAAATTATGACCAATCTAGACAGCATATTAGAAACCAGAGACGTTACTTTGTCAACAAAGGTCAGTCTAGTCAAGGCTATGGTTTTTCCAGTGGTCATGTATGGGTGTGAGACTATAAAGAAAGCTGAGTGTCGAAGAATGGATGCTTTTGAACTGTGATGTTGGAGAAGACTCTTGAGAGTCACTTGGATTGTGAGGAGATCCAACCAGTCCATCCTAAAGGAAATCAGTCCTGAATATTCGTTGCAAGGACTGATGCTGAAGCTGAAACTCCAATACTCTGGTCACCTGATGCTGGAAAAGACCCTAATGCTGGGAAAGATTGAAGCCAGGAGAAGGGGACGACAGAGGATGAGATGGTTAGATGCCATCACTGACTTGATGGACATGACTTTGAGCAAGCTCTGGGAGTTGGTGATGGACAGGGAAGCCTGGTGTGCTGAAGTCCATGGGGTCGCAAAGAGTCAGACACAACTGAGTGACTGAACTAAACTGAACTAGGTTCCAAGTGTCCTTCTCTCTGAAGTCCTCTCATCAAACTGGGATATGTAGGTGGTCCATCCAACAACTTGGCTTCTTCTTCCCTTGATCTTATTTCCCAAAGTTTTCCATGTTTCTTTCAGACATTTGCTTTCACTGCTGGCTCTCTGGCACTTGTCTTCGCCTGATCTGTTCTGCTTCTGAAAACAGTTTCAGACACCCCATCCTCTGAAATTGATCCAGCTTATGGATCAGTTACCTCCAACACTCTGGTTCTTCAGCTTTAAAGGGACCTTCAGTTCTCTCACCCGAGCCTTCTCTATTTAACAGCCTCTGTGCTGTGCTCAGTCATGTCCGACTATTTACGGTGCTATGGATCCTATGCCCAGGCTCCTCAGTCCATAGGATTCTCCAGGCAAGAATGCTGGAGTGGGTTGCCATGCCCTCCTCCAGGGGATTTTCCTGACAAGGACCAAACCCACATCTCCTGCATCTCCAGCAATGCAGGCAGATTCTTCACCGCTGAACCACTGGGGGATCCCCTTAACAGCCTCTGCGCGTCTGTATTTCACTCCCTCTCCCAATCATGATTGATTCACAACCCACATCTTCAAACAACCCGTCACTGCCAATATTCTACATTCTTTGTGTAGCACCTCCTGTGGCGCCTATCTTGCCCACTGTGTATGAATGCATCTGTCCATTTTTTTTTTCTTGCTAGCTCATAGGCTGCTGAGCCCCACAGAAGAAAATACGCTGAAGCACACAGACCATCCTGGTTATGATGGTCATCAGTCTCAGTGAAGCCCTTACCACTGCCTGCCTAGCCTACTGATTCCCTAGTCAGCCGTCTCCCATTTTCAACAACTATTTCAGATCTTCTTCACTGACAGATCTTCTACACCTCTGACCCACTCACCACCTCCTCTCATTCTCTGTTGATGACTGCCTCCTTCACAGAACAAACAGAAGTGATCGGTTAGGAATTTTCTCCACTTCTGGCCAACAAACCTACAATCCTCACTGTTCTCTGCACTGATATTCTTTCTCCTATTCCAGTAGAAAAGGCAACCCTCATGTGTCTAGATCCCATTCCTTCCAGTATCCTGACACTTTTGTATTTTCTGCTTTATCTGTCTTCCTGATTTCTTTTCATTACAAAAAAAAAAAAAAAAAGCATTTCCCAGTCTGTCTCATCTTAACATCCTTTGACTCATATCCCTCTCCAATTACCACACTCTTTCTATTCTCCTTTTCAGTAACTTCTGAAAAAGTTTATCTTCCCTCCCTAAGCTACGCATGGTAACACTTCCAGGACCTTGTGATTGTGCTCAGTTGCTCAGTTGTGTCCAACTGTTTGCGACCCCATGGGTGTAGACCATCAGGCTCCTCTGTCCATGGGATTCTCCAAGCAGGAATACTAGAGTGGGTTGCCATTTCCTCCTCCAAGGGATCTTCCTGACCCATGGATGGAACCTGTGTATCTTTCACATCCTACATTGGGAAGTGGATTCTTTACCACTGAGCCACCTGGGAAGCCCTTCCAGGATCTTCCATGTTGCTAAATCCATTGTCTGTACATTTTTCAATCCTCATCTTATGAGCTCTTTCATCAGCATTTGACAGGGTAGATCACTCTTTCTAAAAAATATACCTTTTCTCAACCTTTTCTTTTTCTTTAACCCTCTCTTGTTTTGTCTCCTCTCTCTTTATCAGTGTGTTCTCATTTTTCTTTGCAAGACCATGTTCTCTACTGTCCTCTTAGTTGTAGGTGGTCCACAGAGTTTTGTCCTAAGTCATGTCTCTACAGACTTATACCTGGTAATTTAGTTCTTTCTCTTGGTTTTACTACCATCAATTTGCTGATAACTCTTAACTGTAGATCTCTAGTGCATATTGCTCTCCTGAATTGGAAACACATGTATCAGCTATCAGCTATCTGTAGCTACATGTAGCTACATGTGTAACAGGTACAACAGATACTTCAAACTCAAGACAAACAAAATTCAACTCATTTCATACAAACTTGCTCTCCTTCCGGTGTTCCTTACTCAAGAAATAGCATTACCATCCACATAGTTGCTCAAACGAGACATATCACCCTTGGCTTCTCTCTCTACCCCTCACTCATCACAGCTAGTCAATTACCAAGCCCTATTAATTACATTCTCTTAAAATGTCATTCAAATGAGCCCACTTCTCTCCATCCAGTGGCCTCCTTGCTCTTACCTGGGCTACTGTATCTACCCCCAGTTAACTGGTCTCCCTAATCCCTTCATAGTAAGTTCCTCTTTTCCCCGCTTGTGTTCCTCTCCTCCAGTGCGTTTCCTCCACAGCAGCCAGAACTATCTTTCAAAGAGAAATCATGTCCTTTGACTGCTTAAATCCCTTCAGTTGATGTGCATTGCTTGTGGGATAAATTGTGGCTCCTGCCTTATTCTCTAGCCTCATCTTGAACTCTCCTCTTCCCCTGCTGTGTTCTTTCAGTTCCTTTACTTCCACTGTCTGGATCCTCTTCCATCGTCTACCAAGGTAACTCATATGCATTCCTTTGGTTTCAGATTAAACATTTCCCCCAGGAGGTTCGGAGTCCCTGTTCTGTTGACATGGTGCCCTGAGCTGCCCTTTTCACAAAGTCAGCAGATTTTGTTGCAATTACTAGACTTATTACCTATTTTTTTCTGGATTGTAAGAACTGTGTTTCTCCTTGTTTTCCTGTTGTCTGTCACTGTGACTAGACATGGTAAGCTCCAATTAAATGTTGAAAGGAGAAAGGGAAAGAGAAGAAAGAATATAAAGCTCAGTAGAGTACAAAATTGGCATACATTTTAAAGGTAAAACAAGACTCCAGATAAATCTTGCTTTTCTGTCATACAAATATGGTTTGCATTAACCTTATGATACAAGTTATTAATACCTGTCAGCATTCTTTCCCCACTTTAGTGGGAAGATATATTTTGAACATTTTGTCTGCAGATTCCATTAAATGGATAGAACTAAATATTTACTTAGACCAGGGGTTTTCAGCATAGTCTGCCATTGGAAATCTCTTGGAGGGGTTTTAAAAATTGTTTTCTGGGTCCCACCTTCACAGATTTTCATTTAATCTGCCTGAGATTTTTCAAAGGTCTCTATATGATTCTAATACACAGCAAAAGTTAAGAACACGACAGTTACTGGAGCTTCTGTCTTTGTGACTTGCTTCACTGACTGCTTTTGGAGCCTGTTGGAAAATAAGAACTTCAAGCAATGCAGATTCAGCGGCACCCTGATCCACTCACGAGTGCTTTCAACTACAACTACAAATGGTTGAAGTAGTGAAAAGAACTCTTTGGTACAAGTAACTGGTCAAGTCCAAAGGTAGTGCTGTGTGTTGTGAGCTTAGTCATTCAGTCGTGTCCAGCTCTTTGCAACCCCCTGGACTGTAGCCAGGCTCCTCTGTCCATGGAACTTTCCAGGCAAGGGATACTGGAATGGATTGTCATTTCCTCCTCCAGGGAATCTTCTCAACCCAGAAATTGAACCTAGGTCTCTTGCATTGCAGGTGGACTCTTTACCATCTCAGCCACCAGGGAAGCCCCAAAGGCAGTGCTGGTTTCAGGCACATTTGGTCCAGTGATGCAGTGATGTCCCCAGTCACTCTACGTCTTTCTGTTTCTCTTACCAGTCTTGGTGGAGACTTACTCCCAATGTGGGCCTTCGTCGTGGCCGAAGATGGCTGCTGAAGCCACCAGGAAAGGGAGTCCATCTTTGTCCCAGTATTGTTATTAGAAAAAGTTCTCAGATCCACACTGATTGGACTGGTTTAAGTTACAAACCAATTGTGTGTTCGAGGGGTTGTAATGTGCTAGCACAAGAGTGTCGTCCTCTTCCCAGGAATCATAGCCATCCCCAAGTGAACAGAGGGTCTTTCGGAGAGGAGGAGGGGAGAAAGTCAGTGCTGGGACCATCGGATGTCTGCTGTCACCACGCAGTGGTTTGGCCTAGCTGCAGAATTTGGTCACAAAACTATGGTAGTCCTTTGTAGTATTGTGTGCTACTTTGTGAGTAGCATAGATACATTTTCACATCAGTTCCCACAGTTAGGACTGCCCTGGTGGTAGAGTGGATAAGAATCTGCCTACCAACGCAGGGGCAATGGGTTCCATCCCTGGTCCGGGAAGATTCCACATACTGTGAAGCAACTAAGCCCATGTGCCACAGCTGCTGAGCCTGCATGCTGCAACTACTGAAACCCGCACGCCAAAAGCCTAAGCTCTGCAACAAGAGAAGCCACGGCAATGAGAAGCCCGTGCACTGCAACTAGGGAGTAGCCCCTGCTCGCCGCAACTAGAGAAAGCACGCGTGCAGCAATGGAGACCCAGAGCACCCACACAAAAAAGATTCTCACAGTTCAGTCTCTCAGTCGTGTCCGACTCTTTGCATGAACTGCAGCACGCCAGGCCTCCCTGTCCATCACCAACTCCCGGAGTTCACTCAGACCTGCGTCCATCGAGTCCGTGATGACATCCAGCCATCTCATCCTCTGTTGTCCCCTTCTCCTCCTGCCCCCAATCCCTCCCAGCATCAGAGTCTTTTCCAATGAGTCAACTCTTCCCATGAGGTGGCCAAACACTGGAGTTTCAGCTTTAGCATCATTCCTTCCAAAGAAATCCCAGGGCTCATCTCCTTTAGAATGGACTGGTTGGATCTCCTTGCAGTCCAAGGGACTCTCAAGAGTCTCCTTCAACACCACAGCTCAAAAGCATCAATTGTTCAGTGCTCAGCTTTCTGCACAGTCCAACTCTCACATCCATCCATGACTATAGGAAAAACCATAGCCTTGACTAGACGGACCTTTGTTGGCAAAGTAATGTCTCTGCTTTTGAATATGCTATCTAGGTTGGTCATAACTTTTCTTCCAAGGAGTAAGTGTCTTTTAATTTCATGGCTGCAGTCACCATCTGCAGTGATTTTGGAGCCAGTTGCTGCTGCTGCTAAGTCGCTTCAGTTGTGTCCGACTCTGTGCGGACCCACAGATGGCCAGTTAGTGACTAATAAAAAACTAAAGTTATATTTATCACAAAACTCTTTAGTGAAAAAAACCTTGAGAACAGAAAATTTGATTTGGGCCCTGCAAATATAAGTTTCCTTGTGTCTGGCTTTTTCTTGGTGCCTCAGTGAACATGTTTTCTTTCCTCATTTTGAAAAAGCAAAAAATGAGACCCTCCAGAGAGTCTGATTTGTGAATTGCCACCCTCCAATCTGAGTGTCACTAGCCAAGAAGAGTCCATTGAGCTTTGCATTTTATAATTGTCATTATGAAAGCAATAGGGTTTAAGTTCCCCCCCGAAATGTACTATTGAATTATATTTGTTATTCCATTTCTAATGACATATACTAAAAAAAGAGAGAGAAAGAAAACTTCACCACACGCAAAAATTTCCCTAAAGGTCCTTCTGTTTACCTAGCTCCCCAGGGGATGTTAACTCTCCCTGGTTGAAAATTCACTGTTCTACAACTGGCTCTTACCAAACACCCTTCTGATTATAACTGATTTTGCATAAAAAGTTTCCTGTAAGAGAAAATGTGCTAAGCAGCAAACATGGATTTGGGGTCTGCTTAGAGTTATATTTCCTATTGCAAGTTAATTTATTGGCATTCATTAACCCTTAGAGTCTCATTGTGTCTATATGTGCTAATTTTAAGTTTCTGAGTTTGTAAAAGTGAGGACCACATTCCAGAACAAGGCCCCTGCCATAAACTTAGTACTAAGACCAGAGATGTCATCTTGTCCTGGTGACCAGCCATTCTTTCAAGCTGCCCTCACCAGGTTCCATTCAAATTGTACCAATAAAATATATATTTTTAATAAGTGGTGTAAAGTAGCACAGGTAGAATTCCTTTTGTTGTTTTTGTTGTTGTTGTTTGGTCGCTAAGTCGTGTCCAACTCTTTTGTGGCCCCATAGACTGGAGCCCGCCAGATTCCCCTGTCTATAGGATTCTCCAGGCAAGAATACTGGAGTGCGCTGCCATTTCCTCCTCCAGGGGAACTTCCTGACCCAGGAATCAAACCTGTGTCTCCTGCATTGGCAGGGGGATTCTTTACCACTGAACCACCTGGGAAGCCCTAGAATTTCTTTTATCATTTAGAAATACAGTGCCTGAATCCTCTGTTTATACATCTAGCAAGATGACACACATCCCTAAACATGGTGAAAGGAGAACAAGACCCACAGGTCTCATCATACTAGGGCTAATGATAAGAGTTTCCCTTGAAGAGGAAGGGGGGTAACCTATAATTGCCCTCCTTACATAACGGAGCCTCATGTATCCATCACTTAATTTCAATAACAATCAACTATGGCCAGTTTCGGTTCATCGAAACCCCTACCCACTTTGTGTCATCCACTTGCACTCCCAAGTAATTCTTGAATCAGATCTCAGACATCATTCCCGAGGTAACGAATTTATTTCGGCTTCTAAAATGAAAATGATTACCATGGTTAGGATTTGCTTTTTTTCATATGATTCCACCTTACAGTAAAATTTCTTGTAAGTATAGCCTTATCCTGGTAAACTTTCACTTGTCTTGAGGGAGTGTGATGTGTGCTGTTATTTAAGGGATTGTTCGCAAGAAATCAAGAGCAAGACTGACAACTCCAGGAGAGGTGATCAGACCACAGCCTCACCTTGAGCCTTAGGGAACTGGACTGGGTGTGGCTAGGTTTCTGACTCATAGTGGCCCACAGGTGACACTTACTGCCAAACATGATTTTTATGACAAGACTGAAAAGTCCAGATGTGGAAAATGTTCTGATTCCTGACCACCTTTTGGGTCAAAACCACACCTTCCTGAGTGAAAAGGAGAAGGCCTTCCCTGAAGGAGGAGGACATTCCCACTCTCATTTGGAGGGGGCAGTCATGAGGGACATGGACTCAAGGTAAAACCTATTCCTTTTGCTCATGGCCTGAGGGAATCTGGGAGCCTGGATTCCAGCTAGGAGAAACAGGCCAAAGGGCTACCTGAAAGACGGAGGAGATGCGGTCCCTGCCTTATGGTATCTGGGTGGGAGGTAGGGAGGGGTTACCAGACTCCGAGGCTGAGCATTTGGATATAGACCACCTCTAGTAAGAATTATAGCTTGTCTTCTGTGCTGTGTTTTCCTTCTGTTATCTCTGAACCTTCAACAAAATCATGTTAAAGTTGTAGTCTGGTTTTCCCAGTCTGGTGTGAGGTTAAGAAAAGAGGTTGAGTACGCATGTAAAAAGTCAGTACAAGGGAAAACGTTAGCAACCTGCTGTGAGAGGCCAGTGCTAATATCTCAGGAAGGTGTCTGCATAGAGTTTTACTCCCAGGAGCCAGATACAATCGCCATGATGGTTCTATGGGACAGAAATTTTCCCAGGGATTCTTGGAGCTTTTTGGTAGGTAAGCCTGCTACAAGACTGGTCTTCCTGTTACCCTTCAGATAGGATGGAAGTAAAAGAAACATGTCTTGATGCTAATCTCCAAGACTCTTGAGTCCTGAGACTACTAGAGACTAATAAATATTGACATATATAAATACTAGCTGTGGATAACAGATTTCTAGAAAGATATAGAAGGAATTTTTAACAGGGTTTTCTCCAGGATGTCACTTTTATTCTTCTATACAGTTGAAAAGTTTACAAAATATATGTAGTACTTTTATAATATAAATTAAAGAAAATGAGATAGGTATTATGTATACATGAAATATATATTGTTTATTACCTAAAACCATGTGCCAGCTGAACCAAGAAGTTCATACTACATTAGGAATTAAATAGTGGAGAAAAAATAGAATATTTTAAATATTACCCCAGGATGGTTTACATTTGCCAAATTCCTTCCAGACTTTCCTTCTGAAATTTTCTTGCCTGAAAACAAAAACAAAATATACCTATTACTGAACTACAAATGATGAAACAACTTTAGTGTCCTCCCAGGCTTCCACGACTAGTGATGATGTTGAGTCCTTGCACATAGCGTCACAGCACGATTCTCATCCCTGTTTGCATGCCCAGAAGCCTGACTCCAAGGTCAGTAATCCTGCAGCAGACTTATCTCCACTCACCTCTTTTCATAATTTAAAAAACTCTACACTCGATTGTGATGTATGGTCCAGCACTGGAAGAGGAATTGGGGAGAATGATACAAGAATGCCCCCAGAGGATTCAACCCAACCTTTTACTCAAGGTGCATAGATATTCGTTCACTGGTCCAGCCCGAAGATTCTCCACAAATGAGCAAACAGCCCAGCCGAACATAAAGCGAACCCTGACAAAGAGGCACAGACACCTCTGTAGCTAAAACATTCTTGCACTTGTGAACTGATTTTTCAATTCCAGTCTGGTTTCTGATTGTATTTTTCCTGTTTGCATTTCAAGAAAATCCAATATTGCATGAACATAAACAAAGGGAAGGGAGTAGAGAGAATAAGGTGCGATGAAGAAGGTATTTTTAGAGTGAGTTTTGGGACTGTTTTGCAGTTGGTATTAATTGACTTCAAAGGGGCAGGAAATATTCAGAGGCAGCATGAGGTTAGTGTGACAAATGTCGGTGGAGCCTCTAGTTCTGCTCCTCACACTCCAGGATTTAGGGCCAGCATGTGAGTTCTTTATGTCTAGTTGCCTCAGTAGCACAGTTGAAAAAAAATGCTTTCCAGCCTCACAGTTCTGTGTATCTGAGATAGAGAACCAGGCCAAAAAGGCCAGGTAAGGAAGGGGGACGTTTACAGTAAACAGAAACTGAGATTCTTCACCTGGGATCCTTAGAGAGCTTCACAGTGTCCATGAACCTCCTGAAACTGCACATAGAATTATGTGTCCCTTTGTGGGGCAGGGCAGGTAACTGTCCATGATTTTCACCAGATTTTTAGGCCATTGGGAAGTATTAAATGCTGCTTTCTTTTTCCTTTTTTAAAAAAATTAGTCAAGAAGAGAGAGGGACTTCCCTGTAGTCCATTGGTTAGGACTCCACTCCACCCCAATGCAGGGGCCCAGTTTCACCCCCTGGCCAGGGAATTATTGAGCTGGTGGTGAGAGTAGAGGTTATTGGCCCATTGTACCCTCTGGCTGACTCATTGGAAAAACCCTGATGCTGGGAAAGATTGAGGGCAGGAGGAGAAAGGAGCAATAGAGGAGGAGATGATTGGATGGCATCACTGACTCAATGGACATGAGTTTGTGCCAACTCCGAGAGATAGTGAAGGACAGGGAAGACTGGCATGCTGCAGTCCATGGGGTCGCAAAGAACAGGACACAACTGAGCAACTGAATAAAAACAGCCCTACGGCTGGAACCTTATGGCTGAGTGAGTGGTTGGCAATAATCTCTCACTTCCTGCCATCTGCTTCCTTTTCTTCCTCAATTCCTTTTTCCTCATCTGCTTCCAAGAGAACAATCCCACTTCCTTGAGATCTTGAATTCCAAGTCTGATGTCATTATGCAAAAAGGAGCGGTAGGGAGAGTATGAGATTACTTTGGAAGGGAGTGTTAGTCATTCAGTCCTGTCTGACTCTTTGAAACCCCATGGACTGTAGCCCTGCCAGGCTCCTCTGTCCTCAGAATTCTCCAGCAAGAATACTGGAGTGGGTTGCCATTCCCTTCTCCAGGGGATGAGGTTACTTTGGAAGGCCCTTGAATTACCTGATAGTCACATAGACTTTTAAAAAATCTCTAGGACCTGATAAGGAGTACGTCAAGGCTATATATTGTAACCCTGCTTTTTTAACTTATATGCAAAGTACATCACGTGAAATGCTGGGCTGGAAGAAGCATAACCTGGAATCAAGATTGCAGGAAGAAGTATCAATAACCTCAGATATGCAGATGACACCACCCTTATGGCAGAAACTAGAAGAGGAACTAAAGAACCTCTAGACTGAAGGTAAAAAGAGAGAGTGAAAAAGTTGGTTTAATACTCAACATTCAAAAAACCAAGATCATGGCATCCGGTCCCGTTACTTCATGTCCCATTACAAATAGATAGGGAAATAATGGAAACAGTGACAAACTTTATTTTCTTGGTCTCCAAAATCATGGTGGATGGTGGCTGCAGCCATGAAATTTTAAAAAAAGAAGAAGAAAATAAAAAAGCTTGCACCTTAGAAGACAAGCAATGACAAACCTACACAGCATATTAAAAAGCAGAGACATTACTTTACCTAAAAGGTCTGTCTAGTCAAAGCTATGATTTTTCCAGTATTCATGTATGGATGTGAAAGCAGGACAAAAAAAAAAAAGGCTGAGTGCCAAGGAACTGAGGCCTTTGAACTCTGGTGCTGGAGAAGACTCTTGAGAGTTCCTTGGACTGCAAGGAGATCAAACCAGTCAATCCTAAAGGAAATTAATCCTTATATTCATTTGAAGGACTGATGCTGAAGCTGAAGCTCCAATACTTTGGCCACTTGAGGTGAAGAGTCATCTCGTTGGAAAAGACCCTGATGCTGGGAAAGATTGAAGGCAAGAGAAGGGGATGACAAGATGAGATGGCTGGATGGCATTACCGACTCAGTGGACATGAGTTTTCAGCAAGCTTTGGGAGATGGTGAAGGATAGGGACGCCTGGAGTGCTGCAATCCATGGGGTCACAAAGAGTTGGACAAGACTGGGTGACTGAACAACAGCTTAGTTTCAATACAGATGTATCAGGCAAAAGAGCAAGTAATATAATGATATATTTGGGTTGATGGCCTATTTTTCCTGAGTAGGTAGTTCAAGGGATGAAATTTCATATGATTCCCCTATCACTTATTTTTCAGTATAAATAGAATCTTGATGGTATGATCATTTCTGTTCTTTCCAAAATGAGGATAATAATGTTACTTGTTTCACTAACAGTGATATAAATCTTGGGAGGAAACAAATGCTTAGAAAATACCTGAACACTCACAAGTTACTAATTTTTGGTCTAAACCTTGAGACCTTCCAAAACATGAATTTTAATGTCTTTACCTCAAACTGAGCATATTCTCCTTCACTATGCCCTCTCCACACCTAATCTATAGCTAAAGTATTTCACATTTACAAATTGGTTACCTTGAATTGTCACCCTTGTCCTTCACCACTTGGGCACCAGAGGGCAGATGCCTAAGTTTCACTGTATCTGGAACACAAATCCTTCATCCCTCAGCAGAAGTTTTCTCCTCTGGATTTACTCCAGCTCCTTGAAGAAGCTTTAAAGACCTATTCAGCTTTGCTCTTTCTGATAATTACTATTCAACACACCCATCAGAGACAAAAAGTAATGATTAACCAGGAGGCTCACCCTTTGTCAATCAACACAGTCGAAAGAGTTGTTCTTGTAAGTAGTTTTTGTAAACAATCAGTTTGTAATCTTATTTTGTTGTTATTGTTAACTTTTCATTGTTTTTGAAGACTGTATTCATTACTCTAGCCTTCAAAGCAGGCTATAGTCCACAGGTTTGCCAAGAGTCAGTGTGGCTGAGCACACACACCCAGCATGTGATTAGTAGTAGTGTGGTGTTAGTCACTCAGTTGTCCCGACTCTTTGTAACCCCATAGATTGTAGCCCGCCAGGGTTCTCTGTCCATGGAATTCTCCAGGCAAAGATCCTGGAGTAGGTTGCCATTTCCTTCTCCAGGGGATATTCCCAACTTAGGGATCAAACCCAGGCCTCCTGCACTGCAGACAGATTCTTTACCATCTGAACCACCAGGGAAGCCCTTCCTACAGCAAAGGACATCTACAAGTTTTTTATAAACCTTTATCTTTCTAAACACTTGTTCAACTTATCCCATTATCTTCCCCACCTCTCAACAAAACACTTCCCTTTAAAACACTTACCCTTGTGCTTTTATAACCACAGGAGGCAGTAACAGGACTCTGGATTTCTGGATCTCCCTTATTCAGCTAGCCTACTCTGCACAAGAACTATGCCTGCCTTTCTTACAAAAGCCTTTTAAGCAACATTTTTGGTCCTCCCCACTGGATTCAGATAGATGCCCGCTCCACCAGGATTTTTCAGAAAACAAATTTTTTAATTCCATGCGATCTCTTTTTCTACTAAAAAATCCATTCAGGGTAAGAGTAAAACAAAGTCAACTACTTACCAGATCCCCACCCTTGCTTCTTAAAGCATTTAGTAAAGATTTCTATGGCTTTCCCTTTTGCCTATATTCCCTCATTGATTTTCATAGACCAATGATGTCTATGAATTAAGGGTATAACCAATGGATTCTGAATCAGGTATGTTACTCTAGCCTTAGAAACTGGTAGATGAAAACATTTTGCTTGTTGCCAATGAACTATTTTTGACCTATTCTAATAAAAATGAAAAGAATACAATTCCCATGCTATCACTAAAATACCATGTGATTAGTATATGTAATGTGGAAAGAAGTTAATACTTGTAGAGCACTTCATGTGCTCCTAGTGGTACTTATCATCCATCTTCCAACTCCCCCCTCCCCCACCCCGAGATACATCCCAGAGGTGCTGCTGTTATCTCCACTTTACGGGAGGGACAACTGCCTCTGGGAAGTTAAATAAATTGATAAGATTTTAAAATTCAAGATTCATATCATTACAGGAGAGAACTTGGTTTTTGTTTTACTTTTTAGAATTGGCATCATAACCTTGACTTTCTAACAGTTTATGGGTGAAAAGTTTTTTTAAGTCAAATATTAAAGAAAACTTGAAATATATTTTTATATTAGTAATGAGTTCAGTTCAGTTCAGTTCAGTCGCTCAGTCGTGTCTGACTCTTTGCAACCCCATGAATTGCAGCACGCCAGGCCTCCCTGTTCATCACCAATTCCCGGAGTTCACTCAAACTCACATCCATCAAGTGATGCCATCCAGCCATCTCATCCTCTGTTGTCCCCTTTTCCTCCTGCTCCCAATCCCTCCCAGCATCAGAGTCTTTTCCAATGAGTCAGTTCTTCACATGAGGTGGCCAAACAACTGGAGTTTCAGCTTTAGCATCATTCCTTCCAAAAGAACACCCAGGGCTGATCTCCTTTAGAATGGACTGGTTGGATCTCCTTGCAGTCCAAGGGACTCTCAGGAGTCTTCTCCAACACCACAGTTCAAAAGCATCAGTTCTTCGGTGCTCTGCCTTCTTCACAGTCCAACTCTCACATCCATACATGACCGCTGGAAAAACCATAGCCTTGACTAGACGGACCTTTGTTGGCAAAGTAATGTCTGCTTTTCAATATGCTATCTAGGTTGGTCATAACTTTTCTTCCAAGGAGTAAGCGCCTTTTAATTTCATGGCTGCAGTCACGATCTGCAGTGATTTTGGAGCCCCCCCCCAAAAAAAGTCTGACATTGTTTCCATTGTTTCCCCAACAATTTCCTATGAAGTGATGGGACCAGATGCCATGATCTTCGTTTTCTGAATGTTGAGCTTTAAGCCAACTTTTTCACTCTCCTCTTTCACTTTCATCAAGAGGCTTTTAGTTCCTCTTCACTTTCTGCCATAAGGGTGGTGTTATCTGCATATCCGAGGTTATTGATATTATATATATTAATACTGAGAATGGAAGAATTGATGTTTTTGAACTGTGGTGCCAGAGAAGACTCTTGAGAGTCCCTCCAATCAATCAGTCCTAAAGGAAATCAACCCTGATATTCATTGAAAGGACTGATGTGAAGCTGAAGCTCCAATACTCTGGCCATGTGACTTGGATAGCAAACTCATTGGAAAAGACCCTGATGGTGGGAAAGATTGAAAAGCAAGAAGAGAAGTGGGTGGCAGAAGATGAGATGGTTGGATGGGATCACGGACTCAATGGAGCAAACTCCAAGAGATGGTGAAGAACAAGGAAACCTGGTGTGCTGCAGTGCATAGGGTCATAAAGAGTGAGACACAGAACAACTGAGTCCATGGCAAAATATATTCTGAACTTCAATTGCCCCAACTCCAATCCAACCCAAGTCATAAGTTTCAGACCTCCTTCCTATTTCCCAGTATTATTTTTCCTCTCCACCCACATACTCTGCTCACCAGGGTAGTCACTCTCATCAGCAGGAAATGTCAAATCTGAAGGCTTGTTTGGGAAGCAGTGTGGGTGGAGGGAAACATGTAGCCTTGGGCATCAGACATCTCCCTCCCCCACCTATTTACAGCATGACCTTGAGCAAAGACTATGACTTGACTGAGGCTCAGTTTCTACCTCAGCAAATACGATCATAATAACACATACCTCTTAGAATTCTTTTGAACATTAAGTGAGTTAGCGTTTGTATTGTCCTGGAGTCTGTGTGTGTGTGTTTTAGTCACTCAGTGTCCAACTCTTTGTGACCACATGGACTGTAGTCCCCCAGCCTCCTCTGTCCATGGAATTCTCCAGGCAAGAATACTGGAGTGGGTTGACAGTCCCTTCTCCAGGGGATCCTCTCAATCCAGGAGGTGAACCTGTGTCTCACACATGGCAGGCAGATTCTTTACCATCTGAGTTTCCAAATACTTCCCAACCTCTTTAGTAGTGAATTGGGCAATATCTATCAATAAATTATTTGGCCATTTCAGTTGTGGTTTAGAGTGGTGAGAACAGTCAGGAAATCAAGGGCTGTGGCTGCCCCATAGGAATTAGCTTTTGGTATTGATCTAAGTAGACTAATTAGAAAGTAGACTAAAAACTTTCTGCTCACAAGACGCAAGAATATGAAGCTGAGTTACACAATCCTTGCTACCCTGGTGGCTCAGATGGTAAAGAATCTGCCTGCCAATGCAGGAGACACAGGTTCCATCCCTGAGCTGGGAAGATCCCCTAGATAAGGGAATGGCAACCTACTCCAATATTATTGCCTGAAGAATTCCATGGACAGAGGAGCCTGGCGGGCTATAGTCAGTGGGGTCGCAAAGAATTGGACACGACTGAGCAACTAACACTTTTACTTACACAGTCCTACTTATGTAGGTCACATTTGCTTCTCCTCTCAATACAAGATTTTTATTTACTTGTTTGGCTATATGGGTCTTAGTTGTGGTATGTGGGATTTTTTTAGTTGCAGCTAGATTTTAGTTGCAGTTGGGCCTAGTTCCTTGGCCAGGGATTGAACCTGGGCACCCTGCATTGGGAGTGTAGAGTCTTAGCCCCTGGACCACCAGGGCAGTCCCTGACAAGCTTTTGTCAGCAATTAAAAATCCCTTGAATAGTAAAAAAGTGGAATCATATCACAACACAGAAATTTTTGTGAATTCAAAAGAATTCAGGAATAAAAAAATATTGGGAAAATAGTAAATCAAGAATATGAAGAAAGCCACAGCTAGGCAAAAAGTCTAGCCAGTATCGTCTTGCCCAGAGGACTGACCTGAGGCCCTAACTCATGTCCCCATTTCTAGTCATTACCATCAGTGATCCAGAGCAATTCTTTCAAGCATTAAGCAGATCTCCTTAAAAAACTCCAGTATAAAATTCAAAATCTAATCACAGTCTAGAATGATTTTCACAAGATGTCCCTCCCACTATCCCTCTCTGACCTCATCTCCTACCACTTCCCCTTTCAATCCTTCCTATTCTGTTCCTTTCAGACTAAGTTTATTTTCAGTGCAACGCCTAGTCACAAAGCCTACACATTTGCTTATACCTGATGCTCTAGAAGCTCCTCTCTCAGATCTTCACATGGCTCAGACCTCATCAGCCATGTCTCAGTGGTGGAGAAGGTGAGAAACAGAACTTGGAGGATACGGTGTAGAAGAAGAATGGAGGTGACTTGCTGACGGGCTGGATACAAAGCAGCAGGAAAGGGGAGAAATTGATGCTGGCCAAAATCTTGGCTTTTTCAGCCAACTGAAGTCAAATAAAAAATATGGAGACAGAGTTTGGAGGTAATAGAAAAGTGGCTTTACTTCTCAGCCGGCGGAGAGGGGAACAGAGTAGGCTGTGTCCCCTGTCCATGAGGAGTCTAGGGGCTTGATGGGAGCTTACAGTCAGCAGTCAGTGATGAGGAACAACTGTGTTAGGATCTTGTCTTTTTACTCTTGCATTGCTTCAAAAACAGTCATAAGCTAGCATCAGTAACCCAGTAACTGAGTCTGGCCGTCCTGAGGCCTTCTTTCTGATATGTGAAAAAGAACTATAAGGAGAAGAAAATGTTTTAAGGGTAACATACTTACCTGTGTGTTACAAGATGTATTTAGCATAGAGTCGAAGGATAATAGGTGTAAATGTACCTCCTACAGACTTAGGGGACAGAGAAGCAAACTTAGTTACAGACGTGCAGAATTAGGCGCAGTTAAAGTAAAAAAGAAAAGTTATGAGCAACCTAGATAGCATATTCAAAAGCAGAGACATTACTTTGCTGACTAAGGTCCGTCTAGTCAAGGCTATGGTTTTTCCTGTGGTCATGTACGGATGTGAGAGTTGGACTGTGAAGAAAGCTGAGAGCCGAAGAATGGATGCTTTTGAACTGTGGTGTTGGAGAAGACTCTTGAGAGTCCCTTGGACTGCAAGGAGATCCAATCAATCCATTCAGAAGGAGATCAGCCCTGGGATTTCTTTGGAAGAAATGATGCTAAAGCTGAAACCCCAATACTTTGGCCACCTCGTGCGAAGAGTTGACTCATTGGAAAAGACTCTGATGCTGGGAGGGATTGGGGGCAGCAGGAGAAGGGGACGACAGAGGATGAGGTGGCTGGATGGCATCACCGACTCGATGGATGTGAGTCTGAGTGAACTCCAGGAGTTGGTGATGGACAGGGCGGCCTGGTGTGCTGCAATTCATGGGGTCGCAAAGAGTCAGACATGACTGAGTGACTGAACTGAACTGAACTGAAACTAAAAAAAAACTAGGAACGGTCAGGCCTGCTCAGAAAAGGGAAAATAAAAACGCATTCCTCTTTTTTCCTTTTCACTGCAACAGAATCAACTGTGATTCCAAGGATTCTGGCCTCTGCGACTTGGGGTACAGTATTGCCATTGCTGAAATGGCATTTCACCAGGAGTTCATTTTTGGTCATACTAATTTTGAGATTCCTTTCAAATATCCAAATGCAAATGCCAAGCAGTCAGTTCAACATATGGTTTTGAAGCTCAGAAGAGGGAGTAGAGCTGGAGATATAATGTGACAGTTGTTGGCATGGAGATTGAATCATTTATTTTAAAAATATATGTTGAGTGTCTATAATGTATTTGTTAGTCACTCAGTAGTGTCTGACTCTTTGAGACCCTGTGGACTGTAGCCCACCAGGCTCCTCTGTCCGTGGGAGTCTCCAGGCAAGAATGCTGGAGTGAGTAGGCATTCCCTTCTCTAGGGGATCTTCTCAACTTGGAGATAGAACTGGGGCCTTCCACACTGCCTGCAGACTCTTTACATTCTGAGGCACCAGCGAAATGCAGTGGATATATTCTATACTGATGCTGGAGGAATCAGTTGTATAGTATCCTAAGTTCAGCTCAGTTCAGTCGCTCAGTCGTGTCTGACTCTTTGCAACCCCATGAATCGCAGCACGCCAGGCCTCCCTGTCCATCACCAACTCCCAGAGTTTACCCAAACTCATGTCCATCGAGTCGGTGATGCCATCCAGCCATCTCATCCTCTGTTGTCCCCTTCTCCTGCTGCCCTCAATCCCTTCCAGCATCAGGGTCTTTTCCAGTGAGTCAACTAGTCAACTCTTCACATGAGGTGGCCAAAGTATTGGAGTTTCAGCTTTAGCATCAGTCCTTCCAATGAACACCAAGGACTGATCTCCTTTAGGATGGACTGGCTGGATCTCCTTGCAGTCCAAGGGACTCTCAAGAGTCTTCTCCAACACTACAGTTCAAAAGCATCAATTCTTTGGCACTCAGCTTTCTTCACAGTCCAACTCTCACATCCATACATGACCATTGGAAAAACCATAGCCTTGACTAGAGGGACCTTTGTTGGCAAAGTGATATCTCTGCTTTTGAATATGCTATTAGATTGGTCATAACTTTCCTTCCAAGGAGTAAGCGTCTTTTAATTTCATGGCAGCAATCACCATCTGCAGTGATTTTGGAGCCCCCCAAAATAAAGTGTGACACTGTTTCCAGTGTTTCCCCATCTATTTCCCATCCTAGAAGATTACTAAATGAAGGTTTCTTCTGAGAGAGAACAAAGAGGAGAATTAGGATTGTGAGGGGGTGGAACTGGCTTATGGTCTTAAATAGGGAGGTCAGGAAGGCCTTCCTGAGATGGTGAACCTTAAGATTTCAAAGAAGTGAGGAAGTTAGCACTATGGACTCCCAGGGGAAGAGTGTTCCAGCAGAGGCGATGCCAGCTCCCAAAGGTGAGGACATACCTGGCATGTGAACAGCAAGCGGTGCTGCAGGGCTGTGAGCTCAGTACTGGAGAAATTCCTGTGGGCCTTGGGGCCCTACATCTGTAAGACGTCAGACAGCTAGGGAGAGAATCTGTTGAAGACTGAGAGCTGGAGGGGTAAGTATAAAATGTGGTGTCACAGGAGCAAGAGAAGAAAGTGTTTCAAGAAAGAGAGACTAGGGGACTTCCCTGGTGGTCCAATGGCTAAGACTCTGTGCTCCCAATGCAGGGGGTCCTGGTTCCATCCTTGGTCAGGGAACTAGATCCCACACGCCACAACTAAAGATGCCACATGCTGCAACTAAGGCCCACCACAGTCAAATCAATAAAAAGAAATATTAAAAAAAATAGAGCCCAATCAACTGATGCTGCTGAGACTGTAGGTGTGGTGAAAACCACAAGGACTATGAGAGCTGGCCCATGGTTGGCCATGGGCAAAAACCAGGGTCAGGAGGGTAACTGGATGGAAGCCCAGGGATGAAGGTTGAGGGGAGATGTCTGCGAAGGATGGAAACTAGTGGTTAGGCTGGGTGTGCCTTGGAGCAGAGGTAGATTTTTCCCTATAAAATAGGATAACGAGTTCTAGTGTCCTTCTCTCACAACACACACTCACACATGTTGTAGCTCTCTTGGGTGTGACTGCATAGACTTTTGTGGTACTCAATGAAGCATCTGGCTGGGCCGAACCACTTTCATTCAGGATGACCACACCACCAAATTTATCCATGAGCTCATCTTCCTGACAGCCCAGAGTGTAAATCCTAAGCTCTCTGAATAGGTCACTGATCTTTTTTGTGTAAGTTCTCCAGGTGATAAGTAGGATTGCTGGTAAATTTGTTAGCTATTTCTACGGTTGTTGGAAATACTGACACAAAGAAATATAAGTGATAAGCTTAAAGGTGTGATTTAGTTGAAAAATGTTACTGATTAAAGATGTTACACATCCTTCTCCATCTCGGACACTTATTTCCTGTAAAAGTGGTCTTCACATAAGCCCCTAAGAAGAGAAGGGAAAGAGAAAAAACTTCCTAGTGAATGTCAAATGGCTGATGAGGTGATGGGAGTCAGGATTCAATAATGCCCACCCCTACTTCATGGAAACACACATGTACTCTTGTAGCCTCACTCCAACTTACCAACATACACTCTAGAAGCTGCTGACACTTGTCAACTCAAAAATAACACAGAAATGAATCTACTTGGTTTCTATCTTTCTGACATTGTGCTAATAATAGTAAAAGGATTATTCCAGTCATGGCATATGGTCCCATCACTTCATGGGAAATAGATGGGGAAATAGTAGAAACAAGTGTCAGACTTTATTTTTTGGGGCTCCAAAATCACTGCAGATGGTGATTGCAGCCATGAAATTAAAAGACACTTACTCCTTGGAAGGAAAGTTATGACCAACCTAGACAGCATATTGAAAAGCAGAGACATTGCCAACAAAGGTCCGTCTAGTCAAGGCTATGGTTTTCCCTTTGGTCATGTATGGATGTTGGACTGTGAAGAAAGCTGAGTGCTGAAGAATTGATGCTTTTGAACTGTGGTGTTGGAGAAGACTTCTGAGAGTCCCTTGGACTGCAAGGAGATCCAACCAGTTCATCCTAAAGGAGATCAGTCCTGGGTGTTCATTGGAAGGACTGATGCTAAAGCTGAAACTCCAATACTTTGACCACCTCATGCGAAGAATTGACTCATTGGAAAAGACTCTGATGCTGGGAGGGATTGGGGGAAGGAAGAGAAGGGGACGACAGAGGATGAGATGGCTGGATGGCATCACGGACTTGATACACATGAGTCTGAGTGAACTCTGGGAGATGGTGATGGACAGGGAGGCCTGGCGTGCTGCTATTCATGGGGTCGCAAACAGTCGGACACGACTGAGCAGCTGAACTGAACTGAACTGAATTTACAGATGAAGAAACCAAAGCACAGATGTTAAGTAATCTACCCTAGGCTAAAATCCATTAAAAATAAATTTACCCTATAATCCAGCAATTCTACTTCTGGGTATATATCCACAAGAATTGAAAGCAAAGTCCCAAAATGATATTTGTACACCCATGTTCCTAGTAGCATTATTCATAATAGCCAAAAGGTGGAAGCAACCCAAGTGTCCATTGATAGATGCATAGATAAAATGCATATGCATACAGTGGGGTCTGACACATGCTATAACATAGATGAACCTTAAAAACAGTAAGCTAGTCACAAAAAAGATATTGTATGATCCTACTTATGTGAGGTACTTAGAGTCATCAGATTCTTAGAAAGTAGAGTGGCGATTGTAGCAAACAGAAGGGGCTGGGGGGAGAGTGAAATGGAGAGCTGTATAATGACACAGAATTTCAGCTTTGCAACAGGAAAAAGAGTTTTGGAGATGGTTGTACAACAATGTGATGGACTCACTTAAAACTGAATAAGAGGGCAAATGTTATGCTACATATATTTTACAATAATTGAAAACAAAACAGACAGAGACTTCCTTGTTGGTCCAGTGACTAAGACTCTGAGCTCCCAATGCAAGGGACCCGGGATTCAAGTCAAGGAACGAGATCCCACTTGCTACAACTACGAGTTTGAGTGCGGTAACTAAGACCCAGTGCAGCCAAATAAATAAATAAATGTAAAACTTTAATGAAAAAAAAAAACAAAAAACAAGAAAATGTCCACCAGCCTCTTTGAGAACATAGTGATTCTGAGTCTGAGGGTGACAGAGGGTTGGGAAAGGATGCCTGTTGGATAGGAACACATGAACACAGGCATTGATAAGCCCAAGTAAGTGTTATTTAGTGACCCAAATAGAAATGCCCAATCTGTAGCTAGGGGTGCAGGTCTGAGGTTGGTGATCTGTACCATGGAGATTCTAGGAAGACAAAGCAGTAGTCCTTTACTACAAAGTTAGATTAGACAGGGGAAGATGGAGAAGAGGACAAAGGGAACATGGAAGATGACTGCTATCATTCTCGTTTAGGAGGATGGTGATGGCACTGCCATATACCAGGAAGGGGAGGCTGGAGGCTGAGCAGGTGGAAAAGGCAATGACTTTAGGAATGGATGTGTGAGGTTTAGGAATACGGAATGTTGTTCCATTGATGGCGAGTTTGAATTTGAGGTTTCAGAGGGTAACTGGGGCTGAGAAGCCTCTTGTCCAGATTTCCTCAGGTGAGTTCTAGTCCTTTGAGATACAATTTCTTTCAATATCCAAGGTGCACATGAGATCCTGAGAGTACTTTGGGAAAAGGAATCGCTTAAGATACCCCACGCCCAAGGTAAGAGAAACCCAAGTAAGATGGTAGGTATTGCAAGAGGGCATCAGAGGGCACACACTGAAATCATACTCACAGAAAACTAGTCAATCTAATCACACTAGGACCACAGCCTTGTCTAACTCAATGAAACCAAGCCATGCCTGCAGGGCAACCCAAGATGGATGGGTCATGGTGGAGAGGTCTGACAGAATGTGGTCCACTGGAGAACGGAATGGCAAGCCACTTCAGTATTCTTGCCTTGAGAACCCCATGAACAGTATGAAAAGCAAAAATGATAGGATACCAAAAGAGGAACTCCCCAGGTCATTAGGTGCCCAATATGCTACTGGAGATCAGTGGAGAAGTAACTCCAGAAAGAATGAAGGGATAGAGCCAAAGCGAAAACAATACCCAGTTGTGCACGTGACTGGTGATACAAGCAAGTAAAGAGCTGTCAAGAGCAATATTGCATAGGAACCTGGAATGTCAGGTCCATGAATCAAGGCAAATTGGAAGTGGTCAAACAAAAGATGGCAAGGGTGAACGTCAACATTCTAGGAATCAGCGAACTAAAATGGACTGGAATGGGTGAATTTAACTCAGATGACCATTATATCTACTACTGTGGGCAGGAATCCCTCAGAAGATATGGAGTAGCCATCATGGTCAACAAAAGAGTCCGAAATGCAGTACTTGGATGCAATCTAAAAAACGACGGAATGATCTCTGTTCGTCTCCAAGGCAAACCATTCAATATCACAGTTATCCAAGTCAATGCCCCAACCAATAATGCTGAAGAAGCTGAAGTTGAACGGTTTTATGAATACCTACTAGATCTTTTAGAACTAACATCCAAAAAAGATGTCCTTTTCATTATAGGGGACTGGAATGCAAACATAGGAAGTCAAGAAACACCTGGAGCAACATGCAAATTTGGCCTTGGAATGAGGAATGAAGCAGGGCAAAGGCAAATAGAGTTTTGCCAAGAAAACGCACTGGTCATAGCAAACACCCTCTTCCAACAACACAAGAGAAGACTCTACACATGGACATCACCAGATGGTCAACACCGAAATCAGATTGATTATATTCTATGCAGCCAAAGATGGAGAAGCTGTATACAGTCAACAAAAAACAAGACCAGGAGCTGACTGTGTCTAAGATCATGAACTCCTTATTACCAAATTCAGACTCAAATTGAAGAAACTAGGGAAAACCGCTAGACCATTCAGGTATGACCTAAATCAAATCCTTTATGATTATACAGTGGAAGTGAGAAATAGATTTAAGGGCCTAGATCTGATAGATAGAGTGCCTGATGAACTATGGAATGAGGTTCATGACATTGTACAGGAGACAGGGATCAAGACCATCCCCATGGAAAAGAAATGCAAAAAAGCAAAATGGCTGTCTGGGGAGGCCTTACAAATAGCTGTGAAAAGAAGAGAGGTGAAAAGCAAAGGAGAAAAGGAAAGATATAAGCATCTGAATGCAGAGTTCCAAAGAATAGCAAGAAGAGATTAGAAAGCCTTCTTCAGTGATCAATGCAAAGAAACAGGAAAAGAACAGAATGGGAAAGACTAGAGATCTCTTTAAGAAAATTAGATACCAAGGGAACATTTCATGCAAAGATGGGCTCGATAAAGGACAGAAATGATATGGACCTAACAGAAGCAGAAGAGGTGGCAAGAATACATGGAAGAACTGTACAAAAAAGGTCTTCACAACCCAGATAGTCATGATGATGTGATCACTCATCTAGAGCCAGACATCCTGGAATGTGAAGTCAAGTGGGCCTTAGAAAGCATCACTACAAACAAAGCTAGTGGAGGTGATGGAATTCCAGTTGAGCTATTTCAAATCCTGAAAGATGATGCTGTGAAAGTGCTGCACTCAATATGCCAACAAATTTGGAAAACTCAGCAGTGGCCACAGGACTGGAAAAGGTCAGTTTTCATTCCAATCCCAAAGAAAGGCAATGCCAAAGAATGCTCAACTACCGCACAATTGCACTCATCTCACATGCTAGTAAAGTAATGCTCAAAATTCTCCAAGCTAGGCTTCAGCAATACGTGAACCCTGAACTCCCTGATGTTCAAGCTGGTTTTAGAAAAGGCAAAGGAACCAGAGATCAAATTGCCAACATCTGCTGGATCATGGAAAAAGCAAGAGAGTTCCAGAAAAACATCTGTTTCTGCTTTATTGACTATGCCAAAGCCTTTGACTGTGTGGATCACAATAAACTGTGGGAAATTCTGAAAGAGATGGGAATACCAGACCACCTGACCTGCCTCTTGAGAAATCTGTATGCAGGTCAGAAAGCAACAGTTAGAACTGGACATGGAACAACAGACTGGTTCCAAATAGGAAAAGGTGTACGTTAAGGCTGTATATTGTCCCCCTGCTTATTTAACTTCTACGTAGAGTACATCATGAGAAACGCTGGACTGGAAGAAACACAAGCTGGAATCAAGATTGCCAGGAGAAATATCAATAACCTCAGACATGCATATGACACCACCCTTATGGCAGAAAGTGAAGAGGAACTAAAAGCCTCTTGATGAAAGTGAAAGAGGAGAGTGAAAAAGTTGGCTTAAAGCTCAACATTCAGAAAACGAAGATCATGGCATCCGGTCACATCACTTCATGGGAAATAGATGGGGAAACAGTAGAAACAGTGTCAGACTTTATTTTGGGGGGCTCCAAAATCACCACAGATGGTGACTGCAGCCATGAAATTAAAAGACGGTTACTGCTTGGAAGAAAAGTTATGACCAACCTAGATAGCATATTCAAAAGCAGGGACATTACTTTGCTGACTAAGGTTCGTCTAGTCAAGGCTATGGTTTTTCCTGTGGTCATGTATGGATGTGAGAGTTGGACTGTGAAGAAGGCTGAGCGCCAAAGAAATGATGCTTTTGAACTGTGATGTTGGAGAAGACTCTTGAGAGTCCCTTGGACTGCAAGGAGATCCAACCAGTCCATTCTGAAGGAGATCAACCCTGGGATTTCTTTGGAGGGAATGATGCTGAAGCTGAAACTCCAGTACTTTGGCCACCTAATGTGAAGAGTTGACTCATTGGAAAAGACTCTGATGCTGGAAGGGATTGGGGGCAGTAGGAGAAGGGGATGGCCGAGGATGAGATGGCTGGATTTCATCACAGACTTGATGGACATGAGTCTGAGTGAACTCCAGGAGATGGTGATGAACAGGGAGGCCTGGCGTGCTGCAATTCATGGGGTCACAAAGAGTCTGAACTGAACTGAACTAACTTTGTTTAACCTGGTTTTTCCTAAACTCATTTGCCTGCCCACCACCACCACCTCCCTTTTTTTAAAAATTAATTGACTGAGGACTACACTTTGTTCTCTGGTCTAGGCAGCTATTTTTCTGTTGACAATGTAGAACAAAGAAGAAACCGTTAAGAGGGTGGATAGATCTGTGGGTATTTAATGTGTCCCTGTTAAGTCACCAAAACAGTGAGGAAGGTTCCAAAAACCCTGGACTGACCTGGGAACTGAGGACACTGACCCCTCTGCATGGGCCAAGGTGGGGAATGCTGCTGGGGGTTTTGATCAAAGCCAGCTTGCCGGTTTGGCTTTCTACCTACTCACATATGCCAGTAAAGCCCTGATCCCATCCCTCCCCTGGTCCCTTTTTATCCTCTACATTGGCTCTTTGTCCTTGCTTTTCCATTTGCATAACTAATGCACACAACACAGAATTCCTGCAATTTTAAAGACAGCTGGCCAGCACATCTTGGATGCTGATGTCAGGAAACATCTGGAAAAGGGCTAAAGTTACTGTAGCCCAACTGAGAACAATGGAAACACATTAATATGGAAAATTCAGGATGGGGGTGGCTTGTGTACATAAAAATGGCTGCCAGGCGGACTTATAAAAGCCTCGTACAAAACTCTCTTGTTGGTTTGGGCATTGATGTCACTGAGTCACTGAATAGTAGGCCAGCTAAAACTAAAATATTGCTACTCTCTTTGGATCCTTGTCTTTGAGGCTCTCCTTTTCTTCAAAGTTTTTCCTAGAAATCCTGCCAGCTAACCAAGGTATTCTTTTCTGAAAAATCATGAACTGGTATTTTATTTTAATAACTTTAAGCTCCCTCTTTCCTCATCTTCTCTCACAATATAAGGATATAAAATGGAGTTCTCATGTACATATTTTTGCTGTCTCTAAGAAGTCAGTGTTGGCAGAAACATTGAGCTTTAAAAAACTGTGATTGAAATATTTAAATATGAACATTATGTACCAAGGCTGCATGGTATGCAGTTAAAAGAATGGGTTTTAGAGTTTGGATTCTCCTCTCTACCAACTTTATGTGACCTTGTAAATTACTTACTTAACATTCTCTTGGTAATTTCTGCCTACTTGGATTGTCATGAAGAAGACACAAGCTAATGTGTGTTGGAAGTGTTCAATGAGGTGTGTGGCCTGGGTTAGCCATTATGATTGTAGCTTTGTTGAAATCCAAGGATTAAGAAGAAATCCCTGCTATAATTTATTTCTCAGTTCAACTCTAAAACCTTGAGCACTTGGGCTTCCCTGGTGAGCCAGTCATGAAGACTCTGCCTTGCAATGCAAAGGACACTGTTTTCATCCCTGGTTCAGGAAGATCCCACATGCCTCAGAGCAACTAAGCCCTGGTGTGCCACAACTACTGAAGCCCTGGCACCTAGAGCCTGTGCTTCACAGAAAGAGAAACCACTGCAATAAGAAGCCCACGCACCGCTACAAAGAGTAGCCCCCACTCACTGCAACTAGAGAAAGCCCGTGGGAAGCAACAAAGACCCAGGACAGTAAAAAAACTAAAGAAATAAATCTTAAAAACAAAAAAGCATTAAGTGCTTGCTTCCATTTCCCTGTCCTACAAATGTATGTTTAGGAATTAGGATTTCTTTTGCAAGCATTCCCCTTGAGTTTTTACTGTTTCACTTTAATTTGTAGAAAACGAAATGGTATTCCGTCTCTTGTGAGGATTAATAATTACCATCTCATACTGTCTTCCAATCTTTGGACTCCTGTTTTTTTTTTTTTTTGCATCATACCTTGTATGATACGCTGTTTCCCTGTAAAAGCTGGTTGGATTTTTTCCTGTTTTTGCTGCAGCTGCTGCTAAGTCGCTTCAGTCTTGTCCAACTCTGTGCGACCCCATAGACAGCAGCCTACCAGGCTCCGCCGTCCTTGGGATTCTCCAGGCAAGAACACTGGAGTGGGTTGCCATTTCCTTCTCCAATGTATGAAAGTGAAAAGTGAAAGTGAAGTCACTCAGTCTTGTCCAACTCTTAGCAACCCCATGGACTGCAGCCCACCAGGCTCCTCCATCCATGGCATTTTCCAGGCAAGAGTACTGGAGTGGGGTGCCATTGCCTTCTCCATCTCCTGTATCTAGGGTTCTTCAATTTCTCAGTGATGTGCTTTGGTGCTGGTTTCTTAATCCATTATACCAGGTATTTATTGGACCCTATCAGTCTGGCAGCTTGTGTTCCTTGGTTTTGGAAAACTTTGTGAATGGTTGATTTATTGTGAGTTCCTCCCCCTTCCTAATTCTCTTCTCTCTGGAATGCCTACTCATTAGAATACTGGACCTTCCAAAGGATTCTCTCATTGTCTTATGTTTTCTTTCCTATTATCCTTTTCTTTGTCTTTTGGCTTGACTTTCTGAGAGTTCTTCAACTTTATCACCTTAGACCTTCTGTCCTGTTAATTTTTTAACTCTGTGATCATATTTTAAATTTCCAGTTCTTTTTTCCCCCTTTTTTTCTTTTTGGCTGCACAGAGTTTTCATTGCCATGCTCTGGCTTTCTCTAGTTGTGGTGCACAGGCTTAGTTGCTCCACGGCATGTGGGATCCTAGCTCCTTGACCAGGGATCAAACCTGTGTTCCCTGCATTGGAAGATGGATTCTTAACCATGGGCCACCAGGAGTTCTTTTTTGTTCTCATAAGATTCTTTTCTTTCTTTTTAAGTATCATATCTGTATAATTCTTTTTATTTCTCTAAGTTCAGTTCTGTTCAGTCACTCAGTCGTGTCCGACCCTTTGCGACCCCATGAATTGCAGCACTCCAGGCCTCCCTGTCCATCACTAACTCCTGGAGTTCACCCAGACCCATGTCCATTGAGTTGGTGATGCCATCTAGCCATCTCATCCTCTGTCGTCCCCTTTTCCTCCAGCCCCCAATCCCTCCCAGCATCAGGGTCTTTTCCAATGAGTCAACTCTTCACATAAGGTGGCCAAAGTATTGGAGTTTCAGCTTCAGCGTCAGTCCTTCCAACGAACACCCAGAACTGACCTCCTTTAGAATGGACTGGTTGGACCTCCTTGCATTCCAAGGGACTCTCAAGAGTCTTCTCCAACACCACAGTTCAAAAGCATCCATTCTTTGGTGCTCAGCTTTCTTCACAGTCCAACTCTCACATCCATACATGATCACAGGAAAAATCATAGCCTTGATTAGATGGACCTTTGTTGGCAAAGTAATGTCTCTGCTTTTCAATATGCTATCTAGGTTGGTCATAACTTTCTTACCAAGGAGTGTCTTTTAATTTCATGGCTGTAATCACCATCTGCAGTGATTTTGGAGCCCCCAAAATAAAGTCTGACATTGTTTCCACTGTTTCCCCATCTATTTCCCATGAAGTGATGGGACCAGATGCCATGATCTTAGTTTTCTGAATGTTGAGCTTTAAGCCCACTTTTTCACTCTCCTCTTTCACTTTCATCAAGAGGCTTTTTAGTTCCTCTTCACTTTCTGCCATAAAGGTGGTGTCATATGCATGTCTGAGGTTATTGATATTTCTCCTGGCAATCTTGATTCCAGCTTGTGCTTCTTCCAGCCCAGTGTTTCTCATGACATACTCTTCATAGAAGTTAAATAAGCACGGTGACAATATACAGCCTTGACGTACTCCTTTTCCTATTTGGAACCAGTCTGTTGTTCCATGTCCAGTTCTAACTGTTGCTTCCTGACCTGCATATAGGGGTCTTAAGAAGCAGGTCAGGTGGTCTGGTATTCCCGTCTCTTAGAATTTTCCACAGTTTATTGTGATCCACACAGTCAAAGGCTTTGGCATAGTCAATAAGGTAGAAATAGAAGTTTTTCTGGAACTCTCTTGCTTTTTCCATGATCCAGCAGATGTTGGCAATTTGATCTCTGGTTCCTTTGCCTTTTCTAAAACCAGCTTAAACATCTGGAAGTTCACAGTTCCCTTATTGTTGAAGCCTGGCTTGGAGAATTTTGAACATTACTTTACTAGCGTGTGAGATGAGTACAGTTTGAGCATTCTTTGGCATTGCCTTTCTTAGAGATTGGAATGAAAACTGACCTTTTCCAGTCCTGTGGCCACAGCTGAGTTTTCCAAATTTCCTGGCATATTGAGTGCAGTATTTTCACAGCATCATCTTTCAGGATTTGAAATAGCTCAGCTGGAATTCCATCACCTCCACTAGCTTTGTTTGTAGTGATGCTTTCTAAAGCCCACTTGACTTCACATTCCAGGGTGTCTAGCTCTAGGTGAGTGATCACATCATCATGATTATTTCTCTAAAGATGCTAATAATAGCTTTTAGGTGGGAGGAGCTCTTATTTCTCTGAAGTCTGTTTCCTCTGTAGGTGATTTTTTTCACTTTGTGTGTTGTGACTCTATATTCTTTGGTAGAGGCTTGCTTTCCTCAGGTATCTAATAATCCTTACCCTTCACTCATACTGTAAAGCTAATGGGAAATTGTGCCATGGATAAATCTTGACAAATTCAGCTTTTACTCTAGAGGGTTCTGCCGGGGCCATTTATGTAAGGGAAAATGTCATTGCCTTTAGGTCCTTTTTCTTGCTCTAAGTTTTTCAGGGAGAAAACATCTACTTTCTTGCTTAAACAGCTTAGCTATACTTTGCTGCCAGTGTTCTGAGAGTAGAATATGAACTGGAGAATTATTATACTTCATTATACAAACCTTTTTTCCAATGTCTCTGCTTTCAGTATAGTATATTCCAATCTTAATTATGCTGACTGCCCTAAATTCTGGCTTAGAGACCCTTATTCTCTGCAGGGGAAAACCTCAAGTCTTCTGCTGTTTTGAAGAGAGGCAGTTGACTAAGTTGCCTTTGAGAAAGAGACTTTGGGGTGGGCTGATCCTGGGAATTGAGTTGCTTCTTGGTTTTCTTCTCTACTAGTTTAGGATTTAGCTTTCTCAATTTGTTGACTCAGAAACAAATTCTCTTATCTTTCAGCTTCTAACATTTTGTTGCCATGGTGACTTCCTCATCTTTTTAATTTTTAAAAATCCCTTTATATCTGTTTTAATGAGGGGGAATGCATTTGTTCAATCAGCCATCTTTCATCAGTATTGTTTTAAAAAAGATATTCTTAATGTAATGATGTGTTCTAAAAATCTAGATTTCTTGGGCCAGAATTCCAAGTCAAAGAATTCTGATGAGATCGACTAATCTAGAATAGTCTTGTGAATGTACTCATTAATTTCTAACTATTTCTTAATATTTTGGCTGTTATAACTGCTGCGTGGTAAATGTTTCTATTTGTTGGCAAAACTCGCTTGAGTTGTTCATCACCTTTAATGTGGTTATAGATGCAAACAACATATGTGTCCCAGCTGGGCTCTGAAATCCAGGCTCCCACTTTGTGACAGACTCCTTCATAACACCAGAGGCTTCCAAACCCAAGTCCCTAAATCCACTCATTTCAGCTCACACCCTGGCAACTCAAAGACAGAAATCTCTGAGTGATTGAAACCTCTATAGTGAGAAAACTTTCCCATTCAATATCTATTTTATGCCAAGTCACTTCAGTTGTGTCCAACTCTTTGCAACCCTGTGCTTGGGATTCTCCAGGCAAGAATACTGGAGTGGGTTGCCATTTCCTTCTTCAGGGGATCTTCCTGACCCAGGGATCGAACCTGCGTCTGTTGCATCTCCTGCATTGGCAGGTGAGTTCTTTACCTCTAGTGCCACCTCAGAAGCCCTATTTATTTTCGTGGAAGACTATTCTGCCTTCTTTCTCTAGAGTGAGGTCTGGGGTAAGACCACTTAGGGTGGGGTGGAGTCAGGGGGAGTAACAAGATGAGCAACAGGATGAGTGAGGATTTAGGTCCATGGTAAATCTCATGTGCTGGAGTGAGGATTCGTAAAACCAATACCCTCCTAGCAGAGCTGACTTCCTGGAAGGCAATTCTGGCACTGCCTTGAGTGGTGGACCGGGTGACATGTGACCAGGTTCATGACAAAACAGAATCAGCAGAGCCCTTGCAATCTCAGAAATGCCATGGTCTGCGTGATAAGCAATAGTCAAAGCTTAAGTTTCTTAAAGTGATTTTTGGCTTCCTTAGTTAAAGGAAGACTAACCTGGCTTGTTATTTTATTTTTCAATCAGAATGTATCTAACACCATTTTTTTTTCTAGTTGCCAAAGCAAAGTTGACCACAGCTGCTTTTAAAGATCAAAGAATCACAATAGGGACTTCCCTGGTGGCTAAGACTCTGCACTTCCAATGCAGGGGGCCCAGGTTCGATCCCTGGTCAGGGAATTAGATCCCACATGTTGCAACTAAGACCCAGTGCAGCCAAATAAAATTTAAAATAATAATAAATAAATTTTTAAAAAAGAATCATAATAATTTATATTGCTTAGTGTCTACTATTTTCTGGATGCTTTGTAAACATAGTCTCATTTAATCTGTGGTATTATTACAGCCATTTTGCATGAAAAAAGTCTCTGAGAGGTTGAGTAACTTACCTAAGATCACAAAGTTATTAAAAATTGAAGCACAGTTAAAAGCAAAGTTTTTATAATTTTTCTCAAAAGTCTAGCTTTGAACCAGCCTGTCACACCCACACCCAAACAGACAACAGACAATGTTGGTAAGACATTTGTATTATTTGTGCAGTGTTTATCTTGAATGTAGGGCACATTCTAGATGCGCCGAGAGGAGATGTGTTTATTCTTGATAAATAACAAGATTAAAGGCTAATTTGTCCCTTCGACAGTACACATATACACAATTATGTGACAGACAGCCCAGCAAATCACCTTCTGATACAGATACACCCATGATAAGCACAGGAAACAGGAGTCAGATGAGGGTGTTACTCGTTGGGTCGCCATTTTGTCTAAAACTATCCTGCTACAGTCCATGGGGTTGCAAAGAGTCGGACATGACTTAGTGCTTAAACAGCAGCAGCAGCAGCAGCAGCAGCAGCCTGCCTAATGGAGAAACTACAAAGACTTGTAGTCTTGTGTTCCAATCCTGGTGTTGGTGTGAACCAGTGGTATTGGTCTTGTCACCTATGAGGGAAACTCACCTTTGCTGAATGCCTAATGTGTGCCAGGAACATTTCCCCCTTTAAATTTACTTGTTATTTTGAATAGTACATGTCAAAGGGTTCTGAAGAGGATACTGAAATTAGGCTCTCTCTCCTTGGCCCCCAGTCTGTGATTCTCCTTCCCAGAGTTAATTATTTTTAACAATTTTATGTACTGCTTCCAGAAGTACTAGAAACTTTCATATATATTATGTCATTTAAGCTTCTTGATTATTACTCCAATTTAATATAATTTAATTTAATTTGAGGAGTCATTTCTTAGAACTTTCCTGGCAGCTTAGGCAGTAAAGAATCTGTCTTCAATGCAAGAGACCCAGATTCAATCCCTGGGTTTGGAAGATCCCCTGGAGAAGGAAATGACAACCCACTCCAGTATTCTTGCCTGGAAAATTCCATGGAGCCTGGTGGGCTATGGTACATAGGGTAGCAAAAAAGTCAGACACAACTGAGTGACTAACACTTTAACTTTTCCCTTTTCTTAGGACTTGAGGCAGAAAAAAGAGGTCAGCAATATGTGCTTTGCAAATATATTTTTTGTCCCCATTTTACAGATTTCAAAATGGAAGCTCAATGAATGAAAGTAATCATTCAAATAGCTACTTAGTAGTGGCACCAATATTCATTCATTCATTTAGTTTTTTTCAAGGGACAATAATGGATCAGGTATGGCTTTTATAATGGACCATGCTAGACTTTGAGAATGTGATAGTGACCCAAATAAGCCCTTCTCTTAGTGTAGTGGAGAGGTTTAAAATAACCAAAGTACAGTGAATTATGGTTGTTTACTGGAGGAGCATCAATTCTACTTAGATGGCAAAGGAAAGCAGTTAGAAAAATATGACCTCTTGGGACTTCCCTGATGATGCAATGGATAAGAATCTGCCCACCAATGCATGGGACACAGGTTCGATCCCTGGTCTGGAAAAATTGCTCAGCAACAAGAGAGGCTACCGCAATGAGAAGCCCTTGCACCACAGTGAAGAATAGCATCTGCTTGTGCAACTAGAGAAAGCCCATGCACAGCCTAAATGAATAATTTTTTAAAGTGTAAATTAAAAAAATGACCTCTGAGCAGAGACATCTAGAATGAGTAAGAGTTAGCCAGGTGAAGAGCATGACAGGAGGAGTAAGAGAAAAGTAATCTAAGCAAGTGAAACCCATGGGCCAAGGCCTGTAGTCGGAAGTGTTGAGAGGCTCTCAGGATGACTGGGACACGTCAGCCATTCCCAGAGGAGATCCAGGAGGCTTAACTGCCTGCCGGAAGGGGCCAGGCATTGAAAAATCTGCTCAGAGGTAACAAGGGAGAGACGTGCTCACAGAGGCACTTCAGAAAAATCATTCTGGCTATGGAAGAGCAAATGCATTGGAGAAGGCAATGCTAGTTGAGACCCTGCCCCAGAGGGGAGGTAATGACTGCCTGAGCCAGGGTCAACCTGAGCTATTTGGAAGATGGAATCAACAGACTTTCAAGGCCTGAAGGTACATTAATGGTCATGAGAGTAGATTCTAGAACCACCAAGAATCCTTGCTCTGCTGCTTCCTAACAGCAGAGCTGTTGGATATTGAACTGCTTATGACATTGGGCAGAACTCTTGGACAGAATTTCTTGTGACGCTGCACAAGACATTGTAACCTTTTTAAGGGTCAGTTTTCTCATTTGCAAAATGAGGTTAAAAAATGGATCTAACTTTTCGAGGGCAGTGACTGGGTGTGTGGAGCCATTCATTGCAGGAGGCAGAGCTGCTGTATTCCCTCCTCTTCTACTTCCAGTTGCAAACGATTAAGACCATAGTGCGTGCCAAGTCCCTTCAGTTGTGTTCGATTCTTTGCAACCCTTTGAACTGTAACCCGCCAGACTCCTCTGTCCATGGGGTTCTCCAGGCAAGAATACTGGAGTGGGTTGCCATGCCCTCCTCCAGGGGATCTTCCTGACCCAGGACTTGAACCCGAGTCTCTTGTTTCCTGCATTGGCAGGCAGGTTCTTCCCAGAGCCACCTGGGAAGCCCAAAGACCTTAGTTTAATAAAAAAAATTAATGGATGCAAATGGGGATAATATAGTGTCTACTTCATCAGGTCATCATAAGAATTAGCAAATCCCTGTAAAGACTTTAGTATAATCCCCACACATACCATACTTCAATTAAAAAAAATTTTTTTGTAAATATGAGCTTATGGAGAAAGGGGAATGATTGTGAAATTTCTGACTGTTACAGAATCTGTTTATGTATTTTTAAGTGGATGACAATGGGCATCATGTTGCTTGGATTTTAGACTCAAGTGGATCTTTTAAAGAGAATATTGTGATAGTCTGTTTTAAAATACCTATATTTGGGACCTCCCTTGTGGTCCAGTGGCTAAGACTCTGAGCTTCCAGTGCAGCGGGCCTGGGTTCAATTCCTGGTGGGGAAATAGATCCCATTTGCCACAACTAAGACCTGGTGCAGCCAAATAAATAAATATTAAAACAAAATACCTATATTAACAATGTTTTAGAAATCACAACCTTTCCAATTATTCAAACAAGTAAAACATTTTAGACAATCAGCTAAAAGTTTTGTAAAGGATTACCTGGCTTTAAAAAATTAAATTAGTGCCAAAAAAAGAGGCTCTTGAAAGAACCTTAAAAAACCCAGAAACAAACCTCTTATGAACACTTCATAGATTTATCGGGCTGCAAGAATGAGCAGGAGCTTTCCTGGTTCACCTCTGTCTTTTTCAAAAGACAGTGTCTATAGGTCACCTGGGCCTTTGTTCCAACACAGGACATCTTTGCACATCATGAGTCCTGCCAGCAGTGTTACTTTGCTAGGTGTAGACTCATTTCTTTTGACCTTGAAAGTGAAAGTGAAAGTGAAGTCGCTTAGTCGTGTCCAACTCTTTGCGACCCCATGGACTGTAGCCTACCAGGCTCCTCCCTCCATGGGATTCTCCAGGCAAGAGTACTGGAGTGGGTTGCCATTTCCTTGGGCTGTAGCCTACCAGGCTCCTCCCTCCATGGGATTCTCCAGGCAAGAGTACTGGAGTGGGTTGTCATTTCCTTCTCCAGGGGATCTTCCCAACCCAGTGATCAAACCTGGGTCTCCTGCATTCCAGGCAGATGCTTTAATCTCTGAGCCACCAGGGAAGCCCAAGTTTTCCCACTGAATCATGAGGATGAGAGTTACTTTCTTTCTTTTCAAAAGTTTTCCTTTCTTGGTTGTTCTGAGGATTCATGAGTTAAACATTTGTTAAGTGCTTTACAATACTTAGCTGAAAGTGCAAAGTTTTATTTGTTATTGTTGGATGGGTGAAAGGTATACAAGCTCAAAGCCTTGTTTTCTCTCCTGGGCACACTGCATTATCATGCTTAATTCATAAGAAATTCACAACCCCCTTCTCTTGCAGGGGCTCCTCATTTACGTAAACTGTCCCAAACTGAGCTAACGGAGGACTCCTGGGAGAGGACTGGAAGTTTCCTATGTTCTTCAGAGAGTTTCTGTCTGCCTAACAGGTGTGATAACCTTTTTGTCCGGCTGGACTAACAGTTCTTACTAAGTTCTCATTTAGCTAGAGTGAGCGGAGGGGAAGAAGACCCTGGACAGTAAGGGAATCAGGAGGATTGAGCTCTTACTTTGTTTTAATTTATTTTTAAATTATTTAAATTTTTTGGCTGCATGGGATCTTAGTTCATGAGGGATCTTAGTTCCCAGACCAGGGATCAAACCCCATGGCCCTTGAAAGGGAAGCACGGAGTCTTAACCACTGGGCCACCAGGAAAAGTTCCATTGAGCTCTTTTTTTGATCTGTCCTTGTTCACCTTGGACAAGTCACTTCACTTCTCTGAGGTTTATTTTTTTCATCTGAAAAATGAGAGAGTTGGAGTAAGTGATTCCTTTAATTCTTTCAAACTTAAAATCTCCTTTTAGTATGTCAAAATGCTGAAAAACTCCCCTGAAGATATCAGCATATTGGTGTGTATCATTTGGTATTATGTGATATGTACCAAGAAAAGTACCAGTGAATTAACTGCATAAGAGATATTGTTTTCCTAGTATCTCTTTGCCAACTAAGGTCCGTCTAGTCAAGGCTATGGTTTTTCCAGTAGTCATGTATGGATGTGAGAGTTGGACTGTGAAGAAAGCTGAGCGCTGAAGAATTGATGCTCTTGAACTGTGGTGTTGGAGAAGACTCTTGAGAGTCCTTTGGACTGCAAGGAGATCCAATCAGTCCTTTCTGAAGGAGATCAACCCTGGGATTTCTTTGGAAGAAATGATGCTAAAGCTGAAACTCCAGTACTTTGGCCACCTCATGTGAAGAGTTGACTCATTGGAAAAGACTTTGATGCTGGGAGGGATTGGGGGCAGGAGGAGAAGGGGACAACAGAGGATGAGGTGGCTGGATGGCATCACTGACTTGATGGACGTGAATCTGAGTGAACTTCGGAAGTTGGTGGTGGACAGGGAGGCCTGGCGTGCTGCGATTCATGGGGTCACAAAGAGTCAGACACAACTGAGTGACTGGACTGAACTGAACTGGACTTAATTCCGGTTTTCGTGGTAAATGTGTTCTATGCTGTTAGGTCTCTGTAGCTGCTGATGGTGGTGGTTGAGGTGATTATGGGGGTGGTGGAGGTGGTGCGGTGAGGAAGCTGTGACAGCAGTGTTGACAGGGAAGTGATGGTAGTGATAGTGTCGACCTCACGGTGACCTTGAATGAAAACACATATATCGATGCTTTCATCACAGAGTCTGTTCATGTTTATGACCCCCATAATCTTTAGTGTTATTGCCGTGCACTAAGCAAGTACTCGATACCTATTTGATGAAGAGTGAAGAGTAGCTGGCAGATAACTACATATGCATCTTGCCCTAATATCTAAGGCAAAAACAAATACTCTGGTAAATATCTCAGATTTCATTTCACTTAACATAACAGGCTTTCTAAGAAAGCTGTGACGATATTAATACTATCACTGAACTCGTTTTAGCTGATGTTGCTCGTGCTCATCTCTCTAGAGAAGAATGAAAGCTTGTTCAGATTACAGGAGGAACTTTTCTCAAAAGTGGTGAAAGAAAAATCATTGAAGCAAATCTACTCAAAAAGTTATCAAAAATTCATTGGAAGAAGCTTGACAGAATACATCTGAAAATGAAAACGAAAAACTATGAAAATATTTTAACCTTTATGCAACAAAATTTAGGTTACTGTAGAAACTATGGCCTGGTCCTTGAAATGTATGAAGACTGAACATTTGCCTTTTTTTTCTCCCAGAGGGCACGAAATTTTTTTCAACAAAAGTTAACAACATGGCTGAGTCCCTTTGCTATTCACTTGAAACTATCACAACATTGTTAATTGGCCATACTCCAATACAAAATAAAAAGTTTAATTAAAAAAAAAGAACAAAGAGCTACAAATAAAATTCAGAGCTAAGGAAAAAAAGCTAAGGACATACAGAACACTCAAGATGTAGAAATATTCAGTTTCAATGTTTTTTTCCCTAATGCCTTTCTTAATCTTTTGGATTCTTAAATAATTCCACGGACTCAAGATCACCCTGGTTGATTTTTTTTCTTCTTCAATTTTTAGCTGGTTTACCAATTACACCAGAGTCCATAAATCTTTTATTCTCTAAAAATAGTTGATTTAATGAAGTCTTTCCTCTTTTGCAAGATTTAACCCTTTTATTTTGCATTGTATGTGTGGATATTCACAACTTCCAATAATCAGAGACACTCTCAGAGTTAAGAGGGAAGAGATGCTTGAATACATTTTAGGGAATATTTTCATTACGGGTAATATTTTCATTACAAGATGACTTTTGCTTTCCTATAACACAGTGTTTCAGTGGAGGTCCTGATCATTAATATTCAGAAAACAAAGACACATTTTATCAACTCAGCCAGTATCTAGACAGCATTATTGAAAGAAACTTACTGTGGCAGACAATTGTCTCCAAAGATAGCCGCAACGATAGTTCTCATCACATATGTGCATTTGACCTTGTGACCTTACTCTTCTCTGATCAATAGATGGCATCTGTATCTCTTCCTTGGACTTCTGCGACCTTTCTGCCAAAAGAATATGGTGAAAGTGATTTGATTTCAGATCATAAAGGGTGATACAGCTTTTTCCTAGCTCTCAGGCTTGGGACACTGTTCTTAGGACTGAGCTATAGTAGTGTGAAGAAACCCAGGCCATATGGAGAGGCGTGTAACACTTGTGAGTATTCCAGGTGACAGTCTCAGCTATGGTTTCAGACAACAGTCAGAATCAGTACTAGATGTGTGAATGAGACAGCCTTTGAGATGACGCCAGCCTCAGCCACCACCTGACACCATTTACATGAGAGCCCTTGAGAGATCACCACCACACTGAGCTCAGTCAACTCCTAGGACCACGAAAGATGATAATAAAAACTCACTTTGATCATTTTATGCCACTAAGTTTGACGTGGCTTGCTTTGCAGCGATAGATATCTGAAACACTTTAATGTAATTGGCCTTTTGCATGCTTTTAATATAGTGAAGCTTTAAAATGATAACCTGGGAACCATAAGGACTGCAGAATTCCTGTGCCCAGGTCTGCTGCCCAAGCCTAAATACTCTTAGAGTGGCGGTGAGCAGGCCAAGAAATGGTTCTTCATTTCTCTGACAATCCAGACATTCCCATGAGGCTCTAAACATTGTAGTAGTGACAGGAGTCTGGTTATGCTGTTTATTTGTTGGTTGCACTGAGTCTGTTGCTGTGCACAGGCTTCTCAACTATTCTTTAGTTGTGGTGAATGGGCTTCTCATTGTGGTGGCTTCTTCTTGTTGTGAAGCATGTGCTCTAGAGTCCAAGGGTTCAGTAGTTAATTCTCGTGGACTCCAGAACTGGGGTTCAGTAGTTGTGGTGCCGGGCTTAGTTGCCCCGAAGAATGTGGAATCTTCCCAGATCAGAGAGAGAACACATATACCCTCCATTGGCAGGGGTTTCTTAACCACTAGACCACCAGGAAAGTTCTGGTTAGTGCTATTAAAGTCCTTCTCCATCTGGAGACAGTCGTAAGAGGATGGGCCTGAATAGGTAGGACTGAGATGCTCTGGCTATGTTGTTGTTGTTGTTCAGTTGCTAAATCGTGTCTAACTATTTGCAGCTCCATGGACTGCAGCATGCCAGACTTCCCTGTCCTCCACTGCCTCCCGGAGTTTGCTATAAAGGAAGTTAAATCTGCTTCTGTAACCTTTGGCTGCTGAGGGAAGCTCCTCTCCCATTTTCCAAGGCTGGTCTCTGGACACAGGATAAGACCTTGACTCTTTAGACTTTACTTTGTTCTTGGACCCATTTTACTCTAGGTCAGGGACCTAGTACATATGAAGAACTGGTACTGGAGAAAAGATCTAGAGCAGGAGGAAAGGCACCACCAATGAAATATCAGTGGTGAAAGAAAGAAAAGTAAACTTGTTGGACAAAAGAAAGCATATAGAGCAGAGGGGATAATGGCCACCTGGAGTATAGTATCTGCCACATTCCTTCTGTTCCTATTAATTAGGCATAGATTTCTACATAGTGAAAGAGTAGAGGGCAAGGATGATAAATTTAGGAGTCAAAATGGCCACGTGGCCATACGCTTGGGTTTTTTAATATTAATAAGTATTTCCTTGAATATGCAGGATCTCATTAAAATCAGTTTGTGTCACAGAGGAACTGAAGAACCGTGGTGGGTCCCAAATAGAGGAAACAGGTAAGTTTATGGCTTTTTCTAAGCTCAAGAAAAGGGGGTAAAAATACATGTAAGGGTTTTTTGGTTTGTTTTATTCTAGGTGTTATTCATCAGTTCCGTTTCAAGTAGCAGGAGTGTACTCAGCCATGATGATAGGAATTCATTGGTCCTATAACTATACAGTTGTGGATGTCGGGAATACTTATATCCAGGAACTCAAATGAGATCTTCGGAGATCTATATCTTGCTTCATCCTTCATGTTGACTTGGCTGTGTCTTTATTCTTCACTGGCTTCTTGCATGTGGAGAACATGATTTATGCTACAATGGCCAGATTCATGCCGCCCTTGTTTGTGGCTTCAACGTAAAGAGGCTAAGTCTCTAGACACTGCACGTAAAAAACACCTGGCGGAACTCTCGTTGGCCACATCTGAGTCACAGTGCCATTCTTAAGGCTAGAGGGCTAGAGTGGGGGTCAGTCTCACCTAAAGTCCTTGGAATGGGTCCTCCATAGGCCAGAAGTGCTCTGTTTTCAGGAGGGGAGAAATGAGGACAAACAAAATCATCAGATGTCCATTAAAACTATCTGGCTACTTTGACCACCCCACTCCAGTACTCTTGCCTGGAGAATCCCATGGACGGAGGAGCCTGGTGGGCTGCAGTCCATGGGGTTGCTAAGAGTTGGACACGAGTGAGCGACTTCACTTTGACTTTTCACTTTCATGCATTGGAGAAGGAAATGGCAACCCACTCCAGCGTTCTTGCCTGGAGAATCCCAGGGATGGGGGAGCCCAGTGGGCTGCCGTCTATGGGGTCGCACAGAGTTGGACACGACTGAAGCGACTTAGCAGCAGCAGCAGCAGCAGCAGCTTCTTTGACCAGGATTAGAAAGGGACTGAGACTAGGGACAGATGCTATCCCCAGGAGTAAACAGCAAGCAGTTGGCTAGAACTTTTTGTATCCTGTATAATTCAAGAAACACTCTCAAGTGGTCATAGTGTAGGAAGCTAAGAAACTCATGAATGCATCTTTGACTGTATTCTGCTGTGGATCATGGAAACCCACCTATTGGCCTCACTCTGCTCCTAATAGGCTTGAATTACCATTTTCCAGCCCAGAGGTTCTGTAGGTTGGGGAACAGGTGATTGTGATGCTTCTCAATGTTTGCAAACTACTGACTTTCACTAAGGAATCTAAAACGTTGTATTCAGAAGTTCTCCTTCGGTATCTTGTGGCTTTAAATATACATGCTGAACTTTTTGTTGAAACATGATATACATACAAAAAGTGCACATGTTATGAGTGTATAGTTTGGTTACCTTTCACAGGCTGAACGTAACCATGGAAACAGTCTCCAGATGAAGAAGCAAAACATTTCTAGTAGCCAGAGGTACCTCCCTCCCTGTAACCTCTTCCGGTCACACTTCTCTTGCCAAAGGTGATCACTATCTTTGAACAGCACAAATTTGCTTTTTCCTATTTTAATAATTTATATATATATGCGATTATGCAGGGCTTCCCAGGGGGCATTAGAGGTAAAGAACTTGCCTGCCAGTGCAGGAGACATGAGAAACTTCGGTTCGATTCCTGGGTAAGGACGATCCTCTGGAGGAGGGCATGGCAACCTACTCCAGTATTCTTACCTGTAGAATCCCAAAGACAGAGGAGCCCGGCAGGCTGCAGTCCATAGGGTTGTACAGAGTCACACACGACTGAAGCAACTTAGCACACAGCATGCACATTATTATACAGTTTATATTCTTGAATGTTTATTTTTTCTTCAATGTTATATATATATATATATATATATGATTTATCTGTGTTATGTTTATAGTTGTAGCTTGTTCATTCTATATTCTACAATCTGTTACTGCATAGTGCCTCATTGCTTATTTATTCGACACACTTCTAAGGATTTGTGGGTGTTTCCCATTTGGAGCTTTTACTGCTGTGAACAATGAATATTCTAATTCATGTCTCTGAGTAAATGTACATAAACATTTCGGTTTGGGTTGTATGTAAAAGTGGAAGCTCATGGCTTTAAATATTTTGGACTATTATTAACAAATCAGATTGCCCTTTAAATAAGTTATCTTTGACATTTAATGATAGCCTTTAAGGTATTGCATAGCCTTCTTCATATTCGAGGTGTTGTCCACAGCCTGAAGGGTGCTACTCAATATCTATAATCAGAATAAGACAAGGGGGCTGACACTGGTTGCCCAATAAAAAGTCATGAGTCTTTTCTCATGGGTCTGAGTCAATTCTCAGTCAGGAGTTCACTGACTGAAGAGGTAGCCAGGTCCTCAGGAGCAGGGATCCTGAAATGGCAAGTTATGCTATAAGAAAGGATTCTTAGTCATTTCCGAGGGCTCTGATTGTTCAGTAGCTTAGGGGTGTCCAAATGACTCTTTGCAACCTTGTGGACTGCAAAGCAATCCAGACTTCCGTGTCCTTCACCATCTCCTGGAGTGGCAGATGAAGCTTGGCTCCCTGGAGTTTGTTCAAACTCATCTCCATTGAGTTGGTGACGCCATTTAACCACCTCATTCTCTGTCGCCCCCTTTTCCTCCTGCCCTCAATCTTTCCCAGCATCAGGGTCTTTTCCAGTGAGTTGGCGCTTGATTTCCAAGATAATCTATGGCTATTTTCCTGGAGAAAAGTGAATACTCAGATACTTCGAGGATTATTGAGTACAGGTTCTGAGTTGCTATTGACATGTGGAGACCTGAATCAAAAAATGGAGTTCTGGCTAAAGTCTGACTTACAGTGGGTTCCCTGGGCCTGCAGTCCCATCTGGTGGCCATGTTTTCTGTCTTTGAGTATGTAACTGGGATTGATCCTCTTGGCAGCTGGACTGATCTTCCCATTGGCCATTGGCCTGTGGAATAAGAGTTATAGTGGTGAAGGTCAAGAGAAGGCTCTGAAATGGCATCCTGGTCAACTGTCCACTCCCAGCAGGATAGCAAATCAAAACCAGCATTGCATCCTGGGGATAAGAGTGCGAGTGAGGGGTGGTAAAGATGAATGCCATTGTTAAAAATCTAAAGCAGGGGTCTCCAACTCCCAGGCTGTAGACAGTTAAGGGAGCCAAGCTTCACCTGCCACTCCCCATCACTCGCATTACTGCCTGAACCATCCCCGGCCCCATCCCCACACCCCCATGGAAAAATTGTCTTCCATGAAACCAGTCCCTGGGACCAGAAAGGTTGGTGAGCACTGATCTAAAGGGTGCAGGGTGCAGGGGGTGTGGGTGGTCCTGATTATATGTGAGTGCTCAGTCTTGTCTGTCCAACTCTGTGTGACCCCATGGACTGTAGCCCACCAGGCTCCTCTGTTCATGGAATTCTCCAGGCAAGAATATTGGAGTGGGTTGCCATTTCCTTCTCCAAGGGATCTTCCCAACCCATGTCTCCTGCATTGGCAAGTGGATTCTTTACCACTGAGCCACCAGGGAAGCCCATAGACAACATTTATTTACAGTTTTGCCCCAGGGACGTGTTAATTCTCCTGCCCTCTGTTATATATGGTCTGGATATAGGTACGGACCATCTGAAGTCCTGGAGAATATCACAATGATCCATTACATCAATGACACTGTGCTGATTAGGCAAATGAGCACGATGTGATTAATACGCTGGCAGCAGATGGTAGGAAAGAGGGAAGGAGGATTGGCTGTGAAGAGTTTCAGACTGCAGTGCAGCTCTGAGAATGTCCTGACCAGGCTGACGTGGAGCTTCAAGGCAGTGATGGACTGACCTGTGGCCCACATGCGCAGGAAGGGCCCAGCTTTAAATCCCTGGTGCGTGCAGTCATCGGCAGACGGAGGAGAGCATGGCCTTCAGCGTGGCATTTCGGCTATCGCTTTCACAGACATGGCGGCTGGGGCTGTCAGCTCCCTGCCCTCCTCACAGGAGATTTTCTGTTGAAGGGAACCCTAAGCAGTGAATCCGCATGGTTTTCACCGCAGTCTCTACAGACAGCATCACACGGATGCACTTCTCCATCATGTTTCAGGGTGCAGCTCTCCCCTAGTTCCCATAGACCTCTGCCCTGAGGGGAAACTTGCGAGAGGGAGTCTAGTGACATAAACCACAGCCCCTACTGCTGCTGCAGCTGGTCTTCAAGTCACACTGGCATTTATCCTCCCATTTCCCTACTATGCCCTCTGAAGACTCCACACCCCATGCTATCACCTTGGCAGGTGTTGATGGCTTGCTTACCTGGTGGTGCAACTCAGACTTTCACTCCTGGGGTCCCAACTCCTTGGAATCAGACCCTCCTCAGTGCGGGGCTGTTGTATAAGTCCATGCACAGTTATAACTGGGAAAAGGAACCCACAGAGGCACTGAGTAAACCACGTGGTTGTGCATATTTCTCTTCCCCTTCCTCTGCGCTGCTCCAGAGCAATAGCAGCCTTAGCTCCTCCCACTGCTCAGGTTCATTCTGGCCAGAATGATGGCAACTGCTCTCTCTTATTGATCTTGGACACAGGTGTCTAGGGTGCCTGTAGCGTTCATAGATTATAGTTCAATGATACCATTATGTTCACTAGCAACAGTGTACTCCCTCTGGGGACCCGAACCCTCCTTCCTCTTTCCTCCATTCACTGCGGTCATATCTGCATTGCAATCTGAAGACCCTCCTGCCTTCTTTTCTTCTTTCTCCCCTCTATTCACAGGCATTTCCTCCAAAATATCCCTTGGTCATCTTGTTCCATCTTGGTGATCTGAATCGCCCCCCATAAATCACACTCCTAGTTCTTTCCCAAATAACCATCTGTTTTTCTCAAAATTTCCCCCCACCCCTTGATAGACAGTTTAAACCTCAAGGTTTAACAGATACCTGCCCTAGAAATGGGCTTCCTTGGTGGCTCAGTCGGTAAAGAATCTGCAATGTGGGAGACCTGAGTTCAATCCCTGGGTCAGGAAGATCCCCTGGAGAAGGGAATGGTATACTCATGCCGGTATTCTCGCCTGGAGAATTTCATGGACAAGAAGGCTGGAGGGCTATGGCCCCTGGGATCACAAAGAGTTGGACACGACTGACTGAATGAATGCATACCTACCCTATAAACACAGGCATCTCTGCTGGTCAATTCACTGTCATTTAACTCTGCAGAGGAGTTACAGGATATGTCAGTGTCTTCCAGAACTTGTACTGGGGAAACAGAAATCTATTTTGTCTATCTGCAGAAGGGCAAGTTCACCTTCAAACTGTTCCTGGGTTACTTTTATCGTCGCCTCCCTTTTCCCTCCCATTGGACTTTAGTGGTAGGAACTCGTTTTTGTTTCCTTTAAATCACAGAACTGCTAATTCAAATGAAATGACATTTCCAGAAGAATAGAAATTCCTGATTTAAGTGAGGCCCTTTTGAGTTCAGATGGATTTGTGATAAATAAGAGAAAGAGACTCTTGTTCCCAAACCAGCTACTCACTGCTGCCCCAAGCTGTAGATTAATGGAACTGGCCCAGGAAAAAACTTGGTTGGGATTTTCCTTGGTGAGACTTTGTGGCCACCAAGGAGCTTTCCTTGCAAGTAAATAAGTCTGGGTAGGAAAACACCTATATGTGAGGTTCTTATTGCCTCTCCTACAAAAACAAATCCGCTGGCAGTCATAAAATAGGAAAGACTGATTAGAGGTAAACACTTGGACTCTGCACAAAGGCTTTTGGTAATTTTAGGTAAAATGGGCTGGGTCTCTCCCATACCAACCGCTTGTGCTTTGGAAGCTGTAGAATGTGGGCTCCAAATACATTTGGTCAAACTGCCAGAAAAGTCAAAGGGAGGATTCATTAGCAAGGATGCAATTTACCACCAGACTGTCTGTCTTTTCAGCCAAGCAGACTGTGGCTTATTTCTGGGGGTGCTCAAACACTAAAACAAAATGTTTTGAAACCCCTGTGATATTTTTTGGTGAGTAGAGCGTCTAAAGGAACTTATGTGGAAGAATCAATATTAACTGTTGCTCCAGAATTGTCAGTTCAGTTCAGTTCAGTTGCTCAGTTGTGTCCGACTCTTTCCGACCCCATGAATTGCAGCACGCCAGGCCTCCCTGTCCATCACCAACTCCCGGAGTTCACTCAGACTCACGTCCATCGAGTCAGTGATGCCATCCAGCCATCTCATCCTCTGTCGTCCCCTTCTCCTCCTGCCCCTAATCCCTCCCAGCATCAGAGAATTCATCAAAAAGGTCCCTCTCTATTAGTGACTACTTTAATTCTAAGAATGGGATCCATCACTTTTAACTTAAGACCTTATCTTGTAAGGTAAAGCAAAATGAAGTATTAGCTCTTGGACACTTCACTATAGTCTATCTCCAGGGCAGACAGAAGAGATAAATTTCTCACCCAAGATGTATTTAACTTAATATCAAAGAAACTTGTCATTCCTCATTGAAAGGCACAAGTTGCCATAGTTAATTGAATAAGGCAGTCTTTTAACAACTGCAAGAGAAAACTAAAGATTTAAGCAGCTTTCCTTCAGGAAAGACATTAACCAAGTTTAAAATTTTTATTTATATATTTATTTGGCTGTGTCAGGTCTTAGTTGCAGCACGAGGGTCTTAGTTATATCATGTAGGATCTCTCGTTAGGGCACAGGGACTCTCTAGTTGTATTGTGAGGGTTCAGTAGTTGCCTTGTGTAGGCTTAGTTGCTCCATGGCATGTGAATCTTAGTTCCTTGACTTGGGATCAAACCTGTGTCCCCTGCAATGCAAGGTGTATTCTTAACCACTGGACTACCAGGAAAGTCCCTAACCAGTTTACAGATACAATGTCTACTATCCAGACTGAATTATATTATCATCTCTAACCTGGAGAGCCTGACTGTGCAATCAATAACAGGAAGAGCTTTGATTGGCTATTTAATAGACAGTAGTTACCTAATTTTTTAGTAAGGTGGTGGCTGCATCTCAGGGATCTTGTCTTTCAAGTTTTTTTTTTTTTTTTGACCATTTTATCAGGGTGTTCTAAGTTGCTTTTCTAATATTTTCAAATTCTTTCCCCTCCTATGAAACACAAAAATGATGGCAGGTGGCAGGAAATTCACAGAATGAACAATAAAATGTCTCTTGCCTGAAATCATTGCCCCCAAAATAGGATATGATGATTCAGTAGAACCACAATGTGCAGCCACTGGGTTGGTGTCCATGTAGTTCTAAAATTGTTTGGCTATAAGGGCATCATGTGATACCTCTAAGTATTTTGTTGGTGGTGTGTTTTTAGAAGATAAAGAGCTAAAAATTCAGGTTTCTGCTATGAAATGCTAAGCATATGAACATAGGTAGCTATTGCATCTCTGGGGTTTTCTCTGTGGACCTTCTTTCCATGAGCTTCCTGCTTTCCTTTTAGAATCACACTCGTTTTACTTATTCTTGACCTTGCTCTCACTTTCCCCCACCATCAAAGGACACCTGATTCAAGCTAAGCCAATCAGATACCTTTCCCTGGGAATTTAAACCTGAGGCAAAAGTCTGTTTCTCTTTTAAGAGGAACTGTGTCAGACTGCAAAGCATCTGTCTACAATGTGGGAGACCTGGGTTCGATCCCTAGGTTGGGAAGTTCCCTGGAGAAGGAAATAGCAACCCACTCCAGGACTCTTGCCTAGAAAATCCCATGGGCAGAGGAGCCTGGTGTCCATGGGGTCACAAAGAGTCGGACATGACTGAGCGACTTCACTGTTCACTGTGTATAATATGAGGACTTCGCTGGTGGCTCAATCTGTAAAGAAACTGCCTGCAATGCAGAAGACCCAGATTTTATCCCTGGATCAGGAAGATCCCCTGGAGAAGGTAAAGGCAACCCACCCCAGTATTCTCCGCTGAAGAACTCCATGACAGAGGAGCCTGGTGGGCTACAGTCCCTGGGGTCACAAAGACTTGCATAATATGTGAAGTTGTGAGGCATAGACAACCCTTTGCCACATGGCTTGAGGAGCAGAAAAAGCTGGGTGCAGAAAAAATAAAGTACACATGCAGAGAGAAGCGGGAGGATGGGGCATGCAGGAGGAGACGGAGAGAGAGTCAGAGATGTGAACTTTCTCAAGTTTTATGCAGTATCCTTGTAATTGCTCTCTTTCGCTTAAGAGAAAACATGACTTTTGGGACTTTCCAGGTGGCTCAGTGGTAAAGAGTCTGCCTATCAGTGCAGGAAACTTGGGTTTGATCTATGGTCCAGGACGCAGGCTTTGGTGCAACTAAGCCTGTGCACCACAACTATTGAGCCTGTGCTTTAGAGCCCAGGATTGAGCCCATGCTCCACAACTACTAAAGCCTGCACGCCCTAGGTCCCGAGCTCAGCGACAAGAGAAGCCACCACAAAGAGAAGCCTGAGCACTGCAGTGAAGAGCAGTTCTCACTTGCCACAACTGGAGAAAGCTGGTGAAAAGCAGCAAAGACCCAGAGCAGCCAAAAATAAATAAATAAATAAATAAATAAAAGAACACAACTTTTTTACCTGCAGCCAAGAGGAGTTTTAACTTTTCCTCCCACTGCTGGCAGGTATATGATATAGAAAATACGAATTTGCCCAACCAGGTAATCCTGGACTCACAGGAAATACTCTAATCCTGAAGGAACCTCTTCCTGCTGCAGGAAGAAAATCTGCCTCCTTTCTGCATTTTCTCCCCATGCCAGCCCTCAAAGGGTTTAGAAAGACTCAACCTGAAGATCAGGACAGATGGAGGTTTGGGGGCTCCCAAGGATTTGGGGGAGGTTAGGGCCCCTAATTAAATGGCTAGAGTGCATGGCCATTGTTTATATTTTTTCTATAACAGACTGTATTCTGAGTTCCAAATCACCAACTTACAAGACTTTAGGATACAGTCCTTAAAAACAAAAGAAAACAGGGACTTTCTATGCCATGTTAATTAACAATGATGATTCACAACCCAGAAAGGGTTCTTTAATACATACAAGCACTCCACTAATCAGGGCTTGATTGTATTAAGTTCCCTCCATCATACTTGACTTTTCATTTATTTAATGAGCGGGAGGAGACAACTAAACTTCAATTTTCTGTGCAGTGAATGGCCATTAGATGACAAGGCATTTATGAAATGATACTGTAAGTCCAGTGGAGGAAAAATAACTTTAAAAATATTCTCTCTCTCTCTCTCTTTTTTTTGAATAACAGAATTCTGTATGCTCAAGAAGGAGGAAGCAATTAAGACTTTGATTTGGTTAAACAGTCAAGAGAGAAAAAAAAAGTTATGAGAGAAATATAATTTGAAAGCTGAGAGACACTAAAGGGTTTGAGTTCTGGCTGTTTTGTAACAACTCAATGACTTTTGGTAAGACATAAAATTTTCTGAATCTTTGCTTTCTTGTCTATAAAATAGGAGTTCCAGTAAGCCTTGCCTGCCAATTCTTAGAGTTACTGTGAGATTCATGTGATTGTATATGTGAAATTGTTTTGTAGTCTATAGAAATATTATATAAATATTGTTTACTCTTATGATAATTGAAATACTAATAGCTTTTAATTACTATGGCTAGGTGAAAATGTCTACAGTCATACAGTCAAATTAGTATTCATTGTATGGCAGACACGACATGAGAATAAATTCACCCTCTTATCCAAGATTATATGCAAATGTATATTTTTATTATATTTTTATTATTTTTATACTGTGTCTTTTTACTTGTTTTTTTTTTTTTTTTCCTCAAACCTATGCCCCTTGAGTTGGGAACATGGTATCTTAACCACTGGATCACCAGGGACATCCCCAAATATATATTTTTAAAGAAACTATTTGCTGATTTTAAGCATGTGTGAGTTGAACCCATGCCTGTAGTGTTGGCTCTGGTGGAGCAGCATTTGCCTCCTGGGCCCTCTCTCCACCCTGTCTTGGTTTGGCTGGTCCTCTCGTTGTCTCCTGGGCTCCAAACCACAAGTTGACTTTTCTTGACCAGGCACAAAAGTGACCTCATGAGCATGGTCAGTCCTGAGACAGAGAGATAATAGGAGAGCTTGTATACTCTTGGCTCCTGTCAACAAGACAAATAAGACAGGGGAAGAGATGTGGCTTGAACAGCTGGTGTAACCAGATCTGGGACTTATTTGGGTAGAGGGAGGAGGTGAATGACATCATCAAACAATAAATGTCCTATTGGGAGGCAAATTCTTCCAAGCTCAGCCTGAAAGGCCACGTCTGGTCTTGCACACAGTGGGCACCCCAATTTTTTTCTTCTGTTTTTTTAAACTTTGTGTGTATGTTTCTTAAATATTGATTTTTATTATTTGACTGCCCCAGGTCCTGGTTGCAGCACGTGGGAATTTCAGTCTTCATTGTGGTGTGTTCATGTGGGATCTAGTTCCCCAACCAGGGATTGAACCTGGGCCCCCTACTTTGAAAGCATTGAGTCTTAGCTGCTGGAGCACCAGGGAAGTCTGTTTTACAATTAAAAAAAATTTTCCAAATATACATATACTATCATTATATGTATATATAATACACAGTATTATACATACATTCAAGATATTCATATATACACATATATCACATATGTGTATGTGATATATGTATATACACATACACATATATATGTATACCTGAGTGTATACATATATATATATGAATTATACTGAGTACCTTGAAATTTCCCCCAAAACACTTAATTAGTTCTTTCAGCACACCCAAAATAATATTAAAAATATGGTTTGGGTTTCTGAGGGTGATGATTCTATTTCTACATCATATGCCACATTTACACAGATCTAAGTACATAGAGACATTTATCTATTTTATTTTTACATAGGTTTTTTTAAAAAAAAATTATTTTATCATCTTATTTTTCATTCATTTTTTCCTCTGTGGTTTTGAACAAAGTTGTAGTTATGGTACTAGTTAATATTTGATTCTTGCTGGTTTTTTTTTTATCAAAAGTTAAATGTTTTTTTTTTTTCACATTGGTACATTATCTTCATAAATACTACCTCAGATAGTTACCAAAAATTCACTGGATATGTTGAGCAATCACATATATATTTTAGTCAATCTCGTGTTAACTGTTTAAGAAACTTCTGACTTTCCCCTACTATAAATAATACTATTTTGGGCAACTTCCCAGGTGGCTCAGAGGTTAAAGCATCTGCCTGCAATGCAGGAGACCTGGGTTCGACCCCTGGGTTGGGAAGATCTCCTGGAGAAGGAAATGACAACCACTCCAGTATTCTTGCCTGGAGAATCCCATGGATGGAGGAGCCTGATGGGCTACAGTCCATGGGGTCGCAAAGAGTGGGACACGACTGAGCGACTTCACTTTCACCTTGGCAACTTAGCAATAAAGCTGCTAGTTAATCTCTACAGCTCACTTTATGTTGTGAAGCATTTTCCATTTTTTGGCCAAGCCTCCCTGCTTGTGGGATCTTAGTTCCCCAACCAGTGATTGAACCCATGACCCATGCCCTTGGCAGTGAAAGTATAGAGTCCTAACCATTGGACTGCCAGGGAATTCCCATGTTAAGCTTTTTCAAAAGTGTATTTTTCTTTTCTAAAAATATATTAATTAACTCTTTCCATTTAAAATTATTTTATCCAGTTCAATATATATATATATATATATATATATATATATATATATAAAATACTAAAGGATAAACAACTCGTGCACAGTATCCAAGTAAAGACTGCATCTCAGAAATTCCTTTTTCCTCTGGTCCAACTGCATTGCTGAAGCAACAGATAACACTAAGCAGAAACAGTCCCATCCATCATGACCATCATCATCACGATTATCAAAATTATCTTCCGTATGATCATACCAGCAATGCATTTTTTAGGAACACCAAAGTGAAACTGGACAGTGAAACCTGTACCTGGGGAAAGTAAATGCAAAAGTGGTTGGCAGCACCGGTCGGCGTATGTGAAAACTTGCTATATTTTGGACACTGTGGTCGATGCTTGGGGTGTGCTAAATTAAGAATATATAAGTGCCATGTTGGACTTGCCAAGGAACTGGCCAACTCTTAGGCCCCTGTTGTAAAAAAGATTAATCTTTTTCAATAGTTTTCTGGACTCTTTATTATTCAAATCCTTATCTATTCAAAGCCCTTGCTGTTTTGCTCCTCTTCAGTTGCTAATGGTGACTGCTTTGGCAATTTTCTCCATACTAGTTCCACAAGTTCAGGCAGGTTCTGCCCCCAAGGGTTCCTGGGTCTGAGTCCTTTAACAACTTCCCTACCCCATCAAGTTCCTGACCATTCACCTTCGCTGAAATCATTCACTCAGACCAAGTCAGTGATTCAAAGCTGAGGAAATCAGCTTGTGGCTCTCCTGAGGGAAAATGGCAGGCAACAGCCACTGGACTAGGCAACCACATGTACTGGACGCCCCTGTGTGAACATTTTGTTAGGCATGTGCTAAAAGTCGCTTCAGTCATGTCCAACTCTTTGTGACCCTGTGGATTGTAACCTGCCAGGCTCTTCTGTCCATGGAATTCTCCAGGCAAGAACGCTGGAGTGGGTTGCCATTTCTTCCTCCAGGGGATCTTCCTGATCCAGGGGTCGAACCCGAGTCTCTTACGTCACTTGCATTGGCTGGTGGGTTCTTTACCACTAGCACCACCTGGGAAGTTCCTTGTTAGGCATGGGAAAGAGAAAAAAGAAAATGAAGCCATCTTAGACTTGTCCTCAAAGAATTTGCAATCCTCTTCAGGAGCTGAGTCCATATGTGGTGCCAAAATTGCAGTGAATGCTGAGAGGGTAACTTATAAACTTGAGAGTACATCATGCATGGAATTCCCTGGTGGTCTAGTGACTAAGACTCCATGCTTTCAATGCAGAGGGCCCAGGTTCAATCCCTGGTCAGGGAGCTAGGTCCCACAAGCTGCAACTAAGAGCTTCAGTCAGTTCAGTTCAGTTCAGTCACTCAGTCGTGTCCGACTCTTTACGACCCCATGAATCGCAGCATGCCAGGCTTCCCTGTTCATCACCAACTCCCGGAGTTCACTCAAACTCACGTCCATTGAGTCAGTGATGCCATCCAGCCATCTCATCCTCTGTCATCCCCTTTTCCTCCTGCCCCCAATCCCTCCCAGCATCAGAGTCTTTTCCAGTGAGTAACTCTTCGCATGAGGTGGCCAAAGTACTGGAGTTTCAGCTTTAGCATCATTCCTTCCAAAGAACACCCAGGACCCATCTCCTTTAGAATGGGCTGGTTGGATCTCCTTGCAGTCCAAGGGACTCTCAAGAGTCTTCTCTAACACCACAGCTCAAAAGCATCCATTCTTCGGCACTCAGCTTTCTTCACAGTGCAACTCTCACATCCATACATGACCACAGGAAAAACCATAGCCTTGACTAGACGGACCTTTGTTGTCAAAGTGATGTCTCTGCTTTTGAATATGCTATCTAGGTTGGTCATAACTTTTCTTCCAAGGAGTAAGCGTCTTTTAATTTCATGGCTGCAGTCACCATCTGCAGTGATTTTGGAGCCCCCCAAAATAAAGTCTGACACTGTTCCCACTGTTCCCCATCTATTTCCCATGAAGTGATGGGACTGGCTGCCATGATCTTCGTTTTCTGAATGCTGAGCTTTAAGCCAACTTTTTCCCTCTCCTCATTCACTTTCATCAAGAGGTCTTTTAGTTCCTCTTCACTTTCTGCCATAAGGGTGGTATCATCTGCATATCTGAGGTTATTGATATTTTTTCCCGGCAACATACCATAATTAAAGATCCTGCATGCTGCTGCCAAGATCAAAGGTCCCAAGCGCCACAACTAAGGCCTGGCATAGCCAAACAACTAAATATTAACAAAACAGAACAGAGTACCCCAAAGGGTTCTGGAAGAGGAACAGGCAATCATGTGGGAATCATCATTCCCTCACAACAAGGAATTATGACTTTCAGAGAAGCAAATCCATAAGGAAATGCAAGATGCATCTAGACTTGCAGCTAGTGGAAACAGTGTCAGACTTTATTTTCTTGGGCCCCAAAATCACTGCAGATGGTGACTGCAGCCATGAAATTAAAAGCCGCTTACTCCTTGGAAGGAAAGTTATGACCAGCCTAGACAGCATATTAGAAAGCAGAGACATTACTTTGTCAACAAAGGTCGATCTAGTCAAGGCTATGGTTTTTCCAGTGATCATGCATGGGTGAGAGTTGGACTGTGGAGAAAGCTGAGCGCTGAAGAATGGATGCTTTTGAGCTGTGGTGCTGAAGAAGACTCTTGAGAGTTCCTTGGACTGCAAGGAGATCCAACCAGTCCATTCTAAAAGAGATCAGTCCTGGGTGTTCATAGGAAGCACTGATGTTGAAGCTGAAACTCCAGTACTTTGGCCACCTGATGCTAAAGGCTGATTCATTTGAAAAGACCCTGGCGCTGGGAAAGATTGTGGGCAGGAGGAGAAGGGGATGACAGAGGATGAGATGGTTGGATTGCACCACTGACTCGATGGACATGGGTTTGGGTAGACTCTGGCAGCTGGTGATGGACAGGGAGGCCTGGCATGCTTCAGTCCATGTGGTCACAAAGAGTCGGACATGACTGAGCGACTGAACTAACTGACAATCCAACTGGCAAGGCAAGAGATACTGAGGTAAAAGCTAAGTTCTGTAATCAAATCCTGCTGACCTTCAAAGTCAGATTTCCTGGGATTCTCACTCCCTTTGCCGGGTTGACAAGTCTGTTCTGGGGCCTAGAACTTTCCTAACAGTGTGAGAACCTCCTTGGTATAATTGTTTTCCAGTTTGTGTATTGCCCACCTGGCAGCTCTGTGATGGTCGCTAATAGACCTCCTTCAGGAGGTCTGATGCCACGTGCTGCTCCTCCCAGGACTGCCGCTGCCAGAGCCTCTGTCCCCGTGGCAGGCCACTGCTGACCCATGCTTCCACAGGAGACCCTCAAACACTCGCAGGCAGGCCTGGCTCAGTCTCTTGTGGGGTCACTGCTCCTTTCCCTGGGTCCTGGTGTGCACAAGGTTTTGCTTGTGCCTTCCAAGTGTCTCTGGTGGGTATGAAGTTTGCTTTTAAATGCAATTGAGCCCCTCCTACTGTCTCATTGCAGCTTCTCCTTTGCCCTTGGATGTAGGGTATCTTTTTTGGTGGGTTCCAACATTCTCTTGACAATGATTGTTCAGCAGTGAGTTGCACTTTTGGTGTTCTCGCAGGAGAAGATGAGCACACATCCTTATACTTTGCCATCTTTTAAAATAAGATGTGTCAAGGGAGTGAAAGAGACTCAACCTGAATTTAGGGGAAAGGAGCTATGGATGAAGGCTTGACAATGTATTGTATGGAGGGCAGTTTTGAGCAGGGTTCAAACAAAGAGATGCGTGTAGTGAAGGATCTGGCCAAATGTGTTTGGGTTGGAGCCTGGCTGGAGTGGATGAAAACACATTTGTGTAAAAATTTAGGTCAGAAAGCTGCGAAGATGGCAGTTTGTTGGGAGTCCTTGGGTGCTAGATTGACAGCTCAGACTTATTCTTGTGGGTGGTATTTCAAAGGCTTGTGAGCCAAGGAATGATGTCATGAAAATGGGAGTCCAGAAATGAGAGACTGGAGGCAGAGAAACCAACTAGGAGGCCACTGAGCACCTTGGGAGATAAGGTCCTGTTGTGGGAGTGGAAGATGGGCTTGAGGAGTAATGGAAGGAAGAACGGACAGCCCTTGCCACGACTAGATGTGGATGGGAAGGAGAGAAGGATGACTCAGGGTAGATTTCAGTAGGAAGAGTGGAAGGGAGGATTTGGAGACAGGAGATCAGCTTCAGGAGATCAGTGGAAAGTCTTTGCAAGTGGAAAGATTTACAGATCTGCAGGAGTGTAGTCTCAATTGATTATCTTATAAAAGCTGTGGTGTTTCTCTGTGAGATAGGTGGGCAGTAGGTATCACAGGAATTTAAGATGACAAAACTTCTGGCTCACAGGAGAGCAGAGTAGGAAAAAGTATTCTCTCTGATCTAGAATTACAAACCCTAGGCTAAGTCCCTTTTTTTTTTTCTTTTCTTTTCCCCCTCATTCATTTCATGTACTTGGACAAAATACAGGCATACCTTGGAGATATTGCCCACTTGGTTCCAGACCACAGGAATAAAGTGATTAGCTCAATAAAACGAGTTGCTTAAATTCTTTTGGTTTCCTCATGCGTATAAAAAGGGGCTTCCCAGGTGGGTGTTAGTGGTAAAGAACCCGCCAACGCAAGAGATGCAAGAGACACGGGTTCCATCCCTGGGTAGGGAAGATCCCTTGGAGGAGAGCATGGCAACCCATTCCAGTATTCTTGTCTAGAGAATCCCATGGACAGAAGAGCCTGGTGCGCTACAGTCCATAGGGTCACAAAGAGTCCGACATGACTGAAGTGATTGAGCACACGTGCGCAAGCATTTTAAGTAAAATTTATGTTTTACATTATACTACAGTCTGTTTAAGGTGCAATAGCGTTATTCTTAAAAAAGACAATGTACATACCTTAATTAAAAGATACTTTATCACTGAAAAATGCTAACCATCATCTGAGCCTTTAGTGAGTCGTAAACGTTTTGAAATAGTACCATCAAAGTTCCCTAATCATAGATAACAATTCACTAATACAGTAACTGGAGAAGGAGATGGCAACCCACTCCAGTACTCTTGCCTGGAAAATTTCATGGATGGAGGAGCCTGGTAGGCTACAGTCCATGGGGTCACAAAGAGTTGGACACAACTGAGCAACTTCATTTTCTTTCTTTCTATAGTTCCATTTGGAGAAGGAAATGGCAACCCACTCCAGTGATCTTGCCTGGAGAATCCTATGGATGGAGGGGCATGGTGGGCTACAGCCTATGGGGTTGCAAAGAGTTGGACATGACTAAGCAATTAACTAACACACACGCTATATAGTAATAAGGAAAATGTCTGGAATACTGTGAGAATTACTGAACTGTGACAGAGACATGATCTGAGCAAACGCTGTTGCAAAAATGGAGCTGATCGTGTTGCATGACACAAGGTTGACACAAACCTTCCGTTTGTAAAAAAACAAAACAAAACAACACAGTATCTGTGACGTGCAATAAAGTGAGACATTCTTGTACTTTAAAATTCCCTGGGCCAGTCTCCTTATCTGTAAAACATTTGTCTATTATCTATTTTATGGGTCTTAGCCCATAAATCACAGCCATTATTTATTAAATACTTCAGCAGGTAACAGAATTTAAGAACTTCATTTCTTACTCAATTTTTAGAATGCCCATTCTTCATTTAAAAAAAAATTCCAAACTTCAGTAGCTTAAAACAATATTCATTTTATTTGTTCTTACTTCCACAATCTGGGCTGCACTGGGCTCTGTGGTTCTGTTGGTCCTGATGCTGATCACTGACTTGTTTGCAGTCGCCTGGTGGGTGGCTGGGTGCTGGACGGCTGGACTTCTCTCTCTCCCCCATCTCAGGGTCTTTTCCTCTCCACCTGGTTTCTCCCACAGAATAGTTGCGCTTCTTCCCCATTGGCTCAGATCTCCCCAAAGTACAAAAGCAGAAACTTTCACACCTCCTTAAGGGTTCAAAGAGGGAACTAGCGCAGCTGCAGGTCTGCACTTCCAGGCGAAGTTAAGTCACTGGCCCAGTCCAGATTTAAGTAGGAGGGACTCCATAAGGGTGTGACCAACGGAAGGGTGGTCCACTGAAGGGCAGCGGTGTCACAGACTACAACAATATTATCTCCAGTTTGTAAATGAGTAATCTGTGATTTAGGGAGGTTAAATTACTTGCCCCACATAGAGAATAGAGCTAAGCATGGGAGAACAGATAAAATTCGTACACACTTATCCCTCAGTATCAATGTGTGTGGAGGGGGTTGGTTCCAGAAAGAACGCCCTCTCAAACCCAAATCCAAGGATGCTCAAGTCCTTTATATAAAAATGGTACAGTATTTAAATATAACCTACACATATTCTCTGACATACTTTAAATCATCTCCACGTTTCTTATAATATCTAATACAATTAAATGCTATGTAAATAGTTGTCAGTGTGGTGTAAATTCAAGTTTTGCTCTTTGGAACTCTGGATTTTTTTTTTTTTAAATCCACCGCAGATGTGGAATCCAAGGGATATAAAAGGGCCGACTAAAATTTGTTTTAATCTAAACTCTTGTGAGGTGGGTACTGTTATTGTCCCTAATTTAGAATGAGGAAAACTCAGGAGTAGAGAGTTGAACTACTTTGCCTCAGGTATTTTCCTCTGGAGATTCATTATACACTTGTCTGCTGTCTCTTACAGGGCACTACCTGATACATATAAGGTGACTGTAAATGTTATTTAATCTGAAACTATTGTTTGAAGCACTGAAGCAAATCTCTTCAGCCATCCACTATCATATAGACTGGGAACTGGGAGTTTTCCCTTTGAGCTCTCACATGATCAGAGCCTTTTCCATTTCAGGCATCTACTTTGTCCTCCATTATCTAGGGCTTGAAGTTTGGCAAGGAGTGACAGCATCCTTGCCCACCCAACCTCAGCCTTGATTCTCCCTGGCTGATTAACCTCATGGCTCCCTCAGTAATTTCCTCTTTTCTAGCAACCAGGTATTTCTTACAAAGCAAGACCTTCCTTCCTGGGTGAGGACCTTCCTGCAATAGGGCTGGCCCCAAAGTTCCATCCTTTCATTGTCAAGAGGCTTCTCAATTAGTAACACTTTGGTCCCATTCACTTCCTGTAGTTCCAAAGCTAATTCTATTGTTGCAACTGTGGTGGCTTTTGAGAATAGCTTGCAAAGATGCTACTTCCCATGGAGTGACCTGCAGCAGCTTCCCCTTCCCTCTGTTGGTCCTATGGGCAGAGGACTTGCTGATGGAAAACAGTCTCCTGGAGGAGCCATGCTCTGCTTACCTTGGATAGTGATCTCTCAGGCAGCCTTGATTTTTCCCAGTCTGTGAGGAGCACACCCTCAGATATAGATAATGAAGAAGGGGGCTCACATAGGTGGCTTCTGCTCTATTTTGGGCAATGACAGGGAGCAGCCATTCAGGGAATGTGCTCTGAATACTCCTACCCTTTCCATGGCAAAACTACAGGATGGCCTTGTCTTTCCCATACATTTTTCTCCTTCACAGCAACTCCAGATTTTAATTTTGATCTACTCTTATAAAAATGTGGAGGCACAATACTTGCACTTTCATTTAACAAAAAGGCATGTAGGCAGGTATGTCTGCAAAGTGCTTTACATATATTGTCTCATGTGACTTATTTCATAAGCTTATGTTTGAATCCAGTAGGGTGGGGCGGGGTAGGGGTTTTCTGAAGCCGGATTTATCTCGAAGCCACTCTCCCCTTCCCCTCGACGGGAGGGGACAAGGAACAGAAGGAACTGAGCTGCTTCGGAGGGCCAGGCCGCCTCCTACTTCCCGCAGCTGTCTTGCCAGGCCAGACCTAGAAGTAGGGGGTCTCCAGCCCACGCCCAGATCCAGTCGGTGGGAGGGTGGGTGGTTTTTTCCGGGTCACTGGCGCACCCTCTCTACTCCCTGCCACCTGTTCCGGTTCTATCCAGGCTCCAGGCTCTCTGGAGGGCGTCAGGGACATTCCAATCCTCCCACGACCCGCAAGGATGTCGCGAGAGAGGGGGGCCCCTTGCTGTCCTTTTCCAGCACCGAAGATTTGCCCAGGTTTCTTCTCAACCCCTGGTGACCCGAGTTACCCTGGAGAGGAGAGAAGAACTGATAAATGGTTTCAAGGTTGGTTTGTTTACAGTGAACTAGTTGGCGAAGTCGCATCCCTAGCGACAGAGGCACTTTCTGGGCACTGTCTGCGCACGAGCAGACAATTGAAAGCCAAACAGCCGAGATGCCTCCTCGCCAGACCAAATATGGTCACATGCAGCCTCCCGTGGAAAGGCTGGCCTCGCTGGTGTCTCCTCGCGTCGGAGCGTACCCGGGCCCGCCCTTAGGCAGAATCACTGATCAATGCCGCGCTCCTGGCTCCCGGCCTCGGTACCCGGCACGAAGAGAAGGCGCGGCACCCAGGACCCGCCCTTCCTCTGTTTGGGTCCCTCACTCGCGTGTCTTCCGCCGCCCCCAGCCTGGTTTCGGTCCACAAGTCCTTGATTAAACAGGCTCGGGCCACTTTCCCTTTGATCCCGCCCCAAGTCCGTGGTAAACTCAAAGGAATGCAGATCCAGGGTTCCGCGAGAGAGGTCAGCCAGTCCAGGAGGAGTGGGCGGGGGGCACCCATCTCCTCTTACCCTGCAGAGTACCCAGCACGCCCAGGGTTTTCTGGTGCCAGGGTGGAAGGAGGAGGAGGAGGAAGGGGAGGGACGAGAGAGGGTAGGCTGGCTCCGGACTTGGAGGTCATGCATAATTCAACAGCTTAACTTTCGGGCCCGCCTCTTTCCTGGGAGTGGGAGTTTGCTCCAAACTTTGTTTATGGGACAGTCCGGGATCCGCGGCGGCCGCGCTGTCTGCTTCTCCGCTTCTCCGCGGAGCGCGAGCGCCTGAGGCCAGTTCGGGGGATGTGAGAGCCGAAGCCTCTCGGCTGCCAGACACCGAGTAGGGTCGGGATTTGCCAGCCGGGCCCCAGCTCCAGCCCTGCAAGCTCGGGACGCAGCCGAGCGACCCAGGCCCAACAGCGAGTTCGGGCGGGACGGCGGCCACCGCACGCCCAGACTCGGATTCGCTGCGCGTCCAGGTAGTGCCCGCTGGCGCGCGCCCGTTCACCCCGCACCACGCCGGGGCGCCCGGCTCCTCGGGCTTCCCGAGTGGAGACGTCTTGGAGTTGGCTCGGGTTGAGACTTTGAGGGCGCTGCCTGCTCTGGAAAATTTCGACCTGTCCTTAGACACCAGCAGTTTCATTAGCGTCTCCAGTGCAGTTAACTCCCAGCAGACACCCCCTCCCCCTTTCCTGGTAACTTCTTGGCTTCAAGAAAGTTGCATAATTCTGGAGGCCAGGAGGGACCCCTCCCCCACCCCGCTAGTCTCAAGTTCTGGGTGTCTGGGATCCCGAGGCGGACACCTATCTGTCTCTTCTCTCTGTTCTCCTCTTCAATTATCAGACCTTCAATAAGAAGCTAATCTGACCTCCTTTCTCCTAGCAGAAGATGAATCCGGCTTCGGCGCCCCCTCCGCTCCCGCCACCCGGGCAGCAAGTGATCCACGTCACTCAAGACCTAGACACGGACCTCGAAGCTCTCTTCAACTCGGTGATGAACCCCAAGCCCAGCTCGTGGCGGAAGAAGATCCTGCCCGAATCGTTCTTCAAGGAGCCTGACTCCGGCTCGCACTCGCGCCAGTCGAGCACCGACTCGTCCGGCGGCCACCCCGGGCCCCGACTGGCCGGCGGCGCCCAGCACGTCCGCTCGCACTCGTCGCCCGCGTCCCTGCAGCTGGGCACGGGCGCGGGCGCTGCGGTCAGCCCCGCGCAGCAGCACGCGCATCTCCGTCAGCAGTCCTACGACGTGACCGACGAGCTACCGCTGCCCCCGGGCTGGGAGATGACCTTTACGGCCACTGGTCAGAGGTACTTCCTCAAGTAAGTCAGCCTGGAGCAAGGGGGGCACACAGAGTCACAATACCCAGGCCGCGCGCGCTTGTTCTTGTGCGTGTTCGTGACGGTGCGTGCGTACGTGCGTGTGTGTGCCTGCGTGATAATGTGTGTCGTTGAACGGCTTTTTTTCCAGAAATCTGGGAGACTGGAAGTGGGAGTTAGTTTTAGGGTGTTGGAATTGTAAGGGATCAGAAGCTGGGTCTGGTAGAGTTCATCCAGGATCCGGGAAGTTGCGAGATTTTCAGGACATGAAAATTCTTCGAGGTAGAAGAAAAAAGCACTTGGGCAGAATTCTCGTGAAACACATAGATGCGTTGAGTCTGGAGTACTGATACTGGAGTACTTTGACTTCTGGACCCAAACGCTACTCCCTTTCCGGCCCACTCCAAGTCAGGTAACTCCTAGCCTGGTGCACTGCGATGTGACATCAAGATAGTTCTAGAACAGAACTGAGGCTTGGGGAGGAGAGAGGAACTTTTGTTACTGTAGGTGGTCTGCTGTCTCTCCATTGGAAAAGGGAACACTGACTTAGGCCTTACAGCTCCCCGTTCGGTGACGTAATAACCATACAGCACCCCCCAGTGATGTAATTAGGAACTGCGTGGTGAAGTAGCCGTGGGCTGGACAAATCAATCGTGTGGAAATTGGGTCAGGAGTTCTATTGTGTTGCACTCGGTAACCTAGAATATCATCGATTGGGAGCTGCTTTGTCGTATTTCCCGACAGGTTGTTCTGACTTTTCCATGTAGTGAATTTTACATTCGAGTGGAATTAGACTCCACAGGCATAAAGAAGGTTGCTTCAATTGTGGTACCCTAAAATAATTATATTCTGGAGGAGAAGCCAAGCTAGAACTTGAAACATAACCAGTGAGGTCATGGGGGGTCAGGCCATCAGTGGCCTGGATAGAAGTCCTGCCAACTGGAGCACTTGGTTCAGGATTGCCTGCACTGGCTGACTGTTGACTGCCGTGGTGGAAAACTCCTCTTCTGAGAACTTGCCTTAGACTTTATTTTAAAGCCTACATATATATATATATATATATATATATATATATATATATGTATGTATAAAATAGAGTAGCCTTAGTTTAGAAGTTATGTGCAATTTTAATAAGATAATATTTGATACTTTGATTGCTATGAGAGGACCTGATAACAAATACAGTGATGGATGAAGGCTTATAATAGCCAACCATTTGACTCATACTGGTAGCCAGTTATTTCTTCTCCATCCCAAAGCTGTTGACATCTTGTGCAAGAAGGAGTTCTTTGTTGCTGGTGGGGTTGATGTAGCGCTGAGAAGCCCTTGTCGGAAACAGAGTTGCTGATCATTCTAGTCCACAACTGGTCTTCTGGTGAATGAGTGCTAGTGTGGACACATACTGAGTGCTTTGATCTAAATAGTTGGTGGAATTCAAGTATGTTATGTAATCGCATGACATTTTTCTAAGTGTGATGATATTGTTCTGAAGGATGGCATTAGTTTATATACTGTGTGTATGTGCAAAGTCATTTCTGACTCTTTGCAACCCTATGGACTGCAGCCTGCCAGAGTCCTCTGTCCATGGGAATCTCCAGGCAAGAATATGGGAGTGGGTTGCCTTGACCTCCTTCAGGGGATCTTCTCAACCCAGGGACTGAACTGGCATCTCTTGTGTCTCCTGAATTGGCAGGCAAGTTCTTTACCATTAGCTCCAGCCCTTATATACTATATAAAGGTCTGAAGCAGCATGTTGTGTTGCTTACTTAGGTAAATGCAGTTTTGAATATGTTATTGTGACTTTTGTAGAAATGGACTTAGTAGTACATACAAATAGAAAAAGACCCAATATTTTACAATAATTTTGGAAAATAGTTTTGGTCCCCAATGATTTTTGAACTATGTTTATATATATACATACACAAATATATATGATATGTGATCGGTATAACTGGTTGCTAAAAATATGAAATAAGAGCTAGTCTTGCCTAATGTCTGAGGAAAGCTAGGGGAAAAGATCCCTAAACAAAAGAAAAACAAAAGGATTCTCTTTTATACACATTTTGAATGATTGGAGTAGCTCAAAAATATGTTTGTGAAAAGTGGAAGTTAGCCTTGGGTTTAGAAAAAATTAATCTGCTACATCTGCCTAATCCCCCCAACTAAAGCCACTCCTTGGCTTCCCGGGTGGTTCAATGATGAAGAACCCACCTGCAATCCAGGAGATGAGGCAGGAACCATGGGTTTAATTCCTGGGTGGGAAAGATCCCCTGGAGGAGGAAATGGCAACCCACTCCCGTATTCTTGCCTGGAAAATCCCATGGACAGCTCATAGGGTCGCAAAAGACTTGGGCACAACTTAGCATCTAAACAACAACAATAACAAAAAGCCACTCCTCAGTCCAAAGCGGGGTGAATCTCCTTTGGACAGTCAGTGATGACAACAACTGGAAAAACATGTAGGTAATAGGCCTGTAGGCTTGAGCTGATAACAATCCTTGAAAATTGTTGGCCAAGTAGCTAAGGGAATTTAAGAAACTAAATCACTGTGATCATTGTCTTTTGAGATAAAGAACTCTTCCAAGAGTTCTCTGAATTTCTTTCGGAGCTTTGTTAGAGTTGGAATAAGGTAAATGTTCTATGTCATATTTTGTTTCACCAATCAGTGTATCTTGGTGGATTTAAGTAGAAGCTTGGGAAATGATGGCAGCTGACCCTGGATTAGTTTTCATAAAAATCTACTCATGACTTTGCACCATCATCTGTGAAATGGGGCTAGCAGTAGAATCATATTCTTGATTCTGTCAGGAGTAGGGGGCTTTATACCTCAGAAATCAAATAATTTCATAACTGACAAGGTCATTTTTTTAGGGGAAGGTTAGAAAATTGAGGCCAGGGAAGGGTATCAAAGTCATGTTCTTTTTTATTGGTGGACTGGCCCTCTAATCTGGTGCCTTTACTTCAGGAGCAATTTTCCTTTTTCCATGCCCCGCTTAGTCCCCATGTCACTTACCCAGTTGAACAATGAGCTATGTGGGATATAAAGCCTGGACATCTAAGAAGCTTTAAACAGTTTTTGTCATTTTCTCGGGCAAGATTGTTCTTATGTATACAATGTAATTACTTTCTGACACCTGTTAAAGGACACCTTTTCTCAGTGTTCAAACCTGCCCTGTGATGTAGGGTGCCATTTAACTGTGGGGTGGATGGAACCAGGCCATGTTAAAATGCATGGCCTCTGAAGATGACTGTACTGTTTCTGCTGTTCTCTACAGCTCATAAATCAGGTTAGGGTGTGTAGGTGTTGGGCTCAAACAGGGTCTGAACACTGATGACATTAAAATTAAAAAAAAATGTCTCGTTATAAATGGAGTACATGTTTGGTGTATCTAGACCAGAAAATAGAGAATTATAAAGAAGAAAATGACCTGGCATCAGTAGAACTTTCCATTCTTACAGAAAAATTGTATTTGAATAACATATTCTATAAGAGAATATATCCCTACTCTTAAATATAATTCCAACTGTAACATTTGCTGCCACTCCCAGGTTTTAGTAGTAATTTTAGTGTTTAGCCTTTTCTGTAATGTGTGGTAGAAATTTATTTTTGGCAAAGTGATCTATTTTTCTCAAGGCTCATGGAGGCAACTTTTAAGTTTTTTAAAAAACTGTTTCTGTATTTAACTCTTAGATTGTTACCTTCTTAACCCTTAGAGTAATATGCTTTTACCACTATTGTTATCAATATTTAACTCCTAATAAGAAAATGAGAAGACTCTTGAGAGTCCCTTGGACTGCAAGGAGACCAACCAGTCTATTCTAAAGGAGATCAGTCCTGGGTGTTCTTTGGAAAGACTGATGCTAAAGCTGAAACTCCAGTACTTTGGCCACCTCATGCGAAGAGTTGACTCATTGGAAAAGACTCTGATGCTGGAAGGGATTGGGGACAGGAGGAGAAGGGGACGACAGAGGATGAGATGGCTGGATGGCATTACCGACTGGATGGACGTGAGTTTGAGTGAACTCCGGGAGTTGGTGATGGACAGGGAGGCCTGGTGTGCTATGATTCATGGGGTTGCAAAGAGTTGGACACGACTGAGCAACTGAACTGAACTGAACTGAAGAAAATGAGAAATGTAGCTCCTTAAAATGTTTCTTTTTTCCTCTCCCAAGTTTGATATTTACATTATTTTGAGTTTGTCTGTTAGGTCACCTTTGTTATTTTCTAGAAACTTTTGACAGTATTTCTTGACTCCCCATTTTGTAAGTCAAGGAGGTTTGGGTGGCTGGCAGTTCCACAGTTTGCTTTTTGTCTGTGACACCTCAACATTCCAAAGCTCTGAATCCATGACTAATAAAGATTTTGTGCTTTGCCCCCCAATTGACTGTATTCGTAAATTCTTCTTGAAGTTGAAAAACCGGAAGCAACATTTAATATAATTTACTGCCTTGTGTATTAGATTGGGTCTTAGACTCGCACACTGGGTCTGGTGTCAGGACTCCTGGGACACTCAGGAGGGTATATCCAGCGACAAAGTCAAATGGATTCTTTCTTTTCACTCTTCATCAGTTGTTTAAATTTGTGTCACCTGTTAGTTTCTTCATATTTGGACCTTTACTTTCTTAAATACTTTTTTTCTTAGTATTTCTAATTGCCTTTTTATGCATTTATATGCTATTTGCCTTTATTATGATCTCAAAATTTTCTAGGCTCACAATCCCCTTGGTTGTCAAGTTTCTTTTCCTTAAGCGTTTATGTCCAGATTCCTTAATCTTTGTGTCCCATTCTGGTTTCTCTCTAGACCTACAACAGGGCTATCATCCTAGGATTTCTCTTTCTTTCCATGGCTAGAAAAGCTGAAGTACAAACTTCAGTAACTTCTTGAGATGTTTGTGGGAGGTAAAGTTTTCAAATTCTTTTCAGTTAGAAGAGATTTCATTTAAAACTGTTGTTTAAGTTTTACTTTTCTTAAAAAAGAACTGACTCTGGCTGGTTTTCTCTGTGTACCTTTGGTTGACTAGATAATGTAGTTGTTTTCATGAAGAGCCCTTTGTCAGTCAAAAAAGAATTGTTTGCTGCCTTAGTTTCCTTGTCTGTAAAATAAGGATCATAATACCTATTTCACGGTATTTTGGAAGATTAGATAACATACCTGAAGTGTCTGGTAAATAGTCGAATTTCAGCACAAGTTCATTCTTGCCTCCCCACATGCGTACTCTTGTTTACCTGGCCCAAATCAGATGCAGAGACTTTGGTAGTAAGGTAAACTAATTTTGGCTCTCAGTTAAAGTTTGGCGCTAAGTGGCAGCCTGGATCTGGAATTGCAAGCTGCTTTTTAAAGTTGAAAATAAGAACTGACAGTCAATCTTCACGTTAAAAAAAACCTAAATAGGGATGCCCACCATGGGGCATGGTGGCTTTTTGCTGCAGCATCTTGGGCAAAAGGTATCCAGTCACTTCTGAGGAAAGTCTACTTTCTGATTTTTGTAATTTGGCTTGTGGCTGCTAGTTTTGTGTGTGGGCTGGGGTTGGAAGGGGAGTGGGATTTAGAAGTGGGAAAGATGAGAAGGGGAGGTAACTGACATGTGTTGATTATCTGTTCTATGGCCAGAGGAGACAGGGAGCTGAATCGGTGCTTCTCAGGGAGATCAGAAGCACCCAAGGAGCCCACTTCTGACACGTGTGTGTGGAAACTTTATTCATAACCGTAGGTGCTTTTCACACATTCTTTCTTTTAACCCTCACAGTGATCTGTGAACAGGTACATATTATTATACTATTTTACTGTTGAGGAAACTGAGGCACAATAAGGTTGAGTACATGGCCCAGGGTCACATAACAGGCACGTGGCAGAGATGGGATTAGATTTGTGATTCTCAAACCTGTCCTCCTACCCTTGTACTGTGTTGCCTCATGCCAATTAGTGCCCCTAATTAGGCCCTGTAATTAGGTATCCTTGGTGACCAGATAACTTTGGAGTGGTGGGTGGAGCATTAGAGTTTGCTTCCAGGCTCCGTCTGGGCAATCAGATTTGGAGCTCTCATTGTTGGAGAGAGAGCAAGAGAGATGATAAAGCAAATCAACCAGAAATGGGTAGTCTATTGACAATGACTATATTTTCTCATTGAGATTTTCACCATTCATGAATCCATACCATTTTGCAGGGAACACAGATGTGACACGGCGGGAGGATGACCTAGTTTATGCCAGGATTGGATGTGTTCCTGATGAAATGTAGTTAGGTAATGTGAGTAAAGTAGCTTAAAGGAGAAAAGGGTACTTCTCATTGTCTTTATAATTGCAGAGATTGATTAGGAATAAATTGCTTAAAGGGTCGAGTGATCTTAATTTTTGTTTGTTGACAAATTAAGACGGGTGGGAATTACACCCTTATCATCCTTGTCTTTCCTTTCCTCCCTCCTGTGGTTAGGAAATATCTAACCACAGAAGAGGGTGATGGAAGTAAAAGAACCCACCAATCCAGAGGATAATTTTATTAAAAAGTGTGATTTGGAAGACTGAGGATTGAAGTAATAAACTTATTGTTGAAGGGCAAGTTCTGAGGGGATGGCCCTTCCACTGGGGGACTGTGAATATTTTAGTGCATTGAAATATCAGCAGAGCAGTTTTCCAAAGTGTATTCCTGGGAACCCTAGTTCACTCAGATACTTTGTGAACAAAAGTTCACAGAGACCAATAGATTTGAGATACGTTGCATGCTCTAGCCCTCTTTTGGAATTTCACAATATGCATTAATGATTCCAGAGTCACTTATTACAAAGCTAGTTCATTTTTAAACCAATATTTCACAAACATATTTAATTTTTGAACATTTTATTCCAACTATCATCTCTTACCATCCACCCTGGAATGTTCGGTATACTTTGGGAAGCCTTTTTGTGACCTTCACTATTACTTCTCTAGTTGAGAGTTTCATATTTAAATCAAGTTATAGTTTTTCTTTTCAGTGTGCTTTGTGTACGTGTTAGGCGGTCATTTGTATTTCTTGATTTAAGAGTCAGTTACCAATGCTTAGAGATAAAGAAATGGCCTTAAATATCAAACAAGTGGGGTATACCACAAAAGAGACCCAACAGTTATGGTACCTTGTGTAAGTATCATAATCCTGACACTATTTTAAAAAGTATGTGTGTGTGTGTCTGTCTGATAGAGGGTTCCATAAACAAAGTGTTTTTGATGGTCATTTGTGGGATTATGGAGATTTTTCTTGTCTAGTTTCTATTTTCCTGTATGTTCCAAATGTTGCACAATAAACATAAATCAGGATAGTGAAAGTGAAGGCACTCAGTCGTGTCCGACTCTTTGCGACCCCATGGACTGTAGCCTACCAGGCTCCTCTGTCCATGGGATTTTCCAGGCAGTAGTACTGGAGTGGATTGCCATTTCCTTCTCCAGGGGATCTTCCCAACCTAGGGATTGAACCCAGATCTCCCGCATTGTAGACAGACGCTTTACCGTCGGAGCCACCAAATAAGTGGGGTAAAAATCACAGGAGAGAGCAAGCACAGAGGCAAGGGAAGATGGAGTGGTAGATTTGGGTAGATGTGTGGAGCATGAGGGAATCTGAAAGCCTTAGCTCAGTAACTGAAGCCTGGAGCTTTTGTTACCAAGGAAGTCCTCTTTGGGAACTACCTGTGTTTTTCTTGTTTGGGGTTCTTTTCCTTTTCTTTCTTTTTAAAAAGTTTTTATTGAAGTGTAGTTGAATTACAGTGTTGTGCTAATTACTGCTCTGTAGCAAAGTGATTCAGTTATACATGGTAGTGTCAGTCCCTCAGTCGTGTGACTTTGCAACCCCATGGACTGGGTAGGCTGCCAGCCTCCTCTGTCCATGGACTTCTCCAGGCAAGAATACTGGAGTGGGTTGCCAGTCCCTTCTCAGGGGGATCTTTCCAACCCTGGGATCGAACCCGGGTCTCCTGCATTGCAGGCAGATTCTTTACTGTCTGAGCCACCAGGGAACATATTTGACACAGTAATTGCTAAAACCTTAACCAAAATTTCTCCATAGAAGTCAGGATAAGAAGTAGATTTGATGGCAGCAGATGTTCTGAATTTCCTTTAACATATTTTATTTGCTTGCTCTCTTGGACTTCTAGCTTTTATTTAATGTTCCATCTAGACATAGCAGATGACAAGGGAAAAAATGATGTTCGATGAAGTGAAATCAGCAATATATGCCAAGTGCTTAGTGAAAGTTTACTTATTCCTGTTCTTGTTCCTGGTTGAGATGGTGATGGGGGCTGTGCTCTCCCAGGGCCTTGCCTTTGTGCTACCTTGAGAGATCTTACCTGGTTTAGCATCTACCAGGAAAAATCATTGCACTGCTCTTATGTGGCAGTTCAGGGCACTGTGTGGAGAGGGAGAAATCGGGCATGTTTTCAGGCCCCAGGCAGCTGACAGTCTAGCTGGAGAATCGTGAAGAATACAGACACAGTCACGTTGAAAGCCCCTTTCTGACCTGTGTGCAGCTGCTCTCCCAGCTTGGAAGTGCGTTGAGGTGTGTCCCAATAAGTCAGTCATTTCTATTATGGTTACAAATCTGAAATTTCCAGCTGGTCTGGATAGCTTTTAGTTTCTCCCATTGGCTACACTCCTTCTGGCTTCAGGAACTTGGCACAAGCTGCTACCTGTGCCTGGAACATTATTTCCCCGCTTTTTGCCTGGTTAACGCCCACACTACCTTTAGGCATCAGCTTAGGTGCCAGGCCTGCAGGAGGTTTTTCCTGACTCACAGCCCCCGCACTGGCTTAGATGCTTTGGCTAGGTTTTCCCATAGCCCTCTGTGTTTCCCCAGATTAGCGCTGCTGCTGTATCACTTTGTGTTTTTATTTGTGTATGTGTGTGTGTGTTGGCTGTGCCTCACTGTGTGCGCGATCTTAGTTCTCCAACCAGGGGTAGAACCAGAGCCCTCTGCAGTGGAAACTCGGCTGTCCCAACCATGGGACTGCCTGAAATTACCCTTATTACTGATGATCTATTTCTCTTTCTTACTACACTGTAATTTCCACGAGGGCAAGAGTGGGTGTTTTTCTTGCTTTGTCATTGCATGACCTGAGCACAGTGCCTGGCACATAGGTAGGTGCTTGATAAGGCAAGAATCCTGTAATGTTTTCTTTTAAATCTTTGCAAGCTTACAGCCTGGAATTCCTTGTAGGAATCTTCGTGTTCAGGAATCATGTCTGTCCCCTGCCTGGACTGAAAATTTAGAACCCTAGCTTGATGTTCTAAATGCAGTGGTGAGGAAGATGAATGAAGGATGGGTACTCAGAGATGTTGTGGGGTGCCCAAACAAAACATGTTCACTGGGGGAAAATGTATGTACTAGATTTTTTATTAAAAATATATATTTCTTTGTGATGGATTTTCTGCAAATAGTGAAATACTGAATATTTGTCTGTCTCCCAATTTGTCCATGAAAAACCTTTCTTGGGATTCACAGGTTGAGGAAGCAACTGTGACAATCCGTTAATCCATCAAAATAAGTAGAAAACACAAGTAAAAGAAATATAACCCAAGTGAACAAACATAACTTATAGTGACTTGATTTTATCTTTGAATTTCTTTTTAAAACATGACTTTTGGGGAATTCCCTGGTGGGTTGGTGGTTAGGACTTCGCGCTTAGACTGCTGGGGGCTCAGGTTGAAACTTGGTTGGGGAGCTAGGATCCTGCAGTTCCCCCCCTCCGCCCAAAAAGATGGCTTTTTAATATACTCTCATCAAAAAATTTAAGCAGAGCTGAAGAATGTAAAGTGAAAAATAAAAGTACTCCGCCCTCTAGTTTTACTCAATAGAACCACTGTTCACATTTGCTTGTGTATCTTCCAGGGATTTATTATGTATACACATGACCTCATTTATACTTGCATCAGTTGGTTGGTTGGGGATTTTGGGAACCACAGCTTAGGTGGTCTCTTTTTCTGGTTGGTCCTCACACACCCTTGGGACTGAGTGTAGATATGAGTTAAATTCTGGAGAACTTCATGAGGTTCTTGGTGGGCGAAAAGCCTCGTTGGGGTAACTATAGTTCAGAGACTGGGATTTGGCTTTGTGGTTTGGAAAATTGACGTCCTTGGTGCTCCAAAACCAATCAGGATGTGGGTTGTACTGGGATGAAATGGGGATAGACATTTTAACTGCAGTTTCAGAATTCACAAGCCATAACTTGAATATTCTGCCACTTTGGAATGAAGGTACTCCCTCACACGAGTGATTCAGTCATGGGGGAATTGCTTTGGTGGTGCTGGAAAAGGGAAGAAGTGAAATCAGTCATTTGAGGGCTAGTGAAATCATTTCAGGACACTAGAGAGGTAAATTGGATAGGATTTGGTAATGGAGGAGATACGGGCTGTGAGAAAAGGAGATGAATGGAAAATTTTCAGGTTACTGGCTGTATAATGGCTTGAATGGTAGTGCTTCCTGTTGTAATGAGCAGTATTGGAAACTTTAAAAGAGGCTGAGAAACATTTTAACACGTTAAAGATACCCAGGGGAGATATATACATATGCCCCCCCAGGCAACTATGTCTATGTTTGTATTATCTATATGACTATGATAATAGATTATTATTATTATTCAAATCCAGGCATGGATGAGATTCCTTAGAGAGAGGTTACCTATAGATTGAGAAGAAAAGAGAAGTTCCTAGACTTGGTGAAGGAGATAGAGAGGAAACAGAGATATTTATGAGGAAATCCAGAAAGTAGTGCCTGAAATTCAGGGAAATTCAGGGAAGTTCAAGAAAGAGGAAGGGTTAATTTTATGGCATGTTTCTCAGAGGAAGATAGGCACTGAAAAATATCCAGCAAATGGTTTTTCTCCTGGGGCTACTTTTCTTTTTCCAGGGTTGGGCTACATTGAATAAGTACTACATTGGGTACTACATTGAGTAAGATGGCTTTTGTTTGTTTCTTTAAAGCATTTTATTTTTTAAATTATAAACAATTGATAACACATTTATAGGAGACTTGAAAAATATAGAACAAAGTTATGGACAGAAGAGAGGAAAATGATGACGATAAGCCCCTGAATTATATAAGTCATAGCCCACCAGTTCCCTCCTCCACTGAGGTGTCCTGCTAAGGAGCACGACGTTTTCCCTGGAGAGGTCTGCTGGCCGTCTGGAAGGATCATACATTTGCTTATTTAAACATCCAGTTAAAATGAGGCCTGAAATCGGTGTTTTATAACTAACCGAGATAAGTTATAAGACTTAGGTAAAAATATTACTGTAATTGATATGATACTCACTTGCCAGGAGGAAAATTGCCTTCTCCAATCCCAGCTGTGGTCAAACCTTTGTCACAGTTTGTAGCTCACAGGACTGTTACTGCCTAGACGCGTCATACTTAATTGCAGCCATAAAAATAGCAGATTATATTTGCAGAGTATCAGTTAAAAATTTATGGCTTGAAATATTATGTAACTGTAGTTTCAGATGAACGTTTATCTTTCCATCTTTGTTTCTTCATTTTGCTAGACTGATTTTAATAGCTGGTAAAGTAGATTCTGAAATTATAATGCATGTCAATGTTCTGGATCAGTTTACTGTTTCACAATGTAAGTAAATAAAACATACTTGATTATGTCAAACTAGTTTGAGTTTGAATACATTTTGTAGTGAAAGCTGGGACTAGGTAAAAGGCTATAATGCTGCATTTTGCAAATTTGGGAGCATCTAGTGGTCCTGTTACTGGCTTGGGATTCGTGTGAACATGTGAATTTAGTAGAAGGGATTAAGAACCATAAAAGAAGCAGTAAACTTCAGTGCTGCTTGTAAAATCACTTGTGTTTTCTGTAGACACACTCTTCAGTACAATTGTCACCACTCTTACGGGCCTTAGTTTTGTGTACTGTGTGCAATAGAAGCCTGTGCATTTAGGACTTTAGGCAAATATGAATTCTTGTTACCTAACGTGTCATCCAGAATATATGTGGCTCTTTGTGCATTTTAGCATAGAATCCATAAATATGTGTTGTATAAAAAACTTGTAGAAAGGAAAGATGGAAATGGAGGAAGAATCAGCTACTTAAACGTTAAGCTGTACCCGGATAGGTTTTTAAAACATGGTCCGTTTTCCTCATAGGCTTTTAAAAAAGTTTAATTATCTGTGATCTGAAAATAGTTAAATTTATTGATCTGACATTTCTGTAAGCTTGAAGATGGCAAGGGTTGTGCTTGGGGCTTCGGGAAAGTGCTCTAGCGAAGGTCCAAGGACTATAACCCACACAGGACAGAGTGGAGGCATTGTTCTTTGTGTTTATCTGTGGCTTACATTTTAATAACTATTGAGTCGTCAGTGATTATTAACAGATATTTAACAGTAGGAGCAAAGGAGAGTGTAGAGTCATTATCGACAATTTGGAGTGTCAACATTAAATAAATGATTTTGAAGGCTGGATACAGAATTGTTGAAGCTTCTGCCTGAAAACTTTGGCAGATGGCTAGAACAAGGGATGGACTAGCACAGCCTTTTTAAAAATTATTAGCCATAGTGAAATGAGTCAGGTTTTGCCAAAGTGCTTTTCATTTAACCTACTAATTGGCCAACCCTAGTTAATTAGTTGAAACCCATTAAAGGACTCCATTTAACCTACTGATTGGCCACCCTAGTTAATCAGTTGAAAACCATTAAAGGACTCCGATTTCCCGGTTGCTCATGCATTGGTATGTCCAGCTTATCTCATGTGTATGAATAAAAAAAGCCCATTATCTGACTAAACGCATTGTCTATATTCACCAGAAAGCAAAGCATCAGTAGTTAAGTTTTGCATTTTAAGTCATTCTGGGCCTTGGTAAACACTTTAGCAACTGGTACATATCTCTTTGGAGTCTAGTTTTGAGAGCTGCTGAAAAAGAGTATTATGAACTTCCCAGTAAGCATGGAGGTGGTAAACTGATGCTGTGGAGTTGCTTCAGCTGAAGTGAAAGGTTATATTTACTGATACTTACTACAAATGGATTTTTAAAACAATGTCGGTTTTGTACCTTGATGGTCAAATGGGCCAAGGATAAAACAAAAAAGTTACATTGTGGAACAAGATAAAATGACACTGCATAATGAATAATACCTAATGCCATTGAAATACAAGATTTCCTTTCCAAAATATAAGCAGGAGCTTCTAAATGAACGTTTTAAAAATCTGATTTTACTTTGATTTGTCCAATGACTTGATGCACGAAATGATTATGATTCAGAATATGTCCAGATCTAGACTGCTACAATAAATAATAAAGCTGTATAGCATGTAAAAGTAATAAAACCTCAGTGACATGTGTTTTAGTGACAGCATGGGAATTGTTTTCTTTTTCTTTATTAGAATAGGTCAAAAGTAGTTCATTGGCAACAAGCAAAATGTTTCCATCCACCAGTTTCTAAGGTTAGAGTAACATCGCTGACCCAGACTCTACTGCTTCGACCCTTAATCCATGAACATCATTGGTGCATGAAAATCAATGAGGGAATGTAGGCAAAGGGGAAAGCTATAGAAACCTTCACTAAATCCTTAAAGAAGCAAGGGTGGGGATCTGGTAAGTAGTTGACTTTGTTTTTCTCTTACCTTGAATGGATTTTTGAGCAGAAGAAGAGATTGCATGGAATTACAAAATTGTTTTCTGAAAAGTCCTGGTGGAGAGGTATCTGTCTGAATCCAGTGAGGAGGACCGACAATGTTGCTTCAAAAGAAAGGTAGGCATAGTTCTTGTGCAGAGTGGGCTAGCTGAATAAGGGAGATCCAGCAATCCAGAGTCCTGTTACTGCCTCGTGCGGTTATGAAATCACAAGTGTGAACTTTGAAGTTCACAAAGGAAGTGATTTGTTGAGAGGTGGGGAAGATAGTGGGAAAAGTCGAACAAGTATTTAGAAAGATAAGGGTTTATAAAAGAAGTTGAGATGTTTGTAGATGTCCTTTGCTGTAGGACAGGCTTCCCTGGTGGTTCAGATGGTAAAGAATCTGCCTGCAGTGCGGGAGACCCGGGTTTGATCCCTGGGTCAGGAAGATCTTCTGGAGAAGGAAATGGCAACCCACTCCAGGATCCTTGCCTGGAGAATTCCATGGACAGAGGAGCCTGGTGGGCTACAGTCCATGGGGTCACAAAGTGTTGGAGACGACTGAGTGACTAACACTACTTTGCTGTAGGGCAAGTCTAGAAATGTTGCCCAAGTTGTCTGTGGTAAGATGGGAAAGGTAACTTCAGCCTGCTCAGAATAACAAAGAAGAAGATTTACTCATTTAAAGACTGGACTTGGGAACTTCCCTAGTGGTCCAGTGGCTGAGACTCGAAGCACCCAGTGCAGGGGGCCAGGGTTCAATCCCTGGTCAGGGAACTAGATCCCCCATGCCACAACTGAAGAACCTGCATGCTGCAATGAAGACCAGGCATAGCCAAATACATAAATAAATATCTAAATAAAGAGTTGTGGCTCAGTTGGTAAAGAACCCGGCTACAATCCTGGAGACTTGGGTTCGATCCCTGGGTTGGGAAGATCCCCTGGAGAAGGGGGATTCACTTCAGTATTCTGGCCTGGAGAATTCCCTGACTGTACAGTCCATGGGGATGCAACGGGCTGGACATGACTGAGCGACTTTGACTCACTGGCATCCATCATTAGAACTTTGAGGGATGGGCTTAAAAGCAGAGAAAATGTAGCTAGGTGTTTTTAAGCGACACTGTGGTGGCTCTTCATGTCAACCCAAAGATAAGGTATCTGAGTTATGTCAGTTCAGTTCAGTCGCTCAGTCGTGTCCGATTCTTTGTGACTCCATGAATCACAGCACACCAGGCCTCCCTGTCCATCAGCAACTCCCGGAGTTCACTCAGACTCACATCCATCGAGTCAGTGATGCCATCCAGCCATCTCATCCTCTGTCGTCCCCTTTTACTCCTGCCCCCAATCCCTCCCAGCATCAGAGTCTTTTCCAATGAGTCAACTCTTCGCATCAGGTGGCCAAAGTACTGGAGCTTCAGCTTTAGCATCATTCCTTCCAAAGAACACCCAGTGCTGATCTCCTTTAGAATGGGCTGGTTGGATCTCCTTGCAGTCCAAGGGACTCTCAAGGGTCTTCTCCAACACCACAGTTCAAAAGCATCAATTCTTTGGCGCTCAGCCTTCTTCACAGTCCAACTCTCACATCCATACATGACCACAGGAAAAACCATAGCCTTGACTAGACGGACCTTAGTCGGCAAAGTAATGTCTCTGCTTTTGAATATGCTATCTAGGTTGGTCATAACTTTTCTTCCAAGGAGTAAGCGTCTTTTAATTTCATGGCTGCATATATATATATATATATATATGACTTCATTTCTTCCTGTCTGGATGTGCGGAGTTCAAGCTAGTGTTTCTGTTCTCCAGCCTGATGGTAGAGTGGCCGGCTTTGATTTGCCTCCCGCCTGAAGCCTGCTTTGGGTGAATTTAAAAACCTGTTTGTTTCATCCGTCATCCGGCTGGTCCTTACCCGTAATTCCTGCACTTTGATTATGGGGGTTATTATGGGACAAGAGCTTCTTTGTAAAAGAGCATGTTTAATACTCTGGGGTCTAGCGTGACTAGCGGATATAAATTGTATGGAAGCAATTAAACTTGGAGGAAATGTCATGTGGGCTGAATTTAAATGTACAGTCTTGTGGCATTGAATTTTTTTTTTTTTAAGTTGCACAGAGAAGGGTGGAGAGAGAAAAATAAAGGAAGAGAGAAGAGAAATTGGCCAAGAGAGTGAGAGAAGCACAGAGAAAAGAAAACAAATCATCTTGAACCCTTGGTTAAAACTCCAAAGTCTAGAGCCAGTATTATGCTAATGTTATTGCCCTTCATATGAATACTTTAAAAAGACAAATATGGGATTTAGACTCAACTGGGGGACTCGTGTCCCTTTTTGCTGTTGGTTGATCCCCTTCACCTCAAGGCATGTGTGTATCTAAGTGTGGAGTGTTTTTTCGGGAACATGTGAATAAACAGGATTGAGGGTAGCCAGCCTATAAGAATCCTGAAGGTGCTTGTTGGCTCCAGTTTTCTCTCCATTTTATGCTTATGGCCTCTGGATATACATAGTGGCTTATCTTGGACTTCTGATTAACAGTAGTGTATCATTTCTCTCACTGTCCTGAAATGTTCTCTGTCTCCTGATTGGTGTGTTAACCCTCAGTCAACCCCATCTCCTCTCTGACACTTTGATGAGAGAGTGTCAGCTAGAAGGATCTCCTAGCTAGAAGGATCTCCTCCTTCTCCTCCAGATCCCATAGTAATTTGATCTGTATGGGTAATTTGGCAACTGATCTTTCCTATTACTCATTAAAATCTTGGGTAAGGCTTTTTAAAATTATCTATTTATTTATTTTTGGCTATGCTGGGTTGGGTCTTTTCTGGTGCACCTGGGCTTTCTTGAGTTGTGTGAGCTACTCTCCGTTGCAGTGCATGGCTTCTCCTTGGTGTGGCTTCTCCTATTGTGGAGCGCAGGCTCTAGGTTCATGGACTCAGTAGTGGTGGTGTGGGCCTAGTTGCTCTGTGGCATGTGGGATCTTCTTGCACCAGGGATTGAATGCGTGTCTTCTGCATTGGCAGGGGGATTCTTAACCACTGGACTACCAGGGAAATCCCAAGGCTTGTTGCTAAATGAATGGGTTTATTTCATTTCCCCAACATGTCAACTCTCGGAAGATGGACCTGATAGGGTGTTGTCCTTCGTGCCTAGTATGTCTTGGTACAAGAGTATCTGTAAAGATCAAGGCTGATGCTGAACATACTTTTTAAATAATCAAAATGGACTGGGTGGTCAGAGGCAGAAAAGGATGCTTTTAAGATCAGATATAATAGTACAACGAGTTTAATTTGAATTTGAGAGTTAGAAATAATAGGCAATTTTGACTTTTTTGCAAGGGAGAATACTTATGTTTTATTTCCATTCTTTATATTATGAACTCCTTAAGGACAAATAACCAAATTTTATCCCATTTGTATCTCTTCAGTGCCCGGCCTAGTGCCTAACACACCTAACACACGTGATAGGAGTTCAGTTAATATCTGCTGAAAGAAATATAAATAATTTAAAATGTCTCCTTTCTTTAGATCATCTAGTACTTCTTTCTTAGGCAGTAAGCCAGTAGATTTTTATTGAGCACATTTTATGTGCAGAAACAGGTACTCTGCTTATTGGCATAGGGAGTATACATAGAGTGTATTACAAGTTGGAATATATTCTAATCTTTGTATTTAATTATCAGTCTGGTTATACATTCAAAGAAATCACTTCCTCAAGCAGAACAGTGACAAATTAGGAGAGAAAAAGTTGCTGAGAATAAATCCAGTGTATTCATTCTGTTCCCAGATTATTTTCACATTCCACTTCAGGCTGGAAATATAGCTTCCCAACCCCCACTCTCCTTTCAAAGGATCCTAAGATTGTAACCTTTCCAAACAGAGCTGGAGAGGTAGTGGACTGTTTAGATTTCAAAGGACTTTTTCAGGATGCAGAGTAAATAAGGGGAATTTGAGATATCAACAAAACTGTAATTAAGCAGATTAAATGTGTCAGTGGTGAATACAGAGAGATGTCAGAGGAGCTAGTTAGTAGCAAGTATTTAAAAACACAGCCTCAAGTTCATCCTCAGTGGTATCACCAACATCCACAAACAATCCTGAAAGGAAGCTTAGCCAGATAAACCCAGGAGAAATGGTTTGCCTGGGAACATCACCTTCTAAATCATGTATCTATTTCTAATATCTTTATTTTAAATTTTGGCTTGGGCTCTTTTATTGTTTACAAGTTTCTTAAGGTCACACAGAACCAGAATTGAATTTTATCATTGTTTTAGCTCTCTGAAAAGCAAGAAAAAAAGCCCTCTTCTGATCAGAATAAAGGAAAGAAGAATGTAAAGTTGTAAATTAGATTTGAAGCTGAAGCTCCAATACTTTGGCCATCTGATTGGAAGAGCTGACCCACTGGAAAAGACCCTGATGCTGGGAAAGATTGAGGGCAAGAGGAGAAGGGGACGACAGAGGATGCGATGGTTGGATGGTATCACTGACTCAACGGACATGAGTTTTTGGAAACTCCAGAAGATAGTGAAGGACAGGGAAGTCTGGCATGCGGCAGGCCATGGGGTCGCAAAGAATTGGACACAACTTAGCGACTGAATAACAACAGCTGGTCGTATATGTAAATGCAACAGCATCTATTTATTTTTTATGGCACCCCCAAACTGCCCAAGTTATACACGAATGCATTTTTTAAAGAAATCCAGCCAGAGACAGTCTCTCTTGACTCCTCTATACCAGTTGTGCTCATTGTCCCCGGAAACTGAGCCCTCTTCTCAGTTCACAGTCCATCCAAGAGCATGTGCAAACCTGTAGTTCGGATTTTTTTGCATGTTGTATTTTCATGTCTTTTTCTTTCTCCCCCACTGGAAGGTATGTTTTTCTATGACAGTAGCTAGAGATCTACCTTAATATATTATTCTGTATTTTGGCTATACTACAGTTTATTTACCCATTCTCCCAATAATGGGACTGTGATGTTATTTAAACCTCACCGCAAAGACTTGGTAGAAATTGAATTCTTCTTTTGAGTTTTTGAGGACTTTTTTTTTTTTTTTAATCACTTTGAAGGGAGATTTTTAGTAATTATCCAAAGGTAGGAGACTCAAGTCTAATTACTAAAAATACATTGTGTTTGTATGATAGGTTAACCTTCTTTTCAATATGGGCATGGTACCCTAGCAGTGTCATGAAGATGCCCAGTGCCGGTGGGGTGAGGTGGGTGGAGGTGTGGCGAGACACCACCACATAATCACAACCACGTGAAGGTGAGAATAGAGCCCTGTTCTGACCTTCCGGGGGCTTTTTGGTCAGGATCACAGAGCATGTTCCTTCCTCCTGGGCAGGAAAGGCAAGGACCCTTTTGCTCTGCAGTTTACAAGCTCTGCCCAGAGCTCTCTGGCCAACATCATCAGTTCAATATTTGGCCTCAGAGCCTTTGATGTAAGTTGTGAGGGGGCAGGTGTGGTGTCCAGAGCCGGAGGCTGAGCTCCTAGGAAGCAGGGCAGGAAAGAGGCTCAGGGGTTTCTGCTGGCAGGCAGTGCCTGGGAAGGGCAGCCTGGGTGAGCAGGTGGGTACCCATGGAGCAGTCCCTCAGGGCTGTATAAACCGGAGCCCTGCAAGCCTGTCTGCAGAACATAGCCTGCTTGGTCCAGGCTCTTTCACTGGCCTCTTGGAGCTGCTCACCAAGCCTGTGATTCAGCCATTTCTAGTGCCTGGATCTTGGTGGAGAACAGTTACTGCTGTTTTTCTTCTCTTCAGTTTTTCCCAGAAGGCCCATCCTCAAGGGCAGGGAGCCTAAGAATAAAATATTATATTCTTCCTAGAACTTCCACCAAGGAGTGAACGAATGGGGAAAAGTGAGTGAAAAAGGAATCTTGATGGAGTGAAAAATGAAGCTGGATGAGGCTTTTCCTTGTTGCTGCTGTTGTCAGAAAGTGAGGTCCGAGGTCTGAATATGCATTTATGTGTATTTATTCAACAGGCTATACAGAGCACTTACTCAGTGTCAGGCATCGCTCCAAGCACTGTTCGTATTTAATTCTCCCAACAACTGTTTGATAGACAGAAACACATTTTTTAATCCTCGCTTTACTCAGGAAACTGAGGTGCAGAGAATTTAACTAACTCAACCAATGTTACACAGCTGGTAAGGATTTCAACCCAGGCAGTCTGGGCAGTCAGAGTCAGTGCTCTCCTTGTCCCTCTGTTTTTGCACCCCGGTCTTGACATGGTTGGATTCTGTTGTTTTTCTCCTTTGTGAGCTCTCTTCCTTCCTTCCTCTCCATTCCTGTTGCTTCTACCACAGAACTTGACACTTCACTTGTAGATTATAACACACTGGCCTCTGACCTCAGTCCCTTGCATGCTGCAGCCAGGCTAGACTTCTGTAAAGACAGCTCTCACCGTGTCATTTCCCACTCAGAACTCTCCCTGGCATCCTGTCCCGTCAGGGCTGAACTCTCCCCTATTCATCTGTTCTCCTAGCAATGGGACTATAATTTTTTTGCCCATGCTGTGTAGCATGTGGATTATTAGTTCCCCGACCAGGGATCGAACCGATGCTCTCTGCGTTGGGAGCATGGAGCATTCACCTCTGGGCTACCAGAGAAGTCTTAGAACTATGTTATCTAAACCTCGTCTGAAAGACGTGGTGTAAATTGAGTCCTCAACAGCATCTATCTCCTTTCCCAGAAGTGCCCTCTCCTCTCTTTTCTGGCTCTCCATCCAGTTCATTCCTCCCGGAGAGCCCATCTCAAGACTCAGCTTCTGCCCATCTCCTTAGCTCCTATGGTCTCCACCTCCTCTGCACTTGGTGCTACAGTCGGTTGGGTGGAATCTCATTGTTTCAGGCTTGAAATAACCCAACTATATTTAAGCTCCTTGAGGTCAGGAGTGAGGGTTCCTGGTTATCCATGACCTGGCTCTGAGCTGAGTGCTCTGGGTCACTGAATTGTGGGGCCAGTAAAACAGAGCACACTGGGACACTGATATAAGTCCTCATAGTGGGCTGATTGCTAGGGTTCCTCACCTTTAAAAATGATCTTGAATGAGATGATAGCCAAGGTCTCTTACTTTGCTTAACTGATAACACTTACTTTCTTACATAGCTTTCAGTTCAGTTCAGTCGCTCAGTCGTGTCCGATTCTTTGCGACCCCATGAATCGCAGCACACCAGGCCTCCCTGTCCATCACCAATTCCCGGAGCTCACTCAGACTCAACGTCCATCGAGTCAGTGATGCCATCCAGCCATCTCATCCCCTGTCGTCCCCTTCTCCTCCTGCCCCCAATCCCTCCCAGCATCAGAGTCTTTTCCAATGAGTCAACTCTTCGCATCAGGTGGCCAAAGTACTGGAGTTTCAGCTTTAGCATCATTCCTTCCAAAGAACACCCAGGGCTGATCTCCTTTAGAATGGACTGGTTGGATCTCCTTGCAGTCCACGGGACTCTCAAGAGTCTTCTCCAACACCACAGTTCAAAAGCATCAATTCTTCGGCGCTCAGCCTTCTTCACAGTCCAACTCTCACATCCATACATGACCACAGGAAAAACCATAGCCTGACTAGACGGACCTTAGTCGGCAAAGTAATGTCTCTGCTTTTTAATATGCTGTCTAGGTTTATATGCTGTACATTTTGCCCATTTAAAGCATACAGTCCAGGGACTTCCCTGGTGGCCCAGAGGTTAAAACTCGGTGCTTCCAAAGCAGGGGGCACGGATTTGATCTCTGGTTGGGGAAGCAGGATCATACATGCCTTGGCAGCATGGCCATAGAAACAGAAAAGTGTACAATTCAGTGCATTTCCACCCCGCCCCCCGCCCCCTGCATATTCACAGATAGGTTGCTTGCATTGCCACAGTCAGTTGTAGAACATTTCATCACTACAAAGAGAATCCTTTACTAGCCAGGTAGCTATTAGCTATCATCTTCCCCTTCCTGTAACCTCATCCTCCCCAGTTTTTACCTGCTTTATGTCTCTGTAGGTTTGCCTATTCTGGAGATTTCATATAAATGGAGTTTTATATGCTCTTTCGTGCTTGGTTTCTTTCACTTAGCTTAATGTTTTCAAGGTTTCTCTATGTTGTAGCATGTATCACATCTTCATTCCTTTTAACGACTTAATAATATTCCATTGTATGAATATATCACATTCTGTTTATCCATTCATCTCTCGAGATGGGCATTTGGGTTTCCACCTTTTGGCTAATTAGATATACTATTGAGGGGGAAATGATCTTCTCTGCTGTGGCTTTTTCAGTTGCCAACAGTAGTTTCTTTCTGCTGCTTTAATAGTAGGAATCTGTGTTTGCAAAGTGGGGAGGTGTAAGGGGTTGGATACTTTTGTCATCTGCAGTGGGGAGCAGGGAGTACTCATGTGTTCTGTAGTCAAACATTCTGGTTTGAATCACAGCTCTGCCACTTCATGAGCTTGCATAACTTTAGCAAGCTCCAGTTTCCTCGTTTGTAAAATGGAAACCACCCTGCCTACTTCCTTTACAGTCAGGGTCATGCTAGAAAGGGTGTGGAGCTTGGGGCAACTCTGTCAGTGCAGAGACCTCATTATGGCTATAAAAATAAATAAGTAAACAAATAAGAATGAAGATAGTAAAAAAGTAAATGCTTAATATTGTCAATCTTAGTAAGGTGCAGTGACTCAAAGCATGGAGCCTGGGGCCATCGTCCCAGTTGCAGTCACCAAAGTGGACCTGCTTAGTATAATTGGGATAATTAAACGTCTCTCCTTACTTGTGTTAATAGTGTTTCTTGCTCTTGGGTCTCAATTTGTGGTCTGGTCACTACTCCGTCAGTCCATTTGAGAAGAAAGACTATATGGGGGTAAGATCGTTTTGATGAAAAGATACAGAGGGAATAAATTTCACTCTTTGTGGAAAAGAGCAAGGAAAATGGAGGCTTCCTTTATAGGCTTAGTCTCAGAGTGTAGCTGAAACCCTGAGCTTTTTTATGGTTGTTATACATTTTGGCTCTTGTATTTGGGGTTCATACATGAAGACTGAAATGCCTTTTTTGCTGAATATGTGAATAAGAGATGAAATGTTAAGTTTGATTCAAACTTGATTTGCAGGGTGGCGTAAATAACAGTTTCACTGTTTTAGTGAGTGTGTTATGAAGAATCAAGGAGTTGTACAGTTCTGGATTTTAGGCAAGGCCTGCCTCCACACCCAAAATAAAAGTATTTCTTATTGTTTAAGTAGGTTTTAGAAAGATACAATTCTTATAACAGCAAGTCTTTGAGAGAAGGGAAAATAAGTCATTGTCCGTATCCAAACTTAGCTTCTGCCCTTGTGAAATTGGTGGGGCTACATAATCTTCCCTCCCCGCTTCTATTCTGGCCCCAGGTGAGTGCGGACAGGTCTTGCCTGGCATCCTTCCCACCAGTCTGAACTGTGCACAACAACTGTGAACAGGCCAACATGTCCCGGCTGACACGATGACCCGATTTTGTGTGGGAGATCTCAACAAAAGAGTATTTGTTTCTGGGGGACTGACACCCATTTTTTCCCATTAAGTATGACCTTTCCATCATTAGATCGTAGCTCTTTTCAGAATTAAATAGAGCTTAGAAACAAGGAAGAAATGAGTAAAGGAGATGCAGTTTTCTGTATCCAGATGCAGACTGCACAGAGACAAACGGATGTGATGAGAATGGATATTATTTCTGGGGTGACTTCAGGGCCTTGTGGTCCTACCATGATTATGGAAAAGGATGGTTCATTACCTTAGCATCATGACTTTGCTTCCTGTTGTTCTTCCTGGGACTGAAGGGCCCTGACTTACATGCAGACTCCTTCTGTTTGCCAACCCAGCAAGGGCAGAAAGGCTTGTGCACGTGACTGGGGCCTCACCCGAAGCCAGAAGCCTTGGCCCTGTGTTTCTGGCTCAGAGCTGCCTGGAGACTACAGTGATCTGAGCAGGCCTGAGCTGGTCTGGAGGAAGAGGCGGAAGAAATTCTGATCACCTGTCCTCAAACAGAGGGGTAGTTTCCTGCTTGTGAGGTGGTCAGAAAGGATCATAGAAACAGTAAAAGACCTTTGAAAACTTTAGGTCTTTTTCTTTGTCTCTTGGCCTGAGATAAGTTGCTGATTTCCTTTTGTCCTGAGATTTTCTTTTAAAAATCTTTCTGTTCATTGCTAGAGCCAGAAGTAGCAAGAACTAAATAGTTTCAGTGGAAGCTGCTTGTTAGAATAGTGTTTATGTGTTTGGGTTTTCCTGTTTCAATAGCTCAGAGTGCCCCAAACTGGCTTAGTCATGTGAGTTTTTTATACCTTCAGAATTTTTCAAAAAGTAATACTTCCTTAAAAAACAAAAGAAGAATCTACATAAGCTTCATTATGGGCTTCCCTGGTGACTTAGATGGTAAAGAATCTGTCTGCAATGCAGGAGACCCAGGTTCAATCCCTGGGTTGGGAAGATTCCATAGAGAAGGAAATGGCAACCCACTCCAATATTCTTGCCTGGAAAATCCCATGGACAGAGAAGCCTGGCTACACTATACAAAGAAAGGGAGAAGATCTTCCCTAGAGAGTTTTGCAAGTTTCATCAACAGAGAGAAAACCCTGTGGTTTCATGGACCATACGGCATGGATGTCTCTGGTTGGCTTAGTACATATTTTGTCCAGTTTGGCTTGGGAATGCCTACCATGGCCACATCACACACTCTTCAGCTACCACCACTTACTCCCCTTCCTGGCTTCTCTGACATTTCAGAGGGGAAGAGGGAATGTCATGGTGTAAAGCAGCTGCCATACCTTCCTTTCTCTCAGACCTCCTCACCTTTACGATAATAAAGACCAGTTTCTTCCTATCAAAGCTTGTGTTCTTCCTTGAATTTCAGCAGATATTCAGAGTTGACTGACTTATTCCACACGATACCCCACAAGGCCCCAAATGAGGGCATATCCCAGGAAATGTGGCTTGTGCTTAGGAAAGCAGTGGGCATAGGTGATGGGTAGTCAGCAAAAGATGTTTACCATAAGTGTGGCTGCCTGATAAAATACAGATGTCCTGTTAAACTTGAATTTCAGATAAAACAATAGATAAAGTTTTAGTATATCCCACATATTTCATGAACATACTATACCAAATAAATTATTGGTTATTTATCTGAAATCTAGTTTAACTGGGTGTCCTCCATTTTTATTTGTAGCTCTAAGTCCCTAAGAGTCCCTTCTCTCTGAAGTCTCATTTCACCTTTTTGTTAACCTCTGGCTTACCTGACCTTCTTTGAAGAGGTGCTGGGAGTAGCACAGTGAGCAGGCTATTAGACTAATGTGAACTAAGAGAGGGCAGGGCAGGACGTAAATAAAGTATTGGCCAAGGAGCTGTTTGGTGGCCTCGGGACAGAGTGGGTGTTCAGCAACCTGTTCGTGATACACCAAGGTTGGGCAACGCCTTGTTTTGGATACTATTCTTGGATTCACCCCTATGTTCACTGTATTTCATCACCCCATCTGAGCACACATTCATAGTGGGCAATTATCCAACTGATGCCCTTTTGTAGTCTTCATGGGCAAGCACCTGCAGTACCTTCTCCTGGAGTTTGGAAAAAGAGGAGTAGAAGTTCGTCTCTAGCCAATGATACTGAGTGTGCTTTTAGGGTTTTAGTACAAATTATTTAAAAAAATTGAGAAAAAAAACTTTAATTTGTATGTTTAACATCACATTTGTTAAGGTCAGTAGTTTTTGTTTATTGGAAGTTCCCTGTGGTTCAGTAGTTAGGTCTCTGTGCTTTCACTACCCAAGGCCTGGATTTGACCCCTGATTGAGAAACTAAGATCCTACAAGCTACACAGTACACCCCCTCAAATATTTATTTATTTATTACACATTATATATATATATATATATATGTATATATATATATATATATATATTTGTCCACATTCTTTTAACATTCTGACTCAAATAAGAGAAGTCATTAGCTTTGTTTTGTATAGTGACTGATTTCAACTGAATGAATTTTAGGGGAGGAAAAACCAATAGGAAATATGGTCATGAAACACAGAGGATACTTATCTAACATGGTCTGCCCCTGGATGCATTAATGTTTCCTTAAGGGTTTCCTTTAATTAAGGGTTTGGGGGAACCCTTTTTGAGGTTTTGTTATTAATTAGGTTCCAGTCATGAATGTAGAGGAATGACATAGTGGAATTAATTTATTTATAGTTGTTGCCTTATGAAATCTTCACAGATATTTTCCCAGTTGCAGACCTGTCCCTTGGACCTTGGTTTGACTCAGAAAGCCATCTCTGATATTTTTCTTTTTGGGACCTGCAGGAAAACTCATTGCTCATGAGTGACAATTACTTTGCAGCCATTACTGTGTGGTTGCAGCATATTCATCACTAGAAATGGTTGGTGAGTGTCACCTTGATCTATGAGCTCAACTGGGTGTCAGACCTCTAGGAAGGGAGGGACTTAGTAGGTACTAAAATGGGACACTCAGGGAGCTGTTTGGAGGTGTGTTAGTGATTAAGGAGGTGCCATTTGGTTTGAGTCAGGGCTTTTAGCCTGTGCTTAGAACAACTCATGTCTTCCTTATGAGAAAATACCTATTTGCATGTGGTCCTAATTTCTGCTTCATTAAAAACAAACAAGCCAACCAAGTCACAAAAGCTCCGTCATAGAAGGCAAAGATAAAACAGGGCAGAGTTGTCTGTTTCATTAGTAACCAGCTTTTCCTAAGAGGCTTCCTATGAAGGTTTAGTGATTAGTATTTTTCTGATTTTTGGAAGAAACAGAATGAACCAGTTCTTTCTTCTTTGTACAAGCACTGGTACTTTAGAAAGATGCAGCTAACTGGGTCTTATATGATGCATGCCTCAAAAGTGATGGGTAGCCCAATCACCTGGAAGAGCTTGGATGGTAGAGACTGGACCTTTTGGCCATAAACGTAGCACGGAACGTAGATTCTCATCTCTGTTCTGAGTGAGTGTGCCAGTCAGGAGTGGTCCACATGGAAGTGCCAGATGGCTTACTAACACTAGCACCAGCTAGGGTATGTGCCCAGTGAGGCCAAGGTTGACTCCAGATCCAGGGCTGCATCAGTGTCATTTTGGACTCCCATGTGTTTCCTTGGCATCTCTCTTCCCCTTGGCCACCTTCACTTCTCCACTTGGCAGGAGGGTGGCCGTGGGCAGATTTGGGCTTCCTGTATTACAGGGAAGCAATGTTAAAGGGATGAGAGGTCTTCGTTCTCCCCCAGGCTTCAGTGTGTGCTTGTATCTGCTCACTTGCCCTTTCCTGAGCCCAGTGAAGCTAGGCACTGGGTTGGTCACTATCCAGGAATCACCTTGTTAGAATAGAGAAAGAGCAGCTGCTAGGTGGAAGTGATATAGTGGTGGGAGGTTCTGCAGTCAGAAGAGGGGAAGATTGGGATGAGGGGAGGGGTGGCGGCAGATTTATTTGGCTATGCTGGGTTTTAGTTGTGCCATGAAGAATCTTTCAGTTGTGGCATCTGGTTCCCTTACAGGAATCAAACCGAGGCCCCTTGTGTTGGAAACATGGAGTCTTAGCTACTGGACCACCAGGAAAGTCCTTGTACCCTAATTTATTCATTCAGCTCCCATGGCCAATCATTTAGATTGTTTCTAGTTTTCACACTTTTAATAAGCCATGTGATAAATCTGATAAATGTTTAAGATACATTTGTGATTGCTCCGTTAGAATTGATTCTTAGAAATTATTGGATCCAAAACTCTTATTACCATGGCAGATGGTGGGAGAGAGAATCATGGTCAACTTAGAATCATTTTAGTTGGTTATTGAATCAAATATACATCAATTCTTTATTTTCTTTTACTATGTGGGAAAATAGAATTTGGTAGTAAATACCAAATGATTGTTATCATTGTGTGTTATTCATACATTGTATTGTTGTTATATATTCATTATGTAACATCTTTAATAAATTGACAATTTGATTGTTTTCATGATTTTTTGAAAAGTAAATCTATTATTTAAATGATAACCTTGACAGAAAACATACTAGTACTTGGAAAAATAGTAACAGCAACATTATCCCCAGTGTGCTTTAATCAACCTGGCTCTAACTAAAGCATTGTTGTCTGGGAAAAGCTCATAAGATTGCATTAAAACAAGCCCCTTGCTGTTCCCCCACCCCACTGCAAAGTAACTTTATTGAGATTCTACCAGCTGTACAATCTGTTCTGACATTAGGCTCCTTCTTCCTTTGCCCTTGCTGGTTAAAATTTTTTTTAATTTATTTATGAGTATTAAATAGTTAATATAAATAGTTAATAATTTATTTTAAAAATAAATTAAAATTTATTATTTTAATATCTGTTTATTTATTAAATATTTAATTTTATGTATTTAGTTTTCATGTGAAAACCAGAAAACAAATAAACACCAGCACAGCTGGGTTTTGGCTGTGCTGGGTTGCTGCTTGGGCTTTTTCTCTAGCTGCTGTGAGTGGGGGCTGCTCTCTAGCTGTGGTGCACAGGCTTCTCATTGCCGTGGCTTCTCTTGTTTAAAGCACAGGCGCTAGGGCATGAGGGCTTCAGTAGTTGTGGCTCCGGGGCTCTAGAGCACAAGTTCAGTAGCTGTGGTGCACAAAACTTAGTTGCTCTAAGACAAGTGGGATCTTCCTGGATCAGGGATTGAACCCAGGTCTCCTGCAGTTTCCTGCACTGGCAGGCAGATGCTTTACTCCTGAGCCACAAGGGAAGCCCTGCCCTTGGTGCTTTTGATTTTTGTTGTTTTTCCTTTCCTTTCATATTTATTTTCTGGCTGTGGCATGTGAGATCTTAGTTCCCCAACCAGGGACCGAACTTGTACCCCTGCATTTGAAGTGCAGTCTTTAGCACTGGACTGCCAGGAAAGTCTCGCTGTTGCTGTTTTTGAGATGGACAGTTTTAAAAGAGATAGTTATTATCAATTATGTCATAAGAGGGCGGGTAGGAGGCAGTGAGTAGTAACAGAGGTATTATTAATAGCTTTTCAGGGGAAGGATGTGGCATATGAATTCATGATTTCTATCAAAGTATTCTTTAGATAAAGGTAAGTGAATGAGAGTTGAAAGAATAAAGATAAGGAAAGTGAAATGATGAAGACATTTGGGGATCCTGAGCAAACATGGTTATAGCACCAAAGAAAAACCGCATATTGATTTTGAAACTGTGCCAACATGTTGAAATGATAGTAGAGGAATTCAAAGAGCTTACTGTTAGACCATTGGCCTGTCTTCCAGTAAGTTTTTGAGAACACCTGCAATGTAGAACATCAGACAATAGAACGTGTGTAGTTCTTTAAAAATAAATCTGAAATATAAATAAATAAATAAAGAGACTTCCCTGGTGGTCCAGTGGTTAAGACTCCATGCTTCTAACGCAGGGGAGGGCGGGATTCAATCCCTGGTTGGGAAACTAAGATCCCCAAAATAATAAAAAATAAAATAAAAATAGATCTGTAATATAGTTGAGATCAGTACAAGAAAATTCTGTCTTCTACTGAATTGAGTGTTTTAGTTGAATTTCCTCCTCTCCTTAGATTTTCTTATTTTGTTTCCTTTCTCTCATTTTTAGCTAAAGATTGCCAGGGAAAGGAATTACACTTGGTTACCTTGGTTAACACATCAAGAGAGCTGGAAAATCTGGTTACTAGTCTCCAAACAGTCCTGGCCACAGTGACATACAACAGGCTAGTGTGCTGCGGTGCCCTCTTTTTCTGTGGGGCCTTATTTCTTCCAGCACTTGCTACCAGCATTAGTCACTTCTGTTCGGGCCTTGTGGTTTTCTGCTTCCTTCCAATAACATTGCTTGAGTTAAAAAAAAAAAATCACAGAAATACAGTTTCACAAAGACTTCTGTGATCAGTGTTACCATCTGGAAGAGCAGACAGGGAAGAAGCAATTTTAAGAAGCTTGAAAAGTTTAAAAACAATGATTATTTCTTTATAAGGGAGGCCTCGAAGCTGTTGGGTGCATGGTTTTTGCCCTTTAAAATGCCATCTTTAGTATACCTCCGAACAGTTCAAGAGAGGTGAAAGCTAGGGTAGAGAAGCCTGTCACTTTGTGACATTTTCAGGACCATAAGTCAGGATGGCAGCAAATGTGTTTTTCAGGATCTCTGGTTCATTTAGCAAATTTAAACCCAATGCAGAACTGTTCCTACCAAGAGTGACATGAATTCTTTTACGATGCTCCGCATTTCTGTATTCTCTTCACTTGCGTCATTTTGAGCAAACAGTTGTCGGCATTCTTTGTAGTCAAAGACCTTGAGATTCTTCTATAAAACGTGTTGTGTGTGGTCTCCGCAGCTTGGAGATATGGTTCATTCCTGGAGGCAAGTGAGGCAGACCTAGTGGTAACTTTTTGCAAAAATAACTGTCAGTGGAATTGGACAGATTAGATTTGAGCTGGATCTTGAGGTGTAGATATAAGGTATCTAGATAATGATCTAGACATCTGTTTCAGCTTCTGTAGAATCATGTTTTGAGTAGATGTTACTCTGTGATTTTTCTTTTTTAATTTATTGATAAATTTATTGGCTACTCTGGGTCTTTGTGTGGGTTTTCTTTAGTTGAGATGAGCAGTGTGTGGACTTCTCACTGCAGTGGCCTCTTGTTACAGAGCATGGGCTCTGGGTCAGGTGGGCTCAGTGATTGTGGCACATGGGCTGCTCTGAGGCATATGAGATCTTCCTGGCCCAGGGATCGAACTGGTGTCCCCTGCATTGTAAGGTGGTCTAACCACTGAACCACCAGGGAAGTCCCACTCTGTGATGTTTAAAAGAAGTCTTTTACAAAGGTAGATCTGTGCGTGGGCGTGTGTGTGTGCAGGAGGAGTGATGGAGAACATGACACTTGGTTGTGTGACATCTCCAAAGGGTCTTCCTTAATGCACTTGGAAGTGAACTTGAAGGCAACTGATCCCTGAATACTGTCCTTCATCCGCACTTGTCAGTCCAGCTGAGCTTTGCCGTCAGACAAACCTACGATCATCTTGAAAGATGAATTTTGTTGCTTCAACTTGAGGACTGACTGGGCTGATTCAAAGGAGATCCAGTTACATCCTTGGGTTTCATACCATTGAGGTTACAACGTCCACACATGACCTTGAGCCTGTTTATGCTCCATGTACCCTGCCTCCATTTGTGAGTGCCTTATCTGAAACATAAAGAAACCAAGTTTCTCCTCTTTAGAGGAGATGGTATATGGTAGTGGTTGAGAATACAGGTATAGAGTCAAAGTATCGGAGTTCAGTTCTAAACTCTGCCTCTCACCAACAGTGTGACCCTGTGTGTATGACACACATAATTTCTCTGTGTCTCAGATTCTTCATCCCTAAACAGAGATGATAACAAAAGCACCTATTCAACAAGCTTGTTTCCAGGATTAAGAGAGTCAGTCTATGTAAAGAATTTAGATAAGTGCTCAAGAGTGTCATACAATAGAGCCCAGGACCAAAAATAAACTAAAAAATCGAAGTGTATAGATATTAAGTGGAGCCAAGTCCCTAATTGGGCACTAAAAGTAGGGTGCAGTGGTGGAACCCTAAATGCTTCCAAGGGCCATCTTTTGGAAAACCAAAATTTAGAAGTTAGCTCATTGAGATTTTTGAGAGAACCAGTTCATTGGAGTAATAGTGTCCCCAGAGTCAGCCTGTTTCTAGGATTAACTGTCACCCCAAGCGGGCCCTCTCGTCTTCGGGCAATAAAGGTAAACTGTTGGCCTCCCCTTGGCATTCAGTTAAAGCCTAAAGTAAGAAGCTTGAGCAAAGGGACATTTTTGTTTTTATGCCAGTGAAAAGAGTGTGGAGATTGAAGAAATTGTCAACTGCAGACCTGATTTCTCTTTCGATAATACCGTAGACAAACCCTGCCTCATAGGAACTCCTGTCTGTTAGTGTGAAGAGTCTGAGGGGAAGCCGTGCTATTTTTCACCCTTTGAGAGGTTGCAGGGGGACCATTGGATTGCCTTCAGGGGAGTCCCTGCTCCCCACCTCAGAGGGGTGCGACTGATGGGAGTTTCATCTCTTCCTGAAAGGTGCCATTAAACACCGCAGGGCTGTTCCTCTTTGCCATTGTTTCTGCCTGTCTCGCAGCAGGATGAGGTCATGACAGAATGACAGGTTTATCTTGGATTTCCTTGTTTGGCCAGCAGCCTAAACATGAAACATCTCTGGGTTGAATGTCTCTGGGTATCATACGATGTCAGGGGCTTGGAGGTGGTGTCCTGCCTTGCCTCTTTCTGGAGGCCAGGAGGTCTTTGGGGAGGGGGAGAAGGAGAGGGGACACGTTTATATTTGTCAGGTCACTTCACTGTTCTCAAAGTTGGCACTTTCCCTGCCATCCCAGCCTCCTGCAGCTTGGAGAGGCAGCCTGCGACAGTGCAGAGCCCAGAGACTTCAGGTCCAGACAGACCTGGGTTCACATTTCACCTTTGCCTTTTATAAAGTTTTTCTGCTCTGGACTCCCCACTCCCCCGAGTCCCTAACCTTTCACTGGGATTTCTCACACCCAACCTTGCCCTTACTTTTTTCTCCATCGATCTGTAAGCTCCAGGTGTGTGGGGACCACATCTTTGAATTCCATGGGTTCAGAGAACTTTCTGGAGCCTGACTGACCTCGCTTCCACTCCTGGCTGTCTGCCATTTTCTGGCTGGGTGACCTTGGGTAGGTTGTCTAGCTTCTTGCCTGACTTGGGTGTCATTCTGAGGATTAGAGATAAACACATGCGGGGCGTCTGGCACCAGGGAGGGCACGGATGGATGCTCAGAGATGTTGGTCCACTCACCCCCAGCTTGGTACTAGCGCCTCAGTGTCTGCCCACACCCCCAGCCACCCGGACAGATCTGTTGGCTGCCTGATACTGAGCCCCGGCTCATGGCCAACTTGGGCAGGCAGCCTGTTGGCTCGGGCAGCCCCTCATACCGTTCTTCAGTGTCTGAGAGAACCTGCCTGCAGACGGTACAGACTTTATCCTTGGAATCTCTTGTTTCAGTCCATCCTTAAGAACCTGATAGTAGCCTTTAAAAAGTAACTCTTAAAAAGTTTTTCAAAAGTATTCATAGTTCTTTGTTAAATACAAGAGAGGGGAATTTGCCATAAAACATCATTCTTACTTCTACTGTCCACTGTGGTATCTATCTACTTCCAGATTTCTCTGTGTGTACTTGAACAGCTATTTTCTTTTATTGGGTGGTAGAATATTCTACATTTTCATTTGTGTCTGTGGTAGAGGTTTTTAGAGTTCATGAGTAATACTGATGTATGGGATTTTAAAGGACTCCAAATAAATCCTTGGTTAGATTAAGGTCAGCTTGAGATAATGAAAGTGGCTGGTTCTTGGAAACCCATAAGCCTCCAGTAGTCGTGAACTTGAGGACGCACAGTGGAGTTACATTATGTATGCATTGAATGCACCCACATAAAACTGTTGTGAGCCTAGAGAGGGTGGGGTGGGGGCAGAGAGAAAGGGAAGATGGATTGCATAATGATCCATTCTGGGTTCTCAGAGGGTATACCCTGGAGTGAGTGCGAAATGAGTTGCGAGTCTTTTTTTCTCTTCTGCTCATCTTGGTTCCTAGGAAACCCTCAGGGTATGACCATAATATGATGACTAAGTGAAAGCTACTTATCTCTTCAGCTGTCTGTCCTAAAGCTGGAGGAAAAACTGGGTGTGCTGGTTTTAATAAGACAGAGGCTATAAATGGTATAGCAAATGAGTGTTCAGATAGATTTTCAGGAGTAGTTTTCCTGTATCCGTTTTGTCTTCTCTTGGTGAGTTTCCATCCTAACTCATTTATCAGTCTCATCTCTGGCCTCTACATATAAAGCAGCATTTTCCTTCCTTCCTCCTTTATTTTCCTTCTACACTGAGCTTCTGCTATCTGCGGGGCCTGTGGGATGTAACAATGATTGAATGGCCTTTGTCCTAAATAATCAGTATTGGATTTTAGAGAGAAATATGAAAATGGCTTATCATAATACACAGCCATGCAAGGGAATCTATTAAAGGAGACCACAGCCATTTTATTAAGAAAGTACAGAAAAAGAAACACTTAGTTCCAGCCTGGGGAGGGGTTACATGAGGCCACCCAGGAGGCTGTTCCTTGAGCTGGGTTTTTAAGGATAGGATAGAGTTTAGAGAGGCAGAAAAGAGGAGTGGGAGAGATATCTCAGTTAAGGGGAAAAATAAGACTTTCTGAAAGCTTTAAAGCCCAAGCCATTTGAGGGAATAGAGTTCATGGAATGAATCTGCAATGAGATGGGAAAAGCCTTCCCAAAGCAGCCAGAATTCCCGTGAGTTCAGAGTACCTTCCACTGAACTGTGTGGATGTTTATGCTTATTTGAACCCTGTTGGAATATTTCTGGTTTGTTTTATGAAGGGATGTCTCTCACTGAGGATACTGACTCAGGGACGTTTCCTTTTACAGTCAGGATGGCCTCCATCAGACCAATATTGTTCTCAGGCCTTTTTTGTTTTGTTTTGTTATCTTGGATAAACAGAGAGGGGCTGGCTGATTCATTTTTCTAGAAAAACAGGATGCACTAAAATACCGCAAGTGACAATGAAACAGACATGCTCACGTACAATAATACTTAGAAAGGCACCAAACAATATGTGTAGCAGACACCTCCATGGTGTGGCTGTTCTTCCCCCATCTTCATTGTCTTGAGTCCTTGGCCAAGTGGCTTGTTTCTTTGGGTCCCACTTTCTTCCGATATCAACTTGGGACCAGTAACACCCACCCGCAGGCAGGTCATGAGGAACAGACGTGCTAGGACCAGCATTGGGCACACTCCACTGAAACAACTCCAATGAAGTGGGTGTGAAGGATTTGTTCACAATAGGAACAATATATTCACAGTGATTTAAAAAAAGTAAAAAAAAAAGACCAACAAAAAACTTTGTAGTACGGGAATGTTCAAATAATACATAAAAGCACAGAGAGTAGTATCATACATTCCCACATGCCCATCATCACCCACTTCAGTGCTCAGCATTCTTATTCATTGAGCCACTCTCTCTTTTAAAAATGTTTTTAAATTGATAATGATTAATTGCTAGCTAAATTATTTTAAAGAATATTCCACATGGTATGGGATTTTGTACAGCTTTTTTTAGAATCTGAAAAACATCAGTGGGCCCAAAGAAGAAACTCTTAAAAATGGCAGAAACCACTATTTTGAGCCCAGTAGTCACAGCTGAGTCTTAGATGTTTTTGCATTAAATCAGAAGATGTTTGATACAGTGGTGAAGACTGTGCTTCCACTGCAGGTGGCTTGGGTTCGATTCCTGGTTGGGGAGCTAAGATCTTGCATGGCGAAGGCCCCCCTCCCCGCAAAAAGAGATGTTTGCAAATATTTTATTGAAGAGTGACACTTTGAAAGTACAAAGTATTGTTTGTTTCATTTAGTGAATGCTTCGCATATTGGTTTGTACGTAAGTTAGCACTGAGGTGTATATGCAAAGCATTTTTTATTATGGAAGATTTTAAATATATGCTAATACTAGTAGAGCAGTATAATCAGTTCCTCTGTACCCATCACCTAAGCTGTCGCTCCTGTGTGTCACCCCTTGAAGGATGCTCATGTTGTTTATAAAAGAATTCCTGGGTCGAAATGACATTGTTAGTTTGGAAAAAGATGCAGACTCAAACATTTATATTCTTTGGAAAGAAATCCTTAATCATCAGTGCCTTTGAAAAGTGTGTCAGTGATAGCTTCTCAGAGGAACTGATTTTTTTTCCAAATGAAATAAACTTTAATTTTGCTTGATGTTTGAAAGCAGTTCAAGAAAAACCTCCTCAAAAGACATGGAAGCAAGAGCAAGTTTGGAAGGCCATAACAAAATGTTAGTAGTGGGTTCTCTGGGTGGAGAAATTATGGACTTTCTTTTCTTTTTCCCACCCATACATCTTTCTGTTTCATTTTTTATTTTCTGTATTTTACATTTTTTCCCCAGCATAAGCCTAGATTATTTCATTGTTAAATAATTAATAAAACAAATGTGAGTTACCAAAATAAAAGAAGGCATGCAGAGAGTAGAGACTGGCTATATTGAGGCACTGTGTAAGATCCATATAGTCAAAGCTATGGTTTTCCCAGTAGTCCTGTATGGATTCGAAAGTTGGACTGTAAAGAAGGTTGAGTGCCGAAGAAATGATGCTTTCAAATTGTGATGCTGAAGAAGACTCTTGAGAGTACCTTGGACAGCAAGGAGCTCAAACCAGTCAGTCCTAAAGGAAATCAACCCTGAATATTCATTGGAAGGACGGATGCTGAAGCTGAAGCTCCAATACTTTGGCCAGCTGACATGAAGATCCAGCTCACTGGAAAAGACCCTGGTGCTGGGAAAGATTGAGGGCAGGAAGAGAAGGGGACAACAGAAGATGAGATGTTTGGATGGCATCACCGACTCGATGGTCATAAATTTGAGCAAGCTCTGGGAATTGGTGATGGACAGGGAAGACTGTGTTGCAGTCCATGGAATCTCAAAGAGTTGGACATGATTTATTGACTGAATAATGTAAGTGTAAGGCAGATTCTTTTTTTTTCTTTTGCTATACCACAAGGCATCTGGGATCTTTGTGCCCAAATTGGATTGAACCTATGGCCCCTCCAGTGGAGTTTTAACCACTTGACCGTCAGGAAAGTCTGTGGATACCATTAACTACCAAGTTTTTACCTTTAGTCTTGCTGCTTATCTTCAGTCCTGGCTTGGTCCCTGGTTCTTGCCTCTGTTTCCTTGGTACTGATGCTGGAGAGTGATGCTTATCTTCATGGCATCATTCCAGTAGGCCAAGTTGGGAAAACAGTTGAACATACTTCCTAGGCCAGGTCTCTAACCTGTATTTAGGTTCATTTGTGATTCTGTTTGTGTTTGATTCTGTTCTGTCCTCTGCTGTTATATGTCCTGATTTGCATTCTGAGGCTGCCCTGGCTTCAAGAGGTGGGTGTTGGGAAAAGGCTAGGAGATGATAGATGCTGGGAGACGACATGGGCAGGATGGCTGGGACCAGGACCTCAGAGAGCAGGCATAGTCCCTTCTCTCATTCTGAAAGCATAAAAATGTCTCTGTGCTCCACTGCCAGCCTGTCCACCTCCACTCCAAAAGAAGAGTTATTCCATTTCTCAAAATGGTTTTCAGACCTGCCTTGGAACCATTGTCTATCCTGAAGTTAACTCTAATGGAAATAGCTTAGTTATGCAGGCCTCTACATGGGCTTGTGTTAAAGGAACACAAAAATCATGCAGGAAGAGATATTTTCAAGGATTAGTGATGGTGAGATGTGAGTGGAGAGGCATGGGGAAGGGGTTGAGAGGAAATGGCTTCCATGATTAAAGAAGGTATTTATACCAACTTGGTAGTTATGGAAAGTCTGACCTGTGGAATGACAGATGGTGAGAGTCACTCCTGTATTCCATGCTGATTTCTCATCATTCGATTATCCTGCTGGTGGAGACATTCAGTATGGAAGCCTCATCCTCTTGCACCGGAAATACTTCGGTCACCAAGTATTAGACTCTCTTTTACGGTCCTTCCTTGAAAAGAAGATATTACTCGGTTGGCAGGCAACTGCGGTTTCTAAGGGACTCATTCAAACTGTGTTTATTGTGTACTTGCCAGTACAGAAGGACAGAGGAATTATTATTATTTTTTAAAATTTGAAAAATATTTATTTATTTATGCTACCTCGGGTGTCTTAGTTGTGGCATGCAAGATCTTTGTGGCGTCTTGTGGGATCTTTTGTTGAGACACGCTGACTTTCTAATTGTGGCAAATGGGTTCAGTTGTTGTAGTGTGCGGGCTTAGTCTTTTTTTTTTGGCCGTAGCATGGGAAATCTTAGTCCCCCAGCCAGGAATTGAACCCATGTCGCCTGCATTGCAAGGCGGGTTCTTAACCACTGGACTATGAGGGAAATCTTGGCAATTAATGATGCCTTCTTCTTAAGGACACTAAGTTTTCCAGTGGAGAAGAAGGTGATCTGCCTGCCAAGATAAATGTTGGTTGGTGAGTTTTGTTTCCGTCTCTAGAAAATCAGATTAATCAGTGTGAACTTTGCCCTAGTACCTGTTGTAACAAAATGTGTATGTTGACCAGAGCTTTTGAAGCACAGGATAAACTTACCTCCAGCTCCTGGTATTTGATCTCGATATAACATAGCACCAAGCTTCACTGGTGGCTCAGATGGTAAAGAATTTGCCTGCAGCGTGAAAGACCTGGATTTGATCCCTGGGTTGGGAAGATCCCCTGCAGGAGGGCATGGCAACCCACTCCAGTATTCTTGCCTGGAGAATCCCTGTGGACAGAAGAGCCTGGCGGGCTACAGCCCATAGTGTCACAAAGAGTTGGACACAACTGAGCAACTAAGCACAGCACAAGCAGGCCGCTGTTTAGGTTTGGTAAGGATATGTCCACAAAAAGCATTTCTCTTTGATTATTTAGTATTTTATTATTGGAATTTCTAGTCTTGAATGTAGTCCATGTGTCAAGCCCTCCAATAGGGGTATCTTCCTAAAGTAAGTCATAGAATGGAAGGGGGAATCCAGGGTTCCAGTCCAATTTCCTTGGCCCCTGACTCCATATGGGACATGCAGTAAGTCCAGGGTTTCCTCATTTGCCAAATGGAAGTAATAATGTCTGTCATGGTTGAAGATTAAATGAAAATCCAAATTCTCTAATGACCTATATGGGAAGAGAATCTAAAAAGCAATGGATTCACAACTGATTCACTTTGCTTGTACACCTGAAACTAAGACAAAATTGTGAATCATGTATACTCTAATAAAAAGAAAGATATATGAAATATTAAATAAAATTAAAAGTTTAAAGGCCATAATATATACAAGTGTTTTTGAAATTAAACTCACATGCAAATATGCGATTGGATATAGTCATCATTCAGGGAACAAGTATGTTTTGAACTTTCATAATGCACTTTGGCTTTTGCTAGGTCCTGGTGAGAGTTGCCATAAATGTCAAGGAAGCTAGAAGAAAGGGGAATAACATTGCCAGTAAGTTAGCAAACATGATGGAACTGTGCTATTACTGGTTAAACTGTGTAGTCTATGTGAGTACTATTAGCTGTGGTGCCACTGTGCCCCTGCTTAGACTCTGTAACCCATTTAGTTTGGGTCCGTTTCTTGCTCACACTCTTCTCATCTTGGCTGTTTTGTCCCTTACTATATTCTTTTCCAATTTCCTTTGAAATTCTCTGTATTCTACAAGGCTCAGATCGAATATCAGCTCTTTCATGTAGCCTGCTCTGGTTACCCCTCTGGATGATAGGGAGTTCTCTGATCTAGTCAGGCGTTGGCAAACTTTTTCTGAAAAGGTTCAGTTAGGAGGTGTTTCGACTTTGTGGATTACATGGGCTCTGTTGCATCCACTCTGCCAGCTAGACTAGGGGGCTGAGGCTGCATTTAGCCAACCCCTGGCGTGTGTCATTGTCCTCTGGGTAGGCTTATTGAAGGCTTCTCAAGGGCAGAGTCCAGGTCTTTTTTGCCCTTGAATCCCCTGGATGTTTAAGTAGGAGGCTGTTCAGTTGATGTTCAAGCCAAAGAATGACTGAATGGCGTTGGGTTTCAGGTCTTGGCATCTTCAGTGCACCTCTGGATGGCCAAGCTCTCCAAGTTTCTGATGTCCTGTCCCCTCTCTGCCCTGCTGGAAAGAGGGTTGCGGGGAGGCGCTCTGAACTTTGTGTACACCTCTTGTTTCTGTATTTCTCAGCCAGCCTTCCATTACTTTGAGCAGCTACTATTTACAACTCAGAGAATTCTTTATTTATACAGCATTGGAGACTGTTTACCCATGTTGAACTAACATTAGTTTTCTTTAAATGTGCTTTTAAAATGAAGAGTGGCCATTTGTAACTTTAGGAACATAACAGCTGGAGTCATGATGTAAGCAAATATATACACCCTTAAATTTCTTTCCAAAGGCCCAGGAATGGGATTTTCCTAGTTGACGTGTTACAAACCAGTACTTTGTACACTGGTAGAGGAAAGGAATATGGAACAAAATCAAACAAAAAACTTCTGGACATCTTAGAAGTTGTTTTGCAACACTGAGCAGGTATGGATTTGGTAATTTGTTTTCATCTGGAAAATTGTCAAATGAAAAGTTTTAGTATAGGTATAATTTTCAAGATGAGTAGTTTGTAAGGATTATTTACATATTTTGATACTGAAAGAACAGCATATCAAAGGAAGAGAAAAATGCTTTCAGTACAAGATAATATTCTTTTTTCCCTTAGGGTAAATAAATTCATTTTCATTAACCTGGCTATTTGTTGTTGTTTTTTTCTGCCTGAGCTCTTCATTTTAAAAGTGAATTGTTGGAGTCTTTTGAATTCAGTTGGGGAAAACGTTATAGACCAGTTTGTGAGTGAAACTTTTTTTTTTTTTCACTTTTACCCAATTTTAAGATTTAATAATAGTTACAGTATTCAAGATAACGCGGTATTAGCAGAGGTTTAAATACACAGATCAATAAGATAATATGAAGAACTCAGAAGAGACCAAAATGAATATGCCCAACTGATTTTTTACCAAGTTAAGTTCAACAGAGGCAGGATAGTCTTTCCAACTATTTAAATGGTAGCCAAAGCAACTGAACATTGTTGTTGTTTAGTCAATAAGTCATATCCAACTCTGTGACTCCATGGACTATATAGGCCACTGGGCTCCTCTGTTCACAGCAAGAATACTGGAGTGGGTTGCCATTTCCTTCTCCATGAAGCATTGCTTTTTAATTTCACTGCAAGTGAGGCAGAAGAGGGCCTTGGAAAAGAAAGGTTATTATTTCCTCTGTGGAAACTTTTATCTTTGTTTTCCGAGTGACTGGTAAAAACAATAGTTTGCTGTGGAGTTTCAATAATCAAAGAAGAGGAAATAGCATGTGAGTGACTACAGCTGGTTGGCGGGGACAGCGCTGGCTCTTTCTGAAGGTGAAATTTACCGAAGTCACGTTAACTATCTCCTGGTGCCGGGGTTGCTGACATTTTTTGTAACAGGCCAGATGATAAATATTTTGGGCTCTGGGCCCTGTGGTCACTGTCACAGGTATGCAGCTCTGCCACAGACAATACCTAAACAGTTGGGCATGGCTGTGTTCCAATGAAGCTTTATTTGTGGACACAGAAATCTGAAATTTCATGTGTCACCAATATTATTATACTTCCAATTTGTTGAAATTATTTTAAACTGTGAAAGCCATGCCTAATTTCCTGGCTGTGGAAAAACAGGTGGTGCATGGGATTTGGCTGCTGGACATCATTTGCTGACTCCTATCTATCCTAATGAATTAGCATGATAATTTCTTGAAGAGGGGAAGGGTGTAGTGGTCTTTGATATTCAGTACCTTTTACCCGGCTTCCCAGGTGGTGCTAGTGGTAAAGAATTCGCCTGCCAATGCAGGAGACATAAGAGATGCAGGTTGGATTCCTAGTTGGAAAGATCCCCTGGAGAAGGGAATGGCAACCCACCCCCGTATTCTTGCCTGGAGAATCCCATGGACAGAGGAGCCTGGCAGGCCACAATCCATGGGTTCCAAAGAGTCAGACATGACTGAAGTGATTTAGCATGCATGCACCTTTCATTAGATAATTTGATTATGATTAGTTAACACAAATTTGTAAAGAAAATCTCTAGTGGAATTTGGGTGATCTTTCAGGTGTTTTTGTCCCTGGCCCATTAATACAGAGTTGAGTGGCGCTTTGGACCTTGTCACCCATCTCGTGTGTGGTGGGGTCAGACTAAATGGCTTCTTTATTTTTTTATTTTATTTTTTATTTTTATGTATTTTATTTTTGGTTTTTCTGGGTCTTAGTTGCTGGGCGTTCTTTAGTTACGGTGCACAGGCTACTGTGGTGGCTTCTCTTGTCTTGCAACACAGGCTCCAAGACACGTGGGCTCAGTAGCTGTGGTGCTCCGGCTTAGTTGCCCTGAGGCATGTGGGATTTTAATTCTTGACCAGGGACTGAACCATGTCTCCTGCCTTGGCAGGCGGATTCTTAGCCACTGGACCACCAGGGAAGTCCACTAGAGGACTTCTAAAGTGAAAGTTGCTTATTTGTGTCTGATTCTTTGTGACCCCATGGACTATACAGTCCATGAAATTTTCCAGGCCAGAAGACTGGAATGGGTAGCCTTTCCATTCTCCAGGGGATCTTCCTAACCCAGGGATTGAACCCAGGTCTCCTGCATTGCAGGAAGATTCTTTACCAACGAGCCACCAGGGAAGCCCGATAACTTCTAAGGTTTCATGTAACTCTTCATATTTTAGACCCTCTATCACTTGCGCTTCCATTTTTTTTTTTCTGATGATCATTCTTACAATTTACCTTCCTAAAAATTATTTAGATATTTATTGGGAAACAAATGTATCCTAATTGTACAGGGCTCAGCGGAGAAGGCAATTGCACCCCACTCCGGTACTCTTGCCTGGAAAATCCCATGGATGGAGGAGCCTGGAAGGCTGCAGTCCATGGGGTTGCTGAGGGTCGGACATGACTGAGTGACTTCACTTTCACTTGTCACTTTCATGCGTTGGAGAAGGAAATGGCAACCCACTCCAGTGTTCTTGCCTGGAGAATCCCAGGGACGGGGGAGCCTGGTGGGCTGCCATCTCTGGGGTCACATAGAGTCGGACACGACTGAAGTGACTTAGTAGCAGCAGCAGTGGTGTGGTTGTATGTTTGGATATGGATGGTGGGCTGGTCAGCATAAAACAATGTACATTTCAGTGTTCCAAATGAAATTTTTTTACATTGCAAAAAATAGCCTTTCTTATAGTTATAAAAATAATATAGTAATTATACATATAAAATATGTTTGTGGGAATTCCCTAGTGATCCAGTGGTTAGGACTCACAGTTTCACTGCCGAGGGTGTGGGCAGTGAACTGGTTGGGGAACTGAGATGTTGAAAGCTTTGTGCTTTCCAAAAGAAAGAAAATTATATTAAAAAAACAGTTTGTTAAAAAATATATGAATGATTCAAAATAAAAAACTAGACATTCATATTTGCATTTTTACTGTAGTTCCTCATTTGTTTATTTATTTGTTCATCTAACACTTCCAGTACCTCCTGTGTGCCGGACACTTGTCTAGGCGTTGAGGACCAAGCTGTTCCCCTAATAAAGCAAGAATCTTTTGTTGAAGGTAATGGGTGGGTAGTTTTATTTGTACTTTTCGGAAGAGCTCTGCTTACTCACTGCTTGTTTTTCGTACACATTTTTTGTTTCAGTTATCTCCTGGCAAATCTCTGAGTAATGTTTTTGAATTATCAGAGGAAATTTTACAGTCACACAGGTCTTTGTTGACTTTCCTAGTCTCCTAAAGTTGTTAATCATGGAAGATGACTCTCATTCCTCACTGACAGAGAATGAATTCATACTTTCAAATTTCATTGGCAAATTTGGAAAGTACTTCTTTCAACTTGGAGCTTTACAAAAAGTCAGTCAGATAGGTCCTTTAGAAAATTATCATGTCAGGTTATCAAAGGCCACTGAAGTTAATTAATACTGTCAGCCTTCTAAGTGCCACTAGTAGAGTTATATTTGTGTTACACAACACTCCTTATAAAAATATTCCACATGCATTTATTAAATGAGTACTAAAAAATATCACAGGCAAAATAAAAACAACTGAAATACTTAACAATCCTTGTTAAAGCTGTCTCACAACTTGGCCTTGATGTCACAAAATTTGCTTACTTTTGTAAAAGGGTGGCATTCTTGGGCTTTACAACTAGTAAAAAAAGACCTTTATAATAATAGCGTTATGATAATAACAGTAATAAATAATCCAATGAAAGAGAAAGCTGTTGTTCACCATCACTCCCCTTTGACTACTCCCTGCTCTACTCTATTTCTCTTCAGAGTGGTCATCTTTCAGTTTTTATACTAAAAGAAAGTTAAATATGGCCTCAGACCTTTTTTAAAATGTTTGCTTATTTTATAAAAATATTTGTTTGTTTGACTGTGTCAGGATCTTTCATTATAGCGCAGAGGCTTCTGTCTAGTGGAGACGTGAGGGTTTAGTTGCCCCACAGTACATGGGGATCTTAGTCCCTTGATCAAAGATTAGACCCGGGTCCCCCGCATTAAAAATGAGAAGTCTTAACCCCTGGACCACCAGGGAAGTCCCTTGTTTGTTTTTTCTTTTTAAATACATTTATTTATTTTTAATTGGAGGGTAATTGTTTTACAGTATTGTGTTGGTTTCTGCCATGTATCAACATAAGTCAGTCATAGGTATATGTATGGCCCCTCCCTCTTGAACCTTCCTCCCACCTCCCACCCCATCCAACCCCTCTGGGTTGTTGCAGAGCAAGGGTTTGAGTTCCCTGTGTCATACAGCAAATTCACACAGGTTATTTATTTTGCGTATGGTGTGTATATGTTTCCATGCTACTCTCTCAATTTGTCCCTCCCTCTCCTTTCCCCTCTGTGTTCACAAGTCCCTTGCTTGTTGTTTTTTTTAAAATTTTTTTCCATTTCTTATGACCTAAGGCTTTTCACTCATCCATTTACTGCTCCTTGGGATTCCCTTTACTTGAACCCTATCATCTAGTTAATTCTTCTGAAGTTTTGCCTTAAAAGGTCCCCTCTTTGTTGAAGCTTTTCCCGACCTTTGTTATAAGCCTTATACTTCTTCAGAGCAACTATAATTTATTCTGTTGTTACCTGACAGTAAGCTGGATGAATGTAGAGTCTGTGTTGCCTTTATGTACCCAGCTTGATGTGAATGAACCTGTTAGCTATGTATTTCCATATTCTGCTCACAAAGCAGACTTCTGAGGCACAGAGGAGTTAAGCAGTTTGCCCTAGGTTGCATCCTTATCCATGGTGGAGCTTCAGTGCCAACCCAGGTTTGTGTGACCCAGATTCTGTGTCTCACGTGGGCCCTTCAGAGGTATCAGTATTGGCTGCTAATGGAGATCTTGATATTTCCTCCTCCCGTGGGTCTTTATGTCTTCTTGTAGTCCTCAATTTTTTCATGATCTATGTGTTTAATTATAACATTTGCTGAAAGATATGTTCAGTTACTGTTTGAGGAAATGGTGGAATTTTTAAAGAAAATTTAATGGCATAGGGCCAGGCTATTTGGAACCAAGACTGCCTCGGAAAATCCAGGATCTATATCAGACACATCTTTGTCTTTAAACAGCTTAAAGTTGGGTGGGGCAGGAAAGTACTTATGCATAAACTATTAGTAGAATTCCCTGGCAGGCCAGTAGCTAGGACTCCGCACATTCACTGCCGTGGGCACGAGTTCAGTCCCTGGTCGCGGAACTGAGATCCCGTAAGCTATGTGGCACGGCCAAAAAAGAAAAAAATAATGAGTATGCAATCAATGACAGTGGCTGGCTGTACACCTGTTTGATCTTTTTCCGCCAATATGTCAGTGATATTGTACAGGCTATCAAGTTTAGGAGTTCAGAACATGAGCTGGTGATAAGAAAGCAGCTTCATGGAGTGGTTGGGGCTTGACGGAGGTCTTATAAGGCATGGCTACTTTTCGGTAACTAGAGAATCGGTTTCACATCTGTTCTCAGACAAGTCCCTGGTCTAAACGTGCAGCTTAAATCTCTCTTTTGCTTTCCAGACACTTGTGTCCACTTGTCCATTAGACACATCCACTTGCATATACCGCAGCCACTCCAACATGTGTGAAGTGAATTCATGATCTCACTCCCACACTTGCTTCTCCTCCATTGTTTGAAACTCAGTAAATATAGCTCAAGCTGGAACCTCACCCATCATTTCTTCCTCACCTCCCACATCGCCTTTCTCACAGTCCCACTTGATCAGTATCTCCATAACCTCCCTTCTCTATGTTCCCTGGTCTAGGTTACCAGCGTCTCTTATTTGGGCTCCTGATCACCTCCTTGAGATGGTCTTACTCACCTCTGATTGGTTGTCAGGCTTCAGCCAGAGTGGTTTTCTAAAAAGACTAATGTATTAATGTCATATCATTTATTATAAAGCTTCTCATTTGGCTTTAGGATGAAATTCAAGTGCCATAACGTGAAAGAGGGGAGTGAAAAAGTTGGCTTAAAGCTCAACATTCAGAAAACGAAGATCATGGCATCCGGTCCCGTCACTTTATAGGAAATAGATGGGGAAACAGTGGAAACAGTGTCAGACCTTATTTTTTGGGGCTCCAAAATCACTGCAGATGGTGATTGCAGCCATGAAATTAAAAGACGCTAACTCCTTGGAAGGAAAGATATGACCAACCTAGATAGCATATTCAAAAGCAGAGACATTACTTTGCCAACAAAGGTCCATCTAGTCAAGGCTTTGGTTTTTCCAGTGGTCATGAATGGATGTGAGAGTTGGACTGTGAGGAAAGCTGAGCACCAAAGAATTGATGCTTTTGAACTGTGGTGTTGGAGAAGACCCTTGAGAGTCCCTTGGACTGCAAGGAGATCCAACCAGTCCATCCTAAAGGAGATCAGTCCTGGGTGTTCATTGGAAGGACTGATGTTGAAGCTGAAACTCCAATACTTTGGCCACCTCATGTAAAGAGTTGACTCATTAGAAAAGACTGATGCTGGGAGGGATTGGGGGCAGGAGGAAAAGGGGATGACAGAGGATGAGATGGCTGGATGGCATCACAGACTCGATGGACATGAGTTTGAGTAAACTCCGGGAGTTGGTGATGGACAGGGAGGCCTGGTGTGCTGTGATTCATGGGATCGCATAGAGTCGAACATGACTGAGTGACTGAACTGAACGTCCTTACAAGGCCCTTGTGACCTAACCCCTACTTTCCATCCAGACTGAACTTCTTATGTTATTGTTGTTTAGTCACTAAGCGGTATCCAACTCTGCTACCCTATGGCCTGTAGCCCTCCAGGCTCCTCTGTCCATGGGATTTCCCAGGCAAGAATACTGGAGTGGGTTGCCATTTCCTTCTCCAGGGTATCCTCCCGACCTAGGGATCAAATCTGAGTCTCCTGCATTTCAGGCAGATTCTTTACCCACTGAGTCACATGGAAAGCCAAACTTCTTATAGTTCCTTCTAAAGATTGCGTTCTCGCTAGTCACTGAGGGCTAGACAGAGGGCCTTCACAGTGCTCTTCCCTCTTTCTGAGTTACATGTCCCTTCAATTAGTGATTCTTTGCTCCTGCAAAGGCATGGTCCTGAAAGCCTTGTCATGTCCCTTGACATCCTGAAATCCAGGGGGTAAGGTGACTATGCTCCTCAGCAACTCAAGCCTTCCATTGACATTCCCCATTCTGCTTGATGGGGCACAGTGAAGAGTTTATGGTTTCCGTTTAGTGCAGACCTTTCTCTCTCTGGTTTCTGTAGGCACGTGTGCTCACACTTGCCTCCTGGCCTGCCATTGTGTTTGGTCAGGGGCTGGCGCGGGGGCCCGGGGGGCTGCTGAGGGAGGGTGTGGGGATGGGTCAGGAGGAAAGGTAGTGAGTGGAGGGCCAGGAGCCTTGGATTTGGCTGACATCTGCCCTCAGGCTCCATACACAGAAGCACTGAGCAGCTGGTCAGCATGTGGACTGGGAGGAATGGGGCTGGGCCAGGGACTGGGGATTAAGGCAGCCCTTGTAGCAGCAACTGTGACACAGAGAGCACCTGGCCCTCCCGGAAGTCCCGGAGTGCCTTCTTTGACCTCCTTCCTTCACTTCCTGCATTTTTTGAATTACAGCCCTGTAAAATTTTTTTTTTAATTAATTTATTTATTTTTGGCTTCCCTGATAGCTCAGTTGGTAAAGAATCCTCCTGCAATGCAGGACACACTGGTTTGATTCCTGGGTTGGGAAGATCCACTGGAGAAGGGAAAAGCTACCCACTCTAGTGTTCTTGGGTTTCCCTTGTGGCTCAGCTGGTAAAGAATCCTTCTGCAATTCAGGAGACCTGGTTCGATCCCTGGATTGGGAAGATCCCCTGGAGAAGGGAAAGGCTACCCACTCCAGTGTTCTGGCCTGGAGAATTCCATGGACTGTATAGTCCATGGAGTCGCAAAGAGTCAGGCATGACTGAACGACTTTTACTCACTTTTTGGCTGTGCCCCGTCTTCATTCTCTAGTTGTGGCGAGCGGAGGCAACTCTGTAGTTGTGTTGGGCCAGCTTCTCGTTGCCATGGCTTCTCTTGTTGCCGAGCATGGGCTTTAGGGCTTCAGCAGTTGCAGCACGTAGGCTCACTAGCTGCGACTCCCGGTCTCTAGAGGCCGGGCTCAATAGTTGTGGCTCACTGGCTTAGCTGCTCCGAGGCATGTGTGATCTTCCTGGATCAGGGATCGAACCTATGTCTCCTACATCAGCAGGTGGATTCTTTGCCTCTGAGTCACCAGGGAAGCCCCTGAATTTTATTACAGCCTTTTATCATGGAGCCAGGACCCTAGGAGTAAACCAGGCCCTGCTATCATGGATTTCCCAAGATTGACTTCTTTTGACTTGTCGGCTGAGAGCTATAATGATAATGAAGGTGTCCATCCCAGGTGACTGGGTCTGAGGTATTTTCTAGCAGCATGACTTTAGGCAAATTACTTAACCACCAGTATAGTTTCTTTACCTATCAGGTGGGATTGATAATTCTTAATATTTACCTTCTGGGGTTAGAGCATGAAATAAATAGCAGGAGAATCGAAAGAAAAAAATGCTTTGCATACTATTAGATATGAAAATACTTTACATAAACAACTTATTTATAGGTGTTCCTACTGGTAATATTATTGTTGCTGCTTCTAAAGTTGAAAAATGTCCTGTCCTTTGAGTATATTTTATGAATTCTCTGCCTTTCTAATTCTCTGTGTCTTGAATGCAACATAAAATCCATGACTGTGGCAGAAGACCATCACTGACCTTGGGTGTGGGAAATGTGTTCCTCACGAACTCTGCACAGCTTCACATGTTGCTTTCTTATTTATGTAGCACCCACTAAGCATTTTACTGTGACAGCATTTTTTTTTCAGTGGCATTATCTCATAATCCAATCATTATTAGGAGAAAATGTCAGTTGATTTTTTTTTCATTACTAAGAACAGGAACAAAGAAAACTGTGTAACAGAAAATTTTCTGTGTGGCGTAGAGAAATCTAATCACTCTCATGATTTCATCAGTGGGGCAGTACCCAGCTTTAGGGCAAGCTGATGAACTATTCCGCTACAGAGTTAACCAAAGAAAGAAGAATCGGACAAGTGTAGTGGGGCTTGGGGAATGTAATTAGAGAACAGAAAAAAAGAAGACAAACCTCACAATTCAGTTATTAGGATTATTATGAAGGAACTGTCTTTTGAATCGTTTTGAAGCTAAAGAAATCATAAACCAGTATTTTTATGTGACCATTTCCGCTTGCAATTGAGGTTTATATGCCAAACATTCTTCGTATATCTTCATTAAGATGTCAGAATTCCTTGTGAAGCCTGACTTCATTTGCATTCCCTTGTACAGTTATTAACAAAAGACCCTTTATGTCTCCACCCAGCTTGATTTCAGTCATGAACTCCATTTTCCTTTTATTTATTTCATAGAATCTGGTTGGTTATTCGACCGAACTTAGAAATGCATCTCTTGAAGACTTGGTGGGAAGCCAGATAGAGGTAGTGATGAAAGCAGTTTGTGGGTCCTGGGCGAGTGGGGACAAAGAGGGGCAGGTTGGTGGTGACACTGGTTCCTCAAAGTAAGAGGAACCAGATATTACCTCAGGAGTCTCTTCCTGCCAGACTTTAAACATTCTTACTCAAAGTTAGTATGTTTTGCAATTTGAAAATACAATTGGAGCCTAGAGTTGTATGAAGCTTGGTTAGTTGGCTTTAAAATTATGCTTTTCTGATAAATTCTTTGAACATCAGTATGGTCAGTTTAAACAATGATGAAAGTATAAGCAGTTTAAAGGGTTTAGTGACCACTCAAAAGTTGTGTCACAGTAATGATCAACCACTGCAGTTTAAGCTCCTGAGATTTTGTACTTTATACCAGCAGTACCCAACCTTTTGGGCACCACGGACCAAGTTTCATGGAAGATATTTTTTCCAAGGACTGGAGGCAGGGAGGCGGGGTTGGTTTCTGGTTGATTCAAGAACATTACATTTATTGTGCACTTTATTTTTATTTTGTGGCAATCTCAAGATATTCCACCTTGACTCTCGGGTTAGGGCTCTCATTCCTATGAGAATCTAATGCCACCACTGAACTGACAAGAGGTGGAGTGCGGGTGGTGATACGAGCAATGAGGGAGTGGCTGTAAACACAGATGAAACTTGGATTGCTTGCTCACTGCTCACCTCCTGCTGTGTGGCCCAGTTGGGGACCCCTGCTTTATACCAAGCGCTTAGGATCCTGTGACTACTGGGATTTGAGGGTTGGTCAGGGCTCAGAGTGCAATGAAGGAGGGAGGATCCTCGCTGCCCAAAACATCTCATCTTGAGTTGCCTTTGTTCACATCCTTCCCTTATTGTTTAATCCAGATCATTATAAAGTAGTTGTTAGCAAAAATAGATGTGAATGCTCATTCACAAATATGAAAGGTTTTAAAATATCCTGTTACACTGTGACTTTGAGAATGAAAATGTGATTGAACTTTGCCTTGAGTTTTCCTAACATTTTTTTTGAACCCTACATAGATACAATTCTTCTCTGTGGGAAAACTTCTTACTGTTTCCTCATTTCCCTCAGCACTATTTCAGTGTCTGCAAAATGCATATTGATAGTTTTTTTAGTGGGGTCTGGTTTGTGGTTGTTAGTGGTAAATTAGATGTGGTCTGGACTCAAAAGGAGTTTAAAATCTGATAGAAATAAGACCTACCGCAACCATCAGTGTAAAACTCTTTGAATAAATATAAAAGAGGTCTAGTGCACCCCAACACTCACATCTTGCTTACATTGAATTCTTTTCTGTATCAAAGCAGCCACTGCATACTGTATACAAGGTTGCTTACTTGTTATATGGCCGTTAGGATTGTTTTCTAGATGTTGTAAATATGCACAAATTTCTCAAGTAGTTTAGAGGACTTTTATAAGATATGTAAGGAACAGAACCTTGTTTTAAAAAATCTACAAAGGTTTTTCATATCCTTGGTCATACTGCTTTGTTTAAGCGATGATACAGAACGAAAAATCAGAGCATATATTGGCCTGTGGGTATTTGTACTGGTTGTGAACTAGAAAAGTATTGCATATTAACTATGGGAAAATTCTCAGGGGGAGAATTGATCCTGAAGTTTCAAGAAAAGGAGAAACAGTCATTTTTTGGTTGCTTCTTTTAAAATATGCACCCACCTCTTAGAAATTATATATTTTAACTTCAGGAATGTTGATTAATTAACCTGAGCATAGTTCTGTGTTTTACTGTGATAATATGATTTTTTGTGGGAGAGGACAGAGGGGACTTTAAATATCAATTTAATTTTGCTTCCAAATCTGCAATTTGATCAGACTTGGCAGGAACAGCTTGTCTTTGCTCCACAGTGTCCATTAGAGTGGTTTGCCTAGGCTTAGATAACCCCTGCAGTGCAGCTCACTCACATGGGTAGCAAGTTGGTATTGGCTATCAGCTGGGTGCATCAGTTTCTCCACAGTAGTGTCTCTCTATTGACTGCTTGAGCTTCCTTATGACATGGTGGCTAGGTTCTAAGAATGAACATTCCAAAATACAGAAAGTAGAAGTTGAAGTTTTTAAAGACTTGAGCTTGGAAACTGGCACTGTATTCTCATGGTCAAGTAGTTGATAATGTGAATTTTAAACAGGCAATTTCACGATTTCGGGAAACATTTTATTTGAACTTCATTTAATGGTTCACATGGGTACCCTTAGGGTGATTCCTATCTTGGGGATGTGGCCTTCTTCCTACCAAGGTGTAAAGGAAGGTGCATGAGCTGAAATTCATGCTTGTTGTGACATTTGTTTTTCTATTCCTGTTCAGGTGAACAGAGTGTCAGGACAGAGGACTGGATCTCAGCTTGAGTTTCTTGGAGGGATGAGAAAGGCACACTGTGTTAGGATTGGATGAGAAAGTTGGCAGACTTCTCTTTCCACTTTTGGGCATGTGTCTTTATTAGCTCAGCTAATACTTGCATAATGCTTACTCTGTACCAGGCTCTTTACATCTGTTAACAAAATTATATTTCCCTAGGAGACGTTCTATAGACTCTTCCTGTGTTACAGGTAGAGTCTTGGAGTACTGTTATAATGACATTATTTTTAGAAGAGGTTATTATTAATAATCCCTTGCCCTGTTTCATAACTCAGTATAATATATACCTTTTTGTTGGTCAGTCGCTCAGTCATGTCCAACTCTTTTACAACCCCATGCACTGGCTCCTCTGTCCATGGGATTTCCAAGACAAGAATACTGGAGTGGGCTGCCATTTCTTACTCCAAGGGATCTTTCTGAACCTGTGTCTTCTGCATTGGCAGGCGGATTCTTAACCACTGAGCCACCTGGGAAGCCCGTAATATATACCTTGTTGCTCTTTTAAAGATACCATGGAGATATTCTGAAAATGCTTGGAATTTGGTTGTTTTTGAACACATGGCTAAATCCTTCCTCCTGTTATTGTAGTTTCTCTTAACACTTGGATAGATATTATCTGGGTATATTTTACTTTTAAGTTTAAAAAACATGTGATATAATGATAATCCTAGTCTTTTAGTGTGGGATATTACCACGCTGTCAGGGTGGTCAGGGTCTTCTCTGATTGAGTCTTATTTCCACTCAACACCATTTAGTAGTACTGAGAGCCAGTATAATGAACAGCAGTGCGGGACTGCCCCTCTTTTCAGCCAAGGTCAGTTGGCAGCTGGTGTACACTGTTTCTTTATTTTGGAAAGGTTTTGCTTGGGCAAAGACTCACTCTTTTAACCAAATCCTGCTTTTCATCTGTTTTTGATGGCAGTGGACCATATTTCCCAGCCTTTTGCAAACATTGCCTGTCTGGCGGGATTTCCTGGACACAGAGCCCTTGACAACCATTACTGGCCAACTTTTTTGAACCTCAGTGATTAACCTGGTTATTTGTTCTGCATTTTCTGCCATGGGAACCAATAAGCTTAGCCTTTTGAAATTAGCCAAAGGTCTAAGAATAATCCATTTGTTAATCAGACCCATTGTTTCCCCCTGCCTATTAACTTTGACGAATCAAATCTTCTCTCCAATATCCAGCTGTTAATCTACACATCAGTGCTACGTAGAGTGGCATTAATTTCTGAATAAGGTTTCCATGGTAGACCTTTGTTGTTGAAGTTTTGGAATTCTTATATTATAGACTGACATGATTCAAACATGGCAGGAATGGAACATCAGTGGCACATGATTAAGAATTGGTTGATCAATCAATGATAATTTTATAATACAGATATCATTAAATTGCTCTGATACACAAATCATAATATGTAAAGTCTATATGTAATGAGTTGCCCTCAATAATAAGGCAGTCATTTTTTCACCTTATAAAACTAAGCCTAAGGTAAAACCAGTTGCTGCCATTGGTAGACTGTTGATAGTGCCAGTCTTCAGAATGGTGAACAGATCCCTCGCGTAATGGGAGATCTCCTGGGGTTGCACTCAGAAAAAAATAATCCTCATGCCCACATCAGGTTCCCTTTCCTCCGTGGGGTGGGGTCGAGATGTTCTGTGAGATGTGTGATTCTCATACTTCTTGCTCTCACTTAGGAATGTGGCACACTGATACAGAAGACAGATTAACAAAGAAATTAGATTATATGGTCTCAGGTGTTTTTTTTTCCATTTCTTAATATCCAAGGTGTGCATGGAATGTACATTTTTGTCTCCTAGGAGTAAGCTCTGATCATATGTAAGTGAAAGAGAAAAGGGGCTTTGATTTAAAAAGAGCTATTCGATAACAGCTTTTCAGAAGCGCAGCCCTTCTAATATGTGATGAATGTATTTGTGTTGCTGGATACTATTAGTAGTAAAGCCATTTATTTAGTAGGGTGAGGCTGCCTTAAAGATACCTGTACGTCTGGTCTTCTCTGTAGGCTACTTGTGAGCTTTACATAGCACAAAGAGCTTGAGGAACACAGGAGTTCTGTTGGGGAAAGTTACAGTGCTTACACAGTGCAGTAGATGTTTATGATTTCTGGTGTTGTAATCAGTGACCATTGATAGAGATATCTGCGGTGAAATCTGGACGAGTATTAAAGAATCCTGATATTTTAATTGTCAGTCTATTGATGTCCTTATACTTGATGGGCATGGAGCATGGTGATGTGTATATTTGAAACATCCTTGCAAGGCTCTTTTTTGAAAATAACACTGTGAGCTGCATTTGGATGTGTAACTGTTAGTCCTTATGGAAAAGTCTGTTTAAATGTATTTTTCTCCTGAGGGCTCAAACATATAATAGAATTTTAAATATAAAAATGCTAAGACCCTAGCTTTGATGCTTCTGTCACTAAAATAGCAAGAAATTTATCAAAATTTTACTCATTTTTGACATTAAAAAAATCTAAACAAGTAAGCCAACATTTTTTTTTTTTTTTAAGATCGAAGTATAGTTGATTTACAATGTTGTATTAGTTTCAGGTGTACTATAAAGTGATTCAGTTATACATGTATTCTTTTTCAGATTCCTTTCTATTATGTTATTACAAAATGTTAAATATAGCTTCCTGTGGTATACGGTAAGTCCTTGTTGTTTATTTTATATACAATAGTGTGTATATGTTAATCCCAAACTCCTAATTTGTCCCTCCCTCACTTTTCCTTTTGGTAACATGTTTGTTTTCTATGTCTATGAGTCTGTTTCTGTTTTGTGAGTTCATTTATATTATTATTTTTTAGATTCCGCATGTAAGTGGTATCATATGACATTTGTCTTTCTCTGTCTGACTTACATCACTTAGTATGATAATCTCTAAGTTCATCCATGTTGCTGCAAATGAGTAAGCCACCTTCTTGAATGTGTAAAACTATGGGGACAGGATGATCAAAAGTGTCACGAAGCCTCACCCCTTTTACCCACACTGTGTGGTTATACCTACCACTGCAAGTTGTAGTGATTAAAAACACCACCTGTATTTATTTTGCTAAGAAAAAAAAAAAAAGAATCCTGAGTGATGCTACTCTTAGAAGTTTTCTCTGTTCAGTTGAGTTTTATATCTCCTTGAAGAGGTTTGGAAAGAAAGTCTGCCAGTTGGGAGGTAAAAATGAATAAAAATGTGGAAAACATAAATTTATCTAAGGGCAGCTCTGTAGCATAGAGGCAGAAGCTAAAAGCAAGTGTTACTTTCCTTGAACTGAAGCCCAACTGCAGATGCTAGAATGGCTGTCAACTGCTTTTCTTCTTGTTGTTGCCCAGCAACAGACTCACATTCTTTAGTGAGAGGGGAGTGGTAGTTCTTACCCCCTTTTGATTTTTCTTCACCCCCACTGCTCTATGTCCCTCTGTTTCTCTTTTAATACCACATCAACTTCCCCAGCTGTGATTGGACTTATAAAAGTTAATCTTGGAGTCGTGTGGCAACCCAGGACAGATGGTAGGGGACTAGAGATCTGGGTTACCACTGTGGCCTCTTCGAACCAAGCAGGAGGCGCAAGACTCAGGGGTGGGGCACCCAGCAGCCTGCATTTGTTTAGAAAGTGATGGCTTGCTCTGCACAGAGCCCATGGGGGAATTCTTGGACTCTACTAGGCTTAATTCTTTAAAATATTTATTTTCTTTTAATTTTGGATTCAGATTCTTAAGATTCTGAGAATCTTCTTTTTTCATCTGAGGGATGCTAGCAAGATTACAGAAAATTTCAAGAGTGCTTGGTGTTGGTGCCAGGCAGGCCTGGGTCCAGATTCCTACATGATTTATGAGCTTTGGAGCTTCAGGCAAGTCTCAGAACACAAACTTTTTGAACCTCAGTTTCTCATTCATAAAGTGGGGATAATCTCTCTTTGCAGGATTGTTGTATTAAATGAGATAACCATGCAAGGAAGATTCTTGAGATTCTGTAGAAGGCCAACAGCTGGGTGGTAACTATACTAATAGTGTCAAGAAGGTACTCTCAGTTGTATTCTTGACTTTGGCATTGTGCTGTGAGTTTTGCATTGTAAGATCTAAGCTAATGTGTTGCTGAGAAACAGAGATGATGCAAAGCATCTGGTGGGAGAATCTGCCTTTGTGGCGTCTTCTGGTCCACTGTATATATATAGATCAAACACCATCACCTGTGTTCAGTATTGTCAGATATTTAGGGACTATCACTGTACCTGAGATGGACCAACACCCACCTGAAGGCATGCAGTCTCTTGAATACAGGTGCTGATAATTTTAAACAGGTACAGAAAAATCTGTATCTATAATAACTTGATAAAGTGGATCGGAGGCCAATTCTTTAGAAAAAAAAATCAATCACTGACTTTCCAGAAAGGTTTGTAGCAGAATTATTTTTCAAAGGGAGCTCTCTTTGTGTTTAAAATGTGATTAACATAAACCAAACAAAAAGGGATTTCAGCAGGAGCTTTCTGTGGCACAAAGTTAAGTCCATTTGTGTCTAGGGTTGCTTCAGCTCCCAGCATCTTTCTCAGGGCAATCTATAATTGTTTCCATCACTTACTAGTTTTTATCTCAATCTTAGCTTCAGAATGCTTAGGCTGATGTTCATGAGTATATCTTCAAATGCTATTTTAGTGCTTTTTTTTCCCCCCCCTCTCCTTTCTACTGGATCCTGTATGTGTGGAGCATTTTAGGAAGTAACATGGAGTGGTAGTCACTGTTGTCAGCATGTAACAGAGGGAAGGTCATTGCGTCATTTTCATCCCGTTTCCTCATCTGCAAAGTGCTAATACTGGCATTGCTTACTTAACAGAACTACTGTGAGGTCCAGTAATAATAGCAAACAGTTTTTTTCCCTCCATTCTGTGAATGTCCTCCGCACCACAAAACTGTATTTTTTTTTTTTCTGTAGCAGTTTATCAGCTTCAGCCCTATCAGCATTTGATACCCTGTAGTTTTTTTCTTTTTGTTAAACTTTTAATTTTGTATTGGAATGTGGCCAATTAACAATATTGTAATAGTTTCAGGTGGATGGAAAAGGGACCCAGCCATAGATATGCATGAATCCAATCTCCCCCAAACTCCCCTCCCATCCTGGCTGCCACATACCCTGTAGTTTAACTCTGGGGCTATCCTATGCACCATCGGATGTGGAGCTGCAACCCTGGCCTCCACCTACTAGATGCCAGCAACACCCCTTTTCTGCCATTTTTGTCTCCAGACATATAGCAAACATTTATAGACAATTATGATGTGCTGGGCACAATGCTAAGAGCTTTCTGTGCTTTAGTAACTTTAACTTCAAGATAAATTTGTGGGGTGGATGCTTTAGTCCTAATAATAAAATGGTAGGTAGTGCTGATTGATGGCTTTCTACCTGTCAGGCTTTGTTTGAAGGTCTTTTTATGCCATAGCTGCTGGTGGGAAACTGAGGTGCAGAGTGATTAAGTCACACGCCCAAAGTTTAACATGTACAACATAATGATTTGGTATGTGTGTATTGCAAAATATTGCAGTCCATGGCGTCAGAAAGAGTCAGATACAACTTAGCAACTGGACACCACCACCAGCGTATTAATATATTGCAAAATGATGAATAACACCCATCACCTCACATAGTTACAGATTTTTTTCTTGTGATGAGAACTTTAAGATCTCATCTCTAAGCAACTTACAAATACACAATACAGTATTGTTAACTATAGTCCAGCTGTACATTATATCACCAAAACTTATCTTTTAACTGAAAGTGGCACTTTTTGACCACCTTCCCCCATTCCCCCTACCCCCTCAACCTGTTAGGCAGGCTCTACTTATGATATCATTTTACAGATAAGAAATTGAGAGAGAGAGGCTGGGTAACTTGTCCAAGGTCTCATAGCTAGTAAGAGGCAGATGTGGCCTTCAAACCAAGTTTTTTCTGACTCCTCCACCTACACTCTTGCCTGGTGTGCAATATGGCCTCCAGAGACTGAGGTTAAGGGATTAGGTGCTTCTCTCAGGGCTTTTTGCCTTCTGTTGTCCTAACGGCAGAGAAAACTCACATTAGGGCAGGTCCCCATCAAAGGCCCACTGCAGCAGAGCTGTTCCCTTGTGGATTAAAATCTACAGTTTCTTACTTCCTGAGGTCAAATGGCCACTGTGAAGTGGGCTCTTCTTTTCTGAGTTAATGCACTTTTCTGAGTCAGTGCACTGACTTAGCAGCAAGTGACAGAGTGGTTTTCCTGGGAGAGCTGTGGTGCCAGGGCCTGCTTGGGTTCCAGCAAGAGTTTTAGGGGGTCAGAGCTAATTCCCCAGGGCAGAATGGTCCAGGATTAAAAAAAAAAAAATGCCCAAAGGCCCTTGCATTGTCTGTGTCTGAGAGGGCTCATCTATGGAAGATGGCCAAACAGCATTGAAGTTTCAGAGCAGACTTAAGTATTTTTCTTAGCGCATTTACCATCCCTGCCCCTGATTATAAGTTGAGAGGGAAGTGTGCTGTTTGACTCTACAAATAGAATTGGAGGTTCACTGAACTAATGGTGTCTCTCCAAGCTCTATCAGTTCATGCAGAACTTTGAAAATTAATTGGGGAGGAAGTCTACTGAAATTTATTTTGATTACTTGAGACCAGAAAAAGTTGAGAAGATTTTTATTGGTAAAGAGAGGAAAAGGGGGCTAGCCTGGTAGTCCAATGGTTAAAGTTCCGAGCTTCCACTGTAGGGAGCACGGGTTCGATCCCTGGTCAGGGAACTAAGATTTTGCATGCCCCACCGTGTGGCCCCCACAAAAAGCTAAAAAGAGAGAGTGAAGAAATATGACAAAACTTGCTATTTTTGACTTTTTTGTATATAAAATTTCAAATATGCATGAAGTACAATGACTACCTATTTATAATATTTATATAAACCCCTTACCTAGATTTAAAAATGGTTAACATTCGCCATATTTGTATCCTACTCTTTAATGGAAGTATTTTCAAGCAAATAATTAACTCCAAATACTTGAGTAGTTATCTCTAAAAATTAAAGACATATTCCTGCATAACAAAATTGTCATTTTCAGACATAAAGAAATTAACAAAGATTAAAAAAATTTTTTTTGAACATTTTCAAACCCAGAGAAGTACTGAAGAAGAGTACACTCTTCATTTGAATTCAGCAATTCTAAATGTTTCGCCACACATCTCTCTGTGTATTTTCTTTTTTCACTAAACCACAATTTTAGCCTTGTATACTTCAGCATGCAGCTGCTAAGAGTAGGGACATTCTTTTGCACAATAGTAAATACCATGATTACTCAAGAAAATTAGCCTTTGTTAAATAATATAATTTAATATATAGCTCTTGTTCAAATTCTCCCAATTGCAAAATATCTTTTGCCACTGTGTGTGTTCACATATTTTATGCTATAGTTTTATGCCTCTGTTTTGATTCAGAAAAGTGTACCTCTTCCCTTTACCATTTTGTTTCTTTTTCACAATATTAAGTTTAAAAAATTTTTTTAGACTAGTATTCCACTTGGGTTTCTTAGGATTACATTAGGTTGAAAATTTTGACAAAAATACTTAAGTCAGTTTGTGTATTTCTTATTGCATGAAATCAAGATACGAACAATGCTTTCTTAATATCACCTAATTCTCAGTGCTTACTCAGACTTTCCCAATTGTTTCAGATTTTTTTTGTTTTTGTTTTTGTTTTTTAACAGTGGTTTGTTCAAAGGAAATATTTTGTACCATTTGAAAAAAAACAAAGTAGAAAATTAGACTAGCTTTAATGCTGTTCCTGGTAAACACTTTAGGTTAATGTTTATGTTTCTGCTAGATGCCAATCACATCTTTTTTCTTTAATAGAAATTATTTTAAAAGTTGAAATAATTAAAAAAATGACATTTCTCTTAATTACCTTAAAAATGCACTATAATTTTTGTAGAAAAGTACACAGATCTTAAGTATGTTGCCTATTGAATTTTCGCAAATTGGACACACCCACATAAGCAGCTTTCAAGAAATACTTTCCTAGAACCAAGAACTACCCCATCTGCCCTCTTCTAGACCCTCACAGTCCCCAAGAGTATCACTCTTCTGATGTCTGGTGTGATGGGTTCATTAGTCTGCTCAAAATTACTTCTAGTTCCCTGAAAGAACGAGCACAAACTAGAGAAGCTATAAAAGATACGTATATTTTAGTTCGGAATTATGAAAGCCCACCTTCAATCAAAAACAATGTAAATGATACACTGTATATATTTTCACACAGAATAATTCCCACAACAATGTTTTACATAATGGTTTCATTCAGAGGCTCCTCCTGCTTCCCGAGAAATGGGATTTAATCCAAAACGCTAAAGGTTAAGTTATCAATGGAACTCAAAGGGCATTTTGTTTCCATTTGGATAAGTCGTTTAATGTTTTTTAAGTCCACGCATATGTTAACAATGGAGGCAGTCAATTATAGGGGAGCTTAGCAAGGCATTCCTGGAGTTCTCCTCAGTGATGAGCATATCGAAGTGAATTCAGGAAAAGAGCAACTATTTTTCAAGGAGGGAAATTATTTTAATTAGTAACTTGCAAAGGATAATAAATAGTCAGATAATTCTGAAATTACTTTGCTTTGGGACAAGTAATTACATTGAGCATGCAGTTAACAAAAAAGGAAATAAAGGAAACGAGGCTGGGGGCATGTATAATCAATTCAGTGCAAGTAATTACATTATGAAGGCTTCATGACAATTTTATGGTACATTAACAGTGCGGAAAAGCATGCATCCTGCATTCTAGTAAGAAGCCTGGCAGCATAGTGTATGTGTAAGTCTCTTGACCCCAGGTTGGTTTTCATGAATTTCCAGACTCTTGGGCTCTGCAGCTGCTAATAGGTAACCATCTAATGGGCTGAACTAAGCAGGGAGATGGAAGCCTACTTGTAGTGTCCAATGAACCCTTCTTAGATCACCAGTGGTGGTGGTGGTGGTGTTAATTGCTGAGTCGTGATCCTGTGGACTGTAATGTAGCCTGCCAGGCTCCTCTGTCCATGGAATTCTCCAGGCAAGAGTATTAGATCACCAGTATGCCCCATGTGAATTGGGTCACGAGGGTCCTGCAATGTGCATCTGGGTGGTATTGTTGTAAGTATCTGTGGATGACTTTGCTCTGTGTGCCTGGAGTTTCTTTTCTAATTTTTTAGGTGGTGGGGGCAGGGAGCAGATAGGAATCAACCTTCTCTGGTGTGGTTTTCAATGTGACATGCCCTAGTGACATTAGTTGCAAAGTGACTTGCTAAAATTAGAAAGTGAGATTGAACAGCTGGGTTGATGGCCTAAGTGCTGGGTTCCCACCAGTTGTTTCAAGGGGATGGAGCGGAGCCACCCAGAGTGCTTTGCAGCAGCTGTGACCCCCGAGCCAAGGAAGCTACATTTTGAAGGCACACTAAGAATAGACAGACTCTCACAAGCTCCCGATTTTGAAGTAAGGAAGAAAGCTAAAAGCTTCTGGGTGCAAAAATTCAGTTTAATTTCTAGCTTTCATAAATGGAATTGTATATAACAAACATGGAATAGCTTGAAATCATAATAAACATATACATGCCCGTATATGTCTGTCACTGTCTCTCTCCAGCTCTATAATCTTTATACGCACTCTGCTTTGGATAAACTCCGTCATCAGGTTGCTTTGGTATTACAGCTTCATAGCATTACACTCACATTTGCCCACTGATTCTGCATGCGAGCTGCCTATGTTTTTTAATTCCGGTCAGTTGGGTATAAAAATAGTGCTATAATATCTGAAGTATGGGAGGGCACGGCAACCCACTCCAGTATTCTTGCCTGGAGAATCCTGTGGACAGAGCATCATGGGCTACAGTCTATGGGTTTGCAGAGTTGGACACAACTGAGTAACACTTTCACTTTCTTTCATTTTCACATCTGAAGACCATTGTGTGTTCAGTGCTGCTGAACTGAGTCTGATGCTGTGCTTGGAATAAATACCACAAATGGTTTATTCTGATTCCTCAAATGTATTCTGCCTGCATGAGTGCATGCTAAGTTGCCTCAGTCATATCTGACTCTTTGGGACCCTGTGGACTAGAGCCTACCAGCCTTCACTGTCCATGGGATTCTCTAGGCAAGAATACTGGAATGGGTTGCCATGCTCTCCTCCAGAGGATCTTCCTGACCCAGGGATGGAAACTTCGTCTCTTACATCTCCTGCATTGGTAGGCAAGTTCTTTACCATTAGTGCCACTTTGGAAGTCCAAAATATATTCAACAACATATTAATAAAGTGAAAGAAAAGATCACACCTAAAATAAATGTTAGGTTAAGCTAGTTCAAACACAGAGCTTTTTGTAATAATGCAATTTAGGAGGGAAATGTAGCATTCAGTGTTTCCTAAATTTATTTGATAACAACACTTTTTTGGGGTGCAGTTTTGGGGGATTATCTTCTAGAACTTAAATCCCATAGAATGTACTTGAGGTTACACTGCCTGTAAATGCATCTCCTCATAGCCAGTATGACTAAGTTCAAAAGCTTTTGTCACCTGAGAAGTAGATTTGATTTAGGTTGAATGTCAGATGAGGTCCATCTGTGAAGTGAAGCTGTTGGCAGACTCAGAAGTGTCTTTCCCTACCGAATGATTTAGTGTTAATTACCTTCCTTACCCCCACCTCATGACACACTTTCATCTTTTGGTCAAAATAGTTGTTACCAGGATTATGGGAATTTTTCAGACCAAAGCTCAACCTGGCTTATTTTATTTTCCTTTTGTAGGACTAAAGAAAGAAAGTGAAATCACTCACTCCTATTCTTTGTGACCCCATGGACTGTAGCCTACCAGGCTCCTCTGTCCATGGGATTTTCCAGGCAAGAGTACTGAAGTGGGTTGCCATCCTTCTGCCATCCAAGGGATCTTCCCAACCCAGGGATCAAATCTGGGTTTCCTGCATTGTAGGCAGACACTTTACTGTCTGAGCCACCGGGGAAGCCTTTGTAGGACCATGCTGAGAAAAATTTGTTCAACGAACATTTTGGAGTAAAATAAGAAAATACAGGTAGTTTATTTAGATAGTCATATCAAGTCACGTTTCTGTCATTTTCCTCTTCTTGATTTCATTTCGGTGTAATAACAGACTTCTCTTTTCTCACATAGACAGCATATGATAATTAATACGTGCACATATTCTTGCACTTCGTATTAAAATTATATGTCTGAGTATGCAGATGTGACCCTTTTCTCAAAAAGTCATTTAAAATGAATCCAGAGCCTAACAGTTCTTAGCTGTTTCTTCTAATATAGCTGTTTTCATTTCAGAGCACATTACAAAAATGTACTTTGTGTAAATGTTAAAAATGTAAATATCATAAAAAGCTAAAAGGGAGTAGCTTAGGAAAAGTAGCTTAGAATTATCTCTAATACTTTTTTCCCATTAAAAAATAAGTAGGAAAGATTCATCTACACCTAAGTAATTATAGTTATGTGTGTATGTGCTCAGTTGCTCAGTTGTGTTGACCCCATGGACTGTAGCCCGCTAGACTCCTCTCCTCTGTCCATGGAGATTTTCAGGCAAGAATCCTGGAGTGGGTTGCCATTTCTACTCCAGGGTATCTTTCCAACCCAGGGATTCAACCTGGGTCTCCTGTGTTTCCTGCATTTACAAGCAGATTTTTTTTTACCATTGAGCCACCTGGAAAGCCAATTATAGTCAATTTCAAAAGTTAATAACCTAACATTTATAGAATTATAAATGAACACATTTATCAAACATCAAAAACATCAATATTTGAATATTTTCACTAGTAATCAACATTAATAAAGACCAAAGACAAGTCAGGCTGAAGCTGTTATTGTCAGAGTTTCTGAGGGAAGGAACTTTCCAGGAGGCAGGACCTTTAGCAGCCCCAGTTCTGGCTGGGAGCCCTGCTCTTGAGAGCCATACTCGGTTGCTACCTTTGCGTCTCCAAATCCATCTTCAGAGTCTTTTTACCTCTTCCTTTTAAGTCACAGCGGAGAGTCTGGCTTTATATTTGGTTTGCTTTTCTAAAGTAGTATTTGTCTTTCTTCCTCTCCTTCCTCCCTAACATCAACTACAGGATCACATGGAGCTAATTTGTTTTGCTGTCACGGGAGTCCTTTTTCTTGACCAGATGGGCCTGATTAAAACCAGGCCAGTTAAAAGGTCAACTTTGTAGGCAAGTGCATACACTCGATGACTCGAGGGGTTCAGGAGGGATGAGGAAGGATGACCGGTGTGTGCTCAGTCATGTCTGACTCTTTTGCAACCCCATAGACTGTAGAAGAACCCCCCCAGGGTCTTCTCTCCACGGGCTTTCCCAGGTAAGAATACTGGAGTGGGTTGCCATTTCCTCCTCCAGGGGATCTTTCTGACCCAAGGACTGAGCCTGTGTCTCCATAGTGCAGGTGGATTCTTTACCACTAAGCCACCTGGGAAGCCCATGAGGTGGGATTGTTGAAACAAGACGATGGGGGTGGGGAGAGTCTGTCTTGTGGGGCCCTTTCTTCCGAGGGACCAAGCCTGTAGGTGACGTTGTTCCGGGACAGGCTATCAGCAGCACAAACTGTCTGTACCCTCTTTTCCTTCCTTCCTAAAGGTCCAGATTACTTGTGTCAGCCTGTTTGGGTTCACAAGGCAGTATCCCGTTATGGAAAAAAAATGCCCAAGACCCAACTCTAGAATAAGATTGGGCTCTCAGCTGTGTCACATAGAACATCAGGAAATTTATTAAGTCATTTAACTTTTCCCAACTCAATTTCTGGATGTTAGAAATGAAGGTTAGTAAATCTGCTATGTGGGGGTCCAATTAAGGTAATTTTTGGAGCTATGGAGTGCTATATACATGTTAACTGTTGCTGTCAGACATTATTATTACCATCATTACTGTGAATATTGTGATGTATAACTAATAGTCATTATCATGATTGTCACTATTAAGGAATGGCACTGTTAACTTCATTCGTATGTTCACTCATTCATTCGTTTGACAAACGTTTATTTATTGGAACTTCCCTGGCAGTCTATATACATAAGGGTGGTGCTAGTGGTGAAGAATCTGCCTGCCAATGCAGGAGACGCAAGAGACTCAGGTTCGATCCCTGGGTTGGGAAGGTCCTCTGGAGTAGGAAATGGCAACCCACTCCAGTATTCTTGCCTGGGAAATTCCATGGACAGAGGAGCCTGGTGGGCTACAGTCCATGAGGTTGCAGAGAATCAGACACAACTGAAGTGACCAAGCACAGCATAACCTGGTGATCTAGTGATTAGGATTCGGTGCTTTCACTGCTGTGGCCCAGGTTCAATCCCTGGTTGGGGAACTGAGATCCCGCAAGCCATTCAGTGTGGCCAAAAACCCAGCAGCAACAACAAGAGCAACAAAAAGCATTCATTGAGCGTCTACAGTATGCCTGAGGTGGTGTACTCTCAGGGTCCATGGTGAACAGCACTTGGTGGTGGTTCAGTTGACCAGTTTGCTGAATCAAACTAGAATAAATTAATAATGCTTTCATTTGTTTTAGAGGCTGTTAGCATCCTCTAGGCTTCATGTCCTTCCAGGGACCAGTAAAGAACAAATTTTCCTGGGTGAGTTTTTTGAACACTTGATAGATAAGGGTACATAAGATATGGGTGATTTGTTTGATCCCGTCACTGAGAAACAAACTATTTTGTTAAAGGAAGCTCATTAAATACATTTTTTCCCTCCTTGCTTTTTAAAGTCATTTGTTTCATGAGTAATTTTTGAATATCTGCTTTGGGTCTTCCACTCTAGATACAATATTGGAACTACTGAGAACTTGAGAGCTTATTTAAAGTCTCCTTCAATTCAACATCCTTTAAAAAAAAAAAGTCTCATGGAAAGGAAAAATCTAAATGTGTCCTGTAGAGAAAATACCATTTCCTTTGACCGTTATTATGATCTTTATCCTGCTTCTTTCTTTATACAGAGTTCCTCTCCAACTCAGTGGGAACTGCTTAGCAGTTCTGAAGGCAGGATGTGCCTTGGAGTGGGAGGAGAACGAGGCTTGTGGTTGGTCATCAGACTAAATTTAAACCATTATTTGGAATGACTATGTAATTAACGTGGGGGTTAAAAAATGAAAAATACAGCTGCAAGGGTAGTTTTCTTCCTTTAATAAGAAAAGAAGTCAGGAGTCATGAGAAGAAAACAAACACAGAAACATGAGGCATGCATTCTCTTTCATGAGAAGAGAATCAAAGATGCACCCTAATCTTTCAGGAGACAATAAATGCCTCTCCCTTCTGGATTAGGAAGATGACAGTAAGAATGGCACCGCAGCTGGGCGTCTCCAGAGCAGACAGGTGCTGGATATAAGATGCCTCCGATTGTCCTGTGAAGTGTAGACAGTGCTCCAGATGACAGGCCCCGCTTGATCTGCCAGAGGACAGACCTGCTCAGTCTGTTGACGCCTGGTTCACAGTCCCCCAGCTCGCTCGAACAGCTGCCAGAGGCAGCCATGAAATATTGCTTAATTATAGAATTTCCCTTGATCCTCTTTATCCCTTCTCCCGCCCCCCACACCGGGCTTTGTGCCCCTCCCTGGTTCACAGCACCTTTAGGCTGAGCACTCAGGGGAGTATTAGGATGGTGCCTTTTCCAGCTCACAGTTAAGGGACTGACAAGAGGTTCAACTACACTCTAGCTGTGGGCTTATTCTTGGAGGCTGTAATTAGCAGTGTTAAGTTCGAATGTGGAATGCAATGTTATTTTTTTCAGCAGGAAGCGAGTTTACTTGGAGCAGGGCAGAGGAGGATAGCTTTTCTCATTCTTTCTCTCCCTTTTTTTTTTTTTTTCCTGATTGGAAAGTAGTGCTAATTGTACCAAGTGGAGAAAATATCAAGAAATCTAAAGATATGACTAAAGCCTACTTTCCTCTTATTCATATGTTTGGATATTAACCAAAATAGTATTATGTTCACTTAGCATTATGTTCACTTTCTACTTTAACAAGTATAGATCCATGTCATGTGTAATGTCTGTTCAGTCTTCCATGGTCTGGCTGACCCATAATTTACTTAACCATTTAACACATTTGAGACATAGATAAAACTGCAGTGGACATCCTTGCACATACATTTTGCATACTTGTTTATTGGTTTGGAATTATGTTTGTAATTAACAGGAACATGAAATGAGATTGTCTCTAACATTAAATTAAGGTGATCAAGGGCTGATGTGATGATCGTTCTGCATGCACTTGTCTCTTTTCTGTTGTCTTGTTCATAGTGAGTAGCTTTTGTTCCTCATGATTTAAAAGGGTTGCTATAGCTCTGGTCATAACGTCTACTTTCCAAGCTGGAATAAAGAAGGTGGAAAGCAGAAAAGACTGTTTATCCCTTGCATTTAAAGAACTTCCCCAGAATTTCGCACAGCATTCTGTTTATCGTCTCGAACTTAGTCCCTTGGCCACACCTTGCATCCAGAAGAGAGGGTGAGTAGATATTCAGAAGCAGCTGGCCATCTCGGCCATATCTTTCTGTTTTCTTGGTATATGTTTCATGGAGGAGTTTCTAATTCAAAGATTTTTCAAGGATTTTGTAATGTGTTGACACACTGCTCTCCAGAAAGAGGTTACCAATTAAGTTTAGTAATATGTAAGAGTGACCCTCAATGAGGCTGTGGGTTCTTTGGTGAGCATTTTAAGGGCATTTTAAAACTATTTCCTGAAGCTGTGTTTTTCTTTCTTTAAATCATACATTCTGGAGAGAGTTGATGTAGGTAGGGGTTTCTGATACAATTTTTTCTTCAAATCAAGGTCTGTACAAGTAAGAGTATTCCTTCCAAAAATTGGAAGGATGTTGGCCTGAGAATTCAAATGTTATTCACACACGTTTCCTCCACTTTTAAGAACGCTTGTTTGGAATTCAATTAACAAGTGAACCCAGTTTGAAAAATTTTCCTGCCAATCCAGTAAAAAGGCACAATCAAGAAGCTGCTCACTCAGCCCATGTCGGTGTTAAGATATAAAGGTGTTTGATTTCTGTCCCACCATTTCCTATAAGTTTAAAAATCATATCAAAATTAAAAGTGCATACACCTAAATAGATGTTTTTTTACTATGAGAATTAATGCCAGCTATAAAATGTTAGTGAAGAACAGTGGATGGGTTAATAAGTCATAAAAAATTGAAAAAAATACATTTCCTGTTCTTTGTTAAATATATGTGTGTGTGCGCATGCGTACGTGTGTGTGTGTGTGTGTGTGTGTGTGTATATATATATTTTTTTTTTTTTTTGGCTGCATCTCCTGGTTTATGGAGATGCAGTTCAATCCCTCACCAGGGATTGAACTCAGGTGCTCAGCAGTGAAAAGGCAGAGTCCTACCCTTTGGACTGCCAGGGAATTCCCAACAGTAGTATATTAATTAACATACACCCGTGGGTACAAAGCTAACTCGTTTGTTTTGCATTTACATGTTTGTATAAAACTATAGTACTTTTTAAGCTAATTTGTTTTTCCATTTTGTTGATTCACAGAAGTTTCAAGTCTTCTTGTGTTTCTGTACCTAATCTGTGCCCCTGCATTTTGGGGTAAACTATGGGAGTGAACTATTTTCACCCTGTAATTGATTTAAAGAACTTTGTTAGAGTAAAACTTCTTGAGCATTTCTGTTAGGAAGGAGGGAAAGCCATTAGGTGCTCTTTTTCTAGTACTGTCTTATGCTTTTCACATCAAGCTGAAATCCTTACTAGTTTATACATGAGACTGAAGTCTTGGGCTGACACAGGATGCTCATCACCATTAAAAGTGCCTAACAAAGGCGTTAGAGGAATCTCAGTTTTGGCCTTTTCTTACACTGGATCTGAGAGTTGTTATTATTAGAATGTAGGGTGAGGGGAGGGGTGGTAGTGAAGGAGCCACTCAAAGGCTGGTGGTTTGCTTGTTCTTTTGTGTTTTGAGAATGTTTTTGTCTCAAGATCAATGGTTAGTTAGCTGCTTTATGTGAAATCATATAAATCTGTAGATTTTGCAGTGAATTAATGTTCACTCCTATTTTTCCCCATTTTCACTGTACCCTAGGGTGTTTGCTGACAATTTTGCATTTGAATTCCTCAGATCTTTGTAGAAAGTTGGGATAGATTTTCATGAGAGAAAGAAGTGGAATTAGTATTTATAGAGTGTCCTGGGTGTGTCTGGCACTGTGTGGGTGTTTTGTTATGGGATGAAATATTTAAAACAGCCTCACGCACGAAAGTGTTCTTATGCCTGTTTCACAGTGGAGGAAACTGAGGCTAGGAGACGCTAAGTAGGGTTTCCGTGGTCTCTTAACTGGTTAATTGCAGAGCTCAAAACCACTGCAGTACTGCCTCCTTTGGGTGACGCTTTCAACCCAAGATGCAAAGAAATGCACGTAAAGAGACACTTTGGGCTGGGTTGACAGGAAACACAAGCAGTGTTGCCTGGTGATTATCTTCAAGGCCTCCTGTGTTTCTCTCCCCTCCCTGCTGGGAAACCTAACTCAACTCCCCTTCTTTTGTCTTTGCTCCTCCAAACCATTTCTTGCAAAATGGGATGCTGGCTCTGAAAAGCACCTCCAGTCTTTCTCCAGACCGGGGCTGGGACTTATGCCAGTCTCTTCTCTAGTTCCACGTGTCTTGTCATTCAAACGTGCATAAAGTGACTGAAGACCAGGGTGGCCCATCCTCTTCCCAGAATTAAAAACAAGAACAATAACAAACCAAAAAGGAATTGGCGCTCCCCACATGCATAGAGGAGAGACTAGATTAATCCAAAAGAATTCTTGTTTTTTTTTGGAGGTTTTGTCCTATTTCCTTGGACAAGTGACATTTAGTTCGTTTTGCCCCACCAGAACAAGCAGTGTGTCAATGTCCTGTTTAAGAACAACTGGAAAAACAACACGTTGAAACATGTGTTGAGCACAGAGAGCCTGGAAAAACAATTTTCAAAGTATTTGAGCACTTAAAGAAGCTTGGTAGCTTAAAAATTTTTTCTTTTAAAAACCAATTGAGAGATTAAAGCTGCTTCCCAGATGTCAGATGCTGTTGATACCGGAGCATATCTAACATGCAGCTATTGAGATAGAATGTCAGGCTCTGGACCTTTTATAGCAACAATAAAAATAGGGTGTGTGCTTTCTAACCCTCCACATCATTGCCACTGCCCACCTGATCGCCAGCTTCCAGGTCCCACGTTACATCTTCTGTTACGTCCTCCCAGGAAGGAGAGGACACTGCAGGCATTCAGGATCATATGTCTACTTAAGTGGCATGAATTCAATTTTCCATGCCTAGCAAATCCCAACATAAGTATTTGGGGACAGCATCACTTCATCTGGAGCTTGGCTGTAGAAATAGTACCATGTCCTAACCCTGAAAAGATCTGGCTGTGTTGAACTTACTGAAAGACCTTATAATATACACAAAGCTTAGCACACTCTACATTATGGCCCATTTAAAGGATTTGCAGTGGTAATTTTCACCACACTCCACATTTGCCAGAACTGCTTTTGGGGCTGCATCCTCATGGAAGATACTGTCCTGGGGTAAATACAGTTTGTTGAACGACTGAATGGATGAATGCCTTTCACTTCCTTTGATAATTTTAGAATTCACCATTCATTAAGATCCTCATCTTCTCTCCTCCTCATTACTATCCCTTATTTTTGTTTGTGAAAAAGTGGGAAAATGAGGTACTGAGCACCTATTTTATACTTGATGCCTGGAAATAATAAAACCTGGTAAAATAAACTCTTACATGGTGGTTCAGCTTCAACACAAGAGACAATGTGGTTTATAAATCTTTTAATACCAGTATTGATCCTGACATGAAAAGCAAAAAAAAACAGTGTTGATAATACCATTGCAGTATAGCCCAAGTTAGGCGCTTGGCCAGAGGCAGACAAGCAAACAGAAACACAGTCGTTTTTCTTCTCGCTTTTTTTTGGGAATAGAAAAAGTGAGGTGAAGCAAGAGTTGGCTCAGTTTGCACAGAGGAAGTCAGGTCTGCCCCGGTCATATGGCACTGGGGACCTCAGCGGAGATGAGGGGGTGCCTCTCACACAAAAGCTCACCCTCTGGAGTGAGGTCACTGAGTCACACCTCTGGGTCATGTCTGTGAGTCATGGGCTTCCCAAAAAGGCTTTCTCCAGAAGCGGCGCCTTCATGGTGTCCCCGGCTTTCTCACCCCAGGGATAAACGCTGGTAAATAAACCCCTTCAGGAAGGAACTATGATTATTACAGCCTCAAGTGGGCTCACTCTGCACTTCAGGACTGACTGCAGCTCTGCATGACTCAGCTCTCTGCCCAGATGGAGCAGGTTTGGAAAAGCCGGATTCGTGTAGATGGATGCCCGAGGCTGGCTGAGGTGGAAGTGCCTGAAGACCTTCCATGCTGCTTCAGCTCCTACTGCTGCTGATTTCAACAAGTGGAGACTACTTGGCACCGCTGAGATGGAAGTCGAGGATTAGAGCCTAGTAGTTAAAAATACAGCCCCTGTCATTCATCTGGAATTCCAGAGAACTCTGAAATTTTTTGAATTGGCACGTGAATGGCAGAGACCGGAAGCATGCACCAAAATAATGCTTCTCGTCTTGTATCATCTTTTATTAGAGGATCCTAAAAAAATCCCCTACATGTATGAGTTATTATTCCTGTGTCATAGACTGCAGCTTTGTTTGATGAGCTGCCGAAGTGCAAATCTGACCGGAACCTTTTAACTATAAATTCCTTGTGGTTTCAAAGAAGGATGAGCTTTCTCAGCCAACACACTTTTGTTATGTGAACAGTTGCCTTTATTGTATGGCATAAGAGAGTCAGTTTTTATAGCTTTGGGACTTAATCTATGAATGATATGAATGTTTTCTAATGGGTGTCAGCTAGGTACATTTGCAGCTTCACTTTTACCTCTTTGTATCTTTTTATTCTTATGCATTGGACTAGCAAGTGATGGTGATGTTTAGGATTTTGGCAGAACAGAAGAAGAATTATAACCAATTGTAATGTAATGAAAGCTGCTTTGGGACGAAGAATCATCAGTTGGGCTGACAATAGGAAAGATGACAACTTGGGAGGGAGATTGGTCGCTTTCGAAAGAAAATAATACATCAGCTGTGCATCTTTTCAGCCAGGTGAAGAGCCAGCACTTTATTTCCAATTGTCAATGTATTCAAAAGACAAGTTCTTATTATCCAGCTGGACTGATAGGGTTAATCAGAGGGGAACAATTTACTGATGGCTACTAATCAGAATGGGTTGCTACTTTAGACGAGGGCTTTGAGCAGCTACTGCTATGGGGCTTCCACTGTGATCAGCTCCTAGCATTCCCTGGGTTTGGGTGGCTCAGTGGTAAAGAATCTGCCTGCCAGTGCAGGAGACGCAGGAGACGTGGGTTTGATACCTGGGTTGGGAAGATCCTCTGGAGAAGGAAATGGCAACCCACTCCAGAATTCTTGCCTGGGAATTCCCACAGACTGTGGAGCCTGGTGGGCTACAGTTCATGGGGTCGCAAAAATGTTGGACATGACCGAGAGACTAAACAACACAAGGAACTATCTATCTGGAGAGTGTATGTTTCTGAACCTGGGAGAATTATAAGTGTGCATGCCAGCTGTCTTTGTTCTCGTGATTAAGACCCATCTCTGGTGTCAGTCGGAAGAGCCAAGTATCACTGGCAAAAAAACAAAACACAACAAAAGACTCCTCTCAAAGAAATGCAAGATGTGAGTAAGATATGATGTGTCATTTCCTAGGTCTTGAAATTTAAATCAGAACACACTGCCCACATGTTTAATGTAATTGAAAGACAGCATTTATCCCTGAAATAAAACAAAAAAAGTGAACCAGCTTTTACGTATTTGTATTTTAATTCTAATTGGGGAAAATTTTCAAATTTTTATGTGAGTCCTGGGCAAGTCTTCTTGCCAGCTGGTACAGGATTAAACATTGGCATAGCATTTGTTTTCTGCTGACAGTGGGTCCAATTTATTTGGCAAGACCTGCCTGGGAAATTATCAACCTCATGCAAATCTGCTTCAGTTTTCATTTTTAACACTGATGAGTTTAACTGAATGGGTTCACAACAAGCAAGTTGCAAACCTATTTTAGTTAGCAGTTTTTAAGCAAATCATCTTTAGTCTGTATAAACATTTGTTATAACATTAAGAGGGTGGTGAATTGGCCTACTAAGTCAAAAAAAGAGGTTTAAATGTCTGATTTTTAAAAATGAGATATTTTACCTATGTGCTCAGTTGGGCTTGTGAAGATTCTGGGGCTTCAGGAGTATTGTTTTTCAAGTGCCTACCATGTGTAGGACACCTTGCTCTGCCTACACTGGGTCTTTTCTGTTGTCAAAATAGCTTGTGTTGCATTGTAAGAGAAATATTAGTATCCCCCCAAAAAAAAGAGAAGGAAAGAATGAAAGGAGAGGTTAAAGAGAAACTGGGATTGGCAGGAGGGTGAAGCAAAGAAGCACTGAATATGAATTGAGTTTTGAGCGAGTCAGAGGAGCCTGGCGGGCTACAGTCCTTGGGGTTACAAAGAGCTGGACACGACTGAACAACTAACACTTTCACTTTCACAATACTTAGAGCCTTTATATTCCCATCTCTTTGGTGTGGTTGTCTATAACTGGGCTTCTCTGGTGGCTCAGACAATAAAGAATCTGCCTGTAATGCAGGAGACCTGGGTTTGATCCCTGGGTCAGGCAGATCCCCTCGAGAAGGAAAAGGCAACCCACTCCAATGTTCTTGCCTGGAGAATCCCATGGACAGAGGAGCCTGGAAGGCTACAGTCCATGATGTTGCAAAGAGTCAGACATGACTGAGTGACTAACGCTTGCACATAATCATCTAGCTAGATGGTAGTAAGAAGCTGCTTTTAAGTCCTGCCCTAACAGGTTGGTTGAGGGAGCCCTGAGTAATGTCCAACACAACTAATGTGAAATAATATATTATGAGAGGAGGAAGAGTAAAAAGGCCAAACACTTTATACTTGCAGATGAAATCTTTGCCCACATATATGAGCAAACAGCTTATGTTGTTGCTGCTGCTGCTGCTAAGTCGCTTCAGTTGTGTCCGACTCTGTGCGACCCCGTAGACGGTAGCCCACCAGGCTCCCCCGTCCCTGAGATTCTCCAGGCAAGAGCACTGGAGTGGGTTGCCATTTCCATCTCCAATGCACGAAAGTGAGAAGTGAAAGTGAAGTCGCTCAGTCGTGTCTGACTCTTAGCGACCCCATGGACTGCATCCCACCAGGCTTCTCCGCCCATGGGATTTTCCAGGCAAGAGTACTGGAGTGGGGTGCCATTGCCTTCTCCAGCTTATGTTGCTATGAACTCCAAATTCTTTCAAAATTAAACACTCATAATCATTACTATTTTTATATCTTTGTATGCTTCCAGCAATACAAAATGTATTACATAGGCTTTCTCTATTTCAGAAAGTCTTTGTTGTGTGGCTTCCTTCCATGAAGTTAGTGTAATAGGTCATGAACTGGGGGGTAAATTTATCCAAAAAACACCAAGCCTCTTCCTGGGCTATAAGAAGCTGGTGGATTCTGTTTTTGCAGATAAGATTTTATCTTTGCCTTTCATGGTTCGGCGGCCAGTCAAGATTTTATATTTATAAAATGCTTTTCATTTTTATGCCTAACAAGTGCACGTGCACTATAGGAGTTATACAATCCAGGCTTGTTGAGCCAAAGGTTGCCAGCCTTGGGCTGGAGGCCGGAGCTGTCTTATGTGAGTTCACTGGCTAAGTAGGTAAGCTTGAGAAGTGAAGTGACCTGGTCATGAAATTGGCAGGTGACCTCGGTGATTACAGGCTTCCCAGAACAGCCGTTTTTTCACCCTTAGAAAAAGGAATTGGAGCATTTGTTGGCTTTTTTACCCCTGTCTCATAGATATGGGTGCTGAGACCAGGATGGGTTACATGGCTTGTCCACTTAGGTCACACAGGATCAGAGCTGTATTAAAACTCAGACATATGTAGGAATCCCCTGGAGATCTGGTGCTTAGGACTCTTGAGCTTTCACTACTGAAGGTGCGAGTTGGATCCCCGGTTGGAGAACTGGATATCCCACAAGCTGTGCTGCTGCTAAATCACTTCAGTCGTGTCCAACTCTGTGCGACCCCATAGATGGCAGCCCACCAGGCTCCCCCATCCCTGGGATTCTCCAGGCAAGACTGTGAGGTTTGTCCAAAACAAAGAAACACAACCAAAAACAAAAGAACTCAGGTATGTGTGACTCCCAGCCTGTGGTCTTTCCAGAAGACACAGTTGCTTCACTGTCTCCCAGTAGGATGTCAAGGGTCATGGGGCTCTCAGACCCAGCTGTTCTAGGGATGAGTCTGGAGGTGTGTTAGAGAAAGTATTGTCAGATAGAGAGGGTGGGAAAGGGATGGAGGACAGAAGGAAAACCTGAGGGACTGGGGTAGGGAAGCCTGGAGGCCATTGTCCTCATCCAGGTGAAAGGTCATGCAAATAGGAGCAAATTAACAATCTCCTGGAGGCTGTTGGGAGGGGCCAAACCTGTAGAGGAGGGTGATTGGGAGAGCGGTAATGCTGCCTCCCTCCCCCACTGATTTCAATGACATTCTAACCCCAAACACAGAATATTCCTAATACATAAAATGGCTTTCCCAACTTGTGTCTGTATTGAAGAACACATTCAAATTCTAGAAGGAAAAATTATTTAACACAACGCAGCTTTCCATAAACTACCATTTCCAACTTAATGTCTTCTCAGAGAAGTGCTTGACCTTTCTTGTCCCCGGGCAAACATGCAGAACTGAAGCTCTCACAGACCCTGGTGTGATTGTATATTTGTCCTTTATAAGACTGTGAAGAAAGGCAGTTTGGGGAGTCAAAGGGGCCCCTGAAGGAAGAGGAAAAGATTCCGTTACCTTTGTAATAGGTGCCATTTCCATTGCCCACCACCTTGGGCTTCCATGAAAAATCCCTGCAGACATTTTTTTCTTTCCAGTCCAGGAAAATTGGGTGTTGGAGAGAGTGTATCAAGAAGAGCTTTTCTTTCTCTTAGAGACTGGCTTTTTTTCCTTTATAAAAAGCATGGAGACAGGTAATTGAATCCATTTCCCTTCTTACTTTGGCCACTCAAAAATAGGAGCCAAATCTCTAGTTTATCTCCAGTAACTTTTTAATACCTATGACCTGCATTTTCCTGCATCATTTTCCTTTTTTGTCTTTTTGAACCTTCAGAAGTGTTTTTATTTTCACTGGTTATGAAAACAGTACGTTATCACTGTTCAAAACTGGCAAGTATAGAAGAGTTTAGATTAAGGGGGAAAAAATCTCCAGTGAGCATATTACTTACTTACACGTGTGCGTGCTCAGTCGTGTCCAACTCTGCGACCCCCATGGACTGTAGCCCGGCTACAGTCCATAGAATTGTCCAGGCAAGAATACTAGAGTGGGTTGCCATGCTTTCCTCCAGGGGATTTTCCCAACCCAGAGATCGAACCTGAGTCTCCTGTGGCTCCTGCATTGCAAACAGATCGTTCTGCTGTGCTCCCTGGGAAGCCCATTACTTGCATGCTGCTGCTGCTGCTGCTAAGTCGCTTCAGTCGTGTCCGACTCTGTGTGACCCCATAGACGGCAGCCCACCAGGCTCCCCCGTCCCTGGGATTCTCCAGGCAAGAACACTGGGGTGGGTTTCCATTTCCTTCTCCAATGCACGAAAGTGAAAAGTGAAAGTGAAGTTGCTCAGTCGTGTCCGACTCTTAGCGACCCTGTGGATGCTCCCCTTCCAGGCTCCTCCGTCCATGGGATTTTCCAGGCAAGAGTACTGGAGTGGGGTGCCATTGCCTTCTGCCATTACTTGCATATATCAGCCTAAATACTTTGGTATCTTTTTTCCTTTTGGCTCCTTTTTTAGGGAAGTGGGGCCATGCTGGGTCTTTGTTGTGGTGAGTGGGCTTGTGTAATTGTGGCACTTAGTTGCTCCACAGCATGTGGGATCTTAGTCCTGATGAAGGACTGAACCATTGTTCCCTGCATTGGAAGGTGGATTCTTAACCACTGGACCACCAGTGAAGTCCTCTGTCCCATTTTCGTATGAAAGCTGTATAGAATGTGTGTTCATAGAATATTCACTATTATGTAGTTAAACATACAGATATAAGTGTATATAAATATTACATATGTAAATTTTTAAGGGAAACTGGACTTAAAGCAGCAGAGAGACATTTTCTTTCTTTCCTTCATCGTTTCTTTCTCCCTTTCTTTCATCATTTTTCTTTCCCCCCTTAGACATTTGCTTGAAGTGGACTCAGCAAGAGAGTGACATCAGACAGGGGTGGGAGTAGTAGGGAAGTGGAGATTAATTGAGCTAAACTGCGGGTCCTGGCAAACAGTAAGGCTGCACTGAGAAATACAAGAAAGGAAGTGACTCAGTAGCTCTGAGAGAGGGAGCAGAGATGAGACAGCAGCATGAAAGAGTGATGGTTTATCCTACGATTGGAAATAGGATGAGGGGAGCTAAATGAATTTAGTTTTCAAATCAAATCATGAGTGGTGGATTAAGTTCTTATGAGCAATGCCCTTGCTCTTGGCATTCAGACCAGGAGTCACCCTGGATGTCACATAAACTGAGTTTTAGAGTAGAACTGCCCTGCGGTCGATTGGTGTGCAGGGGCTGGGAAGTGGAGTGGCTTTCTTCTCGGAATTGTTTCAGGGCAAAGAGAACTTCTTCTCAGAGTTGTTTCAGAGCAAAGAGAGCTGCTCGCATATGAAAGGCTCCCCCTTGTACTCAAGTCTTTGGGGAATACAGTGAGTGACACATTTAATTATCAAACCCGCTGGGAACAAAACTCCTTTAAAAGCGTTGGCCGGGTGTGGAGTTTGAAGTGTGGGCTGAGGAGGCTCCCACGGTTGTGGCGGGAGTTTTGGGGCTTGAAGCTGTGGCTGAGTTGTGCATCTTTGGGGTCAGATCACTTAGGATAAGGGTCAGAGTGTCCACCCAGAAAAGCCCTGCCATCTCTCCCAGGGGATGGAGGCTGTCAGCTGTAGTGGCTGTCTTCAGACAAGCTGGGCTCCTCTACCACTTTGGGTGTGAGCCTTTCTGCTCTCTGCAGACTTGAGAGCCCCAGCCCACTTGTTCAGAATGGGAAGGGTGAGTGGGGGACTGGCATTTGAGAATCCATCATTTCGGTTCCTGTATTGTTCTGATCACTGACAGGGAGCTGAGTGTGTACACAGCAGTATCCTTAAGTGTCTCCCAGGTGGTAAAGAACCCACCTGCCAATGCAAAGACATAAGAGATGCAGATTTGATCCCTGGGTTGGAAAGATCCCCGAGAGAAGTGTGTGGCAGCCCACTCCAGTATCCTTGCCTGAAGAATCCCATAGACAAAGGAGCTTGGCAGGCTATGGTCCAGAGAATCACCAAGAGTTGGACACAACTAAAGCAACTGAGCAAGCACAGTATATATTAGTATATCACTGCTTCTCACTCCGGGCTGTGCTCGTGCTGGTTCTGTGGCAATGTCAGTATATTCATGGTGTCAGAGGACCTAAGAAGGGCTCATGAAAGAGAGAAGGATGCCTCCCTTTTTGGTGCAGTGGAAAGTATTTCTTGCTTACCATGTGTTTAGCAATATGGAATCCTGAAGGAATAGTCAAAGGGTTTTTTAGCTCTAATTACTTGGCTAAAGGGAGCTTACTCAACCTTAACATCCTCATCAATTGTTCCTCTTTTGGAAGACGGTGACAAACCCCCTGAGGCTGGCTATGAGTCTCCAGGAGACCAAAGGTTGACAGAGAATTTTAGGAACTCTTTGAACAGAATCACTATTGTTAACCTTGAAGGTGTAACTAAGACAGTTGTTTCTTGATCCTTAGATAGCTGATTTTCATCTTTTCAGTTCAGTCTCCTCACCACCACCACCACCACCCTCCTCAAGACCGTCTTAGGTTTTTTTTTAATTCCTCCCAATTTATTTTTGATTATTTTTTAAAGACTCCTATAGTATGAAACTCTACAGTTAAATTTAATTTTGCCTCTTTTATGGGAACTGACTTTTTTTTCTTTTCCTTTTAAATCTTACTCATTTTAAAGGCCTTCTTGGGAAAACATCCAAGTTTTCACTCAAGGCAATGAATGAGCGTCCCATGGCAATAACTTCTAGTCTGGGATGAAGAAATCTGAAGAAGAATTTTATTTTATTTTTTTTTTGAAGAAGAAGAATTTTAGTAGAGGCCGTATTCAAATGTGAGGAAATGGAAGCAAAAGAAAAGATAAATATAACTCCATTACAAGAGAGTCACTGATTTAGGATTAAACCCAGTGATACTAAGAGTGGTTTTCTACACGAAGGATTCAAAGGAAGTCATTGGTTTTCAAAAGTAAGGTGTGTTTAAAAGGAATGAGATTGTTCTTTTTCACGTGGATCTATAACATGTGGGGTTGACATTGCCCTTTGGTTTGGGAGAGGCAACCTAGTTACAAGGCTTAGAACAACTGACTGACATTCAGCTTCTGCCATCAAAGTTTGTTGTCTTTGATAAATACAGAAAGATCTTTGATACAGTTCAGAAAACAGATTCGTGGCACCAAATAAGTATGCTTATCTTTAAAAGAAAAATGTACTAAACTCTCAGAAAAGATTGAGTTTATGGAGTGACACAGGGTCTGTAAGGCACCAGGAGTGACTTGTGATGTGGTCTGGAAGGAGGTAGGAAAGCTAGAGGTCCCATCCATCTTTCTGAAGACACACTGGAAACTCTGGGTGGAAGCTAATGTCCTTCAGGTTTCTCTAAGATTAATAATAAAGCTTGGGTGTTGTATATGACCAAAGGTCTAATCATGTCTTATTCCTCAGAAGCCTTTATGCCTCAGTAACCTGGGTGTCTCCATAATCTAGCACTTCCTACATGTATTTCCTGCTACTCTGTTCTCCAGCTACACAGTTGTTACCTTGCATGGTAGAACATAAGCTTCCTGTGGACCTCACAGTGTCTTACCCTTAGTAGGAGCTGTGTAATGTCATGTTTACGGGATTGGTTTCAAGGGCTCTGTCTCTGGCTGGGCCAGGTGGAGGTGTCTCACTGTGTCAATTACATGAGCTGGGAGAGTATGGGAGGGCTGATGGACAGGAGAGCAGGGTCCTGCTTTGGGAGAGGAGTTTGCGCTATGGTATCCCAATGCTTGGATGGCAGTGGGCACTGGGGACTGGAGAACATAGGCTCCTTGGACTTGGGGAGGTATGCTGGGGCTGGTCCATCCTTGGTAAGACAAGAAACCTTTAAGAGGGCATTTGCACATGGAGGCAACTGGTCAACCAAATCAGCTTATTGTCAGAGAGTCCCCTGCAAAATCCCCATCATGGCCCAACTTGGATGGAGGGTAAGTGGGCAAGCTTGATGTTGGCTGGAAACAATGTGTCAACCTCCTGTAAGCAAATTCTAAGGGAAGAAAGGCCAGCATCATTTAACTGTTGTGTTGTTACTGGTGATGATGGTAATGATGCTAACAATTAAAGAGATAATTGTTTTCCTTCTTTTAGTCACATAGAAAAAATCACCACATGGCAAGACCCTAGGAAGGCGATGAATCAGCCCCTGAATCATATGAACCTCCACCCAGCTGCCACTTCCACACCAGCGCCCCAGAGGTCCATGGCCGTGTCTCAGCCGAATCTTGGTAAGCTTTGACTTGGAGCTGGATAAATAGATGTTCAAGCAAGGGCCTCCGGAGCTCAGAAGCGGCTTTGGTTGCCTCAGTGCCTACTCATGTACCCAGATAGTATCCTTTCCTCCCTTTTGGCTGCATTACCCTTTCACTGCCCTTGCCATCTTTTCTTGGCCTCTTGGCTATGTGGTTCATGACATGGTATCCAGCTTGACACTACAGCTCCAGCATCCTCTCCAATTACCTTTATTGAAGCTCTTGGAAAAATCACTTAGGCCTCCTGTCTTCACCCACACCAAGGCAAGGAGGGTACTTATCCCTGTGAATCTGGTCCCTGAAGACTACCAAAGGGTACAATTCTGACCTCAAATCTCTTTGCTTCCTTCCTTTTCTTCTCCCTCATAATGTGCGACTGACACCAGGCTAGGTATTTTCTTGCCTTATCTCATTCAGTCCTCACAACCACCCTATAAGAAGTGATAGCATTCCCATTTTATATATTCAGAAACTTTCCCAAAGTCCCAGCTTGTGCACTAGAAGAGCCAGAGTTGAAACTGAGGTTGGTCTGGTTATAGGATGCATTCAACCCTTGCATAATCTGCGAGGGGCTTCTCCCCACAGCTACCCTAGGAAAGGATGGTTCACATTTCACTTCATTTTGAATAGGTGTGATTTTAGACTTGAGATTAGTTTCTGCTAATTGCAAAAAGAGTAAAATCCCACCCACTGGAGAGAATCAGGTGTGAATGAATACACTTCGGCAACAGAACCAATCAGCTTTTGTTGCCAGCCATTCTTCCATGCCCCTAAAAGGTAAAGTTTTTAAAAAGATAGTGTCATTTTCAGGTGGCATTTCCATTTAAGATCAGATGTCCAGATACTGTTTTATACACAGAACAGAGTTTTAGAGAATGAAAAGAATCCCTGTTGGATTTTTAAGAATGAACAGATAAAAATGGAAGCAGTTTTCGTAGATATACTCCATTTATAACTGTGGCTTAGCCATGGTGAGTATGGACTCAAGGAGGTCTGAGTCAGTATACTCAAGTAAATATGTTGTCCCTTCTTTCAGGAAGTCTGGATCTACCATTTTAAAAACTGCAGATGTAAAATATATACAAAAGGCAAATGACTTGGAACAGCCTCTGTTGTGTTTCATATCTAAAGGGCAGATCAAGGAAAATGGTACCAGTGCTTGTATGAGCAGTGGTAAACCAAAGCTTCCCATGAGTCATTTGTCCCCAGTATATCAGAGCTCAAGTAGAAAGCAGATGTGAGTATAGCAAAGAAACCACAAATTAGGTAACATTAGACTGTTTCAGGGTTTCTTTAACCATTTAATTTTTACTGAAAGGTCTAAAAGCTGGATTATTAAAGTATTATTGCCAGCTTTGTAGTCAGTCTTCATTGGAAAAGATCTTTCATGGACCTGGTTAAAAAAATTCAAACACTTTTCAAAGGGGTGTCAAACAGTAAGTCTCCCTGCGATCACCATGCCTCAGTCCTTTGTGTGTTGCCTGGAGTCAATCAGTGTTTCCAGTCTTATGTACGTTTCTTCACATAAATGCTAGCACATTATATCCACTGTTCCACACCTTGGTTTTTCCACTTTCATACCTGTACACACAAAGCTGTCTTGTTGTTGTTTTTTTTTTAATTACCCAATATAAATATTTAACTGGCCTCCATCTGATGGTATTGAGATTTAGTGTGTTTTTAGTGCACCCAATATTGGAGTGAATATCCTTGTTTATGCTCATTTATGTACTTCGCTTAATTTTTAAAAATTGCGCAAGTAGGAATTGGACTAGATTAGAAGGACTTTGATGCTAAAAACTCAATACTGAAAGCACAGGTGAGGTCCTCCCTCACCCTCCAACACACTAGAAGTTGGTAAAAGTTCATCTAAAGAAATTGTAATTGGAATGTCTGAAACAAGTTTACCTGTAGCTGAATGAAATACTTTTCCCCAGATCTCTAATAAATTGGGGCAGTGACTTTCTCAAGACACACATTCTGGGATTTTTCCAATATTTGAGTGTTTGCCCACTACACAGTGTGTTCTTAGCCTCTTGAGAATCACAGATGTATCCCAAGAATGGAAATATAGTGGGGAATCCAAAGTAAGCTCCAAAGACTGGGGCTATTTAGAGTCACAATATGGTCCTAATAATAAATGATTTACTCAGAATATTTTATTTTAAGCTATAGCTTTGCCTGTAGTTTACACTCTCCATTATCAACCTTTACAAATAGAACAGATTTTTCTACTTTTTCTTTTAACATGTGGTATTTTGTTTTCATTATCTTGAAAATAATAGGTATACATCTGTTTACATATATATTTATATTATTAGTGTGTGTATATATATATATATAGTCATTATTTTGAAGATAACCCCAAAATTTTAGGTCTGTTTTATCAACCACATTTTTTTTTCTTTTTACCTTTTAAGTGGAGAAGATCCTTCTCTTCCTTCTACTTCTTAAATCTCGAATTTTGGTTTTTTCAGTGGCCTGCATCTGACAAATAAATGAACTTAAGTCATATGTCCCCTTCACCAATGGGTATTTAGGTACATGTGAAAATGATGTCAAAATACAATGAACAGTACTGTCAGGTGATAGAATGAGCTTTACTAGTCTGATTTATGTATTTCTAGAGCTATGATATGGGCTTCCCTGATGGCTCAGACAGTAAAGAACCTGCCTGCAATGTGGGAGACCCGGGTTCAATAGATCCCTGGGTTGGGAAGATCCATGGAGAAGGGAATGGCAACCCACTTCAGTATTCTTGCCTGGAGAAGTCCATGGACAGAGAAGCCTGGTGGGCCACAGTCTTTGGGGTCACAAAGAGTCGGACATGACTGAGCAACTATAATCACTGACATAGCAAAATATATTCAGCAATAAATCTCCTTATATTGCAATTCTGTGACATGGTCCTGGGAGTCAGATGGTCAGAATTGGAGTTTTGGCTCCGCCTATTGGTGGCTCTTTTAAGTTGCTTAATTCTGCCTCAGTTTCTCCATATTTAAAATGAGGATTATATTTACAGTGTGAGGAGGTTGTATGAGTTTATAAGTGATGTGTGTAGATCCATGCCTGGCACATAATGAAATATTATCATCATTGTGTTTTCTGGAAATAAAAGCTTTATTTTGTTTTATTTAATTATGTGTTATATTTGAGGACCATTTCATTGTTCAAATTAAAAGCTCTCAAAAAAACAGGAAAGATTTATTTTAGACTGATTAGTGTGCAAAGAGCTTTAAATTAGGAACACTATTTTTTACTTTCAGTGAGGATAGCGCCCCCTGGTGAAAGTATTTCAAGTCTCCTCCCTTCCCCCACTCCCTGCCAGCGCAAGAAACCTTTCTGTCAGTCAGTAAGTCAGTATTACAGTATTCTTGCCTGGAGAATCCCATGGACAGAGGAGCCTGGCAGGCTACAGTCCATGGGGTCGGAAGAGGTGGACTTAGCGACTAAACTACCACCACAAAGCGAAAGTCGCTTAGTCATGTCCGATTCTTTGGAACCCCATGGACTATACCGTCCATGGAATTCTCCAGGCCAGAATACTGGAGTGGGTATCCTTTTCCTTCTCCAGGGGATCTTCCCTGGAGGAATCGAACCAGGGTCTCCTGCATTTCAGGTGGATTCTTTACCAACTGAGCTATAAGGGAAGCTTTTGTCAGTGGATATCTCATTTTTTCAGTGGATATATTCCTGAAATGTGGGTTGTAAGTCAAGTCATATTTTAATTGCAAGAGAAGACAACCATCACTTAAAGGCATCCTGGAATGAGTGACTTTGTGGCCATACTTTTGTTAGGATGCAGATTTGTTGTGTAATTAACCTTGCTTTCTTTTCAAATGCCAAAGTAAAACAAAACAGACTCTCAAGGGGTTATTTCAAATAGCCCTCTCCAGCTTGGGCTAATTTTTAACGGAAATTTTTGTTTTCGTGTTTACCAAATCAGATTGTCTGTTAGGTTTTATCCAATTTGATTCTGTCTGGGCAGATAGATCCCCTTTGAGTCTGAGTCCCTGGAGATACCCAGTGAATGGTAGCAGAAAGGAAGGTCTTGGAGAACTTTAGATAGTGAAGAGCAGACAGAGATTACCACTGAGTGGAAGCTGTATCACTTTGGGGCTGACAGCTTGTTTGAAATTCTCACTTTTACGTGACACAGTGAAGGAGGAAGATTACTGTCCATGTGAAAGTTGATTTTTTTTTTTTTCGTGACACACACCAGGTAGGATTTCATGTCTTTTCAGTGAGTTCATTGGTATGATTAATTACTATTAATAGATACTCTGTTTTATTGAAGGAAGGGAAAATGAAGCAAACAAAAAAAAAGGACTCTACACAGGCCATATCATAATACATGAAACAGTGGGCTTGGGGAAAACGAAACATGCTAAGGAAATCAGTTGGGTTGTTACAGCGGTGATGGGGGTGAGGCGGAGGGCAGGGACCTTTTGGTATAGTGGTTAGTGGGAAGACTTGCAGTCAGAGCTGAGTTTCTCTCTTGGGTTAGACATTTACTACTTTTGCTTATTCGTTAACCTGGGTCTTATTTCCCTTATTTGTAATTTGGTGATAATGATAGTCTTTTCCCCATAAAAGTTTTGATTATTTAGGTATTGCATATTTTGGTACATAGCGTAAAAAATGCCCCCCACCCCCCCACCCCCTGCAAGAACTGTACTGTTATCACTATTATTATGAACTGGCACACTGGTTTGTCCTCGCTTTTCTGGCCCCTGTGTAGCTGGAGGAAGAGCTTGTGGTGTGTGCATTAGAAACGTTGCTCTTTTAGACCCTTTGCTTCCATGTTGAGGAAATAATCTTTAAGCCCAGCCAGTGACGGTGAAAAGATGAAGAGCTCAGGCCCTGGCTCCTTCATGGGCAGAGGGAGTTTCTGAAGAGCAGGTTCACCTTGAGCTCTACCTGAAGAACCTTCTCTCCTGCAAGTGTATTGGTGTCCATGTTTTCCCATTTCTCAGCACGTGCATGCGTGCATGCTAAGTCACTTTAGTCATGCCCGACTCTTTGCAACCCCATGGACTGGAGCCCGCCAAGCTTCTCTGTGGGGATTCTCCAGGCAAGAATACTAAAGCGGGTTGCCGTGCTCTCCTGCAGGGAATCTTCCTGACCCAGGGATTGAACCCATGTCTCTTATGCCTCCTGCATTAGCTGATGGATTCTTTACCACTAGTGCCACCTAGGAAGCCCTTTCTCAGCACACGAGGACTGAAATCAGGCAGTAACTTAAAATCTTCCCATATTTTCAAATGTTTTGGGGGGAGAGAAAGTGACAGGCAGTTTTTGCTTTTCTGTGATAATCCTAGCGATCATCAACCATGAGCTTCTGCCACACATTAACAGACCTTTTTTTTGGAATGAGGCCCCGACCTGGGGTGCCAGTATCCTCCCAGACAGGACAGGAAAAATAAAGACTGTATAACAGCTTCACCAGACTGCCAGCCCTAGCCAGTTCAGAAACTTCTGGTAAAGTGCAGCCAGGGTATATTTTTAATGCTATAGGAATTTTTAAAATATCACACACTCTCACACACTCCCTCTTTGAAGATGTTCCATCCACCAGGCCAGAATCTGTCCTCCAGGTCTGTCTTGATCTGTGTTTCAAATTATAAACACATGTGTGGTTTCCTTGCTCGCTTGCTTTTGCAGGGTATGCTTTTCAAGACAAGATGGAAAATCTTGTCTCTGCTCAGTTTGCAGTGTTGGCTCCCATGTCCCTCTAGGAAGTGTTCAAAGGCACTTAAAGACGTTTTACCAAAAGCAAATAAAATAGCTAAGGAACACCTCAGTCTAGTGTCGCTGAAAGCATGTGGAGAGGTGTCCTAAAAGTTTACTGGAAGTTAGATTTATATGTGGGCTATCTTATTTTTGTATTTTTCCAGTAGCTCCCCCCTGCCCTGATTAAATTTATGTAGTGAGTTTATGGCAGACACATCTGGCTACTGTGATTTTTCCAGCTCTGTTCTCACTACTTTTTGAACTTTGTGGTTTCTGCAGCATAAATTAGCCCAATGCGCACAGACACATACAAACACAAATCCAAAGACAAACTGAAAAACCTCCACCCTTGTTGGGGAGAGTTGGGGTGATGGGGCGTTGATAAGATTGCTGTGGTGCGAAGTGGGTCTTTATGGAAGACTGGTGGGCACAGGGAAAGGGGAAGGGGTTCTGTTTTTTGTTTTTGTTTTTTTTTTTTTCCTTTCTTGGTTTTAAAAAAGAGAGAACAGGGACTTCCTTGGCGTTCCAGTGGTTAAGACTTTGCCTTCCAGTGTAGTGGGTGCGGTGTTCAATCCCTGGTTAACCAAAACACAAAACAGAAGCAATATTGAAACAAATTCAATAAAGACTGAGAAAAGGCCCACATTAAAAAAAAACAACAACTTAACTATTTTCTAAACTGCAGAAAATCAACACTATTTTCTTAGATTTGAAGTTGTCAGGATTTACTCTATTGAATCAGTATTATCATCAGTTCAGTTCAGTTGCTCAGTCATGTCCGACTCTTTGTGACCCCACGAATCGCAGCATGCCAGGCCTCCTTGTCCATCACCAACTCCCGGAGTTCACTCAGACTCAAGTCCATCGAGTCAGTGATGCCATCCAGCCATCTCATCCTCGGTCGTCCCCTTCTCCTCCTGCCCCCAATCCCTCCCAGCATCAGAGTCTTTTCCAATGAGTCAACTCTTCGCATCAGGTGGCCAAAGTCCTGGAGTTTCAGCTTTAGCACCATTCCTTCCGAAGAAATCCCAGGGTTGATCTCCTTCAGAATGGACTGGTTGGATCTCCTTTTAGTCCAAGGGACTCTCAAGAGTCTTCTCCAACACCACAGTTCAAAAGCATCAATTCTTCGGCGCTCAGCCTTCTTCACAGTCCAACTCTCACATGCATACGTGACCACAGGAAAAACCATAGCCTTGACTAGATGGACCTTAGTCAGCAAAGTAATGTCTGTGCTTTTGAATATACTATCTAGGTTGGTCATAACTTTTCTTCTAAGGAGTAAGCGTCTTTTAATTTCATGGCTGCAGTCACCATCTGCAGTGATTTGGGAGCCCAAAAAAATGAAGTCTGACACTGTTTCCACTGTTTCCCCATCTATTTCCCGTGAAGTGATGGGACCAGATGCCAACATTAGCACAGACTGCACTTTTGGAGTTTCCTAAAAGAGATTCACTACAATTCCTTCCATCTAAGGCTTTTAAAGATTATGTGAAATGGGGCCTGAAAACCAATAATAAAGTCAACTGATCAATTCTTCTTATGCAATAAATCTGGGCATAATATTATATAAGGGCTTTCCAGGTGGTGCTAGTGGTAAAAAACCTGCCTGCCAATGTAGGAGATGTAAAACACTTGGGTTTGATCCCTGGGCCTGGAAGATTCCTTGGAGGAGGGCATGGCAACCCACTCCAGCATTATTGCCTGGAGAATCCCATGGACAGAGGAGTGTGGCGGGCTACAGTCCACAGGGTCGCAAAGAGTCAGATGTGACTGAAGAGACTTAGCATGCATGCACACAATAGTGTATAAAGAAATGAACCTTGTGTTTTCTTAAATCTCTCATCTATATCAGTATTCATTCATATGCTTGCATTGAGATGACATGATGAGGACTTGTATTAATAAATTTTATCACTCCAAATTTAGAAATTTAGATAAGATAAAGTAAGACTCTTTGATAAGAAGTCTCAAGAGCCATTGAAAATGTTTGATGCCACAGCTTTGCTAAGAAATATTCTCCAAGATAAAATTCTGGAGTAGTTGCTAGGTGTACTGTTTGGAAGACTATACAAAAATATATTGTTTATCAGATACCACTGACATTAAATGCTTGCAATATGAAAATAAATATATTTGTAACCACTGACACAATTGTCATAGGACTCCATAGCACATGGAAAATTGTTTTATTATATCAGTCTAATTTGATAAACTAGGCAACATTTTTTATACTATGACTATAATTTTGTTTTTTAAAAAAGACTGTTGAGATTTTCTTTTCCCATGAGACGCTGCTCTCAATCTGTGTATTTCTAGCCCAAGGCCAACTGTATTACGCATCACAGGTGCACCATTTTGTAGAATAAGTGTATTGGGTAAATCAATTATGTGTTTTTAGATGTTGATAGAGATTATAATAAGGCTTTTGAATCGGGGATGGTCTCCTTAATTTTCTTTTAAATATAGTAATATTCTTTTTTTAATAGCCCCCAAAAATGGAGAACCATTTGGTTGGTGAAAGTGTTAGTCACTCAGTTGTGTCCAACTCTTTGCGACCCCAGGGACAGTAGGCTACCAGGCTCCTCTGTTCATAGAATTCGCCAGGCAAGAATACTGGAGTGGGTTGCCATTTCCTACTCCAGGGGATCTTCCAGACCCAGGGGATCTTCCCGACCCAGGGATCAAACCCATGTCTCCTATATTGCAGGCAGATTCTTTACCGTGCGTCATCAGAGAAGCCTTGAGTTTTTTATTGTGAGAGGAGGATGGGGTGTAAGGAAGAAAACTCTAGGCTCCGTGTGCAGTTTAGACAAAACCATGAATTGTTAAGCTTCTCTGCAGCTGAGTCTTTTTGTGGCAAACAAGTCATTCCTAGTCTCTTAAGATTGGTGTTTAAGTGGGGCCTAGCTGGGTAGGATTCCTTGGGGCATTTGTTAAACACACATCTTCAGAGTCCAGTTGTAGTGTGGATTGCTCCCCAAAGAACAATCACGGGCAGCTGCTGGGAGGAAGACTGCCTGGACCCCACCCCTGGGAAATCCTGCCTTGGACCGTGTAGGGTGGGGTCTGGGAATGGGCGCTGTTTTCAAGTGCTCAGATGCCTCTGGTCATCAGCCAAGTGTAGAGACAGCCACAGAAGTGTGTGCCTTAGCACAGAGATGGGAGACTAACAGGTGGCAAAAGCCCACTCAGAAATCCAGCCTTTAACTTGAGTTACCTGAAAACTCTCTAAGTTTTAGCTGTACAACTTAGTGATTCACAGTTTTTAAAGACTATATTCAATTTATAGTTATTACAAACTGCTGGTTTCATTCCCTGTGCGGTGCAATATATCTTTGTTGCTTGTTTATTGTACACAGAGTAGTTTGTCCCTCTTAACCTCCTCCCCCTGACCTGCCCCTCCCTGCTTCCCTCTCCCCACTGGTAACCACTAGTTTGTTCTCTATGTCTGTGAGTGTTTTTGTTTTGTTATGTGCATTCATTAGTTTTACTTTGTAGATTCCACTCATAAATGATAACAGACAGATATCTTTCTCTGACTTATTCCACCAACTTCTAAGCGGGATTTTTGCCTGAAATAGACATTTATGGGGACACCGGCACTTGTCGCCTTGGCACTTGGTGTCAGTGCACACGTGAGCTTTGGTATGTGAATACCGAAGCCACTTTCCAGAAATTTCAAAAACCAGAGGAGATGTTGCTGTTTAGCATCCTGATTATTGAAGTGTGTTGTCTAAATTCACAAGATCAGTGTGTAAGCCCACCTTGAACTTCACTAGCTGAGAACTGACCAAAGAGGCCTCTACAGGCTTGAAAGTGAAAGCGTTAGTGGCTCAGTCATGTCTGACTCTTTGCAGTCTCTTTGTGACCCCATGTGATCCTCTGTAGCCCACCAGGCCCCTCTATCCATGGAATTCTCCAGGCAAAAATACTGGAGTGGGGTGTCCTTTCCTTTTCCAGGGGATCTTCCTGACCCAAGGATTGAATCCAGGTTTCTTGCATTACAAGCAGATTATTTACCATCTGAACCACCAGGGAAGCCCCCTCTACAGGCTTAAGCCCCTGAAAAATTCCAGAAGGGGTGCCCCACACCCCAAAGATGAACAGATCCTCTTAGGAAGGGGGTCAAGGCCAGGTCAAGCTTTTCCTTTGTCCCTTTTTTTGTAGGCACGACGTTCATTTACTTATTTATTTTTAATGGGTTCTAAACTCTTCACCAGGCTGCAGGCCTCGGTTGAGAATTTTAAAAATAATCTGGACAGTTTTAGTACTATCTGCTGGCTGACTTTCAGTAGTTTGCCCCCAGGAGCTTCCTTGCTGTGAAGAATGTCATCCAGTTAAAGTTTTAGGCAGAGGGATGCTGGGATGGTAGTCATTTGGCCATTTGTTCCAAATTGATGTGTCGAGTGACATCTGGACACTTTTTCTTTGATCTCCTCTTTGGGGCTCCTGGTGATGTTGACCCCCGCCTGTGTGTGATCATCACCTCCCCCACCCTGTATCAACTGCAAGATTGATTTCTTCTTCCTTTCTGGAAGTCTAAATTTATTCCCAGGGTGTTTTGCAGTTGCTGGTGGTCAGGAACAGCTGTTGTGCCACGCTTGACTTGGAATAATTCTCTCTGATGAAGTCAGCAAAATATTGATAATACCATAAGAGAATCCAGGAAAACAAAAGTCTTCATGGTCTTTTCTCATTAAGTGCGCTGAAGAGAGGAAGATCTCCCTGGAAAAAGGAAAGCAGGGAAAAATAAGGTCTTAAAACATATTTGAGGCAGCAAGATTCAGGAATCTTATTTTCTCCCATATTATATAATTACTACTTGGTCATCATAGACAGTACTGATCAGCAAAAAATGAGAAAATAAAAATACTGTAATATGATCATTCAAAATCACACTAAATTCTCATATTTCTCTCTTTCATGTATAAATGTAAACAAAAGAGGTTGGAGAATCCTCTACATTCTTTTTTTGTAGCAGCTTTTTTCACTTAATGTATCATGAGCATCTGTTTCAATGCATATTTTTTGATTAGCTGTTTTTATTGGAAAAGTAACACAAACCTGGCAAAACATTCATGCAGTTCTAAAGAGTTCCAGAGAAGTAAGATTCTGTCACACCAAGACCCTCAGCCTTTCTCTCCTCCCCAGGGAAACCTCTACTACCGGTTGCCTCAGTATGCTGGGGGGTTGGTTCCAGGACCCCTGCAGATGCTAAAATCTGAGGATGCTTAAATCCCTTGTATAAAATGGTGCAGTGCAGTCCACCCTCCATATCCATGGCTCTGCATCTGCAGGTTCCATTTCTTTTTTAAAAATAATTTTATTTATTTATTTTTGGCTGTGCTGGTTCTTTGTTGCTACGTGGGTTTTTCTCTCATTGGGGCAAGCGGGGCTCCAGGTGTCCAGGCTTCAGTAGTTGTGGCGCATGGGCTTAGTTGCTCCGAGGCATGTGGGATCTTCCCTGATTAGGGATTGAAGTTGTGTCCCCTGCATTATTAGCAGGAGGACTCCTTACCCCTGAGCCACCAGGGAAGCCCTGCAGGTTCCATTTCTATCCCAAATTGGTTGCATCCTTAGATGCAGAAACCACAGGCACAGAGGGCTGTTTGTATTTCAGAAATACTCTATATATGTATGTGTCCTTAGATGGATGTGCCTCTTTTAAAACTTAACATATATTAGAGAGCTTTCTAAATTGGCACTTACAGAGGTATTTATTCTTTTTTATCAGTAAATAGTATTCTACTCTACAGACGAACCATAGTTACTCAACCAGTCCTCTATGCTGGATATTTAGGTTCTTTGCTAATTGTTTGCTATTATTAGACAAAGAAGGAAATGGCAACCGATTGCAGTGTTCTTGCCTGGAGAATCCCAGGGACGGTGGAGCCTGGTGGGCTGCCATCTATGGGGTCGCACAGAGTTGGACACGACTGAAGCAACTGAGCAGCATTAGACAAAGCCACAGTGTGCATCCCTGTATGCAAATCCTTGTGCCATATGCTGTTTATGCGGAGGATGGTTTTGCAGAGGTGAAATTCCTGGGGCCAGAGTTATGTGCATTTCAAGTTTTAATAGCTGTTCTACTTTCCTCTAAAATGGTGACATGAATTTATACTCCTACCATTAATGGGGCTTCCCAGGTGGCGCTAGTGGTAAAGAACCCCCGACCCCTGGCAATGCAGGAGACATAAGAGACGGGTTCGATCCCTGAGTCAGGAGAATCTCCTGGAGGAGGGCTCAGCAGCCCACTCCAGTATTCTTGCCTGGGCAATCCCTGTGGACAGGGGAGCCTGGCGGGCTAGGGTCCATAGGGTTGGAAAGAATCAGACATGACTGAAGTGACTTGACATGCATGCAACGGTGTATTAAAGTGTTGCTTTCTTCCTGCTCTGGCCAATAATGTTTATTATCAAACTTTTTAGTCTTTGTAATTCTGATTGGTATGGATTAGATTCTCATCGTTTAATGAGAGTCTCCATGGGGTCACAAAGAGTCGGACATGACTTAGCAACTAAACCACATTTAATTCATATATGTATCTGCTGCTGCTAAGTCGCTTCAGTCGTGTCCGACTCTGTGTGACCCCATAGACGGCAGCCCACCAGGCTCCCCCGTCCCTGGGATTCTCCAGGCAAGAATGCTGGAGTGGGTTGCCATTTCCTTCTCCAATGCCTGAAAGTGAAAAGTGAAAGTAAAGTCATTCAGTCGTGTCCGACTTCGAGACCCCATGGACTGCAGCCTACCAGGCTCCTCCATCCATGAGATCTTCCAGGCAGGAGTACTGGAGTGGGTTGCCATTGCCTTCTCCATCATATATGTATAAATATGTATATGAATGGACTTGGGGCATATTTCTTTCTTTACACCATTATAACCATTGTGTTAATGGCTGTATAGCTGCCATTGTGTAATTCTATAATAACTTATTTTACCAGTTCTTTTACTGGAGATGTAAATGTTGATTCTATTTTTATTATTTATATAGATTATATTATATACAGTAAATATTCTTGTACTTAAATTTTTGTGCCTTCTTTTAATTTCCTCATTTTTTTCAAGTTTCTTTGGAATGTTAATTTGTTAGGAAAGTATAAGAATTCTTTTTAAAAAATACAATTTAAATGTGGTTTGCTTTTATCGAACTAAACAAGTAATTGTTTACCTAAATAGACAGTATACTGCAGGCCTGCTCTGTTTGTTGTGAAGAATTGGTTTGGGGTGCTACTTTCTTTCATGAAATAATGATTTAAAGTTGCCACAATAAAATGTACTTTTAGCCAGGCACCTCGCTTTCCCACTTGCTCTGGTTTTCAACTTGCATATCCATATGTTTTTGACTAAGTCATAAATGGAAGTTTCATTTGAAGTTTGCTTCCCAGTACATGTCATGTGTCTCATTCCATATTATTTTCATCCTTTTCTTTTCCAGTTATATTTCTTAGACACCAGTGAAGAGTGAGTTGCGAGTTTTCAGTTTTGCCAGGAGTTAAATATTTGCAGAGATGGAAAAAATAAAGTAAAAAAAAAAATTTAGTATGGATGACTTAGTCCTGGCTCACAGGGCTTTCATATAGTTGCTTCAAACTTACACTTTAAATGAAAGGAAAATATTCTACTTCCACTCTTATCAATTGCCATAATGCCTGAATTAATTAGAATGGAATTATTATTTCTTCCCAAGTGAAACTGGCTTGTTCCATCCTAGCAAAATGAATGCTCAGGCAGCTGCTAATGGCAGTTTCTTCTGCAGTCTCAACTCTGCCCTTCTTAGCTTGTCTAATTTTTTCCTTCTATCAAGAAGGCCAACCTGGAACAGTTTCTTCTGCTCTGACCCTGGGAAGTGAGGGCCTTTCACCCCAGGGCCTCAGGCTTTCTAGTCAGCTTACTCTGGGAGCCCAAGTTGTCCCCAAGAAAACTTGTAATTCTTTAGTTCAATGTCTTGTTGCCAGGCACAATTGTATAGAGTTTTTTCTTCTGCAAGACCAGACCTGTAGCACACCTCTTTGTCCTGTCTTTCCAGGCTCTGTATTTTTTTTTTTAATGAGATATTTTTCTTTTTTACAAAAATTGAGGTATAATTTACATAAAGATTATATTAGTTTCTTGTGTACAGCAAGAAATAATCTTGTGATTTGATATGCAGATATGTTATGCAATGATCAGGACAATAAACCTAATTAACGTCTGTCACTGCACATAGTTGGTTTTTTTTTTCCTTGAGATGTGTCAACTGAAAAAAATAAAGTGCAGCCTAAAAGCTGAGAATTATGTTTTGTTTAGGGGCCTTCCTGAGGACTGTTGCCCAGGAAACAGCCTCTCAGACAGCACTGAGGGACTGTTCAGAAAAGGTAAAGGGAGAAGTCAGTATATATAGGAGTTTTTACTGGAAAAAAAAAAAAGTCAAACATCAAAAGATTACTGCTAATCACACACACACAAAATCTCAAGTTAATGACTTTAGTGCTTTTCTATGTATGGGAAGATGCAAGAATCTACACTCATTGAAATTATTTCTTTGATTTACAACTTAATTATCTAGGGTCAATATCCTGTTTTTCTCTATCCGCAGTGTTCATGAGGGCTCATTGTTGGGGTCAGCTGCAGTGGTGGATGGCTTGATGGCGAGCAACACTCTCTGTTTACTGAAATGACAGGCAGTGTATTTTTGTCCACAAATAACAGTTGGGATCCGGGGTGGAGGTTACGAGGCTGGGAGGAACAGTGAGTGTAAAGTATCAGGGTCTTGTAGCACCTGTTTTTATTAGGGTTCTCCCCCTCCAAACCCCGGTCAGTTCTCAAAGCCATTGGGCAGTAGCCATTTCCTCCAGGAGAAATAACATCACAGCACAATGGCCTGTATACAGTACAGTTTGTCTGGACTATGCCAGACTGAGATTTTTCCATCTCCAGGGAGTTTAGGGTGTGTTTAGGGAAAGTTTTTTTCTTTGTTGTTGTAATGTGTCACCTTTTATTTTGAAATAATCTAAAACTTACAGAGGAGTTTCAATATAGTACCAGGAACTCACACATACCTTTTGCCAGATTTGCCTTTGTTACGTGTTCATTAAAAAAAAAAAAATTATTTATGTATCTATTTTTGGCTCTAGTTACAGCAGTGGCACCCCACTCCAGTACTCTTGCCTGGAAAATCCCATGGACGGAGGAGCTTGGTGGGCTGCAGTCCATGGGGTCACTAAGAGTCAAATGACTGAGCAACTTCACTTTCACTTTTCACTTTCATGCATTCGAGAAGGAAATGGCAACCCACTCCAGGGTTCTTGCCTGGAGAATCCCAAGGCTGGGGGAGCCTGGTGGGCTGCTGTTTATGGGGTCGCACAGAGTCGGAAACGACTGAAGTGACTTAGCAGCAGCAGCAGCAGCACAGCAAAATCGAGGGCTACTCTTCCTTGCAGTCCACAGGCTTTTCATTGTAGTGGCTTCTCTTGTTGTGGAGCATGGCCCTAGGGTGCACAGGCTTTAGTAATTGCAGCACACAGAGTTAGTTGCCCCGAGGCATGTGGAATCTTCCCAGATCAGAGACTGAGCCTCTGTCCCATGCACTGGCAAGTCAGATTGTTAACCACTGGACCACCAGGGAATCCTGTTAATTGTTTATAATTGCCTCATTTGCTTCTCTCTCTTTCCCTGTATGAAGATGTATTACATATACATTTTTTCTTAACTTCTCAGGACTAAGTTGGAGACTTCATGCCCCTTTCCCCCATACTCTACACTGCGTTTTCTGAAAGGACTTATTTGTTTCACATATACTGCATTTTTTACAAATTGAAGGTTTGTGGCAACCTTGCGTCATACAGAACTATCAGTGTCGTTTTCCCAAGAGTATTTGTTTACTGTGTCTCTGTGTCACATTTTAGTAATTCTTGCAATATTTCAAACTTTTTCATTATTATTGTGCTTGTTGTTGTGATCTGTGATCAGTATACTTTGATCACTAATGCAAAAAGATTGACTCATTAAAGGCTCAAATGATGGTTAGCATTTTTAAACAAGAAAGAACCTTTTAATTAAGATATGTACATTTTTTTAGAAATAATGCCATTGTATATATATATGTGTGTGTGTGTGTGTACAATAAATTTAATACACTACAGTATAGTATAAGCATAGCTTTTTGTACACCGGGAAACCAAAAAATTTGTATGACTTGCCTTTTTGTGGAACTTCCCTGGTGGCTCAGATGGTAAAGAATTTGCCTGCAATGTGGGAGACCTGGGTTCCATCCCTGGGTTGGAAAGATACCCTGAAGAAGAGAATGACTACCCATTCCAGCATTCTGGCCTGTAGAATTCCATGGACAGAGGAGCCTGGCGGGCTACAGGCCATGGAGTCACAAAGAGTTGGACACACCTGAACAACTTTCACTTTTTGAAGTTTCATTTGGCACAGTAATTTCCTTTTTGGCCATTTGGTTTCTGGTCCAGGGTCTATTGAAGGTCATTCATTGTATTTAATCGTCTTCTCTCCTTAATTTGTTTTTACCTGGAATTTTTTTACCTATAGCTTTTGTGTTTCTGGACCTTGACATGGTGTTTCCTCCTGGTTTAGATTTAGGTTGTACCTTTTTGGCAGGAGTAGCACAAAGGTGATGGTTGTGTTCTTCTGCATCCTGTCAGGAGGCACATGTCAGTTTGTCCCAGAATGGGTGATTTTGGGAGGAGGGCAGAGTTTGCTCGGCTCAGCGGGCTTCGCTCACAAGTGTGTTCCATAAAGACAGTGCTGCTGCTGCTAAGTCGCTTCAGTCGTGTCCGACTCTGTGTGACCCCATAGACGGCAGCCCACCAGGCTCCCCTGTCCCTGGGATTCTCCAGGCAAGAACACTGGAGTGGGTTGCCATTTCCTTCTCGAATGCATGAAAGTGAAAAGTGAAAGTGAAGTCGCTCAGTCGTTTGACTCTTAGTGACCCCATGGACTGCAGCCCACCAGGCTCCTCCGTCCATGGGATTTCCCAGGCAAGAGTACTGGAGTGGGGTGCCATTGCCTTCTCCGACATGAGGAAAACTTTTTGATCCCCCAGGTCTCTGTAAGGTGTGTCCTCAGGTCATGTAAATACTTTTCCTTCCTCAGGATGATGAGAAAATGCCATATCTAACATGCTTGCTTAAAGCTTCTTAGAACACTACTTAATTCATAAGTAATACTATCAATATATCAGTGTAGCTGTGTATACAGAGATTGTGCATGTGTGCTAAGTTGCTTCAGTCATGTCTGACTCTTTGCAACCCTATGGACTGTATGTAGCCCATCAGGCTCCTCTGTCCATGGGTTTCTCCAGGCAAGAATAGTGGAATGAAAAAAAAAAAAAAAAAGAATATTGGAATGGGTTGCTGTGCCCTTCTCCAGGGATCTTCCCAACCTAGGGATTGAACCCACATCTCTTACGTCTCCTGCACTGGCAGGAGGGTTCTTTACCACTAGCGACCGCTGGGAAGCCCATATACAGAGATAGGGTTTTAAAAATGAAACTGTGATGCTTCTGTCCATTGATTCTAATCTTGCCTTTTCCAAAACACTTACTTCAAAAGGATAGACAGGGAATTCCTACTGTGCAGTGGTTAGGACTCTACACTTCCACTGTAGGGACACAGGTTTGATCCTTGGTCAGGGGACTAAGAACCCACAAGGCCTACAGCCTGGCCAGAAAAAAAGGGATACTGGTAATAAACTTAAGTTGGGGTAAAAGACTGAGAAAATAATAAAGCCAGGGAAGAAAGTGCATACTGCAGGCCTTGTGTGGTTTCTAGAGGTGCCTGAAGACTTAACTCCGAGACTTGGGGACTTGTGCAAAGAGGGCCACATGTTCAGTTACCGGACTCAGAATATCAGGAGGGAAAGACTTGCCTGGTGTAGAGGAGAAACAGTTTTTTGAAGTGTAGAGGCTGAAGAAGGAATTCCCCATAAATGATCTAGACTGATCTAGAAGACAGCGCTCAAAAAGTCTTCCCACGGTGAACACCAGGAGCTTTAGAGAGATGTTTTCTCTGCCCTCCCTAGACCCTGGGTAGTGGCATCATCTGAGAACACCAGCCTGGAATGGCTGCAGACCACAAGGCTACCCACGGTACCCAGCTGGACTCAGGGATACTACTGAGAAAATTCAGAGTTGAGGCGTTCTTCTTTTGGGTGTTTTGTTTCATTTTTCTATTTTGTTAAAAAATCTTATTATTTTGGGCTGCGTTGGGTCTTTGTTGCTGTGCGTGGGCTTTCTCTAGTTGCAGCAAGCAGGAATTATTACCTAGTTGCGGTGCATTGTTCTGGCTTCTCTGGTTGTGGAGCACAGGCTCTAGGGCGTGTGAGCTCACTAGTTGGCTGAACATGGACTTATTTGCCCCGAGGCACGTGGAATCTTCCTGGACCAGGGATCAAACCTGTCTCCTTCATTGGCAGGCAGATTCCTAACCACTGGACTACCAGGGCAGTCCCTCATTTTCTTTTTTAAGAATAGAACCCCCTTGGCACACCTTCCCAAATGAAATTTAGAGGTGTAGGGTTTTTTTTTTTTTTTGCTTGGAATTGGAATCTCCTTCTGAACATGTTTAAAAAGCACAGATGCTTTGATTTCTGCCTCTCCTCATCACCTCAGAGCTTACTCCTTTCTTGCCCCATAGTGACTCTGAGTCACCTCACCGGGCTGGGAGAACAGCCCAGAGACACAGATCCTGAGCAGTATACTCCCAGAACTTCTCCATCTCTGGATTTCTTCAGAATTTTAAATTTTACCGTAGTGTATGAAATACTCTGGCAGTTTCTCATGGAGTTTGAGCAGTAAACCTGGCGGAGATTTCTATCACTTTGGAAGAGAGACTAACTGCAGCATGGCTCAGTGGTAAAGAATCTGCCTGCAATGCAGGAGATGTGGGCTCAGTCCCTGGGCGGGGATGATCCCTGGAAAAGGGAATGGCAGTCCACTCCAGTATTCTTGCCTGAGAAATCCCATGGACTGCAGGCTCCAGCCCATGGGGTAGCAGAAGGGTCGGACACAACTTAGTGACTACAGCAGTGCTCACCACAGTCATGATGCCCCTCGGGCCCCGGTCCCTGCCCCTGACCCTGTGCCCTTCAGGCATGTTGGCCACCCTGTTTTGCTCATGTACTCCATTCCCACAGGTCAGGCACCCTCCCACCTCAGGACCTTTGATCTCTGTCAGCCTAGATTGTTTCCCACCCTGATTTCTGCACTTCAACCACATTAAAATAAAAATATTTTAAAATTGTTAAAAAAAATTTTTTTTTTTTTAAATTTGGCTGCTCTGGGTCTTAACTGCAGCGGATGGGATCTTTGCTTGGGGCATGTGAACTCTTAATTGAGGCTTGTGGGATCTAGTTCCCCGACCAGGGATCAAACTGCATTGATTCCTGTATTGGGAGCCTCCTGCACCGGTCTCCTGCATTGGGAGTGGGAAGTCTTAGCCACTGGACCACCTGCGAAGTCCCCCGTCCAATGTTTTTACAAATTACCTCCTCAGACACAGAAGGAATGCTTCTCTCCACTAGTTCTGCATTTGTTTATTCAAAGCCCTTATGGCTAGAGTTATCCTATGTATTTGTCTCCCCACTAGACTATAATCTCCTGAAGGGCAAGACCTTTCGGTCTTGTTCTCCAGTGTCTCTAGCACCTAGAAACAGGGCCTTGCACTTGCTTGGGGCTCAGCAGGTATTTGGTGAGTGAATATTTAAGTGAACTGTAGACCACTAGAAAGAAAAAAAAAAATCATCCATAGGCCTACCATTCGAGGACCACTATTAGAATTTTGATACATTTTCATTGCGAAGGTAATTAACTTTTGGGGGTCACTATAGGTCCTAGATCTATGGGTACAGTCTTTAAAATGCATATAGGCACAAAGTCTCCAAATTTGATACATAATTTTACCAGATTTCTTAATCCTGCTACCCCGGTTGAATTCTTGTTTCTTTTTTCTTGCGTACTCATGACGTGATGCAAAATACCCCTCATTACTGTGTTGTTTCTGTTAATTTGATTGCTAAAGAATGACTGTTTGCATTTCTACACTTTCTTGTGAAGCTGATAATTTGTCCACATTTGATTAGTAAACACATGTTCTCGTCTATACATTGTTCAAATCCTTTGACTTATCTCTTGGAGTGTCTGTTGTATGAGCTCTTTCAATAATAAAGATGTTTACTAGAATGGCACATAGTAAAAAGAAAACAGATTAAGGGCGATTGGCCCACGCTGGCAAGTTCTTCCTACTTCTAGTGGAACACAGCTGTGGATTCATTTTCTGTTACTGAGTTCGGGTTGCCACACTCTGCACCTGGAGTAGTTTTAAAATCATTCAGGAAAGCTAACCAATAAAAAGCTACAATAAACTCTCTCCTGACTAATGAAAATAAATGCATGGATCAGAGTTTCCATTTCCTGCTGGGATAAAAGTATACCTATTGTCTGAAGATAATAAAACAAGAAAAGTTTTGGTTTTGCTGCTGTTGCCAGGCCATGGAATAAAATTCAAAGACACAAAGATAACTTTGTGAAGCGGGATGGTGAAGCACCCAGTTTCCTCTTTTTTTTTCCTCAGTTAGTCATTAAGTGCCTAAATCACTGCCTTCATAGATGTGCTTTCTGCTCGGCCACTTTTGATAAATCTTTCAATAGCCCAGAAATCAGATGGAATCAAGTAGCACTTTCTGGTGCTGCTTTAGGTGGAAGAAATATGATTTCTTTATAGCTGAAGGATCCAGAAGAAATGAATGTCAGAAAGATGTGATTGTTCTAGATCTTTTTTTTCATAGCTTGTTCTAGATCTCTTACAACAATGAAAACTGGTGTTGAAATCCTTTACATGCCAGTAAAATATACATTTTATAATGTCTATTTTAAAAAATTATTATTTCATTGTAAAATATATATTCACTGTTCATGCATTTATTTTCGTTAGTCAGGAGAGAGTTTATTGGAGGTGATGCATTTGCTGTGCTGTGCTGCGGTTAGTTGCTCAGTCATGTCCAACTCTTTGTGACCCTATGGATTGTGATCAGACGACTCACTAGGCTCTTCTGTCCATTGGATTCTCCAGGCAAGCATACTGAAGGGATCTTGAGGGGATCTTCCCGAGCCAGGTATCAAGCCCTGGTCTCCTGCATTGTAGGCAGACTCTTTACCATCTGAGCCCCCAGGGAAGCCCTGATGCATTTGCTAGGAAAACATGAAAATCCATGTAACAGGCTTTTCCATCTTTACATCTAAGAGAATAGAGTTGCCTGGATGTTTGCACCCTGGTTTGTTGACTCGATTACTGTTTGGATGGACACACAGGATGGCGGGTAGGAAAATTGTTGGCTGCTGCTAAAATTCAGGGATTCCTGTGAAGTAAATGTAGGTTGGGTTACAAGTCTAAAACCAGTTGAGCCGGGGGCATCTGGAGAATCTAAGATCCACCTGTCTGATTCTGGGGGCACCTGGAAGTGATGTTAAGGTTTGAAGTCGAGAAAGAGTGTCTGAATGTACATAGATCCCAGAATTTTGTGTCTTATCAACTGAGCCGGCTGAGAAATGTCCTTAGAATTATTCTCACCCAGAATTGGAATAAAGAGCTCAGTGTGAAGTTGGGATAGTGCAACTTCTTGGTTTAATACTTTACAGATTTTTGGAACCGAATGCACCCTGAAGTGAAAAGCTGCTTTTTTTTTTTTTTTTTTTGCTGACCTTGTTGGACAGCTAATACTGTTTCTGGGAAATAAGAGAAACAAGCGACTCATTGTTGGCAGGAGCTGAGAGAGACGCAAGAAGGGCGAGAGACGTGTCTGCAGCCTTTTTACCCCCCTTCGTTGAATCGTGACTGAGTTCAGGCTGGATTGAGACTGGGTTTGTCTTTCTACCTCCGTAGACATGTGTTTTCCATCAGACTGGGCTGCAGGACACCTGACATTGGCCGGTTCACACGAGTTAAACCCTGTATGGCCCAGAAACAGAGAGAAAAAGACCCGCAGCTGTACCCAGACACTCTCGATGCGGAAATATTTTTGAAGCTTGGTGTGGCTAGGTCCATGCATATGTCAGATACGATTTACACCTGTATGTTTTGGCTTCTCTCTGTTGCATATCATCATTTCCCCGGAGCCTCTGTGGCCAGAAGGGCTAGTATTGCTTGTTGGCGCCACCTCTTCTGGTTGAACCCTTCCTGTATTATGAAATATAATGCTTCACAGATACCTGATTTGGTCTTTTTTTTTTTTTTTTAAGGATGGAAGAAGAAAGCCCTATGTATACCATTTTCTGTAACAGCAGATCCCACAAACAGGGTGTCATCCTAACATGTGACTATGTTGATTTCATCATTTTACAAGTAAATAAGTTAATTAAATTAGTCTGCTTTGGACTTTTTTGTGAAATAGGGCAAAGGAAACTCCTCTTAATCCTTGTCACCAAATTTAACTCAGTAAATAGTTTTTGACTGCAGGGCCGGGCAGTGATTGGTGGTCAGTGCAGCTGACGCCAGCCATGCATTCCAGCACATTGCCTGAGCTTCCTAGGTTTGTCACAGTCTATGCTTGTGATTTGTGCTGAGTCAATTAACCTTCCAAGTTTCTTCATCTCTCAAATGAGTGAACTGGCTTAAATCATTGGTTTTAAATTGTGTCCCAAGGCCCCATGCCAGGGTTCTGGGGCATGCAAGCAGAAGCTAAGCTTAGTTAGTATCCAGTCTCCAAGAGCCATGTCTGTCCAACATCTTTTAAAACTTTGTTTAATATTTTGACTCAAGAGTTGGGAAACGCCTGTAGGGAAAGCAGAGTGAAAGCCAGACTGAGACAATTTAGAGAAGAGAATCAAAGAAGTGCCTTTTAAGCATTCACTGACACTAGCACAGGCTGCAGGCATGCTGTGAATGAACCCCTGCACATGTGGGGTGTCTCTGTTTCATGCCATATATCAGGCTCTGGGGAAAGATCCTGCTGCTAAAAGATTGAGGAACTTGGTCAAAATGGACTAAGCTCCTTCCAGCCTGAACTTCTGTGGTGATGCTTCAAAGTGGGGTAAATACATGGCCACAGCTATGATGAGGATGGTGGGATTTGTAAAACACTAACGGTAAAACAAGAACAAAATGCATTGGGTCCTCAATAGGGAGTTATGCTCCGGGAGTAAAGAGAAAGCTGCAAGAAAAATCTATTATTCGTTAAATATCCACTTATAAGAGTATCAGTTCAGTTCAGTTCAGTTGCTCAGTCGTGTTCGACTCTTTGCAACCCCATGAACCGCGGCACGCCAGGCCTCTCTGTCCATCACCACCTCCCGGAGTCCACCCAAACCCATGTCCATCGAGTCAGTGATGCCATCCAACCATCTCATCCTCTGTCGTCCCCTAATCCTCCTGCCCTAAATCTTCCAAAGAGTATGGAAGGTAATAATTAAAATGCATCCCGAACAGAAAGATTTGTGTCTGTGTGTGTAGTGGGGATGGGTTTCCCGTTTGCTCTTTTCTTTTAAATTAAAAAAAAAAAAAAAAGCCTCTGCTGATCATCTTTAAAATGAACTGATATTTTACTACCCATTTCTGACCTATAAATCCATACACATTCTCAGGGAGAATGTATTTGGTGCCTTCTGTGTGCATCAACAAGTCAGATTTGAAATAAATTTCAAATTTATTGAAATTTGTTCTGGGTTTTTAAGGAATATTCTTACCAGTGGAGTTGATTCTAAAGGACAGGGGGAGACTTGGTTTTGTTTATAAAGAGCATGAATCCAGCCCTCAGGAAGGTGAGAGTTCAAATCACAGGAAGAGAACAGTTCAGTGTTTCTTAAAAGTGCTTCTGTTCGCTGTGTGTGGCTCAACCTAGAATCCAGAGAGAAAGATTTCCTGACTTGAAGGCTCATATGTATGAGCAATACAATGCAGTGGCATAATAGTGCTTCATTTCTTTAAAAAGTTGCAGAGTAAGTGCCGGAGTAATAGTCCCTCTGCCAATCATCACGTGTGAGTGTGCGCTGCCTTGTCCAACTCTTTGTGACCCTATGGACTGTTGCCCACCAGGCTCCTCTGTCCACAGGATTCTCCAGGCAAGAATACTGGACTGGGTTGCCATTTCCTCCTCCAGGGATCTTCCCAACCCAGGGATCGAACCCACATCTCTTGCATCTCCTGCATTGGCAGGTGGATTCTTGACTGCTGGTGCCACCTGAGAGGCACTGATTACCAAGTTGTATGGGTGCAAAAGGACAGACAGCCGGTCGTAACTGATGGAGGACACATTGAGAGCTGATTTGATGGACAGCCTGACTGTCATTCTGAATATCAAATGGTTCTCTCGTATGAGTGCTGGTTCTCTTTGTAAGGAAACATGTTAGGATGGAAATAGGAAACTTGGATCCTACTGCCATGAGTTAGCTCTGGGAATGTGGGCAGTCACAGGTGTAGGGTGACCAGCCACAGCATCTGCTTGGGACTCTTCCAGATTTAGCCCTGAAAGTCCCATGTCCCAGGAAACCCCTTAGTACAACCAGGACAATTGGTCACCCTCTCTGACAGACCTGTATCATCATTTGTAAGATGGGGACAAAGAATGGAATCGTAACAGCCCACACTGCAGAAGAGCTCGTGTTGCCCTCTTGGTGTTAAGTTTCTGGAATGTGTTTCCGATGCAATTCGTATAAACATAGTCCAAACATCAAACTGAGTTTAACACCTGTTCCATCTGGGAGGAAGAATTTTTCCCACATCCCAGATCATACCCAACGTATGTATTCAAATGTTGCATTTTCACCTACTTTGAGGAAATTGTAACCAGATTTTCGCAATAATAAGTCAGCCCTTCAAAGGGATGCTGTCAGAAGGGTGCTTTAGAGTTCTTGGTGTTGTTTTATCATAGAAGCTGGTTAAAAAAAAGGAAACCCCCAAACTAAAATAAAAGTTTATTTTGAAAAAACAGAAGTTCGTTTAGCTGGATTGTGCTTACCGCCTATGAAAATTGATACACAAGTTAAACCATCTTAGAAATCTTCCTGTTAAATCAATATTTGATGATGGAGAATGTCAGCGGCTATTATTCTGGCAGTCTCTTATAACCCTGGCTTTCCCTGTGCTTTGTTTTGCTTTTTTTTTGTTGTTGTTGTTGGTACTTTGTATCTTGAACAGCAGTGGGTAATTCTAGGCACAGGGAACCACTTTGTCCAACATCTATAGGTTGCATGTCCCTTTCTCTGACTCCACACTCCACACTGCTGCTCAGTTGACTTTGAGACGCTCAGCACGTAGTAGGAGCTTAATAAATATTCATTCATTTTCAATTCAATTCGCAATTCATTACTGCCAAGACATCTGCTAAGATGCAGGGGACCAGCATTTTCAGTATCCCTCCTCAGGAGAACAAGGTTGAGAAGGGCTATATTTTATAACTCCCTCTTGGAAAGTCTCATTGTTTGTATGTTAAAGTCTTTGAGAAATTCTGCAATAAAATAAATTCTTTTAACTTTGTTTAGCCCAGTATTTCCCAATCTTAATTGACCATGAAACATGGGAAGCAGCTGTTATAATCTTTTAAACTTTTAACGTAACATCTATTTGCTCCCATGGGACACACTTAGACCATGTTTTCTTTCTTTCTTCTTTCGTTCCTTTCTTTATTTTTTCTTCCTGCCTTCCTTTCATTCTTTTAATTTGGCCATGCAGTGCGGCACGTGGATCTTAGTTCCCTGACCAGAGATCGAACCCAAGGCCCCCTAACCTGGAAGCACAGAGTCTTAACTACTGGATCACCAGGGAAGTCCCCAGACCATGTTTTCTTTTTAATATTTATCCATTTTTAATATACCCTATAATATCTATTCATTTTTTATATATGCTATGGAGATTATTTGATAGTGAGTATTGAAAAGACAGTGCCAAACACGGTTCCTGGTATTTATTGAAGATGTGATTACTATACACACACATACATACACAGACACACACATGTTCTTCTTATATCTGTTTTAGATTTTCAGAAAAAATCATGATAGAGTTCTCATATGCCTCTCACCCGAATTCCTGTGTTAGTAACATCTTACATTGTATGATATTAACATACAATAAAAACAGATGTTATCATTAATAAACCAATATGGATACATTATTATTAACTAACTTCCATACTTTATTCAGATTTTCTTAGTTTTTTTCTTAATGTCCCCAGCTGTATACCACCTTATCTTTACTTGTCATGTCTCCTTAAGCTGTTCTTGGCTATGAAAGTTTCTTAGACTTTCCTTGTTTTTGATGACCTTGATAATTCTGAGTACAGCTTAGGAATTTTATAGGATTTCCCGCTATGGGAATTTGTCTGATGTTTTTCTCCGATCAGGTTGGGATGATGGGTCTTGGGGAGGAGGACCACAGAAATAAAGTACCATTCTCATCACATCTTATCAAGGGTCATGTCATCACCATGGCTTATCACTGTTGATGTTGATCTTGATCACCTGCCCAGTGTACAAAATTCCTCCCCTGTAAAGTTGCTGTCCCTCACTACCATTGGATAACTGTGCTCATTGGGAGGAGGTTACTATGTACAGTCCATACATCAGGAGTGGGAGTTTTCTCCCCTTCATTGAGGACAGTGCATCTACATTAAATTATCTGAAATTTGTTTGCCTCTTCTCCTGGCATTCATTTATTTATTCAATTATTTGTTTATATGAGTGTAGACTCATGGACATTATATTTTTACTAAAATAATGAATCATAGCAACGTAGGAAGCTCTCTCCATTCTTGACAGAGAGTACAGAAGCTGGATAATGGGTACTGGGAGAGGAAGAATTCATGCAGTGCTGGGCAGGCCTCCCCCCTTAATTGCATGGAATTGTGCCTCTGACATGTTAACAAAACCGTATGGTTTTCAAAATTAATTAATTAATTTGGCTGCACTGGGCCTTAGTTGCAGCACGCAGGATCTTTATTTGCAGCCTGTGGGATCTAGTTCCCGGACTAGGGATGGAACCTAGGCCCCCTGCAGTGGGAGCACAAAGTCTTAGCCACTAGATCACCTGGGAAGTCCAAAACCGCGTTTTTAAAGTTCAACTCAAAGAGCTATGCATAGAAACACCACAGCTGAGGAGCTGTTGTCAAGAGGAGAATGGAGGCTGAGGAGAAGAGGAGAAATGCCTAACTAACAACAAGTATTCCTCTTTGCCCTCCCTAGATTCACGTGTGCGTCACAGAGAAGGATTGTGTCTTTCTAGGGCTTAGGTGTGGCGTCTAGCCATTGGCACGCTGGTTGTCCTTTCCGTAATCTGCTCAGAGCCAGCCTGATGCAGGCCCGTGATGGGTTTTGTAGTTGAGCCCAACCTTATGGTTTTGTTTTCTTCACTTGGCATTGTTTGTGTGTGTGTGTGTATAGCCACAGCCTATTTTTAAAAAAAGGTGGAGGGGGAAAGCAAGCCCAGGACACAGAAAACCAAGCCACTGAACTTTTCCGAGGCCAGAGAGACTTTTGTCAAACATTCCAGGAGGCTCGCTGGGCAGCCTGATTCCCTGGCCTCCCTCCTAGTCTGCAGCTCCTGGCTTGGGGAAGCTGCCAAAATACTCTGTCTATGAGCCGTCGCTCTCAGTTCCTGGTGCTGCAAAAGGCAAAAAGTTCAGGAGTGAAGCCTTAACCTTTTTCTTGTCTACTTCTTATACAGCAAATGACATGCTGGCTTAAAATGGAGTCCAGGGACCTTCCTGGCCTCGAATCTTGTGGGGCCTTTGTAGACATGACCGAGTGGTATGTTGGCTGGAGCAAGTTAGAGGGTGTATCAGTGTCCCAGTGGGTATTAGCCAGAGGGTCATGGGTAGACCCCATGCACCTCTGCACACCCCATTCCCATGTTGACCATTTACTTCACAGTCATTGACTCAGAAGAGTGTTCCTATCTCAAATGCTGTGGAGTTTGTTTTTCTTGGTGTTTTCTTTTATATTGAATAATAGCAGTGAAATATGTCTGGTTACATGTCTGTGGAGCGTGGTTATGTTTGATGGCCAAACACTCAAGAGAAAGTCAATTATTGAAGAAGGAAAAACAAAAGGGAAAAGGAGATGAAAACAGTGAAAAAGATAAATGTGAATTTGAATTTAAATTCTGACTCTCTTGGAAGGGAAAAAAAGAGAAGTCTCTGCTTTAGTTTTAATGATTCCTGCTTATATGGAGAACACTTCTGTTTGGGTTATTCCTTTCTGTGGGGGCTGGCAAAAGTCTAGAACTGACTAGGTCTTTAGCATTTTTAAGGCATTAAATGGTAGTCTGTCCTTAACTGGTTTGGCCTCAGATACTGCATTTGAGGGGACTTCCCTGGTGGCTTAGATGGTAAAGCGTCAGCCTACAATACGGGAGACCCGGGTTCAATCCCTGGTTTGGGAAGATCTCCTGGAGAAGGAAATGGCAACCCACTCCAGTATTCTTGCCTGGAAAATCCCTGGTACGATATATACAGTCCATGGGGTCGCAAAGAGTTGGACATGACTGATCAATTATCACTTTCACTGCCTTTGAGATACTGTACTTTTTTTTTTTTTTCATTTCTTAAACTAAACTATTCTTTCCGTAAAGTGTTATGGGATATTATCCCAAGAAGTATTTCATTTGTTGCAAATCTAGATGTTTTCCTTCTGTATTCTCCCAAGGACTTCCTCTCTGTTTATCTCTGTCTTGAAATTCTGCCCCTCTTTGTCTCTGAGTAGCTACGAAAGCAGTGGTTTTAAAGAGCCTCAACCATCGGTAAAGTTCACAAGATTCAACCTAATAAAAGGTTCAGTAAGTAACCCTCTGAAATGAAACAACTACAAGAGCAACAGGGTAAACCTTGGGCACGTGGAGTGAGTCAGGACACCTGGCTTCTAGGCCGTGACTATTTTATGACCTTCCCCCTGTTCACTGTTTCTCTGAGTATTGCTTCCTCATCTCTACGTGGAAAAGTTGCTCCAGGCAGGCTCTTAGTTTTGAGGATCTTGACCATATTTTAAGCCTTATTTGTTGTTTTTCAAATAATTTGGGGTTTACCTCCTTTCATTCCACCAAGAACATATTTGGCATATTTGATGCCTCCATGACCATGCTTTTGTTTTCTGTTTTCTATTTTTGCATTTGTATATTTTACATAAGTAATACACACAGGAAAACTTCAAACAGTACAGAAGGGGAAAAGGAAAACCTCTTCCCAGCCCTGACACCCAGTTTCCTCTCCAGAGGCACCTACTGCTGTGTATTTTTCTTGAGAAATTTACTGTTTTATGTATAAGATGCACCCCATCCCACCCCTATTTTTCTAATTATAACTACTATGCTCTTACAATACATCCTATTCCTTGGATTTTTTTCCCCCTTCTGAAAATTGCTTCTTAGAGATTGTTTCATAGAAGTAACTGCAGAGTTTCTTTATTCTTTGGAATAGTTACATAGCCTTCCTCTGAATGAATCATGATCTCTAATTGGTGGACTGTTATGGACAGTATCACAATGAATTTTCTCATACAGACTTCCCTGTTGGTGAGTGTGATTTATTTTGAAGACAAAGCTGTTGGCTAAGTTCTATTCTCTTCCAGTCTTTACAGTTAATAACTGGAGATGTTTAGTCTAAATGGTCAAATCTAAATTAAATGGAAGAAAGCAGCATGTCCACCATGCCTCCCTGTAGATGGTCCCTGTAAGGGCTGGTGTTTTAAAGAGGCTAGCAAAGGTGTGGTTTTTAGAAGCGATCTCCACCCAGTCTTAAACTCCCCCCAGATAAGAATGCAGATGTCACTAAAACCTGACTCCCAGTGTCTGGATGAACACAATGACAGGGCTGGCTTCCCAAGTCATGGAAGATAGTTCTGATCCAGTTGACTTGGCATGTCAGTAAGTACCAGACCTGAGTCAGTTTTAATACTTTTCAAGGGATCTGAGTTATAAAAATTAACCTCCAGGGATTTATCTGGCAGTCCAGTGGGTAAGACTATACTTCCACTGCAGGGAGCAAGGGTTCAATCTCTAGTCAGGGAACTAAGATCCTGCATGCCACATGGAGTGGCCAAAAAAACAAAAAACAAAAAAACCTCTGAACTATTAACAAAAATTTAACATGTTCAAGCCTCTTTTTCCTAACCTAGGGATTTGTGATATTGGAAATATTTAATTTACACATTCCTCTTATAGACACAATCGGGCTTCTTTTTCCTGTGGTAGTTACATCAGATAAATAGGAACATACTTTTACAGAAGGTGCAGAAACAACTGTACCTGGAGATAATCACTATTTTTCTATCTAAGCTTCCTTCTTCTGGCCTGAAAGAGGTCTTATGAATTAAACCCTTCTGAGTATCTGGACTTTGTCTTACTTGAATCTTTATTTTAAGAAAATTTTTCCCTATGACACAGTATGTGCCCAATCCGTGACCCTCCCACCCAGGCCTTCAAATAGAGATTGTAATTATGCTCCAAGCTGTAGAAATGAACTACTTATTTCAGTTATTTTGGCATCAGTCACAACGATGCTTTTTTTCTGCTCTTGGACTAAGAACATAAGGAATGCCCAGCTGGTTTCATTCATTCATCCCATCATTTACCAAGTTTCCTTCTGTGCCAGGAGGTGAGAGTTCTTGGCGGTGGAGTTGATTCAGGAAGTGAAACCCAAACTATTTTTGCAGAATACTCCAGAATCTTACCTTGTCTTGAGCGACTTCTCTGTGATTAGGCAGAGTTGTCAGCCTGTCCAAACCCTCCTTCAGGCCTTCCTACTTGTAACCTGAGCAACCTTTGGGCCCAGGAGCCTGTTTTAAGGGCCTGCTGTTTACGTGGCCTTTCATCGTGGTCCATTGAAGGCAAATTGTGTGTAGGGGGGTTGCCCCAGTTTCAGTGATTGTTCCTGGACTTTGGTCTCAGGTGTGACAGAGGATGGCGAAGGACAGTTGAAAGGGCAGGTGGACAGGGTATCAGGAGTTCAACTTCAGCTCCAGTTGTACCTGTTTCTAAGCAGAGCACACCCCTTGCCTCCCTGGCTTTCACAAAATAAAAAGCTGAACTAGATGTTCTCCAGGAATCTTTACAAAGCCTAACATTTTAGTGCTCTACCGACAAGCTTCCCTGGCTCAGATGCTTGAAAATCCACCTGCAATGCAGGAGACCCGAGTTCGATCCCTGGGTTGGGAAGATCCGCTGGAGAAGGAAACGGCTATCCACTCCAGTATTTTGGCCTGGAGAATTCCATGGACAGAGGGGCCTGGCTGGCTACAGTCCCTGGGGTTGCCAAGAGTCGGACACAACTGAGGAACTTTCACTTTAATTTTCACAGACAAGCGTAAAACCCCATCTTATTTCTTCATGCGTTCCTTGCAATAGCCTGTTAGTTCCTGTGAAGACAAGAGCTGTTTATCCAGCTACAAACCCAGCATCCAGCACACGGTGGGAATGCAATAAAGAGCTGAGTGAGTTAGTGGTAAATTTCAAAAAAGAGATTTTTATCCCACCTCTACTCCTGTCCAGAGGAACTTCCTGTCAAGGAGCTAATTCTTCCTTAAGGAAGCCAGTTCTACAGAAAATCTTAAGTGGTGGTACTTTGTTTTCTCTTCCTTTCTTTTTAAACATTTTATGGAAGTGTAGTTGGTTTACAACGTTGTATTAGTGTACAGCATAGTGATTCAGTTATACATATACATGTGTTCACTCCTTTTTAGATTCTTTTCCCATGTCGGTCATTATGTAGTACTGAGTAGAATTCCCTGTGCTACACAGTAGGCCCTTGTTGATTGTCTATTTTATATAGTGTGTGTATGTTAATCCCCAATTCCTGATTTATCCCTCCCCCCATTGTGTTTTCTCTTTGGTAGCCATAAGTTTGTTTTCTAGGCCTGTGAATCTGTTTCTGTTTTGTAAATATATTTTGTTCTTTTTCATGGCTGAGTGATATTCCGTTTATATGTGTACCATATCTGGTTTATCCATTCCTCTGTTGATGGACATTCAGGTGGCTTCCGTGTCTTGGCTATTGTAAATAGTGCTGCAGTGAACATTGGGGTTCATGTATCTTTTCAAGTTATGGTTTTCTCCAGATATATGCCCAGGAGTGGGATTGTTGGATAATATGGTAGTTCTATTTTTAGCTTTTAAGGAACTTCTGTACTGTTCTACATAGCGGTTGTACCAATTTATATTCCCACCAACAGTGTAGGAGGGTTCCCTGGTACTTTTTTTTCAGTGTGTATGTGTGTGTGTGTGTGTTTTAAAATTCACCTAAGAAAGTTTGGTTATAATATGTTCCCATGTAATATCTGTATCAAACTGAAGATCTGAAATTGTTCACTCTGAACTTTAAGTAAAATATGCCAATAATTTTATCTTTAAAGGTAATGATATAAAATATAGCACAAATTACAATTTTTTTTTTCTCAGAAATGAAGTAAGTATATAAAGTTACACATTGTTGCTTTTGGCCCTGACTTAAGAGCAAATAGACTGGAAAACATGGTTTTCTTTATTGTAGGATATTACCCAGTAGAAGTTAAGCAAATTTGATAGGTAAACTGTCTTGAGAAAAACTAGCACTTTTTAAGATGCATTTTTTGGGGGGAGGGAACACTAATATAATTTATTAAACTATTTAAAAGTGTTTTGCAACGTGAAGTACTGTATGCTAAATTTTTAATATTGGTAAATACAGACAAATAGAAAATCCTTAAAAAGTTGAAAACACTTCTATGCCTTTATCCAGTCACAAACATGGTTAGCATCTTTTATATAATTTCTTTCTCACTAATAATTCTCACTAAATGTTCTCTAATCATTCACTCATAATTTCTCACTAATAATGTCTTTGGGGCATCCTCTTTTAACAAAGCATGAATGGGGTCCTGCTTTTGTGTAGACTCCTGATCTAGGTGCTGTGTTTTACCTGTTAATTCACCTACCTGTTCTAAATATTGTTTCACACCCACCACTATCAATGATCGCATGCCCTCCTTAGCTCTGCCATAAACATGCAGGTTGACTGAGGACAGGCACACACACCCAGATGTCCTGGTGAAATTAGCTTTCATGTTGTGGTAACCTTTGTGGAATTTGCTTATGACCACTATGTTCTATTTAAGGATTGAAATGTCCCCTAGACACAGGCAAGGTGTGAAATCAGACTTTTAACAGGGCACAAGAGCTAAGACTAGGTGGGTCAGGAGAGGGGCCAGTATCTGAGTCTCTGTGAATTGAATTAAGGTAATGATTACCTAAACAGTAATGATAAGCAGCAAAGTACTTGGGAGGGAATCTCAGGAATCTAAAGTCCACAGCATTCTGATGGTCTCTTTTTGATAAGGTGCTGTGGTCCTGGTCACTCATCTCCCTGTTCTTCTCTCCATAGTGATGAATCACCAACACCAGCAGCAGATGGCACCCAGTTCCCTGAGCCAGCAGAACCATCCCCCTCAGAACCCATCAGCGGGGCTCATGAGTATGCCCAATGCGCTGACCACCCAACAGCAGCAGCAGCAGAAGCTTCGGCTTCAGAGGATCCAGATGGAGAGAGAGAGGATTAGGATGCGCCAGGAGGAGCTCATGAGGCAGGTATGGCCTTCGGTGGTACCTGGTGGAGGCTTCGTGGTCAAGGCTACTAGGTAGGTAGCCACTTGCCATCAGAGTATAATAAATCTTTCTCCAGAGGCATTGGACTTCCCTGGTGGCTCAGACGGTAAAAGCGTCTGGCTACAATGCGGGAGACCTGGGTTCCATCCCTGGGTCAGGAAGATCCCCTGGAGAAGGAAATGGCAACCCACTCCAGTACTCTTGCCTGGAAAATCCCATGGATGGAGGAGCCTGGTGGGCTGCAGTTCATGGGGTGGCAAAGAGTCAGAATGAACTGAGCAACTTCACTTCACTTCCAGAAGCATTAAAGGCCCAAAACCCTGCTCCAAACTTCCGTTTTCTACTTGAGTCAAATCTAAAAGTTTTTATTGTATATTGGCATATAGGTGATCGACAACGTTGTGAGTTTCAGATGGACAGCAAAGGGACTCAGCCATACATAACACATATATCTATTCACGCCTAAACTCCCCCTTATCTAGGCTGCCACATAACATTGAGACTAGTTCCCTGCGCTATATAGTAGGTCTTTGTTGGTTACCTATTTTAAATATAGCAGGGTATACGTGTCCATCCCAAACTCCCTAACCATCCCTTCTTCCCATCCTTCCCCCTTCCCACCAAATAGCCTTTGTATTATATCACAATTTTGTGGTCAGGAGTTGAGGCAGGGCTCAGCTGGCCTCTTCTTCTTCTATACATAGTGTAGACTGAAGTCACTTCAGTTCGGTTTGGTTCAGTTCAGTCGCTCAGTCGTGTCTGACTCTTCACGACCTCATGAATCGCATCCCGCCAGGCCTCCCTGTTCATCAGCAACTCCCAGAGTTTACTCAAACTCATGTCCATCGAGTCGGTGATGCCATCCAGCCATCTCATCCTCTGTCGTCCACTTCTCCTCCTGCCCCAATCCCTCCCAGTGTCAGGGTCTTTTCCAGTGAGTCAGCTCTTCACATGAGGGGGCCAAAGTATTGGAGTTTCAGCTTTAGCATCAGTCCTTCCAATGAACACCCAGGACTGATCTCCTTTAGGATGGACTGATTGGACCTCCTTGCAGTTCAAGGGACTCTCAAGAGTCTTCTCCAACACCACAGTTCAAAAGCATCAATTCTTCGGTGGTCAGCTTTCTTCACATCCATACATGACTACTGGAAAACCATAGCCTTGACTAGACAGACCTTTGTTGGCAAAGTAATGTCTTTGCTTTTGAATATGCTGTCTAGGTTGGTCATAACTTTCCTTCCAAAGAGTAAGCCATTTAGTGGTATTCAGCTGGTGGATGGGTTGACTTGGAGGGTCCAAGGTGAGTTTACTTAAGTGTGTGGCCTCATGGTGAGGTTGCTGAAAGTCTGGGCTTAGTTGGGACTAAAACTTGAAGTATTTGCCCATGGTATCTCTAGCTTGGCAGTCTTAGACCAGTGGAACTATTCGATTTGCAATAGCAGGTTGGGTCTCCCTGAGAGAACGTTCTAAGAGATAGGAATTGAAAGCTGCCAGTGTATTAGGGCCTGGCTCTAGAAACTGCCACAGAATCACTTCTTTCATATTCTCTTGATCAAAGCGTCACAGTGTGCACCTTCCTCCTCTAATCCCCGCTCCCCTTCCCACCCCAAATTAGAGCAGATAACAGAGAGTGTTCCATGGAGGAAATGACAGTGAATCTGTAGCTGTCTTTGATCTGCCATGAAGCATGAAGGAAAGAGAAAATTGAGGGGGCTTGAGAAAGCAAAATGCTTTGCCTGTGGACTCTGATAGAGGGGTCTGCAAAACTGCCTGGGCTCTAAATAGCCACCTCTGCAGCATCCTCCACTCGTTCGTGTATTCATGCAGTCAGTCCGTCCAAAGAGGGTGTGTCCTCAGTGAGTCAGGCTCAGTGCTTCCCTTCAAAAAATAAATGAAAGTCCTTGAAGGAGGCCATAGCCTTTTCCCTGCTGAAATGGCCTGGTCTGTGCAAGAGCAGAATTCTCTTCTGTGCTGCTCAACTAATGTAGCACAGGTTTTCTGGCCTCATCAGTTTTGCTGGCTGCATTTTGGGGAGGAAGGCTTCAGTTTATTGTTCTAATTCTTCAGACTTTGCCTTATGACTCACATGAAGCAGGGTACATGGGTAGCTTCCTTTCCATGTTTAAGGAAATGAGTAGTTTTGACTGTTCCAGAAAGCTTTTTTGCAGGGGGCTGGGGATATTAAACACTATTTTTTCCCTTTGGTACTATTATATTTGATACTTTCAAAAATATACACTTACTGCCATAGGTAAATAATGAATTTCTCATCAAATAAATTCTAAAATACAAAGTATCTGTACTGTGTGATACTTTATACTATGTGAGGTGGCTTCCCTTGTGGCTCTGATGGTAAAGAATCTGCCTGCAATGCAGGAGACCTGGGTTCACTCCCTGGGTTGGAAAGATCCCTTGGAGAAGGGAATGGCTACCCACTCCAGTCTTCTTGCCTGGAGAATTCTATGGACAGAGAAGCCTCACAGGCTATAGTCCATGGGGTTGCAAAGAGTCAGACACGACTGAGTGACTAACAATTACACTGTGTGAAGTTTAAAAACCATGATGAATTAAGAGAATTCCTTAGACAGTCTTTGAAAATGCGGGAAGTGAATATAAATTGTGCTTTGTTGTTCTGTTGAACTATCCTCTAAATTTGAGGAATACAACTTTGTAATATGACCATTATTATGCTTTTTTACCCTGAGGATTTATGTCTGAATTTTCGTAGTTATTTCAGGGTAACAGTTGTTTATACTGTTTTTAGATATACACTATCATGTTTCTTAGCAGGAAATGATTGTATTATGGTTTTCTGTCTTTGGATAATGATTCTACTTGGAATAATATATCTATTTTATAATATAGAGTAAATTAAATAGCAGTAGAGTAGCATTTATAGATTTTAATGGTTCCCCCCCCCCCCCGCCCCACAAAGCTATGACTATCCTGCAAAGAATGACTTGCTTCTCAGTTTCTGTCTTGCTCTGTTTCTCTTTCTCTTACCCCACCTCCTCCTTTCCCACAGAAAGCATTTCTGAAAAGGGGTGGAGGAAGGTGCCCCAGATTGTTTCCCTTATGCCAACCTTAGGTGCCTTTGAACCAGAATGTTAGTATTGATGGTTCGTATTACAGAAATACCAACCAAGTTCCTTAAATGCTGATCCCTAGAGGCTGTGGAACTCAGAGTATTTTGCTTCAACACAGTGTCATTTCCCCTGTACAGGACCACGGGGAGAAATACTGTCCAGATTTGCTCACAGAGGTTCACATAGTTAGCTTTGAACGTGCAAGCACACACATATGGAGGAGGAGAAGATGGAATGGGTGGTCCTGATGTCTTCTCATCTTTATTATGGAGATGACACCAGCCTTATGGCAGAAAGTGAAGAGGAACTAAAAAGCCTTTTGATGAAAGTGAAAGAGGAGAGTGAAACAGTTGGCTTAAAGCTCAACATTCAGAAAATGAAGATCATGGCATCCAGTCCCATCACTTTATGGGAAATAGATGGGGAAACAGTTGAAACAGTGTCAGACTTTATTTGGGGGGGCTCCAAAATCACTGCAGATGATGACTGCAGCCATGAAATTAAAAGACACTTACTCCTTGGAAGAAAAGTTATGACCAACCTAGATAGCATATTCAAAAGCAGAGACATTACTTTGCAACAAGGGTCCGTCTACTCAAGGCTATGGTTTTTCCTGTGGTCATGTATGGATGTGAGAGTTGGACTGTGAAGAAAGCTGAGCACCAAAGAATTGATGCTTTTAAACTGTGATGTTGGAGAAGACTCCTGAGAGTCCCTTGTGCTGCAAGGAGATCCAACCAGTCCATTCTAAAGGAGATCAACCCTGGGTGTTCTTTGGAAGGAATGATGCTGAAGCTGAAACTCCAATACTTTGGCAAACTCATGTGAAGAGTTGACTCATTGGAAAAGACTCTGATGCTGGGAGGGATTGGGGGCAGGAGGAAAAGGGGACAACAGAGGATGAGATGGCTAGATGGTATCACTGACCCTATGGACGTGAGTCTGAGTGAACTCTGGGAGTTGGTGATGGACAGGGAGGCCTGGCGTGCTGCGATTCATGAGGTCGCAAAGAGTCGGACACGACTGAGCGACTGAACTAAACTGAACAGGAAGAAAGGTCTATAGAGACTTTTTTAAGCAGTGGAAGAAGTTTTCCTCCATCCAGAATTAGCTTGCTTCTCAGGGTCAAAGATATTATTTAAGACCGTACAATAAATGGTGTTAGAGTGATGACGGTTTTCTGGGGCGTTTGCCAAGATGTCTGATTGTTCAGGTGTGGATTATGTGTATCATCTTGGTGTGTAGTTTTTTTGTTGTTGTTGTTTTTTTTTACTTCTTTCTTTTGTTGCTTTGCTCTTAAGCATCACTATTTGAACTTAATGGACTGGAAGTAAAAGTGATACCTGGCTCACCTGTTTGGCTGCCTTCTAGCATCTGGTAGGAAGGCAGAGGCACTTCGGCCCTGAAAAGCTCTGAAGATTGTCAGTTCCATTTGTTCTTTCTGTCCCACTCCCCGTTCTTCATAGTCAACAACTGCCTGAATATCCTTTGCTCTCTGGGTACTTAGTAGTTCGCCTGCATAGTAAGTTGCTTCAGTCGTGTCCGACTCTGTGAGATCCCATGGACTGTAGCCTGCCAGGCTCCTCTGTCCATGCAATTCTCCAGGCAAGAATACTGGAGTGGGTTGCCATGCCCTCCTGCAGGAGATCTTCCTGACCCAGTTATCCAACCCACATCCCTTATGTCTCCTGCACTGGCAGACAAGATTCTTTACCATTTGTGCAGCCGGGTAATTTGCCTGGTCCCCCTGCAGTTTGCATGAGGGCCCTGGCTGTCTAGCCTGTCCTCTCAGAGCCCTTGCCCTGCAGGCAAGCCTTGACCGTCCTCTCACAGGAGAATTTCTGGGAGAGAAGCCCCTTCCTATCCTTCATCTCTAGGTAGGAAAGGGTTTTGGTACATTTTAATAAGTAGAATGAATTTATTCCCTAATTCTTGGGAAATTATCACTACTCTGTATTTTTTTAAAAAACTATTTATTTATTTATTTTTGGCTCCTTCGGGTCTTTGTTGCAGCACATAGGATCTTTTACTGTGGTGTACAGTCTTAGTGGCTTCTTGGCATGTGAGATCTTAGTTCCCTGACCAGGGATCGAACCTATGCCACCTGCATTTCAAGCGCAGAGTCTTAACCACTGTACTGCCAGTGAAGTCCCCTGGAAGCTCCTTATATACTGTGTAAATATTGTTTTATTTTTCCTTCTTCTTCTTTCTGCTTTCTTGCCATTGTTCCTCTAGACATGTAGTCTGCGGAGAAAACAATTCCTTGGTCCTTGTTCCACAATCTGACGTATACCTTTTGATGCCAACTGAAATCACGTGGAAGATATTAACACAATGAATTTGAGGAAAGTCTGATTACAGATCTGAAGTGAACTTCCATTATTTCAGGATGGAAAATTATTTTCTGATTCCTTTTTTTGTCTTGTCTGTTTATTCACTCAACATTTGCATAGTGCAAAATAATAAAAAGGTAAACGAGACACGGCTGCCTTCAGATAACTGACATTTTGTCACTGGAGACAAAATGATTAATCTGAATTGGTGGCCAGAAGGATGAATTCAAACCGTTCCCTACTTTGTGGGGTTCCAGTGGCTGCCATCTTTGACTTTCATGATTGGAGCAGAGACCAGATCACCTGAGCCCAGAGTTCTGGGAAAGGAGCATAATGTGCTTTTTGCCTTCCTTTTCAGTCCCCACAGGCTAGCAAGTTGTTGGATAACTACAGAATTAGGATCAAAGGGCTGGTGAGGTTTGGTATCTCCCCTGATTAGCAATCTTTTTAAGTAGGAGAGTTTTGTTCAAATTGATTCCTATGCATTAACATTGGCTGCTGTAGCAGCACAGTTGAATTGCTTGTATCTGATAACTGATGAATTATCTCAAAACATGGCAGGTGCTCCCAGGGCAGGGGTGCCAACAGGCCCAAAGGGATCCCAGCCAGGTCTGCAGAACGTGGCCTTATTAGGAAACTTTCTCTGCTTTCAGTGTCTCTCACAGACCTTATGGAGAATGACTTTTCGTGAAAGACATTCTCCATTGTCCGTGATAATGAGAGTTTTATTTTTTGCTGTTGAAGCGGTTTCAGGTTCATCAAAGTAATAGCAACCCTGGAAAAGAAAGCAATTCTCAGGAATTCCCTGGTGGTCCAGTGGTTAGGATTCTGAGTTCTCACTGCTGAGGTCCCAGCTTCAATCCCTGGCCTGGGAACTAAGATCCCACAAGCCACATGACCAAAAACAAAACAAAAAAATCTCAGCTGGACAATGTGCTTCTTGCTATCTTTTCATTAAATTATAACTAGTAGTAGTTGTTTTTGTTGTTTTTGTCTGACTGACATAAGAGAAAGCATTTTGCTAATTGAAAACAATCCAGACTCAACAGACTTCAGAGATTTTCCTGGTGGTCCAGTGGTGAAGATGCTGCGCTTCCAAGGCAGGGGGTACAAGTTCTGTCCCTGGTCAGGGAAGTAGGATCCCACATGCCACGCAGCCAAAACAAACAAACCCAAGTGGTTCTGTCTCGTTACCTTTTCTCCCTGACCTTCAACCCCAGGGCAGATCTCAGCTTCTGGAAAACCACTCTGCTGAGGGTGCTGTGCTCTGGAGGTGGGAAAACTGTAAGAAGGGGAAAAGAAGAAGACCTTATAATGTATGACTCCATTTATATGACATTCTGGGAAAGGCAGAGCTATAGAGACAGCAGAAGAGTGTCAGAGCTAGGGGTGAAGGAGGGGCTCCCTGCAAAGGAGAGGCACTCGGGGATTTGGGGAGTGAGAACACAGTTCTCTGTCTTAGTTGGGGTAGCTGTTTCACAGCTGTATTAGGTACTTGTCAAAACTCAGAACCGTACAATTTCACAAAGTGTGACCATCAGTCAGTTCAGTTCAGTTCATTTCAGTCGCTCAGTCGTGTTTGACTCTTTGCGACCCCATGAATCGCAGCATGCCAGGCCTCCCTGTCCATCACCAACTCCCCGAGTTTACTCAAACTCACGTCCATCAAGTCGGTGATGCCATGCAGCCATCTCATCCTCTGTCATCCCCTTTTCCTCCTGCCCCCAATCCCTCCCAGCATCAGAGGCTTTTCCAGTGAGTCAACTCTTCTCATGAGGTGGCCAAAGTACTGGAGTTTCAGCTTTAGCATCATTCCTTCCAAAGAAATTCCAGGGCTGATCTCCCTTAGAATGGACTGGTTGGATCTCCTTGCAGTCCAAGGGACTCTCAGGAGTCTTCTCCAACACCACAGTTCAAAAGCATCAATTCTTCAGCACTCGGCTTTCTTCACAATCCAACTCTCACATCCATACATGACCACTGGAATAACCATAGCCTTGACTAGACAGACCTTTGTTGGCAAAGTAATGTCTCTGCTTTTCAATATGCCATCTAGGTTGGTCATAACTTTTCTTCCAAGGAGTAAGTGTCTTTTAATTTCATGGCTGCAGTCACCATCTGCAGTGATTTTGGAGCCCCCCAAAATAAAGTCTGACACTGTTTCCACTGTTTCCCCATCTATTTCCCATGAATTGATGGGACCAGATGCCATGATCTTCATTTTCTGAATGTTGAGCTTTAAGCCAACTTTTTCACTCTCCTCTTTCACTTTCATCAAGAGGCTTTTTAGTTCCTCTTCACTTTCTGCCATAAGGGTGGTGTCATCTGCATATCTGAGGTTATTGATATTTCTCTTGGCAGTCTTGATTCCAGCTTGTGCTTCTTCCAGCCCAGCGTTTCTCATGATGTACTCTGCATAGAAGTTAAATAAGCAGGGTGACAATATGCAGTCTTGACGTACTCCTTTTCCTATTTGGAACCAGTCTGTTGTTCCATGTCCAGTTCTAACTGTTGCTTCCTGACCTGCATATAGGTTTCTCAAGAGGCAAGTCAGGTGGTCTGGTATTCCCATCTGTTTCAGAATTTTCCACAGCTTATTGTGATCCACACAGTGAAAGGCTTTGGCATAGTCAATAAAGCAGAAATAGATGTTTTCTGGAACTCTCTTGCTTTTTCCAGGATCCAGCGGATGTTGGCAATTTGATCTCTGGTTCCTCTGCCTTTCCTAAAACCAGCTTGAACATCTGGAAGTTCGCCGTCATGTAGTGTGACCATGACTATATGTAAATAAAAATAGTAATGAAGTAAAATTATTGCACAGAAAAGACAGGTAGAAAATATTTAAAATAATCAAAACCAAAAAGGAACATAATCGTCATCTGTTATTTTACCTCAAGAGAGCTGTGACGATGTTGGTGATTTCTTTCCAGTCTTTGTATGTATCTTTTTAAAATATATATGTATTTAGTTTAAAACAAAACTGGTAGTATATTATACTACTGTGTGTTACCTCTTTTCTTAATGTATTTTGAGAAGTAATCTATTTATTCTGTATCAGCCATGGAAGTGGTGCTTTGAGTTTGGACCTATCTATTTTAGATTGCCTGGAATCCTTTCTACAGCAAGGCTGGACATAAATTTTAAAAAACCATGAACCACACATGCCCACAAGACTATAGACTATTCTGCTGTTACAGCTTAAAAACCAACACAATATTTGCTCAGTATCATAAAGGGCATGTTTACAGCTTTACCCAGTGAAATGGAAAATTTGAGTAACTGGTCAGAAATTGAGAAACAAGCTTCTCAGTCCCTATTTGTCCCTCTGAAAGAACAATTCCTTGAGATGAAAACAGACTCTTGGCTTTATCTGAGTAGAGTATTCCATTGTTTTATTCATTCAGATATGAAGCTTGGGGTCTTTCTGGCTCAAAGACGATTTCTGACTGGAGGACTTCCTGTCAGCCCCCAGGGCCTGGAAGAATCTTAAGTAGAGAAGCCTTAGCTCCCTCTGTGTTGTTGAGAAACCGTTATTATTCTCAGGCAGACTCAGCACTGCTTTCACCCCCATCCTTCACTTAATTGGGGCTCAGTGGACAGGAGAAAGCAGCTTGTCAGACAAAAATGCTGACTCAGCTTGGCCTCTGATTGCCAGGACAACGGGGACCAGGAGAGAGGGCTTGGGCGGGAGGCCTCGGAATTCTTTGGCAGGTCTCACAGATTTCTGTGGGGCTTGACAGCCACTATTGGGTCTGGCGGGCCAGCTGGCCGGCCTCTTTCAGCCATTCCTGACTGAGGGCCCTGGGGAGAGACACACCCGGCTGTGAGCAAGGCTGGTCCAGGGAAGGCTCCGAGGTCTGTTGTTTGTCATGTGAAGAACAACTATTTAGAGAGGTTAAAAAGTGTCATATCATAGCATAAATAGTGGCAGCTTCATGGAGTCATGCCTTCAGCACATGGGGCTATGATTCCTTTTAGAAAAGCATTTCAGGGAACTAGGTTTCGGGGTTGACCAGGAACATCAGTGGTCATGTTGTCCACCCATGGATCCCACTAGAGTAGCCTGGCTGTGTACATTCATTAATTCACTCCTTTGTTCAACATGTTCTAGGCCCTGAATGCACAGCAGTGAACTAATAGGCTTGTTCTTTACCTTCACAGAGTTTCCATTCTAACTGCTGTCAGTGTTCTATTTGCCTACAGGTCCTGGAAATAATTCGTTTTCTAAAAAAATTACCAATTCCTAAAATCAAACACATTTAAAATTTTTATTTATTTTTAAATGTTTATTTTTATACAATTAAAAACTTTATTGAAATATAGTTGATTTACAGTGCTGTGTTTGTTTTAGGTGTACAGCAAAGTGTTTCAGTAACATATATGTGTGTGTGTATGTATATCATCTCTGTGATATAGGGAATGTTTGCCTAGGGCCATACATGCTGTATGGCTGAAATCCTGGGAAAGCTTTATCAGAATTTGAGAGTGATGGAAAAAGCCAAAAATGGAAAATACTGAGCTTTCTTAATCATTAGTTAAATTGGTCAACCAATTTGAATTGGCATGAGAAAGCATTTCGACCCCTGGGTGGGGAAGTTCCCCTGGAGGAGGGCATAACAACCCACTTCAGTATTCTTGCCTGGGGAATCCCATGGACAGAGGAGTCTGGAAGGCTACAGTTGATGGGGTCGCAAAGAGTCGGACACAACTGAAGCGACTGAGCACGCATATATTCTTTTTTCAGATTATTTTCCATTATAGGTTCTTGAAATTTTTTAGATAATTTTTAAACTTTCCTTTTCATTTCGTTACATGGCATTGGCCATATTGTCCATGTTGTACAGTACATCCTTTTAGCTTATCTTATACCCAATAGTGTGTATCTCCCTCTCTCCCACCCATGTATTATCCCCAACTCCCGCACTGGTAACCACTGGTTTGTTCTCTATATCTGTTATATTTGCTAGTTTCTTGTAATTTTTAATTCCACATATAAATGCTATTGCACATTGTCTTTCTCTGTCTGAATTTATTTCACTTGGCATAGTGCCCTCCGAGTCCACCCGGGTTGCTGCAGATGGCAAAATTTTGTTTTTTTAAGGCTGAGTAGTACAAACACATTTTTTAAAATGGAGGTTCACCAAGTTTGAACAAAGGAAAAGCAGCTTCATATTTCTGATCTTATCTCTGAGGTGTAAAGAAATACTCCATCTTGAAATCCATTCAGCTATTTTTTTAAGTGAAAAGGAGAATATCTAAGTTATAATGTTTCCCTTAATGTGATTCTAAAGGATAACAGAGATTATGGAACAACACAAAACTGTTATATACATCTTGAATTAAAGAGCATCAAGAAGGCCGTGGTTAATAATTAGGGACTCAACAAATGTCTTTCCCAAAGTGTCAGAATTTTGAATAGTCTTTCCTAGTGACAGCTTGGGTCTGGCAGCTGAGCCTGTGTGATGAGGTATTTCCAAAGAGAGGCTCCAGGAAATGTGACAATGAAGTTCTAGAATCCCTTGGCACAGAGTTACAAAGAAATTTACATGGGCATGGGTTTTTTTTTCCCCCCTATAAAGAAGGTCAATAATTTGGCATTCTGCCCCTGAAGTCCCTCAGGGTTTTGGCAGCGAGAGCAACTTCTCTGCACCAGAATAATTTTTTTAATGTTAGGATTTCAAAATATTGTCTTTCTTTTCTTTTTTTGTTTCTACTCACTCCACCCCTTATAATTAAAACAATCCAGTCTTCCATTTTTGTAGTATCCCTGGCCACACACACTTAAATCAAACAGATCACCCTCAGAAGAAGTTATTGTCTTCCTTTGTCTTTGAAGTACATTCCAGCGAGGGCCAGAGCTGGCTGGCTGGGGAGAGACACTCCCTTCACCCAGGACGGACAGGGCTACAGGGTGCTTTCAACTGCTGTTTACCCTCTTACCTCCTCTGTTGATTTATTCCACGGGCAGGCGGCAGGCCAGTGGGGAGTTGGAGGGAGAGGAGGATTGAAGTTCTCTTCCAGGGACATCTTCCTCTTATGAATCAGCATTTGTCTTTCACCCACTAACCCCTCCAGCTATTTTAAACACCATCCCAATCCCCAGCCTCTCGGAGAGGGCACTTTTAAACCCACATATATATAATTATTCGCTTCAGGAAGCTAGATGGAAGACCACAAACTCTGAAGGAGATTCTCAGGCCTTTATTTTGTACCAGTCTTTACACCCCCAGCTTGCTGCTGCTGCTGCTAAGTCTCTTCAGTTGTATCTGACTCTGTGCGACCCCATAGACGGCAGCCCACCAGGCTCCCCCGGCCTTGGGATTCTCCAGGCAAGAACCCTGGAGTGAGTTGCCATTTCCTTCTCCAATGCATGAAAGTGAAAAGTGAAAGTGAAGTCGCTCAGTCGTGTCTGACTCTTAGCGACCCCATGGACTGCAGCCTACCAGGCTCCCCCGTCCATGGGATTTTCCAGGCAAGAGTACTGGAGTAGGGTGCCATTGCCTTCTCCATCCCTAGCTTGGATGTAGAGAAAAAAAAAAAAAGCTGTTGTGGAGGAGGGTAGGGTGGGGTTACCAGGGGCAGCTTTCCAGATCTTTCTGAAAACAGGCCTTTAACATCTTAACTTGTAACTCTGCTGACTGTGCTTGTGAATTCCCGGGACACTAGCTCCACCCATATACATTGAAACAGATCCGAGAGGCCAGTTAGATCTCTTTTCCAATTCAGAGAGAGAAAGTGTGTTCAGGAAGTGAAACAGGACCCTTTGTTAAATCCTCTAAACTGCCTGAAGGAGGGGCTTCCCTGGTAGCTCAGCTGGTAAAGAATCTGCCTGCAATGCAGGAGACCCAGGTTCGATTCCTGGGTTCAGAAAATACTTCAGATAAGGGATAGGCTATCCACTCCAGTATTCTTGGACTCCTCTGGTGGCTCAGACCTTAAAAAATCTGCCCGCAATGCGGGAGACCTGGGTTGGGAAGATCCCCTGGAGGAGGGCATGACAACCCACTGCAGTATTCTTGCCTGGAGAATATCCATGGACAGAGGATCCTGGCAGGCTATAGTCCATGGGGTTGCAGAGATACAACTGGACAACTAAGCACACAAACACAACCTGAAGAAGGCAGCGACTGGTATTTCCATGTTCTAACTGTGAAAGCAGGCTCAGAGAAATGAGATAATGCGCCCAAGTCCCGCAGCTAGTAGGTGAAAGGGCTGACAGTTTGAGGTCTTGAGGTCTGCCAACCTCAGTCCTTGGCTTTCCTCTCTCTGTCGCTGACTGTGTAGTGGCTGTGAGAACGGACTCTGGGGGCAGATCCTGGGAAAGTTGCTTAGCCTGTCTGCGCCTCAGTGTCCTCATCTATAAAATGGAGAGAGCTGGGCTGTCGAGGATGAAATGAAATAGTATGTTAATACACTTAGGACAGTGCTTTACAAGTTGTAAGTGATATGCAAGTATTAGCTAATATCTTTGTATCCTAAAACATTTAGCACCATCAGTAGCTCATTTTATTAGCTGCCTCCCTGTGCCAGGTTCTTGATAAATATGCTTTTTAATCTTTATAACCAGCCAGCAGGATAAATCTTAAAAGTCATTTTTTTTCCAGATTAACAAACTGAAAAAAAAGTGTAGCTACTCTAAGGAGTAGCTGAGCTAGAATTTAAGCTTTCATCATTTTGATTCCAAGAACACTTTTTTTTTTTTCCTATGCCAAGCCCAGGTCATGTCCAGTAGCATTTACGCCTCAACAAGTATTTGAAAATTCCAGTGGCCAGTAGCCCAGAGAATTGAGAAGCAGCCAGTCCTACCAATGAATGGACTACATCAGATGTGCCTCCAATCTGGGATAGAGGGAATCTTCCTTCTTCCATGTGACAGTCCATTAATAGTTTGAGAGCCACAGTTGCCACTCAGCATCTCTTTTAAACAGTCCCCTTGCTTCTTCATGGGACTTTCTTGGTGGCTCAGATGGTGAAGAATCTGCCTGCAGTGCAGGACATGCAGGTTTGATCCCTGGCTCAGGAAGGTCCCCTGGAGGAGGAACCCACTCCAGTATTCTTGCCTGGGAAATCCCATGGACAGAGAGGAGCCTGGTGGGCTATACAGTCTGTGGGGTTACAAAGAGTCGGACATGACTGAGCAACTTCACTTTCACTTGCTTCTTCATAGACGTAATACCCCTGACCTCTTCCCACGTTGAATTTTCTCCTTTGGTCACTCTTTGTAAAAATCGTGACAGTGTAGAACAGAGACTTGGATGCAGTCTTGCATGTGGAGGTTGGTAGATCCGTGAATGCAGTAGAAATAGAAGCAGTGCTAGCTACTTGAGTTGGAAAGAAGGTTTGGAGCATATAGATGTCAGGGAGAGAGACCCTACTAGGCATGGCCCTTCTCCATTATTTTTTGTTGTAGCCTGTTTCCCCTCTAGAATCCTCACCAAGCAGGGTACTATCTGTATTTTTCATTGCTGTGTGCCTGCTGCTGAGGTGCCTGGCCTCTGCTGGTCTCAATAGTATTTTTTAAAAATAATTTTTATTTCTTATTTTTGGCTGCACTGGGTCTTCCTCGCTGCTCAGGCTTTTCTCTAGTTGCGACGAGTGGGGGCTATTTTCTAGTTGTGGTGTGAAGGCTTCTTGTTGCTGTAGCTTCTTTTGTTTCAGATGGGCTCTAGGGCATGCAGGCTTCAGTATTTGTGGCATGTGGGCTCAATAATTACAGCTCCTGGGCTCCAAAGCACAGGCTCGGTAGTTGTGCTGCTTGGGCTTAGTTGCTTGGAGGCATGTGGGATCTTCCTGGACCAGGGATTGAACCCATGTCTCCTGCATTGGCAGGCGGATTCTTTACCACTGAGACCCCAGGGAAGTCCTCTCCATAGTATTAAAAAAATAAATAAATAAATACAGGTGCAAATGAATTAGTCTTTATGGGGTCTTTGGGAGACAGTTGGCTGAGATTTGGAAGTAGGAGAGGTGGTGATGGCATTAAGAAAAAACTTGAAGTTAGCAGGAAGAGCTGCTCTAGGGCCAGGTGAGGAATGTACTTGTGAGACGTGAAGTTTCAGACCCCAGATGGACATGTTATTTTGGACTTCAGGGCTGGGAAAGGGGCAGGTGGTAGCTTGCTGTAGTCATCAGGAAAGGCATTCTGGGAGAAAGGCAGTGGAACAGAACCTCTAAAGGTGGAGGAGAAATGGCCTGATGAAGAGGGACCCAAAGTACTGACAAGTCCAGGAAACTGTAGACTTGTTTGGGAGGACAGGTGGGTGGCAGTGGAAGGGACACTGGGAGGGGATCTGTGAATAGACTTGCTGACCTGGAGTGGAGGTAGGAGGTGAGAGACAAACCAAAGGCTCAGATGTGCTTCCAGCTTAGCTCCTGTTATCCTGCATGGACTGGGGGGAGGTGGGGAGGGAGCACGGGGTTAGGGCAGCTGCACCGCCAGCTCTGAGTTGGAGGTCTGAGTCACATCCTAGACCAGCCTTGTTCAGCTGCCCCGTATGCAAGTCAGTTCACTCAGTCCAGTGCCCCATCTTCAGCCTTTGCCTCAGCTGTTCCATCAGTCTCAACTCCACATCTTGGTCAAACTAAAGTCAGGTGTTCGCCTTTCATTTCTGCCCATGTGAGGGAAGCGGATGTCATGTGGCAGCTAAAATCACACTGGATCTAGGGCTTAATTTATACCTAAATTTAGTTTAGTTTTTTTTTTTTTTTTTAAAGTAAAAATCCTCCCTTGTTTGGATGAAGACATGTCAGGATGAGGACATGTCAGTGAGGTTAGTTCTTTTATTTCCAAGCCTTAGATTTTGTACTGCTCTTCTTCAATTTATGAACAGAAATAGGAAACTTATTTTCATTCAAAAAGAGACTAGACCTTTAAAAATTCTAAATATGCAATATGTTATTAAATATATAATTATATATCTTATATAAAATAAAATTGAATGAAATGAAGCTTCTCATTTTTGTCCAATTCCATTAAAATTTAATTTTATGTTATATAAAAAGGTTTACAAACCTGTCCTTGTTTTGTTTGTTTTTTTTTAACTATATTTTTAACCTTGCTGACTCATGATGAATTTCACACTTGGTTTAATCTTCCAAGGTGAAAGCTGATCAGGAAAAAGTGTCAAACCACTCAAAGTGGATTAGTTCCATGTTGTAGTGTGACTTTTAAGATGGTTTATTTTTACTTTAGTTTTGTTGGGATTGGAATACAGAACATGAGGTGCCAGTGAGAATAATATTTAGTTAACACTTATTAAATGATCTTGTATGCCAGCACTGCTCTATGCACAGTGAATTACCTCATTTATCACCACAGCTTTCCTATTGGGCGGATTCTATTATTATCCCCAGTTTACATATCAGGAACAAAAATATTAAATAACTGGCTGGGAGATGGCATGGCCAGGGTTCAGACCCAAGCATCTGGCCCCAGATGCTGTTCCTGACGACTCTGCCCTTCTGCTCACCTTCTGTGTTAGGAGCAGGAAAAACACAATAGGATCATTTCATTAGGATGGCATATGAGCCTGGCTAGTTGGGATGTATAAAATAGACTATTGTTTTATTCATATTTGTGGTTGGGGGTGAGAATTGACTGTTCTTAGTTAATTTTTTCTTTTATTATTAATTATAATTGAAAATATTTCCGTTTGAATTCCAGCAGTATTTTCATTTCTTCACTGAGTGAATATTTATCAAGTACCTAGTATATGTCTGGGTTGTTATACACAGTGGGGACACAGAAGTGAACATGATAAATAAGATCTCTTTCCTCTGGAGCTTACACTCTAAAGAGAAGGACAGACAGTAAATATGTCAGTTGCCATGAAGAACATTTAATAATGTAATCTCTGAAGAGACTGCATCTGTTGAGACAGACATCAGTGAGGGAATGAACTTTGGGAGGATCTGAGCAGTGTGTTCCAAGCAGGAGAAACAGTTGGAACAGAGGCCAAAAGTGGGAGGAGCAGTGGGAAGGGAATGAGGGAGTGAGGGGGGACATGTCCCAGACAAAGGAGGAGACATGAGTGATGTCAGGCAGGCTTTGTGGACCACTGTGGATAGGGAGCATGTGGCTTTAGAGCCAGGGGCCAATATCGCCTTCACAGTGGCTGCTGTGACTTAAGAATGGTCTCATAATAATCTTAATAATGGACTTCCCTGGTGGCTCAGACAGTAAAGCATCTGTCTACAATGCGGGAGACTCGGGCTCGATTCCTGAGTCAGGAAGATTCTCTGAAGGAAATGGCAGTCCACTCCAGTACTATTGCCTGGAAAATCCCATGGACAGAAGATCTTGGTAGGCTATAGTCCATGGGGTTGCAAAGAGTCGTACATGACTGAGTGACTTCACTACACTTCATAGTAATCTCGAAGAAAGTGTTGCATCATCTTCCCACCCCGAAAACCTTTCTGTCTCAGACTGGCCTAATTTATATTTCGGAGCTTGTTTTCAGGTATATTCAACACATTATCTGTAGTCTCTTATTTGTTAGTTATTTGAAGCTGAAAATGATATCGTGAGCCCCCTAGAGGCAGAACAAAGCATTGCTTCTTATGATAATGGGGGTCAAATCCTCAAAGTATTGAATCATTTGGAAAATATGGATGTGGAGGAATGGAACTTCAGGTATCTTTCATTTAAAATAGAGGGAGAAGAAGTGAAATGGCACCATTAAACGTTTCCACCAACATAGTAAAAATTCATCCAGCTTTGGGTATTATAAATCAGTTCAGTTCAGTCACTCAGTTGTGTCCGACTCTTTGCGACCCCTGAATCGCAGCATGCCAGGCCTCCCTGTCCATCACCAGCTCCCGGAGTTTACCCAAACTCTTGTCCATCAAGTCGGTGATGCCATCCAGCCATCTCATCCTTGGTCATCCCCTTCTCCTCCTGCCCCCAATCACTCTCAGCATCAAAGTCTTTTCCAATGAGTCAACTCTTCGCATGAGGTGGCCAAAATATTGGAGTTTCAGCTTCAGCATCAGTCCTTCCAATGAACACTCAGGACTGCTCTCCATTAGGATGGACTGGTTGGATCTCCTTGCAGTCCAAGGGACTCTCAAGAGTCTTCTCCAACACCACAGTTCAAAAGCATCAATTCTTTGGTGCTCAGCTTTCTTCACAGTCCAACTCTCACATCCATACATGACCACTGGAAAAACCATAGCCTTGACTAGATGGACCTTTGTTGGCAAAGTAATGACTCTGCTTTTTAATATGCTGTCTAGGTTGGTCATAACATTCCTTCCAAGGAGTAAGTGTCTTTTAATTTCATGGCTGCAATCACCATTTTCAGTGATTTTGTAGCCCCCCAAAATAAAGTCTGACACTGTTTCCACTGTTTCCCCATCTATTTCCCATGAAGTGATGGGACAAGATGCCACGATCTTCATTTTCTGAATGTTGAGCTTTAAGCCAACTTTTTCACTCTCCTCTTTCACTTTCATCAAGAGGCTTTTTAATTCCTCTTCACTTTCTGCCATAAGGGTGGTGTCATCTGCATATCTGAGGTTATTGATATTTTTCTCGGCAGTCTTGATTCCAGCTTGTGCTTCTTCCAGCCCAGCGTTTCTCGTGATGTACTCTGCATATAAGTTAAGTAAGCAGGGTGACAATATGCAGTCTTGACATACTCCTTTTCCTATTTGGAACCAGTCTGTTGTTCCATGTCCAGTTCTAACTGTTGCTTCCTGACCTGCATATAGGTTTCTCAAGAGGCAAGTCAGGTGGTCTGGTATTCCCATCTGTTTCAGAATTTTCCACAGTTTATTGTGATCCACACAGTGAAAGGCTTTGGCATAGTCAAAGAGCAGAAATAGATGTTTTTCTGGAACTCTCTTGCTTTTTCCAGGATCCAGCGGATGTTGGCAATTTGATCTCTGGTTCCTCTGCCTTTTCTAAAACCAGCTTGAACATCAGGAAGTTCACGGTTCATGTATTGCTGAAGCCTGGCTTGGAGAATTTTGAGCATTACTTTACTAGCTTGTGAGATGAGTGCAGTTGTGTGGTAGTTTGAGCATTCTTTGGCATTGCCTTTCTTTGGGATTGGAATGAAAACTGACCTTTTCCAGTCCTGTGGCCACTGCTGAGTTTTCCAAATTTGCTGGCATATTGAGTGCAGCACTTTCATAGCATCATCTTTCAGGAATTGAAACAGCTCAATTGGAATTCCATCACCTCCATTAGCTTTGTTCGTAGTGATGCTTATTATAAATAGTCCTTTTGAATTTCATTTATATATTTAGCCACTCACAAGCATTCTTTTAAAATAAATACTCTATTAGAACTATCCCAGGAGTAACTTAAATGAACAGGGAAGCTTAAAATAGTAAAACTGTATTATTTTTTATATTTCTATAATAATAATTCATATTATTATGAAAGAATGTCGCTCAGTTGTGTCCGACTCTTTGTGACCCCATGGACTGTAGCCTACCGGGCTCTTTCGTCCATGGGATTTTCCAGGCAAGAATACTGGAGTGGGGTGCCATTTCCTTCTCCAGGGGATCTTCCCGACCCAGGGATTGAACCCAGGTCTCCTGCATTGTAGCCAGATGCTTTACCATCTGAGCAACCAAGGAAGTCCATAATAATAATTCATATATATTGTATATATATATTTTTATTCAATGAAGTTCCAGAAATGATTCTTATTAGGTTTAAATTCAGACCATCTGGAAATTGCAAATTTATCTAGTATTCTTAAGAAATATGGTGATAAAATTGCATCACATGTAAAGAAATGCAGCAATCTCTTCAAATTGTATGTTTAAAAGTATAGCCGTTTAGAGGTAAACTCCACATTTATTCAGAATGGTTGGAGAATGGGAATATTCTAGTTAAAGTTGATTTTCTTTTTTGGATAATGAAGGTTATTGCCTGAAGGATCTTTGCATTTACTGTCTATAAAGGACTATAAAGGACTAAAAATTACATCATTGACTAGCTGTTTTCAGACTGTGGTGTGTGTATATGAGTGTGTTTGAGGGGTTGGTGGGCTCTGTGTTCCTCACACCAGGTCCAATCCCTGTTATTCTTATGTGTGAAACCTCCAGGTAAGCTTTGGTTAGAAGATAAGGTTTCTAATGAACACTGCTTACCACATAAAGACAACTATAGCAAATAATTCAGTTTTTCTACATGTATTCAGAAGGTACTTCTAAGATTGGAATTATGGACTAAAATCTCCTTTTTTAGGGGGGCACTTTGCTTTTCATAGATTACTGAGTAAAATTTAGGTTAGTTAAATATTGAATTATTTGAAATCTAGATGAACAGAAGTGAACCAGGAGCCCTTTCTAGACAGGGTATTTATTTCAGTATAAATTAAAAATGAAGTTTCTTATCTATCAGATCTTCATGGTTTGTGATAGTCATGCTACCATAACTCCTAGGAACAGTATGATGAACACTAGTAACCAAAAGTTTTTATAGCCGATGACTTCACTAGACTTGTCTAGACAGCAGTTACTCTGTTGCTGACTAAAATCATCACTTCTTAGGGCTGGAAGAGATCTAAGGCAGACCCTGTAACTTAGATGGCCTGAATATTCTGTTTGCTGTTGTAGCCTTGGTTTTGGGGTTTGATGGATGGCAAGACCAGTGATTCAGCTTGGGTAGGGGGAAAGTGATAGGCATAAACATGGGAAGGGCCTAACTCTGGTTTTGGACACATGGAAAAATATACACAAGTTTTATTCTCTGGAAACAGCAGCAAATTTGAAAAGAATCTGATGTCTGGTCATGTTTGTCAAAATAGGAGAGACTCCCTGGAGGTTATATCTAGAGAAAGTAATTGCAGTCAAATTTGTAAACTTTGGATTGACTCTCCTTGGCAAAATCATGTTAGCTTTAAAAAAATGCTGGCGTTTTAATTTTTGCTAATGAAATCCATATGCTATCAAAACAGTTAATCATCAAGTGAGCTCTGGATTGGATCTGCATGCTTCTCCAAACTTCATCCATTTTAGTCGACAGAATAGAAAAACCGATTGACTAACAAACTTTTAAACCGGTTGCTTTGCTCTCCTGGTTATCATCTAAAACTGCCAGTTGTGATTTAACACAGAGCCTGAACTGTGTAATTCCACAGCTCTACTGGGCTGTAAGTGGCAAAGACCAGAATATACTTGCTAGTCCAGAAGAGTCCAGTTGCTTGATTGACTTAGATTTGGTCTGATCACTTGGGGTAAAAATAGCCTTGTCCTTGAGAAAGTGTCTTGAGAGGTCTTTATATGATTTGGGTGTTTAAGCAATTTGGGTGGGTTGGACAGTTGCTCCGTCAGTGCTTTGAGGGCAAATATTACATGAGCTTCTCATTAACTTGGTATCTGTGAGAAAGTGGCTTATGCCTGTAAGACTTCTTCAGAGAAAGAACACTAATGATTTCCTGATGATTTTGACTTATGAGGAATAAACATAAAGTGCTTTTGTGTTTGGTGAAAAGTTTTTATCTGAAGCATCCTTTGCTCCAATCCTTGTAACGAGTGAATCACCGTTGCCTCTCCCCCTGACTGTCATCTTTCTGCAGGAAGCCGCCCTCTGTAGACAGCTCCCCATGGAGGCCGAGACTCTAGCCACGGTTCAGGCTGCTGTCAACCCTCCTGCCATGACCCCAGACATGAGATCCATCACTAATAATAGCTCGGATCCTTTCCTCAATGGGTAAGTCAACATTTTAAGGCCACTTATTTTTGCTTTCTTTATTATGAGGTTTAGAGTATAATGGATCTTTGTTGATATTGGGAAAAGTTGGGGAGCTTGGAGGTTGGGATGAGGATAGAGGGAGGATGTGGAGGGACATGGCAGAAAAAATAAAAGTAGACAAAAAGTCACCATTTTTTTTTTTTTAAATCTCAAATTCAAAAATTGATTCTATGGCATGAAGTAAACCCCTAGTCAATAATTCAAAAATAGGGATGAATTTATGATTTCAATAGCATGGTGTTTGTAGTAATTATTTAGAGGAATCTTGTGGTTTGATATAGCCAATGGAGATAAAAACATGTTACGTTGTATACTATCATGTAAGAATCGAATTGCCAGTCTATGTCCGACGCAGGATACAGCATGCTTGGGGCTGGTGCACGGTGATGACCCAGAGAGATGTTATGGGGAGGGAGGTGGGAGGGGGGTTCATGTTTGGGAACGCATGTACACCTGTGGTGGATTCATGTCAATGCATGGCAAAACCAATACAGTACTGTAAAGTAAAATAAAGTAAAAATAAAAATTAAAAAAAATAAAATAAAATAAAATCAAGGAGAAAAAAATAAAAACTAAAAACATGTTACGTGGCAAATAGGAGCAAAACAAATAAGAGGTGTTGTTTGTGGTGAAATATGAATAAGGTGTTAGTTAATAGTATTATTATGGTTATTGTTTAGGCACAAAGTTATGGACTCTGTTGCGACCTCATGGACTGTAGCCCACCAGGCCCTTCTGTCTATGGGATTTCCCAGGCAAGAATACTGGAGTGGGCTGCCATTTCCTTCTTTGGGTGATCTTCCCGACCCAGAGATCAAACCCAGGTCTCCTGCTTTGGTTGGCAGATTCTTTACCACTGAGCCACCAGGGAAGCCGGTTAATAGTGTTATACATTGTCAGTTCCTGATATTGATCCTTCTATTGTGGTTTTGTACTGTGTCCTTGGGGAAAATGCACACAGCATGCACAGGAACTCTGTACTCTTTTTACATCTTCTATGTGAGTCTAAAATTATTTCACAATTAAAGAATGAAATAAAACAAAGTGTTGTTTTAAAATATGAAATATATGAGCAGAAGGAAAAGGTGATTGAACCAGAAATATCTTCATGAGTAGAAGTAGTCAACCTTAATTGTAGCCTTTTAAACCCAAATAAAGGGCAGTTTTCTATTTCCTGTGTCTTTTCTGCCCTTGCGGAGGCTTCAGGCAACAAATAAATACAGTTACGAAAGTTACTAAAAATAAAGAGAAGAATGAAACCAAATAGTAATCAAAATACTGAAGGAAAGGAGTTTTTAAATGACTGATACAAAAATAATTCAAATGTCCAGAAAAAATGTCAAGAATAGCTTGAGATTTACCCACATACCCAACACCCAGGTTTTCCATATTTACGCTGATCTTATTTTTTTAAGTAAATATTACAACTAATATTTAAATTCTTCCCCACCACCCCTGAAATACATTTCTTTTTTCTTCTTCCCTGCCTAGTGGTAGCCACCATTTGGAAATTGATGTGTATCCAGCACACCTATTTTTATACTTCTCATTGCCTATCAAAGGCTTCCCAATTGGCACTAGGGGTAAGGAATTACCTGCCAGTGCAGGAGACACAAAAGACGTGGGTTCGATCCATGTGTCAGGGAGATCCCCCGAAGGAGGAAATGGCAACCCAGTCTAGTATTCTTACAGTTCCATGGACAGAGAAGCCTGGCGGGCTACAGTCCATGGGGCCACAAAGGGTTGGACACACTGTGCGTGTGTGCAGACACACAGACAGACACACAGACAAACACACACACATTGCCTGTCAATGTCTGTATCCAGAAGCAATATTCAACATCTTTTTTAGTTTTCTATTTTAAATTTACATAAATGGTATCATTCTCTTAATGTATTGTTAGTTTATTATTTTCAGATGAAAAGGGAATCAGTGTCAGTTTATTACGACTGGCCAGTTGGTTTTTTCTTTGCTTACAGTTGATTCATTTCGACCCAGGGATATATGTTTCAAAATTAAAACGAGGTTCAAAGTCCACCTCCCTTTGTTATCTGGAACATCAGGCAGATCTACATTAGTTGGGGGCCTTCATGATTATATTTTAATTTTAAAACGTCTTGCCATCTTTTGCTCTGCAGGGGGCCATATCATTCGAGGGAGCAGAGCACCGACAGTGGCCTGGGGCTGGGGTGCTACAGCGTCCCCACGACTCCAGAGGACTTCCTCAGCAACGTGGATGAGATGGACACAGGTAGGGGCCAAGCCTGTGAAGCCTTGCAGTGGGTTTGGACTTTTAAATTGTCTCTTTAGTCCTCTCAATTCTTTTTTTTTTTTTTTTTTTTGACCACACTGTGAGGCGTGTAGGATCTTAGGTCCCCAGCCAGGGTTCGAACCTGTGCCCTATGCAGTGATCCTCTCAATTCTAAAATCTAACCAGGAACACAGCTGCAGAGCCCCTAGAACCCAAGCACCATTAGTAAACTGCAGCTCCTTCCCCATAGTTTATACAAATATAGTTTTTGAATATGGGCACAGGATTTCAATTTCTGCTTTTTTTTTCTTTCTTATTCCTTCCCTCCCTCCTTTCCTCTCTCCCTTCCTTTTCTTGTCTGCTTTATTTAGTCTTTCCTCACAGTTGCATTAATATACCGCTGTCTGCTTTACCATTCTTTCACAATTGAATATTTATACTTTTCTAGCTTTTTGTTGTAATGTACAGGCCACCAGTACACAGCTTTTCATGTCATTATTGCATTTGGGAAGCAATTGGCAGTGGGCTTTTGGAAAGTGAAACAACTCAGAGGATTCTAAACTGTCAGCTCCAAGTCCTAACAATGTCCTCCTTCAGCAATTAAATTTAAGTAGTTCCTGGCCTGCTCTGCCTTCAGGCTAGGCCTCAGCTGGCTTCCTGGTTACCTCTTTTTCTCTACTTCTCCAGGAGCAAGGCCTCCAAACTTGGTCTAGATTTAATTATCAAAGTCCTAAACTCCCGGAAGATACTCTTTTGAACCAAAATTAAATGATACCTCACAACCAGGACCTAGTGTATAGCACAGGAAACTATATTCAGTATCTTGAAATAACATGTAATGAAAAAGAATATATATGTACAACTGAATTGCTTTGCTGTATACCTAAAACTAACATGACACTGTAAATCAACCCACTTCAATTTTTTAAAAACCTAAAAATAGACTGTAAGAAAATAAATAATAGTTGACATGTCCCCTCTTTGGAGCTGCTCATGTAAGTTTCTCCTCCATCACCACTGATGATAGAAAATTGTTCTGTGATGAAAAGGATTGTTTTCCCCGGTGCCACTGTCCAGAGGACCCGTGTTTGTCACCTTCTGCTCCTCGATGGCTGTGCTTTGTGCTCTGAAACTAAACAGTTGGTCAGACAAGATGCAGACTCTGCCAGAACGTAGGAGCAGCTGTTCCGGGCTCTCCGTGCAGGCTATCATCTATGTGTTTAGAGAATTGCACAGACTGTCTTGTGAGGAGTCACCCAGGAATAGTTTGAACTGTTTGTTTTGTTAGTCTTCAATTTATTACTTCAGCCTTCTGCCTCCCTTCCTGCCTCCCTCCCTCTCTTTCTTCATCCTTCTCTTTATTTCTTGGTGTGAGATTTATCTTGCCCTCTTTGGAACAGCTTAATGAAGTGGCTCCTTCCCATGTTTAATAATTGTTTGCTTCCTTCTTTTCAACATTGGAAAGCTAGTAAACATAAAAAGCAAAGTTAAATAAGAAAAGACTCAGGAAATCGAAATCTAAGCAAGTCTGACTTAAAAATTTTCTTTTTGTTTTTATTTGGAAGATAATTGTTCTATAATGTTGTGCTGGTTTCTGGTGTACAGCAAGGTGAAGCAGCCATTAATATACATAATCCCCTCCCTCCTGACCTTCCCCCCACCCCTCTAGGTCATCACAGAGCACCAGGCTGAGCTCGCTGTGCTGTACAGCAACTTCCTACTAGCTAGACGCTTTTTAAAAAGTATTTATTTATTTGGCTGTGCCAGGTCTTGGTTGCAGCATGTGAGATCTAGTCCAGAGATTGAACCCAGACCTTCTGCACTGGGATAGTGGAGCTGTAGCCACTAGAGGACCAGGGAAGTCCCTAGCTTGACTTTAAAATGTAAAAAAAGATGGATTCTAGTCTTTAGCTTTTTAAAATGACATCAAGTAGATAAGTAGGGAATGTTTTGAAACCAAAATGTGGAATTAAGTCATGTCCTGTAAAGAACATAGTCCTTGCAGACAGGCCACCTGAATTGGATCTTTGCTTCTCTACTTCTTAGTAGTAACTTTGGTAAGTTACGTAACCTCCCAGGGCCTCCGATTTCTCACCTGTAACGTGGGAGTAATGTGCACACCTGGTAATGTCCACAGTGGTGAGGCATCATGAGGTCACAGCGCTTGGCACAAAGTCCTCTTCTCCTTCTGAGAAGGATGAAGTATCATCTAAGAAGGATGAGATTAGTCCTATTAAATGTTGGGGTTCCAAGTTAGCCGGGCTTAGTGAGTGCTGAATTTACAGTCACATCTGTGAAGTCTTTATGAGAAATGGGCATAAGCCCCCTCAAGGGGAGACATGTAGTTAATTACACAGGAACAAGAAAAGGAAAAGCCAAGGGATGGGCAGAGCTCAAATGTGGCTGGAAAAGGTCTGGTAGACCCACTGATCACATGCTGACCGCACGCTAAATGGTGACAAGCCAGCCAAACACTCCCTTTGTAAAATACACATGGAAACAACAACTGGACATAGTGTTAGAGACATAGGAGGATGGAGTAGATGGAATAATAGGAGCAAAGGCTAGAGGTCGTCCACTTTCCAGAATATTCTACAATAATCACACCCTTCTAAGAACTTCTTCTTTTTTTTTTTTTTTTTGGTCTGTCTCATTTTTATTCATCCATTCATTTTTATTATTGATGCAAATGTGCATCTTTTTAAAAAGTTGAAGTATAGTTGCCATGTGATATTATATGTTATAGGTGTATGATACAGTGACTCACAAGTTTTAAAGGTGATACTCCATTTATAGGTATTGTGAAATATTGGCTATATTCCCCATGTTGTATCATATGTCCCACTGTTCAAATGAAGAAAACTCTAATGACCAAAAAGATTACTATAAAGGTTGCAAAGTTGCTCCAAGGAGAGAGATTTTAAGATTGTTAGCCTTAGTGAAGAACTTTAACTAGTCTCATCATGGTTTCTGAGGAGAAAAAAATAACAGAATTTTTTAAAACAGAGGGATTTTATTTCATTTAAAAAAATCAATTCTTGAGTTATTGAAAACATAAAATGGAAAATAAGTTGAGGTGGATATTTCTATCTGGATACGAAGAAAACAGACATCCAGCACTTTAGATCAGGTAATTTTTCAGGGCAGATAAATTTTTTTTAAAGCCTAATTTCCTTCTCTTACAGTCTATTGGGTAGAAAAAAGTTTTTGCATTTTTTTTTTTCTAAACCTTGTTTTTCAATGTCAGTAACACAACAACCCTGAGGTCATGTTTAACTCATTTTAATTTTTCAAATGACTGCTTTTTGCAATGCAAGTCCTATAAAATATTCCCAAGAGTCACTGATATTTTATAAGTTTGTAGAAAAGCCATGAAGTTTTGCTGCCTCCAAAAATGTAAGTGTGATTCTGTTTCCCTCGTTGCTATGAAAGAAGTAATTTTTCTCCTTGGAAAATGCATATTATTAAAATGAGTTTTCTCTCATTTTTTCTAGAATAGTAAAATCTCTATGCAGGCTTCTTAGGAAGCTTAAAGTACTTGTATGACACAAAAGCTAATTGAATAAGTTTCTTAGAAATGATTCCATGGTGAAAGCTGGCCATAGTTATCAATGCACCTCAGACTTTGAGGTATATTTTATCCCTTCAGAAAATTGATTGGGGCTGTTGGAATGAACCAGTTGTTCTGATATTATGTAATTAATTGACCATGACTGAGTTCTCTCAGCACAGTCAACAAGCATTTATGGTGTCTTTGTATTTGTGTATGTGTTTATATGGACTTCCTGGTAACTCAGTCAGTAAAGACTCTGCCTGCAATGCAGGAGACATGGGTTTGATCCCTGAGTTGGTAAGATCCCCTGGAGAAGGAAATGGCAACCCACTCCAGGATCCTTTCCTGGGGAACTCTATAGACAGAGGAGCCTGGCAGGCCACAGTCCATAGGGTCACAAAGAGTCAGACACGACTTAGCGACTAAATCACCAAGTGTTTAATTTATGTATGAATGAAGCCCAGAGCCTCATATCATGTGTGGCAGATATGATACGGCACCTACTTCCCCATTTCAGACAAGTGAGTGTGTCTTAGGCCACACAGCTAAAAAGCTCCATCTCCTGGCACAACGGTCTGTACGTTTTCTCCTGTCCTGTCATTCATGAAGGATGTGTTCTTCATGTCACATCCCAGCCACTGAACTTTCCTCTACGATAGCATTGTCTCAGCTAGGTTCTGCAGACTTTAGTTCTGTTAGGATATAAATTCTGCCAAAATTGGATTCAAGGAGGTGATAGTGGCTTAAACAAAATAAAACAGATTTTCCTTACTACAAGACTTCTCAGAACCTATATGCTCCCATGCATTTGTAACTCATATGCTTTATGAGAATACTCGATAATTTTGGGGTATATGTACATGTGTAGTGAGGGGGGCAATCTGCAGAAGCCACTTTCTAAAATACTTTGAACATGATCCCCAGAGTTGTCAATGAAGATTGTTTTTTAATAACATAGTTATTAAAACTACCTTTGAACATAAAGAGGATGATATGAGCAAACTTGAGTTTACAATTAAATTGTTGGATTATAGCTCTGTGGTACGGATTTTATGACTGTCAGAGCCTCTCTACTCAAACCAGCTCTTCGTGCCATTGTCATGGGAAGTCAGTGATGGTAGTCAGATCCACAGTGTCCTCATTTTCTCCTTTCCTGTGTCCCTGCACTTACCCATTCTGGACCATGTCTACCCAGAACAAGTAAAGATTGGCCCAGCATCTCTGTGTCTCTTAGGTGTGAGCACCACCAACTCAGTTTCAGTAACGTGGTAGCTGAAATTTTGCAAGGAGATGAAATATTTGCAACCTGCAGCAATAAGATCTTCTGGTGGAATGTGAGCACAGTGGAAGTGAAGATGAGAGTTATGTTGACAACTGAACTGGTTCCTCTTTTCAGGAGCCTTAAAAAAGAAATAGGGTTCATCTGTACTATTTTTCTAGATTCCACATATGTGTGTTAATACACGATATTTGTTTTTCTGTTTCTGTTTCACTCTGCAGGAATAGAAACAGACATAGAGACCAGATGTGCGGACAAGGGGGCATGGGGAAGGTGGGATGAGTTGGAGACTGGGATTGACATATGTATATGACCATGTGTAAAATAGATAGCTAGTGGGAACCTGCTGTGTAGCACAGGGAGCTCAGCTCAGTGCTCCGTGATGACCTAGAAGTGTGGGATGGGGAGTAAGGGAGGTCTAGGAGGAGGTAGAAACATGTACATGTAGCTGATTCTCTTCATTGTACAGCAGAGACCAACACAACATTATAAAGCAATTATACTACAATAAAAGAATTAAAATGGTTTCATTCTTTTCCATTACAGGAGAAAACACAGGACAGACACCCATGAATATCAACCCTCAGCAGACCCGTTTCCCTGATTTTCTTGACTGTCTTCCAGGAACAAACGTTGATCTGGGAACTTTGGAATCTGAAGATCTGATCCCCCTCTTCACTGATGTAGAATCTGCTCTGAACAAAAGCGAGCCTTTTCTAACCTGGCTGTAATTAATATCATTGTAGCTTGGATGCAGCCGTGACCTGACATTTCCTGGGCCTCTTGGAAAAAGCGATGGAGCAGAGCAAGGTGGCAGGTGAGCTACCTCCTGCCTCCATCACACATGCTCCCTCCTTTCCTTGTGGCCAGTTTAATAATTGCCTGGATTTGATTGGCAGTCACTGAAGTTAAACATGAATAAACATTCTATTTCTGTTTTCTGCAAGCCTGCATTCCTGTGATGGGTTGTGCAGCAGAATTGATTATGCAGAATTGCTTCTTTGTTTTCCTCTCTGCTGCCCCATGACCAAGCTTTATGGGTGTTAGCTGAAATTTATACATCAATTGATTATAAACCATGAAAAACTGATGACCACAGGCAGTGACTTTTGACAGGTGGCTCGGTCCAGGAAATGTACACAAAACTCGACCTGATTTACAGTTTCAAAAACTGTATTGATGACATTAGTACCAAATGCTTTAAAGAATATTTAACTTGAGCTTTAAAAATCATTGTACTGATAGTAAAATTCTGCTGTTTGGAATACAGTGTAGTTTTCAATTCATGCAGGTTCTGATGGCTCTTATTACCTGTATTCTCAAAGGCACACAGAGTCCTATTGTGTATCCTTCTTCATTTTACTGCACAGCATCTAGACAACTATCCTTCTAACAGGAGAGTGGCAATGGCATTCGTTACAGTTCCTACACCAAGATCTCATGAAAGAGAAAGAGACCAGTTTGGTACTAATTTTGAACATTTATTAAACAAACGGTTTTTAAATGACAAGTTGGATTTTTAAGAAAATTACAGCTTAGAATATGATGTCTATTTTATGAAGCACTATCATTTGGTGACTGATGACAAATTTCAGCCAAATGTTTTTGATAAATCAGTGGCAACTATATTTTTGTCCTTTGAAACTGTTCTGAAAACATCAGTACCACATAGCTTTCAACCTGATGGCATACAGTGAGCTGTTGCTTTTAAAATTCTGAAGCCTTGTTGGCTTTTCTTCTTTCAAGATTTCTAGGGTTTAAAATAATCTTATCTATGAAGCTGTTTGAAGGATGAAGCAGATCTCTGACTGATGGGTCAAAAAATGCCCCCTGAGGGTGTATGGTGGAGACCCTTAGTGTTTCTGAAGTCACTAAAGTTGATTCCTAGGTGTATTATCCTAATCCTGTTTGCTACAGTTGGTATAGAAAGGCATGAAATATGTACTCAGTACCTCTTATGTAACCAAAACCATTTTTTTTTGTTTGTTTTTTATTAGCTTTTAAGGACTGAGAGAGAGCATCGGGTTCGCCTGGCATGCACTCTGCCTGCATTGCCAATGAAGTCCTCAATTGTTTAATATTTTGAACTGACATTATTTATAATCTATGAATTTAATATCTTTTTTGAGAGACATTAATAATGCAGGTCTCTGAGAGGAACCTTTCCATTCCCAGAGGGGCTTATTTGCTGGGGATCTGAGATCCTTTTTGATCTACCAAAAGACAGACAGGCAGAATACATCTTATCTTGTTGGAATGAAGGCAAGTGTAAAGGTCAGAGATGAAGTAGTAACGTTAGGGAATACAGTGGAAAGGCTACTAGGTGTGAGATGGAAATAGACAAGCTATGGTGCCCCAAAAGCAAAAGGAGAAGGAGGTGTGAGGTGCCCCCAAAGAACAAAGCAATGATTTTCTCCTACAACTTTTGTACCAAAAGACTGTTGTAGAAGAAAAGAAGGCTTCGGTGCACTTTCTGTGGGAGAAGGAGGCACAGCGCTCGTGTTGCCCTGTCCACGCTGATGTTAAGTGAGTAGGCGGATGAGAGCTTAAACCTACTGTTGCTTCCAACACAAAGAAGTGACTTTTTTCCCCTGAAGGACCCATGGTTTCTCTTCCTCTGATTCTATCTCTTTTTCAAAACGTTCTGAGAGATGAGGGTAGATGTTTCTATTGCTACTATATTGAAGGGAGCACTATTTCTTTTTCTCTTCTGTTAGCAATAATTGCAAAAAGCATTGTACATTCTTTCTAAGAAAAAGCAAAAAAAAAAAAAAAAGACTCAAAAACAAGGGACCTAGTAAAACGGAGCAGTGTTACTGTATTTTTTAAAAATATTTTTATAGATTCATTTTCAGGTTATTAAACATTAAAGAAACAATTATCCCTCCTTTTTTTAAGTAGTTAAAACATTGATGATTTGTATTATCAATTTTTAGAAATAATTTCCTAGTAAGCTTGTGGCATTAGAAAACACTAGAAGAATTTTTTTTTAGTGAGATTAGTTGGAACATTTATTAATGAACATAACAATTATTTTTCCAGAATTAGACACAGATCCTGACTACATGTTTACTAATAAATGAAGCCAGATCTAATTTTTGTTGTTATTTTTAAGGCCATGTTATATGGCCTTTGTTAAAGAACACTAAAGCTAGAAATCTAGAAACAACTTTTTAAAGGTTCTTTCCTATTATTGTAAGTGTTAAAACCCCTGCAGAATTCATGATAAGGTGCTATTTATACTATATTTCTTATTATAAAATGACTGCCAAATATCGTGTCTTTTTAGTCCTAAGTCAATCAGTAGATTTCAACATTTCATCCAGGTTAAAAATGGAAAAATAATTTCAGAAATCTTTCTTTTAAGGTATTTTCTTTCCCTGATAAAACACATTTCCTTGAAGCCAATACATTGTCAAGACCTATTTGCAATTCTGTTAAATCTAAGTAATTATTAGTGTTTCACCATAGAATTTAGGATGTGATATGCCTTTCTTTCGCTGATTATACAATATAAGTAAAAACAGAGTAAAACAGTTAGTGTGCTGGGGGTGTTACTGACTCCAGCTTGGCAGAAAATCTCTCTGGAGAAGAAGGTGATCAGGAGTGAGAGAGTTTTACTAATGACAAGTGATGTTCTCATAACAGAAAGCAACTTCCAGAAGTGCAACTTTTATGACAAACAAAAGCTGTTAAAAGGAAATTGTAGATTAATTTAATTGGGAAAGTAGGTTATCAACAGAGACTGTTTCCCTAACACACTACATCATTTATGTGTTCGTATTTTAACTTTTAAAAAAATTATTTCTACATTTTGTAATATGATATATGTGTGTTTATTTTTAATTCAAATTGCTATGCATATAGAGAATATGCAGAAAAATCAATCAGATCAAACTATTTTACCCGGAGTTTGGTACTGGTTTTTACTTCTCTGATTCTGTATAAGAAAAATAAATACAATTGAATTTCCACTTGGAGTCTTTATCTTGTCATGATTTGTGTGTGTTCTTTTTACTGAGGGCTTTGGGTGGTACTGGAGGAAAGCTTATGTAACCTTCCTGGCAGACAATGAAGGAAAGAAAATTTTGTAGACAAACATTTTTTTGGCTCAAATGCCTGGTTTTCAATATTCTAAATATCCAGAGTTCTGGTTTCTACTTTATTTGAAGTAACTCACTGAGACTTTAAAAACTCTGTGTGTGTGTGTGTGTTTGTGTCCTTGTGCTAAGTCACTTCAGTTGTGTCTGACTTTTTGCAACCCCATGGACCGTATCCCACCAGGCTCCTCCGTCCATGGGATTCTCCAAGCAAGAATACTGGAGTAGGTTGCCATTTCCTCTTCCAGGGAATCTTCCTGACCCAGGAATTGAACCCAAGTCAGCCCTTCCAACAACCTTGCAGATCTGACTGAAGCATCAGGACTAAAGTATTTTTCTTTGTTTCTCTGTCATTAACAATATGCTGTGGCTTCTTGGGCTTCCCTGGTGGCACAGACAATAAAGAACGCAATGCAGGAAACCTGGTTCAGTCCCTGGGTTGGGAAGATGCCCTGGAGGAGGCCATAGCAACCCCCTCCAGTATTCTTGCTTGGAGAATCCCATGGACAGAGGAGTCTGGAGGGCTACAGAACATAGGGTCGCAAAGTGTCAGACATAACTGAGTGACTAAGCACAGTGTGACTTCTTGTCAAACCAAAAGCAGCTCATCATTCACTCTGTGACAGTGTATTTCCTCTGTCTTTTGAGCCCCCTGATTCTTGCTGTGGTGACACTTTATGATGTGAGGGCTCTTTTAGTAGCAGAGTGTTTTTAAGCAGAAGCACTCAGCTGAACAACAAAAGAAGAAATCCTGGGGGAAACAACTTAGCAACAGTCCAGAGTCTAAGCCTCATGGATCTTTTTTAAAACTGTATTTCATCATTACTTTTAAGTTAACAGAGGCTCTCTGTTGAAAGTGTTATAAGTACCAACACGTATAAAGTAAAAATATGAAAGTTCTCTATCTTTCAAGTCTCACACTTCAAAAAATATGTTTGTTAGATTTTTTCCCCCTATAAGCTGGATTTTTTTAACAAAAGAAGAGCAATTCTAATGATATTACTGATACATATTGAACATTTACTAAGTGACAGACACTCTGCAAAACATTTGATATGAATTATCTAATTTAATCTGCACATCAACACTATTATTTCAATACTGTCCTCATTTTACAGATGAAGAAACTGAGGCTTAGAGAGGTAAAATAATTTTTATAAGGGTACATAGTAAGCAAGAAATATATCCAAAAGCTCAAGATTGCTCTTCCATGCGAGTACATGTGTATTTTATTATATTTAACAATAAGTAATATCCTTTTGCATGGGTGTCCCCTCTTGGTAATCAGTTGGTTGTTTTCAGTTTTTGCCCTTAAAATAGTACTGGACGTAGCAGTTTGTCCTTTTGATATTTATTTATTTTGGCTGCACTGGGTCTTACTTGTGGCATGCAGGATCTTCAGTTGCAGCATTTGGGATCTGGCCCCCTGCATTGGGTGTGCAAAGTCTCAGCCACTGGACCACTAGTCCCAACAGTTTGTTCTTGTATGAGTATGTCTAGAGGATAAATTCCTCAGAAAGAAATCACTATATCAAAAGATATGTGATCTTAAATCTTGGTAGATTCTGTCAAATATTTTTGAAAACAAGTCCATGCCAATTTTTACACTTCTAAGAACAATGTATGCAAAGGCCTGTTTCACCATTGCCAGGCTAGAGCTGGATATTGCCTAACTTTTGTTGTTTTTCTTGTTTTGCCAGTTTGAGGCTACAAACATACAGTCTCAAAAAAAAGAAAGTCAAATTTGATTTGTATGAACATTAACTCTTTTGGTCCCCCCCACCCACATATACATCCCACAAAATGTTCATGAATATATGTGGAATATATGAAGTTCAAAAATTGAATGAAAAATATTTTTTCTATTTCTGTCAATAGCATACAAAACAAATTAGCTTCTCTTTCTGATTTTTTCCAGCTTTACTGAGATATAATTGACATCATGTATAAATGTAAGGTGTGTGACATAGTGATTTTAAGCATGTATATACTGCAAAATGTTCACCACAAGAAGATTAGTTAACACATCACCTCACACGGTTACAAAATTTTTCTCTGTGTGCAGTAAGAATTTTGACTAACTCTTAAAACTTTGCAAATATGATATATAGAAAATAGCTTACTATTATAGTTTGTAATTCTTGAATTAATAGTGAAGTTGATCTTTTTGTAAGATTATTGTCTATGGTGGGTGATGTCAGTTCTCAATTACCCAGATTACCTTTTGTGAAATGGCAACCCGCTCCAGTATTCTTGCCTGGAGAATTCCATGGACACAGGAGCCTGGTGGGCTACAGTCCATGGGGTCATGAAGAGTCGGCCACGACTGAGCGACTAACACCTTCACTTTTCACCCCCATGATGGTGTATTTTCACTTCCAAAAGCTAACAACTGTGGCTCTTTAAAAAGGATTGTTAGGATCACTTTGCCCCCATACACAAGAGAGCTGGAAATGCATAGGAATTTACATCCTAGGACATGACTTTGTCCAATGAGAGGTGGGCTTTAACTCACATTCCAGAGTCCCTTGTGGGATCGGGCAGAGACTACCTTCTGTGGGATATGACCTGACAGCACATTTCCTATTTCTTCCCCTTTCCAGTGCTGCTTCCCCGACTTTTTGCCAGTTTCTCCTCTAAATATCCACTTCCTTAATAAATCCTTTTCTTATACAATGCTCCCTTAGTATACCATCTGTACATGAAGCCTTATATCAGGATCTGCTTCTGGAAGCCAGATCTAAGTTAGCATCCAGAATACACAGCCAACTCTTGCAAATCTATCAGAAAAACAATCCAATGGAAATGTGGGGTAAGGATATGCACTGAAATTTTACAGAATGGAAAACTAGGTGCCAAATAATTCCCCAACCTTGTTACTAATCAGGAAAATGGAAATGAGATAGTAGTAACATAACATTTCACTTATATCAAACTCCAAATTCCAAAAGACTTACAACACCAAGGGTCAGCTAGGATGTGAAAAAGTGGGAAGGCAGTGTCCTGTTGGCAGCAGTGTGAACTGATAAAAACACTTTGTAACTTTCACAAAGCTGGCAGCCTGGTCTGTTTTGTTGACCACTATATCCCCAGTCTCTAGGGCAATGTCCAGAACATATGGATGACCAAACAGTAAATATTTGTTGAGTGAATTAATATTTGGGCACATTGTATTCCTCAGGAAGTGAGTGCTGTCAGAAGGGACACATAGAGAGAAGCAGTTGCAAAATAGGGGAGAAGGAACTTCCTAGACAATTTAGTTGCTTAAACAAATCTGTCAAATCAATCAAATAGATGGGGAAACAGTGGCTGACTTTATTTTTCTGGGCTCCAAAATCACTGCAGATCGTGATTGCAGCCATGAAATTAAAAGACGCTTACTCCTTGGAGAAGGAAATGGCAACCCACTCCAAAATTCTTGCCTGGAGAATCCCATGGACGGAGGAGCCTGGTGGGCTACAGTCCACGGGGTTGCAAAGAGTCAGACACGACTGAGCGACTTCACTCACTCACTTTACTCCTTGGAAGGAAAGTTATGACCAACCTAGACAGCATATTAAAAAGCAGAGACATTACTTTGCCAACAAAGGTCCATCTAGTTAAGGCTATGGTTTTTCCAGTGGTCATATATGGATGTGAGAGTTGGACTATAAAGAAAGCTGAGCTCCAAAGAGTTGATGCTTTTGAACTGTGGTGTTGGAGAAGACTCTTGAGAGTCCCTTGGACTGCAAGGAGATCCAACAAGTCCATCCTAAAAGAGATTAGTCTTAGGTGTTCATTGAAAGGACTGATGCTGAAGCTGAAACTACAATACTTTGGCCACCTGATGTGAAGAGCTGACTCATTTGAAAAGACCCTGGTGCTGGGGAAGATTGAGGGCAGGAGGAGAAGGGGACGACAGAGAGTGAGATGGTTGGATGGCATCACCGATTCGATGGACATGAGTTTGGGTGAACTCTGGCAGTTGGTGATGGACAGGGAGGCCTGGCATGCTGGGGTTCATGGGGTCACAAAGAGTCGGACATGACTGAGCAACTGAAGTGAACTGAACTGAATCAATGGGATGACAGCATTGCAGCCAACCACATTGTTCATGTATCTAGCTAGGATTGATCTAGCTGGGGAGTAAATCTGACAAGCATTGCAGCCAAACTGGTTGAGAGCTAAGACTTGTACATTTATAGTGTACTCAAGTTTCTTTTATTCTTTTTTAAGGTTGCAATCTATCAAAAATTCATATATTGGTATTCCCCATGAAAAACTATGACCACTATATTTTGGGTTTTTCCCTGGAGCACTGTGTTTTTTGTTTTTTTTTTTTTCTTTTTTCACTTTATGTTTAAATATTGTGTGACCATCAAAGCTTCTACAAATGTAATTTACTTGACTTCCACTGAGAGCACATATGAAAGCTCAGTTCAGTTGCTCAGTCACTCCTGACTCTTTGCAACCCCATGAACTGTGACATGCCAGGTTTCCCTGTCCATCACCAACTCCCGGAAATTGCTCAAACTCATGTCCATCGAGTTTTGCTCCCCAAAATAGTTAAATCTATGTGATATATTAAAATGAATATAGAATCAAGATCAGACATATTAGGTCATGTTCAGAAGATTTCTAAGATGAAATTCTGGTCATTGGTATGAGATGGTTGTATGGATTCTGGCCTTAAAACAGAATGAATTTATTCCAGGGATGTTTCAGAAGGTCTGGAACACTCAGGGCCTCAAAGAAGAATTCCTTAAATTTTTCTGTGTAATGTCCCCAGATTTCAAGATCTACTAAAATAAGCAACCAACACATTTTACTTTTGCACAGTCTCTGGAGGCGTTAGAAAACTGACCAAAGCTTTAGATGTTCTCAGGAAGCTGCTCACACACTCTGTTAATGGCTCATAGATGGCTCATTGGTTCTCTGGAGCCCTTCTATTGACCTGAGACTGCAACGTTTTCCTATAGGCTGTCTTTTGAAATGCTTGTGCTTAGTTGCTCAGTCGTGTCTGACTCTTGGAGAACCCATGAACCAGGCTCCTCTGTTTATGGGATTTTCCAGACAAGAATACTGGAGTGGGTAGCCTTTTGCTTCTCCAGGGGATCTTCCCAACCCAGGGATCGAACCCAGGTTTCCTGCATTGCAGGCAGTTGCCGGGACCACCGTGAGGAACTCTGCCCATGGCAAAGGTCATGAGGAAGGAGGCTTCGGCATACAGAACGGTGGATCGAGGGAGCCTCAGGAAACCCCCTGTTCCCGAGCATCTACGCCCAAAACCAGAGTCTACCTACTTTACTGTTTCATGCACTCACCTATACCTCTGACTTTACGGGGAGCTGACCCCATTACCTCTCTCAGAGAAGGAGTTAACTTACAGCTCCAAGTCAATAAAAATTCCCGGGCGTGACAAGAGTGTCTCAACTTACGAACTCCTCTGAAGGTTATCTAGATTGCCTGTACAGGTTTGTCTGGCCACATGTGATTGTTTACGGCCTCCCAATCGTGAGAGGCACGAGATGTTTTAAACTTACTAAAGGCAGATTGTTTTGGGAAGTTAGAAATTATTGGTATAGTGGGTTGGTTAGGAATTATATTGGTGAAGGGTTTTTCATTTGTTGTGCCAATAATTGCTGCTAATTCCCTGCCCTGGTTGTGACAAGGGTGTCTCAGGTCAAACCTCTCTGCTGGCAGACTAGTTTGTGTGACAGGATTATCCACGCCCCTGCCACTACGCACATGATTGTTTACTACCTCTCAACCATAAACAGCACAGAGAGCTTGGAGTATTTTGAAAGTCTTCATTAGCATAGGGCTTTTCTCATTGTTTAGTCAATGATTGCCACCAGGCCTCCATATCCTTAGGCACCTGGGAATATATTAATGTATTTGGAATATAGAAAAGGAAATATAGTAGTTTTTAATGTTAGCAATACTAGACTTTTTGAGTTAATGAATTTTCTCTTTTATTATAGATCACTGTACTTTGTTATAAATCACTGTGTCCTTGCTATGTAAAAATGTAACTTTATCACTATCTTAAGACTATCAGCGGTGGCTAGGCAGGCACAGGAGGGCATAGAGGAGCTATGCCACGTTGAAGGTCAGGAATGGCGGCAGTAAGGAGATACCCCTTGTCCAAGGTAAGGAGCAGCGGCTGTGCTTTGCTGGAGCAGCCGTGAAGAGATACTCCATGCCCAAGGTGAGAGGAACCCAAGTAAGATGGTAGGTGTTGCAAGAGGGCATTAGAGGGCAGACACACTGAAATCATACTCACAGAAAACTAGTCAATCTAATCACACTAGGACCACAGCCTTGTCTATCTCAATGAAACCAAGCCATGCCTGCAGGGCAACCCAAGATGGATGGGTCATGGTGGAGAGGTCTGACAGAATGTGGTCCACTGGAGAAGGGAATGGCAAGCCACTTCAGTATTCTTGCCTTGAGAACCCCATGAACAGTATGAACAGGCAAAATGATAGGATACCAAAGAGGAACTCCCCAGGTCATTAGGTGCCCAATATGCTACTGGAGCTCAATGGAGAAATAACTCCAGAAAGAATGAAGGGATGGAGCCAAAACAAAAACAATACCCAGTTGTGGATGTGACTGGTGATAGAAGCAAGATCCGATGCTGTCAAGAGCAATATTGCATAGGAACCTGGAATGTCAGGTCCATGAATCAAGGCAAATTGGAAGTGGTCAAATAAGAGATGGCAAGGGTGAATGTCGACATTCTAGGAATCAGCGAACTAAAATGGACTGGAATGGGTGAATTTAACTCAGATGACCATTATATCTACTACTGCAGGCAGGAATCCCTCAGAAGAAATGGAGTAGCCATCATGGTCAACAAAAGAGTCCGAAATGCAGTTCTTGGATGCAGTCTCAAAAACGACAGAATGATCTCTGTTCGTCTCCAAGGCAAACCATTCAATATCACAGTTATCCAAGTCTATGCCCCAACCAGTAATGCTGAAGAAACTGAAGTTGAACGGTTTTATGAAGACCTACAAGACCTTTTAGAACTAACACCCAAAAAAGATGTCCTTTTCATTATAGGGGACTGGAATGCAAATGTAGGAAGTCAAGAAACACCTGGAGTAACAGGCAAATTTGGCCTTGGAATGCAGAATGAAGCAGGGCAAACCTAATAGAGTTTTGCCAAGAAAACGCACTGGTCATAGCAAACACCCTCTTCCAACAACACAAGAGAAAACTCTACACATGGACATCACCAGATGGTCAACACCGAAATCAGATTGATTCTATTCTTTCTATATATTATATTGATTATATTCAAACCAAAGATGGAGAAGCTCTATACAGTCACCAAAAACAAGACCAGGAGCTGACTGTGGCTCAGATCATGAACTCCTTATTACCAAAATCAGACTCAAATTGAAGAAAATAGGGAAAACCACTAGACCATTCAGGTATGACCTAAATCAAATCCCTTATGATTATGCAGTGGAAGTGAGAAATAGATTTAAGGGCCTAGATCTGATAGATAGAGTGCCTGATGAACTATGGAATGAGGTTCGTGACATTGTACAGGAGACAGGGATCAAGACCATCCCCATGGAAAAGAAATGCAAAAAAGCAAAATAGCTGTCTGGGGAGGCCTTACAAATAGCTGTGAAAAGAAGAGAGGTGAAAAGCAAAGGAGAAAAGGAAAGATATAAGCATCTGAATGCAGAGTTCCACAGAATAGCAAGAAGAGATAAGAAAGCCTTCTTCAGCAATCAATGCAAAGAAATAGAGGAAAACAACAGAATGGGAAAGACTAGAGATCTCTTTAAGAAAATTAGAGATACCAAGGGAATATTTCATGCAAAGATGGGCTCAATACAAGACAGAAATGGTCTGGACCTAACAGAAGCAGAAGATATTAAGAAGAGGTGGCAAGAATACACGGAAGAACTGTACAAAAAAGATCTTCATGACCCAGATAATCATGATGATGTGATCACTAATCTAGAGCCAGACATCTTGGAATGTGAAGTCAAGTGGGCCTTAGAAACCATCACTACGAACAAAGCTAGTGGAGGTGATGGAATTCCAGTTGAGCTATTTCAAATCCTGAAAGATGATGCTGTGAAAGTGCTGCACTCAATATGCCAGCAAATTTGGAAAACTCAGCAGTGGCCACAGGACTGGAAAAGGTCAGTTTTCATTCCAATCCCAAAGAAAGGCAATGCCAAAGAATGATCAAACTACCGCACAATTGCACTCATCTCACACGCTAGTAAAGTAATGCTTAAAATTCTCCAAGCCAGGCTTCAGCAATACATGAACCATGAACTTCCTGATGTTCAAGCCGGTTTTAGAAAAGGCAGAGGAACCAGAGATCAAATTGCCAACATCCACTGGATCATGGAAAAGCAAGAGAGTTCCAGAAAAACATCTATTTCTGCTTTATTGACTATGCCAAAGCCTTTGACTATGTGGATCACAATAAGCTGTGGAAAATTCTGAAACAGATGGGAATATCAGACCACCTAACCTGCCTCTTGAGAAATCTGTATGCAGGTCAGGAAACAACAGTTAGAACTGGACATGGAACAACAGACTGGTTCCAAATAGGAAAAGAAGTGCATCAAGGCTGTATATTGTCACCCTGCTTATTTAACTCCTATGCAGAGTACATCATGAGAAACGTTGGACTGGAAGAAACGCAAACTGGAATCAAGATTTCCAGGAGAAATATCAATAACCTCAGATATGCAGATGACACCACCCTTATGACAGAAAGTGAAGAGGAGCTAAAAAGCCTCTTGATGAAAGTGAAAGAGAAGAGTGAAAAAGTTGGCTTAAAGCTCAACATTCAGAAAACGAAGATCATGGCATCTTGTCCCATCACTTCATGGGAAATAGATGAGGAAACAGTGGAAACAGTGTCAGACTTTATTTTTTTGGGCTCCCAAATCACTGCAGATGGTGACTGCAGCCATGAAATTGAAAGACACTTACTCCTTGGAAGAAAAGTTATGACCAACCTAGATAGTATATTCAAAAGTAGAGACATTACTTTGCTGACTAAGGTCCATCCAGTCAAGGCTATGGTTTTTCCTGTGGTCACGTATGGATGCGAGAGTTGGACTGTGAAGAAGGCTGAGCACTGAAGAATTGATGCTTTTGAACTGTGGTGTTGGAGAAGACTCTTGAGAGTCCCTTGGACTGCAAGGAGATCCAACCAGTCCATTCTGAAGGAGATCAGCCCTGGGATTTCTTTGGAAGGAATGATGCTAAAGCTGAAGCTCCAGTACTTTGGCCACATCATGCGAAGAGTTGACTCATTGGAAAAGACTCTGATGCTGGGAGGGATTGGGGGCAGGAGGAGAAGGGGATGACCAAGGATGAGATGGCTGGATGGCATCATGCAGTCAATGGACTTGAGTCTGAGTGAACTCCGGGAGTTGGTAATGGACATGGAGGCCTGGCATGCTGCGATTCATGGGGTCGCAAAGAGTCGGACAGACTGAGCGACTGAAGTGAACTGAACTAAAACTAAATAGATCTTAAGGGGAACATTGGTGAAGGGTTTTCATTTGTTTGGCTGATGCTTGCTGCTAAATCTCCATATTCCCTGCCCTTATAATGAATATAACTAGCATATAGGAGAAATAAGTATTAACCTTTAAGATTAATCATGTTAACCTTAGGTTAAATAAATTCCTTTCTTAGTCGTAACTCACTACACCCTCACCCTATAGGAATGCAACTTTATTTGGAGGGTGGTGCCTGGTTTAAGAAAAAACACCCTTGGAAAAAATAAGTTTTTTGGTTATCAGAAAGAAAGGATCATAAAATGTCAGCAGGCCTCATGGCCAGAAGATGATGTAAAACCCCTAAGACCTTTCTTTATACATTTATGTGAAGCACCTGATTTTGATAAAGGTCAGGACTGCTGACCCCCATGTAACTCTGTATTCATCCCTATGTATAAGAAAAGGTATATAAGCAAACCTAAAAAATAAAGAAATGGGATCAGTTTCTGGAAAGACTGGTTCCCCTATGTCGTTCTTTCTTGCTCCCCATTTTTCTGGCTGAATTCCCATCTGGAGCGTGGGTGCTCACCATGTCTACTTACTTGCCCCGGTTTTTAAGTTCCATACGAGAAGGAGCCCAAGGAGGGGCACCTTCCAATATTCAAGTGGCACCAGTGGCCCAATGTAGATGGTGCAAATTCCTTGTCTTGGAATTTTATTGGTATCCCACGTAAACCAAGTTATTCAGCTTCTTTTTCTCCACTAATATTTCCTACTACGCTATCCGTTTCTAATCTCTCTATATATCTGTAATTTATTCCTAGGGTGCCAATTCTGTCCCCACCTTTGAATTACCCTGGATCCACCGGGGCTAGACCCCGGCAGGCGGTCTTCACTATCTGAGCCACGAGGGAAGCCCTGGGTCCCCCTCAGATATCTTACCTGGGTAATGATGATGTGACTAATTAAACTATAAATGGAAAAAATTAATTTATGGGATTGGCAGAGATAAAGAATCACCAAACGCTCTCACTCTAGCAAGAGAATCCGTTTATGGAATTAGCACAGAGTGAAATAAGAGTTTCAGAGAGTGAGAAGAAGTGAAAGATGAAGGGAGAAAGGTGAGTCCAGCACATTCTGTGCAGCATTACTGCTCCTGGAGAAGGTGGGTGTGTGAGTTGAGGAAGGGCAGGTGTGGGCAGTCTCCTTTACAAATTTGCTGTGGGCTTTGTTCCCACAACAAGTGAAGAAGGTCAGTGCCATCCTACTATTAACTAACATCATGGCTTCAACTGTGTTTCTAGTGATGCGGAACTTCAGTTTCTTTACATGTAAATTGGGCTGTTACAATTTTTTTAAAAAGGAGGGTTACAATGAGAGAGTGATGAAGCTCAAGGGAAATGACTTATGTAGAACATTCAGTAATTCAAAGGTGGTCAATAAATGATCACTTCCCTCTTTTTTCCGTAAGCTTTTTCTTCTCTTCTTCCTAGGCCATGTTTTCCTCCATAGCACTCACCACCACCTAACAATATAATGTCATTGTCTCTCCTCATTAACCTGTCAGTGCTATGAGAGAAGATATTTTTGTTTCTTTAGCACCTAGCTGGAGAAGGCAATGGCAACCCACTCCAGGACTCTGGCGTGGAAAATCCCATGGATGGGGGAGCCTGGTAGGCTACAGTCCATGGGGTCTGGAGGAGTCAGACATGACTGAGTGACTTCACTTTCACTTTTCACTCTCATGGATTGGAGAAGGAAATGGCAACCCACTCTAGTGTTCTTGCCTGGAGAATCCCAGGGACAGGGGAGCCTGTTGGGCTGCAGTCTATGGGGTCGCACAGAGTCGGACACTACTGAAGCAATTTAGCAGCAGCAGCAGCACCTAGCACCTTGAACAATACTTGGTACACTGTTCAAAAGTATTTTCAAAAATATCTGTTGAATGAATGAATATCTTTAAGAGAACTTGTCTTTCACACCACAACCCTTGCTGAGGATGGCACCATCTTTGATTGACTTGTTGGCTTGCGCTTTCATGTCTTGAATTAAATAAGCTTTTGGAAAATGTTCCTTAATGGGGGAGGTATCAGAGGAAAATTGTATTCTTTTTTTTTTTGAAGTTTCCAACATCATTTTTTAAAATATAAATTTATTTTAATTGGATGCTAATTACATTACAATTGTATTCTTTAGAAAGATAGCCAAACCTGCCCAGTGAGAAATTATCTGCTGTGAGCAGTTAGGCTGAGTTGCCATTAGAGGGCAGCAAATGGCTTTGTCAGGGTGTGACCAGAGGGACAAACAGAGTACTGATATTTTGTTACCTTCCTTGCATTCGCCTATATATCTCTTGACAGGAAGATCTATAGCTTTTGAGGGAGAATAAAGTTATTTTTCAGAATACAGAAAAAAAAGGAAAAAATAAGACATTCTCAGAGCAAGGTTCACAGTGGAGTCAATGGATCACATGCTTCAGATTATCCTAAAACATCAGAATAGAGTGAGAATTTTCCTGAATCTGACTGAGGCTGAGGACTGGGAATCTGTATTTATTTAGCAAACTTCTAGGTCATTCTGGTGCACTTTCAAGTTTGAGAACCACCGCACATGATGAACATGAATGGGTGCTTAGTCGTGTCCAACTCTTTGCAGCCCCATGGGCTGTAGCCCGCCAGGCTCCTCTGTCCATGGGGATTCTCCAGGCAAGAATACTGGAGTGGGTTGTCATGCTCTCCTCTAGGGGATCTTCCCAACCCAGGGATCAAATCCAGTTCTCTCGCATTGCAGGCAGATTCTTTACCATTTGAGCCATCAGGGAAGCCCAAACATCTGATGAGTAGTCTCTACACTTTTCTGTCATGGATCCCCCAAGGTATGCATGCTTGCCTGCCCATTTCTTTATAAATTATATACAGAGATGGCTGTCCCAGGGGCTTCCCAGGTGGCGCTAGCAATAAAGAACCTGCCTGCCAATGCAGGAGACATAAGAGAGTGAGTTCGATTCCTGCATGGGGAAGATTCCCTGGAGGAGGGCATGGAGAATCCATGGACAGAGGAGCCTGTGGGGGTACAGTCCATAGGGTCACAAAGAGTCAGACACAGCTCAAGTGACCTGGCACAGCACAGCACATGGCTGTCATAACATGTCTTGTACATCATAAAATATTTCACAAAAATAGAAATTTTGGAAGGTTGAAAAGCATACACATTAAGTTTTATAAGTGAACTTCCCATGCCACGTTTTGGATGCGAGGATAAGCATAATTCATGCTGATGAAATGTTGTTCAACTGATCTTCTTAACTGATGGCATAATATTCATTTTCTCAAGTTTAGGGCCCCAACATCAGTGGGCATGAGGCAGCATGATTATCTGTAGAGATTTTATTTCTGCTTCCAAAGAGTCATTGGGGATATTCCCCTCACCCACCTTCCCTCTCAGATTCCCATGTGGTGCTGAGGAAAGTTGTCATGGTTACCCTCTTCCCCAACTGACAGCCTGAATGCAACTTCTGGGTGGGAAGCTGAGTGTGAACTGCTGGGTGTGTTGGCATGGTAGCAACACCCAGGTACTTCACACCACACAGACACATACACACACACACTCACCCTCTGGGACTACGTCAAGTCTGAACAAATTACAAAATCATCTGCTGTTAAACCTGGCCTACAAAAAGCTTTAAATTTGCCATTAGACTCTAAATTTGGCTCTTCATCTTTTGACGTCATGGGTCTCTTTGAGAATCTGATGAACCCTATAAACTTTTTCTCTAGGATGGGAGGGAAAGAAATTTACTCATCTTCCCATAGACACCATTTCAGAGGGTGTGAAAGTTTCTGGAGTTCGCAGAATGTGGACCCTGAGACAACAGTGTCAGCATTTTCTGGGAATTTACTAGAAATGCTCCACCCTTAAAGCTGACAGAATCAAACTTTTGGTTAGGAATAAGCCCTCCAGGTATTTTTAGTGAATACTCAAGTTTGAAAACGCTCCAGCCTATTGGTTCTCAAACATGCCTCCTTTTAAGACTCTCCTGATGAGTTAAAAAAAAGAGAGAGAGAGAGAGAGAGAAAGCACTGATTCATGGGCATCAATCTGATTTAATTAAATCAGTATCTCTGGAGGTGAGGCCTGGATATGGGGACTATTTTTTTTCTTTTCTTAAAATTTTTATTGTTTTTTTTTTTTAACTTCTTATTTTGTATTGGGGTGTAGCCGATTAACAAACAATGGTTTATTTAAAAATATATATATTTATTTAATTTGGCTGTGCTGGCTCTTAGTTGTGGCATGCAAACTCTTAGCTCAGCATGTGGGATCTAGCTCCCTGACCAAGGATTGAACCTGGGTCCCATGTATTGGGAATGCATCATTTTAGCCACTGTACCACCAGGGAAAAGTGAAAGCGAAAGCCACTCAGCCACATCCAACTCTTTGTGACCCCATGGACTATACAGTCCATGGAATTCGCCAGGCCAGAATACTGGAGTGGGTAGCCTTTCCCTTCTCCAGGGGATCTTCCCAACCCAGGAATTGAACCCAGGTCTCCTGCATTGCAGGTGGATTCTTTACCAGCTGCGCCACACAAGGGAAACCCAAAAATACTGGAGTGGGTAGCCTATCCCTTCTCCAGGGGATTCTCCTGACCCAGGAATCGAACTGGGTTCTCCTGCCTTGAAGGCAGATTCCTTACCAATTGAGCTATCAGGGAAACCCAGACCACCAGGGAAGTCCCCAACAAACAATGTTGTGACAGTTTCAGGTGGACAGCGAGGTGACCTAGCCAGACATACTCATGTATCCATTCTTCCCCCAAACTTCCCTCCCATCCAGGCTGCCACATAACATTAAGCAGAGTTCTATGCTCTATACGGTAGGTCCTTGTTGATTATCCATTTTAAATGTAGCAGTGTGTACTTGTCCACCCCAAACTCCCTAAGTATCCCATCCCTCATCCTTCCTCCAGTAACATAAGGTCATTCTTGGAATTTGGGATTTTAAAAAATTCTCTAAAGGAGCTGGAGATTTTATTTTCTTGGTGTCCAAAATCACTGGGGACGGTGACTGCAGCCATGAAATTAAAAGACACTTGCTCCTTGGAAGGAAAACTATGACGAACCTGGACAATGTATTAAAAAGCAGAGACATCACTTTGCTGACAAAGGTCCGTATAGTCAAAGCTATGGTTTTTCCAGTAGTCATGTATGGATGTGAGAGCTGGACCATAAAGAAGGCTGAGTACTGAATAATTGATGCTTTTCAACTGTGGTATTGGAGAAGACCCTTGAGACTTGGACAGCAAGGAGATCAAACCAGTCAATCCTAAGGAAATCAAGTCATTGGAAAAGACCCTGATGCTGGGAAAGATTGAGGGCAGGAGGAGAAGGGAGCAACAGAGGATGAAGTGGTTGAGTGGCTTCACCAACTCAATGGACATGAGTTTGAGCAAATCCAGGAGATAATGCAGGACAGGGAAGCCTGGCAGGCTGCAGTCCATGGGGTTGTGAAGAGATGGACACGATATAGTGACTAAAGAACAACAGCCGAAGAAGTTAAGCTCTATAGACCCAGATTATAACAAGCCAGACTATTTCTGACAACCCCAAACTTGAGCACACTAGTTCCTCCTAGAAAGGAACCTGGAAAGGTCTGACTCATCGCTTTCACTTACCAGTGAGGAAACCAAGGCCTGGAGACTGAGGAGCTTTCCCAAGACCACAGAGTTACAAAGAGTCTCAGGCAGCATTCAGCTCTCCATGGGTCTCTGTTCCAGGAATGGCCACACACTGGAACAGCAAACCTAGGCGCTCCTGAGGAAGCCTGGACACGAAGATGCACGTGTTCAGCAGTGACCCAGATCTCAGCATTTTCTGAAGCAGATCTTTGATATCAGCTCTGAGTGTTTTTTCCTCTTTAGCTCACTATTTGTGGTGCCTACTGCTCATTTGCATTCAACTCAGCTTGTGTTTTCTTGGGAATGAGCGTAACCTATCCCTGGCTGGTGGGAAGCAGCAGGCTGTAGTGCAGGGAGAGGGTGAGCCTGGTGTTGACACGTGGGGGTACCGAGCAGGACAGCTTGGTCCTGGTCAGGGGAAGCTCAGGCTTGGAGCCAGGTGTCCTGGGTTTAATGTCAGCACTGCCGTGAGCTCCTTCTGTGACCTTGGGGCCTGTGCTTATTCTCTTCATGCCTCAGTTTCCTTACTCCTCACTCAAGGGTGATAATATCACAACTACCTTTGATGAGCAGGTTGTGACTATTAAATCGGTTTGATGCCCATCAAGACCAATGTCTATACCAGAGTGCATGCTCTGTAAATGTTCACTCTTAGTTGGTGGCAGGCCTGGGGGCAGATTGCTTAGGATCCTGCCTTTCTTTTCTTTTTCCTTTCTTTTGTTCTTTTTCATTCCTTCCTTTCTTCCTTTTCTTTTTCCTTTCTTTCTTCTTCTATTTTAACCCTGAGGGTTATAGAATTCTGATTGTGCATTCCAGCTTCTTCCACACTGACAGAAGAAAATAATTAAATAGGAATAATTGAGAAATAAAACACACAGAAGTGAGCAACCAGGGGGACTCTGTGGGTGGATGTCTGTATATAGGTGCTTTGAAAGATTATATAAAAATAATGACTCTGATTATCATGGTTTAATAGTTTTCACTAATTTAGTTTAAAATGAAATAGTGAGCAGTATATTGTGACTATTTTTAAAATTTTGATTCACTTATTAAAAAAAAATTATTTATTTGGCTGTGCTGGGTCTTAGTTGTGGCCAGAGGTATCTTTAGTTGTAACATGCAAACTCTTAGTTGTGGCATGTGGAATCCAGTCCCTTGACTAGGGGTCAAACCCCTGCATTGGGAGTATGGAGTCTTAGCCACTGAACCACCAGGAAAGTTCCCATGACTTTAAAAAAATAACAATATTTTAGTATTTTCAGTTTTACAGTGGAGCTTTAACGTGACAAAGCATCCCTTCCTAGATGCTTTTAGAAGAATTAAGAGGGTAAAGAGCTCAGTGGCTGAGAGTGTAGAGATTCTCACCCTCAAATAGTCAGACTCTCTGGGCTTAGATCCTGGATTTCCTACTTGCTTTTTATGAGGTTCTGGGGAATTTATTTGTTTGTTTTTTTCTAAGCTTCACTTTAGTCTCATACAAAATGGGCTAATTGTAGTTTCTTTATCATAGAGTTGAATCAAATAAACAAACCCAGACTTAGAAAAGGGAAAGTATTCAAAAGGACTATTGCAACAGGAGAATCTCCAATTTCAGAAGTATATAGGCATCTCAGAAATAAATTAAAAAGGCCTTTCCTTTATGGGAAGGGTAAGCAGACCTTTGTAGCAATCGGAAGTTAGGTGAGCAAGGGTGTATGATGGCTGGCGTCTGACAGTAACAGCGTCTAACTGGGGCAGCCCATTTCCTAGATAAGCTGAAGAAGGAATGCTGTAGTGCTTGCTCAGGCTTGGAAGCGAGCAGAGTTCATGGTCCTGTGGGGAGGAGAAGACCCTCATTAAAGCTCTGTCAAGACAAAGCAGTGGGTAAGCTATGGGCAGTTGTGAACACTTGGCTGGTTGTTTGGAAGATCAAGTAAATTCTCCATGTATATCACTTGCCAAGATTTCTGGGTATATATGAATGCCAAGTTCTTGTTTTCTTTTTTTTTGTTACAAACGCTTGACACTAAAACGCTAGAGAGCAGCTTTTTCTTTCCTTTGAGGAGAATAATTTTAGTCATGGAACCATAACCAGGGTAACAGCCCATTCAGTGAGTATTTATTGTGTTGGCCAAGAAGTTCATTTGGCTTTTTCCATAACAGCCCACAGAAAAATCCAAACAAACTTTTTGGCCAAGCCAATACTATGTCTCAGGCTCAGTGCTGGAAAGAGGTACAAACATTGAGACAGAGTTTCTGAGTTCGAGGAGTTCTCAGTCCAGAGGGAAAGAAAGAAGTATTATGTGATATAACCTGCAAAGGGCAATCATTCTCATATATACGGGATGTCATGGGAGAATATGGAGGGATTTTGACTTAGCTGGAGGTACAGTGATGTAGGAAGAACAAGATGAGAACTGAGTTGAGTCTTGAAGAAGAAGCTGTTACCCTGATGAATAATAGGGAGAGAGTGTTCCCAGGCAGACAGAATACAACATACAAAGCCAGGGTTTCAAAGAGTGTGGGCGGTGCCCAGGACATCAGGCAATTACTGGATCCCTGTGTTTCGGGCAGAGCAAGGACAGAAGCCAGTGGGAGTTAGGTGATGGAAGCCATAGAAAGGGCGTGTGTGCACGCTCAGTCGTGTCTGACTCTTTGTGACCCTGTGGACTGTAGCCCGCCAGGCTCCTCTGTCCACGGGATTCTCCAGGCAAGAATGCTGGAGTAGGTTGCCATTCCTTTCTCCAGGGGATCTTCCTGACCCAGGGATCGAACCTACATCTCTTACCTCTCCTGAATTGGCAGGTGGGTTCTTTATACCAGCTCCACCTGGGAAGCATAGACAGGACAGGGGCATGCTAAACTTTGTGTTTAGGACATGTCGTGGCTCACTCCCACATTTCTGTGTCTGCCCAATATAGATGGACTGTAAAAAAAAATTTTTTTTTAAAACCATTCCCTTCTCCCAACTAAGACAAAGATTTCAGGACAAGCCTGTATGAAAGGACTGGGAGAGTTCAGCTTAGAAATGTTGCTTTGAGATACCAATGAGAAATTCAAAAACAGACATTTAGCAGGCAAGGCAGTGGTCTGGACTGGAGGAAAAGACATGGAGGTCAAGAGCATTGTCATGAAACCACAGCAGTGAAGATCACCTGGGAGCATATTAGACCAAGAAAAGCAGTACTCAAGGGCTTTCCTGGTGGCTCAGTGGTAAAGAATCCGTGTGCAGGAGACAAGGGTTTGATCCCTGATCAAGGAAGACCCCACGTGCTATGGAGCAACTAAGCCCATGTGCCACAACTATTGAGTCTGTGCTCTAGGTCCCAGGGGCTACAACTACTGAGCCCACACACCACAACTACTGAAGCCCTCTCGCCCTAGAGCGTGTGCTCCGCAACAAGAGAAGCCACGGCAATGGGAAGCCCACGCACAGCACCTAGAGAGTCGTCCCCTCTTGTCACAACTAGAGAAAAGCCCTCGAGCAGCAAGGAAAACTCAGCACAGTGAAAAATGAATAATAATTTGTTTAAAAAAGCAGTGCTCTGAAGTCAGAATGTTTAAGGAGCAGTGCATCTCCTTTTCAATGTATGTATGTCACTTGATGGGCCAATACTTGTTTATGGACTTACGGGAGGATTCAAGCAGTCACCGAGCACACTGTGTTTGTAAACAGTGTGTTAGTTTCCAGGAGAAAGAACTATGGCTCTTCTCCTCAAGCAGCAGATGAGTGATTCTCAACATGGGCGAATCTGCCTCCTCCCAACTCCTCCCAGGGACACTTACCAACGTCTGGGGATATTTTTAGTCGTCACAACTGAGAAGGAGAGATGGTTACTAGCACCTGGTAAGAAGAAGCCAAGGATGCTGCCAGACAACCTATAGCGCACTGGACAGCTCTGCTCACACCAAAGAATCATCTCGCCCAAACGTCTCATGAGTAGAGGCTGAGAACCCCTGATCTACCCTAAGAAATAGGACACGTACACTGGCGGTCCTCAGCCTTTTTTGGCACCAGGGACGTTTCATGCAAGACAATGTTTTCACAAACCAGGGGGCAAGGGATGGTTTCGGGATGACTCAAGTTCATCACATTTGTTGAACACTTTATTTCTAATCTAACACCGCCGCTGATCTGATAGGAGGTATTGGTCTGAAGCCTGGAAATTGGGGATGCCTGATATACACAGTCAAGGAAGTAAAAAAAAAAAAAAAAAAATTCCCTTCTCCCATCTGAGTGTGGTGGCTTTGTAATGTTAGCATGGCTAGGGCAGACTGCATGCCCCAAAGTTATGTTTCCCAATAGGGTGGACCACAAGAGCGATTCCTGCCAGCCCTGGAGGGCAGACAAGAAGCAGCAGCACCTTGGGGTTCCTGTACATTGTCATTGACACAAGGGTCTACATCTGCTAACCTCTCCTGGGATCAACAGCTCTTCTAACCCCTGGGCCCACCATACCCAGTGTGTTTATCTCCCCTGGTTCCAGCTTCAGCAGGACACCATTCCACTGAAGCCAGAGGCAATGAGAACTGCCACGGGTCTCAGTGCCTACCCGTGGGCTTCAGCTCGTGCTGTGGGTTCCAGCTTGTTCACGCTCTCTCTCACCTTACATCCATCTTTCCTCACAGATTCTGCCCTGTGGACTTCAAGCCCCAGCATCAGACACTGAGACAACAGTTGGAAACAGTGGTCCCCAACCATTTTCACATCAGGGGCTCGCTTTGTGGAAGACGATTTTTCCAAGGGCCAAGATAGGTGGGGGTAGCTTCAGGATGATTCAAGGGCATTACATTTATTGTGTGGTTTATTTCTCTTATTTTTACATCAGGTCTATCTCAGATCATCAGGCATTAGATCCTGGAGGTTGGGGACCCCTGGTCTATCAGAGAAGGATTACCTAGCTCCCACAATTAGTAAAGGAAAATCTTTGTAATTTATATACACAGAGATCTTTAATCTCTGATTGAACCATGACTGACATGGGTTAAGGTGGACATCAGCCAATAAGTATTTTTAACACAGGACAGGGTAATTGTGTACAAAGGCAGATTTTTTTCTTTCCTGGGGCCAATCTCAGTGGTTCTCTCCCATGAATTTTTCTAAACCCTGGGCCTATTCTTTCCTTTTTGCTCCTCCTCCTCCTCATCTTTCGTCTGTTCTGTCACTTTCTTTATTTGTTCTATTTCACCTTTTAGATGAATATCCTCCATAGATACCTCTGGCACCTTTAGGGTTTAGCATGTATTCCATTAATTAATATTCATCAGTAAAGTGTGAGCTCCTGACAAGCTGTCATGGGGTCCATCCCATTGTCATCCTTGATGCCCACAAGCCTGTGATCTCAATCAATGGTTGCTCAAAGAGGCTGGATTTTAGCATCACTTGGTGAGCTCGAAACACTACAGAATGGAGAAAAAAAAACAAACAAACTTTCATGCCTCATGCTTAGATTTTCAGATGTAATAGGTCTAAGCTGGGATTCAGGAATCATAATTTTAGAACATTTCCTAGGCTATTCTAATGATCAGCCATGTTGGAAAACCAATGGTCTAAACTGCTTTGAAACACATTGCGTGTAAGTGTGTGAGTGTTTGCATTCATGATTCTCCCTTTGAGATTTTTTCTCAAAGGTTTTTTTTTATGTGGACCATTTTTAAAGTCTTTATGGGATTTGTTACAATATTGCTTCTGTTGTTCTTTATGTTCTGATTTTTGGGGAGTAAGGCGTGTGGGATGCTAGCTCCCCCAACCAGGGGTTGAGCCTGCACTCTCTGCATTGGAAGGCAGTCTTAACTACTGCGCCACCGGGAAAGTACCCCCCCTCCCCCCGCCTCTGACCCCCATCAAATGAGATCTTACTTGTCTGTCTGCCTGCCTTTCTTCCTTCAACTTGGCTAGTGTCAGGTGCACTCCGGCCTCAGAGTTCTCACTACAGCGAGGGCAGAATCACAGCATGTCGTGTCTTCAGTGCCCAGCCCCGAGTGGCCAGCACTATGATTAGTAACTGTCTTTTTGGTGACTCTGAGAAACCCAGTTTTTAGTGTGCCTAACTTATACAGTGCTGCCCATCAGCTTGGCAGGGGCAGAAGTGAGATGCTGGCTTATGTCAACCTCTGAGAATCCTCCTTATTATACATCAGTAATGTGGACAATCACACAGATCTCTTTGTTTCCCCTTGAGGGACTTCAACATTTCTTGGATGATTGATTGCTTTTCAGTAGTCCTTTATACAGGCGGAGGAACTGAGGTTTAGAAAGTAACTTTCCCAGGACCCCCAAGCTGACATGTGGATAGATGGGGTTTGAACTCAAATCAGTGGAATGAATTTGATTCTATATTAGTGTGTGGTTCATAAGACCAAAGCTAATGTCCTAATATAACATGGAGAACTGATCATATAAATCTATTACCTTAATCCTGGGCCATAGGCTGATGAAATGATTACCCAAATCAGTTTTTTAAAAACATTGCTTTTGTTTGCTCAAAGGAAGCATTTGTAGAAAGCATGAATTTTCATTTAATCTTTTGCCCCTCTTTCCTCACAAACACACATTCTTTATTATATCACCTTTGAATTCTGATTTTAATTTAATACATAAGGAAACCCTAGTAAATGATGTCAAGCTCAAAAGACTAGTCACAAGCAATTCGAATATGTTAGCCCAAAAGGCAATAAATAAAAATTATGATACATCAGTCATTCTGTTTTCCCCATAAATCTTAAAAATAAAAATTGGTCATAGCTTCTCATTTTTAATGTGATTTACTCCTTTGAGTTCTGTAAAACTTCCAAAGATATTAACATCTCTATATACAAAGAAGCAGTGTAGCAGTACATGTGTTCTTATACATTTTTCATTCTTAGAGAAAAATTATGAAACATTTGCTTTGAACCTGTTCTTCAATTATAAAAGGAAGCTAATTGGAAAGATTCATAAATATTCCTGAAGTGGTCAAACTATTTTTTTTATCTGAAACTAACATAAAATTCTAAGTTGAACTGAGCTGGTTGGAAAGGAGAAGAAATAACTCTGGCCTGCCTAAGCTTTGTCAGTTAGAAAGCAGGTAGGAGCTGGCAACTCCAAGAAGGGAAGAATTAAGTTTAATATATCTTCTCACACGCCATCAAGTTACAACAGCTCATCGTGCTGGTCTAGACTGGCCCATCTCCCTAAAAGACAGAAAAAGTTAATTAATTAAACACCTTTTGTGTGTGTGTGTGCTTCCCCTCCCCATCACCCCTCTTAGTCTTAGTTTGTTTGTGTGCTCAGTCATGTCCGACTCTTTGTGACCCCATGGACTGTAGCCCACCAGGCTCCTCTCTCCATGGGATTTCCCAGGCAAGTGTACTGGAGTGTGATACCATTTGCTTCTCCAGGGATCTTCCCGACTCAGGGACTGAACCTACTTCTGTATTTCCTGCACTGGCTGGGGGATTCTTTACCACTGCACCACCTGGGAAGCCCTCCTTAGTCCTGATTACTCCTGCCCTTATTGGTCATTTACTGAATGTTTTCTATACTTTTTCTGACTTTGGTTCAGATCTTTGTCACTTACCTATGTTTACTCTAGAAGTGTGGAAGCTTCACTGTATTATTAAAACTCATTTTTAATAAGTGGAACAGAGGGCTCAAGTGATGTACCTGAAGCCATTGTGAATAAATAGAGAAGCCAGGAATTAATAAGTAGAGAACCCTGGGAGGTGGAACCCAGGAACTGTGTTCCTTTTCTTGAACTTTGGCTGCTACACAGATTTCCATCCTCTTAAGGAAATATCAGTACAGTGTACTGAGCCTTCTAGTTACTGACGTGGATATGTTTTTTTTTTTTTTTTCTTTCTGCTGTGCCACGTGGCATGTGAGATCTTAGTTTACCAACCAGGAATTGAACCCTGGATCCCTGCCATGGCACAGAGTCTTAACCACTCAACCACCAGAGAAGTTCTGACTTGGATGCGCATTGATCACCCCAGGTTAGACACTCACTCAGCACCTTAGGAAGTAGGTTTAACAATCACATTTTATAGGCAAAGACACAGTTGAGGGCAACCAACTTGGCTAAGACTGCACAGCTGGCATTCCATAGCTTGTATTTTGAGGCACGTTTCCACCTATTACCTCATGTAAGGACTGTGCCAGGCCAGAGGCCTCTCAATAAATACTTCCTATCTGAATGGATGGATGTCTATCTGTACCCTCTGTGGAAGTTCAGCAGGAGGCGGCTGGAAGAACGAAGCTTCTAGAAGCTAGGCAGCTTGCTCAGCTCACTCAGCAAGTGAGTGATTACCTGGGAGCCCAACACTCCCCCGTTTCCTCCTGTGGGAGGGACCCTGACCAGCTGTACAAAAGATGAGCTGCCTACAAGACAGGAATCCTTAGCAGACCACTGTTTTTTTCCCCCCCTCCAATCTTGTGTGTACTGAAATATTTAGTAGTAAGGTTTCATGATGTCTGTGAATTACTTTCCAATGGTACAGACAGAGAGCAAGCAAATGTTAACAGTCTGTGGATCTAGGTGAAAAGGAAAGGTGTTCACTGTATTGTTTTTTAAAATTTTATATAGATTTGAAGTTATCCAAATTAAGATGGAGAAGGAAGGAGGGAAGGGAATTCTGATGATGTACATTCATTCTCTGTGACTCTCTAGTGCCAGCTAGAGTGTTCAGCAGCTTTCTTTTCACTATCAGGGGATTTATTCATTAAAATTGCCAAAATATGGAGTCTGAATAGAGGACAGAGGACAGTCACTGAAGAGTCAACTGACTACAACTACGGGTGAGTTTTTTGTTTTGTAATTTTAAAAATTTTTAATAAAAATTTAAAGGTTGCCTTCCATTTACAATTATTACAAAACATTGGCTATATTCCCTGTGTTGCGGCCTACCTTACACTGAAAAGTTTGTGCCTCCCAGGCCCCACCCCTGTGCTGCCCACCGCCAACCCCTAGTTTGTTCTCTGTATCCGTGAGTCTGCTTCTTTTTCGTTATATTCAATAGTTGTGTTTTTTAGACTCCACATGTAAGTGATATCATATAGTATTTTTCTTTCTCTTTCTGATTTATTTCACTTAGCTTGATGGTCTGTGGGTATGTTTTTAATTTATAGATAATCCTCAGATTTAGTAAACTGCTATCTTCCATTAGAAGAACAGTTGTATTTCCAATTATACTTGCAATGAAAATTTGCTACCTAACTAAAAAAATGTAACTTCTTCTGTGAAAGCAGAAAAACAAATATCAGTGTTTGAAATGAATTAGCTGATTTAGCAAGCTTGCATTCTTATCGGACGAATTACAACATTCAAATGCACAATACTCTTAACCACTACTGTAAAAATAATTGTGATGGATTTCTAGCTGGTAGTTTTCTTTTCTCCCCAATTGTGTTTCAAGACCAAAAAATTTAAATACAACACCGTAGAACTGAAGGTTTATAGAACAAAAATCCAATAGTCAGGGAAATTTATTTTTAATGGTTAAGCATCTGCCTACAATGCGGGAGACCTGGGTTCAATCCCTGGGTTGGGAAGATCTCCTGGAGAAGGCAATGGCAACCCACTCCAGGACTCTTGCCTGGAAAATCTCATGGATGGAGGAGCCTGGTAGGCTATAGTCCATGGGGTTGCCAAGGGTCAGACACGACTGAGCAACTTCACTATATGCATTATACTCTTGACTTTGGGGAGAAGTTTTGATTTATATTTTTTATATTTCAAAATATATGATTGTAAACATTTTTGAATAATATAAGCTAGAAGGAAGAAAAAAAGTCAAAGTCTTCTTACCTACAAATAATTATCATTAAATATTTTGGTTGGATTTCCTTTAGGTCTTTTTTCTACCCATTGTGTTTGAGTTTTCATTTATTTTATTTTATTTATTTTTAAAATTTTATTTTATATTGGAGCATAGAATAGTATAGTCGGGCTTCCCTGGTGGCTCAGTTGGTAAAGAATCTGCCTGCAATGCAAAAGACCTGGGTTTGATCCCTGGGTTGGGAAGATCCCCTGGAGGAGGGCATGGCTACCCATTTCTGTATTCTTGCCTGGAGAATCCCCATGGACAAAGCATCCTGGTGGGCTGCAGTCCATGGGGTCGCAAAGAGCTGGACAAGACTGAGCGGCTAAGTACACACACAAATAGTTGATTTACAATGTTGTCTTAGTTTCAGGTATAGAGTAAGGCGATTCAGTCATACATATATATGTACTATTCTTTTTTAGATTCTTTTCCCATTTAGAATAGTGATTTTTAAAATGTATTTAATTGTGTGTTCTGTATATATTTTTTGTATATTGCTCTTTTTAAATAACATTATAACCATTTTCAGTATTATTACAGTTTTGAAAAAAATCCTTTTAAGGTACAGGAAATGAAAGCAATAACAACGAAACTCTGGGAGGATATATAAGAATCACATACCTGAAGAAATTGGTGGGTGAAAGACAAGCCCAGGGCACAGATTTCCTAACTGAACACCTCCCTAGATTTCTGTGCGTGCGTGCACACACACACACACACACACATATACAACTGTTGACTTATATACATATATTGCTTATAAAAATTATTTGAAAAAATTATTTGGATCGTTTTTAATTTGGATGTGATATTATATTAAGTAGATAGACCTTTACTTATACTTGGTTACATAATTCCCCAATAAGGGAACTCTGAAGTTCTAGCTAACCTTTTTTTTTTTTTTGCTGCAACACATCACATGCAGGGTCTTATGATAGTTCCCTGACTGGGAATCATACTCGTGCTTCCTGAGGTGGAATCGCAGAGCCTTAACCACTAGACTGACAGAGAAGTCCCCAACACTTGAGTTCTATTTAATTTTGTCCTCCTACTTTAACCTGTGTTTAAAAATCACTTCATGCGTATGAAATGATTTCCTGATCTGGCTTATTCAGTAGTTGAAATAATCACCTTGGTTTACTGTCCATAGGTTTATTTTTCATAGTGTTGATAATTTACAGTCATATTTGGAGATGAAATTCCTAATGATTTCCACTATTTCTTGCGTGTAAGAATAATTACTCTCTTCCATATCTTTTCCAAGGGGAAGAAAATACCCTTCATGTATTACTTGATAAATTTAACACACTGTGTAGACTGAGTTAGGAAAGAGGACATTTGGGAACAGACTGTGATGTGTCTTCCTATAACAGATGTCCACTTCCTGAGAATCTTCATGTAGACATTATCATAAACTTCCATACATGTGTGGAGTCCTTTGCCTTCAGAACTACAGTCAGGTGCGGGTAAGACTGAAACTGTGGTCAGCCTCAGCCTAGGTATGCTATTAATAGCATCATAGAGAGCAGAGTTTCCCTTGGCTGAGAGAGGAGCTGCCTGGACCTTCCAGCCTGGTTGGAGATCCTGCAGCCGCCACTCTTTCCACCCCCTCATCCCATTTGCGCTGGTGGCTTGCCTTGACCAAAGACCTCAGCTTACCCCGCAGCAGCCACAACACTGGCAGTCTCCACACAGGGTCCCCAGGAGGCCGTTGATCACCTGGATGGCACAGATAATTATCTGAACTGCTCCTATGATCAGCAGGATGGAGAAGAGGGTCAGATTCCAGGGAACCACGTCACTAGGCTTTTGGCACTTGTTCCATATGTCAGGGTTCCCGAGGTAGTTTCTGCCAGGGACATGGGAGAGAAAAGAGACACTGGTTAAAAAGTATGCAATCCCCTAGGCTAGAAAGTCACCACAGTGATTTTTCTTTTGCAGCACCGTCTATCCAAGACCTAAGATTCCTGAGAAAAAGAATCCCATAATAACAACACATTTAAATGCAATATCTAACAATAAATTGTTGTTATGGGATTCTAGATATTGCATTTAAATGTGTTGTTATTATGGGATTCTTTTTCTCAGAAGACTCTTGAGAGTCCCTTGGACTGCAGGGAGATCCAACCAGTCCATTCTGAAGGAGATCAACCCTGGGATTTCTTTGGAAGGAATGATGCTAAAGCTGAAGCTCCAGTACTTTGGCCACCTCATGCGAAGAGCTGACTCATTGGAAAAGACTCTGCTGCTGGGAGGGATTGGGGGCAGGAGGAGAAGGGGATGACTGAGGATGAGATGGCTGGATGGCATCACTGGCTGGATGGCATCACAGACTCGATGGACGTGAGTCTGAGTGAACTCCGGGAGATGGTGATGGACAGGGAGGCCTGGCGTGCTGCGATTCATGGGGTCGCAAAGAGTCGGACACGACTGAGCAACTGAACTGCACTGAACTGAACTGAACAATTTTATTGAGTATCTACCATGTGCTGGAATGGACCCTCTTCTGAATGTTTCACACATATCCACTCATTTATTTCTCATGGAGACTTCATGGTTCTTTTCTCTCGCTTCACAAATGGGAACAATGAGGCGCAGAGAGGTTAAGTGACTTACCCAGCTCACATAGTTACTGAGTGACAGAGTGATTTTTGTGAGCTGACCAGGCAGATGGGCAAATCAAATATGTATTAAGGGGCCATGAAAATGAAGACACACCAGGAGGACAATCTTACAAATGTCCATGGCCTTTATCCTACTATTGCCTGCAGGGACCCTTTGAACTTCTGGCAAATGACCTGTCACCTCTAGCAGCCCTCTGGAGCCATGGAAAGTACAATCGTGTCATATAGTTAAAGGGAAAGGCTTGATTCTTTTGAGGCCTACTTCCAGTCAAACTGTGAACTGACTCAGCTGTATTTTTGTGACAATGTACGGATTCAAAAGGTTTAATTAACTAGAAGAAAGAAATAATCTGCTGCCTTATTGCATATTTTATAAAAATTTTGAAATAGAAATTATGGTATATTTATAAAATAATATATATATTACATATATATTATTAAGAGTCCACCGCAATATCAAAGGCATTGTGCCTTGAAGGAGAAATGTGAAGTATGCTTAAAAGACAAAAATGAGGGTAAAGGGATAAAATTTCTGCAATATTGTAATTTCTTCTCACATTATTAGAGCCCCAAATTGGTTTTTCCCTTTTGCTTTAGGAATCCACTCTCTTTTCAGGGTCTCTGTAGAAAACTCTCTATCTGGCTACTAAAGGAACACCCATCTCATTGTTTTTAGATCTTTTTGACCATCTCTCTCTGACAGTTTCTCCAGCGCATCAGTACACATTAATTTGAGATATATTTTGTGTTAAGATTTTGAAAAACCTTTGAAATGATGGAAGACGTTTCCTTTATCCAGAAGGGATAAAGGAAAGAATGAGCCATTCTTGATTTAAAAATAAAGCATTGCATATTACATTGGTTCACCTTCCCACAAGAATACAGTTCTGGCTGCTCACTGGCTCTGTGACTCGTGTATCTCTCTGTAGAGTGGGAATAACAATATCTATCAAATCATAGGGTTAAATAAGGATTAAAGTGAGGATTACATGAGTTAACACTAGTAAACTGCTTAGAACCATGCCTAGTAGATATAAGTGCTCAATAAACCCTAATATTGTTAATTACTTTGCTTAAGCTGAGTAGTGTGGCCTAAAGGAAAAAGACTGGTTATTTTGAATTCAGACAGACCTGAGTTTGAATTCAAGTATTCCTCTTACTGGCTGTGTATCCCTCATATAAGTCACCTAACACCCCCTGACCCCTGCCCTTACCATTAGTTTCTTCATCTATAAAATGGGCTGAGAACAACTGCACAGCTCTGAAAATTCAGTAATATACCTTATGTATTGCTATGTAAGAATTCAGTATGTTATTTTCATAAAACACCCATTTTTCTTTTCTGCCTTTTTCCATGCAGTCTCTCTTATCTTTACCATTTTTCAACTTGATGATTATAAGAGGTAATAAAAGGCAGTATATTCCAGTCACATTTTTATAAAGAAAAGATCTTAAAATGAAGTTAATTGTCAATCCTGAGTTCCTGCCCTTGTGGAAAGGGTTTGTCCCGCGGTGGGATGACAGTGCCCTCTGGTGGTAAGATTGGTGAAACACTCACGAGGAAGCTAGGAAGCAACGACTGAGTTTGGGTGCAGAGATCCTTTCAGTTTCACTCCAGCAGCTGTATCACCCCTTACAAACCCTCACGGATAGTTGTTCCACAGGCCCTTTTCCTTTACCCTCAAACTCTCAGGTTCTGAGAGTCTCAGATCCCTGAGATGATTGCTGCTTCCAGCCCTTCAGGTGAAAGGGCTCCCTAATTTTTCGTGGATCTGGAGGCTAATCATACTCCCACATTCTGTGAATCGAAGAGATCTGAGACAGTTTAAACTCCCTGAATCCTATCATTTGTGAAGGCAGTCCCAACTGAGCGGCAGTAATTCCATCAACCTCAGAGTCAACGCCATGGATTTCGTACAACTCACTTCTTATCAGCAAAGGCTGCTGAGGGAAGAAGCAGGGGAGCCCACGTGCTTTGCCTGGATAATAGGTGCCACTTTCTCCGGGCTTCCCTGGTGGCTCAGAGATTAAAGCATTTGCCTGCAATGTGGGAGACCTGGGTTCGATCCCTGGGTCGGGAAGATCCCTCGAGAAGGAATGGCAACCCACTCCAATATTCGTGCAGTATTCTTGCCTGGAGAATCCCATGGATGGAGGAGCCTGGTGGGCTACCGTCCATGGGGTTGCAAAGAGTCCGACACGATTGAGCGATTTCACTTCACTTCCTCTCTCTTAGACCCCTTGACTCTCCTCGTGGCCTCAGCTGGCTGTGGTACCCCTTCTGTGCTTCTCAGCTCTCTGGGTTCCCTCTGTACGGAGTGCCCGGGACCTTGAGCTGTCCTCTCTTTGCGACTCTACACCCACAAGGGTAGAGACCAGGTCTGTCATCTCTGTCCCCGGTTCTACCACAGGGAGTGTTCAATAAATGAGCAGCTTTCCTGTATGGGGTCCCACCCATGTTCCAGGCACTGGGCCAGCTGTGTTCCACCATTCCTCCCAATCCTACAAGGAGGTACTACTTTGCTTGAACAACGCCTGGCATACCGTTTCCCCCAGGAAATAGTCACTGAGTGAATGAACAGATACACAGATTGAGAAGCTGAGTGGGGAGGGGCAACATAGGGGGTGGGCATTAAGAGGTACAAACAACTAGGCATAAAATAAGCTACAGGCTATAGTGGACAACACGGGGAGTTATAATAACTATAAATGAGTATAACCTTTAAAAATTACAAATCTCTACATTGTACACCAGTAACTTATACAATGTTGTACATCAATTATACTTCGATTATGAAAAATGTGCTACTAAAAAAAAGACATTAAATACTTAGCAAGTGTTAAAGAGAAAAGAAGCTGAGGCTAGGGAATGTAAATGCTTGACTTTGACCTTCCTTCTGTCTGAGTCCAAAGCCGTTGCTCTTAATCGTTACACACATGCCCTGTATTTGAGTAATGTCACTCCTTTAGAGTAATTAAAATATGATTTATTCATGAAATTTGATCTATATATCTTAAACAGTATGTATCGTATCTCTAGCAGTGTGTCAATCAAGGCTTCCCTGCATCATAATAAGGGCTTCCCCTGGCGGCTCAGTGGTAAAGAATCTGCCTGCCAAGGCAGGAGACATAGGTTCGATATCTGGGTCGGGAAGATCCATGGGAGCAGGAAACGGCAACACACTCCAGTGTTCTTGCCTGGAGAATCCCATGGACAGAGGAGCCTGGCAGGCTACAGTCCATGGAGTGACAAAAACTCAGACATAACTTAGCGACTGAACAATATAACATAACATCATAAAGAGATTATTCTCTTTGAACCTTCATGAGGCTGGTTGAAAAGACAGAAATTAATCACAAAATTATTATAAAAACATAACATTTTAGAAAGTTCTAATACATCATAATACATTCCATTCAAGGTAATGAATTTTTTATATTTATAAAAATGAATAGTAAGGTTGAATGTTTAGCAAGTGCTACATTATGTACATCATGTTATTTCATTCTTGCCTGAACCTGTGAGGTAGATCTTACTGTCACCCCGTTTCACAGAGAAAGAGCCAAGAGGTGTGATTGCTAAGATCATACCACTAGCACGTGACCGGACCCAGAGTCTGGTCAGGTCAAGGGCAAAGCCGCATCTTAACATCTTTGGGGATTTCCTGCTTCATGAAAGCTGGAAACACCTTGTTGCAATCCCATCTCACCCCATCTATGTAATTTTCTGCTCTGGGGAGTGTGTTCACAGCAGTTCCTTGCTAAGAAGTAATCACGAAGAGCAGCTGCAGATGGTCGTAACTGGAAGTCCAGGCAAAACACCGAATAGTTTCAGCTCTGTGCCTGGTGAAAGAGCACTCTCCTCACCCCTGAACTCCTTCCTCAGGGAACAGGGCAGGCTGCAGCCTGAGCTGGCAGTGCTGTGCTTGGCGGTGTCCCCTGTCCCTCCCCCACTGCTGACTGTCCTTGGCCTGGCCTCCTGCATTGCCTCCCACAGCTGTTTGCATGCCCTGTGCCAGCTGCTTCCCTTTCAGCAGCTCAGGGTCAAGGTAGATCGGCCAATTGTCTCAGAAAGGAAGACCTTGGATGGGAGGAGGTCCTACTTCAAAGGAAGCCAGGAGGGCGTATCTCAAAATGTCCCAGGTTTCTTTTTCCTTCTAGGATGCTTCTTCAGTATGGTTCCCATGACCGAAAAAGTTAACTGCCTTTGTTCCTTTAATATGATCAACAACAGGCACTTCTAAGGAAAACAGAACTGAATTCTATACTCTTGAAGAGCCCTGAATTTTGTGCCCCAAGCTGGAAACCTCAAAGTCCAGCTTGATAACCTTTCCTCTTTCTTCTCATTCCTAATCCTGATGATTCCATCTCAGAGAGTCTCTGAAATTTCTCCCCTTTTGAGCCCCAGTTCCACTGCCTTAGAGATGCTCAGAATCTTATCTGGATTGTTGCTCCAACCTCCGGAGCTTTGCTCTCTCTGTCAGTTACTGAGCCCTTTTGTTCATTCTCCACATCACTACATCATGATCCTCCTAAAGCTCCCAAGTGGCCATGGCTTATCCTGCTTGAAGTCCTCTGCTGTCCCCCAATGTCTTGAAGGTCTTCCTGTGTCTCCATCAGCCCCTCCTGTGGCGTCTCTCTGCTCCTCCCTCAACATTCACCCTGAGCTTCTGGCCACTCGGTGATCTGACATTCTACGAGCACATGGAACCTTTTCAGAGTAGCCTCTGGACTTTCTCTTCTCTCTGCTTGAAGCCTGTTTCCCCTCCTCTCCAAAAGACAGGCTTCTGCACAACTCCCAAGATCATCCCCTGTCACCTCCTCCAAGAAGTTTCCCTTGCGCAACTTCATTTCGCCCTTTTGGCAGGTGAGGGCCCGTGCCCTCTTAACACCCTAACTTACCATGTGCTCACTGGGGCAGGGGACCAGGTCTGTCCTCCTTTGCTCCGTATTTGAGACAGATTAAAAGTGAGGTCCCATCAGGTGCTTTTGTTTTTTTAATTCTTCTACTAATTACTAGCTGTGGAGCCCCAGGCAAGTTAACCTTTTGAAGTATATTTTTTCTACTCTAAGGATAAAAAAAATCTTTTGAGATTTATTAGAAAGGTTAAGTGAAATAATGCATGCAAAAACACTTGGACTTTAATTATCAGAAGGAGGAGGAAGAGGTGGAGGAGGAAGGAGAGGAGAAGGGAAGGTTCTGCTGCTGCCATTGGGTGATGAGGGAAACTGTCCTGAGTCCTTTCCTTTGGTCTCATACACGTGATTATTCCTTCTCACTCACTAAGTAGCTGTGTATGTGTGTTACACTTGCAGCTACCATAACTCCTCTGATGCCTCCACACTGGGATCCGATGGATGAATCCATGGGATAGTAAAAACGATTGGAGACAGAGGCCCCTGGGCTTTTCAAAATGGACTCTACAAAAATCAGACAGTGCAAATCAATACAGTGTTGAAAAAGCATTGTGACCTGAAGTCAGAAAACTTGGACTCGAGCTTTCATCATTAAGAATAGCATTCCTTTGGGCAAGTCATCTGTCCTCTTTGGGCGTCTGCTGAATTACTCTGAAGGAGAGCTTTTTGTGAGGCTGAAATGAAACATTGTAGGTGGAAGCACTTTCCTTATTTTTTTAAATGTTTTATTGTTTTACTATTTTTTTTTTATGGGAGTATAGTTGCTTTATACCCTGTGTCAGTTTCTGCAGTACAGCAAAGTGAATCAGATGTATATATACATATATCCCCTCTTTTTTTTAATGGGATTTCCTTCCCATTTAGGTCACCACAGAGCGTTGAGTAGTTTCCTGTGCTATACAATAGGTTCTCATTAGTTATCTATTGTATACATATAGTGTATATACGTCAATCCTGATCTCCCGATTCACCCCGCTACCCCCTCCCACTTTGACTGAAAATACTAGGCAACACAAGATTCGAGGGTTGTTATAAGAAACTTGAAATGAGCCTCTGCAGCTGGAAGGAAGGTTTGGAGCTGGTTGCAGGAGATAAGGCCATAAAGGAGGAAAGACATGGGATGTAGGGGAGAATGGGTGCTGAGGAAAGCCTGCCGGGTGGCAGAGGGTGTGGTGAGACAGGTGTCTGGACCTATCCTCCTGAAAGCCCTTCTGGAGCAATCATGGCATATTTCATACCAAGGGTGGACCTGCATTTTATGCGGGATTAAATCCTACAGTCAGGGCCTGATGGAAAAGAGCACGAATAGTCAAAATCATTCTATCTTATAAATCACCTGCAGAGTGTATAGTATGTATGATTTTGTAATAAATCTGAATGCAATAATTTTAAATCATATTATAGTTTGAAGCTACTATGCAAATTTGTGAGTACGCAAACCTTTCTCCCTTTTGATAACTATCAAAATCTTTTGGCAAAAAGGGGATGAGTGGGAGAATTCTGAAGTGTTCCTGCTTTTCTGCACAGTTTATTCTGTTTTTATTATTAAACCGCTCTAGCCAATCTGATCACAGGACAGGGAGGCCTGGCATGCTGCGGTTCATGGGGTCGCAAAGAGTCAGACACAACCGAGTGAGTGAACTGAACTGAACTGAATCCAATACCTCTTAATGGATGGGTTAGCTGCTGTTGAGAGGGGTAAATAAAATGATGCATACAAAAGGATCTATCTCAGAGTAACATGTGATATGGGTGTCTGATGTGAATGCAAACTTGCTTCAGCAGGACAGATGCAGAAGACTTTGAAAAGTGGTGCCTTCAACCTAAATGTCTATCGATAGATGAATAGATATAGAAGATATAGTCCGTATATACAATGGAATATTACTCAGCCATTAAAGAATGACATATTGTCATTTGCAGCAACATGGATGGACCTAGAGATTATCATACCCAGTGAAGTAAGTCAGAGAGACACAGATATCACAGGATATCATTTATGTATGGAGTCTAAAATATGACACAAGTGACCTCATCTATGAAACAGAAACAGGTTCACAGACGTAAAGAACAGACTTGTGGTTGCCAAGGGGGAGGGGAGTGGTGGAGGAATTAATTGGGAGTTCGGGATTAGCAGGTCCAAACTACTGCATAGAGGATGGGTGAACAACAAGTTCTTACTGTGTAGCACAGGGAACTATATTCAGTATCCTGAAATAAACTAGAATGGAAAATGAAATGAAAAAATGAAAGCTACTCAGTCATGTCTGACTCTTTGCGACCCCATGGACTGTAGCCCACCAGGCTCCTCTGTCCGTGGAATTCTTCAGGCAAGAATACTGGCATGGGTTGCCATTCCCTTCTCTAGGGGTTCTTCCTGACCCAGGGATCGAACCTAGGTCTCCTCATTGCAGGCAAATTCTTTACTATCTGAGCTACCAAAGAACCCAGAATGGAAAAGAATATTAAAAAGAATGTGTATGTATATATATATATATATATGTATATATATATATATATATATATATATATATATATATGTAAAACCGAATGACTTTGCTGTACAGCAAAAATTGGGGCATCCCAGGTGGCACTAGTGGTTAAGAACCCAACTGTCAATGCAGGAGACGTTAGAGGCGTGGAATCAATCCCTGGGTCAGGAAGATCCCCTGGAGAAGGAAGTGACAACCCACTCCAGTATCCTTGCCTAGAGAATCCCATGGACAGAGGAACCTGGTGGGCTAAAGAGTTGGACACGATTGAAGCGACTTAGCATGAGCAGCAGAAATTAACACAATGTTGTAAATCAACTATACTCCAATTAAAAAAAAAAAGAGAGAGAAAAACAGGAAAGTGGTTTCCTGTCCTTCTCCCAAGCTGATATTTCCTGTGGTGACCCATAGACCAGCTGTCTCTGTCCTGACCTGGAACATCAGTGCCAGCCCACCCGAAGCTGGGTATGAGGGTGTCAGAACAATATAAGACCACTGTACTGCCTTGGGGTGTAACTTAGCATCTCTTGAGTTTCTTTCTCTCTCCTTTGTTTTGGGTGTAGATGTATTCTAATTGTTTTCAGATCCATCAAGGGGAGTACCATTCACATTATAGGATAAATGCTGTCCATAGAAATACTAGGAGAAGGATCCTTGAAAGGAGGCATAATGTGTAGCTTTGTAGGTATGCCCCTGGGTCGGGAGGAGGGCTCTATCCATGGAAGGACCTCAGGAGACAGCTCAGCCTCATGCCTTCTGAATGCTACACTCAAGCAAGTCAAGCCCACAGCGGTCCTCTGTAAGAGGACAGGGCTTGCCACAGCAACATAAACACTCATGGCAATTGCTACATGCACTATAAGGATGTTAGAGGGCTTGTAACTACAGTGAAGGGCAGGGATATTTTATGTGAAATCCTTGTGGACAAACTGAGACCTCAGGTCATAAGAACCAGCCACCTCCATCTCCTCTCCTGAGATTCTGTAACCTCTCATATACATCTATAACTAGGGATTTGACTTAATGAATTGACGTCCTATAGGTTTTGTTTTTTTTTTTTTTAGGCATGGGCCCATCCTCTGTGTGCAGGAAAACCCAACAACTCTAGTTTCTGACTCCCTAGATATGTCAGTCCCTGTGCCAGACAGAGAGATTGTAATGGTGAATGAGACAGAGGCCATCTCAGGCCTCTTGGAAGTTAGAGTCTAGTGTAACCCTATCTAATGGGAGTGCCCCACCTCTGCAGTGTTCAATATGGTCAATAATAGCCATCTGCAGTTACTGAGTGCTTAAAATATGGCTAGTGTGATTGAGGAATTTTAAGCTTTATTTCATTTATTGGAACTTAACTTTAAGTAGACACATAGAGCAACTGTCTACTGCCTTGAGCGGTGCAGTCTAGGTAGGGGCAGAAGAATGTATAATATAAAAAGACTAAGATCCAAAGTTAGAAGACAGGAGTTTGTGCCTAGTCTCTGCCCCCTACTAACTGAGAGATATGAAACACGTCACACTTATTCAGCCTGCCTTGTGGGGGGAAGTCACACTTCTTGAGGTTGTTGTACAGATTAAATTATAAATTCATTTGTTTAAAAAGTTCTTTACAACGTACCTGAAAATATGAAGTGTTACTTTAATGAGTTCTATTAACATTAACTCTCATGCAGAACCTACAATGTTTTCAGTATATTTGCACCTTAAAAGATTGTTTAAGTATTTATCATGCAGGCTCTCAGTGAAGGTCTTTACACCCTGTTTATGAATACCAGTGAAGGCCTTTGAGCTCTGTTTAAGAGTAATAATTCTCATTTTCTATGATAAGATTTTCAAACAATGCTCTCTGTTTATTAATGTTACAAGTTGCCTAGTGTTGATGCTAATAACTGTTTGAGTACAAGTGGTGATACCACCCACCTCTTCCCTCAGGACAGCTTAGTGAGTAAGTGCTAAGTTGCTTTAGTTGTGTCTGACTCTTTGTGACCCTATGGACTGTAACTCATCAGGCTCCTCTGTCCGTGGGATTCTCCAGGTAAGAATGCTGGAATGGGTTGCCATGCCCTCCTCCAGGGGCTCTTCCTGCCATCTTTTATTACTTCTTCTGGTGTCTATCACAAGATCACTAAGAGGTGAGATCTTGTGGAACTTCACTGCACAACTGCAGCTCTGCCTTAAAGGAGCAACATGCCTGAAGCTTGTAACTGAAAATGGAGGACCTTACAGAGTGTCCCCCTTGGGCGTTTACCTCCTGGTGCCCACTGTGGTGACACGTTGGTATTGCAGGGTGTACCTTACCCGTCCTGGAAGGGGTAACCCCATGTGCTGTTTTGGCTCATGAGACATTTTGGACCCTTGTTGATTGAGACGGCTGAAACAATAAAGGAGTATCCAGCACCCAGGCCTCCAATCACTGCAAATATTGTGGAGGTGAACATCTGAAAGAGAAGGAGAGAGACCATGTGGGGTTCTTAAGGTGTTCCGAGATTACATGCAACACTCCTGACTGTCCAATCATTGATGTGATGAATACGGGGAAGTTCTGGGGTAGAAGCCAGTCTTTTCTGGAAATGGGGCCTGTGGAGTCTCCTAGAACGAATTTTGATGTTTCATGTTCCCTTCTCTACCCCCATTCCCATATATTTTTCTCCTATTCATTGAGGACTCATGTGCAAGTTACGGTTTTATACCTTTGAACCAGAGTTTTTAACTTTGTTAAAAATAATGCCCTTCACAGGGTTGATATAGAAGACCAGTCTATTACAGAATCAAAGACTCTTAGAATGGGAAGTAATCTTAAGTTTTCTGGTCCAGTTATCTTGCTGAGTCTAAGTCATCATGGGACCTCATGTGGCAGGTGGGTTTTACTTATGAGAAAGGGTAGGAATCTAGGATATTTCCTCCTCAATCTTAATTATGTCCCTTGAGTTCAAAAAGAGAAGTCCAACTTCTCTTCCGTCAGGTAGCAATCTTTAAAATATCTGAAGGTATTTTGTATTTTACACAAAACTATTTTCTGTTTGACATCTCTCCACCTCTTCTACCTGCTGCAAGTTTTCTCTCCTTTGGGTTACACAAACCCAACAATTTCAGTTCTTTTAAATATTTTTATATAACAGAGATTAATTAGTAAAAAATGGATTGTACTAGTGCCTTTTTTTCAAAGTATAAAATCAAGATAGACTATAAAATATAAAATGCAGAAACAATCTTGGAGCCCATCTAGGCTAACCCCCTCTTAGAGATGAAAAAATTTAGGCATAGAGAGGCAATCTCCATTCTAAACAGTAATTGGAGAGTAGCTTGGAAACATTAACAATTTTGAAATTTGAGATGAAAAATTATCACCTCCATTGCATTGGGACATGAAGGTGTAGTGCAAAGCACAAGAGTTTAAAAGTCAGCAGACTCAAGCTCAAATCTCAGCGATGCTACTTTTCCCTGTGTGATGAATCTGCATAATGAATGTAGCCTCAGGGTCTTAGCTTCTCATCTATAAAATGTGCATGATAAAGCCTGGCTAAATTAGACATGGTGACAGAAGTTAAATGTCAGATACTTCCTTTTTCCTGCTCCTCTTATTAGTATCAGTCTTTTCACAGTGCATATTTGAGGGTTTGAAGGTGGAGTTAGAGGGTAGAGAGTATCTAATTGTGCCTAAACAACTGGAATCTATGTAATCTATTTAGCTTGGATTCATATTCATGTCATATATCATATTATGTATTAATATACTTTGGATGCAACCTTCCAAGATTGAACTCTGGTTCCATGGACCATATCTGACTTCTCGTGCCTATAGAACTGATCATTTTCTCCTTCGTATGAAAACTCAACAGGACCCTATGGGACTCCTGGGCATGGAAGCCTTTCCATGTCCCCTGTTTCTTGTTTGTAGGGAACAGACTGCAGCCTCCATGACCTTCCCAGAATCCCAAAAGGCAGATTCGAACAGTTGCTAATAAGGGAAGAAAGGAGATGCAGAGACAAGGGAGGCATGGCCAAGAAACAATAGTGCAGCCTTGGGGCAGGGTCCTGGCTCTGTCTCAAGGGATACACATAGCAGTATCTTTGGGCTCTTTACAGAATTAAGACCCCCAAACAAATGGAAGATGTTAGCATTCTGCATTTCAGAGAAAATCACAGTTTGATAACTTTAAGAAACTCATCAGGAGACCACCTGAGACCAGATTAAAGAAGTGCAGGCCCTGTACACACCCTGATCCTGATCAGCAACACTGCTCTTAAACCATTGCTATAAAACTCCTCACCAAATCCTCCTGGGATGGAACATACAGTTTTTCAGAGCACAAGCCTGCTGTGTCCCCTTTGGCCTAGCAAAGCAATTAAGTTTATTTTTTTCCTAGTTCATATTTGGGTATATATGGTAATTTGCAAGCTTCCCAGGTGGCACTAGTGGTAAAGAACCTGCCCACCAATGCAAGAGACATAAGAGACGTGGTTTCGATCTCTGGATCAGGAAGATCCCCTCAAGAAGAGCATGGCAACCCATTCCAGTATTCTTGCCTGGAGCATCCCATGGAGAGAGAGGCCTGGTGGGCTACCGTCCATAAGGTCTCAAAGAGTCAGACACAATTTAGGCGACTTAGCACGCACACACTCATGGTAATTTGCAGAATTTTCTGATCTCATAGGAAACTATAACCTTTTTTTCATGAGTCCTTGCAGTAACACACTTTGGGAGCTGCTGCTCCAATTTAGTGCCAGTGCACAGAGGCCAAGAGTTTGGCATCAGTATCTCCTAGCCCCAGGACCCTGGAATGTATCTGCTCTCATCACAGCACAACAACTACATAGTCTCTCATCTTAAAATTGCTTAAAGTCTTCAAAAGCCAGAATTTCCGTTTATTTAAAGGGTTAAAAAGATCTTAAAAACCTTCTAGTGCAATCGTCTAATTTTCTGACTAGTAAAAATACCTTCATTCTATTAGAATCTTAGATGCATAATCTCATTTAATCTTTTCAAGAAACCTGTGAGGTGGGTGTGATTATCCAGGTTTTCCAGACAGGAAACTGAGACTAGTAGAAATTAAGCTAATAGCTCTAAGTCAAACAAAAAGTGAAGTGGTGGGACTGGGTTTAGGCCATGGTCATTTGGTTCCAAAGGCCATGCTCCTGTCACTTTCTCAAGTCACACATGTAGGAAGTGGCCAAGCCTCCAAGCTAGACTGGAGGCTCAGGGGGAGGGGCAACATAGAGGTAGAGGATAAGAGGTACAAACTATTAGGTATAAAATATGCTATGAGGATATACTGGACAACATGGGGCATAGAACCAATATTCTATAATAATTATAAATAGAGCATAACGTTGAAAAATTGTGAATCACTGTATTATACACCTGTAACTTATTTAATATTGTACAGTGACTCTACTTAAAAAAAAAAAAAAAAAAACTGGAGTCTCCCTCCCAGTCCAGTGTCTTGTACCTGGTACTTCTTCAAATCACACACGCACACAAACACACACACACACGGCACACTGCTACTAGCGTCAGATGCACTTAGCAACAGATCAAATTTGTCATTTGCAAATTTATCTTTGAGTGACATTGATTCTCTCACAGAAATAAACCGACAGATAAGGAAAAAAATATCTTTTTCCTTTTTTTCCTGGTCTTGAGTCAAGAATCATGAAACTATTAACTGTTGAGAATGAAAGAGCATCTAAAATTGCTATAATCGAAAAGGAAGATCACTTTTCCAGGAAGGCAGTTTGGAAGTCTGAGGGGACCAGGGTTCTAGCCTTCTCGGCGGCACCCAGGCCCCCACCTGCCTGGCCTCAGCTTTTGGTGATATAGAGAAGAAAGGGGTGGGTAGTTCTGGAAGGTCCCTTCAATTAAAACAACTCAGGATTTCATCATCCAGTGGCCAGAAGGGCGAGGAGAAATCTATCTCGTGCTATTCCTGCTGTGTGGGAGGAGTAGAGGATTTTCGATATCATTCCTGGAACATTTATTTCAACAGGCCATTGTTTACAGACACCAAAAGTAAGTGCGCTTGCAAACAGTCCTCATTTTAGGCAAGTCTGAGTACATGCAAAACCAGGTTAATATAAAACATCAATGAGATAATTTCCCCTTTACCAAAGAGTCCCCCTGGTAAGCACCTCTGACCAACACTATCCAACTGGAAACTAATGCCAGCTGTATTCATAATTTAAAATTTTCTTATAACCACCACTTAAAAGGTTTAAAAAAGGTGAGATTAATTTTAATAATATACTTTCTTTAATCGCATATCCAACATATTATCACGTCAACAGACAATCAATAGAAAAACTGCTAATTAGATATTTTCTATTTTGTACCAGTTCTTTGGGGTCTGGTGTGTGTTTTCTACGTATGGTACATCTCAGTTTAGACTGGCTACTTTCTATATGTTCCAAAGCCACGTGTGGATAGTGGCTCCTGCACTGGACAGTACAGTCTAGAAAACTTGGAAGATTGACTTGGGGTAGTAAACATTAAAAAAAAAAATAGATGAATATGGTCTGTACTGATTTCATGATTATGATTACTCTCAGGAGGCAGGAGTGTATAACAGAGGATGGCAACACAGTCATTCTCAATTGAAGCAATATGGTTTTATTTCTTTACCAAACTATCTGAAGAAAAAATGGCATCAGGTTACAATTTAATAAAGCTACAGGCAGTATGTTCTGTTTTTGTATTCACATTTGACATATCTCACCTTGAAAAGTTTCTCCAAATAATTTTTCACTACTTTTCCAGGATGGAGAAGCCAGCTACATTTTATGTCACTTTGTTTTAACTCATGTTTAGAAGTCTTGAAAAACTGCTTAATTTACTACTCTGTTATGTCTTAAAATCAGAAGGAGTACCTTTCGTTTACCATGGGTTACATGATACAAAAGTTTTCAAGTTAAAAGAGAAATTATGAAAGTAAAGTTGAATATGTTAGGGAGCAGGCACTCTAAACTGAAGCTTTTTAAAAGTAAACAGGCAAAAGGCCTGGAATATTTCTGGAAGGAGACACAATAATTGGGAACAGTGCTAACCTCTGAGGAAAGGCGTTGCCAAACTTTATAGAGCCAGGAATGTGTGACTTCCTTTGTAGTTTTTGTACTATGGACATGTTTTTCCTATTCTAAATTAATAACTAGCAAAGAGGGGACTCTATTGTGCAGTGGCCAAGGGCATGGGGTACAGGCAGACAGATCTGGGTTTTGTTTTCTGGCTGCCCGACAAGATACGTGGGATCTTAGTTCCCAAACCAGGGATCAATCTCGTGCCAGCTGCATTGGAGGCGTACAGTCTTAACCACTGGACCATCAGGGAAGTCCCAGATTAGGTCTGTTTCCTGTTTCTTCCCTCATGACATTGGGAAGTTTATCTTTCTAAGATCTCCATTTCTTCTCCAGTAAAATAAGGTTCAAGAATAGCTACCTGTCTCCCTGAACACGGGCTTCCCTGATGGCTCAGTTGGTTGGTAAAGAATCCACCTGCAATGTAGGAGACCCCGGTTGGGTTCCTGGGTCAGGTGGATCCACTGGAGAAGGGATAGGCTACCCACTCCAGTATTCTTGGGCTTTCCTTGTGGCTCAGCTGGTAAAGAATCCGCCTGCAATGCAAGAGACCTGGGTTCGATCCTTGAGTTGGGATGATCCCCTGGAGGAGGGCATGACAACCACTCCAGTATTCTGGCCTGGAGAATTCCATGGACTGTATAGTCCATGGGGTCACAAAGAGGCAGACATGACTTTCACTTTCTTTCCCAGAATATAACATGTAAGATTGCCTAATCAATAGTAAATCGGGAATCAAAGGTACACATGTCTAGAAAATCAGATAACCCCGTGGTGGGGTAGGCTATTAGATAATGCCTAGCACTTCACTGGGGCTTTCCTGGTAGCTCAGCTGGTAAAGAATCTGCCTGCAGTGCAGGAGACCTGGCTTTGATCCCTGGGTTGGGAAGATCCCCTGGAAGAAGGAATGGCAACCCACTCCAGTATTCCTGCCTGGAGAGTTCCATGGACAGAGGAGCCTGGTGGGCTACAGTCCATGGGGTCACAAACAGTCAGACACAACTGAGCGACTAAGCACAGCACAGTACTTCACTGGGAGGATACCCAGAGATCTCTCTTGCCTATTTCCAATATTTGAAGAATTTTCCATGACATTAACAATCACTTGATAAATGTCTTTATTATAAAATTTTAATAGTCATAGCCTCACATATGTTCAGTTCAGTTCAGTTCAGTTGCTCAGTCGTGTCTGACTCTTTGCGACCCCATGAATCGCAGCACGCCAGGCCTAAACTTCCACAAATACAAACAGCTTAGCTCTGGGGAGAAAAAGAAAAGTAAACAGGCTGTCTTCTGGTTGCTCAACACACACCTTCAGTTTGCATTTCTAAAGAAGCATGTGTTAATGTATATGCTGTAAATGCTTCCCTTGAAGTGGAAGAGAATGCTCTCGAATCACCAGGTGTCAGTTTAAGACCTCCCTCTTTATCAGACTCTGGAGGCAGATGAGGTGGGGTCCAACCCCAGCTCTGCCCCCGCCTGTGGGTTGTTCTGTCAGCTGAAGCACCTGGAGGAGGTGTGGAGGTGGGGCGGGGGGCACTGAGAAGGGAGGAAAAGTGGGTGGTTTAGGAGACAGGATATTTCAAGGCTTGGGCAGTGGCAACATGTTGGGGGAACATCTCTGGTGGGCATGAAGTTTTCTTTCAGAAAGGAGATACATAGAGATTACTTGATTTTTTCACTTAAACATTAATGCCCTCCTTTTATTTTCTGACTCAGTTTTGGGAATACAGATTGGGGGCGAGGGGGTAGTTTGTGGTGGTCAGAAACTTAACTTGCAAGAGCCTCAGTTTCCTTTACAAGTGTGAAATGAGGAAAGGAATGTCTACCTCAAAGAGCTATTGCTAGAATTGAGCCTGAGAAAGTACGGAAATGACCTGAAATCCTCCCAGAAGATTCATTTATTTCATTCATCCAACAAGCATTTATGAAGGCTCTATGAGCCCCCAGTACCCCAGGCACTTGGTACTACCTCCTCTGCCCTGACGCTAGCGCTTAGAACATTTTTTTCCCGGCCATACCTTATGAAAGGTAGCAACGGGCATTGGCCATGTTACAGCAGAGGGTTTTGCAACATAGAACATTTAGAGAAGAAATAGGGCTTCATACTTCATTTCTTCTTTTATGATCATTATTTCACGAGAAGGGGCTTTCTTAAATCCCCTTCAAACTAACGGTCATACAAGGAATGCGGAGGCTGCTGTCAGCAGTTAGTGCTCTTGGCCTCAGGAAGTACTGACGTCAGAAGTGCTCAACCAGGAGGCGTCCCTAGGGGTCGCTGGCGAGCCGAGTCGAACGCGGGGAGAAGTGCTGACTTCCACTGAACAGATGAATTTATGACCTGATCAAGCTCTTCCTTCAGAACCGATCAGTGCACTATCTGGCTCTGCCTGTGGGTGGGGTGGGCGTTTATCTGCATGATATACTTTCAGGATGCTGAAATGCCTGTCTGCCTCTAAATATCTCCTTTATCAGGCCAATTATTAGAGACACTCCTCCGAGTTAAGGTCAAGGTTTTCTAAAGGCTCTTATTACAGTACATACTTAACAGGAAAGAGTTGATAAAATGAATTAGCTGTCCCATTGGACCCTGTGTGCGCATGCTCAGTCGCGTCCGACTCTTTGCAACCCTACGGACTGTAGCCTCCCAAGCTCCTCTGTCCATGGGATTTCCCAGGCAAGAGTACTGGAATGGGTTGCCATATCCTCCTTCAGTAGATCTTCCATACCAGGGATCGAACGTGAGTCTCCGGCATTGTATGTGGATTCTTTATTGCTGAGCCACTCGGGAAGCCCAATGGACCCTGAGAGGTCAATTTTTTTTTTTTTTAAATGGATTAGCGGACAGATCAGCTCCTAGGACACCTCTAGTTTGGGAGCAGGAGGGTGAGACCTAGCCACACACCAAGACCAGGGTTTTCAAAACCCGGTTTGAAAGTCTCCTCCTCTTGCAGCTTTTGTCCCAGGGCTCCTTTTTCTCAGCTCTTACATGCCCTGCTGCTGCTGCTGCTAAGTCGCTTCAGTCGTGTCTGACTCTGTGCGACTCCATAGACGGCAGCCCACTAGGCTCCCCCGTCCCTGGGATTCTCCAGGCAAGAACACTGGAGTGGGTTGCCATTTCCTTCTCCAATGCATGAAAGAGGAAAGTGAAAGTGAGGTTGCTCAGTCGTGTCCGACTCTTCGCGACCCCATGGACTGCAGCCTACCAGGCTCCTCTGCCCATGGGATTTTCCAGGCAAGAGTACTGGAGTGGGTTGCCATTGCCTTCTCTGCTTATTTACCCTAATTTATTTAAAAGAGTGCAAATCTCAGGGACAGGGTTTAGGTCTTTCTCTGCCTCAGATAATGTTTAGCCTTCATTTTTTACTTTCATCCTGAAATCATCAATTAGGCAACCTCAAAAAAAATTTTTTTTCCAGCTTATTGTCTCTACAGCATTCACATCCTGCTTCCACTATAGATTCCTACGTCCTGTTTTACTGCCCAAGGAAAGAAAAAAGAATGATGCAGCTAATTTCTGAAGAATATTGCAGAAAGACTGAACAAAGAAGAGAGAGACAGACCAGGAAACAAATGATAGAGACAGCTATGAAGACAGCCACATGATTTGGCTCAGCGGCTTTTGGCCCAGTTTGTTCCTGCCTCATAGGCCTTTCTACCCAATAGGGTTTCTTACATGATGCTCTCAGAAGCCCAGTGTTCCTTATACAGCTGGAAGGGAATATTGTGAGCCTTTGGAAAAATAATTCAAATCTTTAGCATTATAGAACCGATCAAATTATGCTGCAGGGGATTTTTCTTTTTGTATGACAAAATGTTTGTAAAGGCATGCATGCGTGCTAAGTCTGACTCTTTGCAACCCTATGTTCTGTAGCCCTTCAGGCTCCTCTGTCTATGGGGAATCTCCAGGCAAGAATACTGGAGTGGATTGCCATGCCGTCCTCCATGTTTGTAAATACCTTTCTTTAAAAACTGACTATGGCTTCAGAGCCTTGGAACATTAAGGAAACATCTAAAGCAGGGATATGAACCCCGTGGCCTTTTGGGGTGGGCAAAGAGCTCAGTAATGCCCAGGTGGTCGTGGTTTAGTCGCTTAGTCATTTCTGCCTCTTGCAACCCCATGGATTATAACCCACCAGGCTTCTCCGTCCATGAGATTTTCCAGGCAAGAATACTGTAGTGGGTAGCCATTTCCTTCTCCAGAGGATCTTCCCAACCCAGGGGTTGAACCCATGTCTCCTGCATTGCAGACTGATGGATGTTTTTTGGCCAAAATATAGGCACAGGAGTACCAGGTTACTTTTTTGTTTGTTTTTTAAAAGAAGTAAGATATCTAGATTTCTTTTGTGTATATGCGAAATCTATTTTTAAACAGTGGCAGCTGATTAACAAACAAATGAACCCAAAACAAGAAATCTTTCTACTGGTCACTGAGAGAGTGGTCACCCCTGGTGCAGGGCGGCTGTGGCTGGTGCTTTGCTTTCCAAGTGGCAGAGCTGGTCCTTTGAAGGGCACTGCCCTTGTGAACAGTTAGCTAGTGGCTGGAAGGAGTCGTACTCAACTTACATCAAGAATGGATCCCCCTTGAAAGGTGAGGGACCCCAGTCAGATGACTTGCATTGAGCAGACCAAGTGTTTCAGATTGTATATATTCAACTGTGCTTAATAATTTTTCTGCTTTCCTCTCGGATTTCACACAAATCTAATTTAAAAACATGCTTTGCACAGTACTTTGAATATTGTTTCCCTTCTCACTGTGATTATGTGTGAAACAAACAACAACAAAAATGAAACAAAACCCCTGGTTTTGTACTGGCTGATGTTCAGCCTTCTTCTCAGCACCAAGGAATGAGCTGTTAGATTTCTATGTAATTCATCCAATTTCCTTAATTGCTCTTTTTTTTTTTTTTCAAATTCTCATCTCTGATTTTTTACCCCCAAATCCACAAGGTGTAATGGGATTAGATTTCAAAGAGAAAATGAGTTACATATTTACTTCTTTCCTTCATCATTAAGTATATGAAAATATAATTATATATAACACACACTGGAGCTTCCCTAGTGGCTTAGTGGTAAAGAATTCACCCGCAATGCAAGAGATGGGAGTTTGATCCCCGGGTTGAGAAGAGCCCCTGGAAAAGGAAATGGCAACGCACTCCAGTATTCCTGGAAAATCCCATGGACAGAGGAGCCTTGTGGCTATAGTCCTTGGGTTTGCAAAAGAATTGGACACAACTTAGTAACTAAGCAGCAACAACAATAACACAAAATTTAAAAATCAAATGTATCAAATTACATAATTATTTGTAATTTGCATCAAATTACATAATTGTATAAAATACATTGTGGTTGATTTTTGCATCTTTTTGTCAATAATGATTTTAAATGTTGCTATAATAATGCTTGATTGTGTTTGAAAAGTGGTAACATTCTCTTTGAATGATCCTTGATCTCAAGTGGAAAAGCATCATGGTATTCACAATGCACCAGCCTCAGCCCTTCACATGTATTCAATAGGGCATGGCAACCCACTCCAGTATTCTTGCCTGGAGAATCCCCACGGACAGAGGAATCTGGTGGGCTACAGTCCTTGGGGTTGCAAAGAGTTGGACGTGACTGAGCAACTAAGTACAGCACAGCACAGATATTTTTTAGTTGACTAGATGAGGAAATAATGATAAGAAATGTTAGATATGATTATGTTTCAGGATAGGTTGCAATACTTTTCCTTTTAGAAGTTAAAGGTAGGAATGTATAATTTATCATTGGGGTTCTTTTAGATGGACAACTGACTCTGGAGATTAGATCAAGTGCTGGTTGATCCATCATCCAGCCAGTAATTCTGGCTCAGCCTTCTTCATTTTTGCCATATCAATGTATCTGAACTCAATATTTTTCTTTAAATCAGCTCTCTATTTTATTCGTTTATATCACCTCTATGAATGAAAAGCTCGAATCATCAACACACATAAACACAATATTATTGAATTTCTAGTTAATGTTTCTCACATTCCTGAAGCTGGAGACTTGTTAGGGAGATTACAGAGAATTAGAAATAGCAAAGACTTTTTTCCATCAAAGTAAGAGTTTTCTTGATAGACTTAAGAGGATTGAAGGAGAATTAAAAGAAAATAACTTTCTGTATTATTGAAGATAGAGCAAATCTGTGTGCCAGCAGAGCTTGTCTGTCCTTGGGAAATTCTGAGTTAGTCCAACTTCCTCATCTTAACAGATGGGCAGAGGGAGGCAAAGAGCACCCCAGTTGAGGACATGGGACTCAACCCCACCCCCAGCCTTCCCACTCCAGCTTGGAAAGGTGAAGCCTATTTTCTGTAGTTTGCCCACTAAAGATGGATGGCTACAGGAAACAGGAAAGGAAACAGAAGGCTGGGGGAAAAACGGGGGTAAAGGTAGGGAAGTGCGAAGCCTCTGAGGCAATGATCCCAGCAGGGGTGTAGATGGAGAGTTTAGGCAGCTATCAGAAGTCACCATCTGTTATCCTGTCCCAGCCCCACCTTTACAGATGAGGCAACACAGAGCCAGAGAAGGGAATTGACTTGCCCAAGGTCTCAGGGCTTCTCAGCGGCAGAGGCAGTCACAGCCCCCATCTCTGCCTTCCAAGCCTGCAGTCTTTTCTTTATTAAGCTATACTTTTAGTTAGCATTTTATTTTTAAAAAATTTTTCTTTTGGCCAAGCTGTGCTGCATTCAGGATCCTAGTTCCCTGACCAGGGATCTAACTCATGCCCCCTGCACTGAAAGCGCAACACCTTAATCACTGGACCACCAGGGAAAGCCTCAAGCCTTCATTCTTTCTATGGCATCACTGCAGTTTTCCAGCTCTGATATCCCTGACTGCTAGTAACATTCTGAGCGACACTCATATTCTATAAGTAGGAGGGCTATGGTTTTAAAAATTTATGATTACTGTTACTTTGCACCAGCAAGAATCCCATCATTATCCCTGTACCAGCTGCCCTCAGAGTGTTGCCTGGGGCTGGTGACTCATCCCCTCAATGCCCAGCACGAGAAGGCAGTGCCCCCTGGAGCGGGTCTGCTGGCTGATCCCCCTTCCTGGCCTCCGCAGGCACTCACCGCAAAGCGCTTCCCGCAGCCCTCGTTGCCACAGCACCCGCAGCAGTCATTGTTCTTCAGGCCCAAGAACACCAGGGCAGGAAAGATCATCTACAAGCAAAAGAAACACCGTGTAGGCTGGCACGTGAAGGGGGCGCCCCGTGCCTGCCTGCCTGTGTGACGAGCCACATCTCCAACCCGGGACTTGGGGGCCAACAGCTAATGGAGTCTGGCTGGTGGGTGGATGAGTGTTATGGAATATTTAGGTTCTATTTGGCCTAACTGCAAATCCAATGAGGCAATATACCAAGATCTGACACTGAGTTTCCATTTACATGGTGGGTTAGGAGAAGGACAAAAAATTTGTCCTCGATTGTCATGAAACATGAGTTTTTCTCTCTCTAAACCAGAAGTTCCTAGTCTATGTTGGAAATAAGGGATAAAGAAATCATTACCAAAGAATTGGAAGAGGAATTCACTGACACCTGTTTCTCGTGGTAGTTTTCAATGAATTTACTAGAAAAAATATATTCACACTCCCCGACCCCCCACAACCCCGCACCCTATCATTGTCTTCTTAAAATAAATTCTGTAGCACTCAGCTTGGTTCAGGGAAGTGCACTGCCCCATGGGAGCTGCCAGCCTAAGTCTGGGGATTCCTTGGTGGGTCCCTATGAGGAAGGGAAAAAATTGAGGCACTTAACGTTTCATCATGCAGTTCTTGGGCTTTTGTTAGCAACTAAATCTCTTCCTGTTCAGTAAGTACCCAATTTTAAAAAGATAGGATGAAAATCTTTAGGGGGAGATGTTAAGGTTTCCTTACTCACCAAGACTCCGTTTCCTAATATTCCTCCAAAATACCAGACCTCGTCGGAAAGGTGGTCATTGTTGTCTATCACTTTTCCTCCAGGGAAAAATAGCAGGATGTTAGCGAGGAGGCCAAACACAGACAGGGGGATGAGGGTGCCCCCCAGGCACTTGGCACAGCTCCCAGTGCACATGCTGGGGATATGGGATGTCGGTGTGTGATCAAGCCCCCTTCCTCGCAGGCTCTCTTCAAAGTTATCGGCTGCAGAGTTGTAACAATTGTCCCCAAATCAATTCTTATTTTGGAGCCAAGAAGCAAAATCAGCCTGTGAGCTGTGTCCTGGGAGTTGCTTCAGCTTCTCAAATGCAACAGAACCTCAACGGCTATGGTCATTTATATTCTCCCTGACCTGAAGCTCTTTTTTTCCCTCCCTGCACCCTCATAAATAAGATTACGTTCATTGCAATCATTTTGCCATGGAGACCAATAACCTCTGTTAATAATCCACCAGCACAGACAAGACACTCAACCTTGTTGCGATCGAACTTAGGGCTGGAACAAACAGCATCTGGGCCTACGGCACCTTTAATCTGACAATGGCCTGCCCAAATCAAGAAATATTTTCCCCAGGCTCTTTATAAATCACAGTAAAATTGAGTTACATCCTAGCTAAAATCGTGTCTCCTAAGTACTTAATGGTCTACAGTGCATGTCTTTGCCTTTTCCGCTGAAAGCCTGGAATGCAAAAGAGTTATTTGAAAGAGCTTCTGTTTTCCTCAATAGGAAAATAGCAGTCTGATGGTCTAGTTGGGTATTTTTGAGCTCGGGCCCACAGGAATTTTTTAAAGGACGAAATCAGGGTGATTATTTATTTTGTTGTCTGCTATTCCATTAGGTTCTATTTTCTTCCCTACCTGGCATGATAGAATTAGCAAGAACCATTCCCAATCAACTTGTTCAGCTATATCTTCTATGCAGGAATAAAAAGCTCCATCTTTGAAAAAGGTAAGGAGAAAGGGAGGTTGGTATTGGGTGGAAGAGAGGAAAAACATTGATGAGGGGATTGGAGGTAGCTTGGACAAAGTTAAAAGAGCAGTTAGAAAGTGTAAGAGGAGGTAAGATGGACCTTTATTGAGAATTTTGCCAAGTGTCTGGGGCAGCATTCGGTTACTAGTATGCTTTGTGTCACTTTAAGGAAGCTTCTGCCATGCCTAGACCAAGCCCGACGTCATGCAGTGACCGTCCCTGCTGGGTACTGGTGTTGCTTAACAGCTGAAGGACTGTGGGATGAAAAGGGAGCCTGCTAGCCCTTTGTTGAGAGCCTAGAGGTTAAGAGAAAGATAGCAGGTAGAATTTCACAGACAGTCAACTTGTAGCTAAATAAAAAGCAAGTAACACTGTAACGTGGTAAGACCTGTCCTGCCATGAAGTTGGCCGCTTGTTCCCAGGGAAGCAGTGGGCTACAATCTGCCGTGGGTCAGGGACCCTTGACCAGGGAAGCTGTGGTTAGTTGATTCCAGAGAAGTCAGATCGGTTGGGTGCTGAGTTTTCTTCTGAAGATTCTATGAAACGTGCATTCGTCGCTCTATAAGGATACTTTCTGAGATCTCAGCATTGGGGCAAGAAGGAAAACAAATATTTATTGAGCATGTGTGATGTACTAAGCTTGAACTGTGACAATGTCATGTCCTTTCTACTGGGGAAGGCCCTAGGACTCAGAGAGATTAAGTACATATCATAAGGTCATCCCAACATAATAAGACAAGGAACCAAGACTTTAAAACAAGATTCTTTGTCACCCATGCCTGGGCTATGCTCTCCCTAATAGATTTTCTTCTTTAGAAATTTAAAAAGTGGTCTCTTTTCAATATAAACAATAGAATGATACCGTGTGTGAATTGTATGGGTACAGCAGGACATACTTCTTTCTGAACAACCATGAACTATTGTGATTTTTTTTCTTATTACAAAATAATATGGGGTTTTTTTTTTTTTTCGGTAGAAAAGTCAGTTATACAGATTAGCAGAAGGAAGAAAAACCAGCCATGTTCCTACCACCAGCAGATAAGGACTGTTATCACTTTGCTGGCTGTTGCTTTTCAACACTGAGCAGGTGCAAATGAGCTTTCTTTGAAACCCACCAGCTTTGACAAGGAGTTCTGAAAGTGCCAGGAGGAAGTCCAAAGTTCTCAGGATTTAAGAATGGAGTTGATCTTTGTAGATGCCATCTTGGAGCTAGGCAGCTCCCCTTTGGAGCCTGGGCAGTTTTTTCTTTCTTCAGAGACTTTTGCCCCTAGAAGTTACTCAAGAAATTTGAATAACATTGGTTAACACAGCCCTGATGCCCTAGACTTTTCAGACTAGTAACAGGGGTTATGATCACTAAGTGAACAGGTGAAAGTAGAAGATAGCATGGACCACAGTTGAGGTTTCTTCTGTGATTTTTAAAAAGATGTGGTACATGAGGAACTATGAGGTCATTTATATCCTGTATGCAGAAAGGGAAATGCTGTGGGATAGTCACCCTTCTGGAATGCCCTGATTTCAGACACTTTGAGGGTGATTAACTCATTTATTGTTCAACAATTCATTGTGCCTTTAGACCTGCAAGCAGGAAGTGGCAATCTAATCTGGGGAAAGGGGAGGTGAGGGGAGGGAGCCTTGGTGAAGTTTACCCTCAGGAAGGGCTGGGTCCTTGCTCAAGACACTCGTGAGGTTCTGACAATGAGGTTGTGACGCCCATGCTTGACGTTTGCTGTTCACTCTCTCTTCAGCAGTGAAGCCCTTGAATCTTAATGGCTACAGCCCTCCTTTTTAGAGACAGTCAGGATGAGGTGGCTGAGGCTGAGCCCCACTCTGGTTCCTGTTCTGCAGGAAGAAGATCTCAGAAGTGAGAGCAGGTGGCAACTCTCGAAGGGACAGAAAGGGATCCTTGTAGAAAGAAAAGGAGAATATGAGCTTGGCAGCTGCCCTCCTGGACCACATCCTCTGGGAGTGTGCTGGCAGCAAATTCAGCCACAGAAAGTCCAGGGGTTCCTGGACCTTAGGCGTGATGCAGGCACTCCATCCCTAAGCCAGCGAGCACAGGCCTGGGAGATGTTTGCCAGGTGACTCTGACCATCCGCAGGAGATATGCATTAATGCTTAGGTGACAATTATTAGTGCTTCTCAGTCTGCTAAACTCTTCGCCTGGCAGTTGGTGAAGAATCATAAATTCAGTGCAATGAATGCAATCCATCAGTGTGTTTGAAGCACCCACAGTGTGCCAAGTACTGTCCTAGTGAACAAAATAAATCTGACTTGCTTTCTGACTTCACTGGTTTTACAACCTTAGGACTTCCCTGGCAGTCCAGCAGCTAAGACTCGGAGCTTCCAAAGCAGGGGACCAGGGTTTGATCCCTAAGTCAGGGAAATAGATCCCACATGCTGCAACGAAAAGTTTGCATGCCACAGTGAAGATAGAAGATCCCACCTGCTGCAGGACCTGGCACAGTCCCGCAGTATTACCACCTCTTAGTTGTGACAAGAGATTAAAAAAAAAAAAATCATGCACGAGGTTAAATGAGTTAACTGCTCCTTAGCAGAAGAAGTAGGACTAACTTGTTTTAAAGGAGATCAGGTAATTCTTTAGCTCTAGGTAGTACCACTGGAGTTCTTTGCTCTTGTTCAGCTGGGGGCTGCATTGCATTGATTTGTAGGGCCCAAGATGGCTTCACTCACATACCAGGTGCCTTGATGGGAAGGGTGATACAATTGGGCTCAGCAGGGCCCCTCTCTTCCCCCTGTAGTCTTAGGGGTCTGCAACTGTAGCTCCAATACTTTGGCCACGTAATGCAAACAGCCGACTCATTGGGAAAGCCCCTGATGCCCGGAAAGATTGAAGGCAAGAGAAGAGGGCAGCAGAGGATGTGATGGTTGGATGGCATCACTGACTCAGTGGACATGAATTTGGGTGCGCTCCGGGAGGTGGTGAGGGACAGGGAGGCCTGGAGTGTGACAATCCATGGAGTTCGAAGAGGCGGACATGGTTTAGCGACTGAACAACAGCAAAGCGAGATTCTATATGATGACGCAAGAGGCAAGAGATAGAAGCTGTCACTTTCTTAAAACCTGAGTCAGAAACTGGAACAGGGTCACTTTTGTCCTATTCTCTGTCCTCTAAGATGCAAGGAGAGGGGCACAGACCCCACCTCTGCATGAAGAGTCTCCAAGCATTTGTGGCAGTCTTTAACCTTCCACAGTTGTAGAGGTAGGATTCAAACCCAGGGAGTCTGGCTCCAGAGGCGAAGCTCTTGAATACCACAAAGTAATTCTTAATACACTGAGTTTCGATCAACACTGGGAGGGCTGCCAGTGTGCACTGAGCTTCACATCAAGGGCCTTTTCCAGGTACAGGCTGAATACTCTGGATAATTCCCTCTATTTTATACTAGTGGGCACAGCTTGATTAGGATTCGGACTTTGGAATTTTGAAAGCACCATCAACACTGAAAAGTCCATGTCTCCAGCTGGTTTCAAAATCAGAATGAGCAACTGCAAGCACACCCTGCCTTATGACTCAAAGAGGTGCTCTGTGACCCTCCCCAACCCAGGTCTCAGTACAAAAGGGCACAGCTTGACCCTTCAGAGAGGCATGAACCTTGGCTGATGAATCTTTCCTGAGACCTGCCCAAATATCGATTGGTTTCAGGGATCTTTCTCTCTTTAGCCTTATGTTGCCATGGTTATAGGTGGAAAGTTAGCTTTCAATAGAAACTCAGCCCCCACTCACTCTCTATAAAGTGGAACATCGCTAATTGAGGTTCCTTATCCTCCTTTTAAAGTAAGTGTCCTCACAAGTTCTAAAGTAGACTAAATTAAGAATTTCATGTCATGGTTTAAAGGCAGAGACATATGAACACTGCATTTATTTATTATGTTAATAAATCTGACTTTATGAAATTATATATAAATAATTTATATAATTATAAATGTATATAACTATATATATAATTTCATAAAGTAAATATGACTGGGGAAATACCTGTATTATATCTGTACTATACCAAATATATATATATGCATACATATATTTGATCTATGCCTCTGTGCAGGTATTTCCCCAGTCATATATACTTTATGAAATTATATATAATTATATACCAATAACAATATAAAAGTATATATAATTTCCTAAATATATAATTATATATATGGGCCAAATATATATACATATATTTGGTCTATGGCTCTGCACAGGTATTTCTTCAGTCATATTTAGTTTTAGAAAGTTTACAAATATACTTGAAAGCAATAAAAAACATAAAACAAGTGAAATTTGGAAAATATTGAAGCTTGTCTAAGAAGGTAACATACCTTTGAAACTTTATTGCCAAGAAAAAATTTTGACAAAATTATATAGCTTTACCTGGTGGCTCAGATTGTAAAGAATCTTCATACAGTGCTGGAGACTCAGGTTCAATCCCTGGGTCAGGAAGATCCCCTAGAAAAGCAAATGGCTATCCCCTCCAGTGTTCTTGCCTGGGAAATCCCATGGACAGAGGAGGCTGGTGGGCTAGAGTCCATGGGGTTGCAAACAGTCAGACATGACTGAGGGTGGAACACACCCTAACAAACACACACACAATGTTTATTGTACACTTGCTCCTTGCTAGGAGCCTTTAATGCTTTTCATTGTTAGCTCATTTAATTGACAGTGCCGTCTGAAGTGGATACAGTAACTCACTCTTTCTTAAACGGGAGGAACTGAGGCTCAGAGGGGTGAGGAGCTTGCTGAGGACCATGCAGTAGAAAGCATCAAGTGAGCATTTGAACCCAAGCCCACACGCTGCTTATCATAGCAGGAGAGGCAGTGCCCAGGGAGATGGAAGGGCTCAGGCTGCCCTGCTGCCCAAACGCGCTCACGTTGACTTTAAGGACTGATTTCCAGTTGCAAAAGCACTGAGCAAGAGACAAAAACTTATGGGTAAGAATAAAATAGGGCTTTCTTGGTGGCTCAGACAGTAAAGAATCTGCCTGTAATACAGGAGACCTGGGTTTGACCCCTGGGTCTGGAAGATCCCTTGGAGAAAGGAATGGCAACCTACTCCAGTATTCTTATCTGGAGAATTCCATGGACAGAGGTTAGGGTGTTGAAAATATTAAAACCAAGTTTAAAAAAGGCAAGTCTTCAAGATTGTCACAGAGGGATGGAATGGGTAGGAAGGTGGGACAGGGGTTCAGGATGGAGGGGACGCATGTATACCTATGCTGGGTTCGTATTGAAGTATGGAAAAAGCCATCACAATATTGTAAAGAAATTATTCTCCAATTACAATAAATAAATAAATTTTTTAAAAGGCAAGTCTCGGTGTAGGCAGCTGGTGTGACATCTGCTTACTCTGTGGCCAGCTTGGGCTGCCCTCCTCTGCTGACAATGGTGTCTAGAAGCCTGAGTTGAATGGTAAGTATCATTCACTTGCAATTGATTGACAAGCTCCAAATGACAGAAAATCAGAGTTAAACAACTTTCCTTTAGCATCTAAACTATAATTGCAAAAAAAAAAAAAAAATCTTCCCAGCAACAACTATGCTGATCAAACTTAGAGGGTAGAGAATACATCCTAGAGGTCTCAGTGGTCTTCTCAGTATCTGGTACAGCCTGAGGGACTTTGCAGAGGTGCAGTACTTTTCTTTATTGAAGTTAGCATTACTGTGATTACCTATATGTTTATCAAAGATTTTAGAAAAGTTATAGACAATGGCTTCTCAGAATTTGCTGTGTATATAATTCATCTGTGAGCTTGTTAAAATTAATATTCTGATTTAGAAGGTCTAGGGTGGGACTTGAGGTTTTGCAATTCTAACAAGCTTCTAGGTGATGCTGGTAGTCATGTTGTATGACACGCGTGTGGTTCTAAGACAACGTGGTGAAACTGTGCACACTTAGTATTTTGGGCCAAACTGACACCCTCTCTTTGACTTCCCGCGGGATGTGCCCTGTGTGGGATGTTTTGGACAGCTGCTTCTTGCTCTAGCAACCTTTGTTCTTGAGATTGTTACTGCTAGCTTGGAAATTTCAGAAGGTTCTGAGATTGCAAGAGAACTCTCATCACTCTGGCTTGCTTATTTCTGCATGCTTTAGACAGTAGTCTCAAAGTGTGGACCCATTCAAAATTTTTGCTGATGTCTATTGGAAGGGCCCTGCTTAGCAGTGTGTCTTTCCCCATAGTCACTCATTCCCCATTGCATTCCAAAACTGTTATTGTAGCCCTTTCCACATTCCCAAGCCCTCTCTCCTTTGGTCCTCATTCCTTTGCATTTTATAATCTCTTTTCCCACTCTGTGGAAAAAGAGGCCCATGTTCCTTCATTCATTTTCTTCTTCTTTTTTTTTTTTTTTTTGGCCTTATGGAATGCAAGATCTTAGTTCCCTGACTAGGGATTGAACCCTCACCCCCCTGAAGTGGAAGATTGACCACTAGAAGTCTTGAGCACTAGCCGGCCAGGAAAGTCTCTCATCTTCCTTTTACATTTATAATATTTTTATACCAACACTTCCTCTTCAACTCAAATTTCATCCTTATTTTCATTGATTTTCATTATGTTTCTTATGAGAAGGTAAATTCCCTCACTTGTGCTTTTGTTTCCACTTCAACACACCTTCTCTGACCCTGTGCCCTCAATTATTGTTATTCTGTCATATACATTTAGTGGGGATGGTGGTTTAGTTGCTAAATCATTTAGCAATCATTTAGTTGCTAAACCGACTCTTGCAACCCCACGGACTATAGCCTGCCAGGTTCCACTGTCCAAGGGATTTTCCAGGCAAGAATACTGGAGTGGGTTGCCATTTCCTTCTCCAGGGGATCTTCTGGACCCAGGAATCGAACCCCAGTCTCCTGCATTGCAGGCAGATTCCTGCATTGCAAGCGGATTCTTTACAGACTGAGCTAGGAGAAAGCCTTGGACATTTAGTAACCTCCCTTTACTCGTTTCGCTCCTCTCTTTCCCATATGCTAGGTTGCTTACCTTTCTCTTCCTAAACTTTTATTATGGAAGTTAAAAATTATCTGTCAAGCATAACCAATATTTTATAACAACTTTATATAGAGTATAATCTAAACATATTAAATCACTATGCAGTACATATGAAACTAATATAACATTGTAAATCAACTACACTTAAAAAAAAATCTGCCAAGTAGACAGAATTACAGTGAACTCCTTTTTGTACTCAGTTGTGTCTAACTCTTTGAGACCATGGACTATAGCTCACCAGGACGCTCTGTCCATGGGACTTTACAGGCAAGAACACCAAAGAAAGTTGCCATTTCCTCCTCCAAGCCATGTTCCCAACTCAAGGATTGAATCCGCTTCTTCTGCCTCTCCTACCTTGGCAGGCCGATTCTTTACCACTGCGCCACCTGGGAAGCCGGAGCTCCTTTTTACCCAGTCGCAAACTTCAATCAGTATCAAAATTTGCCACTTCTGAATTTATTTTTTCTTGGAAACATCTTCCCTCTGCTCTGCTCCCTCTCTCAGCTATCACCCCACATCTTGGTTTCTTTTTGTGATCAAGCCCCTCTCTCCAGTTCCTGGTTCTGTCTGATTTGTTAACCTCTTGCTGCCTGGTTCCTGTCTGGGCTCACCATAGAAAGTTTGTCACCAACATTTTGCATGACTGAATCCAGTGGTGATTTCTCAGGCTTCACTGTTTGGCCCCTGCAGCATTCCACTGTGGAGCCACACTGGTTATCTCCGCAAGGACTTTGGAAGTTAACACTCCACAGTATTCGCTCTTCCTGGGACTTTCAGGGCTACATTGACTTTCCAGACCCATCAGCATATCAAATTCATTCATCTTAGACTTCTCTGTGGTCCAGTGCTGAAGACTTCAAGCTTCCAGTGCAGGGGGTGCCAGTTTGATCCTTGGTCAGTGGGATCCTTGGATCCCGCATGCTGCATGGTGCTGCCACACACACAAAGAAGATCTCTCATCCTAACCTTGATCCTAGAAAAGGAGACCGACCACTCCTTGAAGACAGTGACTGTATCTTTAGAAAGGTAAAATCCTCGACAGTACCTGGTACGCGGTATCTGCTCTGAATTGAAGCACCATAAACTATTAACTGATAACGGTGATGACGATGATAATGACAGCCATCCCCACACAACTATAAAACCTGACTTGTGGAAACATAAGATAGGATCATGTATTTACTTCTTGAACTCACAGTTTTAATATGCTTTTGGAATAACCACACATCTAATTACCCAAAGGTTCAGAGGCTGGGATTTCCATGTTCTTGCGCTTCTTGTATGGTTTTGAGTGCATTTAAAATTTTTAGTTAGCTCTTAAGAATATCCATTCATTGCTTCTTCACAATTGAATTGAGAGCTACTTAAGAGTACATGTAAACGGGCAAGATGGAGTGAGGGATGTGGCTCAGGGGGAGGGCAGAGAGGGAAAGGAGACATTTTCCTACCTGACTTAAGCATGCTTTTTCCTTCTCTTGAGGGGAAACACCTGAAAAATAACATCATATCGAACACTTTCTGGAAAATAGTTTAGACACTTTTTGTGTTTGTTTACTTTTTTTGGCCATGCTGCATGTTGCAGGATCTTAGTTCCCCAGCCGGGGATTGAACCCTGGGCCATGGCAGTAAAAGCCAAGTCCTAAGCCCTGGACAGCCAGGGAACTCCCAAGACAGTTATGTTTTAGGCAGAGGAAACATCAGCCACTTCCCTTCCCTCATGTATACACATTCTCTGGCTTTGAGTCCCCAAATGAACCACAATCTGACAACCATCATGATCCAGAGTCTTCCTCCTGTCTGACCCTGGATAGCTCTAGTGTTTTAACTGACCTTAAGTTCAGCTCCTGGTGATTTCCAGAGCTACCTGCCAGCCTCAGGGTTCACCTATCAGCTTCAGAGCAAGTGAAGAAAAACCAAAAGATCCCCCAAAGCTTCCTGGCTGAAGGGGTTTGTCCTCTTAATGTTATGCTGTATTCTTGTGAAGACACCTGGTCATCAGCCCACAAAAAGGTAACTGAGATATGCATGTCTTTGAGGCAGGCTCACCATCACTTGAAAAGTTTTTTTTATTTATTTTATTTTTGGCTGCATTTGGTCTTTGTTGCTGTGTGTGGGCTTTCTTTAGTTGTGGCAAGCAACAGGCTACTCTCTAGTTGGGGTATGCACGCTTCTCATTGTGATGGCTTCACTTACTCTATCACTTAATAACTGTGACCCTTGAGACATTACTTAACCTGTCAGAGCCTTAGTCATTTCATTGATGAAGTGGAATAATTGACTTTCAAGTTTCAAAGAAGATGACGTAGGCAAAGGTCAAGAGAAGCAGTTCATTCATCAGTGTGCTCAATAGAATTTATGGTTATCACTCTCCTAGGTGTGGGGACCTGGTGGCGAATAACCCTGCTCTTAGGAAGATCATATTCTGCTGCTGCTGCTGCTAAGTCACTTCAGTCCTGTCCGACTCTGTGTGACCCCATAGACAGCAGCCCACCAGGCTCCCCCGTCCCTGGGATTCTCCAGGCAAGAACACTGGAGTGGGTTGCCATTTCCTTCTCCAATGCATGAAAGTGAAAAAGTGAAAGGGAAGTCGCTCAGTCGTGTCCAACTCTTCGCGACCCCATGGACTTCAGGCTACCAGGCTCCTCTGTCCATGGGATTTTCCAGGCAGGAGTACTGGAGTGGGGTGCCATCGCCTTCTCCAGATCATATTGTAGTGGGAGTTATTCACATATTAGTTCCCTTTCCTGTTTTCACTTTCCTTTTTCTTATTCAGAATACGAACATCCGCAATTATGCCAGATATATAATATTTTAGAAAAATGGATGCTCCAACCAGACACAAGTTTACCTTTCTTTGACAGAGTCAAGGCAAATAACTTTTTTTTTTCCCCAGAAGAGTAGAAAAATATCTGATTCATTAATGTACTATCCTTATTCCTCTGTTAGAAAAAGGACACTAGAAAACTCATACCAGATGGTACATAATGTTCAGTTCAGTTCAGTCGCTCAGTTGTGTCCAACTCTTTGTGACCCCATGAATCGCAGCACGCCAGCCCTTCCTGTCCATCACCAACTCCCGGAGTTCACTCAGACTCACATCCATCGAGTCAATGATGCCATCCAGCCATCCCATCCTCTGTCGTCCCCTTCTCCTCCTGCCCCCAATCCCTCCCAGCATCAGAGTCTTTTCCAATGAGTCAACTCTTCGCATGAGGTGCCCAAAGTACTGTAGTTTCAGCTTTAGCATCAGTCCTTCCAAAGAAATCCCAGGGTTGATCTCCTTCAGAATGGACTGGTTGGATCTCCTTGCAGTCCAAGGGACTCTCAAGAGTCTTCTCCAACACCACAGTTCAAAGGCATCAATTCTTCAGCGCTCAGCCTTCTTCACAGTCCAACTCTCACATCCATACATGACCACAGGAAAAACCATAGCCTTGACTGGACGGACCTTAGTCGACAAAGTAATGTCTCTGCTTTTGAATATGCCATCTAGGTTGGTCATAGCTTTTCTTCCAAGGAGTAAGCGTCTTTTAATTTCATGGCTGCAGTTACCTGTACTCAATTCCAGAACTAGGATTTCTGCTCCACATTAGGTGTCATCTCCTGATGGTCTACCAGAAGGTAAGCCCAAGGCAGTAAGAACACTGAACTCAGAAGACAACAGAGCTAACAGGGGTGACGTCCAAGGGCAGCTGAGAAGGTCATGGCTCTGGCTACAGAATACTTACTTACAGAATACTCCTTGCATCTGGCAGGGAGACTAGGGTAGGGAATAAAACGTGCACTGCCTGATAAGTAGAACAAAACTTTTATTTGTTTATTTTAGAAAATAAAATCCAGGCATTTGACAAAATTTAGATCAAACACTGACTTTTTAAAAATTAACTGAAATCCTTAAGTGGTATCAGACATTTTAAATAGTCCAGACCAAACCAGGGTACGATCAGCTAAGGCTTGAGGTCCTATAATCACATCATCTCACACATGTGTGTGCAGATGACTATTATTCAGTCTTCAGTGTGCATTCACAACATCATCTCACTTGATTCCAACCATGAGATCACCAGTCGGTATTATTACAGCCATTTTGTTTTCAGTGGATGAGGCTGAAGAGGTTAAGAGATTTGCCAAAGTTCGCGCAGTCAGGTGGTGCAGTGGTAAAGAATCTGCCTGCCAGTGCAGGAGATGCAGCAGACGTGGGTTCGATCCCTGGGTCTGGAAGATTCCCTGGAGAAGGAAATGGCAACCCACTCTAGTATTCTTGCCTAGGAAATCCCATGGACAGAGGAGCCTGGTGGACTACCATCCATAGGGTCACAAAGAGTCGGATATGACTGAGCAACTGAGCACACAGTCAGCAAACAGCAGAACCAAGATTAGAGTAAATATCTTCTGACCCCTAGGCTAGGACTCTGACTGCTGTGATGCTGAGAGAGACAGAATTTTCAAACCAGAATGCTCACCCAGCATGGGACTCCGATTACTGACTCTTTAACACACATGGCGGGATTTCCCTGGTAGCCCAGTGGACAAGACTTTGCACTCTCGATGCAGAAGGCCCGGGTTTGTTCACTGATCAGGGAACTAGATTCTACATGCTGCAACTAAAGACTTGGCACAGCCAGATAAATAAATGAATTAAAAAAATATTTAAGCATACATGGCCAAGCTTCCTGCTCACTACGGCTCCTTCTTCTCCGCCCACCCCCAGATAAAACTTAAACTGAGGAAATGTGTACATATATATATAAAGGACTTAATTATTAAGTGTGTTAAATGTTGGTTTTGCTGGAAAAAAATGTTATCTAAACAGGACTAGAGATTATCCATTTTCTCCTGTATTAGTTTGTGATTGCTGTACAACAAACCACACCAAAACCCAGCGATTTAAAGCAGTAAATGCGTGCACGCTCAGTGGCTGAATCGTGTCCAACTTTTTGTGACGGTTCCTCTGTCCATGTGATTTCCTAGGCAAGAATACTGGAGTGGATTGCCATTTCCTCCTCTAGGGGAATCTTCCTGATCCAGGGATCGAGCCTGGGTCTCCTGCATTGGCAGGAGAATTCTTTACCACTGAGCCACCTGGGAAGCCCAAACCAGTAAACTCCTTTTTTAATTCATAAATCTACAGTTCTCCTGCTCTTAGTTGGGCTCTTTCATGAATCTGGCATCAGCTGGCAGACTGGCTAGAAGCAGTGGTCTAGGGTGGCCTTGACTGGAACAACAGGATTCTCCTCCAGGTGGTCCCATCTTCCTATAGGTACTTAGGCTTGTTTATTAGATGACAATCACAGAGTTTCAAGAGAGACACTGGTATTTGCCAGATTTCATTTGATATGTTTTATTGATCAAAGAAAATCACAAGGCTTGCCCAGATTCAAGGGATGGTGAAAGAGACCTCTCTAAACAAGAGGACCTGCAAAGTCAAATTGAGGTCTTTAATTGGGGCCACCATTTCAATCAATCTGAGAATTCTTTCTTCTGGCTACCATGAAGAAATATGGGCCCAGGCTGTTACCCCTCCAGATCTTTCAAAGGAAGTTGGAAATCATACAAAATATCCCAATTTGAAAGTGATTGGAAACCAAATAAAAATGTCCAAAAACAGTGTGTAAGCAAACAGAGCCTTTGTATAAATCTTGGAATTAAAACCTGCTGCTCTATTGATTATATATGGTATATTGCCACTGGAAGCTTACTGTATCTATTTTGACCCCCTGCATAACAACCAAATGTTAAGATCAATATTCATCCAATTTTGCCCCATAGAATAAATATAAGGGATATAAGAATGAATCTGGAATTTTGCCAATAAACTTAGTTATCACTACAGTTTTATTATTTGAACTTTTTGTAGAAGTATGACTAGCATGAGATCAGTAATTAATCAGCACTGCCTACTGCTGGGTGCTGTCTTCTACTCTAAATAGATGCTCATTTTACCTGAAGCTAATGGAGAAACAAGATGTTTGGAGATACCAAAGCTATGGTTTTTCCAGTAGTCATGTACGGATGTGAGAGCTGGACCATAAGAAGGCTGAGTGCCAAAGAATTGATACTTTCAAGTTGTGGTGCTGTAAAAGACTCTTGAGAGTCTCTTGGACTGAAAGGAGGCCAAACCAGTCAATCCTAAAGGAAATCAACCCTGAATATTCATTGAAAGGACTGATGCTGAACCTGAAGCTCCAATACTTTGGCCACCTGATGAGAACAGCTGACTCACTGGAAAAGACCCTGATGTGGGAAAAGATTGAAGCAAAAGGAGAGGCAGGCAGCAGAGGATGAGACAGTTAGAGAGTATCACCAACTCAATGGGCCAGACTTTGAACAAACTCTGGGAGATAGTGGAGGTCAGAGGAGCCATAGTCCATGGGGTCACAAATAGTTGGACACAGCTTATTAACTGAACAATAATAACAGCAACACTATTATCTATATTTTCTTTTTTTATAGCATTTTTTAAAGTAAAAGTTGAATATATATATATATAAGGTGTAAAACATGATGATTTGACATATGTATACAGAAAGAAATGGTTATTGTGTGTGTGTGTGTGCATGCTCAGTCATTCAGTCATGTCTGACTCTTTGCAACCCTGTAGACTGTAGCCCACCGGACTCCATCCATGGGATTTTCCAGGTGAGAATACTGGAGTGAATTGCCATTTTCTATTCCAGGGGATCTCCCAGACCCAATAAAGCTAATTAATATACCATGTTCTCACATAGTTATCTCTTATAAAGGCACTTGAAATCTTAGGATATTTCCACTATTCAGTACAGTACTATTAACTACAGTCATCATGTTGTACATTAGATCTCTATTCATCCTGCTTAGCTACAATTTGTATCCTTTAACCAAAATCTCCCCGTTTCCCCCACCTACTCAGCTCCTGGTAACCACCAATCTACCCTCTACTTCTATATATTTGACTTTATATTTCACATCTAAGTGAGATCATGTATTTTTTTCCCATTATGTCTCTGGGTTATTTTACTAAGTATAATACCCTCTGGATTCATCCAGGTTGTTGCAAATGGCGGGATTTCCTTTTTAAAGGGTGAATAGTATTCCATTGTATATATATCCACAATAGTCTAGGCATGGAATCATAACATTATTCTCTCTGGGTCAAAGATAATTTATCACAGATGTCAAATGATTTTGAAGCTTCTCCTACTCATAATCTTTTCAAGTGGTTAATGTTATATTTAAGGCATCCCTCATAGCTCAGTTGGTAAAGAACCCACCTGTAATGCAGGAGACCTGGGTTCGATTCATAGGTCTAGAGGATCATTGGGAGAAGGAAATGGCAACTCACTCCAATATTCTTGCCTGGAAAATCCCATGAACCAAGGACCTTGGTGGGCTACAGTCCATTGGGGTCACAAGAGTAGGACATGGCTTAGCAACAAAATCATCAATGTTATATCTATGCTTTTAATGCATCCTCCTAATATGTAAAGAATTTTTAAAAAGGAATTTTCTTTGATTCATGGCCTAAATGAAATTTAAATAACCAAAATGAAATACAATTTTGAAAGCTTATTTTATTTAATTTTATGAAAGTTAGAATACCAATTCATTCTCCAAAGGTTAGAATTATTGCACAAACTGTCAACTGATCTCCATATCAACTTAGTAGTTCTTAATTTTTTTGTATATAAAATAAACAGCTTTCACAATAAAAATGGATTATTTTGACATTTTACCCTTAGATATATAAATACATTTGATTTCATTTTAGCTGTCCAATAGTATATAAAGGAAAAGAACACACAGGAGAGTCTTCATTCCAAGTTATCTTTGGAATGTTTATCTTTATTTGAAAATGAACAGTCAGGTACAAGATATCTAAATGATACCATGTACTCTGGAAGATCGTATTTTTAAGGATTAGTATCAATATATAATGCCATCCCACACACTCTTCTCACTATGTGACAAAGATAGTTCAGGTCTATGTCCCTTCCCTTTGAAACAGGGTAAGAGTGACACTGAGGTTGGGTCATGAAAAGCAATATGACCTCTTCCTGGTTCTAACTTTAGGGACTTTTACCCTTGGAAGCCAGCTACTGTGTTGTAAGGAAGCCCACACGTGAGAACTGCAGCCAATAGCGATGTGCAGTGCTGACAACAAGCATCCACTGCCACATACAGGCACATTCCGTCTTCCTGCTGAGGCCCCAGACAGAGTGAAGCAGAAATGGCAGAAACTGTGCCCCCATCCCCCTTCTGAATTCCTGACCTGTAGAAAGTATGTGATACAAGAAACAATTTTTGTCCCTGTAAACCATTAAGTTTCATTATGCAGTCAGATTACCTGGAACATATGTCTTGTAATTAAGGCTGTCAGATAAAATACAGGGTGTCCAGTTCCATTAGAAGTTTCAGAAGAACAGTATATTTTTAAAAATATGTCTCATGCATTATCTGGGACCTACTCATACTAAAAAATGACTCACTGTTATTCCAAAATTAGAATGCAACTGGATGTCCTGTATTTTTATTTACTAAATCTGGCAACTTTTGCAATAGGTCTGTATTGCAAATTTACTTGCTTAATTTACTATATGGACCTCTGTGGAATCTACACTATCATATTCACTGATTGCCCAGTTTTGGGGAGGCCAGACTGACCTTGCAGACCCAAGTACTCAGCCTTCTAAAAGCTGGGGCCGGAGAAGAAAATCAGACTGTGGCCTGACCCTCCCTTCATCCTGTGGCTCACAGATTCTCTCTGATCCCCACGTCCATTCATCGGATCACTTCAATTAATGCTGACAAATAGCCACAAGAAACTATTTTTAAATGCAAAGAATACTTTGGGAAAAAATTATATCTTTATCTTTTTTTTTTAACTCTAGCAGCTAGGCATCATGCCTGTTAAAACCACTTCTGATCAAATTGTTATCTATTTCCAGTCACCCTGTCACATGTAGCCTCTTTGTCCTTAAATTTCTAAATATGAGCAAATGTGACATTGTGAGACTCTAAATTTAAAAATTGCTCTTTCTCTTTAAAAATTTTTTTTCAGGAAAGAATGGCAGATGAAACACATGATGTCTGGGGATTTGTTTCAAAATAGCCATGGGCGTGGGTAGGAGAAGAGACAGAGCAACTTCAGCCAGCGCTGGGAACTGGGTGGCCAAGAAGCTGGTGATGGCCACATGGGGTCATTTTTACTGTTCTTTCAACTTTTTTACTTGCTCAAAGTTTCCCATGGCAAAAGTTAGAAGGCAGGAAAAAATATTTATACAATACAGAGAAGATGATTTTATGCCCTATAAACAGAGATTAATAGTGCTAATAAGTCATCTGGCCCAAACTAGTATATTATAGCTAAGATACTGTAGACCTGGGGAAGCAGTGACAAAATCAAGTCCACAAGAATGCAGCACTTGTACCCAAGCCTTCTGAATTCCATGCCAGGGTTTCACATGGGCTCACATTATACCATATTCTTTAATCTTTCCGGTTCATAAATCATAGTTTCATAATCATCAAAATTTAGAAGCTCTTTTTTAAACAACTATGTTCCCTTGCATCTCAATAGGAATGCAGACCAAGAGAAGAATGCTTGATTTATTTAGGTCATAATGGAAAAATCTGTCAACATTTAAAGTATAACTTTGAGAGCAAAAAGGGCAAAATATCAAATAGATATATATGCTTTACATATAATGCATGTATTCAGGATATATTTTTGACATGTATTTACTTGTAACTTTCTTGGATTCTCTCCGTGCCCCCATACCCATGTACGTGCATGCGCACACACATACACACAAGCACACATATATTCAGCTGTCTTTCCTGACTTTGAATTCAACAGCACACATTTCTTTCAAGCACGTATCACTTCCTGCTTTGAATGTGATTTGCTTATGTATCTTATATATCTTATTTATTCATTAATGAATATTTTATTGAATGTTAGCTCTGTGCCCAGCAGTGCTGGGTTTAAGGTAGTAAATAAAACAGACTTGGTCCATACCTTCATGGAGCTTAGTGGGGGAGAGAGAAAGTAAGAAAACACCAGGAAAGTACATAAAAATTGAGATGAAACCTAAAAAGGAACCAAATAGAATAAGAAAATAGGGAATAATAAAGTGAGTGGGAGCACTGTGGGGATGACCAACACTGCACGGGGTTCAGAGACATTCATGATAAGATTCAAACAGGGAGAAGGGGAGTCTCATTCCAGGCAGAGGGCACCGCCTGTGTAGAGGGAACACCTGGCCCCAGTGCTGCTGGGCCATGAGTGAAGAAGGCACAGGAGGCAGGGTGATTGAAGGGAAGAAGCGAGGTCAGGTCATGTGCGGCCTTGAAGTCAGGGTCAGAAGTTGGGATTTCCCAGTGACGTCCCACTGAGAAGTTTTAAGCAGAAGGGTGACACAATTCTTTCTATTTTTCCTTTTAGTTAAGATCTCTTTGGTTCCTGGGTGGGGAATGGATTATAGCAAGACAAAATATGAGTCAGCAGGCCAGACCAAAGGCCATGGTGGTGGCCCAAATGAGTTGTATTGAGGTTGGTGGTTGCAGAGAAATGGCAGATTTGAGAAAGGATTTGGATAGAAATCATGACGAAGTCTGGATGTGAGGTCACAGGGAAAGAGAAAAGCCAAGATTATTTCCCAGGGTTTAGGTCAAAGCAACTGTCACCTATGGTAACTCCATCAGTTCAGTTCAGTTGCTCAGTCGTGTCCAACTCTTTGCGACCCCATGAATCGCAGCACGCCAGGCCTCCCTGTCCATCACCAACTCCCAGAGTTCACTCAGACTCATGTCCATCGAGTCAGTGATGCCATCCAGCCATCTCATCCTCTGTCATCCCCTTCTCCTCCTGCCCCCAATCCCTCCCAGCATAGATGAAGGTAATTCAAGGAAGAAAAAAGTTGTATTCTTCTTTTTTAAAAATAAATATTTATTTATTTATGTTTGTATTTGGCTGTGTCGGGTCTTAGCTGCATCATGTGGGATCTTTAGTTGCAGAATGCAGCCTCTCTAGTTGTGGCTTGAGGGCTCAGTAGTTAAGGTCCATGGGTTTACTTGCTCTGTGGCATGAGACCAGGGATCGAACCTGCCTCCCCTCCATTGCAAGATGGCTTTTTAACCACTGGAACCACCAAGTCCCTGTTTTACTCTTTTTCCCTCAAGGAATGGATGGTCCAGTAGGAGACAAATCTTTACTAAACTGTGAGCATCTTGTAGACCCATCACTTTATTCTGAGAAGGTAGCTTGGTGCCCACCACACAGGTAGAGGTTGAATAAGGCTTACTTACTGGGTGTGCTAGTAAAGCAATGCTCAAAATTCTCCAAGCCAGGCTTCAGCAATACATGAACTGTGAACTTCCTGATGTTCAAGCTGGTTTTAGAAAAGGCAGAGGAACCAGAGATCAAATTGCCAACTTCTGCTGGATCATGGAAAAAGCAAGAGAGTTCCAGAAAAACATCTATTTCTGCTTTATTGACTATGCCAAAGCCTTTGACTGTATGGATCACAATAAACTGGAAAATTCTGAAAGAGATGGGCATACAGACCACCTGACCTGCCTCTTGAGAAATCTGTATGCAGGTCAGGAAACAACAGTTAGAACTGGACAGGAAGCGACACTTAGAACTGGACATGGAACAACTGGTTCCAAATAGGAAAAGGAGTGCGTCAAGGCTGTATATTGTCACCCTGCTTATTTAACTTATATGCAGAGTACATCATGAGAAACACTGGACTGGAAGAAACACGAGCTGTAATCAAGATTGCCGGGAGAAATATCAATAACCTCAGATATGCAGATGACACCACCCTTATGGCAGAAAGTGAAGAGAAACTCAAAAGCCTCTTGATGAAAGTGAAAGAGGAGAGTGAAAAAGTTGGCTTAAAGCTCAACATTCAGAAAACGAAGATCATGGCATCCAGTCCCATCACTTCATGGGAAATAGATGGGGAAACAGTGGAAACAGTGTCAGACTTTATTTTTCTGGGCTCCAAAATCACTGTAGATGGTGACTGCAGCCGTGAAATTAAAAGACACTTACTCCTTGGAAGAAAAGTTATGACCAACCTAGATAGCATATTCAAAAGCAGAGACATTACCTTGCTGACTAAGGTCCGTCTAGTCAAGGCTATGGTTTTTCCAGTGCATGTATGGATGTGAGAGTTGGACTGTGAAGAAAGCTGAGTGCCGAAGAATTGATGCTTTTGAACTGTGGTGTTGGAGAAGACTCTTGAGAGTCCCTTGGACTGCAAGGAGATCCAACCAGTCCATTCTGAAGGAGATCAACCCTGGGATTTCTTTGGAAGGACTGATGCTAAAGCTGAAACTCCAGTACTTTGGCCACCTCATGTGAAGAGTTGACTCATTGGAAAAGACTCTGATGCTGGGAGGGATTGGGGGCAGGAGGAGAAGGGGACGACTGAGGATGAGATGGCTGGATGGCATCACGGACTCGATGGACGTGAGTCTGAGTGAACTCCGGGAGTTGGTGATGGACAGGGAGGCCTGGCATGCTGCGTTCATGGGGTCGCAAAGAGTCGGACACGACTAAGCAACTGAATTGAACTGAACTGGGTGTGCAAGCAAGCAGAGCCCTAAGTGGGGGGAAGCACCTGGGAGATTTCCCCTGGATGCAGGATTTAAAAAGAACAAAGTTTTAAAATAATTACTGGTTATTTTGATGTATATTATAGTTCCATATTAGACTTTGCAGATGGCTCAGGGGTAGAATCTACCTGCAATGCAGGAGCTGCAGAGACACAAGCTCTATCCCTAGGTGCAGAATATCCCCTGGTGGAGGCAAAGATAGCCCACTCCAGTATTCTTGTCTGGAGAATTCCATGGACAGTGGAATCTGGTGGGCTACAGTCCATGGGTTACAAAGAGTCAGACGTAACTGAGCATCCACACAGCTCAGCATAGTTACATATTGAGGGCTCCCTGCCCTTTTAAAAAACTGTAGTAAAATACACATAAGCTAAAATTTACCATTTTAACCTTTTGTTTTTGGCTGCACTGGGAGACTTGCAGGATCTTAGTTCCTTGACTATCAATTGAACCTGGGTCACAGCAGTGAAAGCGCTGAGTCCTAACCACTAGACTTCCAAGGAATTCCCTGTTTTAGCTATTTTTTTTATTGGACTATAATTGCTTTACAATGTTGTATTAGTTTCTGTTGTACAATGAAGTGAATCAGTTATATGTATACATGTATCTTGTCCCTCTTAGATGCACCCCCCATCCCACCCTTCTAGGTCATTACAGAGCACAAAGCTGAGCTCCCTCTGCTACACAACAGATTCCCACTGGCTATCTGTTTTACACATGGTATTGTGTATGTGCCAGTCATATTCTCCCAGTTCATCCCAACCTAACTTTCCCCTCCTCCCTGTATCCACATTGTCCATTATCTACATCTGCATCTCTATTCCTGCCCTGCAAATAGGTTAATCTGTGCCATTTTAAACTTCACACTTCAGAGACATTAGTACATTCACATCGTTGTCAACCATCACGACTATCCATCTCCAGATCTTTTTAATCTTTCACAACTGAAACTCCACACCCATGAAGCACTCACTTTCAATCCCGCCCTCCCCTCAGCCCCCAAGTAACCACTCTCCTCCTTTCTCTCTCTATGAGTTTGAATACTCTAGGTACTTCGTATAAATGCAGTCATATGATATTTGTCCTTTTATGTCAGGCTTATTTTACTTTATATAATATCTTCAAGGTTTGTCCATGTTGCAGCATGTGTTAGGATTTCCTTTTTTTTTTTTTTTTAATTTAAGGGAGCCCAAGCTCTTTTATAGCAGCTAAAACAACTAAGTTTAGCAAGAGTGATTAGTTAAAACTGAAGCGCTCTCCTCAAGTGAATGTCAGTGGTCAGTCAAGTGTACTGGCTCAACAGTCTGCCCCTGTGAAGGACTGGGCTCACTCTGGCAGGGCTGGCAGTCTGTTGATGCCACGATGTCTTCTCTAAGTAGATGCCCCAGTAGGGGCCCACTAACCTCCAGCCTACTAGTGCCCCCCACCCCTTTTAATCTTCATCACTCTCACCCTATTCCCCCAACCCTACCCCAGGCTGCCCACCCTGAAGTGCTCAGCTTGGTGCTTCTACTCTGTTCTTGGGTCTCTCATCTATTGTTGCTGGGTAAATGTCTTGATCTCTTTGACTCTTGGTATAAAGCCAAGTTTATGTCTACTTTTGACGGTGAGCTTACAATCTCCATTCTGACTCTCATTTACTCTGGGTAAATTTGGATCCTTCCCTCTTTACGGCAAATGAAAGAGCTAGGAAACAAAAAAGAATGATGTTGACAGTGACGAGAGTAGAAATGGAGAGTCAGCAAGGAAGACCTAGGTATAGTATATATCTCCAAATATCTTCCTTCTATAGGCACTTCTTCCATTTCTTCTTTTGGTAGGGTGGAAAGAGAGATCTTTCTTCTTGAGAAGTACTGGAATGCAGTTCTTCTCTGCTGATAAGTAAGGGCTGGACTTGGCTTAGAGTCCCGTTACGAGAGTCCGGATGAATGATGGAGGCATACTCCCAACACAGGTTTTCTCTACATGGGGAAAGCACAAAAGTGCTAAGAGGGAGGGCTAAGATTTCTCTCCACAAATAATTTGTCATCGTCTATGCCATTCAGCATTAATTGCCATCATTCTAGGCAGGAAAGATTTTTAAATGGTTTTTACAGTACTCACCAAGGTTTTAAAAAACAACAGCAACATCAGTATCAATTCAATGCTGCTGCTGCTTCTAAGTCACTTCAGTCGTGTCCAACTCTGGGCGACCCCATAGATGGCAGCCCACCAGGCTCCCCTGTCCCTGGAATTCTTCAGGCAAGAACACTGGAGTGGGTTGCCATTTCCTTCTCCATTGCATGAAAGTGGAAAGTGAAAGTGAAGTCACTCAGTTGTGTCTGACTCTTAGTGACCCCATGGACAGCAGCCTACCAGGCTCCTCCATCCATGGGATTTTCCAGGCAAGAGTACTGGAGTGGGGTGCCATTGCCTTCTCCAATCAATTCAATGAAGAACCTATAAATATGTTATTTTGTGCAAAATAACTTCCTAATGCCAAGCCAGTTTTTAAACCTTCAAGTTGAGATCCATTAAGAGGTCATGAAATCAATTTAGAATGTTACTATTTAACTTTTAAATAAAATAAAATAGAAAATATTGTGATATATCACAATTAGTAAAAACAAGCATTGCTTTGTAGAATTTTGAGTTTGGTAAGGTATGTGTATGAGATGAGTATTTTGTGTGTGTGTACTTTTTATTGAGTACAATGTACTTCTTATCAAGGGTCCCAGCAAGCGTTCGGAGAAGGTGATGGCATCCCACTCCAGTACTCTTGCCTGGAAAATCCCATGGACAGAGGAGCCTGGTAGGGTGCGGTCCATGGGATCGCGAAGAGTTGGACACGACTGAGCGACTTTCCTTTCACTTTTCACTTTCATGCACTGGAGAAGGAAATGGCAACCCACTCCAGTGTTCTTGCCTGGAGAATCCCAGGGACGGGGGAGCTTGGTGGGCTGCCGTCTATGGGATCATACATGACTGAAGTGACTTAGCAGCAGCAGCAGCAGCACGGGTGAAAAAGTTTGGGAAAATTGCCCCCAAACTGAATGCATTAATTGTAATGTACGCCTGGTTACTGCCCTAGGAAAATAAAATGGTATTGAATGTGCATCAAAAATAAGTTTGATTTTGGAGTGTTTGACTAGTTTCTGACTAGTGTTTGACTAGTGAAACTGGGCTAGTTTCACATTTTCAAACATTCCTTCAAACATGAATTCATTTTTCTTCTCCAGAAAAAGATTTAAGAAGGTTTATACACAGTCGAATATAAAATAATAGAACACATACACATTGATAAATAATAAGTGATAAACGATCTTAAAGGAGAAGGGGATTCAGAAAGTCACACAGAACTAAGACTACAAATAGTAGTATTCAGTGAATTCATTTACCGTAGAAATTGATGAAGTAATGAGAAAGAAAAAAAAAAAGTAGCTCCTGACATCCAGAATGGATTTGACCTTCACAGTTAGGTGTCAATGTTATTATAAGCTGGTCTGAGGCTCACAGCGTCACTTTGCTTTCCTGTTGCACAGAAACATTCTTACAGAATATCTGTAACAGGTTCCTCTCAGACCACCATCAAATGAGACAAAAATAAGGTTGCTGCACAACACAAAATACCAAATGTTCCCCTCATCTGCTGCGTGGGAGACTGTAATTTCTCTACCAATATCGGCGTTCACTCTTCTCCAGCCTGACCTCCCCACAGAGATGACCTATTGAGCTATCTGTTCGTAGAACTGCTCCCCCAATCCAGAGTAAATCCTTACTTCCATTGATTCTCTCCCAAACTACCCACTAGCATCCAAATCCTTTACTCGCTTCTTCTGACGCCCTCTTACTGAGATGCTCTACGGTTCCCCATGGTGTCTGCTCTCACCACTACAACCCATTAAAAAAAAAAAAAAAGCATCTTGTCCACTACAGGTGTTCCTGGTGGTCTTTGAAGAACAGAAAAAGGCAAAGCAGTAGTCGGTTAGTGCCATATCTCACATGGGACAATAAGGGACATAATCAGAAAAGCACATCTTTCTGTACTTTTTTTTTGGCTGCACCATGTAGGATCTTAGTACCCCAGCCAAGGATCAAATCAGTGCCCTCTGTATTGGGAACACAGAGTCTTAACCATTGAACCACCAGGAAAGCCAGTTTCTGTACTTTAGAGTGTGTATCTGTGATCACTGGGGAGGGCAGTGGAGGAGAAGGGTTAAGTTTATGGCACTCTGTTATATCAGTACCTTTCAGACTAAAAATGTGTAGTTACTGACATTTAGAAGGCCCAGAGAATTTTTAGGTATGATCATTTTTTTTTAGCTGCATTTTTAAAAGTACTTATCTTTTGGAGATGGATATTGAAATCCACAGGGAAGAGGGGAAGTGGGTGGAGATGTGACTGGAAAAAGACAGGTCATGAGTGGATGATGATTAAAGCTATGGTGATGAACACATCAAAGTGTTTTATAGTATTTTCTTTTTTTTAAAGTCTTTTTTGAATTTGTTATAATATTGCTTCTGTTTCATGTTTTGGTTTTTTGGCTGCAAGGCATGTGGGATCTTAGTTCCCTGACCAGGTATCAAACCACAGCCCCTACACTGGAGGGCAAAGTCTTTACCTCTGGACCACCAGGGAAGTCCCTATAGTATTTTCTTTGTCTTTGAGTTTTCCATAATAAAAAATAAGAATAAAAAGATTTCTGGAGTTCTATCGCTCCTCTATGTTTGCGGTTTGTGGAGGCCCAAAGTGGAATGGGGCTGTGTCTGAATACTTTGAGAATCAAGGTATTGGAATTTAATCAAGGATTCCAGAGTTCTGTGGGGGTGTGAGCATGAGGCAGGGCAGAAGATATTGTCTGAGGCGGTCAGGGAATTCAGGGAGATTTTAAGCCAAATGGATATTTCATATCCATTAGCAAGGATTGAATAACCAGGTATGAAGCAACTGGAAAGGAATGTGAGATGCAGGAACACAGCTGGGCCTGGGATGGTAAGTGCAAGTCGAAACCTAGATATGTTCCTCTAGCGGAGCCTGGTGCGCCTGAGGTTACATCTGCTGCTGTGGAGTGCTTCTGAAAGATTCTTTCCTTTGTACTGCTTGAGTCACAGAATCCAATAATTTCACTTTTCTTACGTTGAGTATCAATGTTTCAAAGGTCTGACACTTCAACATCAAACACTACATTTTTGAAATAAATTTCTAAATTATTTCCTTTTGTTTGCATGGGGTTGATCTTTCTTCCATAGTTCTGGAAAAGAAACCATTCATTCAAAGAATATTATTGAGCATCTAGTATATTCTACCGAGAAGGCAATGGCAACCCACTCCAGTACTCTTGCCTGGAAAATTCCAAGGACAGAGGAGCCTGGTAGGCTGCCGTCCAGCCTACCAAAGTGAGCGACTTCACTTTCACTTTTCACTTTCATGCATTGGAGAAGGAAATAGCAACCCACTCCAGTGTTCTTACCTGGGGAATCCCAGGGACAGAGGAACCTGGTGGGCTGCCGTCTATGGGGTCACACAGAGTCGGACATGACTGAAGCAACTCAGCAGCAGCAGCAACAGCAGTATGTTCTAAGTATAGACCTAAATGCTGGAGATAAATAGTATCTGACTCCATAGAGTTTAGAGTCTAGTGAAGAAGATGGAAATCAATTCAACAATCTCAAGAATATAGTTACAAATTAAGGTAAGTGCTTCTAAGTACAGGAGCTATTAAAGGATGTGGCTTATTCTAGTTAGAAGAATTAGCTGAGTAATTAGAACTCACTGGAAGCCATGATCATTGGGACAATAGAAAAACATAAAGCAGCATCTGACTGATCTGAAGCCTTGGTTTTTACTCTGAAGTCAGAACAATGAGTTACAAAATGAGTGACATGCTCACATGGAAGATAAAATTTGTGGATAAAAAAAGAGTTCCAAGATAATGAAGACTCCTTTGCCAAGTGAAAAATATAGTGATCTGATGCAGTTACTAAATTTGTGCCTAACTGTGGCATCATTTCCAGTGGTAAGAACTCACAAGTTTGAGACACATGAGTGGTGTTTACGGCACACTTGGGTGAAGAACTATCAGCTGAAAAAAGTCTTATGAGTAAACATCGTGCATTTATATCCACGTGGAATGCATATGTTGTATCCATTGGTGGCAGCTTGTCTCTAAAGTAAAGATGTCCTCTATCAATCAGTTCCTCCCCTTTGTGAACATATGCTACTCCCCCACTGAGAGGTAGCGTCTATTCCTCTTCTTCCTTGAATCTGGGCCGACATGTAGTTGCTTTGTCATTAGAATCAGGCAGAAGACAACCGGGGTCCTTCCTGGCTCAGGCTTTAAGATCACTGGCAGTTTCTACTTCCTTTCTCTTGGAGCCTTAAGCCACCAAGTAAGAATTCCTGGCTGATCTACTGGAGACAGGTGTCATGGGGAGAAGCACCGAGACATCAGATAAATCAATAAATAAGTTGTCTTGGACAGCCAGCCCAGACAGGCCTTCCAATGACTCAGCACTAACTGTCATTGCATGAAAACAAGCTAGCTAGACCGAGTCAACCCACACAACCACAGGGTCAGTAAGACATTGTTGTTTTAAAACACTACATTTTGGGGGTGGTTTTGGCAATCAGTTCAGTTCACTTCAGTTCAGTCGCTCAGTTGTGTCCGACTCTTTGTGACCCCATGAATCGCAGCATGCCAGGCCTCCCTGTCCATCACCAACTCCCAGAGTTCACTCAGATTCACGTCCATCGAGTCAGTGATGCCATCCAGCCATCTCATCCTCTGTCGTCCACTTCTCCTCCTGCCCCCAATCCCTCCCAGCATCAGAGTCTTTTCCAACGAGTCAACTCTTCGCATGAGGTGGCCAAAGTACTGGAGTTTCAGCTTTAGCATCATTCCCTCCAAAGAAATCCCAGGGTTGATCTTCAGAATGGACTGGGTGGATCTCCTTGCAGTCCAAGGGACCCTCAGGCAACCAGAAATCATCTCTGCCTCCCAGGACCTACACAGAGATGGCTTGTGCTCCACAGATCTTTCTTAAGTCAAATTTGAGTAGAACTGTCTTTTGTTGAGCAAACCAGTTGTCACGAAAATTCATTGTGGCTTTTATGTAAGGGTCTCTGGGGAAAATTTACAAGATAGAGGGAGTTGACTTGCATGTTCCTACTGAAAGTATGTGAAATTATAGTGACTGGGGAAGATTAATACCTGCGGAGGCTCTGTCATGAGCCAGGGACAGTACAAAGCACTTGGCATATGCTATCCTCTGTCATTCTCAATACAACCATTAAAAGGAGGTGATAGGACTTCTCTGGAGGTCCAGTGGATAAGAATCCACCTGTCAGTGTAAGGGACATGGGTTCAGTCCCTGATTTGGGAGGATTCCACATGTTGTGGAGCAACTAAGCCTGTGTGGCACAATTACTGAGTCTGAGTGCCCTAGAGCATGGGCTCTGCAACAAGAGAAGCGGAAGCACTGCAATGAAGAGTAGTCCCTCGCTGCAACTAGAGAAAGCCTACTCACAGCAATGAAGACCCAGTGCAGCCAAAACTAACTAACTAAATTTTTTTTTTTTTAAGAAATGATATGATCATCCCCAATTTATTGATGAGAACACTGAGGCCCCAGAGTTGCTGTGTGGCAGGTCCCATTGGTAGATCTGTTTGATTTCAATGCTAGTTACTTTGCCTAGAATGTGGATCTCTATTTGGAGGAAAGTCCCAGAAGTCACCTATGGAAGTTCTTGAATAGCTCCCAAGATGCGATGGCAGATTCTCGGGAATTCTGAAGAATCTCACTGAGCCTGACCCGACTCTCTGATGTTGACTTCTCTTAGCGGGAATGTGGGGAGAGACATATTTCAGGGTGGAGGGGATATAATAGTGGCAATATTGGAAATTACTATTGCTCCCTAGAATAACAGCCTGTGCTCTTCCTTACTATCCACACACATGCTCCCTGGCATTCTGTATCACCCAGATCAGAGCCACAGGA